>NC_073721.1:35867500-38267500 GCF_023634155.1 Falco peregrinus | reverse complement strand
TAGACTACAGTATTAGAAGTGCTTAAAAACATTTAGTTCTGGATATGCTCTTGAAATTCAATCAGAAGGATATTCTGTGTCTGTTTATATACCAAATATGATTTTTAGTTTTAAAGCAGGTGAAAAGACTAACCCTAATATGAAACTGCAATTTTACAATTTAATTATTAGTCAGATATGGGCAACCACATGATAATTCATGAAATCTTTAGGTCTATCTACATTTTCAGAAACACAAAATAAAGTTTTTACAACTTTCACCTTCAAAAGGCTAAAATGTTAAGTCTTTTAGAAGAGTGTCCAGTGTTTAACAGAAATGCAATTGAGGGAGACCGCATTCAATACACATGAAACATAACTCGTTTGAGCTTGCCGATAAACGTATCTAACAAACAGCTGCATGTGGGGTGATGAGAAAGGAAAACACATCTGTCATCCAGCCACTGCCTGAAATGTTTCTTCTCTGGGAGTGAAACTTCTCTACAGGACCGCTGATTCTCCAGAAAACCTGGAATTCCCCTTTGGAGCCTGCTGATCCCAGGCATGTGGTTGCCTCTTTTGTTTCCACAGCTGGGCGGTGAGGTGACCCAATGTTTGCCACGGATGCATCTTTGTGACTTCACACAGCATCTCACTTAATTGGTATCTAGGGATGCATTTGCAAGCTTGGCCAAAAAAGTTGAACCAATGAATGTTATTTTGTCCCTTCCTCATAACTATTTATTTCCAATACAAAATAAGAGGAAGTGTTTGTGTGAATGCCATAATTACTAGCTAGCTCTTAAATAAGAAATGAGTGCTTTAACATTTGCACTGTCATCTCATCTTCTGTTGGAGATGTCTTACAGAAGCGCAGTGCATTCTCCTTCAATATTTCTAAGGAACTAAGAAAAAAACAATAATAAAAAAGAGCCCTAATTCAATAAAAGCAGCTATATTAAGCCTATTTCACTTAAATAGTAATACAAAGAGTTGTTATTGATCTGTTCTGTGCACAGACTCCACAGTGCTTCCTATTGATAGACAGAGAGCATTCCTCCACGTTTCAGAATGGGAAAACAAAATTGCACAGAGGTTTGCCCAGGTCAGTGAAGAAAAACATGGGCAGAATATGAATACAAACCACGGCTTCTGGCTCCAGTAAATAAACCAAGGAGAATACATATGTGCCATCAGTAATACTCATTTTAGTGAATAGGCAGTACTCTGTTTAAACGTGTTTCTGTCACAAAGCCCATTTGTCAGTACACTAGCTTTGCTGATCCAACTGCAGCAGCTTTTATTTGTATTATTGCGGAGATGTTTGGGGGAGGTAAGTGTTTAGTACTGTAGCATGTTGGCTTTCACCTTCTTTGGTGGTTTCCCTAAAGGAAATAATTTGCAAAATTCTCTGAACCGATTTCTTTCTCTTTTCTTTTTGCAGTTAAGGAAGAAAGTTATTACCAGCCTGCATCGCAGTATTATTTATCATAAAAGAGACTGTGTTCCGCCCAGCACACAAAAGAGAAGAATTGTTTTAAACTTATGCAGACCTCCTCTCAGCTCTAGCACGAGGGTGTTAGTTATTATTATTCTTACTCTAAATAATTAGTAGCATTTTAAATTGCAGGTCATATCTGTGAAAGGCTTGAGATAAGACAATTCTAGAATCTTTGTTTTCTGTGGAGCCACTGAAGAGTCCGATTCTCCCAAATTTCACTGCCAAATGTCGGTCCCTGCAGCCAGAGACAGACGGGCCATCCCTGGGTGGGAAAGCCTTTCAGTCTGGACTTATAGAGCTCCTACAGACAACTTCGTGCTTCATGCTACACACATGAAGGAAGACGGCATACATCCCAAGGGGCAGACTAACCCAAGGATGTTCTTTCAAAGAAAAGTCCAGTCTTTTCAAATATTATATGGGAAATGCCTAGAAATGCCTGATGAATGACCTCCTCTGCACTGAGAGACTTAACAAGCAAGTATTACAAATACAATTAAAAAAAAAATAATCACAACTAACTGTGGAGCAGAGGTTAAAACACCAGTATCTTGTCCACAATGAAGTCAGGTCCTGCAGCCACCTGCTCCATGGGTGTCCGTGAGAGTCAGCTGTGCTATCAGGGTGTGCATTTATTGCTCTTCCAGAAAAGCCTGCGTAGGGAACTCCTGACTGAAGCTCAGACACGTGGGAACAGAGACCTGTGTGGTGGCTGTCCATGCAGGCCGAGTGAACATCTACTTGCCTCATCAAACTGTTCCCTCTGACCCTCACAGAGATGATGTCCGAGCCACGGGCCAGAGCCGATGCTTAATGTGACTTTGTGTGTGCAGTTTTCAAGTTACTCAAAACCTGTGAGCAACATACAATGAACGATGACGGAAGAATGTGCAGCAATGTGTGGTAAGAACTGCCATGGGACACTTGCTGAAGGTACACACGCTACGACAGTTTTCACACTGCCCTCCAGAGCTCACAGCTTGTCCGTCTCCCTTGCCCTGCCCATGGTTCTGTTGGCATTAGACATGTTTCCTGGTTTTCTTTTTACCTGAGGCATCTCTGCTGAAAAAGGTCAAGAGCCACTGGATTTGCAATGCAAGGCTTCGACAGCTGAAGCAAAGAATTCAAGCTGGATCCTGAGGTCTGGTTGAACGACACAGAAGAATCAATGTCTTTGAATCAGACGCTTTACTGGGTCGGCTGAGTTTGATTCCCTGCTGCTGATGGTGCTCTTAGCTTTAGTTTCTGGGGGAGGGGATGACTGCAAATTGAGATGGTATCACACTGTTTTTACAGGTGGCTGGTATTGTTTCTGACCTGCCAGTTACCAGGCATCCCTCACCAGTAGGGCCAGATGAATGCTGTGTATGGAATTCTGCCGCTCCCTAATGCTCAGTTTGATCTCCAGAGCCTGTTAGGTTTGGTTATTTTCACACCTTTCCAAGCTTCACAAGCAGGTTTTTGTTCAGAAACAACATCTGAGTCATGGCCATTCTTGTAAAAAATCTGGTTCTAGATACTCCAGGACAAGAGTGCACATGTAAGAGTTTATTATTTGTTATTTTTTTCCCTTCATTATCCCTTTGTTTAAAAAAGCCTCTCATCCAACTAGAGAGTGGGAAAAATGCTACAAGATTTAAGTGAACCTTGAGACACTGTAGAAAATGAATAGTAAACATCTGAATCATAAAAGCCTGCAAACTAAGTAGTGTACATCAGACCACTCAGTGAAGGTTTAAAAACAAAAAAAAATCTTACATAATTCAGGATCAGATTTCTGATTCTTAAAAATCAAGTTTGCTCATCTGTCTATTTAAAACAAGCAACGAGATCTGAACGTATGCATTTTTTGGAAAGAAATCCTATGGTAATTGGAAAGGAGATACAGAAAATTAATCAGTCTGGAAAGCTATTAAAGAACTACTTTCTGCTCCTTTGTTACGTGCAAGAGCACCTCAAAAACAGTTCACTTGGAATCATAATACTAAAAATGTCATTGCAAATACTCTCCAAGTATATCATTGTATAATGAAATCTTTTTTTTCCAGAGTTCCTGAACATCCATGGTTCCCAGTGTTTTTTTAAATTTGCCTCCCCAAAGCCAGATGCCAAGTGTCCATGGAAGCCTGGCTGTGTGGGGCACTGCCTGGGCAGGGCTTCAGCCTTGAGTTATGGGCTCAGGTTGCACCTGGTCACCAGTGGAAGTGGGAGGACTGTGGTCCTACTCCGGTCTTGAGTGCAAGGTGAGCTGAATAATAAAATAATAATAAAAAAAGAAAGAAGCAATAAAAAAGAAAATCCTACAGGTTTTGTTGTTGTAGGCAAACCCTGACTAGAAGATTTCTAGGACTGTTCATTATCACTAGTGATGTATAATATTGATTGGATCTTTTCAGGGCTTGGGTACTGAAAGAGCACAACAGTTCTGCTGTCCCAGCATCATAATACTGTGTAAAGTTTGTCAGACAGGATAGCAACACTTTAGGGATGTGGCATGAAATATCCCTCAGCTGGTATTGTTTTCTGTCTCTCCCCTCACCCACTGACTGCTCCCAAGGAGCTGGGATCCAGAGGGACTGCATCCCAGGCTTGATGCTTCAGGTGCACATAAGCATCCTTCCTCCATAACATCCTGAGGATTCAGGATATCTGCCTCTATCCTTCAAGTATCAGGACTCAATGAAAACAGCTCTTGTCATTCGAGGACTTTGCACCGATCGTGTGTCTCCACTGCTAGGGTCCTAGAGGTGCTTGCCCAAGGAACTGCCCCAGCTGAAAGGAGAGCAGGAGAAGGCACGTACGTAACTGTCATTCACTATTGTCATAAAAAAGTCATCCACCACTAGTTAAGGCTGATAGCATCTATAATCTATATTTGCAATTTGTTCACCTGCTTTCAGTAAAGGGTTTGTTGTTATTAAGATTCTATCTCCCAAGTGGGAGATGGTAAAAAAGGAAACTTTAGTCTTCATATGCCATAACATGTAGGAGATGAAGCCCTTGGGACAACAGCTGCAGTTTTATCAGATTTATCCAATGAAATATTTATGGGCTAAGCCTTCCCCCAACCACCTTTTTTCCTTCTTCATGGCAGTAGGTAGATATTATCAGCCACGTTTTTCTGATGGGGGAATATGCTTGTCTGTTGCTGCAAAGTGATGCAATGGCAGTAGTGGTAAAAAGAGCTTAGCCTTTCACTCTACCCTGCATCCAGCACCCTCTTCCCCTAGCATCAGTGTAGAGGCTGAAATCAACTGAGGGTACACAAAAATGTTGTATACAATGCTGTTAGAAGATGTCTTAGAGTGACAGAACCAAATTGGAATTGCACACCACCTGCAGCTCTCTAAGAACTAAGATGTGTGTCTTGTCTCATCTGGGGTACACTGATACACTCAGTTGTCTGGCTAAGATCTGGTCCTCCACTTCTCACCTATATTTCTTGAAAGCAGGTGAAATCCCACATGTCATTGAAGAAGGTCTGTGAAAACCTCCCAGAGCAAGTCTTCATCCAGAGTGTGCTCAAGTGACTGATCAGATTCCTGTTGACTTTACGTCAGGCCATGAGAACAGACCTGGAGGCAATAGCCCTATCTGTGCATAGTGGCTTTCACCTCTGCAATATTTCATTCCCCTCCTATCAGGAAGCTGAAACCATTATAGATTTAGTTTATAGCAGAAACACAGAGAGAAAATTACTCAAAAATCTCATCTATTACTGTCTTTCTAAAATCTTGTATCTTCCATAAGATCTGCAATGCCATCATCTGACATGGGAGAGTGGCTGAAGCTCTCCCTGACCACCAATACAGGGGAAAGGAATTTCTGGACCACACTGATCTGCAGGAAAAAGAGGAACAACTTCTAGGTGATATTACGTTACACTTTACACAGTTTCACTACATGTCTACTAATGACCAGGAAAACTGGAGGCTTTTGAAATGATGTGGACTTGCATCTTTACGTACTTTACTCCCGCTAAAGGCACCAAAGCCTCATCTCCTCTTCTTGACTTTTCCCTGTCAGCTGCTTTGTGCAAATCCTATCCCTGTTCTGTCTCTCTCCCTCATGATCTCAAGCTGTTTTAGTATGCAATTCCCCTGTCTTTCTTACTCAGACATTTGCTACTACTGACCTGCATCTTTTCACCCTTCTGCATCGGACAGATAGAACATATATGTGATAACCTAATGAATTTTGGCTATTAAGACTTCGACTGGAACAGGTTTTCCTTGTACCCTGGGATAACTGCACTACACTCTAACAGGGTTTTAGTCACGCCACGCTGACCTTCAGGTATTCCTGATGGCCCAAAGGTGCAGAATCATCAGTATACTCCAGCGGACACCGTAAAGGGCATGGTGAACCAACATGTTGAGCTATAGAGATCCTGTCTGCACTTGGGGGGACAAAGGCTTTCCAAATTCTGTTGAAGGGAAGTAACCATATTTTTGATCTGGTGTTCTTAATAGTAATTGATAGTGGCATACTTGAGAAGAGCATGACTCTGACTCTTGAGGTACTGCTACCGAACCTGAACGATTCTGTTTATACTGGTGGGAACAACGTTTTTATCAACGGTTAAAGGATCCTGGACAAAGAATGATGGAACCAAAAGTGGGAGGTATTATTTCATAACTGACATTTGGTTCAATTGAGGGGATGAATCATGGAGTGTTTGGCATGACACGTGCAAGTACTCTAAGCGCAGACACAACCTATAGGTTCTGCTACTGCTCAAAAGCACCTCAGATGCCACTCTGAACCTCCACAGCTCAGCTTTAGAAAGCTGTCATGAATCTTACAGTCAGCACAAACCAGTCTAATGGATTTCTCTCTTGCTACCCATTTGATATGAGCAACTGTGGAAAAGCCTTGGACTTCTGATGCAGCATAGAGAACAGTTCGAGTTTTGCTTTCATTTCAGCAGGTGCAGGTTTCAAGTCCTTCAAAAACATGGCCATTTGCTGTCCTGGTCACCTCTCACTCAGCTTTGTTCTTTCTGTCATTAGAAACAGCACAAAACTAGTGAAGGAGAAGGGCTTAAAACAGGGTTCCCTTTCTAAGAACTTTTTGATGAGCTAACAAGGTAAGTAAGTGCAAATCTCAGCTGCGCTGGTCCCATGGCATCACGAACCTTAGGCAGAGCAAGTAGCATTCTTGAATGCATCAAAATCTTGTCTTTTAGCATTCAATGCGAGACACTACAAACTAATGAAGAGGAGAAATGTATGCAGTGTTGCTGTAAACCAAATATACAGATGTAAAATAATTAAGAATAAACTGTTTCATAAAAATGCATGTCAGTAAAACCCAGTCTGATAAAGTGATTTATGAATAATTTTCTAGAATTACTAAAAAGAATGATTTCTCATTTGAGGCTCTGGAAGTCTTGAGTCACATTTTTTTCCTTTTAAAAAAATGTCTTAAAACACATGGCTTTACAGCTGCTGCTTGGAAAATATACACCTCCAAAGTCTGACTTTCATTTAAATACAAATGTACAAAATGTAAACTGAGACAATAGAGAAATTTACAAAACTTTTCTTTAAAAATAATAAAGACAAAATTCAGTTCTAGTATGATGCTATTTAAATACGTGCAAGTAGTCATGTTCATTGAATTTCTATTGCAATGTTCTAAATAGACAAATTTGATTCACACAGTCTTGAGTGCCACCTCCAAAAACAGACCTGAGTGGAAAATTCTTCTTAAAATGCGAGGCTCCACTGGAAGGAATGGATAGAAAATCTCCATTTCGGGAGATCCTTTTTTTTTTTTTTCACTCAACGGTGGAGGCTCTCTCATCCATAGAAGCTCCATAGATTATAGTGGAAGGATGCAACATGTTGTTTCATAAAACTGAGCTGGAACTAGCTGCTTCCAGTGGAGTTTGAACTTACGTGATTTGAATTTATGTGGTGATTTAAATTGGCCTTTGAATTTGGAGAACTCTTTGAATTGTTCTGATGCTGCACAAAGGGAAAGACAATGACAATTAGGTTCCCAAAATATGCCATGCTTTCTTGTAGTCCAACACTGTTCATTTTACGGTGACAACATACTGATTGGACTGCACCATTGTTGTTTAAAGATCTTTGGATGTAAAATATTCCTCACTTTCTTATTCTCTCTAGGTCAGGAGGACCATGGCAATTCTTGAGGCATGCAGTGAAGAAGACTCACCTAAGCTCCAGGAGTCAAATCAATTCACTGCAAAATGTCAATACCTGCTAAATCTGACTAACACAGAGGATACCTGCCAATGTTCAGGCATGGTTTTAACCCTGCAGAAACAGACTGGTTTAAGAATGTTATTTAGATTTGCAAGTAGTGCCATGGTGCCTCATGCAAGCTGTACATCACGTAGTATCAGGTCTGCTCTCTTTTCTAGTGTCTTGGTTTCCTGCCATGACTACTTCACTCAAAATCTGCATTTTCTTTTTTTTTTTTTTTTTAAACACATAACTCCAGGATTTTCACAAGGAACTTATTAAAACCATCTAACCATTTCAAAAGGCATTTCAGCGTACCACTGAAAAATAGGTTTTCAACTGCCAGAAACAAAGTTCAGGAACAACACTGGAACTTCTGGTGGTAAAAAGATGACAAGGGGTAGATGGGAATCCTGGGATATGCGGTATTAGTCAGGAAATTACCAGGTAACTGAGACAGCCAGCCCTCTCTGAGATGCACTGTCTTTCTCCTAGCAAAAATATCACCGAAACATGGCTGTGACACTGGGCATCTATGGGACCTTCCTTGTCTTAGTCATAAAAGATCTCACCTGTCGTTTAAATATTCTCTGTAGCAATCCTTTCTTGGGTGGCTCTGGGGGGTAGCTTTTGTTTAGATCTGGTGAAATAGTACCATTTGGTCCAAATACATTCAGTTCTTTGAAACACTCTGTTTCTATCATCTAGCGGAACACAGTAAAAAAAAAAACCAAATTATATATCTGCGTTAAATACATTCCAGTAGTACTAGGTTGTTCAAAGTCAGGATCAGGACCAGCAGTTTGAGCAATACGTTAGGAGAGTTAACAGTTGAATTCCTGCTGGTGGCTGTAGAAGGCAAATAGGATACATAAGTAAGGATGGAGTTTGCACATCAGTCTAATTAGAAGTTGCCCCATAAAAGCTTTCTGCTCTTTAGCACTGTGGAGAATATTGGGTAAAGATGGGCGTACTCACAAAATACCAGTTATCAGCACCCCTCTGCCTAAGTGGATCTGCTCTTTGATCCAGAGTTGGATTACAAAATCCACTGTTGGCTGTGTTTTGGTATCAAACAGAAAGACTGCAATCTGGAAAACCTGGAGTGGTTCAAGGGTTTGAACTGCTGCAGATGGGACCCGCTGCAGGTATAAGACAACAAGTGAGATCAGGATCACCAATGGAGGAGCCTTCTGCTGGGAATTCTGGCCATTCCATGGAAGTTCCTGAGGGCTGCTGTCAAAACACCTCTGTGGAAATCCAGGAGGAGGAAGTACAGGAAGATCCTTGCCAATTTACACAAATAAGCAGAGCCAACAGATACAGTCACCTGAACCTGACATCTGTGGTACATTATAGATCTTGAAAGAGGCCATTTGTAACTTATGAAAGCATTAGAGTCTGGCAAGTTATCCAGTAGCTGTAGATTACTGGAAATATACAGCTCCTCTTAAACCATCTGTGTTAGGAGTTTTATTGGAGTGATTTTACTATGATACATCCTTACCTCATTTTGCCATGGAATAGACACTGATCCTGTGGAAAACTTGGAATAGAAATCATCATCTGTTTGGTCCAGGTTAACTCCTTTCACTGTGGAGAATTGTTCGATGTCTAACACATCCTTGCAGTATACTGCTCTGGGCTATCTCAGCAGAAAAAAGAAAAAACACAGCAAGAGAAAAAATATTTTGGAGTCTGATCATGTGCTTTCATTCACAGATCCAGTCAAGTGAGAATGCCTAACAGCAAGTGACTATCAGCATCCTGCTTCTCTAGACTTGCTCTGCCCGCATGTTTATCATCAAAGGCTGACTTCACTTTAAGCATGTTAAGCTTCCCATTTTGAAATCCTTAAAGCATCATTGCAGCCAAAGTGGGTTTTAGTCGTCCATGTAGCATACGATTATGAGGTGAGAGGAGAAGGACAGAAAGAGCAAGAAACCAAAAAATCAAATCCTTCAGTAGTCTTTTAGAGAGGGAACAATAGAAAACAAGAATGTTTATGAGTGACACACTGGAGACAGCTTTGAAAAGGGACCTCAGATAGAAGTGTCCTACCCAGATAGCTGTGGACTTCGCAGCTTAGAAGTTTAAAGGAATACATGCTAATTGCTAAAGAAAACAGAATAGGTTTGTCATTTTTCCACTATTTTTATTAATAGCTCAGCTGCTGGAAGGTGTCCAGAATCACCTCTATTAACTCTTTTAACTTGGCTGCATTTCCTCAAATAGTCAGATGGCTTTGCCTTTTTAAACTACTTAATTTTCTGGGATGACAGACAGGACTCTTTGCAGTGATGCTGCTACCTCATATTCCAGCAGTCAGCCACGGAAAGCAGAAACAGTCATCGCTGGCTACCTGTCATAATGCGGTCACCTGCACGTCTAGAGAGCTCCCATCTACAACACAGTTACCCTTCGACGCACAGGAATAATTGAGGGGTGGCTCGTGGGACTAGCCTGACCTGCTGAACTCAAGCACGTGTTGAATTCTGCTGTCTACATATGGTACCATGACTGCACGGCCCAGGGGCCCAACCATGCAGTATTTTATCTAGATGTGAGCAGTGTGACCAAACAAATCAAGCTGCTCCCTGATAGGAGTCCTGTTTGCTGGAGGCTGCTGCATCCCTGCTCATTCCTGACAGCTGCAATTCACAATATTTTTGTGGAGACAGAAGAGGACGGAGGTTGTATTACAACCTCTGCCATTGGCTATATAGCTTTGGGTGATTCAGCTGACTTCAGTAAAGACATGGAAATCTATGGATGAAGTGCCAAATAAATTAAATTAGGGGCAGCTCTTGAGTTCCCAATAAATAGCCATAAAAATTTATGTGCCTCTGCTTTAGCAAATATGTCTGTAAGAGGTGCCTTCTAGGCCTTACATGCCACGGTTAAGCTTTTAATATACTCTGGTGGATCCCAGATTTGAGCCCAGAATTTTCGAATTTTCTACATCAGAAAGAAATAGTAGCTTGTCTCCTATTTCTTCCCACTAAAGCAGGTCGTAACACCATGGGCTAATTGGCAGGAATAACTAGGCCGCATAGTAAAATGTAAAGCAAAACCAGAGCAGCTAAAGTAAACTTTTGTAGCGTTCAAACCACTTTGGTTTGGTGGAGTTCGCAGCAACATGAATGAGAGCTGCCAAGATGTTACTTTCCTTAATACATTAAAATGGCAGTGTTTACTTAGAACCATATGGGAACTTTAAGGATAGACGGTATAGCCAGAAAAAGAGCCTGCAGGAGGAAAATAATCAGATAACTCTGTGCACTGGGGTAGAGGCTGATACCACAAAAGTGTGGAAAAAGTTTCGTTATTGCCAATGCAACAAAGCCTTTCAGTATGCGCAAGGCTGGTGTGTAAACCTGGGCAAGGACTCCGTGTTGGGTTCTGTGCCCTGTGAACACTAACAAGTTCAAAACGCTCGCTCAGCCCAAGTTGCCTCCTCTGCTTGAGGTAACACTTGATAGCTGAACTTGGTCCAGACTCTCTGTAAACGAATGCCTGCTTTCATAATGATCCAGTCCATTCCTCCGTTCCATAAAGCTTTAGACTTTGTAATTCTGGTTTCACCTCAGCATATGTATCTGTGTATCTGTATGCATAAATGTGGCTTTCATTGCTGGTTGTTCTGAGCACCACCTGGTTCAAAGCATACTTACTCACACTGCTGCTGCGGATAAGGGAATGCAAAGTTTCCCAGTTTAAAGTTTGGGAATTGAGGCATGAACAGACCAAGTGAAAGACTGCAGGAAAGTGAGTGGGAATGAATCAAGCCCCAGGTCACCACCCTGAGTGGACACCCCCACCCTGCATGCACACACCCACAGAGCAGCTCTCCTCCTCCTCCCAGCCACCCCACTGCAGCCCTACTGCTTATCCCACTTCCTAGGGCAGCTGCCCATGCACAGAGTGATGATAAGTCTAAAGAGAAGTTATTTTAGAAACAAATTTATTGAAAGAGGCCACTGGGGGTTCTTCTTGTTGTACTTACATCAGGGACAAAGGGAGGATCCAGCATTCCTGCTTCTAACCGCTTGAAATTCATGCTCTTGAAAAAAGGGTGCCTCTTCACTTCTGTTGCACCTTCCCCTTGACACCCCAGCCGCTGCTTCACGTCTTTGGTGAGGAGCTGAAACATGCCAAGAGGAATGGTGAGGATGTCAGAAAAGCAAGAGCTCCACAACGATATTTTTATTTCCAGTTGGTTTTGAATGTGCCCAGAGGGAAGTGAAGAACTGTGTTTCTTAATGGCCGGAGTTAAATGGATTAGGGCTGCACTGTTCTACATGCTGGTGAAACCCTTTGAAAGTTACCTGCCATAAAGCGTTTACAGCCATAATAGAGACCGTTGCTTCTGCTTATTTCCAGTGAGTGCTTTCAAGAAGAGGTTTGACATACCCTAATAACATATACAGATGCATATTTATAAGTCCCATGTGATTTTTATCAGTACTTTTTTTTTCTTGTTACTCTTGTTAGAATGATTTTCCCATGTTGCTTATGCTGAATGACTTCACTATCAAATTGTATTTCCCCCCACCCACTGCAATATATTCCAGTCCATCACATGACGTATTGAATCAACCCTTTGTGCTCATGGGCTTATCTCTGCTGAACTCGGGGGGAGATTTGTCCATGGAGTCAGTATCAGTAACCATCCTCAGTTCAGCCTTGTTTGTCTTCAGAGAAGGGCAATGTACCACCTGTACCTGCTACAGCAAGTCCTGCCTGTTTCCTGGGTACCTGTGATGGAGCACTGGCCACTACCTGAACCCAGCATCCCTGCTCTATTAGATAAGCCAGCCCATGAACACAAACATGGGAGCTGAAGGTCCTGGAAGACCTTGTATGTCCACTCGATCTGCAAGGGAACAGTTCAGTGGAAGAACAATTCTGGCACAGACTAGTTGGTGGCTGAGGAGACAGAACTGAGGTAGCCAAATCTTCACCAAAATGCCTCTTCTCTTAAATAATATGCGTAGAATCAAGTAGGTTAAATCAACGTCTTGAGAGGTCACATCTGAACTATCAAAGAGAGGGAGAGCTCAGCATGCAAATGACTGGTGTGATGGCAAAAAGACCATCGCTTGGGACAAGGACTTCACTAAAATGTGCCGCTGACTTCAGACAATCTGCTGAAAAGTAAAGGTTCACAAATTTGTATCCGTTTTTCCCATTCCATTCTTCTGTGAGGCAGCTTGCCTGATGCTCTCTTAGAGAACGGAAAATACAACTCCAAACTCACCATTTCAACTGCCGAGCTGATCAAAGAGCTGCATAAGGTGGGCCTTAGCACAACAGAAAACGAAACACGCACTGCAGACAGTCAAGGCGAGTTCTGCTGGAGTCGCCACTCGGGGGGAAAGGCTACAGACATACACTGCAACATGACGGAGCAAACAAGCCTACCAGCCCCCTTCCCCGCCAAGAGCATGGCCCCTCAGCCGGGCAGCCGCCACGCCGCGGCTGCTGCGGGCAGGTGCGGGGCCAGCCTGCGCTCCCCCCGGGGCTGCGCCCACCCAGCCTGCGCTGCCCCAGCCTGCCCTGCCCCAGGACTGCGCGGCCGCCGCCCGCCGCCGGCGGGGAAGGGACGGCAGCGGGGCCGCCGGGGGGCAGCAGAGGAAAGGGCAGCGCGGCCGTGCAGCTCGGCGGGGCCCGGGCGGCGGCGGGGCCGGGGCGGGTCGGCGCGGGGCTCGGCCGGGCGCGGGGAGGCGTTCGCTTCCCTCGGGATCCCGACGAGGGTAGCGGCCTGGGAGCTGAGTCGGGGACTCAGCCCGCGGGCAGGGCTGGTGCCTGGGTGCCCGGGTGAGAGAGATTCACGCCTCACCTCCTCGCCCGCCCCCAGCTTTGCTGCTCCAAAGCAGGAGCTGGCAAGCAGCGCCCCGCCCTCGCCCCCTCCCCAGGCGGGTTGTGCGGAGTGACCGTACCGAGACGGTCTGCAGAACTCCCTGGGACTGCCTTCCCGCGGGGAGCTCGGCGCCCACGCAGCACTGTGGGGTCATTTGGATCCCCTGAGCCTGTGAAGGGACCGAGGCCTCCGGAGCGCCCCTGGATAAATCCCTGAGGAGCTTCCCTGCTGGACCAGGGCAGTCAGGAAATCGAGCTGTGCCTGGCCGCTTGGGAGAGCGGGAGGCGAACAGCTTTGGGAGGGCCGGGGTGGAAGTGGTCCAGGAGATGGGGCAGGCCGTCAGGTGCAGCCCTGCAGGAGGTGGGGAACAGGGGCCAGGCAGCCTCCCAGATAAGGCAAGGCTGTCTGGAGATGGCTGCCTGTAGGCTTTCCAGCTCAGGGTACCCATCAGTACCCTCTGGTTGTGTTGCTGCCTCAGCCACATCATCTCACTAAGGAGGAACCTTCAAAGAAGTGTTTGTTGCTAATGTGACGTTGGTAAGTTTCTTCTGGTGTTTGGCTAGAGCTGGGTTTTCTGGTCCTTATCGTGGGTTTACAGGGTCACAGCTCTTTAGGCTTCTCTGAAGGCTCTGCTACCCCCTGGGCATCAGTGGTTTTCTAATCTGACTTCCACAGTCTCCTCAGTTCTGCATTGTTTTGCTAGGGGCCTCAGTTCCAGCCTGAGAGAGCAAATGGTTTTGGCAATCAGTGCCCCAGGTATGCAGAGACCATCCTCCTGCCAGTCCTGAGCAAGCTACGATGGCAGCAGTCATGCAGTGAGCAGAGCTGGTGAAGGGGTTCGTGAGACTAGGAGTCTTAGGCACAGCACTTTCTACCTCAGCACTAGCATCAGCAATAGCCAGAGGAGACTGCACAGGTTGAGGGATGGGGGGGAAAACTAGCGATTCTGACCACAACAGCAACCTCCACCCTCCAGATAGCAACATCCCTTTCTTCCTCACAGTCTCCTCTGCTGCTGTCTAGGTGGTGACATCTGGTCTGACTGGTCACCACGACTGGCAGGTCCACAGACAGAGAAAGACTTGAAGAAACAGCTCTATGCCTTGCCGTCCTCTGAGTACGTAGATTCATGTGGCACAGCACCATACGGATCCAGCTCATAGGAAAAGACCTTTCCCAGGGCACATCTCTGCAGCTTGTTTTCCCTGGTTAGAAGGAAAGAGGATGTTTTCCTTTCAAATCCTTGCACGAGACTTGGAGCTCTCATGGTTCTCGAGGCAAGGTTTTTTGTTGTGGGGGTTTTGTTTTTAAATCCCAACAGCCATATGGATTTCACCTATGTGAAGAAGATGGCTTTGGAATTTCCAGTCAGGATCTGGTTTGCTCTACTGTAGCTGGTCCTCTCTTGAGAGGACTTTTCTGACAGGTGGAAGGAAGAATCTGAAGGCAGAAGGACCATTTTTACTACCCATGGCTCTAATAAACTTTTGGAAATGACACCTTGGTGCTTTCAGGAGCAATGCTGCTGAGGAGCAAGTTGTAGTAGGAAGGGGTAGATTTGAACTTGCCTGTAGATGATGAAAGAAACCTCTACAAGTCAGCAGTGAAGGGAAGGAGGGGGGTTACTTTCCTATTTGTGTAGCCACTGATTCTCTTGCCTCTGAACTGAAGTGGGAAGACCAAGCTAATCTGGGAATTCATCCTTGTCAGGCTGTAAATGTCAGAAGTTGTTTGGAGTGTGTGGTCAGAGGAAGGGTAGTTGAGGATAGAACAAGGCTGTCTGGGGATTTCTGGGCTTCTCTGTGATAAACAAGGGGGAGTATTCAGTAACCTCAGATGCAAGAAAGCAGTCTCTGGAGCATGAATGCCATTGGTCATGGGTGGCTGGCCACTGCAGGACAGAAGGACAGAAAAGGGAACAGGCCACTGGGAATAGGCTGGGACTGAAAGACCACAGAAGGGAAAGGGTTCTCCTGCAAAGCCCTGCTGCAGGAGGGCAGCTGCCTGCCTCTTGAAGAGAGTTCCGATTTCTTTAAAAAAAGAAATCCATGGAATTTGGTAAGCTGTAGCTGCAGCCAGCTCTAGAGATGGCAACAGGTGAAACCAGACGCTTCTCCAGCCATCGATATAAGAGATAGCATGGACTGGAATATTTTCCAGAAGGGAAAGTTGTTCCTTTCTTCAAGAAATAGAGTCTTGTACAATTTCCTGCAGGCCCAGCAGCTTTCTGCAAAAGTAAACTTGCGTAATAGCCTGAAATATATATCCCATTCGGGAATCTAACCAGGAAAAGAAAACGGAGATAACAACTGTATGTTTTGAGTCATCTCTACACTTTTGTTTAATTCAGTTTCAAAGGATGTGTTTAGTATGAATAGAGAGCGGAACAAAAGCAACTATATCAGGCTGATGACAAGCCCTCCTGGGATAGCAGCGCAAATGACCCAGTCAAACATAATTTAAGTGTAATTCTGCAGCCAACGCCTATGGAGAATTCACAGAGCTTCAGATCTGAAGATGGCTTAGGCCATCCAACCATGCATGAAGTTGATACCAAGCAGCAGAGCTTTATGTTCTGGTAGCAAAGGCTCCAGATGACACTGTATGTGTGTAAATGAAGGCAGGATTTAATCTACAGAGTTATGGGCAAAGCATGACTAGAATAGGACTTTCAAAGAAGAGTCTTGAGTAGCAGTGGTGAAGTCACATTAAGATCTTTCTCTTGATATAAACTCTCTGATACTTTCATGTCACTCATTTGATCCCTGCTGGGGATTCAAACTCTGCAGTGTCTGAGACTTTTTCCACAACTTTGTTTTGATTCCTTTACAAAAAATCTGTTGTGAGGATCGCTAAAAAAATCCAACAGTCCCCAAAGCACTGCTTTATTTATCTTCATGTGATCAGTCAGTTCATATCCAGATCAAACCATGTAATAAATAACTCCAAGTCCTAAGATGTTAGTCCTAAAATTATAGGAGTAAGGGAAACTTTTTCTAGGGTAAGAGTGCAAAACATTGCTGCTTATGAAAGAAGAAAAGGGCAATGGTAAAACCATTTCCACGGACCCAGCTGATCAAATAGTTTAAGGGACCACCTAGATAAATGTCAACCCTGAAACAGAAGCAAGCATATTATCTTTAACAATTTTTAGAGAATAGAAAAGTAATACTATGGTCACCTTTCAATTACTAAATGAGACAAGACAGTGGTGTGGGAACTGAAGATACCAGAATGACATCAATGGCTGTATATTGCACTGCTTATGCTTATGAAATCACAGCCCAATCTGGCCTACTGAAGAGTCAAAACTCTTATCAGGCATGGGTGACAATTAAACTTACTGCAGAGGCTTACCACAGATTTTTTAAATCATTATTATAGTTGTTGTTGTTATTATTATCATAATCACCATCATCACCATCAATAGCAGTAGCAATGATAATCATTTGAAGAGCACCTTGATGTGTGTGAGGTGCCTCTCAAGAAAGATGAAAGAGCAGTTATTCTCAGGCAGCACTGATAAACTTTAAGGTGTCATAACGTGTGAATAAGTTGGTTTCCAGGGATAAAAGCAAAGAGGGGGGATGAAAGCAGGCAGGCGCAATCGTAGTATGATGACAGAGTTTCTGGTGGTGAATGAAGAAAAGAAAAATCTGCTTTTAGGGAAAAAAGAATCTATCATCTTTTAGTTGGTTGGGGGGGCACTTTGGCAAGGGAATGGAGATCAGAATCACAGAACAGCTGAGGCTGGAAGATGCCTCCGGAGATTGTCCAGCCCAATCCCTCTGCTCAAAGCAGAGTCACTGAGAGCACGTTGTTCAAGGCTGTGTCCACTTGGGTTTTGGACATCGCCAAGTGTGGAGACTCCACAGCCTCTCTGGGCAACCTGTTCCAGTATTTGACTACTCTCACCATGGAAAAGTGTTTCCTGATGTTCAGAGGAACTGTCCTGTGTTTCAGGTTGTGCCCATTGCCTCCCGTCCTGTCACTGGGCACAAAACCATGAGTTTGGCTCCATCTTCTTTGCACCCTCCAATCAGGGATCCCTTTTGTGGAGTAAAAGGGGAGCTGCAGGAATAAAAAGGGGCAGGGAAGATAGTCTGCGGGATATGTAGACAAACAGGACACTGACAGAGTGACAGAAGAGCACAGCAATATGGGCCCATCCAATACTGTTGACTTGAATGCACTTCAAGTCAAATCTCTAGATGCAAGACTGCACTTGTCAGGGAACACACGTACATCAATGAAGTACAAGTCATAACAACAACAAACAGGGAGCATTTCCTAGAAAGACTGAATTTTTTCACAGAAAAAAACACACCATGAAGCAGTTATGTTATATGGGAACTATGGGCTGGGGAGCTTCCCAGAAAGCCAGCTGCCCCTGTTCCTAATTATTTATTATTCATCTCTGTTTCAGTCCAAAATGAGGTCTGATTTATGGGAAATTACTTACAAAATGAAACATGGAAATATGGGATGGATGATGATTAATGAGAACTGTGATATGCGCCTGCAAAAATGCAAAGGGCACAAACATCCAGGAGGGGAAGGTTGACATGGGGTGACACTAAAGGGTTTTCATATGAGTAAATGAATCAAGACAATATATTTCCTGATGGAGACGCTATTAGCTCATGGAGTAAGCTTTGAAGAGAAGGTTAGGCGACATGGTGTAAAATATATTCCTCGCTTCTGCCCTTAAAAGTCCACTACAGGAAAGCCTTTTGTGTTGGATCTTTGTGAAGGCTCAAGTTAGATTTATGTACTGCAACTTCATGCTTCATTTTGCAGGTATGATGGGTACCTCATTATTACATTTTTGTTTCCTAGTTAAGATTCTGATACAAAGCAACAGAGCTCTGGTTTTCAATATAAAGAACAAAAAGAGTTTGAGAAAATATATTTGAATCGTGGGCTCTTAAAAATGTCACTTGATAAAATAAATTACTTTTGGATGCAAAACCACAAATGCTATCATGCTCAGTATCAGAAGTAAGGTTCTTCCATTGTTAAGGCAGAGTAATTTTAATGCATTAATGCTCAGAAAGGACAGGGTTATCTCTGGATCCATTAAGAGTTTGCACAAACCACCTAAACGTGCCACGTGACTGGACAGTGAAGCAGTAACGATCAAGTTGTCAGGAATGATTTACATACAGTTCATGCTTCCCTGAGGCAAGGGACTGAACTAGCTTACTTCCTGAGGTCCCCGACTCCCTGCAACCGTAAGCTCTATGGCTTGAAGATGAAAATGGCACTACAGTATAATGACTTTCACTGTTTACTGCCCTGGGAGTGGTAGGTCATCTCCAGCACTATCTCATCAATGCTACATTAATTCTTCTCAGCATTAAATCCTCATGGGCTTGGTTATTTTCAAAGTATACTTTCATTCCATTATGCCTTGTGCCTGCAGCTCACTACAGAACAAGCAACGAGAATGTATTTTTTGCCTCACAACATCCTCATTTCATGCTAACAACAGGACACACACAAACTCTCCGCCACTCTGGCAGATGCTGCTCCTCACCTGATGGGAGCTGAGATGCTACTAGAGAAGAGGTGGCAGGCCGAGCACATGAAATGGTCTGTAAGAGCCTGTGGCTGTCCTAGATCCTCCCATGCCGACTTCACTGGGGGCTCTGAACCGCAGATTAAGGCCAGTGAATGGCCTAGAGTATCTATCAAGAGTGATGTCAGTTAATTACTACCCTGGGGATTCAGCAATGAGTTGGTGTGCTGTGAGTTAATGACTTCCAGGCATGTTACTTGGCATTACCACTATTATTATTTTGCAAGGAGCCTTCAGTGTCTCTTCATGAAGCCAGCCAACCAGAATGCTGTTGATCTGCTGTTTGCTTGCCTGTTGCAGAAGATACTGGTGAAACTCTCACTACCTATTTGTTGACCTTTCTTTCCCTTCATTCTCTCTCTACCAGTACACACAGATATGTCATTGTCTCCGAAGGAGACTTCACTCTTTAGCAAACAACATCAAGGAAAAGGCCACATCCCTTTCCAAATTACAATTCAGCCTTCTAAAGATGGATGTCAACAAGACATTGATGAATTCAGACACAGCTTTGAGATTTCTCAGAGGGTTTGAGGATTTCCATTGTCAGACATGGCTATTGTGCTACGAAAATGACTCCCAGCTGAAAGAGTGAGAACACATTTTAAAGGACAGCTCAACAGTATTAAAAAAAGCTGGATACCCTGGCACCCTGGGGGAAAAGCTGCTAACAAAGTTAGTGAGATGGGGTGGGACAACATTTGAGTGTCACAATAATTTCATTGCATAATCTTTGTCCTGCTTACCCCCAGCTCTCACCAAAGACAATGGAAGCATGGGGCTTTCAGTTCCTTGCAGGAGACAATCAGAGTCTTGCATCATCACGTCCTTTTTATTTTTTCTACAAGATTATAAAAGACAGAAATGCATTCTTGACTGCAAACTAACATTCAAAGTCTCATGAGAACAGATACCGCTCCCTTGGCCATAAAACTCCGGAGAGGACTCAAGATGACTGTGATGAATCTCATGGAGAAGCAAGCCCAAATAAACACAATTTGAATGAATAGAGAAAACAGTCATCCCATCAGCAGATGAGCTTGGTTAGTCCTTGTCTCTGCAGCCCCTCTACGGTACTGTGTTACTGCTCAGAAAGTGTCAGATACAGCTTGCTAATGAAGCTGCCACACTGGGCCTTCAAGCCCCTTACCATTTTACAGATGGACTTGGCCTCCTCAGAAAACTTATGGGAGTACACTTCTTCTGTCTCCAGCACTCTTCTGTCCACTTCTTCCCTCTTGACCTTCTCTTTCCTTCCACGAAATGGTGATTGCCCAGCAATCATTTCATAAATGAGACAGCCTAGCCCCCAGTAGTCAGGGCTGAGTGTGTATCTCTGGTTGTTCAACACTTCTGGAGCTGTGGAGGAGAAAGACGTGTCTTGTAGAAATGCTTGATATTTACATAGCAAAAACCTTAAATTTCCAGCAGTTCCATTTTGGTGACTGAATACACATGCACAGAGAATGGTGGGTATAATATAGAAATACCTCCTGATTTCTGCTGATAGCACTACACAAAATGCAGCAGGCTACATGCCATGGTTGGTTTTTTTCTTTACATGCTACATGCTGTGTGCACTCTCTAATGACTTAATACCAAGTCTGACCAATTAAAAAAAAAACCAAAAAGAGGTTGAAGCTAAGTATTAAGCAGAGGTCTAATCTTGAGAATCCTTCCAGATTTCTCCATTTAGGGAAGAAATGACATACAGACACACATGCTGTAAACAGCAGTGATATTTATTCAAAAGCAAAATTTGTCTTTTCGGTCAATTTATAACTTATTTTTTCCTCCCTTTAAAAACCAGATCCATTTATTTTGTGTTGCAGCCATCCAGTATGCTTTGGGCATATAGTCACTGTCTTGCAGACATCCTCAGTTGTGTACATGGCTACAAACACACATACGCATGTGCTCACAATCACAGAGTCGTAGTGTGTGTACAAACTTACACTGAGATAACAAAATTTAGAAATGACAACTGATTTACTTGCTTTCATTAAAGTCTCCATATGGTAACAGTGGCTCATATCAGCTAGTTTCTATTTAGTCAAATAACCATAAGCAATTTTTATTCCAAGAAATATGCCCACCCAGTGAATGAAAATAATTACACTGAATTTAGAAAACAGATCTAGTTAAATCAGCGAGTGTGTTTTTTACCAGTGCACAAATCTCCACCCTCCTTTGTGCAGCCTCCCCTGCACATAGGGCAAGACTCAAGCTGACCTTGGTCAAGGATGACTGTAGGTACAGGCTTACCCATTTTATCATAAACATAGAAATACATTTTAACCATTATGCAAAAAGTAGCAACTAGTAAGAAACTTTTCTTTTAGCACATAACCCTCCTAAAATTAATCTACATTAAAATCACTAGAATCCTAGTTGTTGTCTCCCGTTTTATTTTTCTTTGCTGATTTAAGATCACAGACCAGTCTCATTAAGAGCTGTTGTGGTCCAGACTTTTCCCCACATCTGATTTCCACTAGCAGGAGTTTTTGGTGTGTTGCTGCAGGGAACTGGACCCAGCTGAATATGAATCTTTTAAAATTTTTTTTCCTAAGCTTACGTGGCAGAAAGATCTCCAAAACTCAAGTAACCTCAGCAAATTACAAAAAAGATGAGCTACTGAAGACTTACCCATATAGCCTACTGTTCCTACTCTTCCACGGATGGATTCACCCTCAGGGATTTTAACAGCTAGACCCAAATCGGATATTCTAATATGGCCTGGAAGGAAAAAAGAAACAACACAAAGCAGATGTAATAATATGACCCAAATTAGTCCAAAACCACAACTGTTGTCATTGCTACAATACTCCTGCAGACGTTTTAGGAAAAACATTCTGAGTTGCTGAACCAGGGCAGTTTCACTGATAAGGAAAAGAGGAGTTATTACATTGCAGTGAAATTAATTTTAACAGTGAGGTTACAGACTACAGTGGATTGTGTTAGATATTGTAAAATCAACCCAAAAAAGGCAGTGAGAAGCATCCTGTAGGGAAGATTCTTGAACTGATCACAGGGGATGCATGGGCTGACATAATTCTGTAACTCTCTGATGACTGAAGGGGCTACCTCTGTTCCGTAAGTCAGCATGAGACTTGATTACCACTGCCATCAGCAACAAACCTGGGTTTGCATAAAACGAGAGCTGGCTCAGCAAAGGATGGAAGTACTTTTGAAAATGGAGCAGGAAGCACAGATTTAGAAATTACAACTTCCTTTGTGTTGTGTCAGCCTCGCAACAATAAGGATGGAAAAACAATGAAGAAAGGCAGGCACCCCCAGCACAGCCATGCTCTCCAGAACAGACCCTGCTGAGCAGCACGGCTGTTTCACTCTGTCCGTGCACTGAGCTCCAGCACTTCACCCACCCCAAGACAGGAGTATTAGTGTATGTTGAGCCTCTTAGTCACTTCAGAGCATTATTTGTCTTCATGCAATATATATCCTAAAACTAACTTAATCTACTTTACTATGAACGCATCTCTGTAAACCTCTGAGACTTACCATAATCATCTAGCAGGATATTTTCTGGCTTCAAATCTCTGAAAATGAAAGATAGAAGACTTGTATGAAGCTGGTTTTGATAACATAACCATACGACAGAATGTGAGTGCATTTATTACTAGTAATAAACCAATTGAGTGTCAACTCAAACAGCAAGGAACTGATGAAACCAATACAACTTTCTACAACTCACTTCACAGATAGACTGAAACCATATGTCTTTTTCTAAACTGGAGTTACATTTTTTCACTAAGACAAGCTTTTAGTTCCTAATCCACTCTGTAATGGACTCATCCACCTAGTCCTGTAAGCCCTGTAAACCAACCTCTATAGTCCTGCATGTTGTTAAATCTCTGCAGTATTTTCTGTTGTAAAATCTTTTGTTAAAAAGAAAAATATTTTGAATTTTCAAATATTTTATTTGCATATAAAATTAGAAATAGCAATCTGTTGGACTCAGATTTTCTATGCTTGGCATCTGGCTCAGACCAAATACACGAATGTGTATACATGCATGCACATACATGCACATGTACATGCACTTGTGCACATGTGCAATACTTTCAGTGAGTTTGGAAAATGAGGGGTGGAGGGGGAATGCTGCACCTGGATTAAGATTCTCCTTACAAACATTTGTGAAACTCTACTGCCTATGTGGTTCGGAGCAACGCCATGAAAATTGGCAAAGTGGTCACTCTGATGTCAAAGATGTGCCTTTCACTGCTCCTGTGAAAAAAATCTGGCCTAGTTATAAGTTGCTGAAAGAAATAATTTTAGTTTTCATATATTTTGCAAAGCCTTGGCAGGTCATTTTTCTAAAAGGTTTGCCTGCACCAAACCTGCTCCACCACCTGCTGCTTCAAGATGCTGCCCAGGTCAGCCATGTTCAAGTTCCCTCACTTGACCAAGGCTGTTTTCCAAACCTGTGGAGCGAAGCAGAACTTCACAGCTGCTGCTGCCATTGCTGGATGCAGTGGGCTGCTGTCGAGGTGGGAGCTAGGTGGGCTCGTGCCTGTCCTCCCAGTGCCCCTAAGCAGGGACAAGGTACAGCCAGCCTACTGCTAGTGCAGCATGGGAAGGTCTCCCAGCCTGGGAGATGGGACTGGGAGGTCTCATGCGGAAGATGGGGACGTGCTGGGCAGGAAGCATCCCAGAAGAGCTGTACGATGGGAGCAGGCTGTGCTGGCTCAGGAGCCCAAACAAGGCACCAGGAACGTATTGCTGCAATTCACACACCATGCCCTGACTTTGATCTGATCAACTCCTACTGAAACACAGCATCTAGCTTGGTGCAAATCCAAGAAGTGCTTGGTCTCATCTTTTTTTAAGGCCTTCTTCCATTTGTGAACCAGCTTGATTCGGTTAGCTTCTCAGCAAGAGACATTTCTTTTCAAATAGCAAAGAGAGGGGGGCATGCAAGAGAAGCCCTCGCACCAGGAGATCAATGCACTGCAGTCTGCGCAGGAGTCTGCCCTGTGTTTCAAGCCGTACCACTCCGGTATCATGAATTTTCCTGTGAATGGAGACGGGTACTTTATAGTTTTGACAATGCCAAGATTAAAATTTCAAAACTTGTCTCTTTTTTATTTATTATTTCAAGCAACAACTTAGACCGCTCTGAACAATCTCCTCTTCTTGCTTGCTTCAGACCCTCTTGACCTCTCAAGATAAACCAGATGCCCAGTGGTACCACACCTACTTTTCAAATAAACATCACTGAAATATGTGAAGGGCAGCCGAACGCTGCGGACAAGCTGTGCTTTTGTTTAATATACCACTGTGGGCTTTCCCTGCCTATTGGCAGAAGGTTTCCAATGCTCGAGCAACATGGTTGAGGGCATCTCCTATTTATTTTTTAAAATTTATTCCAAATCCTTTAAGAACTATTTCTGTGAAGAACTCAGACTTCATTAATTACTTCATCTTCCACTCCAGTAATTAGTCCCACTTAAAGATGTAACTGTGGCCAAATGACAAGAATCCTGCATGCAAGTTGGGAAATGTTGTCTTCGAATGAGAAAATGAGAAACTCCACGAGGACTCTGAGAAAGGGGTTTGGTCCTTACAGCTCCCTGTGATTTAGGGCAATTAGAGCAAGCTTTTCTACACACACATACGCACGCGCGCACACACACACACACACCCCCCCCCGGACATCAGTTGTTAGTTCTTGTTTTAGATTTCTGGTTCCTCAGTATGAAAGCTGGCTTCCTTCGCATGGCCAACATCTTCCAAGTGCCAAGGAGGAATGTGATTCTTGTACTGAAATGTCTAGGAGAAACAAAGGTCCCTGGTGGGCACAGTTACACGTAAGGCTCCTTCCCGATGGTACAGCTGCCCATATGTAAACTAGCCTTGCCTAAATATAGTGCAACATAAACTGCTGACACTGCGCCCATGATCGAAAGGTGATGGTACGCTGTTGGCTGGACAGGACAGCATAAACAACTCAATTAGTCATGGTGGACAAGGCTTTACTGTATATTTGTGCAATGCCTAGGACAATGTGATCTTGATGCTTCCAGGCATGGCTATAGCGTATATATATTTCTATAAAGTTAATATATATATATATAAAAATATATATTAAATATTAAATATATATTTTATATATAAAAAATAAAGGAGAATCAGCAGCTTTTTATGTTTGCTTTCCATGAACAATTGACCTGTTGACCTTTACTAACATGATGTAGTTGAGAAATGTAACATAAGTGCCACCTTTGGCAAGGGAATTCTGAATCCGATAAATCTAACTCTGAGCCTGGTTGTTCACTCAGGTCACGTCTGCAGCGTGCGTCACCAGCCCATGAGATGGGGATGTATTTTCCGATGCTGTGATTTACTCAGAAGCATTTTGTTCTTAGCAAATGAAATTAAGTCTGAGGAATAAGTGTTTTACGATGAATTATGCACCTTGAGAAAGCAGTAGCATTTAGCTGCTATATTTTATTGACCTATATAGCACTTCTCATGGGTCCCAAAACAGACTGTGGTATTACAAATTAGGGGTCTCTGCAGATGCTCCTAAAATACTGCTAGAAACTGTCACCTACAAGGATACAGTATCATTCATCACCAAAATGAATGTGCAGTCTGAGGTGTGAACTAGCAGATCTTCAAGAGTAACATGAAAACAACTGCTTCAGGTAGTAGGATGCCATTTCTCTCAGAAGCACGTGCTATTTTAGGTGGCCAGATCTAATCTGTTTTATTAGAAAGCGGCATTAGTGTGGCATTTTACCAGCTGTGTTATGAATGTACCAGTCATTTTCATCAATAAAGTATGCTTGTAATCTAGTACTTTTTTAAAGAAACACTATAATGCCTCCTAAAACTTTGTTGAATGTGGTAGGATGTTTTTTAAAGAAAAGGGAAGCCAGGCACATCGCTCATTATTTGATTTTTCAATTGACATTAAACATTTAATTCCATTTTGTTCCTTGGGGGAAAAAAAAAATCTCCTCCTTGGACTAGCGCCAACTAAATCACGATGTTATCTGTCTGCTCTCCTTATGCCAGCTAGCGAGATCTGAGTCACAGTGAGGCAACCAAGTGGCAGTTTGCTAGAGATCTCCAAGGAACAACAATATCGTAATTTCTATGTATAGAAGCATATGTATAATGCTTATTACACATGGGCATACCAAATGATTTAAAGTGTGGCTTACTTTTTAAAAATAACATATTACGCCTATTAATCATTATCCTTGGAAGATCTTTCATGAAGTTACAGGACCTCTTCTGCTGTGAATGCCAGCAGTAATGATTTCACAAGCTGGGATGATGAAGACAAACATTGAAAGTTGTTTACAACTATATTGGTCATTGATTAAAAAAATAAATCCTCATGGAGTCACAAGAACTCTGTCTGCAATCACCCTGCTTATCCAGCAAGTAAACCCTACGATGCCCTGGAAAAGTGCTTGCATAGAGCTGTAAGCCAGACTGGAAGCTGAGAACTTGAAATCTGTCCTTCTCGAAGCTGGCTGCCTGTCACCACGCTGGCTGCACCATGCTCTGCCCGCTGGCTGCACCCGCAGCGGGTGGGATGCTGCCAGCAGGACCCCTCTGCTGCATGGCTGTGAATGAATGTGCCTCCTTCCACGGCTGGCACGCTACGGCCACCGTCACCATCCAATCTAGCTAATCAAACTAGTTTGTGTCCTAGAGCGTAAATCCATGCCCTGCATCTCAATCACCCTCTTGCGCTAATCGTGCTCCCTCTGGATAGGAGAGACGGTTTTCCCACATCTGACAGGCTGCAGCCCCTGGTGCAATATAATCTAACTAATTAAAATAGAGGCTTGAATACAATTATCTCCATTTCACACCAACTAGAAACTAGATTCCTTAATGAAATCCCTTTAAAGGAACTTCCATAATTTTCTTACGTCACCCAGTACACTCTGAGGTAGGGTTTGGGGAGCTTTGTGTTAGTTCTGTATAATTTAGATGGGATGTACTTAGTGAAGCAACTGCTCCCTTCCATCGCTCCTGAATCACATTGTATTTGCACAGGGCTCTGGAAATTTCAGCCAAAGCGCACTGAGGCATCTCAGTTGAACAGCACCACAGTGAGCAGGGAGGATGCAGGCAATTCTTTTCTATGCAGAAAAGATGTCCTAAGACTCTAGAGAGTGCTTACCTGTACACTGTATTTTCTCTGTGTAGGTCTTCTAGGCCACAAAGAATCTCTGCTGCATAAAACAAAGCTCTTTCCTCCTCAAAGCCTGGGTTCCCCATGTTGTAGATGTGAAACTTCAGGTCACCTCCATTCATTATGGTCAGAACTAAACACAGTGCATCCTTTGTTTCATAGGCATAGGCTAAATTGACCTAGAAAAACATTTGTAGCATAGTTGTGACAGTTCAGTTAGCTGCTAAGAGGAAAGCCCTAACTTTTCATTAAAATTTTCTCTGGAAAAGGGAAAAAGAAGTAGATTGACTGAATATGATATGGGCCTTATTACAATAGAAAACATACATTTTAAAAGTACAGAAAAATCAGATGTTAGGATTTTATAAATTAGTTTGTTGGATTGCTGTCAAACCCCTATCATCTCAGTAGGTTCCCAGGAAGGCTCAGACAGCCCAGTCCTGTGGTGGTCAAACAGACCATCACTGAGGCATGAAGGTCAGCATCACCCCTGCAAGGCTCTGGTGGGTGCCCCAGGAACGATGAGACACACCAAAAGTTACCCATCACTTTTAAATATGTGCCATCATCTTTGCTTCTGCCAGAGGTAAGTAAACATCTTGCATCTGTTGTATTCACAGTGTTTTCCTAAAACGAGTATAAAGAACATGACAGATGCTGAGAGAACAACACCTTTTTTTAAAAAAAAATCTAAGTCAAGCTTTTAAGGAGGCAGAAGAGCTGGCACGACTCAGGAAAGCCCTATGTCAGGCAGACCAGCTCCACATCACTTGTTAGATGCTGCTGCTAGCCAATCTCTTCTGATCTATTTGGGTTGAATCTCCTTCAGTCTCCTCCAAGCTCCTCTCTCCCAGACATTGGGAATTCAGGTGATCACCCCGGATAAAAATAGCTCAGCCTGATGCAGTCCTGATGCAAGTCAAGGCTGTAAAATGCATCATCTTCTCATGGTAGGAACAGGCACCCGTGTTAGTGCATTTCTCACAGACCAGAGGCTAAAATGAGACTCAGCAAAGGTGCATGGAGCAGGACTAAGGTGCCAAGCAAAGCGAGTCGGCTTCTGGCACCCCTCCTGTAGCAGGAGGTGGAGGAGGCATTGGATTCAGCAAGAACAGTGCTCAGCAGGTGAGCAGGGAGCTGAGCGCTAGGGAGTTCAATACTCACTACAAACTGACTATTGACTTTTTCTAAAATCTGCTTTTCATTTAGTGCCATGGATTCGCCTTTCCTCTTTTTTATTCTCTTCTTCTCTAATCTCTTGCAGGCGTACATCTTCCCTGTCGCTCGGACTTGGCAAGCGCAGACCTGCGAATTGAACAGAACAATTGCTGGGTAATTCGAAGCAAACGCTGTGTCTGGGTTGCACTTCACTCCTCACGATCTGATCCGACTTAGTCCTTTTAAGGCTAGAGACGGCGGCAGAGCGAGTAAGGCACAGGCGGGGGCAGCTGGGGAGCCGACTACTGTTTCCAAACCTGCTGTGTAGTATTGCTTTAATTATTTCACTTTCCTCTGCCTGCTTCCTATCCCACCTCCTTTTGTCTGTGCAGATTGTAATCTGCTCAGCTACAGCCTGCCCAGCCTTCTCTGCCTCTGCTGCCCAGGCAGAGACCTCAAGCCACCAGCAAAATACAAATAAGGGTGTGACCTTAATTCCACTGTGAATGCAACGGTCGAATACGAAATCATTCTCAAAAGTGTTCTTTTGAGATTACGGTGTCATGAGAGGTTAAGTAAAACTGTCAGCAATTAATGAAAACCAGCCTCTGTCGCATCAGGCTCCTGTAACGTGCAGTGCCTGAGAAGTAAGAAACACTCTTAACAGAAACTTTCAGAATTACTCACCTCCCCAAAGCCACCTTTCCCCAGCACCCTGTACTGCCGAAATGTGTTTTTCGTTACTGGTTGCCTGGAAGTAAAGGAAATAAAAAAAAAGAGACACACTACATTTAATGCACTCTCTGTGATTTATTTATTTCAGACCATACTTTTGAAAAGCAAAATAGATAAATATTACATAATAACATTATTTCGAGGTAATCATATTATATAATACAATACATAATTATGTAATTACATTACTTCAATACTATGTATGGCTTGAACTTTTCAATTCCAACATATTAAGCTGTAATAAAATACAACACATTAGTGAGTCATCAGTATAATTTCTGCTAGCATCTTAGGACCAAGGAGGGTTCTGGATCTCCATTATATAGCTTTGGCCTTTGTTAAGCAAAGGGGAGGTCCGAGAACTTCCAAGAAGGTATTAATTCTCATGATATACAGGAATCTTTTAAGGGTAGTGCTGGGCTAACACTATTGATTTGCTTGGTCTTCAAGATGAGAAAAATAGATCCAAAATGCAAACCACCAGAAAATATTTCTTTTGCCTTGACCTTAAAGCAGGAAACAGATGTGAAACAAGGAAAGAATTAGTCCCAGGAACCAGAGAGGTGGGTTTAGGTGCCATTCGCAGGAGAGGAGAGCAGGAGCTGAGCTCCAAACCAGTCCAGCCCCACCTGGGGCACCTGCCTCCTGGGAGAGCATCATGGGCGAGATGGGAGGGAAAGCACCGCTTTTCTTTTAAGGGCCAAATTAAGGGTTAAATAGGTCTTTCTTTCCGAGGGCTGCCTGCTCCCTAACGATCACTAGACATGATCACTATACCATCTCACAGGATTCCCACAAAATTCTGCTCCACCAAAAAGGCTCCAGCCCTACGTCTAACTCGTATTTTGTCACCATAAAAGTTTTATAACGTGACAGATGAAGAACACTAGATTCAGAGAGATCTGACTTTGTATCCACCACTCCATCACTGAAGTATTACAATTATATTAGCAGTCAATATGAATATTCCTACCAGCTTTGTTTTCCTCTGGCGGGCAGCCAGGCAGCACAGGGAGCACAGCAACGTGGCTGTTCCCACAACAGTGATGATGAGGTTGACGACAATAAGGAATAAATGTTAGAGTGAATCGTTTCATTTCTGTTCGTTATTGTTTTTAAAAGTGGGGGAAGAAAACCACGCAGAAGGCCAAAACTAGAAGAGAGAAAGATGCTATTTTCAGGCTTCTGGGAGGACACTGCAAATGCTATTGGGGTTAAAAGCAACAATTAGCAGTGATAACTAGATGCTCAGCAATGTCCCTGGAATAAATGGACTGTATGACTCCTCCGTTGCAGCCAGCAGGCTGTCAGAAGGAGCTGTTGATCACTCTGTGCCACTAACATCTCTTTGCTAACCCTAAAAACAGTTCTCCCAGCTTCTTAAATCAGGCATATCCAATAGCTTGTCACATTTGTTGGGGGAATGGAAAAAAAAAATAATCCTCAAAGCATTTCAGAAAATTCTTGAACCCAAATGTGAAAATAGATAGGAAATAGCCTGGCTAGAGATGAATCATCTGATGGTTTTTTTTTAATTGAAATGGAAGAGTAAATGCTGGATTCAGCAAAGATGGCATGTGGAGCACGTCTTGGCATGAAATGGCGCTCCCCTCTGCCCACTGCTTCCCTTCCCTCTAGTGCAGCAGCTTTGTAGCTTTCCAGGGAGAGGAACTGGCACAGCTCCTTTGATCTCTGAGGCATCACGCTGATATACACCGCTTATGGATCCGGCCCTAACTCATCTGCCGTAATTAAGTCCATTTGTGGAACCTGGGGCTTCTCTCAGCTCAAGGTCACTGTTACCCAGCAGTGTGCGTCTGCTTCAGCCCTCACCAACAAGGAGAAGACAAAGGCCCCTTCCCTTGCAAATTAATACCCACCAAGGCTGCCTGGTTACTAAATGTGCTCAGAAATGTCTAGCCAATAAATATGGTGCCAGGACCTATATGCCATAGCTTTGTCTGTTTACAGTGACTTAATAATAGTGGTAACTGGTCCAGACAAAAAAGATGCCACATTCAGAGCACAGTTAAACAGAAAGACAACTGAAGTTGTGGAATGTACTTGAATCGTACTTAATGTTCCTAATGTACCTAATACCATTAAAAGCCAAACACTTGAGCACCAGAAGCCAAAACTGGCTCCCTGGTGTTTTGGGGTGTTTTTCTGTTTTATTCTTTACTTCCCCAGCAAGCAGCATCTGCTTCAGTCTTGGGCATGCTTGGGCACAGTGTTTGCAAATGCAAAAGCCAGAGACTGGACATGTATCTTACATTTAGCATTACAGATGCACAAGGGTAGGTTATAAAAAAGTGCAATGTGTCTTTCAAGCTGTGCCATCAGTAGCTCATGGTGACAGGGCCTACCGTGAAACTGGCCACAGATGTTTCTCAGATCACAGGAGATTTGGATTCCTACTTTTTTATAGGCTGTAGAATTTTTTTCCTATTCACTTGCTGTGCACAAGCATATGAGCAAAAAAGGTGCCCAAGCTGCTCGCTGGAGCATGTCACCTTCAGGAGTGCAATGTCCTTAGAGAGAGAAGGAAGCAGCTGAGGAGGATTTACAGGTGTAAGCACACACATGGAGGATGAAGGAGCACAATCCATATCCCAGGCACTGACTGTGCTTGTTAGATGGTCACAGCTGGAGGAGACTCAGCTCGTGGTTAAATCGCGTCTAACGCCAACATAACCATGACTTTCCTACATGGCAACTTTGTCTGGCTAAAGCCATTACCTCTTCTTGAGCTTTCTAACAGTGAACACTTAAAACCAAATTCTAAAATTATGAAAGCCTTCCTGGAGCTCTCTGAATTTTTAATTAACAACAAAAAAAAAAGGCGGGGGGGGGAGGGTGGGGAAGTGAAAATTACAAAACTTACCTTTCCAACCACTTCCACTGGAGAAACCTGTCGAAGTACATGCTGTTTAGGTATTCTTGGAATGGTTCCCCACTGAGGTGGTCAAGGACAGATCTATCTCAGATGAAAAGGATATATAAGCATTTTACAATCCTAAACTTGGAGCAAAAAAGAAACAAAACAAGAGGAGGAAATCCAGCCTTCTTGTTTGGTAGGATCATTTTACTTTTACTTCATTTTGTAATTGATTTTACTCAGTTTCAATCTAGGAACAAAGTGATGTGTTTGATGTATTTGATAACAGGAGGCCTTACAGAAGCTGAATAGTAATATGCACTGGTTATGCTTGCTGAAAATTAACAGGGCATCTCCCACTGGCTTCAATGGGCATTTTCAAAGGCTGTTAGTCACTAGACAAGAAATGTCTTTGCTTCTGTAAGTAAATTAACAGAACACCCTCAGGAACTGAGCTCCTAAACTTTGGGGGGTGTTTACATCTGGATTGAAAATTTCTGGTTAAAGCTCATTTCTGTCAAAGAGGGACCACCAGAGGTGTTATTTTGAACAAAAAAAAAAACCCAACAACACAACCAATTTTAATTCCTGCTATACAGAAGTAGTAACTCTGATTAAAGTCAAAGGGCTATGTGCTTTGTAGAGTAATACAGAGGAAGGAAAGTCTAAACAGGGATGTGGATTCACTTTTCTTCTGGGGCTCGTACAGTGGATGCAAAATCTTTTTGCATAATCGAAGGAATAAAGGAATAAAAAGTAAGAGAAGTATGTTGCTCACGACAGGCAACAAGCAGCCAAAGACGAACAGACAAGCCATAAGAAAGGCCAAGAGTTCAGAGCTAAGAAAAGCTGGGCTTAGCTGAGAGAACCACCTGAGGCGAAGGTGGTGACAATGTTTAACAGGGGGTTGTTCACCTGCTGGTTTTGGTTCTTGCCTTGCTTAGTGGGGTACTGCATCCACCTCTGCTGGCAGCATTGGCAGGGACAAAACTTGGGTTTGGGTGAAAAGCGCCCACAAGAAATAAGTATTTGTGTCTTGGTGTATACAGACAATTTTGTGTCTGTATGTAAGAGTGTACAGACACGCTTCCAGATTTTGCTGGAGGAGGAAATCCTCTCTGAAGGACTACTCTGGTTTGGGAATGGGTAATCTATGTCTTACCCTGGGGCAGTTCTAGACCTGAGCAAGCAATTCACCAGGAATAATGTGTCTCCCCAGTTTAGTTCCTCCTGTTCATAAGCTACTTACTCTTCATAAGTTTTTGGAATTTCTCAGCTGTTTGAATTTTTTTTTTGGTAATTCTTGCACCATCAATTTGGAGCAGGCAGGTAATTGCACGTATTCAGTATTCAGAAGTCAAATTGTTGTTGTCTTCATTAGCTTTGATTGGACACAGATCATATGGTTTCCCCTAAGTGGATTGAAGCTCACAAAATAAAATAAAAAACCTTAATGAGATTTAATAAATGTCAAAGTCAGAATTCTAAGGCAAATTGGAAAGGGGCAGGAGCAGATAGTCAGAATATTAAAGGTCAAAGCAGAAGTTAAGAGTTACATACGCATTTCTCTCACAGACTGATCTTATCTATGAAGACGCGTCTGAAACTCATCCCTGTTCCTGCTCCTACAGGACAGCAAACTTCATATTTGTATGTATGCCTCCCTTTTTTGGTCTGACTGTGAACTCTTCCAAAATTAACATTATTCAGTACATTTGGTAAATACCAAGAGCAAGTTTTTAAAACTTCCTTTTGACCTCATTTCAGTCCATATGAAATGATCAGCACATTTATTAACAAGGTCCCAAACCTGGCTCATTTATCTGTTTCAGCTGAGATGAAGGAATGGCTGTCGGTGAATACGAGCCTGAATTAAGTGGTGTCCAACGCTGGCCTATTTCGTTCAGTTAATTAAAAGCTGCACGTATTTTAAAGAACAATAGCTGCCTTTCAGCAGTTGTTTGCTTTTTAGTTCCCCCCTTTGGCAACAACAAAGTGCATTTTAGAGGGAACTGTCAGCTTTCAAACCGATTTGAGAACTGGAAACAGGCATCGGGGGGGTTGTGTCGAGCACAGCTCTGCCTTTGTCGGGACTGGCACACACAACTGGTGCGAGTTATATGAGCATCTCTACATGACACCAGGCCAATGCAAGGAAACTGGTTATGTTATAAGAGAAGGCCAGAAATAACCCACATCTCCTACCAACGCAAAGAATAACTGAAAACAGAAAAGGTCAATGAAATGAGTCAAAACAATGAATGACAGTGGAGTGAATTTTACAAATCCCCATTACATCATCCAGGGAAAACAAACCGTGCTCAGCCAGAAACCACATGGGCCAGCTCGCGATGATCCCTCCTTTTCATATTTTTATTGGTTTATGATCTACTGGCGTGGACGTACTCGGGTCAGTGTTTGCAAATGCAGATTGCATACCTGGAGCTTTAGCACACTACAGTACAAATCGCCTCGCCGCTACAAAAACTGATAAGCCTTTCCCAGACAAAGGCTGAAATAACGCACGTTCATTTGAACGCCACAGACAGACAGAAAGCATTTAAAAAGGCCCATTCTCCTGGTGAAGATTTTCTGGAAAAGTCATGCGGAGCAAGTTTGCACATTCCTCTGTCTAAATGGACTGTATAGCCACTTAATTTTTATTCACTTTGAAACAGAGATGTTTTCTTTGGATACATTATCATTGTAGCTCTTTTCACACAGCATGAAATCCATGGCTGGTTTACTTGGCTAGGACACTCCGTCAAATACCTGAAACACTAAGTGCCTGTGTGTAGTGTATATAATGGCATGGAAATGTTTATTATATTTTGTTCAGACGAAATGACTTCACTTTGTCAGCTGTGCCTCTAAGACTGTGAACATAAGCTGAAGATACCTGCTGCATGTTCAAACTGACGTGTCTCTCTTTACCTGACACGTTCCTTACAAGCTGCTGACTGCAGCCCTGCTGGCTCCGGGTGTCGAGTTATACTTACTTTGTGCAGTGAGAGAACAGCTCTTTGCAGGGACTGTTTTCGAGTTTCTCCCCTGTCTGCTGGATAAGGTCTTGACTGACTTCAGGAACGCAGGCTGGAGACTGGGGAGAGAAGAGAGGGGCATGTTATCTCTGTGATGAGGTGCAGATTCTCCTCTCTCCATGGCTAACAGACACGTTCATTATTTATGCCCTGAGCTGCTTCCATTCAATTCCAGCGGTTGTGTAAAAGCAAAGGAGCCTTACGTCAAACAGCAGTAAAATAGGATACCGTGGTAACTCGCTCCACATTCCACTCTATCCTCACAGTGCTTTTCTGCCTCCTCCTGTACCTTCACCTCCTTGCCCAGCCTCATGAATATGCAGGACCCGCTCCTTGCCAATTCTTTGAACTGCTCCCTTGCATCCCGTGAAAAATGTGCTGGCCTGAACTGTGTACAGGCCATTCTCTTAAACAAAAGAGAAATTGGCCCAGTGTTTTCACTTCATTGATGATTCACTGTGCCATCTGAAAAATACATTTTTTAAAAATTTTTTTTATTTTTTTTTTTAAACCAGCAAAGGCAAACAAGAGCGGAGCATTGGTATTTATTGATTTATATATAAATAATATTGTAAGATGCTCACAAAAGTGTCTGGACACCTTAATTTATCATTAGAAGGATCAAACCAATCCAGCAGTTTTAAAATAATTGTTTCAAAAAGGAACTCTGCCAACCAAGCACATAAACTCTTTTCATCTTCTCCTCCCTTTAGAGACAATGTACATTCAGCCCCTTCAAAAAGCCCTTACCAAAAAGAGGTCTTTTGCAGTATGCCTTGATGGGTTAACCAGTTTAGGACCTTTGGGACTAATTATCTATAAAGACAGTTTTTAGGCAGTCCACATTCTTACTCATTGACACTATACTGTAATTATATAAAAAAGTGTATATGTGTCCATGTGCGTGTGTGTGTGTGTGCACCTATTTATAGACATTTCTCCCATTGACATGAAAGCCCCTTTATATAACCAGTTGGATTTATTTTCAATAAATCCAGCCATAGATGATAAAATCCTCTTTCCTTGCAGAAGCCTTAACACTCGATAAGTTTCCCCATCTATGGCCACGACCACCAGATGTGCTGAGTGGGTGGGTCACAGAGCATCGTCACTCATTCCTGGCCAGATGTTCTCGTTAACTCACCCTTAGCTGGGGATATCTTGGCAAGCACTGAAATGCATTGCAGGCAGAGTTCAAAAACACTGGGAATGAGGACAGAGGAAGGGGCAGAGGTGGAGGCACAGAAAATCTCCAGCATGGTGAAAGCTGAATTAAATCTTTTATCTTTTCCTTCCCACTGCTGAAATGTGAATATGATCCTGGTTGTGACACGAAAAAGTAAGTTTGTTCCACTTGAATGTTTTTAAATAGGGACGTGGTTTACAAACTGTCTGTGCATGCTGCACAATGCTGTCGCACTATTCAACCTTGACAGACAATCTGCAGAACATGCTGGATATCTTTGACCTCACTGAAATATTTCCTTATTTCCTCCATATATCCCTCCATTTCCTCAGCAAAAGATACCTAGGGAGCACCCGCTTTTAACAGCAAACAGATTATATTGCTAATAATTAAGAAGTCTCACGGTTTCTTGAGAGGTAGATGAGCCTCCACATTATCATCTATGAAAAGACGGAGAAAAAGCCAGATTTTCTCAGCTTGATTGGCCACTGAGGTTGAGAGGGACCAAGAACTGTAGAACAAGTCTCAGTAAATCAGACAGCTTACAGAAATGCCTAACTGTAGATGCCCATGATTAAATCGAAGTCCCATTTCAAGAGAGTAGGTAGAGGCAAGAGTGAAAGAACTGGGAAAAACCCTCAAGTCCCATTTTCAAGTCCTGCAGCTGCTGTATTGAAACTACTGAAGCAAAAAAAAAAAAAAAAAAAAAAAAAAAAAAGGCAAGCAGAAACCCAAAAGACTTTTAAAGGAATATTCAGTCACAAACGCAAGCCTAATGATTAGCAGTATTTCAGTTGATTTTGGCTAGGAACCATATGAATTAATACCTGCACTTTATAGTTTGCATACTCAGTGGGGTGCATACACAAGCTCATTGGCAGCCCAAAGCTTGTATGTGGCTGCATGAGCCTGCTGCTCCAGCACCTGGTGATCTAGAACATCTCTCTGATTCCTAGGGTTCTGTCTAGTCCACTGAACTCCGCAGTCTTTGTACTGCTGTGAATCAGGATTCAGTAAAATTGATACCTCTAATTGAAGTTGCTACGAATTAATTATAGAACTTTTTCTAAATTTATAGGCCAAATTTGGGATCCAAAAGCTAAGTACTATACCCCATAATTAGTCATGTAGACCAAGCGACCTGATTCTTACTCATGCCAGGTAACTTCACTTCCCATTGGGAGTTCGTTTCCCAATTGGAGGTAAGCTGCCTTGAGGTTAGTGCTGAAGATCACACCCATGATGCATTATTACAGTAATAATTCCATCTGTCTGAGTTCAAAGTACAATTTAAAAAAATATAAGCATCAGCTAAATCTTTTTCATAAAGAAGAAACAAAATTCTTAAAGGGAAAGGGGGAAAGAATGAGCAAAAGAAACTGTAAGACAATATGGGAAGTAATTAAAAATGGCACGAACTGTGATTCCTCTCTCCAGGTTTGTGGAAGACACAGTCACCACTTCGTTTTTCAAAACCACTTGTTGCTGACCTTTGAATCTTTGCTTCCTCTGAAGAAATCAAGAGCAAGCTGACAATAGGTAAAGGCATAAATACACTGACATCCTGTACATGGACTAAAGCTTTACAGTGTAGTGCCAACACTCTGCAAGACCACTTCATTTTCTACAACAAACCCCCACTTTCTTTCACAGGCTGATCATTTCAAAAGGTTTTCTAGCCCCACACAAACATTTGTCGTTACGCAGCCCTTCATAGTGTTCAGGGCAGAGCAGCTGCACCACACGTACGAGAGAAGCACACCCAACCCTTTCCAACTCCACACACAGTCCTAGAGAGTCTTTGTAGGATCCTTCCTGAGGTTTTCCTTGGGACTTCATAGTTCCCTCCGCTCCCATTAAGTAACCGTGACTGCTATTTTCCCTGTTTGAGTACCGTGCATACCTACAGCCTTCAGATGTTCAGACAAAGCCAGACACAATTACAAGCCAAAACCCAACTCACCAACCTACTTTTGCTCCCCTGGAGAACAATTAGGTAGGCCAGGTTATGAGTGCAAGAAAGCACTTGGATCCCACGAGCGAACACTTCCAAAGGTATCGCTTTGGCCACTTACAGAAGAAAATGTTGCTTCTTCCCTGGAGAGGTGCAAAAGATTTCTGCAGCGCGAAGCAATGGTTATTAACACTGCTCTCCCACTGCATTATGGGTGATGGTTGTAAAAGCAAATTCAGCTTTTACAGGGGAACAGAGACACCTTTTCCAACATATTAAATGTCCTGTGGCAGCTAGGAGAGCCATGCTCTGTGACTAAGACCGCTACGCTGGAGTGTGTGACACAGAATATTCTGCTGACTCTTCAGACACACCTGCAAAAACCTGTTAGGTTTTCCTGTATTCAAAACAAAATGCTGGGCAGTTGTAACGAGTCCAGTCCTGTACTTCCCATAATGGCTATTCTGTTTTCTGAAGGCAAAGAAAGTGATTCTTGATATCACTGATGATAATGTAAATCAGAAATTATGCCAGTCAAATCAACAGAGTAACACTAGGGTAAAGCTGATGGAACCAAAACCAGATGTGTGACTCTGGCAGTGCAAAAAGTACTTAAACTGATCCAACAACGAAAGTTTCTCTCATCACATTATCCTTTTTGACCAGATAGTTTAATACAAGTCCAAAAGTCCAAACTACTTTCACCAGGTTTTAATCAAAATCTCCTGTCTCTTCTATCTTTTGACTTACGGCCAGGAACTGAAAATCTTTGTATAAATATTTTGCGGGGAAAGCAGTATCTCAGTCTTCAGATGGCCTTTTGTTTAATTTTTAAGAAAAGCATGCAATTAGGAATCGGATTAGTGATTACCTGAGAAACAAGAAATGGATATTCGGTTACTTCTGAGTACCATTAGCACCGAGAAAAAAAGTCTCCATTTCTAAACTTTGGTTTTTTCTGATATAAAAGACAAAAGAGATCCTCCTAGCTCCTCTTACATTTCAGTAAACAGCATGAAAACAGCTGAGATGTCATGCGTTTGTTCAAGGCTAGTTGTGTTCATGTCCACAAAAATTTGGAAATTGCTGTTCCTTCCAAATTAAGTCCCTGGCCACGCAAGTTACTTCCCATACTTTGCTGAGAGGTTGATAGCGGCTTCTCCCCCTTTCTCTTCATTCACCAGGATGCAACCACTGATAAACAGCACAGATTTGAAGCTGGATGCAGTACCACCCATCAATACCAGGTTCCTGGTGGAGCTGAGAGCATCGCAAGCTGAGTGTGCTCTGGTCTTCCCTGCAGCACCACAGCTGTCCCTGGCAGACTGAGTGCCAAGAGACCCCCGTGTCCATGCTGTGCTGGTAGTGCCCATGTCCCGGCACTTGGCGCCTCACGAAGTACAGAAAAGCTGCAAAATCTGATTCAGATCAGACGAAAGCTTCCGGGCTGCAGAACTCCCTGTTACCTTTTGAACATCATGTTGCATCACAATACTTTAAAATGTAAACTCTCCTTTTGTGACAGTTCTGTCAGTTTTGCTACAGGTTACTTCACTCAGCTCTTCAAGACAGTCCTTGTTGACCTTCACTGAACAGGACAGGTAATAAATAAGCCTTCTTTTAAAAGCATCTCTATATATCTGCCATGGTACTTACAACATTTCTCTGACAGTGCCTCCCCCATGACTGTGCGGAGGACACCTGGCCTTTTGTCAGTCTATCAGCTAATCAAATTCGTTCTAAAAACAAGCTGAAATGCTGGCAGCACCAAGGGAAACATCCAGAAGACCTCCTCTGATAATTGTACTTCTCCTTTAAAACTTATTATTTGTTCTAATTTTCCTTAAGACAGAACTTCCAAATGTTTAAAATGTATGACTTCAGTCAAGATGCAATGCACCATAGGTGTTGCCGTCAGGTTTGTGGAAGCAAAAGCAGGCAGCCACCTAGCAGAGGTTTGCAAATTCAACGAGCGAAAGCATTTTCCTGACAACCCAGCAGCCAGAGTTAGCCTTTCCGAAACTGGGGTGGGGTGAGTAGCAGGTGTCTCTGTGTAACCAGCTCTGGATATTTCCGACAGCAGTATGAAGCCCAAAGCAGATGCATACACAACACAAAGATGCACGTGCATCTTTGGTTTATAGCATGCAACGCTGCTGCTTCTGTGGGAGAAGTGCCAAATGACAAAGGGAACTGAGAGGGATGTGCTGATACTCCAGCTAGAGACACGTATCCAGCTGGGGTCACCACCGCTGGAGAAAGCTACAGAAAGCCGACAAGAGCACCAAGTGTCTGGAGGGTTGAGAAACGTGCTTCGGGAAAAAATGCCAAAGGGAAGTGTTGAGGAACTAGATTTGTTTAGTCTGGGAAAGTAAGAGTGAAACATGATAAAGGTCTTTTAATATAGAAATGTTTTTAATAAAGAGGGCAGGGATCAATTATTCTGCCTGTTCTGCTCTATGCTGGGGAAATGATGTGAAGGAATCCACTTAATTGCACATGAAGGCTTTTTTTCTATTTTTTCACACAGGGAAGCAAAAGAACAGGCATATGAATATTGTGGAATCTGTTCTCAGAGTTCTGACAGACCTCCAAGGGCAGACAGACATCTGCTGACGATCTAAGTGTATTTGATCTCTGTTCAGTGTAAGAGGCTCTTGAGCCCTCTCCCAGCCCTTTATACCAATGATTCTGCAAAACATTGGACTCTAAAGCACAGGCACATGGCACTGCCCAGAGAACAGATGAAAAAGGGTGTTTGTATGCTGAGTGCTCACTAGGAAACCTGGAGCTCAGAGCGAAGGAATAAATACCTTCTTTGCAAATGAATAGTCTTGCTTCAAAGACACTTGCCTCGATCATTGTTGTCTCCTACAAAAAAGAAATAGCTTGCAGAATCCTGAACTTCAGACCAGAAAAAGGGATAGCATTGACTTCAGTCAGACTGACTTTGCAAGAAACAGACCAGATCCTAAGTCCAGAGGTAATTATTCTTACACAGCGCCTTTCATCTAAGAACCTCAAAATAGTAAAGCTTCACTGCATGATTAAGTCTTCATGAGCTAGGTGGCAATCTCACAATATTTTACAGAACAGTGAACAGGGAGGTTAAGACTTGTGTTTTGCAGAAGAGTTGATCACCATCTGTGACTGAATTCAAAGAAGTCTCACTGAGATAAATGAAAGCTAGAGATGCTCAGATTCCTCACATCAGTCCATTTGTAGCTTGCAATTAGTGAATAAGGAACAGAAACCTAGAAATACAGGCTTTCATTTGATACCAGCTCTTGCCAGTGAGTGTGAGTCATCACGGTGTCTTAAAGCACAACTGTTCATCACTGCAAAAATTATACGAACCAGAAAGATACCATACTCTTTAGATTGAATAGACTTCATTCAAACTTTTGTCATAAACACAACTGCTTTCCTGGCAAGTTTCAGACGTGCAGCCATGATGTTGAAACACAGTGAGTTATTTCAAAAGTCACTTGCATAAAATAAATAATGTGCAACATATGTTGTATCTCAGGTTATGAAAACATTCCACAACAAACTAGCTTAAAACAATTAAAAATGTTTCAGTCAATGAACAAAAGTTCAAGCCATAACTCTTCTTGAGCTGTCTCTGATCCCAAGCACATCTGTCTTACGATATGTGTATTTTCAGATGTTGACAGCAATATACCACGTATAACCTATTTGTAAACCTCCACACGGATTTGCTACTAGTAGAGACTTCAAAGAAACGAAAGAAACAGGCTAAAATGAACTTTGGTGTGAGATGGTACACAATGGGATGAGAAGAGTTCATACACAAAAAACCTGGAAAATACTGGCTTCATCCAGCTGTTACATCATTTGATCTGCACTCACACGGCTGTGACCCAAGACCAGCAACGGAGAGCAATGGTTTGTGTCAAGGATGGGAAGTCTGCTGCATGCAATGCCATTTCTGCTGTTGCTTTTGCAGAGTCACATTGTTCTCCAGATGTTTGAGGAAGGCTCAGCTAGCAGGGGGAGTAGCTACCAGGGCAGGCAGCAATGGTACAACTGTCAGGTGTGACTGTCCTTAGTCCTTTGAGGCAAACACTCATAAGGAGTCATAAGGAGGACTGTAATCAGAGCAGTTCCTAGAAAAAGGGAGACTAGGTTGGTATCTACAAGTCATGCTGCTAGGCGCAAAATCAGGGAAAGACAAGTTTAGGTGCTCAGGTAATGCGTGTTTTCGAAAAGGAAAGGTAATAGAACAAAACAGAGTGCCTCATCGTGCCTCCAGGGCTGATCTGTTACCTGTGGCTAGAGATCCACCCCAAGAACTGGTCCGTGGAATCTCCACTGGAGTCTGCACTGCTGCCCTCGGAGCAGGAACACACCAGCGCAGGGCACAGCCTGGGCTCTGCTTGCCCCACTGCATGGAGGCTTCTGGAACCACTTTTGGATGACTCTGATGTCCCCCCAAATCCCCACTCGGGGTAGGGGCAGGCCAATGCCAGCGGAGATTCAGTCTGAGCTACAGCCTGAGAAGTACTGACCATGCGGCTGGTGAGTGACGAAGGGGAAGTGTGAAGGGGTGAGAATCACGGAATCAGAATCATTTAGGTTGGAAAAGACCTTTAAGATCATCAAGTCTGACTGAGAAATGCAAAGGAAAGCAATGAAGGAGGAGATAAGAGTGTCTTGGTGGTACTTCGATTTTGGGAAGTCCAGGTTAGGCATGTGTTTCAACCTGGTGATGGAAAGGTTCCCAGTACTGTCACAGCACACGCAGTCTCCTGATGCTTTTTGGTGCGATGCACAAAAATGTTGGAACATTCATTTTTCTTGCCCTGTGTCTGATCTTATCTGTTTGGTTTTAGCTGTATATGTAGTAAACAGCCAATTCTACATTAGGAGCAGCTGCAACACTTTAAGTAATCAACTTCTGCATTTTCTTTTTATTTTTTTTCCTACCACAAAGTCATCTGGGTCTGTATGAGGCAAAGCACAAGGCTTCATAATTCCAGGATATTTGCTTTGAGATGACAGATGTAGGAATTGGCAGTGAGGTGGACGGGGAGCATGGAGAGCAGCAGAGCATGGAGAGCAGCTGTGTTATTAGTAGCAATTTCTCTATTACAACAGCATGTAGACATTATACCTGAGAATGGGGGCCCCATAATGCCAGGCATTACATACACATGTCATGAGAGCTAAAGCTTCGAAACCAATCTCCCTAGCCCTGGGAGACATGAAACGCCTCACCCAGGAGTACAGAGTGAGTCAATGGCAGAGAAAGAAACTGAACTCAGTCCTGTTCTCTGATCAAATGGTATTTTCAGTACTGAGGGCAGGATCACTCGCTGGTAGCTACATGAAGCAAATCAGCAATGTCTATCAACTGTGGGGTTTGTTTTGTAGCTGTAAGCTGATCTGGAGTCATGATGAATCTGTTTTCCCTCATATTCTACTAAGCTATCAAAACACATGTTGACACACAAAAATATAATGACTGAAGACAACGGAGCCCTCAGCAACCAGCTGAACACATCCCACTGCCTGGAGGGGTTGTACTAATCCATCACAAAAGGCAACGCTAACCAGTTCATGAATTAATTTACTGTAGCAGATCTGATGTAGCTTCAGGCCAACTTGCTTGCTCTGGACTCGCTGGGCTGCCTCTTGGGCCTCCGAAAGCCCACCAGCAGGGAAAGGACAAGTTTCTTCTCTGGGTTTCCTCTTTGATGCTGGGGTCCAAGTTGTAGTTTTGAACTATGCCCTTCCTTGGAGAAAACCAGCAGCCACTGAGGTTTCCTTTCTGACAAGTGCATAGAAAGTGTATGAAGCTTTTTTCATGGCTCCCTTTTTAATCAGCAAGAGGGTCTGTTACCTAGGTATAGCTAGGTAAAAAAAAGCAAAAAAAAAAAAAAAAGCAAAACCTTGCTGTTCCTCTTCTCAGTAGACCTCTTTGTAGCTGCTCCTTTCTACAAACCCCATTTCTGTTCCTGATAGTGGCAAACAAGCAACTGCCATGCGAATGGTGCGAGTCAAAATGTTTCCTACATGAAGCTCTTCAGTCCAAAATGTGTTTTCCTTGGAATTTTAATTTATTTAACTCAGAAAAATTTGGGGGTGTAACAACACATGAGATTTGGAGCAACAAAGAAAGAGAAAAGATTGCATTGATCAAGAAGAAGAAATTTCTTCTTGGTTCCTATAGGTGACTGGAGGAAATCTTAAACACTCAAAACCTCATAGAAAGTAATTTTGAAATAAAAAATTGTCCCATGAGACAAAATTTAGTTGTCTCATCAGCTTCTTTTGCAAGTCCAGTGAATCAGCTGCAGACTGTAATACTCCTCAATTAAATAAAAACACTCACCGCAATCCCAACCAGCTATGGGGGTTTTGGTACAGATTACTGGTCACCACAGAAGATATGCTTTTGACTTCAATTAGTGAGAAACTGGCCTCACAAGAAGTACTTGGCAAGATATTTTTTATGATCTTTAAACCCTAGTCCTTCCCCACCCATACTTTTTTAATAATTCTTTGGAAACCTGCTTACAGAAGTTTCTTTACCAAAGAAACACATTTTTCCTCCTTTCTGTAGACACACAGGTTTATTGGTGTAGGGGTGCTCATAAACTAGCCAGATGAAATTGTTTTATAAAAACTTGCTATAAAGCGGGGGAAGGGACAGCATGTTTTACTTCTTGTTGCCTTTTTTCTGCTTTAAAAGCATTTTGCAAACAGATTAAAGGATGAAAACACAGATGAAATAACCAGTACCAGTACCTGTCAGCAGAATAGAAACAGAACAGAAGAGAAGGTTAATATTGTCCACGATGTTCTAGTTACGCAAAGGTTAGGCTACTCACACAATCCTTGCAAAGTGCCGTGTAATACCCCTCTGAGAGCAACCCAACCAAGCCACTGCTACAGTGTGTTACTGCTAGCAGCCAGATGGTTGATAAAACATTTTGGGAGAAGAATGGTATTCTCACCATTAGTAGCTACTAAGATGACGGGACAATTTTGAAAGCTTCTGTTCTCAGAAAGGTTTTTTTCTGTCATCACGTGTGCTTAATAGGTTTGGACAGCATCCACTGTCTAGCCTCTTATCAGAGCCTTTCTACCTTTTAACGTCCTCCTGCACTGATGGATAGCCTAAACATTAGCAAGCAACCTTATGTTGCAATAGTCATAGTTTGGCTTCCTCTGGTAAACCAAATGTCATTTGTTCCATTAAAAAAAATCCCTAAATCTATAAACACTCATTTACAACCTCAATGTAATTGAATGGCTTTCTTGCAGGAAAACAAACAGTTCCCTGCTTGAATTCACTCCTCTGAGGCAAAAGCCTGTAAACATGAGTAACCCTTCCCTTGCAAATGATCCTTGCACTGAAGCCCACGAGCTATTTGCTTTGCATGAAGGTAGCTCATGCATGAGGGCCTGATCCAGGCTGCGCTCAAGTCAATGGCTGTACTGCTATCAGCTGCAGCAGGGATTTTGCAGAATTTGCTGTCGTCTTTTTCCATTAGCAGGTCAAAATCCTGAGGAAACACATGAATGAAGAAACAAAAATCCAAAAGAGAGTTTGGGAAGGCCTCCAGAAGGATTAGGAAGTGAATTAAATAAACATCAGGCAGGAACCAGTGGCCCACTCACACAAAGACTGGAAGCACCCACGAAAGCAAACAAAATCACTACCTAGCACTGCTGGAAACTGGGCATTCCCTAATCACCTGTGTCACGTGATCCATTAATGATCATATGGTAATAGCCATCTGCAAAGAACTGAGAGGGAAGACATTTATTGTAGGACATGACACACTGTTTGCTGTGGCATATTCTGCTCTTCCTCAGTTTTGCTTGTTGGACAAACAGCATCTGTGCCAGGATAATAAACTTGCTATATGCTTCATTTTTGACTCAGGTCAGAGTCTGACTTGATTAAAAAGTAATAAATTAACATACAAGCTGAGGCTTGGCACGCAGGTTAAGTGAGTATTCTAAGTGTAGTTGCATTACTGGGAAAAAATATTAAACATGGGTAGTGCAAAGTGCCACATATCCACAACTTATATATGCTGATGATATTTAAATCCACTAGTAATCAAAAGACTTTTTTTAAAAAAAATCCCATTTTCTTGTTTTTCACATTCACCTAGTGATATTTTAATGAATTTAAATATATTTTGTTTTCTGTGAAATTTAAAACATTCCTTATGGTAATACTGTGATTGCTGGTTCCAAGTTAAAATAACACACAGCTTAGTGATTCTTCTAGTTGCACCACCCCAGCCAAACATGTCAGCCTCAGGCACCTCGTCTGAATCTGCCTGGCTCATACCTGTGCGGCTGCTGAAGCCTCTAGAAGTTTTTCCAGAATCCTGATTTCCTATTAGGAGGGAATCAGATGAGAAATAAAGTATGTTTAGCTTCCATTTTCATTGTGTGCCTTTCATTCTCTTCTTTGTTAGGATCCTGTTACTGCTTCCAAGTTTAGCACAATGAACCTTGAGCTCAGGGAGACATTCGCTGACACATTACGCTTTTAGCTTCAGAAATCCAAAGCTGAACCAGCCAGGAAAGTTGCTGTGAGTTGCAGTGGGTGGACAGAAGGGCTGTGGAGGTCAGGTGTCCAAAGGGCTCCCCTACCACTGAGAAATGGTGCACAGAAACCTGTGGGGATATGCCATGCAATGTAATTTAATGTACTCTGCATTATACCTCGCGTGGCATTCATCTCATTGCGCTTTCATCACCTGAAAAATGAAACACACAAAGTCTCCTTGTGCTCCCTGTAGTCAGTAGGCAGAAAAGAGGCACCTCATCACTCCTATCCAGACGCCTGCTTGTGTTTGGACAACCAAGGCTGCAGTATGTGTTGGGAGCGTAAGGGTCTGGACTCACCAGAGGTCTATTTTAATGTCATTCTGTGCAAACGCACAAAAGTCATCTCCTGCAGATTTCTGGATGTTTTGCAAGCCAGTGTTTCAGACAGCTGGAAAAGGCTGATTCCTTTTTTCCCAAGTGGGCAAAATTTTCAGGCAGAAAAGGCTGTTTCTGAGGAAGCTGAATGAACTTTAAAGGCTTAGAATTAACTTCCCTGGCCGTTGGATAATCCATACGACTGAGTGTAAGTGGTGAGGGGTATGCAGAGGAGATGGGGAAAAGATGCCCCCCTGAAAACGAGAGGAGGAAACTATAATGAGCATATTCATTAGCTGAGGGCAGACAAGTACATCCTTCCTGTTCTCAGATAATCCTGAGCAGACGGCTCGGTGTCCTCAGCCCTCTGGGATGCCCTGGCTAGCCTCTGAGAGGAGGCAGAGCAGCTGGGGGGCCCTGCCCTGCCTCAGCAGACAGATGTGAGCCAGGTTTACATGTGTGGTTGACATCAATTAGCTGAAGCAAGTTTCCATTTTCAAAAGGGTCGAGTCGGAGTAATTCCAGCAAACAGGGAAGCTAGAAGGCTTTTGCCCACTGACCAAGTTATCCCAATGATTTTCCTAACCACAAATGACAAACAGTTAAGCATGTGAACTTGGGAGTGTAACCTCTCCAACACAACAAGGAAGGAAAAGCAGAGCTTTGACTAATAGCACTGCTTGGCATAAAACCAGTGTACTTAATGACTCCACCCCAAGTCTTCAACCCATCTGAGCAAATGCATTGCAAATGCAGCCCTCCTTAAATCTAAAGGACAGGCCACAGGACAGCCCAAGGACCTGTTCTGGGACAGCATCACTGGCACAGCGCAGCCTCCACGTTGTTTCCATAGGCTCTCATGCAGTTTGGCACCATTGCAAGAGACAGAAATCCTCAGTAAGTGTTTAGTTAACTAACATTTGTATTATAAACAGTGGGTAAAGGATGAGGAAATAGGACTTGAGCAAACCATGAGAAAATGCCTTTTAGTCTGAGACCACAGCAAAGGGACTCCTAATCAAGGCAACACTGTGATCTTTCGGATTCCTCTGCCACACTTTATTACAGCCTGGCCCCAGTGACAGAAGAACGCTTATTTAAATAAATTCTGATTAGAAAGCATTAATTTGAGTAACAAGGTTGCCATTCTGCTGCTCAGATATTTTCCCAGAATTTAACTTTGGAAAGATGAGCTTTTGCAGAAAGTACGCTGAGAAGGTACTTTCCTGGACTAAGACACAGTGATCAGCAGAGATATTGATTGTGCTGTCTCCAGAACAACAAGAAGAATTATGTATTGATTTCTCTGGAGACTGGATTATGTATCGATTATGGTAGCTGCAAAGCAAGAAGCCTAAGTAATGCTATCATATCTGGCTAAAATGGTGCCCATAGAGTAGTGAAGTCAATAGAAAGGGGAGATGAGAAATCCACTGAGTCAAAGGGTAAAGTCCCAGGGCAATTAATTAAATGGCAAAACTCTCCTTGGCTCAACTAAGGCCAGGATTTCTACTTAAGTATTTAGCACCCTGAAAAGTCTCCTAATAGGAACCCAAAGGACACAGTGAATAATGCTTTGAGAAAGTAAATAATTCTAGCCCATCCTGAAGCCACGTAACACACTGTGTTCAGACAGGCACTTCATTCATTCCTTACTTCAATTGGGTCATTAATGAAATGCACAGGGTTTAGAAAAATTTGAAAACTAGCTGCGGAGATAACTCTTGGACCAAGCCCGAGGGACCACCCACTGTAGCTAGTGAAAAGCGATATTGTGTTGGCCTTTTATCAGTGAGCTAATAAGCTTACAGGGCAGGGAGATGACTCGCAGGATATAAGTGATATAAGCTGAATTTGTATGAGAAAGGTAACAACGTAAAAAACAGACCCTGAAGGCTCACCTTTCCAAACACAAAGCTTCTGTCCTGTATTAAACTCTGCAGATTGCTTTATGGAAGCTTAATGTTTCTTCCTTTCAGAGCTTCCATTGAAGTGACATGCAACTTTTGTTTTGGCCATTCCAAAAGCTAATTATAACATGTTCCCTAGAAGGTGTTTAGTAAAACGAAACAGTTAGAGGAAGAGGTCTCAGTACTTGAATCCAGTTCTTGGTACGGTGTGACCTGCCCTTCCAGAATTCAGCCAGAATCATTACAAAGTGTTACATGAAACTTTCCTTATGGGAGATGGAAGGCTTTAGCGATCAGCAAAGATGACTCACTCAGAAGCGCAAGTGCTGAAGTTTGCATTTATTTTGGTGGCAAAAATAGGAAGGGGGAAAGAAATCTCAAGGTGAGAGCAACCGAGGGCAAGGTTTCTCGGCATCAAGATCAAAGCAACAGCGTCCAAAAAGAAAACTGCTCTTTGACAGTGCACCAAGCTGAGAGAGGGTGTTTGTGAGAAGGAGCCTGGACTCAGCTGCGGGGCTTTGTCCAGCAGCAGGGCTCATGGATCATTTTAATTTCATCTCACTCACATTTCATAGGTGTTTTCTTCTCCATAAAGAACCCATTTGAGAGAAGAGCACATTTCAGCCAGTAGACAAGTGGAAGGCCAGGCACTGCTGATCAGCCAGTGTCCCTTTCATGGGACTTTTCCCTCCCTTCCATATCCTATAATTGTTCATAAACACAAAGACATATTTTCATTTAGCAAAACCCATTGCTAGCCTTAGACTGGAGTAAGGAGGTTACCAGTGTGTCCAGCTAACCTTTGGCAGCAAAGAAAGAAATTGCAAATGTGCCCTTTATTCTGTGCATTTCCTGGAGGAAAGGAAACCGAGCAGGAATTCAGATAAGAAAACTAATGCTGTTGCTGTTCTTCATATTCTGTGAAGTATATTAATGGGGATAACAATACACATTAGACATCCTAACATTTTTAGTACCCAGCTGAGTCCAAATATAAACTATAATGGCATATGGAGACTGTCTTAAGAGCCATTTCAAATCAATTTAGTTTTATATAGCGTTTCTCAAAGTATCTCAAGGTGATTTACAGTGAAAAAGAAAATACTGGGCTAGAGATTTAGTGGAGTAAGGCATGGCAGCTGTCAGGCAGGAAGGCAAAAATGCTTCATGGAGGTGCAAAACTCCAGTTTACAGGCAGTACAAAGGTAAACTTATCTCTTTGGTCTTCCAGTCCAAGAAGCAGCCAGGTAATGGAGCCAGGCTGGGTTCAGTTTAACTCAACTGTTCAAGCACTGAGGGTTTTTCCATTTACAGGCAGAACTGGAACCTAAAACCGAAACATCCCCACTCAACTGTTGAGATTAGGAAAAGCCAGGAAAGAAATATTTGTGACCAATTCATTTTAGCAGTTTTACCATCATATTTCACAACCTCAAAAATTTTAGACTTCCTGTGGGTTGGACTTTTGCCCTACTGGCTTATTAAGTCAAGAAGGCAGCTTTAAGTGCCTTTTTCATGGAAACTGCTAAAGCCTCTCTTGATGCAGCAAGACTCTAGTCAAGAAACCTTAATCTTGCCGGTGTGGCAACCGTTGTGCCGCTCCTGTTAAGCAAAGGCAGCCTGCAGACCTCCCTCCAGAGCACAGCACCCAAATAGCACTTGCCTCATGGGGTCTCCTCCTCTTAACCAACAATGCCTTCTCACCAGCGCATGCCCCCACACAGCCCCTGAGGAGCAGCCAGCTCACAGTGGGACCTCCTCGGAGAAGCAGGTTAACAGTTCTTCAGAGCACGTTTCAAGGCTGGAGGGTGTCTTCAGCTACAGGACACCTCTTCTGTGGGATGTCTCTTTCCTGCTCACTACCCAAGTGAAGCTGCTAAGACAGCCATGAAAACACTTGTCTCTTGGCATCCTCCATGTGAAGATCATATGTACTCCTCCTTACATTTCCATCCCATCAAATAGTTCAGAATGGCCTGCTGGACATGGATGTTACAACGAACTTTAGGCAGGAGAGAGGGAATACTAATGTTCCCCTAGGTGAGGACCTGAGTACACAGCATCATAGAACGGCTCAAGTTGGAAGGGACCTTTAAAGATCACATGGTCTAACCTCTCATGGGAAAGGGAGCCTAGATGATGTTAGCTAGCACCCTGTCCAATAGCACCCAGAAAATCTCCGGTGATGAGGACTCTACCATATCCCTAGGGAGGCTGTTCCTCTGTGCCACTTCTTTGAGAGGCCTAAACCACCCATTTTTCCCTCCGTGTGCCAGGACAAATTTCGAATTTGTCATTGCTGTTGCCTATAGGCCAGGGAGATGGTGGAAGCCTGACCCACTCATGCTGTCTCTGATGTCAACCACAAGAAAAGGCTGACAGACCACTTCCCAGCTTCCCCAGTGAGCATGTAGGAGCTGCCTAGGTCACTAAAGCTGCAAAAATCCCAGATTATGATGAATTGAAAAAGTGCGCCCCCCCAACCATCTTGGCCCCTTCTGAGCCTGTTTAGCAGCCTTGGGGCTGATGGTGTATGTTCTCCCACAGAGCTCTCCAAGTGGGAACTCACGGCTCCCACACGGCTGAGCCTGCTAACTCTGTGGTGTAGCACCATCTTGCAGACAGCGGCTGTGTGTCACGTGAGGCTGTAAGTACTGGTGTGATGTCTGTTCATCTGGGAAAGTGTTTTCTTTTCCTTTCTGCTGTACAAGTAGTACATGTTTTATTAAATAAAGCACATGTTCCCTATGCAAATGAATGCACTTTGGAATGATGATATACCAACACATTGTATGTTAAATATGTATGACATTCAAAAATCTAAGCAAGAATTAAAAATCATTTATAAATATTACAAAGCATGAAATCTACTTTTGTTTTCATTTTGCTTCTGATCCTGCACTCTGGGAAGAGTACTCCTTACATTATAAGACTGAACTATCTGTCCAAGAACTAAACCTATAATTTTATTCTATCAGTCAAGCTGTATGTCACACTATTTTTATATCAAGACAATCAGGTTCTTTGAAGCACAGATACACACCTACTTAAAAGAAGCATTCCTCTGAAAGCAGAAGACTTTTGCATCAGTGGCAATTTGTATCTTTCAAGGGACAGATAACTAAATGAAGAAATGCAGCTCCTTATGAAAAGAAGGTTTCTTTGCTGGCCAGGATGATATTCCATTAGGATGTTTGGATCCAGATTCATCCCTTTTGGCTGCAAACATCTAACGTGGCCTTGAGTCACTGGCCTCTAATGGCTTAAAATGTGTCCTTTGGAGATTCTTATTTCTCTTTCTTGACAAGAAAGGACAGACATTTGAACTCCTAACCTGAGTACCTTAGTTAGGTGTCTAAAAAGAAATGAAATTAAATTAATCCAAGCCTTGCTCTAGTTTTTTGAAGTATTTGTCATGTGGGAGACCTGTTAGAAAATGTCATATTCAACCCATTGCTGTGGCACAGTCAGCCTTGCCTCTAGGAAGTATTTTCTGCTACACAGGGCTTAAACATCCCTCTGGGAAGAAGCCGAAGTTTCACATTAAGAAAAAAAAGTGCAGCAAGACACTGCAGACGTTAAAGCACCACCACCAGAGAGGCAGGTTTAGATTATAAGTGAAGGAGCATCTTTGTGTTTCCTTCTGCCCAAAGATGTTACGGTAACTTGCAAATACCAGAAAAGTTTCAGAACAGACGGTAAATATCCTGTGCCCATTTTATGTACTGAGAAACCAGGTAGACAGGTCAAATAGGAGGTGCAGAGCACAGCGGAGGATAGTAACTCCAGCTCTGGAGTGCCAGTAATTTCCCTTCCTGTAACACCACCATTTTTTCTTGATGAAGAAGCAACCTCAGACTGGTCTTCACTGCACATTCACTTAGCTCACTAAACTAATCCGTGTGCTTCTGCTGCCCTACGGATGGCAGGAGTGCCATGGGACAGCAGTGAAGGGAATTGGCATCTGGCAGCCTGCACCAAGACTGGTTGAAACGAAGCGGTACTATCCTGCTCCCACTTTACTAGCTCTCGCTATCAGCAAAATGCCTTTCTCCATTTCCAGATGGGAACTGGAGCAGCGGGAAGTATTTTCCCTCAGTATTTGTCCCTTGTTCCTCTGTTGATGGAAACTTTAATGCAAATGGTCATTGTGGTAGATTTAAAAAGCAGTGGAACTCGATGCCCTAATGAATGGGCAGCAGGAACTCGTACTGGCAGCGCTCGGTGGCTGCGCACAAAACTAGCCAGGCTCAGTAAATGAAACCAGATCCCAAAGTGCAGTCTGAGATAACTGAAAGTATGCATTGAAATTTATTGTAGGAAAATGACTGACTGGAAAAAAAGTGGTCTGCTCTGCCCCTACACCTCCAAAACATATTGTACCATTTAAACGTTCTAGAAAGACATCTGCCAAAAATGCCATTAATTCTCCTGAAGGTCAAATGTATTTCTCTTGTAAAACAGTTGCAGCAGCAATTGTATGTCTTGATTACTCTTAGGAAAGCTACTTAGGAAAAATCCTAGGGTTGTTCTTTTGTTTGAAGCTGGATGTTTATTGCTTTCTGGCAGTGACTTTTGTTGCAAAGGTTAAGTGTGGTCAGCAAATGATCGTAACCCCCCGCCAAAGCCAAAGAAGGGTTGGTCCCAGTGCAGCCTGTCCAAAACGCCTGCCGCAGGTCTGTAGTCCTGTCTGGGGTGCCACCCTGTGGCACAGCTGCCACCAGAAGCTCCGTTCCTTCCACAGCCCCGGGGAGGCAACACTAGGCAAGAGGCAGCGGTGGAAACAAGAAGAGGTGCCAGCACCCCTCAGCTCCAAACCACGCTGTCCCATGGCAGCCTGCCATGCCCCTGGCTACCCTGGGGCAAACGGTGTGGTGGGGAGGAGTGGGAATTTTTTGTACCAAAACACAATGTCTGTTACCAAAGACCGTTTTTGCCAGTGGTTTCTACACAAGCGTCTATGAAATGCCGCCACCTCTTTTGAGCTGGACGGGAAATAACTGTCATCTGTTGCAAACGGCTAAGGTTTCTTGCATTACACCTCAGATGTAGAGCTTTGCACACTAGAGAAGTCTCCTGCTCATCCACAGATGAATGAAGACCCTGGTAAACTCAAGTTCATCCTTAGAAGTCAATTTCTGGATTGGATTATGATTTTTTTTTCTCTCTGACTGTTTGCATAAGACTTGCAGGTTTAATCACTGGAGACTGCCACCATAAATTTTAGGAGTCTGGTTTACAAAGCCTGTAACAATCTTGTGTAGCAAAGGTGTGCCTTGCAGCATTCCTTCAGTAATGCCACCTTGGCTGCCCCTTACCTCTGGGGTGAGGTATTTCATCATGATTTCCTTTCCTTTCTCTCCCAGCTTTTCATCTGGAGCAATTTCATATTCTGCCTGGAACAGATATAAAAAAAAAAAAAGAGTCAATATTTGCACTCATATTTCACCATTATAGCTTCATTTTGGATGTGACCTTAACAGAACGCTCTGTCTGAAAAATCTGAAGGATAAATACCATTTTCTGATGGAATTAAAACCTGTACACACAATCCAATTAAAAAACCTTACACTACATTTTGACCAAACCCTAGCAGTGCATTTTCAGAAACAATGTCTCTTAATTAACACCAATAAAATGTAATTAATTTATATTTTATAGCCTTGCCAAGGCCGCTTTCAAAAACCATTCAGTGACAAGAGACAGCAACTTTATTTGGTTTTGCTCAAAGGGAAGGCAGACACAGAGGGTAAAATTATTTCTCTGAGTAGCAGAAAAAGTGGGTGTTTGTTAATTCTTGTCACAATGCCATTTCAAGCACCAGGTGAACTCCTTCAGTAGACTCTCTTTTTGGTAGAATGTGTCCTTCCTATTTATTTACGTCTTCCCCTTGGTCTAACAACACTTCTGCAAAGCAGAGAGACTTGCCCATCACTTTTAGTGATCCATGACTCAGTCCCTCCGGAAGGCAGATCTAAGAGCTGATTTCTCAGGACCAAGATAAAACAAGAGAGACCATTCAGAGGAACAGACACTATAGGCAAAATTATCTTTGACTTCCCTCGTGCATTAGAAAAGAGAGCACCACATTCCGCGCTCCTCACACACCCCACACCCCCGGTTTACCTACATTTTAAAATTCTGACTATTATATGTACCGTAGTGTTACTGACTTTTCATGAGTTTCAGGACAACGTTTACGTAAGAAACAAAAGCAGCATTACTTGTGCACCACAAAAACATTCATCACTTCAGTTAAGGTTTTGGATCCATGGCAGGCATCTGAAGGAAATGTGCCCTGCATGGGACCCCAGTGGCTGAATGATAATGACAAGTTCTTAGAGACAGTCCCACTTGGCACTGGCCATGATATGGAGCTCTAGCCCTAGGATCAAAATATTTTCCAGAAAAAAAAAAAAAAAAAAAAAAAAAAAGAGACAGCCTAACAGCTTTCCTGACTGTTTGTATTAAAGAAAGGATCCCAGAAAATCCTGCCAAACCAATTATGCAACCTGGTCCAATACAAGCGGTCTGCAATGATAAATGAGGAGGAATTTTTTTTTTTTAAAAAAAAGGTAAATCAGACTGAACTGGCAAACACTTGGAAGAAAAAATTTCAGGACTATTGCCCACTGGAAGACATATGCACTGCTCCAAGCTTGATGCAATAAATCCGAAGGCAGGCTGTAATGGATACCCCAGCTCAGCAGACCCAGGAATGACATGAAAACCACAATGTAGTAATAATACTATTACCCATCTATCTGGCCAGTGCTCATTTAGCTATTGCAGCTGAAGTCTGAAGCTACATATTTATACATATACACAGCAGGTTGCTTGAACAATCTAGAATTATGATCTAATTTGGTTTGGGAAATGACAATGACCGCAAATAACAGAGAAACCAATGTTGCTGATGAAAAATACACCAAAAGCTAAAATCCACAACTGCAGTACTTCTCTTTTAGTGACCATTTTGGAGATGAACTGATTATGTTTTCATAAGCTTATTACAAGGGTTTAAAAAAATCTTTCATCCAATTTCCTGTCCTTTTAGATGGTATCTGAGTATGGGTCCTTTCAGCTCTTAAAGCACAGACACTCCAGAATGTTTACAGCGTCTTAACAGCATTTTTCTCCATGATTCCTTGCTAGGGGATAAAGCAATGGTAAGAGTAACAGAAGGAACAATTTTTTTTAAGATGAAAGTTGCATCTCCTTTAGACCTTACAATTTACGGTTAGGTTCACAAACAAGGTGTTTTCCATATAAAAGAAAACAAAAAAAATGTGTTTTAATAAAAAAAAAATATTGTACTTATATGTAACTGTCTTTGCAGAAGACTGCAAAGAAAGGAGGACTCCTTGGCATTGCCTTGGCATGGAAGCATTCAGGAGATCTTCTGAGTCCTCTGTTCAATGTTATTTACAACTTACCCAACAATGACCATTTCTCTCTCCTTCATTCGCTTTTAGACTCTGAATCCTGGTAATATATTGGCTCCCTAGTAAGTAAAACCTGATTCAAAGCCATCATCTGCCATTTGAAGTGCACCAGGGAGATGTCAAAAAAATCTGATGTCCTTTTTGCCGTGTAAATTACATCTACATCCCATCCGAATAGTGCAGCAGGAGGCAAATCAAGACAGAGCAGGACAGAAGTTTAGCAGGAATTGGATCAGTTTTGAAAACGCATTTCCTAATAGGATCCAACATATGCAAAGCTAAACGCGCACACACACACAGAGACATATACAGAGTGTCTATTTCTGTCTCAAGATGGGAAGGAATTAAAGAAAAGTTTAATTATGCTTGCAATTGACATTCTCAGAAAATGTGAAGGTAGGAAGTGACAGACAAGTGAGGATGTGAGAAGGAACCACCAGCTCCAACTGTGAACACTGTTGATCTCACTGCAGCTCAAGTTCAAGAAGCCTGTCCCACTTTGTTTCCAAGTTCATTATTATTTCTCCCTTCAGTGCCACTTTCGAGCTATTCAGCAACAGATACCGGTGCATTTTCAGCCACGGACTGTTATGACAGGAAGAATTGCCCATGTAGACAGAGTGACTTCCCCATGCTCACTGTCGCATGCCTGGGAAGCGTACCAAGGTCCTCAACTCTCAGTCTTGTGCTTAAATCACAAGATACATCCCCTTCTTCCACAATACTCAAAAACACAGCTACACTTTGCAAATCCCTAATTGCTAGAAATAACTTTGTTACTTAAAATCCATGTGGAACAAAATATTTTCCATTATTCCTTTGATGAATCCAGGCGTGTGTTTCAAGGCTCCTGCTCTGAAGTTTAATAGCTTCTCCATGCCCTAGTTAGGTCAGACAGCGCCCTATTCATAGCTCATAAATGAGGGGAGGATTTACGATCACCCTGACTGCATGGGACAAGCTGCAGGGAAGGCTCTTTCTGCGGGCAGGCGCGGGTCCGTCAGTCCAAATGGCAAGAGGATGTGGGCTGGCTGCCGTTAAATTTTCTTTTGGCTGCTGTTTCAGAGGTAGTAGTTACTTTGGTGGCTCCTACTTCCCTAGAAGCAAACCTGGCTGAATGGGGGCAAGGGTGTGCAAAGTGTCATCCCTTTGGAGCAGCTGCCCTCGGGATGGGCTGAGTGAGCTTGGATAGGAAAACACACTTCCACTGGGAAAGGCAGCAATGTCCCACCTGTGGCTGGCTGTGGGACATGGCCATGGGCTCAGTGACAGCTAAGTAAGAGGTTCAGGGGTTGGAGGGTGCCCGTGACCGATGGGAGAGCGTCACCAGGGCAATGGTACAGGGACCCAAAAGGAGCTTGCATCAGCAGCCTTAATTCTGACACATCGTTTTACCTAGCATTTGATCTTCATCTTAGTATTCTTTGAGCTCCTAAAACTGTGCAGCTTAAAAATATGTGAAAATTGAAAAACAGAGCCAAAGGGATCTCTCCACAGATCTGGGAGGACTCTTTGCCATTGCAGGCAGCCGTTGGTTGCCTGTGGGAGCTTGGCATGGCCACAGAAGTCAGTCCCTCGTACCCCAGGAGATGGAAATGGGAACAGAGACTTCCACCAGAGCAGCTTTAGCTTCTTGGTATAAGGAATCACCTTCTGAGCATCTGCAGGAGGCTACTCACATTTTGGTCCCAACTTCACACCTCTGCTTTCTCAGCTCCCTCCTCTGCTATCCCCAGCATCTCTCTTTGCTCCAGCTCCTGCTCACTCTGTCCTCAGACTCCGGGCCCTGTTGTTGCTCTGGGCTCCAGCGACAGCCCTTGCACTTGCCTCCACTGGAGATTTAAATTCTGTGACTGAAAATTGGAAGGCAGAACCCAGACAGCTGGGATTCATAGTAACTCTCATTTCTAAATGAAAAGTGAACTTGCAACCACATTTTTCATATTTAAACACAAGGCAAAAAGAGCCCTTTTGACTGTTTAAAAACACATTCTGAGTTAATGAGTTTGTTGATATCAACAAACTGGCATTTCTGATGGAAAAAGCCTCGAACAGCTTTAAGACACACATACACAGATGGTTTATATACCATGTAAGGGACTTAACCAAACGAAATCTCCCTAACAGCAAGACAGGGTTTTTACAAATAGCATTAAATGGGTGCTCACTCGTCCTTTTACCCCAGATAAGGGTAATGTCCAGTGAAGCGTTCAGGTGAAAAGTCCACCTGAAGAGATCATGCCTCTCACCCCTGGCCCCTGTGCCTGGATAGCACCAGCAGAAACAACCCGGCAAGGCAGCGGGGTTGCTTGTCTCCAGAGGATGTATTTCTGTGCATCTTCAGTGCAAACAAATAACATCCTACAGGTTAGAGAGAAAATAATGTCAGGTTATTATCTCCTTGACCAGAATTAGCCGTATTCTCCTCCAGTCAATCTAAATCCGGTCCACATTAAAACGTTAAAAGCCCTCCCCTGGGGAAAAAAATATAATTGCGAATGTGAGTAGATGAAACAGGAAAGGGAGTCCAGAAGCTAAAGTCTTCATTAAAGTCTTCTTCATAATGGCACACAAAAAAATCACAGGAGAGGAGAGGGAAACGTCAGGACCTTGCACGTGGGAATGTGCTGTTGAGGAGGAGATGGGGCAAGAGGTCCCCGCCGAACTGCCGCCTTCTTGTGCTGGAGGCACAGGCTGCAGGGAAGAAAACGTGTCTTGCTAGCAGATTCCCTGCTCACTGATCTGCCTTTCAGCACAGGAAACATATCCCCTAACACTTTATTTTAATGGTTGTCTTTCAACAGCCCCAAAGTTGTACGATGTTGCTAAAATATTTGTAGAGTGCAGCAAAGCGTGCTTTAAGGCTGTGTGTGAATTCTTTGTTAAGGGCTTAAAGGGGAGCTGATTTAATCATAAACCATCTCCATTTAATGAGAATAGTTTATGTTTGTGTAGTTCCTTCATCTGAATAGCTACATGAGGGTCTGGCGAACTATTCACGGGAGATCTTTGTGCTTAACGTGCACACAGATAAGCACGCAATGCGTTCAGAGGCACGCGCTGCTGCCACTGGTACTTCTTACCAGATATTTTATCTAGTCAGGTCAGGATCTCTGTCATGAAATGGTTTGCACAGTATCCATAGTAAGAGATGGCTCTCTGTCCTTACAGGCACGGAGAAGGGGTTGCTGCTGCCCCATTTCCCAGACAAGACAGCCACATGGATGGCCACTTACTGGTCCCACAGCAGCGGTGGGAGACAAACACCCACAGCTCCACCAGTGCTGTGCTGCAAAGCTCTGCATCTCTTAAGTTTTTATCGCTTTTATCATCTAATGTTGGGGCCTCCTGCTTACAAACCACATATCCTTGCAGTCCATTTTACAACTGCAAGATCGTGGCTAATTACCCAAACACTGCTCTCAGAAAACATGTGGAAACTTTAGGCCTCTGAGGACTTTAATCTCAGTCGTTGTTCGAAATTGGCCAAGGTATTCACAGGTTTCAGAGAGAACTGACAGATACACACCTACACGCATGCTGAATTTAATGATACAAATCCTTTTTTCTTCAGAAAGCAGTCTAACAGCTGTCTGACTGCACCGGCAAAACCCCCTAGATGCTGCTATAATTAGATCTGCAGGAGACTACTGCAGATCAGACCGGGTTAGTAATTTCACCCAACAGCTGAAACAAATGTCCAGCAAAGAGGAGATACTTTTTTTTCCCTTCTGTGGTCTGGTTATTTTACCATGTCTTCCGAAGCAAAGATGTGAGAGAGAACTTGCACAACTCAGCCTCACATCACTATGGGAATGGAGGTAGTTGGTAGGCTGTTGAGTATCTGACTCAGCTTCTGGTTTCCTCCCAGCAGCCCCAGTCGTTGCTTTCTTTGCAGACAGCTGAGTGCACTGGTCAAAAAACTGTATTCAAAATGGGGAGGGATCAATTACTGGCTTCTGCGGGTGGCTTACTGTGTGACCTGGTAAAGTCACTTAGCTGTGCTCTGTAGAAGAGAGGTGGTCCTATCCCTCAGTGCACACAAAGTTCTGTGAGCCTCTCATGAACAGCTAAATATTTTCATCTATTATTTGTTCTTTTTATTCGATATTTCACAAAAGCTAAGTTTTGCATCTCATGTCAGAAAAGTAACTATGTCAAAATAAAGTGGGGGCTCTTGGCTTTTTCTGCTTGGGGCTTGTTATGGCGGGTCATCTCCAAAAGGTTTCACATTCCCAATGGTCTCAGAATAGGGCTGTAAAGTCAAACTTCTGGTCTCGTTATAGAACTTTTTTGCCTAATGTAGGACTTGGCCTGAATCCCACTGCTCTGTCAACACAGTGTGACCCTGCTGGGCAAATTTCAGTAGCAATCACCCCATTTAGTGGCTATGGGCTGTGCTGCTTGACCTTAATATTGCCTAATACAGGGATTTTCATGGGCTGGGAGCAAGCTAGCAGAGAATTTGAAATCAATAAGCAAAGAAGAGTGCTGTTAATTAGCGTTAAAAAGAAGAGAGAAAGAGTACGTATTCAGATCTCCACACAGGCAGGCATTTTGCTCATTAAATCCTTGTGCTGCCAGTCTGAGCCTAACTGGGAACAGATCGGTGGCCCAGTAAAGGTAGGCAGGGTGGTTCCAGTCTGCAAAAGTGACCCAGGGATGGGTGCAAAGCACACCCTTGAATTTGGGGATATCAGTCTGGGATAGCTCAGAGAGGGAGATTTAAAACTGATCCAGTCCCACCAGAAGCTTTCACAGGACGAGCATCACCTGTGCTGCACGGATGCTGGGAAGACACGGAGTTCCAGTGCTTGGCACTGCTTCCCAGGGCTTTGGGCGAACAGAATGGCACAGTGCCCTCAGTTCCCACAGCTGGAGGCAGGCTGGACAGCCGGCACTGCTGGGAGAGGCTGGGAGAGGCTCCAGGCAGCACCGCAGCCGAGGTTATCACGCAGCGCTCTGGGGCTGGTGCACCGGGGTGGGGAGGCCGGGGGCAGGGGGCAGACACGGTAGTGCTTCCTTTGGCCCAGATGTGATCACTACTGTCAGCTTAACTGGTACACCCTGGGCGCCTGCTGCCAGGCGTGTGCAGGGCTCGCACAATGTGGGCTTGTTCTTCGCAGCCTCTGGGCGCTGCCGGAACCAAAATGTGCTGCCTGCCGCTGTGAGGAGGCGTGAGAACCCTCTCCAAACTGAGGACGGCTCTGTCTCTTCTGTCTAAAATTAACACCACTTTGAAGCAGTCTTTTGTGGCCGTCTCCCAAAGGATTTCTGTGGCTTCTCAGAGGGAGAGCCATCTCCAGGCTCCTCAGGGCTGTGGGTGTCATGCCTTATGTGGCATTTCTGCAGGGATGCCCCCCCAGACAGGCACGTGGTGTTTCATCAGTGCCAGACACCTCACTAGACGATGCTGGTTTGGTGCAGGACACACACATCCAGGGTACCTGACATGTCCTCCTGCCTGCCAGCCTTGAGCACAGCTGCACAGAGCATTGGTCAGATGTAGCAGTTTCATGTACCTTGATGGCTAAACCTTTCAGTGGGGAAAATCACCACCAGTGCTGGGAATACCAGGTAGAAGTCATGATCAGCTAAAACCGGTTTGAATAGGACTTCACCCAACACTTTCTGTGATGCTGTAGGTTTGCTGTTGGTACTGCAGTACTAACATAAACTCCAAGTGACCCCGTGTCCTCTCCCAGACTCTCTTTACTGCAACTTCAGTGCAATCTCACACCTCCTCATACTTCAGAATAGCTTCACCATGGTACAAACAAAAAAACCCCATTAATTCCTGTTGGTATGCATCGTATTGCTTTTGACTATCAGTGTTAGCCAGAGAGTGAAGACTCATCAGACACTCAACTCAGCAGTGATGAGTTCATCTTCCCCTCTGGTACGATTTAGCCTTTTGGCTCATCGACAGTCCAGCCTTCCACAGGCTCCCAGCAAGAAAGCCACTGAGAGACTCCTCCACTGTGAACTGCTTTTCCTGCTGCCATTACACATGGCCAAGCACTGCCAGACTGGGAGAGAGTGTCAGGTCCCACCAGGGCTGAGGGGTGTTGCTCAGTGGCTGGGTTAAATGATAGCTCACTGGGGTGGAAGATAGGGCAGATTTGTTCCTTGGTGACATCAGCCAAGTCACTTCTATACCTTGTGACCCTGTTTGCGTATTTGAAAAAAAACAGGCTAACAATCAGGATGTCCTTTGTAACACCCTCAAGTCTACAGATGAAAAGGCTTGGTAAGAGATAGGTATCAGTATTGTCATACCCCTCCTTGTCTCTTGTCAGTCGGTTCATCACCTTCCCTTTCCTCCCAGTACCTCCCAGCACTGCAGGCTTCACCCACATCAAAAGGCATCACTCACAGCAGCTCAGCTGCTCGGGTGTTGTCATGAAGGGAGGCTACACCAGCACCGTGCCAGCGTGCCTGTCCTTCTCCCGCTTGGGTGGCTCGTGCTCCCCAAGGCTGGTACCAACCCCACCTGCAGCGCTGCCCGCCTACTGCCAGCGACGCCAGGATGCTGATGGGGTCAGCCCTGCCCGCTGCTTGCTCAGGTGCATTAGACACAAAATCATGTCCCATGAAACTCTCATTTGTTGGGGCCAGGAGAGTCTTCTCCATCAGGAGAGCACTATGAAGCACCCCAAAGTATCACAAAAATTGACTTACCACCGAGTCAAGGAACCTAATGCAGCACTCAAGCTCCGGTCGAGTTTCACAGAACTGCCGAAAGAGAAGCCTTCCGATCGGCTGCTTTTCGCATATGCTGCAGTAATCTCTCTCTGGAGGCAATAAAGAGAAGAAGAGAAGCATGAAAATGAGAAGAGCTTTGCCTTTTGGGTTGGTTAGGAGTTTAAAGCATTGCAAGTGAGTGCAGAACAATGAACCCAAATCAGAATTGCCGCTTTCTCCCCACCACCGCGTTTCAGGTATCCAAATACACATATAATTAATGGCTCTAAGTCTCAAACAAGAGAAGCTCATTTTTATAGAGCTGATGTTGGTAAAAGTCCTGCAAAAGCCATCCACCTATTATGAAAAAATAATTTCACATTTTTCTGTGGTGGAAATATATGTACTCTGCAAAGGTACTGTTCAGCCTGGTGGTGTTTGTGGGAATGTGGGGAGCAAATTACAAGTCCTTGAAATGTGAGTCATACATTAAAGGGTGGGAAAAGCTGGAGTTTGTGGAGATTTTTCCTGGATATGCACCAAAGTGCCACTAATCTCTCAAAATGCTCAACCTACTCTCTACTAAATAATTATTGCAAACTATGTATTTGCAAAGGTTTCAAAAATTCTGCTATTTACTCGCTGAGCATTAACGAATGGATGGAGCATATGGCACCCGGCTGGTTTCACTTTCACACAGCACTCCTTTACTGAACTGTATTTCCCCTAAAATGCCATGCTCAAATGCCATTTCCCCGTGCTGGTGCATGCAGGACCATCACTCCCAGTAAAGCAAAGGTCCTTTACCCATCACAGGGACTATCTGCAGGAAAACATGGGAGAAGGGCAGGCATCATTAACTGGCATTGCACCAGTACAAATGCTTGAGGGCTTTGGATATTTTTCTGGTGAGAGCAGCAAATCCCCTAGCCTGTTTGGAGCGGCAGTACTTGCTTGAGATACATTATTCCTCTAGAAGCACACACATGTCAAACAACATACTGTGTTTCCTCGAGCGTTCCTCTCACCACCCTCCTCGCTACCATATGGCACTTGCTGTTATTATGGAAACAACCAGCTTCTAAACACATAACATAGCACTGCAAACAGACATAAGAAACCCACACAAGTTGTCAGTGCCTTGGTTACTTCTCTCTCAGGCCTGGAGTCACTGCTGCAATGCCTTTTATTCCCCCTTTGCTTTGGCCCCCGGCACCCTTTGGCTCCATCCACCCCAAGGAGAACACCTGCAGGCACACGGCTGTGATGGAGCTCACCTTTGCCATGGAGGCACCCAGCTGAAGGGCTCGCTCATCACAGGTCGCACCCTGGGGACCATGTTCTCCAAAACCAGGACATCCCTCCTGAACAGGGAATGCTGTATGAGATGTTTGACTTGCTGACCTGTTGCTGGGTGGCAGGTGGGCAGGAGCACCCAAGGCTGCCTCTTGTAAGAGGAAGGAGGGTGCTTGCCCAGTGCTGCACCCGTGAGCAGGGATGGCTGTACTTCAGGAACCAGCCCTTGAAACACCTACAGGGTGGTCGCTGGAGATACAGGTTGGGGCTGACTGGACTGTGCTTTTAATTCAGTATGGCCCTACTCTGGTCCAGCCTTCTGAAGCAGTCTGGAACAATGCACCAGCACCATTTTGTGGTGGCTGGCATTTGGATAAGGATATCACTCAATCCGTCCAGAAGACTGCAATCCTTTCATACCCTCTAGCAAATAAAACTGCATCAAAATCACTGTGTACATCCTAACTTGACCTCCAGTCTATCTATCAGCAGCGAGCTCGTGGCACTGGTTTGTTTGCAGGAGCTGGAGCCTCCAGCGTGGAACATTACAACATGGACACATATGGTGAGAAAGGCAGTGAGCTGGCTCGGGTGCTGAGCAGCCTCAGGATGTCCTTGCGAGTGGTACAAGCTTGTGCTGCTTGACCAAGTCGCTTTTTTAGTGAGAAGGTAATTGCTGAAGGGATGTGCAGGCACACACAGCGCTCAGATAAGCAAAGGAGTTAGGAAAGAGCCTGAGTGGATTAAAACAGCAGCTCACTATGTCCCAGAGGCTGGCACAAAGCCAGAGGCTGAGCAGCTCAGGTGAGCTCTCCTGGGAGCTCTGGAGGTTGAACTACATCTGTCTGATGCTGTTTTCTGCTACCTTGGCTAAGTAACTCTTCCGAGGGTATGAATAAAACATACACCCTGAATATCAGTAGCACACAGCCTGTCTGATGGCGGGACTCGGTCCCCCCAGAAGCCCAAACCAACAGCAAGCTTCCTCTTGTTAAACAAGCAGTGCAAAAAATGCGACTGTCTGAATTTGTAACAGAATAAACCACAAAGGAACAAATACATTCATCAGCTAGTTTGCCCTATATTTTGTCTTGTACAACGCGACTTGACACACGGTGACAATGCTTGCTGTACAAAACGCAGTTAGTTTATCAAAGTTGTTATGACACAGTGACACTCACTGTAGCAGAGGATGCTTTTCTAACAAAAGGGCTAGTGATATCAGCTAAATAAGCATGTAAATCGCACATTCAATAATGTACTTTACAGCATAGCAGGAAAAGAAAAAAAGCATCCAAACATTATTACATATGTGCAGAAATGGAACGTAAAGAAGGCATGAGCACAGACTTGCTCCTACAGTACATAGCTTGGCCAACACATGAGGAGGGTGACCGCTCATAATGAGGAAAAAGGAAATACCAGAAATAATCTCTGAAAACACAAGATCCAGAGCAGTCCCCTGGAGCCAGCCACTCCTCGGTCATGTTCATTTAAGTGCTGGATATGCCAATACGGACAATAAATACATGACGCAACCGCTTTCATTCCTTGCAGGTGACATAAAATATTTTCTTAGGCCCTGATCTTGCCATTGGCCTCACTAAGTCAGCTAAAGGAGTCTGCTCTCAACTAATTCTTGGGATGCATGGGTCCTGGAGTGGACTAAGAAAGAAAAACACCTCTCTCAGCTAAGGCAGAAACAAGGAGTGGCTAGTTTTATTATAGTAAGGAAAGCAGAAGTGTTTTAACAGCATGCTGCGCCCCGGGGACCTGGCTGAAGCACCCCAAGCCAGGCTCAGGAGCTGCTGTGCGAGGGGAGGGGATGGAGAGCCAGGCGGGTACCGCAGCCAGGGGCTCCCTGGGCTGGGGCTAATCGTCGTGTCGCTCCCAGCCTGCCTGCCAGTAAAAATATCCATCCAGTTTGAAAAGTTTAAAAAATAGAAAGAATGATTTCCTGAGGAAATGGAAATGTTAAACACTTGGAAGTGAAACCATATGCTTATGATGATGAAGTGTAACTAAAACAGCTCTGAGAGTGATATCTTTGGTAGCCAGACGCTCCTGCTTCGGTGCAATCCTGTTTAACACCTGCAAAGTCACCCAAAATGGGGGTGAAAAGCTGGGTGGGTCAAAGCCCTAGGAAAGCAGCCACTTCTCACTGACACTAAAGTCTTTATTTAGGAAATATCACTGGCAAATAATGTGAACCAGCAAGTGAATTCTTTCTCTTCCTAACAGAGCAACAATACAGACTGATACAGAAACAGGTATTACATAAAATGCCATCATAAACATTCATAAGATAAATAAAGATAAACAACATTTATTCCAAGTTCTACTGACTCATTTTTCCCTTTACTTCTTAGCTTATGTATTGAAATACTATTTTAAAGAGCACCCAGCACACAGAACATACCAAAATAGTTACACCTGCATACAGATAACACCATCACCATTCAAAGTCTATGGCTAGATTTGTTCTGCTTTCAGATTTGTTTGGTAAGGTTCTGAAAAGATGAAAGCACATGCCTAGAAAAAATAGTCCTATTAATAAAATTTCATACTGATCAAAATATGCCATTGAGGAAGTGAGAAACACAAACCAAGGTAATAAAGAAAGCTGCTGACGATAACATCTCTGACTTTCAAGTAAAAGGGAAAAAAAGTCTACTATTTCAATTAGATAAAAACCCCTCTGTGCCTTGTGAATTTTTTTCATCTTATTTTCCCATATAAATACGTAGCAATTTTTTTTCTGCTTAAAATACCACCTTAGCAATTTTGGAGAGACAGTGGTCTGCAGAGAGACCAGGTCCGCCCTCCTTGCTCACATTTGCAATATACCAGTGGGGTTTGATGGGTTGGTGGTGACCTACAAAACCGGGTGCTGACTGTTGGCTGCAAACCAGTCTTTTCTGATACTGTTTGATCCAGTACAAACTGCAGGTGTCTAAGTGAGACTGCTATGGGAAGTTGTACTTCTGTTTCTGGGCAGAAGCCCTTGTTCTGTAGGGCTGCTAATCCAGCACCTGTCATCAGCTGGTGAGGCTCCCTCCTGTAGATGTCTGGGGCAGGATGAGGCCAGTTTAAATCTCACTTTTCAAGTCTACAAAAGGCATGAACACCATTTTGGCTTTTTTTACTGGTGTGGCCAGTGATTGCACTTATGTACCATCCATTAAGTAGCATTTTATTTTCCAGCATACTAGATCCCAAGGGAAGATTATTTCAAAGAAATGCATGGAACATTACCAAGAAGACATGCACCATGCTACTGCATGGGAAAATTTGGACTTGGCCTCTGGAACCCTGCTCTCCTTGGCATTAAATCAGCCTGGATTAAAACTGAGTAAGATCCAAATGCAATGTAATTCTGCTGCCTAAAAAACCCGCACAAATAAGCCCAAAACCAAACAACAAAAAAAGCCAATCCAACCCCCCCACCTTCCTTAACACCTGGAAACCCCAAAGTGGATGTAGGGAGAACTTTTGTTTTTTTCCTGCTCATGCTCAATGACCCAAGACGAGAACTCATCTTCCCAAATTATTTGTAAGGTGAATCAAAATCTTTCAAACAGCTGTTGTTCCAGGTCTGTTATTTGTTTGCTGTTCTCTTCCTCTAGCCTGCTTTAACCCAGAACAGCAAAAAGCCCACCGAGTACATGGAAGAAAGCATTCAAATACAAGGATGCCCTCAGGCCTGATGCTCACGCAGGATGATAGGGAGCAGTCAGAAGGGGCTAGCGGTCAGTTCATAAGGTTTGGCATGTTGGCATGCCAAAAGTAAAACTCTGTATTTCCAAGGGGCTGAGGCCTGTCAGAATGATTCCCACCAGCCCTGGGATGGATGGAAACTTCAGCTAGAGTTGTCCCAAAATCGCACGCCTCCCTCCTCATTCAAACTCAGGGAAGATGCTGCTAAAAAGAGATCCTAACCATCCCAGCCCAAACCTAAAACCACTTCTGGTTTTTTGCCCATCTCTGCTTTCTACATGTAAGCTCTCTTACAGGGGCACACAATGAAAAGGAGGACAAAAGCAAAAACTAAAAGCATGATTAAAAAAATATGCTGCACGACTGAACTAAACAGACTCACAGCCCATCATACACACTTGTAGTAATTTCCCTCTTTTTGTTAAAAAAAGAAGACCAAAGCCTCTGAAGTTTACAGGACTGTTTTGTGTCTTGGAAAACAAATTGCATCTTTAAACACTGAATAACCCCATTTAGAGCTGTATTAATATAAATACATTTTTTCATTTAAAACCAGTAAGTCTAACACCAGTGCTTATGACTATGTCTTAGAATTTACTGCTGCTCTTCTCCAGCTAAAAGTGGAATTACCACTGTCTATGTATAAACTTAATAAACAGTACATACTAAACTGCCTAGTCTTTGAGGCTGATGGAAGTTGCATCTTATCAAAGGATCCTTTGTGGATGCTTTAAAAGGATTTAAATTGCTTTGATTGCATTATTAACAGTGTCTGTGTTGCTCTTGTATTTCAGAATAATCTGGAAAGCTGGAACATTAGCTCTTGCATTCTACAAAAGATGGTTTTCCATCTCTAATAAATATGTTTCAATAGAAAAAGATAATCCTTGCATTCAAAAGCAAGACCCTGAGATTGGCCATGGTAACGCTTCTGCAGACCCACTTATTACCTTCTGAGTTTTTGATGGCCTTTAGTACTAGAGATGTCACGGCCAGGCAGAACTGCACAAACATTGCGAGGAACTCATGTATTTGCAGTGAAAAACATAACAGGTTTCTTTGAGAAATGGAAATTATGGGCCCATTTCTGATGCAGAAACATGGGTGTTGCTGCTTACAAACTGTAGAACTTGGTCAAGTACATGTGCAGTAAGGTAGCGAGGGATCTCCTTTTCACGGCGACTACTGAGGAATGCTGAAGGAATGGGAAGAAGCATCAGAAGGGAAGTTTCTCATCCTTATTGCTGTTTTTTCTGTGGTTTGGGGATTGTTTGGTTTGATTGCCTGTTGTTTTCTGGGGTTTGTTTTAAGATAAAAACCTGTTGTTGAGATGCTGAGGACACTCCGTTTCCCCTGTCCTCAGCAGTGCATTTAAAAAGTGAGGCAAGCCAGATGGTTAGAGAATACAAGGCAGGAGTAAAAATGCCTCGTTTCAGTTCATTCAAAAATTCCCAGGAACTGTGGCAGTCAGTCACATTATAAAAGCCTAACACAAGCATCTAGGCTCCTGCTGGAATTCAGTTACCAGTACAACCAGTACTCTGCGTCCTGCAGACCTCAGCGGCACACTGTATTTATAAAATGGGGCTAACAGCACTGCCCTACCCTAAAGCAGCGTGGCCAGAATAAGGGTATTAAAGTGTGTGAGCCCAGAGTGCTACTGGATAGCCCTGTGGCTCCTTGCTATTTACTTGCAATGCAAACTCCCGGAGCGGAAATGTAGTCCAAGAGAGCACAGCAGAGTCTTTTTATACATTAACCGCTATACTGCTCCATAACTTCACCTGGCACTTCACAGAGATTAAAAATGACGACGTAGCCCCTGTCTTGGAGAGTATTTATCTTGGCAGGGCCAGAGCTGCGCAGGTGCAGGACAGAAACCCTGAAGCCAAGGGCTGTGATGACGTTCTCTTGCTGGTGGCAAAAGCACACTCCCTCTAACAATAAATATTTCATCGGGGGGGGTTTATTTTTATTTTTCATAGAATATGGAAATTGTTACAACTTATGACAGGATAATGGCTTGATAGATTCCTTATTTCAAACAGCAGCTCGTCCTGGTCTGCAGTTAAAAGCAACACTTTTGTGCTGTAGAAAGCTCTAGACCTTACATATGAAGCCCCAGGGAAGAACACATTTTTTGGCCTTGGTTGATTTTTTCCCCGTGAATGTAGGATTTTCTACAAAAAACTTGGAGACCCTCATCTGTGCTGTTACAGCGAGCATTGCTTTGGCACCGGCCATCCAAGTTTAATTAATTAAAAATACAAATGCAATCAAGCTTACTTGAGCCAATAGAATTATCCAAGCTGATTTTAAGTCCTGCCAACTTAATCTTCTCTGCTTGTCAGCTGTCTTTTTTAAAACAAACAAAATTTAATCTCCTGATCACCGAACATCGCATGTAATTATTCAGATGCAGACATTGTTTGCTTTGTATAGCTTTCCTTATTTCCACTCTTTTCATGGTATTAGGCTACAAGGATAAACTCCACACATCACAGCAGCATTACGCCGAAGATGGAAACAGTCCAAACCTTAGAGTTGGACCAATACGGAAAAAATGTTTGGAGAATTTTCTAACAAATTCACAGTTAAATACACTTTGGTGATATATATGGATCTTCTCATTTGTTTTCTGAAAGCAGCGGTATTGAAGCTTTGCTCATGGAATTTTATTTGAAAGTCAAATCCCACAAACCGTTGCATAAATATGTTTGCACGAGTACTTGAACCAGAATGCGTATGTGGCTTTGTTGATTTTGGACAAAGATTTTGGCAGGAGGGATAAGACCCACCCACCCTTTTTGTAGCAGCAGCAGGAGGATCAAACAAGATCCTGTGAGCTCAATGTAGCTACCACACAGAAAAACATGAGTGGGGTCCAGAGCCTGGGGAGGGACCCTCAGCTGTCTCAGGGGAGACATTTGGTCGCCCAGCCTTGTGCCAGGAGCACAGTCAAACAGCGAAGAGCAAATGCTCTGTCCTAAGACTAGGCTGTTCACCAGCGGAAGACAAATTCTCATCCTAACAAAATCTGAGTTACTCTGCTGAGTTATTCCAGCCCTCCTCCAACACTTCTGGTACCTTCTAGAAGTTGCTCATTCAGGCAACTCCATCCTTTCCACCATGGGTCACTGCCCAAGCCCCGAATTCAAAAGCAGACTGCAGATACTGCAGGGTCAAAGAGTACGTTTAGCTTGAGAAGATGGAGCTTGCCATTAATGTTTGAGCCTCTTTAAATCACAGAAGCAAAAATATATATTGTTGTGTGAAGTACAGGGTGCAGGGGAGGATGACAAATACTTGTTACAAATACGAAGGCAATCTTTAAGCCTGCTGAAATGGATGGAAAGATTCCCATCAATCCCAGTGGGTCTTTGATCAAGCCCACTTTTCCCACCTCTGTCAAGCACAATTCACATGAATAAAACACTCAGTCTGTCTCTCAGCTGCACCGTCAACATCAGCATGGCAGTGGAAATGCATGCACCACGATTAAATGTCATGAAATTGGGATCGTGCACGTGCAACGGGGACACTTTTACATCTCTTTTTTAACTGAAATTATCAGGTATCATTTTCTTAAACACATCCCTTCTTTTGCATTTGGCTACCAGTTAGAATAACAGTGCATAGAAAGGGAACAAAAAGGCAAAAAGAGCAGGGAGACAGATGGACGGACAGGTATGTTATACTTCTGGTTAAAAAATTCAAAGGACTAGCGGTAAGCTGGCTATCATTCCCATAAACTACACTTGAAAAGCCCGTTCCCCTGGATCAATGCCTTTGATGAGGGTTCCTAAGAACAGTGTTTGATCTGTTGCCTTCATGGCTGGTCACAAAGCTGTTCAGGGCATGGTGGACTTCCAAACTACTTCACATTAATCACAGAAGATGCACCATCACCAAAATTTCCAAGCTCTTGAATGCGGTGCTTGTTCTGCAGCCTCAGGGGAAGGGCTGCCCACCCCATAATCGTGACCACCACCCCAACTAGAAAAGGAGTTGGTCTTTATCTTCTTAAATGACTTTCAACAATGTCTCTGTGGCAAGGCCAGAGGAATGGAAAAAAATCCCTCAAAGAAATATGAAAGCTCACCTCAGAAGCGCCCTGGGAAATTTGGGGAACAAACACTTGATTGTTCTCATTTTGTTCTGCTTTGGATTGGGATGACAGAACTGGATGATATGTCTTCAAAGAAGGTAGCCACTGAGATTTTTTTTATTTGGGACTTTTATGTCCAGTCTTCAAGATTTTAAGTGAAACACCAAACTGATTTTCTGTCTAGTGCTGTTATTTAGACTCCTGCCTGGAGATATTCTGAGTAATACGTGCTGAAAGAAAATTTCAGTAAAAGTTGTAATTTGAATGTTTAAGGTTATGAAATCTACAGAACTGTTGCTGTTGTACATAGCACAAAATAAACATCTCGATTCCAGGAAACTAAAGGAGACATCTTGTGAATCACTTTCTTAAGACGAAAAGGCTTCTGCAAAACTACTCTTTGACTTCTAAACTAGCCTGAGTAGAAACTGAAGCAGCCGTCACGATGACTTTTACCAGGTCAATAAAATGGCAGAATGCATACAGCCACCAGCACGGTCACTCCATGAATGCGTATTTAAGCAGCATACGTTGCTGACAGGCACATAATAAAACTATTCACGGGGATTACTAACTCTGCATGCCATCCAATAGTCACTGCAAGTTCTAAACATCTCAGACATTCCATTAGTGATTCTTTTAACAAAATACTAGTTGCTATTAGTTGTTACTTCATTGCTAAATTCATTTTTCCTTGCCATTTTGCTCCTGATGTTTGCAAACCCCAAACTTCAAGTACCACAAAACTCCACAACCTGACACTTGCAAATTATTTTTCTAAGTGTTTGTAAATCCCAACCTTTAAAATAATTTCAAAATAAACTCAATCATCAACTTAAATAATAAGAGACAATAATACGCTGGAAAGAAATAACTGACCCTCAGTAATTTTAAAGGGTATCACTGACCTTCGACAACACCACTAAATTACCACTTAACTGGATCATTTGCCTAAGTACAAGTGGTCTACTTGCAACTGTATTATTATTTTGAGTCTAAGCCAAGACTTTGGCTTGGTTTGTATTCACAGGTTGATATGACTGCCTGCTGAGTGACAGCCCCCTCTGAGTAGGCACGAAGGAGCTGAGCTGCTGAGTAAAATGGATATGAATAGTGGAAAAGAGATTTTAAAGTCATTTAGAAACCCCAAATACGCTAAAAGGAACTTGTGCAAGAGGGGGATTGCCAACGGAAAGTATTTTTTTTTCCTTCCTGACAGAAGTCTGTAGTACTAAGGTCTTCTTTGTACCAAATTATTAAGATGGATGCAGAGACTGTGGCAGCTGGTGTCCAGATACAAGAATCATAACCAGTTTTACTCAGGTCTATTAAAAAAAAAAAAAGCAATTGTAGGGAGAATTTCCTCTTCATTCTTATGAAAATTGGGTTGTCATAGGGAAACTGAGAACTTTTGTAATCTGTTCATTCTAATATTTTTATTTTTTCAGTTTATCTTGTTTCATTTTTTCTGTCATTTCTTGGTTTAGTTTCACACTGTAATATGAATAATGACTTGACCTTATAAAGTGCTGTTTCCCCGTAATACTTTGTTCCCTAAATTTCAACATACAACTGCAAATGTTCAGCAGCACAAAATAATGGTGTTCAGATTTGCAAAACCAAGAAGCCCAGACTATCACCCCCAAAGCTACTGAAAGAATTTCAGCAGACAGAAGACAAAATTAAACAGAACTTCAGCTAGGGTTCCCTACCTCATAGTTACTGCTATGGTATTTAGATGCTGAAAACAAATGTAGACATTTTATTTCTCACTTGAAAGGTGATACTGCAACAAGCCTTTGCACTACATGTCCAATCTGAAGAACTACATTCATAACTGAGCTCCTCATGCATGTCCAAAGTGCTGTCCAGCACTCCTCCAGCCAAGTTCTGACCCACTCAGACATTGCTTCACTGAAAGATAGCAACAGGAGGTCTGCACACACTGCTTGATAAAATAAGGGTATTAAAAAACCCACTTTATTAATCTCTGGTTATCTCATAACCTCCTATACCAGACCAACACATGGCAAGGAATAGCACTGGTGAGGTAAAAGCAGCATCACAACTAGATGTCATTAGTCCTTTGAGAACCCTGTTCCCAAGTTATTCTGGTCAAGAATGTATGGGGGGGGGGGGAGGGGGGGGGGGACCAGGGCAGAAATAAGAACGGGCATATTTCCACCTGTGGGAACTCTGCAACAGCTCATGCTGCCTTTTATCAGTTGGGTGACATTACCTTCCCTCTGTGTGAAGCATCAGCTCTATGTCCATAAATGTGAAGTGATGCTTAGAGACAAAGTGCTCTGAGGACCCTTTTCCTGGGGAAAAGGATCACTTATGGGACTGCCACTTAGATTCTGGTTGCCCTCCTAATTCAACCACCAAAAAGAGCAGTGTCTTGTGCTTGTACCTTCATACTGACCTCCAGAATGGAGAGGGTGGATGCTGTATGTGGCTTTTTGGTGCTCAGATGTTTAGAGCAAGCTGTCACTTCAGCAGCAATATGCTGGGGCCCATCCGCACAGCTAGAGTGTTCCTATTGCTTCATTAGTGACTGCAATGTTGCTGGGAGGAGTTCACAAAATATGGAAGTCAAGACTGCCATAGAGATACGTAGATTCTCCCATGAGAGTAAGATATGGGAACTGAATACAGTGAGCTAGGCTGGAGGAGAACTATTAGCTAAAGATTAACCACCTGCGTTCCCAGGACTGATGTGCACTGTTCTCCGGTGAGCCCAGGAATTGCACAGAAGACAGGGATTCCCTCTTTAGCAGACACATAAAATGTACTTCTACGAAAGGAAAAGGGAAAAAAGGGATGGAAAAGAAGAGCCACATTGCTGATCTGAAAGGAAAGGATGTTTGCAACGACATTGAAACATTAGAGATGTTGTTTGAGTGCAGTTCATCCTTGCAAAAATATTATCTTCATCGTGATGCCAAACTTGGTGAAAGTATGGGCTACTTGCCATAGAAGTGCTGGGTATTTAGGCTAGACCTGTCATGCGGCTTATTTACTCTCTGCGCCCAACATTTCAGACACACTCAAGTGTAGTGTTCAAGTCTTGGCAAGAACTTCTCATTCATGCATTTTCTCCTGGTCCCCTTTGAGGAGTCTTCCTCCTCCGACATTGCAGCGGTTGAAATTTCATTGCTTGCTAAGAAAACCAACACTGATTAATTTCATCCTACTTGCATGGAAGAGGTAAAGTATGCAGGTCTCTAGCCAGGGACAAGGAAATTCCTGCTGCTTACACCACCTTGAATAAGCAGCCCATGGTTGAGGCCATTGGACTTCAACAGTCTTCATTCCACCCGCAGGAAAGCAGCAATTACCCGCAGCAGCATGGGAAGCAAACAGGAAGCAACGCATGACTTTTGATTAGAATTTTTTTTTTTTTATAAGACATAATACTTCACAAGGAAGAATTCAGCTGTAGCGTTACATTGACCCACCCAAAATTAATGAAGGAACGTGACTGAGGTTGCAAAGTTAAGCCTCAAAACCTAGGGTAAACTTAAAGTACAGTTGCCCCTGTAGTCTGAATGCCATTCCTCACTGTGCGGGTGTTCTAGTACAGTCTTTAATTACATCACTGCAAACTGTTTTTCCCACAGGACCTTCGCCTCATTCAACGCACAGAACAGACAGTGCTTACTTAATGAGCAGCTATTCAGTATTTAGTTTTCTCCTCCGGTTCAATGTGTGGCCTTAGACTTTATTCACTGCACACCAGTCAGACCTGCTCTGAAGACAGAGTGATTAATTTCCCTGTGGACCTTTCTGTGGCATTCTCCACTGTAGTCTTTGAATACTTCACATGTATTCACAGATCTATTTTCACATCACCTCTGGGAGACAGAGAGTCCAGTTTTACCGATGGGGAACTTAAACGTATGAAGATTAAGGTAAAAAGTATCCACTGATTGGTGCAACTTGATTTTCTGTGTATTTAACTTTAGATGCTATTCTCTCTGTTCAAAGCCAACCTGCCATTTGCTTCGGTTGCAGGTGTTAGTACTGAGACCCAAAAATCTCAAGGCAGCTACTCAGAAAAAGAAAAATGTACAATTAGAGGCCAACTGTGAAAAACTCATTTGAAGTGACTTGCCTGTCATCACATAAGACCTATCCCTGTCCAGTTCCCCAGTGGGCTATTCAGTTACTTTGGCCATGAGACCATTTCCTTTGATGCTGCAAATCCCTATTTAAATTTATCACACACCTTTCACCTCATGAAATGAGTCAGTCATTCTACCCTCCTTTATTAGACAACCCAGTTTCATCCCCAGACTAACTTAATCTTTTGAACTGACTGCACTAGGGCTCCTGGGGAAGAAAATTGAGCATGTGATATATACAGAGATATGAATTTAAGCTGCATAGGCAGCCTTAATTCAAAACCCATTTTAGGTGCTCATAATTTTAACACATTTTTGCATGTTTAATTTCCTAAGCTTTTAAAGAACTGGAAAACTGGAGGGAAAAAAATTTGCTGTGGACCCACAGAGAAGCCCTCGCTCATTAGGAAGAGCTCACACAAAAGGCTGGGAACTTTTGACTTGGCAACTTGAAGAATGTCCTTTTGTTAAAGCTTTTCCTGAGCTCGCTCTTAAGTTTTCTTTGAAACAGAAACTCCACCATGTTGACACTCATACTGATACCCATACCAGCAGAGCTGAAACAGGGATGTCACTGTATCCACTCGTGCTGCTGGGAGCTGGGAGAGGAGCTGTAATCTGTGTTAGCTGATCATCCTCAGTTCTAGGGTCTCTCTGGACTGCGATTCCCCATTTTTTTCCTTTCACTTTCCCTCCCTAATTTCTTGCCATCTTTCCAGCAGCACTGTCTCTCCATTCCAGTTCCCCTAAGATGAGCAAGTTTCCTCCACTTCTACATTCAGTCTCAACCATTCTAGGTAACACGGCCCAAATCCCCCACCCATCTGATCCCAGGACCTGTCCTACACCAGCAAGACAATATGCAGCAGTACACACAGGATTTGAATTTACTGCATACCAGCCCTTCTGCAACAGCTCTCCAGGTGGACAACCTTTGGGAGACATCTGCTAAGGCTTTGCATCTCAGCCTGAAGCTGCTAGTTTCTTTCACTGGAGGGAAAAGCATTCCAAGATCCTCAGGATGGGATCCTTCCCTGAAATGCACCCGAGGTGGCCTCTCCTTGATTAAGAGGATGTACAGGTTGATGAGTTGCAGCAAAATACAGTTGAACTTTGTGAACTCCCTCAGCAATACACAATGTAACCAACCTCACCCCAAAGTGGAATAAACAATCTCCCAACTTAGCCTGAATATTTAAAGGAATTAACTATAGCAGTGTTAATTCACCCGTGCTCATTCCCTCAGTGGACCACTGTTGCTGCTTTGTGCTTCTTATCCATCCTGTCTCCCACTTTCAGCCTGTTTCTTATAATAATAATAAAAAAAAAATCCCATACCTTACCCCCAACTCACCACTACCCCTCCTCAAAAAAAAGAAAAAGAGAAAAGAAAAAGAAGAAAAAATACAGCACAGAAAACATCCAGCATTGAAAATGTCAGTCTACATAACTCTGGCAAAATCTTAATCTTGTGATGTGCAGTATTAGGCAACCTTGATAATGAACGGTACTACCCAGCCCACTAGTTAACAGCAACACTTACTCAGAAGGTTTGGCATTGGGAGGAGCATCTTTATTACGTATTATGTGTTACAGGGCCAGTTCTGTCCTGCCTGCTGATGTTTTAGGACCTTGACCTGTGAGTAGTCTCACTGAATTCAGAAGGCTTGACTGGAAAATTCAAATAGGATGCTATCTTTGAAGGTTATACGGGAATCAAAACACAAGCAGTTTCTTTTCCAGAGATTTTTCCTCAGCCTGAATAGATAAACATAAACTAGCAGACTATGAGGAAAAAGAAGAGATACTGTGCGAGATTCATGCAATGATGTGTAATAATTAAACACCTCTATCTGCTTATCAGAGATTCATATTACCTTGAATTTCATTTAGTTCTTACATTATGCATATTCCACACATGAGCGCTCTCTTCTCTCAATATTTCTGGCACAAATATGAGCCTCTTTGGTAAGGACTCATAAGGTTATGAATGTCTGGACAGCCTGAGTAATGAAAGGCCATTTGGGGCCGAACCATTGACCACAGCTTTCACTTGCCAAGAAGGATAAAACACAAAATGTAAATTAGGTACTAATAGCCCATTTTCCTTCTAAATCCTTGGTACAGATACGCAGCATGAAGTACAGATTACCCTTTGAGAGAGATTGTGGAATAATCTGCAGTTAAAAATATTGTATGGGACCCTGTGTTGTGGCCTCAGAAGAGACTGAATTGTAAGTTGTTACTGCTGCCCTTGAACCCACTTCAGTCAATGGAAAGTTTCATTGGCACCTGGATTTGTTGCTTTGGGTAGCTGCCTAGCTACCAGCAAAACCCAGCACATAATACTGTCATCAGGGAAAAAGGAATGTGGAGTCCAGCAAGCAAGACATGCATGGAAAAGTACATTTCTCCCAGCATGTTTTGCAATCGCCATGCTATTCCCTCCCCATCTTCCTTTCCACTGATCTCATCTGTGGGGATGAAGTCAAGAAGAAAACGTAGGAAGTAGCCTTTGCAGGGCAAAATCACTTTACTGCCTGTTGCATGACCAACATCAGCCTTAACGCAGCTCTGACCCTCCTAGCGGGGCCATCTTCTCATTAAAAACCAGCCGTTCAGCTCTGACGTTTATCAGTCGGGGATCCGCAGGGTGGCTGGTGCCTTTGGCTCACACAACCCGCGTGCTATTCACGCCACGGTGCTGCATTCCGCTAGCAACAGCGTGCGCTAGATCGCTGAGACGCGGAGTTACATGCTATGCAAGCCGCAACATAGTACTTCTGTTGTGCTCTTTTCAGAACAGGGGTAAGGAGATGAGTTCCCCCCTTAGAAACTGTTGTTCTTGCTCTGTCCCTGCCAGTCAGCTATGAGGAGATGATGGCCTTTCCTTTTTCTCAGCTGGGCCCAGGACTATCTAAAAATATAACCCGTGGAGCTAGCTTCTTGAATGAATAGTGTTCCAGGTAAAAATAAACCTGAAATATAAAGTGGCCTTAATGAGATAGATCCATTACTGCTTCTCTACCCCATGGCACAAACATCTCTCGTGTGAAACCTGGGATCCTGCGATCTTTCAGCAGGTCAGCGTGCCCAGCTTAGCTGATTCAAGCCACTGTTCTACAGCTCAGCAATTTCTACCATTCTTCATACTTAGAAAATAAGACAATTCAATTGTTAGTTTTAAAAATTAAATGAATACGGTTTTGGCCTGCAAAGAGGAAAAAGTGTTAGTAAAGCAGGCTCTGTGGAAGAAGAACTCTGTCATTCACCAAGGTATGGTTTGGGTTATCTATCAGCCTTAAGCGGGAGACTCCAGTGGGAATACTCAAGCACTCCTACATACCATTTTGATATTGGAAGTGGTGTGGGCAGTGGGTACAGCATACTGGGTACCCCCCACCCAGCCTCTTTACAAGGGGAAATCAGTGGCTACTTCACTGATACGAGACTTAAAGAGAAGACAGGAGCAGATCTCTGCTCCATCCTTGCAGAATTGCCCTGCTGGAATAGAGATCCACCTGACAAATCTCTCAGAGGAGCAAAGCAGGGATAGTGAAGTTCTGCCTCCTCATTCACTCTTCCTGATATTAATTTCTAACATTATTACTAATAAAGATTATTTTACTGTGCTAATGCCTGATTGTGGTACAGAACCAAGATCATATGGAGGGGAACATGGTCTTAGGCAATGAATAAACATAGAAAAACAAGGCAGTCCTGCCCCAGCAAGTGGAAAGGTTTAGAGAATACGAGTAAATATTCATTGCCTTTGGATGCCTGTCAGAGACACCTTCCAAGCCTTCTCAGGTTCAACCACTACTACCAATGCAGCAAAAGAGAATCATGATTTATTCGTATAAAGGAGGAGACTCCCTAAAAACACACTTTCTGGCAAAACAGAAACAGACTAAACAAGCCTCTTGAAGAAGCATGTATTTGAGAAACTACCCTTATTTAAAAGATCTGGTTTTTATCCTTCACCCATTATGTGGACCTGTGGTACAGCAGTGTCCTGGAGATACATCATGTGATAATTCAGGGACACTAACGCTGTAGCAAAATCAACGATATTGCAAGAATAAGCAAATAAACCTTGAGATTACAAGGAAAAAAACAAAAAAAAATCCACAAGGTCTGGTCTGGTGCATGCTATCATAATTAACGTGAATCATGACTTCATGGTCCTCAGAGCAGCTGATGTGCCTCCCCATAAACCAAGTCTTAGGAGCATTATTCATTACTAGCAAAGGACAAGCACCACAGTTTGCTCTCAGGTCATGATCCAACAGTGGCATTTAAGCGAGCAGAACATAAATACCCAGGCCGGAATTTGGCCAGGACACTACGTTTAACATCCTACTCAAGAAACGCCACATAGGCTGCAATGTCCATGCAGAACAGACACAAGCTTAATTAAAAGGTCTCATCTCATAGACCTCCACACAACAAGCTCCATGGACAAGAATTTACAGTCCTGGGCAAAACCGTGTTGAACTGACCCTGGCTGCAACTGCCAAATGTGGTATAGCACTCAGAGAGCATTTGTTATGGATGAAAGCAAGTGTATTTTTGCCTTGGAGGGTCCCAGATATGTCCCATAGGAAAAAAAAAAAAAAAAGTCTGCAAAAGGCCTCTCTTGCTCCCTGTTCTGTTGGCCAGCTTCCCCTGTGTGTACGGTACCATCGTGCTCTCAAATGAACTCACTCATAATATGATGACAGCCTCCCCATTTTTTGGATGCCAGACTTTAAATGAAAGGAAGTTAGGGTGTGTGGAAGATTGTCACCTTATCCTCTGCCAAAGACCAGCAGAATTTTCTTTCTCTCTTTTTTTTTTTTTTTCAGGGAACAGCAAAACCACTTTTTGAATCACATAGTCAACATGGTGAGTACAGATGACTTGCCTTATTTTCCCCAGAATCAATCTGCACTGTTCATTGAAAACAGCTTGTGCAAATACAGGCAGCAAGTCAGAAAAGATATGACAGAAGGAAGACATAAAATTTCTAGCACAATTAAGAAAACTGGTTCTGGTTGCTCTCAATCAGTCAAGACTGATTAGGTCAGTAAGGGCGGCAAGACATGGCTCTAGTATGGAATAATATGCTTGTGTCTCTCACAAATGATATTTTCACTGAACAGACCCAAGACAACATTCACCTTGCCTTAGGTGCCTGTGTTGACAGTCTGGTTTCATCCATTCTGTCACCTGGTCCTTTCGCACAGCCTCACTGAAGGTATTGTAATACTCACATTCCTCTATTCAGACAAACCCCAGTATTTAACACTGTAAGATACTCCAGGAATTCCTACAAAGACCATTGATTTCCTTGGGAACTGTGATACTGTGGAGTTTTCCAGATCAGAAAATTAATTTAAATGGTTTGCTTCTCTTTTTTTCTTTTTTATCTTCCCTCCACAATTCAGCATTCTTGTGTGGCATTTTAATTTGTGATCTTTCTCAGTTTCTTATCAGATTTTCCTCCATTCTTCACTCCCGCCTTCACATGATTTTCTGATCAAATAACTGAGATCACCTGAAACAGATCATGGTTTTCAGCCTGTACTCAGAGGGGCTCAAAGACTGAAAAGCTCAGTAAGCAAGGCTAGAACCTTGCTTACTAAGCTTTAAATTTCCCATGTAGGTATCCACATTTCAGTTGGAATGAAGCCTTCAAATATCCTTTCTCGAAAATGAGCAGGGGCATAAGTTTCACTTGCTGCAAATTAGAGACCAGAAGGTCCAAGATCTACTTTGTAAGCATCCTATTTAAGCAGAATAGGTCAACACCATGAAATGACAGTGCATGAGTACTTTGAGACAGCAAATGCCTACTATGCTACCCCAGCTGCAACAGGCAACAGCATGAAACACCATGGCACATTCACCTTCGGTTTGGGTGAAGCCTTTCAGAAACATCAGCTGCTCCTGCTACTTGTTAATGAGCCTGTGCTGCCACTCTTTCCAGGCTGCTCCCACACACACTGCATTAAACCACCTGCAATTACACCTGTAATTCACAGACTGCTTGGGAAGGCCCTGGACAAACAGCATCAAGAGATCAGAAGAGCTTCCACTAGTACAAAACCAGGGAGCCTGTTGTGGTGCTGGTTTTGTTCTTCATTTGGTTTTGCCTTATGATTATGTGTTTTCATGGCGGCACTCATGTTTTACCACTCACCTCAGGCTCGCGCTGCCTGAGAGATTGGGTTTTGTACACACTTTTCATTGCCTTGAATTACAGCATGATCTTTTACCATGACCATAGCTCTGTTGTTCTCAGGCTCTTTAACCCTGATCTGGTTGATTCTAGGCCTGAATATGACCCAGAAGCCAGATCCCTTGTGTTGACTGATAACCTCCTCTGGGCCACAGAAGTTCCTTCAGACAGGTCAGCTATTATTTATTACAGCACACAGCCTTCCCCTTCTTCAGCTGCAGAAGCTGCAGAGCAATGCCAAGCACCAATCCTCTGACCCCAGGGACTTCCACGGGAGTTCCATGTCATTCCTAGCTCTATGTCACGCTCAGAGCTTTGATGGGAGAGAAGGTTCACCACATCTGGACAGGGCTGGCTATGCTCTAGGGCCAATCCAATATGAATCAAGGACATGACTGGAGCTTATAATCCTGAGATGAGAAATAAAACTGTGTCCCGGTGTCAGACTTTGTGCTTACCTAAACATACTGAGAAAGCCAGCATTTATGAGAGGCCAAACTGAAGGGGCAGTTTTGTCACTCGGGTTCAGGGCTGGGTTGGATTTGCCAAGTGGTTTTCTCCTTCTGACTGATGAGAAAAATGTGGGCTTGACATTTGAATATGGACCTCTCTCCAGTGATTCATGCCTCTGCCGGCTTCCCACATGCTGTCTCCCTTTCAAATGAAAGAGAGCAGCATGATGCTTTTCAATGGATTTTCCTTCCCGGGTGCTCTGTCTGCACAGGGTCCCCGTGACCGTCATTTGCTAGCAGTTGAGTTCCAGCTTGAGTGGAAAACCCCGAACCATAACAACCCAAATACCAGACAGCTGCTGTCTCCGTGCCCCAGGCCATGTCACTTGCAATCACTTGAAGAGCTTGGTATCAGCTCAGCGGTGTGGGCTGGAGAGCAGCCTGAGCTGCAAACACTCCTGGTGGAAGGGTTGTCTCCTCTGGAATGCGCTTCCCCACTTCAGCTCTAACATCCTGGATTTCGTGACCTCCAGGTCATCCTGTAGGGTCCATCTGCTTTCCCAGGCTCTGAAGGGGGAGGAGAAATTTGGGAAATTATAAGGCTACTATAGGAAACGCTTAGTCGTAGCACGGCAGGAAGAGGTTGTGCCTTGAGATGTTGACTCAGTGGGCAGAAATTGCACCGATACTGAATAAATCTGTCCAGAAAGCAGAATGTGGAACTGGTACTGAGCTGAAGAAATGAACACTTATTGACTTGGTGGGACAGCAGATAGAGGATTTTTATAACCTGATAAGTAAAATTCCTCTGATTATGGCTTTCAAGTCTATAAATAAAAAAAGAGAACTAGCAGTAAACATAGATCTTAACAGTTGTAAAAGGCAGGGGACAGGGGGAGGGAGAAAAAATTCCATTAAGAGATTGTTCCAAGAGCCCACTTAAAATTTTTAGCGCTGATCCCTTTGCCTTTTAGCTCCTTAAAAGAAATCGCCTCTTACATCATGCCATTCAAAATGAATTATGCTTTCAGTTTTCCTTGTTTCCTGCTATATTCACGTTAAACTATTACCCTATATGCAGGAAAGAACCCGGCAAAAGCAACTCATCTTGCTGTATGCTAGGAATGGTTTTCTTCAGATGGCTTTAATGCTGAAGACAAACGTTAGCAATTTACCCCAAAGCCCAGGAATTTAAACTTTCCCCTGCTTGTGAGCAGCAGCTTCCACAGCCTTCACAGCCGTTCTTCAATTACATTCCTACTGGAAAGTAGGGCTTTAAAACCCCCTCTATAAAGGCTGCTCAGTTTTTCTCCTGAGAGATTTGAAGCCGTGAATACTGTATTAGGGAGCTGCCAAGTTATCTGCAGAGCTCCTCTACCATTTTACCTCTTCCAGAGACGCTTGTTTAATTAACGCATTCCACAAGCTGTAGGACTCCTCACAGCTGAGGATTTCTTCTGCTTCAACACATGACCAAGCTGGAGGATGAGGGCACAAACAGTTCACGTCAAACCTTGCAGCCCCTGACCAGCTTTGCCTTGCCCACAGCCTGCATAGCCTGGAAATGCATCTCAGAGCAATACCTGAAACCAACAAACTGTGCTTTGAAATTGGGAAGGAAGGGGAAGGCAGCTGGAAATGTGCATTATTTAAAATACTGTAGGATGAGAAACAGATGCTGGCACAGCATCTGTGGAGTTGCAAGTTACACAGCTTATGCTGGCAGTTGGCAAGCTAAACTGGTATCAAACCCACAGCTATGCAAAACCCATCACCAGGATTGGCATCAAGGCTGGCAGAGCCAGCCAAGAGCAAGCAGTCATGAGCACTGAAACTCTCTCTCTTGCTGTTGTACCTCCACCCTGGAAAGGACGAGAGCAGACGGAGGGAAATCAGACTGCACCTGTCTGGGAGACAAACACATCTCCCTTTCAAGGGCTATCTGTGCATTAACTGTCACCAAGACTTAAACTCACATAAATGAAGTGGGGAAAAGGGAGGAAGAAAAGCAAAGGGACAGATTTTCTCTCTAATTCAAGTCTTGATGATCCATAGCTCACAGGCAGAGCTTCCAGCTGAACTCCCAGTGTGTTCTCTGCTCCCAGGCAATTGAAGGAAAGGGTTTCTGATCCATCCCTCCCTGATGCATGTTGTCAGTGGGCGAGCTGGCAGCAAAATGAGATTCCCTTCCTTATTGCTGCCTACCAAAAAGGGAAACCCTGGAAAACTAACAGATCTGGGAACTTGTTAGGGAAATACTAGTTTGCTGAGGGGAGGAAAAAACAGATGAGACAGAATTCCACATAATTCTGCCAGTTAAAACATTGTTTTGACTTGTACCGGCAGAAGGAAGCTATCAGCTAATTTACATGAAGGATAAAGGCTTTTTGGGAGACATGATTTGGCATCATCACTCCCCAACAACTAGTAAGACAGAAGGCTAAAATCATTGGGTCTTAGGAAAAAAAACATAATCTCTCCTTGGGGACGGGGAAGGACAACTTTTCAGCTGGTCTTACATGAGAAAAAAGAAAATAAAGGCAATATCCTACCTACGCTATGAGTTACAGTGAGCACTTACGGAGCTCTTAATAGATTCCAAGCAGTCTATAGATGCTTACTAGGAATTGATTGTGGGCGATGGTTACTTTGTGTGTAGTTCAACGGCACTATTGAGAATAAAATCCTATCCCTTTTTTTGAATCAGGATGGCAGGTCTCCATCAGAGCTCCTTTAGGATTTGGAACTGAGGCCAGTGCCAGAAAACTTGCGAAAACCACAGGGCTACAGGGTGGATCCATGTCCTCCCTCTCTCCGTGCTGGCCCAGCTGTAATCCCAGTCTGCACCAATGCACAAAGCCCATTGCAGCACGCAGTGGGAGTAACCGCAACCTTGCGTGACCTTTGCATTGGCAGCTCCTCTGCTGAGTTTGAAACTTTGCATTGCTGCCTTCCACTCCTGAAGATCTTACCTAAACACATTGATTTTTAACTCGTAAGAAAGGCTCTGGCTCCCAGGGAGACTTTGAAGTAGATTCTAAAAAAGACGTTAGTCCTAGTCATAGGACCAGGGGTTGTCTATGTCAAAGAACAGGGAGAAAGGGCTGTAATTGTCCCTTGCAGCTCTGACCACTGATTCATAGTCACACTGGCACGGACAACACTGGTATAGACAATATTTTTTGGTTTTTTTTTTCTGTAGAAGACAATGAAGCTATGGTGTCCCATGGACACCCGCAGTTTCCTGGGCAGGGATGAAAGCAGTCTCAGAAGGGAAGAGTCTCTACCTTGGAGGAAGAAAGCCCCTAAGGACAGCCATGAGGTCCACTCCCAAGACAAGGGCTGCTTAACAGTTGCTCTTTTCATGCTGGCTTCTTTCTCCTTTCCCAAGCAGTACAAGCCTCAGGAATGTTCCCATGGACTATGCAAAGGGGGGGTACCCTTATCTACCTATAGCAGTCCGCCCCAGCCCACCCATTCTCCTGTCTTCCATGGAGGCACACAGGGGCCTCCAGGAGCTAATGGTGCTGGCCCATTCCCACCCCAGGAACAGGTTAACTCCCTCCTGTGTGGGGCCCAAACTGTCACCAGCACAGAGGTCTTTCCCAGAGATATCCCACCTAATTACTCATGCCCAGGATTAGCAGGTTCAGCCAAAGAGATCTAAAAGACCTTGCTTGACACGGCATGGCTGCCCGTTGGCTTTGGCTGTTGCAGAGCTGATCAGCACGAATATGTTATACTTTGCCTCAGTAGAGCAAATATTCCATGCTATTCAGCAAGTTCCTCACCACAGGCTTCTCTCTTTTGTGTTTCAGAGTCCGAGCTGCACCTTTGCAGGGTGTCCTTACTTATTTCTTAGATGTCACTTGGGGCTCAGTGTGTTGAAGTCACTGCCCGTGAGACAAACTATACCTATGCTGAAAGGTCAAGTGCAATAAACGTGATACTCAAGTGCTGAATATTGCTTGTTTGGACTGATCAGAATATTTCTGAAGTGACCGAGACCAAATTCTTCCTGTGCTTAAAACCATTTTTCTCCCAAAGCCATGTTTACAAACGCCAAAAATATTTTGAATGAGGAATTATGAAAGCCTGAAAGCATTTACTTATAGAGGGCTGTTTCAACATTGCAAATACTTGTATGTAGTTGAGCCAGGTCCTGCTGCTCACAAGAACAGCCTTCACCAATCTGTCAACACTGCCTTGTCCTAACTTGTCCAAGAGAGAGCTCAGAAAATCAACATGACTTGAAGAGACCCTCAAGGTGCCACTGTGCAAATATAATGCTGGTGCAGGGCAGGGGGACGGTGAATCTGGCAGGTATATTTGCAGAGATTACATTTTTGTGGGTCACTTTATACCATAGGGACTTCAAATCTCTTGGCATTAATTATTCTCCTGAAATGGTAAAAAAACTTCACATTTTTCTTAATATAATAAATTTAATTGTGACTTAAATTTCTTGGTCTATAACGTGTTTAAGGATTATAAGAGTTCAGACGTTTTGTTGAACCATTTTTGCACTGAACTTTACCAACTCCAGGACAACAGGGAGTTCTTCAACAGAGCCAAATACCAGTCTACCTTCATCCCCAAACTCAGGAGATTCTTCATAGTTTGCATTACACCATCTTGCTCTACAATTTGTTCCCCTTCCCTACACTGGACTTTTGCTCATCCTTTCCATTACTTCAACTAAGAGACAGCAGTTTAGGGTAGAGAATATTTTCTTTTACTTGTCTTAGAATTCCCTGGCACTGGTTTAGCATGGTGAAAATGTGATTAATAAGTAAATAAAAGTACTGGCATAATCAGAAACTCTATTCAGAAATGATCTCATAACTCCTGCTTCGACCCTGCCAAGCGGGGCTTCTATTTCAATATCAATATTTAGCGGAATTCACGGCCACAGAAATATTTCCAATTGCCATCTCCAAAATGTTTTCAAAGCAGCATACAGCGATTACCTGAAAAATAAATGGAATCTCTCAATGACTTGAGGGATTCAGCCAAACCACCAAAAAAATCAGGCTTTTAACATTCCTCACATGAATTCCCTCACACTATGTCTTCAAATCAGAATTAAAAGTTATGTGTGGGATTATCTGAAAAACTCTCAACCTCTCTTTTCCTTGAAAGTCAGAAATCAGGAACAGTAGAATAATAATGGGCCAGATTTGCAGTAAGTTTGATCTGGGGTCTCGCCTCACACATGGATTTACAAGGAGCATGAATCCCAACCCTGTTAACCCATAAAATAATTTGCAGTGCCTTATCTTATATTTAAAACTCAAAAAACTGTATTTATATTCATTTTATTGTCCATTTGCACTGTCAGGAAAAGAACTAAACCAGTGGAACTGAAGCACATAGATCAAGGACCCTCACAACAAAGAAGAGCACCTTGTGCTGAAGGACGCTTTGTGGTAAAGAGTGCTTCAGTAAAAGTAGTGCTACAAAGATAGACAAAATCAGAAACAAGAACTACAAGATTGCTTATATATTTTGTGGCTATCCAAAATAGCATATATATATATATAAAAAATGTGAATTTTGCTTCACTCAAAATATTTTATGGGCTTTTAGTGACTTTGATATACATTAAGACTACTACTTATTTTCTGGGTTTAAGTAAAGAATAGGATGTTTCTTATTCTCCTGCCCCTCTTCCACTTAAGGGGGGCACGGAAGGAGGAAATAAAAGAGACTGAATTTCAAGATTTAATCGGAGCAATAACTACTTTTCCACTACATGTATTTCATTCAAAAAAGCTAGCTTTTGTTACAAAATGTTTCAACCCAGGGCTCAGACTCTTCTGTTCACCTACACCGCCCTGCAGCATTGCACCATGCCATACTTCTAGCATGACTGTTCCTAGCCAAGCCCAAGACGAAGACCAGCCACAATCCCAGAGGCCTCTGAATAACCAGCAGAAAACAAGTCAAAATAACACTTCCTCCACCAACTACTCTCAATTTTTCTCGGGAAGCATTAACTTAGGTTAACCCCATCCCTCCCTAAAAGCCTGAATGCATCACCAAACGTGGGGATTCCAGGCTGCTCATCCCACAAGCGCTCTTCACAGCATCCCTATGATGTAGGTCTGGCAGATCTTTTCTCTGCCTCCCTCCACATGTCCCTCCTGTCATTATAAGAGGGCTCCTGTACAATTTAATTGAAGGGAAACTTTCTCACCAACTCCAGCAGAGCTGAAAAGTCAACCAAACCAGAGGCTTGCTTTGCCCTGCCACCTTCTTCCCATCGCTACCGGTAACAGTTACAAGGGAGTTCAGCAGGGAGAAGATTAAGTTCCTATCATACATGTAGCCCTACCTTCCCCATATCCAGCAAATGCTAGATGGCTTTTAAAATAAATTTCCTTAACAACCAAGTACTACTATTTAACAGGACCCATGAGCACTCCTATAGCATTTTACAATTCCAAATCACTGCATAAGTATTAATTAGCCTTAATGACTCATATTACCTAACAAGATAATGAAAAACCCTGCAGCTCACAGTATCTACTTCTGTTTTCAGTGAGAGCTGAAATGGATCTTTTAAGAAGATATATTGTCTTCTAATTCCTTTTTGCATATCCCTGTAATAACTTCTGGAAATAATTCAAAGTGTGCTGTGGCATTTTTTTTTCTTCTTAATTTGCTAAGACTCATTTATTGCACCAAATACAGTCTTTGCCATAAAATAAAAATACAGAGGTTTAGTGATAATATTTGTTTCTTAGGAGGCTTTCTACTGAATGACAACTGGTGCGGACTCACTGTTTGCTAAGGCGATGTAGATTTGCTGCCTGTTCTTTATGGAGAATAGCAGCGTCTTTCTTGGTTTCTTTCTGGGTTGCCACTGCCAAGGTAATACTTAATGGATTAAGTCTTGTGAAATGAATTCTGTAAATAGAATGTGGGCTGAGATCATTTCAACTCATTTCCCCTGCGTCCCCTTCCCGTCCTGGAAGCTGTCAAATACAAGCAGCCTGAAGTCCCAGTGTTAGTCTTGAGTCTCACTAGATGCATAAAACAGCTTGTTTTTCACGTACTTTCTGTGATGGCATTAAAAAAAAAATTCAAGAAAAAAACCCCAACCCTTCTCAATTCCACCCATCACTATAAACTGGATACAGCTAATCTTGCAGGGATACAAAACATTGCTCTGCTTGTCCATCATTAGAGCTCAAGAAACCTATGTTTATGATAGAATTACAGTCGAACCTGAGATATTTTAAAGAAAGGGACAGAACCAACCGTGGGTTTGTAAACAAACAATATGGTTTTGATGTCAGCCATATCATTTCACTTGCTGGAACAGTTTCTATCACGCAGCCAGTTCCTGCACCTGAAGAGTATCACTTTTAACATAGATGTATTCATGATACGGGACAGCACGTCACATTCAAGAAACTATAGGGTACTGCTGAAGGCGAGGTCTGCACTGCCATACAGCTTCACAATCTTTCCAAAGAGCAACAGAGACCTTTCGGCTCAAGGAAGAGAGGGGAAAGTTGTGTTTACTATAGAAGAAAAAAAAGAAAGCAAACAGGAGGTGTAGAGAGTGGAGACTGTCAAGGGGAAGGACTTTGTTTCTTCTTTAGAAATAAATCAGTTTGAGGGGTTTTTTTCTGCATTAAAGTTATCCAAAAAAATCTGCATAACTTTTTCCAGAGCAATAAATCCTCTCCACAACTCTACTTCAGCAGCTCTTCAAACTTTGCTTTCAGTCTTTCTTGGGTCCCTCTCTCTCAGTGCTCTTTCTGTACTCACCCCACAGACAATCCCCATGGAGGACAACTCATCCAGGGAGATTGTCCATTAGGTCCTGCTCTGGTATCAAGGGGACTGTCCCCACCACTGCACCATGGCTAGCCCCTGAATTCTGGTGCAATGAGTGCCACCCCACCGGGCAACGCAGAGGCAAACTCCCTTCCACCCGAAAGCACAGGCAGTCTGGGCTGCTAACAGACACAGACATCAGGAGCTGACACCCGGGTGATGCAAGAACACCAGCAAGATACCACACTGGTATCACTGGTAGTGTCCGAAATATACCTCATGCTGCAGTTATCTAAGGGCATCAATGTGGGCAAAGTTATTTTCATACAGAGCACGATACAGATTGCTGAAAAAACCCTCACCTGGTGTCAACTGAATTTAAAGGGACTCCCTGTGTGGATAAAAAAATTATTTGTGAGCCTATGTGTCTATCAGTTTAATTGATACAAACATCTCCCAAATAGATTTCATTGAACAGTGTAGCAGATGGATAGAGCATGCTGCTTTTTTTTGGTTTGTTGTTTTTTTTCTAGATAGTATCTTCTACTCCACTGATTCCAGTTCCCCATGTTTGCAGAAAACCTGGTGCCTCCCAGAGGTGTTGTAGAGCTCTGTGCTGCGTACTCAGCTCTGGCTGTATGCACACATACACTAACAGCATCCTCCCAGCACAGCTACCTGTGTGCCTACACATTTGGAAAGAAAATAGGAAACAATTCCTTTTGCTGTTGTTTCATAACACAGAATCCTCAGTACTTGTTAAAAAACTCTTTCCAAAAAAAATACATTTTTTTCCAAGGAAAGCTGATGCTTTCAACAAAAAAAATTCTCAGAAACTCAAACTCTACTTTTAGCCAAAAATGTGAGACCAGCCTTAGGTGTAGTATTCAGACTGATACCATGAGACACGCACAGAAGTTTTAACCAGTTGTGCTCAGCTATTTACAGATGAAGGCGAGCTGCAATTCTTTCCTTTGATCTATTTGTTGGCTTCAGGATTACATTACTAAACCTTGCTTTTTAATCACAAAATGTCAGAGCTGAATAATTTGGTGAAGAGAAAAATAGCTACTTCTTTGTGTTTTTCATCAGATCAGGCTTTTGATGCCTCCTGTTTCCCAGTTCCAGTGCCTGAGCTTTATGAATGACACGACCACGCAGTGCCAGAGCCTGGGATATGCACACACACTGTATTTCTTTACCTACATCCCCACACCCTGAGCGGATACACCCCCCCGGGTCTGATGCCATCCCCAACTGAAGCAGTGCAGGATGCCACACAGACACATTATCCCATGGTGAACATCAATATGCCATGTTGTCACTTATCTCTCAGCAGCAGCTTCCCTTGCGAGTAAGCCTGGAAGCTCACACTTTTCCAAGACCCCTCACCCATGTGTTTATCTCTGCAGTGCTAGCAAACCTTTGAAGCCAAGGAACCTGAGAACTGCTGGAAAGAATTTGTAAAAGATGTCCCAGCACTGTGGAGCAGACCATAAAAGTGCCTTGGGCATGTCTGGGGACAGACATTTTACAAGGGCATGTAGCAATAGGACAAGGGGAAATGGTTTTAAACTAAAAGGAGGGAGATTTACGTTAGGTATTAGGAAGAAATTCTTCTCTGTGAGGGTGGTGAGGCACTGGCACAGGCTGCCCAGAGAGGTGGTACATGCCCCATCCCTGGGGGTGCTCAAGGCCGGGCTGGATGGGGCTGGGGGCAGCTGGTCCGGTGGCAGGTGTCCCTGCCTGTGGCGGGGGGTGGAGTGGGATGGTCTTTAAGGTCCTTTCCAACATGGACCATTCTGTAGTTCTGTGGTTCTACGATAACTAGGGTATAGTAGCAGTCTTTCTGCCACAGGATGGAGCTCAGTGCAGGCTGCAAAGCATTTCTAGGAAGCTGGATAAATACTCAAACATCTCTGCCACTGATGTCCATACTTCTGCTTCTTTATTGCTATCTGAGCCCATGCTGGCAGCTCAAAAAGCCTCATTCAGGCAGGTCTGCATCCCGTTGCAGAGTCTGCACCATCAATATGCCTCCAGGTAGATAAATTCTAAAGTGACTGAAAAAAAAAAAAAATCAGACATGATCAAGACCTTCACCTACATGAAAAAGTACAATACAAAAATAGTTGGAGGAAAAAAGCACCAGATTTTGTAAAAAGTGTGTATGTGAGCTCTGTGGCTTCGATTTTGTCCCACTTACTCTGTTCACCATCTCTGCAAAGCGTTTCTCACACAGAAGCATATTTTTAACTATGCTGAAAAGAACCTGCCAGAATTGGAAGCTCAAGCTGCTTTTACCCTGGATAAATGGGACGCAAATGTCACGCAAGAGGTTAAATGGCACAGAAAAGATTTTTTTCCTCTTTTTAAACCTCGCATGGCAAAATAGCATTAATGGGGCTGATCCTTCTGTCTGCAAAATCTCACTGAATACAAATATTTAAGACAAACCATCAGAGTTCTCCTTCTACACAAATACAATGCACAACCAGAAACTGCTTTACTGAAGGAGTTAAAGTTTTCTGCAATAATGCAGCAAATCACTCTATGCAACAAACAGCAGGCACATTCTATGGCAGTTTCTCCACAGACTTCAATCTATGGGGAAAAAAAACCCCTTGATTTATTATATAGCATTTGGACAGTTGTGAAAGAAAATTTGCCAAAGATCAGAATAATCAACTCTTTCACCCAAGCAGTTTTTTTATGAAAGAAAAAAGCACAGAATGGGTCTGAGCAAAATAAATAAAAATTCCACACTTCAACCAACAGAACCTTTTGCGTCATTCAGAAATATTTACAGACATGCAGAATCTTTTATCATCAAAAAGACACTCTGGCCTTTAAAATTACAACTTTTTCTTTTATTTTGTTTACTGATGGCCTTTAAACTAGTGGGTATCCCTAACTTGTGGCATCTCTTCATGCCGTGTGTGTGTCATGTAAGAATTTTTAAAGCTGCGCTTTGCTATTTTCCCCTTCCCTTGAAACATCTCTCTTTTGCTAAGTATCATCTGCAAATTTTTTTAAAGATAGAACACCATCTACTAGCAGCATCCATCACAAGTTATTGTCACTAGTGCCTCAAACACCAGTTTTCATCAACCGACAGGGCTGCTAATCAGCCAATATTCACCTGGCAGGGGCTAGCTGTTTTAGTACAATTAAATACAGCTGGGAAGAGGGCTGCAAACAGAAACATACATTAGCCATTCACAATATAAAAGTATACATACAGACATAAGCCTCTCTCAGAGCTCAGTAAAGGTATTAGCATAGCACCCCTGTTCCACTTGCCTATTTAATTAGCACACAATGAAGGCCACACCAAATTTCCCTGCAAAGGACGTTGCATATTTTGGACAAAAGAAAAAAAGGAGAAAAGTTGCTTTTAAGTGCAGTCCAAAAAAATAGCTCCTTGGTTAAATGGCACTTTTAATAAAGATGTTTCCAGTGTTTGTTTATTTATCAAAAAACCATGTTTCGCTCGGGTGTTTTGATTTTTATGTCTGTGTAGAAGAAGGAGGGGAAAAAAGGCCTTTACTAAGCAAGTCTTTCAGTGAGACACCAGATGATGGATGGTCAAACACAGAGTCTCCTGTAAACACAGAGGGAACCAAAAGGTATGAACTGACTCATAATTGTGTCAACACAGGTCGCAGACCCTTGGTTTATTTCAGCCTTCCTGTTTTTCACAGATTTCTTTTCACACTACACTTTTTTTTTTAAGACACAGACTCTTTTCAGTACACCTTAGTAGGGTGCAAAAGCACACACGTCTTTACACCAAAATGTGGGCATCTACACACACATGCAGGCAGTATTGCCACAATTACAAGAGCAGCATTTTCCAGCCATGGCTTACAGCTGCATTAAACTAAGCCATGCCTTTCTTCACAGCAATCCATGCCTGCTCTAAACCGAAAGGTCCATCCCATCCCTGCCTCCAGCTTTTCCACAGAGGCTCTTGGGAAGCATCCAGAAAAGAAGATTACAACAAAACCTCAACAGCCTAGTCCTCCAGCCCATGCAACCCTCTAAGACTCTGGTTAAAAAAAAAAAAAGAAATTCACACAAAGTGGCAAGACTGTGTCTGACCAAAAGTGCTGGGAGGCAGAGACAGGGCAGAGGTCTGATGAGCAGAACCTACCAGTACTTGTCTCTAAACACGTTGAATTGAGGCTGTAGCCTCTTCCTTCTGTAAAGCTGTTCTTCTCTTCTGGTTGCCAATTTCCATAGAGACTGGAAGAAAAAAGCCTCTCTGAGGTCTCCAAAATTTCATTATCAGTTTTGATTGGCACTGACCAGTGGCCTAAGAATTTGTTAGGGGAGGGACTGATGGGCAGACACACTGAGCAGCTGGATCCCCTGCAAGTCACAGAGCAGCAGCTCCGCTGATGGTTCAAGAAAGATGCTTCAGTGCATTCCCTCAGAAAATCACCTGCAGAGACACTGTCACCTGAAATCCTGAGATCCTTTTAAATAACTTGCAGAAAATAACAAAGGAAGATGGGTTAAAGGGAGTTGTTCTTCCTCAGCAGAGACTGTAAAAGCAGCAGCCTAAGGCCAGACTGCAGTGACCGCTACTTGTCCCTGGACATCCATAAGCCACACAGAGCCCAGTGCAATGCATCTGCACATGCAACTCATCCATCCTGAGCACCTCAAATCAACTACACATGTGCAAATGACTTAATGTTATAGACCCAGAGAGTTCGATTCATCCACGATGTGTCAGATCCCCTGTATGAGCAAGGAGACGTTTATAAACAGTCATAGTTTGTTTGGGATGCTTCAATCTCAGCCAGATTAACTGAAACCTGGTAGAGCCAGCAAGGACAAATGACCTTACGCAGGCTGAGCAGTGCCTTATTTCTTGTGTAATCACATCCAGCTCAGTGGGAAAGCTACTCAATAAAAATCAGAGTCACAGAACAAGTAGTATTTGGGCCTTATTTCCCCACTGTGTAGAAGTCAGTTGCTGAAATTCCCAGCCAACAGGTAATGTCTGCAGTGAAGGCAAATCCATCAAGAGCATCACAAGGGCTCTTGCCCTGTTACTTCACCAACTCATTCACAACAAAAATGCAAAACAAATTACATTTAGGACAAAGATGACAAAAAAAAAAGCCAGAAACAGCATTTCAGAAACAGAATTCATTAGCAGACTTTTTTTAAGGCTACTCATTTTAGGATATTACACCTTCGTAAAGAGCAAGCATTTTATATGGTGCCACTTCCACCTGTAGAAACCAAAGCTGATGGAACAGCAGAGAGAATTCCCTGCGCAAATTACAATACATTAAGTCAGATTTGTTTCCAGCATATTTTGTACCTTCAGAAATTGTTCCAGGGTTTTTGTGTTTGTCAAGTGGCCATAAACTGGGAAAACTTAAGCTCTTGTCTCCTGCCTCCCCTCCTTTCTTTACCTCCTTTTAGCCCTACAGCAGAAGACGAGGGAAGCAAAATTTACTGAAGACGACCATGAAAAGAGTTTCAAAACATTCCACATATTTTCTCTGCATAAACACGCTGTGAATTTCAAATGTAAATAGTGCCAGGGCACTGTCACTCAGACCCCAGGAGTTTACCCAAGTTAGAAAAATTACGCTGCCCGTTATCTCAGTTGTTACAGTTTCTTGCCTTTCATTCATTCATTGCCAGTGGCTGGATTTTATGTCACTGTAGCAGAGAAAAGAAGCCTCAATGGCTGAAGTTAACCTCTTGGGGAGAGATCAGTAATGCTGGGCTTTCCAGTGGAGAATGCACAAGGAGACAGCTGCTAGCCTTGCTTGCCAAGGCAGCAGTCAAAAGAATGCTGAAATTTGGCAGGTATGAACAGGAGAAATGTTGTGTTATGAAAACGGCCACTGCAAGCTCCCTTCCAAATCTGCAGTGTTTGGCCCACATTGATAAAACAAAGTTAGTTTAAAAAAGTTTTTACATGTCCTATAAAAAGCTACATAAAATAGTGTTGTGGTTGTATGGAGGATAGTACTGCTGAGCAAACCTGCCTGGCAGAGGGCAGTGGCTATGGCTTCAAACATCGTATCCAGTCTACAATGACTATTAACCTTTAACTACATCACCAATCTCTCTGCTTTCATTTCTTCCCCGATAAAAAGCTACTTATTACAAGGGAATGCAGGATACAATGAGGGGATACATTTCTGAGTGTCCTTTTAGAGCCAGGGTGGTCCTGGTAGGCACTGAGTCAAAGCACCTGACCCATATGCCAGGTACCATCCAAGCGAAGTGTCTCTTTGGCTCCTAGAGCCTGCACATGCAACGCCAAGCCCCCGGCCGCTGCCAGCCCAAGCCCTGCCTTGCAAGCCCTGCGCCTGATGCATACGCGTTATCTCCTCCTGAGCCACGGTGCCCTCTAAGGAACCGGAAAATGCTGAGTTTGCACGGCAGCATCATGGGAGCTATATGCATTGTCTGCCCTTCTCTAAGCTGCTTCCATTAATAAGTACCTTTAACACTGTCCTGCTGAACCAGTCTCAACACACGTTTTATTTATGCAATACTTCCAAAGAAGAAAAAGCTCTTACCTATTGTTCTTCGAAGATCTTCACACTGGCTAATGTGAGGGAATTTCAAGATTTCCTTCCACTTTTTGCTTTTGCCTTTGCGTTTCCCTCCACCCCCTGCAGAGAAAGAAACAGCAGGATTAGATGGCTTTCAGGGCATAGCCCCGTCCAGAGTTTACCAGCCCAGTCACAGCTCTTATGGATATCGTTAATAATTAAAGCCGAAACATTGTGGATAGATGTACAGATCAAGCCTGAGCTTGTCTGTGCTGAAACAGACCGAAGTGGCAGCACCTAGCACATCAGCTTACTAAATGTTGGGAGCACAGGCTTGCAGCCCACCAGGACCAGTTCAGGTGGCATCACCTCTGTGTCAACTAACAGCCACTTCACATGAGTCAACCCTGTAAAATTACCGCTCACATCTTTTCAACCTGGATCTCCCCCTTCTTCTTTTGGGATGAGCCCTGATGCCATCCCAAAATAAGGGCTGGAAACTGAAGATCAAAATTCAACTCTCATCATCCTCACCCTGCATTACATATACTGCCAACCTGGCTTTACCACTGATGTTACAGACTGATCACTGCTGCTTCCACAGGAGAACAGTGAGGGGAAATCAATATAATATCCTTATAAGGAAAAAAATATCTTTCTGGTTCCTTTTTCCCCTTATCACTTTCCCCTGAGATTTCTTGAAATGGGCTGTCCTCAAGGTGAATGACCTAACTTGCTTCTCCAGCTCTGGCTGGATGAAGTCCAAGACCCTCAGCCTTCTCATGCTGATGAATATGCCTCATCAATGTCCCTTCACAAATACCTTGCTGCAGGCATCACTGGCATCTCCAGGTGCCACACCTGAGCTTGCCAGGGGAATGCCTTCTGCACTGGGCTCCGCCAGTAAAGATAGTGTTTCCAGCATACCTCACTTGCTGGGATCACTAGACAACACTGCACCGGCAAGGCCAGGCTTCCTCAGCCCAAGCAAGCCTAATGCAGGCTGACATCTGTCACAGCACTCTCAAAACTAGCCAGCTGCAACCAGGTCTTTTTCCATCACATACCAAATTAACTTCACTAAGTAGTTGGCATGCTTTGCCCCGGCACAGCCACCAATCCCCCACAAGGCCTCAAAGGTCCATCTACTGTTCATGCTGTTTCTTCATACTGTTCTGGCCAGTCCCTCTGCTTTTCTTCTCCTTGACCCTCCTCATCCAGGGCGCTCACACTCCCTCTCCTCTCTGCTTCTTCCTCTCTCTCTTCCTTGGCTCTCAACCACTTAACAGAACCAGCCACAGCTGCACTTTATCTACACCAGCCAACCCACCGCCCCTGAAGCCAGTCCACAGCTGTACATTATCAATGATAATTAACCCAGCTTCATTCCTCTACAATTCCCCCTTTTTTCTTTTCTTTTTTTCTCCTTTTTAACATTTCATATCTCATGTTTTTACCAATCATCACAAAATTCTCACAAATAAACTTTTCATACAAGCCTCTAATTATTCTACAATTCCTCCCTTTTTTTGTTCTTAACATTTCATACTTTATGTTTTTAATAATCAGCACAACCTTTTTACAAATAAATTTTTCATACAGTCCAGACAACTTGTCCCTGAACTCATACACATATCTCTTCTTCAATTTTATCTTGGGCTTTTCAGCTTCTGGGGGCTGATCACCTTTCTTCTCATCAACTTTCTTGAAATCTGGGGGTTTGTTTTCTTCAGAGTGGGGTTCTGATGAACTTACAGTACCTCATCCTTTCACCTCTTGGGTCACACCAGACGGTAACCTGAGTGAGCTTTCAACAGCAGCAGATCTAGAATACAGCACTAATACATTACTCTGTGTCCCAACAAGCTTCTCAACATCCTTGTGGTCACTTATTTCTTCTACGACTGGAGACACCTTCACCGAACACATAAACACCGGCAAGGATACCACCTGGCCGAGCAGCAGCAACAACAGCAGGAGCAGCACCTTGCTGCTCCCGTGCCTTCCCCCAGCACAGCCATCACTGCTGTCTGGCCAGACCCGCTCTGGACCCGCCGCTGCTGCCACACCTGGCCAGGTACCCTGCTGCTATCACCTGTTACCCTCAGTCTCTTAACTCCACAGCAGTCAGGCTTCCTTCTCTTTGATCCCAACAGCTCACCTTTACCGGTGGCTGATCCGGATCCCCAGGCTCCTCCTGCCTATTTCAACATGATCTGGATCACAGGCTATCCCTGCCTGTCTCTGCTACGTTGGGCACCACCATCACTGTTCAAAACTTCAAATGTCTCCCAGCACAGCCATCACCACTGTCACCGCTCATTACACTCAGTCTCATAAGCTGAAGGGCCTCACACGGGGCACTGACTGTTGCAGCACAAACAAACTAGCAGGCTGCAACAAGGCTTTACCGTTAGTCAGATTCTACTGTCTGTACTGTATCTCCCACCTCCAGAGATCAGGCCATACTGCTCCTCCTCCATCCAACCCCCTCTCCCACCATCCTCAGGGCTATTTAACCATTTAGCAGGAACAAGCTACAGCTGCACATCATCTATGTCCATCAACCCACTGCCTCTGAGGCAAGGCCACAGCTGCATGTTATCAATGCTGATCAACCCACTGCCTTCACTCCTCTACAGACATGCTGTGTGTGCCCTTCCCCAGTGTACGCTAGATGGGCACTCAGATCTGAACCAGCTCAGCCTAAAAGGCCATTTTTAGATTTTTCTTGTCTCTATTTTTATTTTTTTTACTGTCATCAGGCAATTTTTTACTCCAGCCCTCACCTGGGTTTCTCTTTTATGCCCCCACCCCATCTTATGCTGCCACATCAGTACTGCTGCAGGGGGCAGGAGGTGAAGTGTGATGCTGGGGGTTCCATTCCCAGCTTGTTTGTGTGCCTGTCCTGCTCAGAGAGGTTGTGCAGCCGACGGAGAAAGAGTATCCCTCTGGACATGAAAGCCCAGATGCAGACTGAGACTCTCTGAGTTGCTGTATTTACTGCAATTCAGTCCCTGCACAGAAAATCTGATTCACTTGAGTCTGTTTTACATGCGCTGGCATGTCGAATGACTAATTCAGACCTGAGTTAATTCTGTAGAGGGCCTGGTAGAGTCACAGTTGCAGACTGAGGGTGTGTTGGGTACTACATGATATTGCAGGCTAAATTAGGAGAGTGTTGACTCAAAAGGTAGGAGACCATTGCAGAGAAAACATGAGCCTTGGGAAAAAACGCGAAATAGTGCTCTCTGTGGGACATTTCTGATCACACAGTACAACCTTTGGTGCAGGAGTGCTCCTTCCGCGTCTCACCTTTTATTCCTTTGCTTTTGGTGACCAATGGTTTTGTCATTGCAAAGCTATGAATTATTTTAAACTCCTTATTGACAGGAACTTACTGTATGTCTACATGACGCAATGTAAAGCAGACAGATCTCTCCCAGCCATAAAGGAACTAGCTTTTTCAGACTGTCAGGAGCGCAGCTATACTACCCTTCCCAGGAATTAGTCTCCAGTAAAGCACAGGGAGCTGTGACTGCCTTCATGCTAGGCAGTATTAGGCAACACAGATGTACCCTTTGGGTCTATACTGAATTCTGCTCCAACCTCCCCTCTTCAGTGCATCCCAAACACCGATGCTAAAGTAATTTCCTCTCCCATCCCTCTAGTCACAGAGTACCAAAGAGGCTGCCTTGCTCCCTTGCAGCATATGATGCTTGGCCTTGCCTGCTGAACGTCTTAGGTATGCTACAAGGTGCTGAGAAGCATTTTTGTGGGCTGGGCTGGGGTGAGCACTGCAATCACCTTTTCACCAACTCCTGGAGTGCATGGCTCTGCTCTGGTTGCCAGTGACCGCAGGGGGTTGGATTCAGCAACCTGAAGAGTCCTCACTGGCTTTCGTCTCCCTGAAAGCCCACCCCTGCAATCCTGCAGGGCTGCTCCTGCCTGCCAGGATGCCACCTCCACCTCCGCTCGCCCCTCTTCTCCTCTTCCAGGGGCACATTCCTTTGTGCTCCTGCCCTTAATCCTCATCACACTGTACTTAAACTTCTTTGCACCCTCACTTCACACACTCCTATGGGAAATGCTGCTTTCTCCTGGAATTCATGCTTCCTTCTCTTCACCAGTTGCTCTTTGGCTGCAAAGTTGGATCACAGGCTATCCCTGCCTGTCTCTGCTACGTTGGGCACCACCATCACTGTTCAAAACTTCAAATGTCTCCCAAATGCAGCTTTGGCTGCATTTTCTTCCCTGAACTATTGCTTCACATTTTTCCTCACACTCATTTGTCTTGTAAACTTTGAGATCTATGCCTTGATGTCAAACCTCCATGGGAATTAAGTTAATTAAGTATACATCTGTCAGTGCTAGGGAAGGGATTAGAAGGGGAAGGCAAGGAGGGAGGGAAACTGTTGGGCTGGTGTCGGAGCAGAATGATCCCCAGGGTTTGAATCTGGGATTCTGGATCCCTTTGTCAGGCTGTCAGCTCCCAGAGCAGCTCAAGCCACCTCCATGCTCAGGCATGTGCTTCTCACTTCTGCCTGCTGCCTCTGCCACCGCAGGGAACCACCACTCTGACCAAGGACTAGACAGAGCGGGGTGCTGCAAGAGGACAGGCAGGAGTTCTTTGCTTAATGTATGAACAGGCACTGGAAGCAGCACGAGAGGTATGCAGCTGCTTGGGCAGCAGTGCCTGCTAGGAGAGAATTTCCAGTAATTTCTGGACACCGGAGGCAGTGGGAGTAAGCCAGATGAAAGCACCCTTTAGGGTGCATCTGCTCAACACTGGTACATCTTCACTCACTGAAGATCTACCCTCTAGGCCAAAGCACTGGAGATTTCAGAGCGCACCTTTACAGAAGTCCTCACAAAATGGTCACATCTTTAGCAGCATCAAGCTGTGCAGAGCATTGCAAAATAGCCCTTTGCTCCAAACAACAGCTTTGCGATTTGTGCAGAGGTGAAATGATTCTGCTAAGCTGGGCCAGAATGTTTTAAAAATCCATTTGCTGTAAAATATATATTGATATATTTACATTGGATGATGTATTTCCGACATTAAATTTCCATCAGAACAGGAGAAGGACTCTGTGGTTCCCTGTTACAACTGTGATCGATACAGCCAGCGTGTTCTCTTCTCTTTTGTGGCCATCCTCCAAAAATAAGCAGCCTTGCCTGATGAATCATTTGCTCTTAGCTGAGCATGAAGTAGCGTTACTGTTTTGCCTGTGACGTCTTTATGTTAAAGATTCTGATCAAGTGCTTTAATCGACCTGACCTTTCCGCTCTCAGCTTTTCTTGTGGAGCCAGCAAACACTGCTGGCTCCAAATGTTAATTCTAGGGGGTTTGATGGATATAATGCAGTGAGACAGCTGAGACAGGATAAATTGTCTAGCAGAGCTAAAAGCTAAAAGGGGAGGTTTCTCTGAATAGGTCAGTAATTGTGCAGGTTGCAAAGGGAAGCTTTTCACACACTGCCTTGATTGCTGCCTTTGCACTGTCTGCTCTGGCCAGGAGAGTTTGCAGTCTTCAAGGCAGCTTCTCAGGGCAGGACTTGACAGACACGCCATGCTGTGGATGTGAGTTCCATCATGTGGTGATGGAGGGTCTGACGGCTTTAAAATCTTGGTATGCTGATGATGACAAAAGGTGAGCTCCCAGCAACAGCATGAAATCTCAGCTCCACTCCCTTGCATGCACTTCACAACTCAGCATTCACAAACGGAGGACTGAAGCTAATTCTCTAACATGTCAACCAGTCCTACAGGAAACAAAAGTATTTCCTCTACATCCTACCTACTGAAAAATACATGGCATTTTTCATATCATCTTGTGATGCTGAATGGCAAATCTAGCTCTGATCTCTGCCTGCAAGGAGGGAGACATAACCAGAGGCATACAAGTACAACACTTGTGAGCAGCAGCTACCCTTAGCCTAAGGTGCCTATTTTATTTGCCGCCATTATTCAGAATACACTTATTGGCCTAACATGGAGAGGAAGTAGGAAAGTACCTGCACATTACTAAGCCAGTGAGATGTTAAGTGCTTTGTCCAAAATGACATGAGAAATCAGAGACAGAGCAAGGAGCTGAAGCCAAGGTCTTGAGCCTGTTAATCCTGCTGATGAGGATCAAGCCATGCTCCTGCTCAGCTGCTTAAAGGTATTTCGTAACACAGAGTTAAACATAATGATGGGTGAATTCATTGCAGCATCATGCCTGTAGCATATTCCAGTCCTGCCGCATGCCACCATGCAAGGGGGCTTTTAAGCACGGCTAAGCTGGCTTCATACTTTTGCTCTGTTCTTGCCCAAGTTGATAAGACTGCCATCACACCCCATGCTGCCTGGCTTGGCTAAGCGAAGACGGCCAAACATTTCGTTGCCTTCAACTGTATTATCTGCAATCTAGTTAGTCCACACTTTAAATAAACTATCCACAGATCGCTGAAGGACGACTACAGTTCGTGCCTTCCATTTCGCAACAGTAGCTAGGCTCTCATCCAAGGCCTTCCCAACAAGAGCACAGAGCTCTGCACGCTCTGATTGCAAGGTCTTGATTACACAGCACGTGAAAGCAGTGGAACACCCCCACCCCCCAACATTAAAATCCAAGAATCATGGCTAGTGTCCTAGTTTCACTCAAAAGAAGTTTACATTTCTTCTTCTCTTCCTCTTGCCAGCCTTCCTTTACTCACTCTCTCCCATCAAAGTCTGCAGCTATACGTTACATATGAAACTGCCCTATTGGATTAAATGGATGGTCTGTCTAGGGCAGGATGGGCTGTGGGCAGCTTCACAGGAAGATCTTAGAAAGCTGTTTCTAAAGTATTTGGAAAGCAGAAACTTTCTTCCACACCCTATTAATTAGATATGACTAACAAAACATGAAGGCATATTGCTTCCAAAAATTACTTTTTTTTTTTTTTTTTTTAATTTATGCCACTTAAATTCAGGCTGTTCTTATGCCCTGAACTGTTGAATGGCCTTTTGCTTCATGCGGGTGTGAGTCCCCCAGATTAACCATGTATTTGTGAAGGAAGAGAATACCAATTTTAAACTGCTTATTTTCCTGGAGTGTCTCTTGGTAATGAGACAGCACAAATAAAATCTATCAGCCCACCATTTTCCCCTAAGAATTTTTCATATCTAACTCATCTAGCCTCTAAGGCAAACAGTTCCACCCTTCTTAGACCTGCTTCATGTGGAAATTCACCCAGGTTCACCATTCTTCTTTTATATTGGTCCCATCTATGGTCAGCTGTACTAGCTAATAAAAAGTTTGTTTTCCAAAAAGAAAAGCCACTGCTTGCTCTCCGCCCTTCATCCTGCCCTTCTCATCTGGGAACGCACTAAAAAAAACAGGATACAAGATCTTACGTGATACTCCTGACTAACCTGTGCTTAAAACAAGCACTTACAAGACCATTAGGAACCTCTTTATGAATCCCCTTCTACGTCACCCCAAGGATAAGAGTATGAGGGCTGGATTTTCAAAAGCAGGTAAGTGGCCACCATCCACTGGGACCCAATGCCTCTGCAAACCAGCCTTTGGAGGCTCTCAATTATGAGACACAACAAAAAGTCCACAACGCCCTCAGAAGAGAATCACATTACATAGCTCTTCTTACCGATGCTAATCTGTCTTTATCTCTTGCAGCCTTTTTTGATAAACAAGACTCTCTGAACAGTCACAGACCGTGATAACTGTTTTGTGCCCATCTTCCCTGCTGTCACGGCATGTTTGCACATAAATCATCTGCATGTTGCTACAAATACATAAGCCTGACAGCCGCTGTGTAAAACATCCCATTGCTTTTTGGAAATGAACAGCAGGTATATTTAATATTTAAGCCTTCAGAACCACAGAGACTGGAATTTCATTAAGCAAAATCCAAGCTTCTCCCCAGCAGAGTCAGGCTGGCTCTGCAGTCTGGTTGCCAGAGGACCAGAGGGCAAAATATTTTGTATACAACTGACATCTAAAGTCCTATTAACATTGGCTTACAGAAATCACTGTTCATAAACAAATATTTACTGCAGGAATACCTACCTATTATTTAAATAAAAGGTCAAGTAGTACTGTAAATACTGGTGAGTGGCTGAAACATGACTTTACTAACACATTTTATATGTTAATAATCATGTGTATGTTAATAATATGCTTTAATAGCATCCACTGCCCTGAAGGGATAGAAGTAGCTAAGGGATTAGTCTTTGAAGACTGATCCTCGGGGCTTCGACTACCATATGTCAAGGCCATTTTGGTACTGCTCAAGGAATATGAAAAGGTCTTTACATAAGCTACCTTTATGTCTAGTTGGAGCACATTGAAAGGATTTTAACTAAACTAAAAAACCCACGTCTTTTAATTTTTTCTGTTGGTCTCCAGCGAGCATGCCAAATTGTGGCACTCTCCACAGGAGTCTGCCTACATCCTCCATTGGGTATTTTTAATGCACATTTGAGATTATTTCAACACATTCTCTTTGGGCTTTGTGGGCCAGTTCACATAAGCTGAGTGTATGTTTCACTGCTATGCATATTAACAGGGAGTTGTTTGGTGATGTGATTTCCCAGGATGTAGTTTAATTTTCCCTTGTCTAAGCACCTTTAGTTTGTCTTTTATGGCGTCTCTCTCTTTTATGCCTTGTATTTTAGCTGTATTATGTTTATCTGCACCTGATGAATGAGCAAGCAGAAAGATCACTGACTTTTATGCCACAAACAATAATAATTCAGAAGATACAAAATATACTGAAGCTTTACAGTCTATTAAAAAACCAAACAAACAGTAAAACTTACAAAAATAAAACCAGGTATCATCTAAAATAGTAAAATTAAGCGCAGCCCAAAATTTTAACTTCTTATTCTTGACCTCAAAGTAAACTAAGCTACTGGCACAAATCCAGGCAGCTTAGTTGTGTTTGAATGCATTACCATGTCTTGGGTGGTTCAGCAGGCTGATGGCTTCAAATTGAAAGGTGACTGGATAGTATTTGGCATTGTAGTTGGCAACAAGAGCAGAAGAGACAATGCAGTGAATCTGGAGCCACTGTGCTCCTTTGGGAGCTGTTTCTGGACCTGTAAGGTCTCTCGGAGGAACATGCAAAGGCTACCATGTCCGAACTTGGGGAGTATTAAAGAGATTTTGTCCATCTGTGGTGTAGGTAACAGAAAACATTTGTCCGTAACACTTCAGTATTGATGATTAATATGGGAGACCAACTTTTTGCACAGAGCTGTTGTGATTCAAGGTTATCACCCTGCTACAAATGGTAAATATGTCAGAGGAGTTTTCCCCCAAACTGGAGCTGAGAGTCAGTATTTCAAAGTTCTAGAAAATTCTGGTTAAAAGACATTAATCCATTTCATTTTGATAATATTTGAGTCATTTCAGTTCTCTAATGTCAAAACATTATCATAGAACATATCAAATAGAGTATTAAGATGTATTATATCATCAGAACAAAATGGGTATGGTGAATTAACAGTCTTTACTTTTTAGAATGATGTTTCTATATTGTCAAAAAGAAGCTAGAAAAAGCACATCCTTTTCTTTTTCAAGTAGACACTTTCCTGCAAACCCTTTCATTTTTGACAAAACTTCATTCTCAGAAAGAAAGATTCTTTTGTCAGAAATGTTCTCAACCATCACATGTTTTGAAGCACACAAGAATTAAGCAAGGAACGTGGCCTCCCCATATCTGAATATTCCAGTGAATCTAAATTCCCACATTTCTTACCGGTTCCCTTAAGTTAACTTGCACAGCTGTGATTTACATTGACTAGGAGACCCGCTTCTCATTCTTCCAAAGAAAGAACGTAAATACCTGCTCCAGAAATCCTGCTTGAATAGGGCTTGATAAAATCTTTCCAGGAGGGAACTCCTCTTTAACCAATGGTTTTTTAAACTTATGACCTGTTCTTTATATTTATTACCCTGTTTTAGTAACACATATGCAAGTCGCTGACCAACACCTCCAAACCCAAACCTGCAAATGCAGCTCATCACCCACACAGAGTCCATGCCCATTGCCCATGCACACTGCCCAGGAGCTGGTGTAGTGCTCCTGGATTCAGTGGCATTCCTCAAGCCATCCAAAAGTTCTTAGAGATGACCCCTAAATCCAAAATACCTTGAAGAAACCTGTGAGTCATAGTTAGACACTGACAGAAATGAGCAGAAGTCCAAGAAGGCTCTACCAATTTGCTGCTCCAACGTTGTGCAATTCTGATGTTTAGCAGCACAACCGGCAGCACAAAGCAGGCAGAAGGAAGACACAAGGACACTGGCCCTGGTACAGGCAAAACCATGGGGCTCAGCTCTTCTGAAAGTTCTGGTGCCACTTCTAGAAGGAGAACATGCAAAATCCCAGCCCTGAGCAGGGAACGATGTGGGTTCTGTCTGTCCCTGTCAAAGAGCTGTGTGGGCTTCTTCTCCTGCAAATAGTTCTGCAGTCTCTAAAAAAAGAACTTAGCCTCTGTGTTCCTGACATTTGAGTTTTGTAAGTATTTCTGAACTGTGGGGAGGAGATCCAGCTGGATGGGAGGTGAGAATTCAAGTGTGTTCCTATCAACAGTCTGTAGCCAAGCTCTGAGAATTATCTTCTTTGCTGTTTTTTTTGCCCTTACCTAAATAAATTTACCAATAGGGCTAAAGAAAAGAATTTTAGTGAAGATCATAAAAAATTAATTATTTGAGACAGGCTGTTTTATTAGGCCTGATGGATTTATTAGTTCCACCTAATTGGCAGAATTGGTAAAGCTTTGAGATGCTCTGATAAGAACCCAGAAATCCAGAAGTGTTTTGCTTTCCATACATAAATGACAGTTTAGATGGTTTATGTCTGAGCCAGGAAAACAGCCATTCAGGAAAGCAAGAAAGAAACTGTGTAGGGCCTCCGTGAAGGAGGCAGAAGAGCAAGTCACCCAAGGGAGTGAGGACTACTCACATCCAGGCATCTAGGGAGCCTACCTGAGTACTCAGCCCTGCCCTCTGGCAGGAAGACTGGCAGACCCCAAAGGTTTGGAGATGCAACTCGTGTTTAATCAGCCACACATGGCCTGATGCAAAGTGACTCTGCAGCCCCTTCGTGCTGCCTGTGCACGCACATATGCTACCGAACCACTGCGTTACCACAGCCTCTCCTCCTGCGTGTAACCCCACCAGAGACACTGGCCCCGCAAAGGTGCTGATGGGGAGACTTGAGTAGCAGGGCACGGAGGAATTGTTATCAGGTGCCCAGTATACTTTTATTTTGTGGTGTTTCTGTATTTTTGCAGTGGTCTAGAGGACCATTAAATCAGCCTCATGGTGCAGGGAGATAGTCCAAGAGCCATAAGAAGTGTCCTTCAATGATGCTTGGCTGGATTCACCCTTCTCTCTCAACACTTTCCAGACAGTTGACGTAAACAAGCTAAAAATTGTGAAAATTAGGCTGGGAACCTCCAGAGAACATGTGTATGGGCTAAATGCCAGCATTGTTATAAAGGAACATCTCTCCTGTGACACTTCAGCCCTTTTGCTTTCAGAGTCAGCCAGGAAGAAAAGTGCAGCATCGTAATGTGTCTGCGATAGAGTCACTTTGTGTTTGAGATCACCATCAGCCACGTTTCTTTACCACAAAGCAGAATGACGACCCTGTCCATCTCCCCGGCCCTCCTCAGTCAAACAACACGTCAGATTCTCAGCTCCAGACGTAAGCATACATTACACCCCAGATACTTGACAAGCCTTCAGACACTCTGCAGAGGAAGTGTGGGGAGGGGGACGAAGCCTCCCTGAAACGGCTGGTCACAGTCACCATTTCCAGTGGCACTGGCTGGCTGGCAGAGGGGGAAATATGCTGGCACATGCTCTGGCTTTGGAGGAAAGAGGTACTATGTGGATGGCAGGGCAAGGGTGCAAAGGGGTGCACAGGGCTGAGGCAAAAGGACATGGTCAGCTTTGGGGGAAACTTCCCCCTTAACTACAAAGCCTGGGTTTGGCCCCATCATCTTGTCCAGCAACAAGGTACCAACAGCTCCTTTCTGTGCATCTTGCTGTCACCCCCTACTAAATCACCCCTGAAATCATACAAAACATTGTCCTCAAAAATCATTGACAGCCCAAGACATGATGGTAACACAATTGTATGCGTCAGCATTTAGGATCATGATTGTAAAAGGTTACAGGAGGGATTGAGGTTAATGGAGGTAATCTGTGATTATCTGATGTAACAGATTGCTCTGCCAGTGACTCATTCCTTCTGCCACAATAGATTGTGCGTTGCAGCTGCAAATAGCGAGCAGCATGGAGCCGGCTTACAAGCTGAGACTGTCCCTGTTGTTTGGAGAAACCCCTATGAGAGGGTGCCGAGCCACTGCAGGTGTGTGAAAGCCCGGCAGAGCTTTGCTGAGGGGAGCGGGTCCTAGCGGTGTGCTACAGTCACTCATCCACGGGTGCGTTACTATAGCTACCAGTTGAAGGACTCAACAAGAAAAGCAGAAATAAAAAGAGAAAACGAGGAGGTAGAAGACAAAAAAGAGGAAACTTGTCATAAAGCAATGGCAGAGGGTTCCTCTGATTAGCTAGTGAAGTGCTTCAAAAGTAGCGACTGAAAAATAAGGCTTGAAGGTTGCACGGCATAACCGTCAGATGATGCAAGCAGCTGGCACGCTCTTGTCTCGCCTTTCCCACCCACCCACCCCTCGAGCTGGCCATGGTGAGCACCGTCATATTAAACACAAAACAGCAGCTTTGTGCCAGGGATGGATTAACTATTTCCTCATTGCTCACAAAGTCCTGCACTTACACTTGCTCTCCCTGCAGCCCTGGGGCCACAATTAAAATAAGGTATTGATTCGGGCCAACCACCCCGCAAGGAGGAGCGTTGCAACCGGCCATGATCAACAAGGATTCTACCACCGGGGACTCCAGGAGAGAGCAAAACCTAGGTACTGTCATAGCCTGGAAGATGACCACGGGGCGATCCTACTCCACCCACACCTCCCAGTGTGAAGACCCTGAATCTGGTTCAGAGCAGTCCCAGATGCTCAAGGCTAGCCCAACACACCGAAAGCAGCTGCAGCTAGGGACAGTCTCTTCTAATACGTACATAAATCTAAATAAACGTATAATTCCCAATCACATGCTTTCCTGACAGCCAGCTGTTCCCTTTGCCTGCTGTTATCCTCACTTGGAGATTAATGTCACTGTCTGGGACAGCTTATTAGCAATTTTTATTATGAAGCATATACATTTAGCTGGTGGTGGGCAAAAGCTAAGCCTTTGAGTAAATAAAATACCAGGGCAGCTCACAGGGAATGACAGAGAACAGATATCTGTGGGGTCTTTACCCTGGCTCTGAAGGCCAATAATGGCAGGAGGTCAGAGATCACCAGCTTAATCGTCTGAGGAATTAATGGTGACGAACGTCTGTTTCCCCTCTTGTTAAAACTGACACCAGATATTTCAGAGAAAGCAGAAGGGCACTTGGCCACAAAGGAATGTTTTGATGGCTGAAGCTGAGATTGTTGCCAGCCCAAGCCCGTCAGAGCAGCACGGGTCAAACAAAGTCATTGTCGGAAACTGCTGCTGACTCCAGCACAAAACAGAACATTCTGGGCCCAGTCGAGCAGCCACGGATTATCCTGCTCCCTTTGGAAAGAAAGATTTTTTGCTTATATTTTAAAAAAAGTATCAGATCCAGATCTTTGAATATAACAAGTATAAAAAAAAAAATAAATTGGGGGAGCGTGAGTTGCACCATATAAATCAGTCTGAGCTTTTTTCTTCCTGTTTTGAAGAAAACTTGAGAGCAACAGAAAAAAAAAAAACAAAACCCAACTGTATTATAAAAAGCAAAATTTTTCTTTACATTGTGCCTCTCTGGAAAATGGTCTTTCATTGTTCTGTATAACCGTGGTTCAGACATGCATCTTTGAGTGGAAAGCATCATCGTGGGAGGGGTAACGAAACCAGGAAATATTAGGGGACTGTTTTTATCCAGTTAGTGACGTTTTGTGAAGCTGGCTAACACTTTTCTATTGAAGCAACTTCTTCTGCAGTTAAGAATGAGATCTACTTACTTATTTTCTTCTTGCTCAATCTCATTTTGACTCAGATTTTCATGTGGAGTTGTGTGGACATGGATGAAAGCTTCCCTTTGTTTCATGGTGGTTATGTTAGTTTTGAGCTGTTGTGAAACACACTGAAGGGCAGATCTTTCCTGTTCATCTGAATACATGTGAACCCCTCCGGTGTTTAATTTAAGCTACATAAACAAGGAACGAGCACTTTCTGACTTTTAAGAAGTATAGTAACAACCTACCAGTCAGTTTCTGAGCTCCATAAAGTGAGTTCTTACGTCATAAGTCACTCCCCTCATTATGGTACAAGCTGATACCTTTAATTAATGGCAGTAATATGTAACACTGTCAACAAGGCTCTCTAACATCGAGTTAGGTGACTAAAGTCTACATATTCTTTCAGCAGTGATTTCCACAGAGGTCACATCAACGAGGGAACAGACACACTGGTTTTCAAGTAAATCTATGTGCTCAGTCTCTGACTGAGCTAATTATAATGGTGCCTTTAGCACTGCTGTCTTTAAGTGTCTGCCAGCATGTCCCTAACGAACCACCAGGTTTGTGTTTCTCTAGCCCAGATGGAAAAGTCTGATTACCAGGTCAGAGTCAATTCTAGCTCCGAGGCCAGTATACTTACATCCCACATGAATCTGGCTTGCTGAGCTTCAATTAACAACAGAGAAGTTAGTGACAAGCCATTGTTGAACTGTCTATTTGCTTGCTTCTTGCTTCTGCCACTCATCAGTACCAAAGAGAGGAAGGCTGCTGGGTCTACAGGGCTGAACAGTCCCCCTGAAGACTTAACGTGGTCCCAAAGGGCCAAGGGACGCTCCAACTCAGCAGTTCCAGTGTGCCTGACACACTGTGGAGCAAATCCTGGTGTGAGTGGTCTGACCTGCACATGTACCCACCTGGCCTCTGCCAGACAGGGTCCGTCCCCGCAGGACCCGGGGCCCATGTCACAGAACCACAGAATCACTGAACGGTTTGGGTTGGAAGGGACCTTAAAGACCATCCCGCTCCACCCCCCACCACAGGCAGGGACACCTGCCACCGGACCAGTTGCCCCCAGCCCCATCCAGCCCGGCCTTGAGCACCCCCAGGGATGGGGCATGTACCACCTCTCTGGGCAGCCTGTGCCAGTGCCTCACCACCCTCAGGGGGAAGAATTTCCTCCTAATATCTACTCTAAACCTGCCCTCTCTCAGTTTAAAGCCATTCCCCCTTGCCCTATCACTACATGCCCTTGTACAAAGTCTGTCCTACCAGCCAAGCAAAATGAACGGAGGGGCTTTTGCAGCAAGAGCCTGTAAGCTGCTGCTTCAGAGCGGGCAGCGGTCAGGGTGCAGCCCACGCCACCTGTGACAGCGCTGGCAGCAGACAGCAGTGCACCACTGCAATGCTAGGGGCACAGCCAGGTGTAAAGTCAGTCGCACAGAGCGTGGTGCTGACAAATGAGGTGTATATATACTGTTTGTGCGGCACCGAGAGTCACTCTGGAGCTGAACAAACCCACAGGGAAGACACAATCTCTGCTGCAGGAAACAGGTGCTTTATAAAATCCATATTTTGGTTGTTATTATCATTCCTTTCAGGGTGTCACAGCAGGAAAAAAAGAAATTCAGCTACTGCTTTAGATGGTGTTCTGATTTTTAAACTCGTGAGAGCAAAACCCCAAGCAATTCAACAGAAAATCCAAGCCTCCTTATCTCATCCAACTCCCCCAGTGACGCAGCATGCTCTGCACTGTGCAAAGCAACACAACAGCAAACACTGATCTTTGTGTCTAAGCATCTAAGCCCAAGTGGCACATGTGCTATTTCAGTACCTCTCGGGACCGCTCTGGGAGATAATGTAATTAATATTATCTTGGTGACGGCTATTTACCACATCCCACTGGGAAATGGCAGTCTGTGCTTATGGAACTTGAACCCAATTAATACTCGCTTCCTACCAGTTTCAGGTGTCTCCTAATTTCAAGCTAAGTTTACAGACAAAACAGGTCAGTAACGCTTCCCAGTGAGCCGAACAGTATCTTAATCACTTGTGTTTAATAGGAAACAAATGACTGAGCACTGATAAAGTTCACCATTATGCTTTTGAGGAAAAGAAAAGCAACTACAGAACAATCTGATAACGAGAGAATTTGCTTCCTGTGAAACTTGATATTTATAAACGTTCTCAGTAAGGGGGCAAAAAGGAAATAATTTGAGCTGGCTGAAACTAACATTCTAAATCACATTTAACATTCTAAATCACATTTTAAAACGACAACAAAGCAGGACCCCAGCTGCAAACAGTGCTTATGGGGAAAAAATGCACAGGAACAGCACGAGGCAAGTGTTGGGGCTGCCCTGTGCCTCCAGGTCAGGCTGCCCCTCGCTCCTGCAGCTTGGGCTCTCCTGCCACTGCCGACATGCACTGCACCTTGCATGGCACGGACCCACGCACAGCCTCTCCCACAGCAAAGGGGACACGGAGTGTCAGGGGTAGAAGGTGGAAGCAGAACTGTCCTGGTTGCATTTTCCGCCTTCAGTGGAACAACTGGGTTTAATAGCCTCCCTGCATCTCCAGTAAACATACAAGATGCTCACAGGCATGAGGACACGGCTAAGGGCTAGACTTTCAGCCTTACCATACTTGGAATTCCAGTTATTTTCCATGGGTTTTTATATTTAATCCCCTTGAATGCAGGCAACGATTGCCCTACAGCCTGGCCAGCGTCTCATGAGCAGAACTCGTTCTCAGCCATAATAGACCCAAGTCCAGCTATGTCAAGAGCCTACAGCCCCAGCTGATTTCATCAGGAGCCACGCATGCCAGCAAGCCCTTAAACAAGCCCCTTGAGAGAGGGAAAGATAAAGATCCTAACTGAGAAGTCCCTTCTGCACAAAATTCTAAGTGCAGATTGTTTCTGGAGTAAGTGCTGGTTTCTAAGGCTCCCTGGTATGGAAGTTTTTCATGGGAGAATAACGTGGGAGACGTGGAAGACTGCTTACAGTGATAGTAAAAATAAACATAATTTTTTTGTATTTTATGCCTAAAAAGGCAGTGCTCTCCATTATTAAAAAACCCAAATTTTTATCTTCCAGAAGTAGAGAGGAAAAGACAGGGGGGGAAAGTAGAGGGTGCATCTACTTTGTTTCGCATTTTCCACGTTAATAAATGACAAAGCGGTTTGCACTTTGTTGCCTTGGCTTCAGGTATCAAGTGAAATACTTCTGAGTTGCTTTTAAGGTATATTAACAAAAATAATAAAACCAACATATCCCCTGGCTTTTCAAACGTGCCCTCTACTTAAGGACCCAGAAGCATTTTGCAAACAAAAATAGCAAAAGCTTTTCCAGCTTACAGATGAATTTTGCCCTCATAAATTAGCATGACTTTTACAGTCCTGTTGAGAGGCTCCACATGTACAACTGGGAAAAGAAATTATCACAGACAGTTTAAATGCATAGCTTTAATTGAAAAAAAAATACAAAATAAAACCAGACCCATTCTTCTTAAAAAGTTTTCCAGTGGATATTGCCAAAGGACCTGAGATAACTAGGATTGCTAGATGCTAAAGGGAAAATCATTCTTTATCTTCTGTTTACTCTGTTTTTAAAAGCCCAGCTTTGTAGAGGGAAAGCACAGGGTGCTGCTGGATGTGCCACACATGTAGGTGCAGTGTGGGTCCTCTCCACCAACTCCAAACTGCTGGCCGCTGTCAAGGAGGTTGCACAGCACCTTCCTACTGCCAAGAGGAGAACAAGCAGCTGGAGAGAGCAAAAAGACCTGCTGAGAAAAAAAGGCTGACACTCACCCTTCCCAGGCACCAGAGAATCCAATGGCACCGATGTCTCCCACTGCTCACAGGACAACTTGTTTAACATTTGCTTTTCTGCAATGCCTGGGGGCCAACAAATTCAGGACTCCTTTGTACAAGGCAATGCACAAACACAGATCCCATCCCCAAAGAGTTTCCAGTTCACAGTACAGCAGCCAAAAGCACTCCTCGCGACATTCTGAACCTGTTGCTGTCACTGGGGATGCTGATGCTGCCTTTGCTTTCGGCAAGGACTAGGATTTCATCCCCAGTGGCTCCAGAGGGTCACAGTTTTCCCACTCATCAACACAACTGCTTTCTGAGAAAGAGCCATTTTTCAAAATGGGGTGGTATTACTGAAAAAACATAAAAATTTGCCAGGAAAAATCAAGGACTGTAAATGCACTGTTGTCCAGAGCTGACTAAATTGCAAATAGATTTAATAGAAACATGAAGATGGAAAGAAGATTGAAGAGTAAGGGCAAGTCAGACCAGTTGTTTTCCTTCCCTTTCACCCTGCCATCTCTTGTCTTTGTCTTCCCCAGTTCTGTCCATCTCTATCATATCAAGCATTAACTAGTTACTGCTATTTTCCAGGTTTGTCCTTTTTTCACCTCAAAACTCTTGCTGACTATCAGGTTCCACCAGCCTTTGATGCCACCTTCTGTCTCCGACGTGTTGCAAGCTAAACTGCTATCCCTCCACATCCTTCTGACTCTTAAAAGTAACTGTAGGAATAAGGGCCTGGAGCCTGTTGCTCTTCCCCCATTTCAGGGAAATGCCTCTAGGAGTGGACTGTCCTGGGTTAATGGTTGGACTTGATGATCTTAAAGGTCTTTTCTGACCTAAACAATTCTATGACTGCAAAGTCCTTCTCCCTCTCACTTGTTTTCTCTCTCTCTGGTCCATGAACCCTAAATTGCCTTCTGCACACTTCACACCTTCAGCAAGCAGGAAACTCACTTAACCAGCCATCAGCTGTCTAGGACATGGCCAGGGACTTGCCTCATGGCCATGTCTAGGTCTCCCATCAGGACAAGGTGATGTCTCATGTTTCCTGCATGCAGGGTCCAACAACTAGGATACATATGTATGGGGGTTTTGGAAAGGTTCCTGGACTGTATCGAACAGTCCCTGCACCAAGTTGTGCCTAAGCCCTACATGGACCTGGTGTAGGCCAAAACTGTGTCCAAAAATGTGCAATGGACAGCTGTGCACCAGTGCTCAACCCTTCTGCCACAACTATCCTTTGTTCACTAGGATAACATCCTCTGTGATATTCAGAAGAAATCCTTTGCTGGTTGACTTGATCTGGCCAAAGTTTCACCAAAAGCCACCACTAGGACTTGGCTTTGGCCAGAATCTCACTCCAACGAACCCAGTCAGGGAGGTGTTGGAATCACCATCTCTGGAGGTATTTTACAAAACATGGAGATGCGGTGCTTAGCATCATGGTTTAGTGGTGGACTTGTCAGTTCTGGGTTAATGGTTGGACTTGAGGATCTCAAAGGTCTTTTCCGGCCTGAACGATTCTATGACATTTGGATGTCTTTCACCCAATGCTGACACAGGCATCCATCCATCCCTAAAGAATAAAATCTAAGGGACGCAGCCTGGCATTTGGAACCACTGGCCACAGGCCTGCTCATCCTCTTCGAGAGCTGACAAATTAAGTCAATGGAATAGAAGGAATTCATGGCAATTTGCTCACACAAAAAAAGCCTGGAATAGGACTTTAGTCTTGTCCCAAAATCCAAGAGAGATACAACAGCAGATGTCTTTCATCTATATGACCTTTTCTACTGAGACAAAAGGGAGACAGGATATTAAACCACAGTTTAAGATTTTTATGGCTCTTGGCAAGCATTTATTTATTGTGGGTTTGTTTTGGTACTTCATTTTTGGGCAAGAGAGTGTTATTTTTTGCACTTTTCACAGAACCAGCTGAAATACCATAAAAATGTCTGAGACAAATTTTTTTTTGGGTGATTTGCACATTTTCAAAGTCACAAGTTGACTTCCCTTCCAACTCACATTGCTCAAACCAGCATGTTTAAACCAGGACAACCATGTGACACGAAGACAGTGATTCATTTTTCACACCGTCATGGAAAACCTTGATGGCACGTGTTGTTATGTTACAGGGACAGCAGATCCTTTAACTGGCAGCTCTAGATCAGCAAACATGCTTAAAGGCTGCAGCATGTCCAGTGCAAACCTCTCATTGACTGCAGGGGAGAACAGTTACAGCAGGACACAGCACAAGGAACGTGGGAGAAAGCTATTAACTACATTTGTCTCCTTAATGTGCTTATAACCTTCGCTAGAGAAAAGCTCTTCTTAGCATGCTCAGACTGCCTTACAGATGACTAAGCAGATGGGAGGATAGGGATGCTCCTAGGAAAGATAATCTAGAGGAGAGGACATTAACCTTGGTCCCAGGGAGGATTAGTTTTAAGTCTTCTCCTAGCACAGATTTCTCCCATGATTTTAGGCAAATAGTCAGGCTATGCAAATACCTTGCTAAGGGCTCCAGCTCAGGATCATGGACGGACCCAGGTGAGATGGCTGGAGCAGATACAGGTTTCTTCACCCAGCCCCTCTGCCAGGGGCTATTACCCTTGGAGAACACAAGATTCAATGAGCTGTGCTCCTAATTCACAGCTGCTGAAAGCCACATTATCATGCCAGGCTACAAACCGTGACTGCAGGAACACATCCTAGATACAGCTGCCTACGATCTCAAATCTTGCCCTCAGTCAGTTCCTAGCACATAACATGAACTGAGAGTATTTCCTAAGCCTCCCTTTGACACTGATGGGTGTAAATACATTAAAGACTGAAAAACTCTGAAGCCAGATGGAAATTTTCAGTGGAATATTTTTTCCCTCAGAAAATACCAATCAGCCATAAGTAAACGTTTCACAGATGTGTCAATTCTGATAACATTTTATTTTTAAAAGAAGAAAATTGAAAAGGTTTTCAATAAGGTTAAAATAGAGTGGTTTAACTTTTGATTCTGAACCATTTTTATCCCTTTTTACATACCGCATTATATCGTACTGAATAAAATAAAATTTCTGTTGTCATTTATTACCAAACGAAACATATAGGCTGAGTTCAAGTATTCTTTTTCTCAGATTTATTTTTCACAGCAAATTAGAAATGCTTGCATTCCCTTTTGTCTTAAAATAGAAATATGTCATCTTGAAATTTGAGAAGAAAAACAAACAAACAAGCAAACCCCCAAAAGAGGAAGGACAACAGCCAAAGTTTTGGCCCTCCAACCCTCCCCAAGGGCCTCAGCTCCTGCAGTCGTGAGGGCAGGTGAGGACAGGCTGGAACTCCGTGTGTTCTTTCTGAGTGACTAAAGCATGACATGGGCCAAACGCAACCACATGATACTTCTAAAATGAGAACACATATGGCTGAGCATTTCTGAAAAGTCAAAATCTGCTCGTGCTGAAATCAATGGGCGTTTTACTCCTGACTTCTGTGGAAGCAGGGTTAAGTCAGCACTGGGTAAGACGGGAAAATCCCAATCAGAGATCAAGCACAGCATTCCCCCTAAAGATTATTCATAGCATGTGTAGACGTCACAAGAAAACAGAAGGTGCTACAGAGCTGTTATTTTTAAGCTGAGGGTGAGAAAATCGGCAGTGAAGTGTAGAGCATAACTTCTTACTTTGCTTTGTCACCATTCTTGTTAATGAGCACAGGGAAATTATTTTAAACAGAATAAATTAAGTTTCTTCAGCTCAAAATAGACTGATTTTTTTAATTTTATGTGAATTTTTACAGGTTTTTTTAATACTTCTGAATTTTCTGAAACTATTTCTTTCTGAATACTGTTCTCCTCAGACCCACTCAATTTTCAGAACCACCAAACCCACCCAAGAATACTTCTTTAAACTACCTAGAAGACATCAGAAGATATATTCTCCAGTCACCATCTTGCGCAGCATTTCAGTCAGGTCCCAGCTGCCTGCAGCGCTTTTGCAGAACTGGATACTGCCTCTACCTTCTTTTGCAAAGAGCAATCAATTCAGAAAAGCCAAGGCAGATGCTGAAGTGGATCACAGGGAGCATCTGTGCACAAAGATGGAGACCAGTTCTAATCATCGGCATTGCAGGACTGTAATCCTCAAATCCAGGCATGAGCAATTATCAGTATAAGGGCATAATTTCTTCCTTGTAGTCAGACACAAGATGGATATCCCATTGGGCACCAGTTAGATTGTTATACTCATTTTAGAAGGCTTAGCAAGACCACTTACCATGTATGAAACAGTACTAATAGCAGGCAGCCTGAGCCATCAGATGAGTTTAATAAAGGACTTCACTAAAGTTAGCAATGTGCTCTCATTATGCATAGGGTCAAAAATGCTGGCATGTAAGTGGAAGTATAGTGGCTTCTCAGACTTTAGATACTAAAACCTTCATATGCTTCAAATCTCTCACCCAACATATATACCCTCATGCATGTAAACTTTCAGATTACATCACTTAAACCATGGAAAAGAAAACACAAACAATAAAAATGTAGGATTTCAACACAAGGACCTCAGATTAATATTTAATCTAACTGATGGCACTCAGGAGTAGTCCCGTCTCAATGATTTTTAACAACTCCCGTGACTCACCTGTCTGACAATTAACAAGGAAAAACCCCAGAAACATCTGTCTGTATCTCAGACTCAGAATTACAGCCACCATTTCAATAAAGGCACGAGCAGTTCACAGTTTTTAAGCAGCAGAGTCTGATCCAGCAGCCGGGACCGTCACTTGCTATCTGCTCGGGATGACGTTCTCCAGGCACCATCCCTTCCTTCCCTGTTCCTGCTTTTCCCATCCCCGTGCTGACTAGCCTCAGCTGTCTGGTTTGTGAAGCTGGACAAAAGCAGCCACTCAGTGTGGCTTGGCTGAGGTGTAAAATATATCAGAAAGGAATTTGGGTTTGCTTAGCCCAGCAATCCCAAGCGCAGCTGCGACACCCGTGATTAGGGTTTGCGGAGAACACACATCGTTACAGCTTCACCCTTGGGCATTGACCAAAAGAGAGGTTTGCTTTTCTAATTGGCTCAATATTTTGAGAAGGTAAACGGTGAATAACAGCCTCGGCAGCAATACGAGACAGGATGAAAGCAACATGGACGGCCCGTTTGCGCCCTAGGCTGCATGGCGTGAGCCACACGCCAATGGACTTCCAGCCTCGGGAGGAAAGCATCCTGCAGGAGACGTCCTCCCTTGCAGCACTGCGGGGAGCACCCAGGGACACCTTTTCTGGCTTCAGTCACCTCATTTGGCTTTTGGCCTCAGCAAACTAGGCTATATTTCTGGACAACTACAAATCTCATTTGCAGAGCGATAAGTTTCCCGCAGCGTTAGGAACTCACTTCCTTTATTGAGAAGAAGAAATAAACAGTTCTTTGAGGGAAATGGCAGCATTTCATTTGCATGAGCTGGATGCTGTTCTAAAGTTTATGCTAGGTAAAATGTTAATTTCTGCAAAGCACTTCCTCAACAAAAGCAGCTTTATAAATGCAATTTGCTAATAACAACAAATCTAATATTTTCTTCAGAGATTCTTAAACCTATATACTTGGTCTCTCAAATACAAGGGGCGGGGGGGTGGGGGGGTGGGAATAACAAAATAGCAACATCCATCATTAAGCTAAATACAATTGGTCACACTTAACCTCTGATAATTTAACCATGCCGAGTACCTTTTACTCAGAAAAAACTGTAATGCAATCTATAAATATCAGTGAGGCCACCGATGGCTGAGCTGGGGAGTTTGACCTCGAGGTTTCTGATTTAAATGTCCTGGGTTATGAGCACAGCATGCTGCAGCCATTGACTGCTGTGCGGGTTCAGTGCTGACAGATGTCCCTTTCCAGATCTGTAAAGGGGAATGAATGAAAAGCCTCCACGCTATTCATGGCTGCCAAACAGCACATTTTTAAATGCAACCGAGAGTCGCATCCTTCTACAGCCTGCTGATACAGCCCCAAATAGATATCTCTCCTGCAAGCAGTCTACCTTCTTATTTTTCTATGCATGCCATTGTTTCAAGTCTTTCTGCTTTTGTGCAAAAGCGTAGAGCCTTCTCACCAGGGACATAATTCTGTTTGCAAGGGCGGAGTGTGACCTCAGTCTTCTGCTCTCCCCGAAAGAACGTATCTTCCATTGACGTCAAGGGCTCTGCACACGGAGGGAGGGAGATAAGCATACTGGAGGCAAGATCTGCTCTGTGAATGAGAATGGAGAATTTTGCTGTAGGAATTTACAAGCCTCTTGCAGTCTCCTCTCTTGATTAAAGCCGGTGGGATTATTACACAAATTCAGCTGCTGAGTCCTGGCTATCAGAAAGCTGCCTCATGCAGGGCTTTCTGCTGTTAACCCATCTCGATTGTTTGGGCAAGACAAAAACCACCATTCTCTGAAAAAAGCAGGTCAGATGCAAAAAGGGTTGTGTCGGAGGGGAGTCGCTGACAGCTCTCTGTATGGGAGGTCACACCTGCAAGCTCTGAGGAGCTGTTAGAAAACCTACATCCTGCTTGTGGTGCAGACTTTAAGCAATACGGACCTGTGGGTTACATTAGGGGGGGGTTATACCCAGTCTTATTCATGGCTTTACTGAGAGGAAAAAATGGGGACGTCTGTGGGGCTTAGCGTAGTGCTGCAGATGAGCTCTTTGTGAGCCAGTAACCCAAGCACGTAGAGCAGCACGGGGCAGAGCAGGCACACTGCGAAGGCTCCCCAGGAGCGGAGCTGCCCTAGCTAAGAGCCCCCCGCTAATTAGCCTGAGCACACCCTGACGTGGCACTGCTGTATACATGTCTGCAGCAAACCTGGTCTGTGCGGGGTCAGGGATCGTTGCATCCTGCTCTGCTCCGCACACAGATGTGCCCAGAGTCAGCAAAGGGACAACAGCCTCGCCTGCCAGCACGCCTCTCCCTGCAACCGCGTTTCTCAGCCTCACTTTGTCTGTTCCTGGTTCTTCTGAGACCCAAGAACTGGGAGGCAACTTTGAGCTGCCCAGCTTAGATGTACCCCAGCACCCTCAGAAACGCACCCAGAGAATACAGCACTCTGCACAAACAGGCTTTCGAGAAAAGCTGCTTATTACAAACATAACTACAGCAACAACAGACCAACGGCACGATTACACTATGGTGTACATTTAACCAGGATTACCTAACGTTAAGTTTGAGTGTTAAGATTTCCCGTACTCTCATGCACAATACTGTTTCACACTTACTTTTTTTGTGGTTTTGCAGTGTATTGGTCAGGTTTTATGCACACCGCTAGCAAGTTTCAGTCACAAACAAGAGACAACCTAGGTGTGAAAAGATGCATGTATAATAGCTAAAGGCGAGTTTTCTGCAGCAAAACCTGGAGGGAAGGGAATGCTGTCAGTATGCCAGTGATTTTCCTGGCTGGACTGCTATACCTTGTGGAACCTGTACCAGAAACTTCTGCACACGAGTCCTAGGCAGGAACCCTGAAGAAAGTGATGCCCATCTGTGTAGATGGCATATCACATCACAGAATTTAAGAAATATTACTAACTGTACACTCAGAGCCTGAGTGAGGAGGCATAGACAAAAGGTGAATCTTCAGTCTGACCCCTCAGACTTTCTGGTGTTACATGCCAGCACAGCTAACCTCACGTGTGCTCTCAAAGGCTGAGGACAGGGGAGCAGGGCTGGTTTATGGGCTCATGGATGCATCATATTCCACAAAGCAAAAAAAAAAAAAAAATCTGCCTTTGCTTAGACAAAAGGTAAACATTGTGAATGAAACATGAATGGACAGAAACTTCTAAGGTCCTTACCCGCTCAGCCTGCTTCAGGGTCAAAGCTCATTCATAAATGCTTTGGCATTGCAAAGGAAGGAACCAGATACGCATTTACAGCTGAAAGCCGCCTCCTTTCCTGTTTTCCTCCAGCCTAGACAAGCTGGGGGCAGGTATGTTAGAACAATATAGTAAATGATCAGCTTTGATATACATAAAACATTGCTGATGTGGTTTTCAGATGATTCATATAACCAGCTGCAAGTTATCGGTTAAGGTTTCTCGGCTTCGATCACAACATTCATTCATTGTTTCTGCTCGAAACTTCAGAAAACAACATCTGAAAATGCCTACTGAAGTGTTTAATATGAAGCTGAGGGAGAAGCAAATGATAGATCATATCCTGAAGTACAAGCTCTCTTTTTCATTTTCTTACTCTTCCTACACAGAACCGCAAATTTATAAATCGTGATAGTACCAAGGTTTGTCAAAATCTTCCTACATAAAAATGACTCCCTGCCAAAATGCTGCAGCTGTGAGTTCCCCGGGTTGACTGCTCTTATGTATTAATTTTTTTCAACCATTAAGTATTGCTCTGTTCTTTCCAGCATATTGGAATATGTTTAGAAGGCCAAAACACAAGGAAAAATGTGATGCTAATGCCTCATCAGTACGATTTTACACAGTATTTTTTCTGTTCTCTAGTTACCTCTTTTTTGAAGAAAGGGCACATACGAATTTCCACAATATTCCGATCAATTAAATTAAGGCATTTCCTCCAGTTCTCCTTTTTTCTCCCTCCCCCTAGGATTTCACATAAATTGCTGGTTGTCTAGATGCCAGGGGAAATCAAGAATTAAAATACAGAGCCATCCAAAACATCCTCAAGACCGTAGCCTGACACTGTGGTTTCTGTCAGCAACCACACTTTCATCTTATTGGGATGCCCTTGAAAAAAACTACTGCTGTCGGAAGCAAAACCTGTGCCCAATTCATGGAATACATGAATGCAATATAAACCTTCACAGGCCAAGAAATTCCACAGACACCGCACAGATTAGCTGTGATAACATCTCTTCCCATAATATTGAATGGCGACAGAAATAAAAGATGAATGTTTTTAACATTCAAAAATCCAGGGCCAGCTCAACCCCTGAAGCGGGGCAGTGTGTGTACTGCTGCACGGGAAGAAGCTGCCTAAAAGCTGGCCTGCCTCATAGTGGAAAGATCTACTTCATGCGGGGAGATCTGAGAAGGGCACAGAGCCTTCACAGCAGCACAGCAGCATCTCTTTGGTGTTTGTTCTTCTGGCACCTCTGCCATTAGAGCTACGCTCCGGGCACACCTCGGCAGAGTGGTGCTCGGGGACACTGCTGCAAATGCTGCAGCTCCTGGCAGCGTAGGATGCTCCTGCGAGGGCTGCCCAGCTTCTCTCCTGACGCACCGGTCAGTGCCGTGAGATGTGCCCGCTGCAGAGTGAAGGCCAGTTGGAACAGCTGCTACAAGGTGACGTTTCAAAGGGCAGAGCTGGCCACCCCATCCTGGCTAGGGCTAGCAGGTCTTGATCATGAATATCCATCCGTTCTGTGAACCACATCAGTTTCTCAGGCCTTCAAAAGCCAGATGTTTAAATTCAGACTCATTGTCTTCTGTTGCTGTAAATCAGAGTGAACTGTAGCATTGTGCAGCCATGAAATAACGGCCTCAGAAAGCGGGAGTTAGAGTACTTCGAGATGTAACCTGTCTATAGAAACAAGTATGCATGTATTGGGTACTTCCAAGCATCCTCTTAATCCACCTCAACCAGGATACCCCGAGAAGCATGACCCTTCAAATGCTAGCAAGAAGGCAGGACAGCCTTTGGGATGGCCTCCAAAGCACCCTACTGCAGCAACGTCTGTGAGCGTGATGGTCAAAAAGGCAAAGGGAGATAATATAGTTGAGGCAGTGACTTTGCTGGAAAGCACAGCTCAACACAAAAGACAGTGTATCAGTTGCTCCCAGTCCAAGGGCTTGCTTTCTAGATGGCAGTGCCCCTTCCACATCCTTTGGGCTTGCTTCAGGGGGCAATGCCCAAAGGATCAGCGCAGAGGTGTACGTTTAAAACCCCTCAGCTGTGACACCTTCCCCTAGTCACACAAGTACGCTTCTCATGGCATGTTTATGTGAAACCCTGCAGGGCAACGTAATTGCACTCCTGTTAATTTCCTGTTCATCATTTATTAGCATCTTGTGATACGTAAAGAGCTCTTCCTATCCTGTAGGCAGGATACCGGTCAGCGAAATGAGGAAGCTTCCAGGCCACTGTAATCTGTCCCTGGCTGAGACTCTCCTTAGTGCCACGACACAAACCCAAGGAGGGCTATGTCAAGGACTTGTGTGGCCTTATTTGTTACCGAATGTGGAGATGACACTATGCATCACAGTCATCTTTGGTGCCGCTCTCACCTCGGCTGAGTGATGGTCAGGGTGGATTCATCCCCCGCCTGTCTGCAGCTGAGACGTGGGTACCACACACAGACAAGAGCAGCTGAAAGCTCTCTGGGGCTCTGTTCACACTTTGTGTTGAGCAGCGGTGTCCCATCTCCTGCCAGAAGCTCTCAGGAGTTTTCCACACTCCGTTGATCTCTTCACAGCACACTCAGCCAGGCCAGAGCAGCTCACTGGGAGACTTCCACGGCAAGCTCAAAGGGCCCGGCGAAGAATTTCTGACACTTCCCCCAGCTGCCCAGATAACCAGGAGGGAGAAGCAACGACTGGCACAGCCGTGCTGGATGGCAGCAAGTTCAAACAGACGTGACGAGCCACAGAAGGCTGGGAAGGAAGGAGAGCTGTGCTTCTAGCCCCAGGTGTGAGCTCTTTCCCCAGAAAACAGATTTCGTGCTCCTCAGTGGTTTTTTGGCAGCCTGTGCTGAGACCCGCTGGTGAAAACAGCAAGGTGCCTGGTCAGGAGCTGGCCCCGTGCCTGCCCACAGCCAGGCGTGCCAAGTTGGACGTGACTGCTTGTCTCAGACAGCTCCTCGTCCATGGCATGGCACAGCACGGCATGGCTCTGGCCCTTCCTCCACACAAATGCAGCAAACGTACATCATCCACGGAGGGAGGCATCTTCAGACCTCCCAGGCTGGGACAGATCTGGCAGCAGATGGCTTGTTTTCAAACAGGGGACTCAAAAACCCAGTAAAGTCTCAGGGCTCGAATGGCAGGCAGGATGAGTGCAGGTCGACCTTCCCTGGGGAGATTTCAGGCTGATTATGAAGAAGTAGAGCACGTGGAGCAAAGGACCAGCTCAAGCTGCTAAAACTGCCCAGGCAGGACAGTGAGGTTACCCCATGGGGGTTACAGGGGTTATTCTGAAGGGACGTGCTGTTGGTATATGAAGGATACCAGACATGAGGCTGAAGCAGACAGGCCATTAGGCTGCTCAACAGGTGCCTTGGGGAAGGAACCCCACTTCTGCCAATTCAGCAAGCCAAACGAACATCTGTGCTGTGCTGTGCTGACCCAGCTCAGCCTCTGCTGACAGATTCAGCACTTGAAGGAGATCATTGGCTGCTGGTCCCCCATTTAGCTGTACGGCAGCAGGAACAGGTCCCAGCCAAAGGAAACGTTTTTCGTACGGCGCTGCCATCAACACCTGCTAAGAACCCAGCATTGCGCTCCTGAACCAAAGGCACACGCTTTAGGAGAGCCCACGCACTGTAACGAATGCCCTTTCCCTGCAGCTGTGTACTTCAGATGCCGTGACTGGTGTAGTACAGGCATTGTGTGTGGTGACTTTGGCGCTTTGAAGTTTAAATCTCAGTGACGAGGAGGAGGTGCAGGCTCTCTGCCTGCAGAGGGACTTTGAAGACGTTGCCCAAAGCCTCAAAAGATTTTTCTTAAGAGGACAGGATGAGTCAGGGGCGCCAGTGCTGACGGACATCTTCACCAGTACGAAGCCAGTTCAGACTGGCACACCATCATTCTAATGCAGACAGCTTCCTGCTACCATCTCACTGTAATTTAGAAAACCCAGGTGCTAACTCCAGCACTCACAAAAGTCTTGTTCAATGACTGAAGGTGTTATTTTGAAATAAACAGGGGACGTGATAAAGATGCTATATAGAAAACACCCTGAATAGGCTTTAAGAATAGGATTACCTATTGAAACAGGCTAGATGGTGCTTGTGGTGCTCCTGGCATGTTACTCCTGCCCTGCTCTGATCTCACCAGGACCACCGCTACCCTTCGCGAGCCCATTCATGCAGTAGAAAGGGGAGGGAGGTTTTACCATTCCACCTCTAGTGACAATTTACACAGAATGACTGAAATAAAGAGAAAATTCACACTCACCGACTGATAAAGCACTAAAAACCAATAAACCGTGATGTGCCAGTGGTAGGAATTAAGGGTGGCTGAAGAGAAAAACATCTAAAAGGCAGGGAACAGTGCTAGGAAGGCGACAGATCCTCTACAGAGACAGTGACAGGGAAATTAGAGAAAGAACACAGAGGCGGATGTTAGAAAAATATAATGTTCCTGTGGGTGTATCACTTATCAGCCATTCTTGCACATAAAATACATTTTTTGAACATTTAGAAAAGAAAAAGAATGACTGATCTGTAATTAACAGAAATAAAGGCCTGGCCCAGATCCTAGGCTAGAATAACATTCCTGAAAAAGTGAATTTTGCTGAAATATTGGCATTAGACAGGGCAGGGCTACTGCAGGAAGAAGGAAAATCCAGTATAATTGGACCAGTCTGCCCACTAAGAGCCACTCAGCTGGGGACCTCATTTAATAAGCCATTTAAATCCTATTTAACAAACCATTTAACAACAATATGACCCCACTGAAGGGAAATCCTGGGGGAACAATTTTGCATATTTGATACAGGCACCTTTTGCGTATCCTGCTGCCAATGTTTCCCTCTATGTCCTCCTTCCTGGGGCTCACTAAGGAAAGAAATCCCATGACAGAGCCACAGACGCAGTTTAGACTTTAAATGGGAATTGCCTGGACAGTCTCTCTCATCCTCCTCTCTCACTGGCACAAACCCACACTCCATAGGAAGAAGGTATCTGACTTTACAGTCCCTCTGTCTCTCCCAGCAACCTGCAGCCTCGCAAGCCTGTTAGTTTTGATGGTCATCAGCACATGTACAGCCATGAAAGTCTCTTTCCTACCATCAGTCTGCCCCCGAATCTCCTGATTCCGAATGACAATCTGTGACCTTAAGCACTCACAGCTCTAGATGACACCAAAATTGGAGCAGCACCCTGCCTACACCACGTCTTTAATTACTGTGCTTACTTTACCTCTACTACTTGGCCTTCTACCTCCTCCTCCTCCTGTCTCAGTCTCCTGTTTTCATCCCCAACCTGTGCCAGCCGACGGAAAGCTGGGAATGTGGGCAAAGTTACCACCCCCTAAGTAGGCTGATTCTTCAAAGCAACTAGAACAACAAAGGGCAGCAATTTATCAGGAAAATATCAGCTGTCAAGAAAAGCAAATGCAAATAATTTCTCTGCTGACTGTTCTTTTCACGACTGCTGTGTAATTGTCTTGTTGATTCCCACAGCTGGATGCTGTAGCTTTCTCCTTGGCACATGTAATTGAAAATGATGCTGGAACAACTTGAGTAAATTGAAATTGATTTCATCAACTGCGTATGTGCGTATCAATGACACGTGTCTTTTTTTCCTCCCCTCCCGTTGTCCACTAGCATGTTCTCCAGCCCAGCAACTGTTGACATTTTGTTTGATGGCACATTTTCCCACTGGGAAATGATGCTTCCATTAAACCCAAGTGTTCCATGAGAAGGTACGCAATTTGTCAACATTTTCACTAAAGATGATCAAAACAATTCAGATTTGGCTGGTCTGGAATACTGCAATTTGATAAGGTCAAAATGCATCATCTTAGCTTCATCATTTAGATTTTTATGCTATTATAAAGTCATACAATTGAACACCATCCGATACTGGTGGAAAGCTAAATATCTCTGTCTCATCAAAATATTTCACTGAAATACTAACCAATGACAAAATGTGAGAGAGGAGAAACATCTTCTAAAAAGAAATTGCACAATTTGCATCCATGGGAAGTTTCACAGTCTTCAGTATTTGTTCTAATTGGACTCTCATCTGCTTCAATACTGCCCCTAGAACAGGATTTCCACGTGCCAACCAGACCACAACAGCCTGCAGTCCCAAGCGTGGGATTGCTAGACAGGGACATTTGCAAAATGGATTGCTGAAGAAACTTCTTTCATGTTGCCCTCTTACATAGAGACAAATCTTCATTGCTTCAAGGCAAAAGAAGAATATCAGTTGTTCTGGGCTTTGCTGCAACTAACTTGCCCTGTCCCTCACCGCTCTCATCCTCCTTTTGCCTCCTCCTCCATCCTTCCCTTTCCTGCCCTAGAAGCCACAGGCTGCACTTAATTGTTTTGCTCTTTTCCAATTCAGAAGGATGCTGGGGGTCTTGCAACAGGGTCTGTGGTTGTGCTGCATTTGTCTTAACCCATGCAAAGCAAAACGTGGGCAGCGTTGGACAGCCACATGCTTGGCTAGCCATGCCTCAGGATCAATGAGCACCATGCATTTAACTGCACTCTTGCATCAGCTTTCACTTCTAATTTCACCCCTTCTACGTCCATTTTGCAAAATCTCTGCATCTTCAGAGGACACTTTCTGATCCTCCAGAAGATACTCACAGTTCCTCTAACAGCTTTGTAAAACTCTAAAGAATTTTCATTTAAAATAGATTTATATGCACCTGCTTCCTCTTCCATTAACCTTTAGTACTTCCATTTTCTTCACCGTATGTTGTGAGTGCAGGCACTGGTCTGAGCAAAAGGAAGCTAAACATCTCCGTAGCTGTGGGCTTCTCATGTGGCAGTGTCAGGAGCCCAGCTGCCTAGGGGGTCCCTTCAAGAAATATGTCTGGTATGAAGATTTCTCTTACAACTGATGCTTTAACATGTAATAGCTGTATTTAAAACAACAAATGAACAAAACACCAATTGTTTTGGTGCACCTGAGCAAACAACTGAAGTATAACTTAGATCAAAAATTTTAATTACAGTATTAAAAAGGGTATTATCAACTAAATACAGCAACTGGAGAAACCACAGCTCATGAATATGCAAATTACCTAACAAAACCTTTCTGTAAACGCTTCAGTAATTTTCAGAGATAAACCTCAAACAAGCTGCCTCTTTCATTTGCAGTTCTATTTGTTGACAAATGTCCAGCGCTCTCTACCTTATTTTTAGGAGATATTCTTAATGCAGTCATCATTTAAAAGCACTTCTTGCAGATGAAATGCGTTAAATGTACCGAAGGTTCTCCTCCCACATTAAAGGGCATTCTGAAGCCTGACGTACAAGAATATTTATTTCCTTTTAACATTCAAGACGGTAGGTGACAACAGGTCACCTCACGCCTCAACATCTGGCAGTCCATGATGTAGCAAGTGTCATAAAACCAAAGACAAGATCAAACATTGAAATTTTATGGCCATCTAGGACAAAACTTGGGCAAGTAAAGACCTCAGGGAATTTGAAGAAGCTGTACCGATGTTGTCCCACAGGCTACAGTGGGAGCTTCACCTTTCTGCTCAGCTGAAAGAGTGGGAGAAACGGAAGGTGGGGAATATCCAGGGTCACGGGTCTGCTCAAATGCATTGCTGAGGCTCTTCAGATTGTCCTGAAGAGCAGCATCAGGCTGCTCTCAGCAAGGAGGTGTGCTCTGAAGATGTGAGATGACTGTGCGCTGAAGTCAGTGTAAACCCTCCAATTACCTTGAAATTACTTGAGGTTCCTATCTGAACTGCTTGCCTGGAGAGTCCCAGCACCATGGTCAAGTGCCCTATGTCCTATTCTGCTACCTAAGAGGATGCAGATAGTCTCCCAAGATAAATGTATGAGCCAGCACCTCCCCTCCCCCTCCCTCACCCACAACTATGATCATCTCCACCATTGACACAAGATTCATTAGAGAAGGAATTAGAAAAACGTAACTGATCCATATGTGTTCCAAAGCGAGTTTGCTCTGCCATCACTTGTCTTCACTTCACAAGGTACCGAGCGGATCCCCACCTGCCCGCAGTGTGGAAACCCGGCGCTGCTGGAACAGAACCACTTCTTGCCACCCAGCCTGTGCTGCTTTCTTTTCAGCTGCAGGAGGCTTGGCGGGGAAGTCAGAGCAGCCAGGGTCTGACTCACAGCAACAGCCACGGAGAGCAAGCGTGGATCTGATCTTGATTTCATAACACGCGCATTTTCGACGGCCACAGCATCAGCAGGGCTCCCTTGCCTCCCGTGTGCTGCCTGCCCTTCTGACAGCCTAGCCCTTAGGCTGGGCTTGGCTATGTGGGGAACATTTAATCCATCTGGTATGAAAGCACAGGCAGACTGCCTAGCTCTCACCTACCAGCAGGCTACACTGGTTTTTATTCTGATCGCTATAAGCAGGAAAACTTTCACCTATCATCTAGACCTCACCTGGGGAAAAGGAGCTTTAGAAGAGTTTGCCTTAGCCCAGAGACTTCCCTAGGGTGGTCCCAGGGCCTCCTTGGAAGCCACTCAAGGGTCTTGTGTTCTTCCGCTTACTCCAGTGCACCCCGAACAGCTATCACACACGTAATCCCAGCCTGAGACGCGAGACATGTACCCGCACCCAAGGGTCCTAAGGGCAGCCAAGGCCAGGCTGAGGGGCACGTGAATTGCTTAGGTGGGATGTGTGTGATACTCAGCTGTGGGCCTTCGCTGCCTCCAGGCTGAAAGCCTACAGCCCAAGCCTTAATTTCAAAGGTGATGTCACATAATTCATTATTTTTTTGCACTCCAAATCTTGTTCTATCAGTAAAGAGGAAGCACACCATATTAATAAATGTATGTGTATGTATTCATATATATATATATATCTACACAAAAGGCCAAGCATTTATTGTTAGAATAACTGAAGTCTTAAGACCCTAATCAGTATTAATTCAGATCTATTTTTTTTAATATTATTTACAAAAAAAGAATTAATATTAGCATGGTGTGAATTGTTATATGCACACAGTTAGTTTCTATCCTGTTCCCTGGTGCCGTCCTCCCCTTTCCCCCTCCGTCTGGGTCCCAAGGCCAGAGGTTTCATTCTGGCGTTTGGGGGGGAGGGGGTGCCCCAGCAAGCCTGACCAGCCGCCCTCCTGAGCCCTTGCAAACTCAGTGCAGGGGATGTGCATTTATTAGGCCAGGTCACGGCATTCGAGGGAAACCAGAACAGGTTCGTGAAGTATTTGAACACAGGAGTCTGGCATATCAGTGGCATAAGCAAGAGGAGAGAGGAGGATGGTTTGAGTTAAGAGGACAGTTCTGGCACAGGAATAAATGGGTGTGAAGTGGCTGTGGATAAACTCAGGTTAGAAAAAGAAGAAAAGCACTTAGGATCTGGAACAGTAAGAGCAGTGAAGGCAAAAAATCTAAGCAGTTTTAAGATGGACTGCTATCAGGGTAGAAAGGGAGTGTTTGGACATTATGGCAGTGGCAGGGACTGGACACGGTAACGCAGAAAAGGTTTCTGCAGGCTGACTGACTTGGGGATGGGGGAGAAGAGGGGAACCAAATACAAGTTTTCACAAAACATTTACAGAATATAAGTAATGGTCTAGTCCCCTTACCTGGATAGTTTTGTAACACATTCTTTCAAAGTTTATATATTCTGCGCAATATGAGGAGCCACAGGAGCTATAAGAACATAGAAAAGGGACAAAACCCAAGCAGTTAAAAATGCAATTGCGATGCCTCTGCCTAAGGACTGCTCTTCTGCAAGCAGGTATCAGGTACTAGCCACAGTTACAATGTATTTGATCTCGTGAATCTCTGCATTTTTGCACAGAGGTTATCCACCACTTCCTCTAGCATTCCTTCTCTTGGAGCCCTCCTCACCCATCACCTCCAACAAATGCATTAGTAAAAGCATCAGTGTAGCTGGGAAATAACATCAACACCCCACATAAACCTACAGCTTTGTCAAAGAGCTGCTGGGTTAGGCTGTTGTGGAGCTGAGGTATGTCGGAAAGGATCCCAGATAAATTACCCTGATTTCTGGAAACCCATGTCTTCCTTCCTTAGGTGTATTTCTATACCCAACTATTGTGCACGTCAGAAGCTTCAAACACGTTTGTTCAAGCCGCTGTTTTACAGCTTGACCACAGCCTTGCTCTTTACAAGAGGAAGCAAAGCTTCAGAAAGTGGCAATTAGCTCTGTAGCCCCAAGACACACGCGGCTTTGGTAATTTCATAGAAGCTCTTGATGATCTGGAAATGCCTGTAGCCTATATTCAGCTGGGGGGGGGGGGGGGGGGGGGAGGGGCCGGGGGGGCGGCCAGGGGTGATGGAGAGGGTAGGGTAGACGAAGAAACTCTGGTCTAAAACAAGAATAAAACAAGAACGTTAAGGAATACTTTGTGACTTGAAAAGAGGAGAGGATAAAGTCCCACCTTGCCCTGCCACGGTTCAAGGGACAATGAGAACATCAGACAAAATTTTAACAAAGGAAAAAGACAATGTTTACAATGCACCCGTTCCTCTTCTGTGCAAAGCATGCACATGTGCACATTATGCACAGATGTATGGATGCTTGAACAGATCCTACCCCTCTCCACTACCTGTTACTTTTTTATTGCCTCAGACTGCAAACTATTTGGTCATAACCAGTTTGTTCCTATGGTTTTCCACAGCAGCAGGATGGCAGGCCTCCACAGTTTTGTTTAGGTCTTGGAGTGACAGCTACGATGAACACGCTATACTAAACGAAAACCTCCGTAATTTAGTAACACGGCACTTCTGTAAACACAGACTGAGCTCCAGAGGAGACTCGGGCAGAGCCTGCGACACTCGTATCACTGGAAACCCCAAATATCCTGGCTATGGGCAGTTCCTCTCGAAAAGAATGTGTGTGCAACTGTCGAGCTGCCCGGCACACTTATTTGTTCATTTCCATCTCTGAAGTAGGATGTGCATTTCCCACCTCACAGAGATGGAAAAAACCCCAGTGACTTTCTTTTCCTGCTCTGACTGCCAGGCGGCTGTCAGATCAAGGGATTAAGATACATTTTCCTCAGGATCCGGCCAATCTCATCTGGCTTTGTACATAGTTATTTTTAATTGCTTTTCTTCTCCCTTAAAGCCAACATAACTTTCCCATAGAATTAGAGTCAGTTATACTTCTAAATGCAAAAAGCAAATGTTTTTGACATAAAGTTAACTCTGCTCTTAAAAATAATTTTCAGCACCGAAGGCTGAACAAACAACTTCCTATCACAGCGATAGCATAACAAAAAAGGACTACAGTGCTCAGAAAAAGTCCTCAGCAACAAATAAAACATCACAGTTCATTTTTTACATTCAGATTTAATATTGACCATCTTAAGGCAGCTCTCGGTATACGTCTGGAGAGGTATGCTAAACTTAACAGGACTTAAAGATCCGCCTGTAAGTGGCACTGGCACAAAGTAGAATACCCCCAGCCCGTCTCCCAGGGAAGAGAAATGACTTTTGAGCCACCTTTCCAGTAAAGCCATCCCAACCTGGCCCATCCACGTGACTTTCCATAAGTGCAGTGAGTATGTGGCAGCTGAAATGCAGGGATATTGATGGGTAATTTTATGAGTGCTTCTGCCAATAGATGCTTCTACGCTATACTTGATGGAGTGCTGAGCAATACTGATCGCCTGCAACACCCCCTCAATTTACAGGGATGAAAAAGCGCTCAGGACCTCACAGGATGTGTCCTCACTGACAAAGAGGGGAATGCCCTTTTCAACTCGTTGGGCAGAGAAGCAGTAAAAGGCAAAAGCAAGCCCTGAAACAAGGTAAGGTTCAGAGAATGGCTGTAAGACTGTGCAGTTAGAAGTCGTAATTAGCAGACAAGTCCTTGGCATCCACAAGCTCCAACTCCCTCTGATTGGAGACAGCGTTGTCACTTACTCGTGACTCATTTCCTAACAGGGAAAAATAAATAACACTGGAATCCCCAAACACCTATTTTCATCCTTCTGATTAAACTGAGGATGTGGAAGAAGAAATGCCTTCTCTCTTGAAAAGGTGGCAACAAAGAATGAAATGCTCAAATATCTAGTATAGATCAGTTCTTCAACAAAAATATATTGAAAGCTGAATACTAAACAGGTCCAGCTGACCCAGCCCCAAGCAGTGGGGAACTGCTACGCTCTAGAATGGCCCGAAGATCTGTTTCTGCAAGAAGAGGATTTTTGATTTTTTTTTTTAATTATTATTATTATTTTCAGCTTTCTTTTTTAGGAATGGAATGGATGGAAAGGACCCTCTAAGTGCTACTGCTGTTACTGTGCTTGCGAGAATGGAGGGGGGAAGTGCTGGCAGAGAGTGAAATTGGGGGTCTCTGCATGCCCCAACTCCAAGGCAAAGCCGACACCCCAGCTCATAGAAGGTGCATCCAGGCCAGTGACTGCACTGTGGCTCCTCCACAGAGCAACAGGCAACAGCACATCAGCTGGCGAACGCCAGCACAAGAAATGGCACGTCTCTCCCTATACACACACTCCAGTTCGGGGGAGGCAGGGAAGAGGGGTGCTGGGAGGAGGCAGGGTGAGTTTCCTTGTGTACGTAGACTCAGCAAATTAAGATTATTGAAGCAAAACTTGGACTCCAGTTTTGAATGCTGGATCTCAGCACTGACCTAAATGAAAGGCATCCAAGCCTTTTAATTCACCTATTGTTGGATAGAGCATTGCCTTCAGGTCTTTTAAAAACAGGCTCTACCACAAAGCAGGGGAATGGAAAATACTGAAAAAAAAAAAAAAAGATAATAAAAAGTCTGCAGATGTTCTAAATTACTCATTACCGACACACATATCCCTCCCCACTCAATCTGTGGGCACCATAATTTTCATCCTCCTTCCCCCCCTCGGGTTATACAACGTTTCGCGTATTTATTTTCATTGAAGTCTGGCAGCAACAGAACTAACCCTGGGCCAGATGACCTTTCTGTCATGCAGGGCTGGTGGTGGCCAAGCCACTCACACCTAGCAGCTTCACCACAGGCAGGACCACGTGTGCCCGGCCCCACGCAGCCACGCAGCCCGGCACAACGGCGTGCTTGCACGCAGGCGCTGCTGATAAACAATGCTTCTCGCCCCGCCACCCTCGCAATTCTCGTTTTCCAGCGGTAACACAGAAGAAAGCACAAATAAGCGTTTAATACTGTCAGTTCGGCCTCACTCGGCACAACTTGAATATCTTCCTCCCACTCTTTTTTTTTTTTTTTTTTTGTTGAATAATACTGAAACGTCCCTCCCAGCCAGAGCTGGGTGAGTTCATGAAGCACTACCAAGTCCTCACCCAGTGCAGCAATGGAAGCTAGGTGAGTAGCTCACAAAAAGGAGCTGGGAATTTTGTTTCCAGTCTGGAGAAAGAATATGAGCCTGGCTTGCAAGGCAGCTTGGTGTAAGGGAACTCTGGCTACACAGACCTGGGCAGAAACCTAGCAATGGGGACAAACAGTGGGGTACACTCAGTTTTTAAAATGTACTAATGCACAAAAGCACTCCTGTAGGTACAGCCTGAATCCCACCAGCAACGGCGGCCACAGAATAAACATGACAACTAGGACCTGACGTTACGCACAAGCAAGTATTTCTAATGTTATAAAGCAGTATCAGAGAGCAGCCGTGCTGAGCTCCATCAGCACATACCACAAAGTACATATACAGACCGTGCACTCACAGGGTACAGCACAGCCTGCTCCTAGAATATGGATCATTCAGCTGAAAGCAGGTTTTTGAGGGGCTGCAGATAACGAGAGAGGGGAGTTTAATATGGCAGATACTGAATAGCTCTAAGTGTCAAGATCGCCCCTCGGATCCTAGTGGAGATCAGCTGGAGACCATGGGGATGGGAGCACGGCCTCATTCGAAGGTTCAGGAAGGGTCCCCGGTAAAGCATCCCAGGACCATCGACGGAGAGCACAGAGCAGCAGAGGCACCGGAGTCACTGGAAAGCTGAGCTGGCAGCAAGGCGAGTCAGCAGCTCAGACCTTTAAAATGCCAAGCCCTCCATTACAGGAGTGGCAAGGAGGAAGGATTTATTGCAGCTGCCATTTCTAGAGGAAATTAATTTACCTTAGCCTTTTAACATTAAGCAATGCGTACAGAGCTTGCTAAAAAAAACCACCCCAAAATGATGCGAAGTATCACGGTATTACCTTTAGGAGAAGATTAGTTGACTGAGCCTTTGCTGTTTCGTTCAGACCGTAAGGCCTGGGTGATGCACTAAGAGGCACACTTTGGAAATAATTTTTTCCTCAGACACGACATGTAAAGGTATGTCTAGAATGTATGCCTATGGGTGTCCACCACCCTCACATTATCAACACAATGCACCAAACTATGGTTTTTTTCCCTTCTTTTTAATTTGTTTGTTTGTTTCCAGTGGTGATAATGTCAAGGAACTGCAGCATTACAAGAAGCACTAACCACGACCTCTCTGAGCTGATCTGGCTTCCTCCTGACAGCCCTCTGAAGTTAACACAAATATGAACATCACAAACACTGAAATAAAGAACATGGCGAGGTTCCTAAGCCCAAAATTGAGCTATGGATCCCCTCCAGGCTCAGGAATGTTTTGAGTTTCTTCCAGTTACCCAAGCCAGGTCTTCAGCTGCTGTGAATAAGCAGCAGTGGGGTTGCTGTGCCCAAGCTCCTGTTCCCCATCCTCTCCAAGGAGAAGGCACGGAGCCAGGCCCCGCCGCGGGTCAGGTCCAGCCCACAAGCCGCCAGCTGCAGCTCCGCGGTCTCTCCCGACCACGGAGCATTTGCAAGACTCTCCGCCGAGCTTCCTGCCATCCCAGCGGGGCCAGCGGGGAGGCGGCTGGGCTGCCAGGGTGCCTGCGGAGCGCAGCCCGCCATGGGGCTGGGTGCTGTGCCAGCTCCATCGCCGCCGTGGCTCTGAGGAGGTGCAGCAAAGGGGCGACGCTGAAAATCAAGGTACGCGGCGGCCACGCACGGCTTTGCGGAGAGACAGGCTGATGGGGAGGCTTTCGGTGGGGAGAAGGGGCAGCCACGAGCAGTGCTGCAGACCCAGGCAGGAGAAAGGAAAATCAACTCCACGTTTCTTCGCCTGCACCAGAATCACACATCCCCGAGACATACAAGCACGTACCACCTCCCCGTTGCGTAGGTCCAGTCGCTCAGGTCCTCAAGGGACTTAAACATCAACCTCCCGGGAAGGTCTCCTTAATCTTTGTTTATAAAGGGGGTAAACTGGAAGGTTAAGAGAAATGCCTGCAATCTGGCTTTTCAGAAAGGCAGAAATTAGTTGCTGTAGAGCAGCACACAGAATGGTCGCACAAAAATAAACAATCAGGGAAATTAGGCTGTCATCTGTCAAGTAACAAACTAGTATCAAAACAAAAGAGTTCAAACCAGGGCCCTCAAGTCCTTCTCTAGCTATCTGGTAGCACTTAACGCTTTCCCTAAACACCACACATACACCGGAATTTCTCTGTAACATATGAGAGTCCGGCATGCAGTGGACCTTGCGCATCAAAGACTCACTAGCACACATCTCCAAAGGGAAAGCATTAGTTTGACACAGGGGAAGCATTAAATAGACAATTAGAATGTTTAGCTTCAGATGTCAGACCGATTTAAAATTAAAACCATATCACCAGTATTTTTTCCAAGAATGGCACATAAAAGTATGCATCTAGCTATGCAGCGCAAAAAATAAAAAAAAAAAGTTTGACGCCTATAAACATCAAGTCTACAACTGCATTAATTCTTCCTCTCACTACAGAGGTGAAAACATAATCAGAAATCAAAAGGGAAAATACTGGCTTCCTCCAGATTAGAATAAACCACATATATGAAAGGATCTGGGCGAAAAAAAACTCTGTAGAGAAACCTGACTTGCATTTGCAAAGTCCTAAGAAGCACTGCAAACAATGGAGATTAAAAAAATAAAACTCCTTCAAAAGAAAGCAAAGCTTCTGACTCTAAAGGGGTTTTAATCCCAGGCACGTTCAGTTTCATTTCATCCAGAGCTTGAGCCAAGCCACAAAATTTCGGTCTGACCATTTCCCAAAGTTCAGAGCATTTTGAATCCAAAGATTTTGGTTTGGACCCAACGCTAATGCTGTTTGTTATTGTATGGGTCAAATATCTTATTATAATGATAGTAAACAGCAAGAGAAAGCTCTCAGGCTGGCCAGGGCTCCCTCTGCCAGTTAATCACAGAAAATGTTCACAACAGTAGAATGAAGGATGATGCTGTGGATACCAGAACTGGCCACAAATACTGTAGCACTTACGGAGCAGATTGGTGAAGTAGTATCTGTACCCTAAGTTAAGCAAATTCAAAGGCCGAAGCAAAAACGTCTATTAACTACTATTGCTGAGGCATCAGAAAGAGCCTTCAAGCCACTGCTGTATTCAAACCTACTCCTGGCCCCATCACTTTTGGCCACCTGCTTTCAGAAATTTCCATTCATGTGTCTATGCAGACGAAGACATCTTCCATTCATCTCCCACCACCTTCACCAATACTGAGTGGAAGGGAGTGAAGATCATGCAGAACTGAACTGAATTTGAATGAAAGCGCATATAAACTCTGGGGTGAAGGGAATGACTGCCAAATGTGGAACGGCCCTGTTTCCTGCAAGGATATAAACGGGAGAAACAGCCATGAGCAGGGATTGCTGTAAAAAGCATAAGGGAGGTAGACAAAGCTGCAGAATGCATCGTATCAACAACTGCATGCAGAAGTATATACCCTTAATTCTTCTGTAGAAGCATAACCTTTCCTATGAAGATCTTAAAGCACTTCTAAAATGTCTTATGATGCTGTCTTATGATGCATCCATCCTGGTGGCAAACTGGGTTCATTGTCATTTTATCGACAGGGAAACAGAGGTAAAGGTGGCAAGACTAAGTTAACGGTTGGAATTGATGATCTTAAAGGTCTTTTCCAACCAAAAAGATTCTGTGACTCTGCAGTGCCTTGCTACAGGCTCAGCAGGGCACTGATAGACTTTGGGCGTGAATCAGAACTGGACCTCTCCTCAGCCCCTTCACTACCTGCTACTAACCCTTCCCTAGACGAGACCTAGCTATAACACAGGTAAGCCACAAAAATGTCAGTTGCCTGAAAAGGTCTCTCATCAATAAGCCCAAACCGTGACTTCTAAAGCCTAATCCCATGGCTTTAAACTTCATTTTTATGCATTTGCAGGAGTGCAATTCTTTAATCTTACTTCAGCTTGTGAAGCTTCCCCTGCAGTAAACTGATTCAGTGGAGGGTCTCTGCCCGCATGCGAATGAAGAGCTTGACCTGGCGAGTGCAAATGAGCACTAGGCTTTGTCTGCAGGAACAAGTTGTTATGGTTCATTTTAAAACCCTGAAGGAGGCACAGGATGTCGAAGGAAAACACACTGTAGGGCTGAATGAATGGGGCATCAATTTCCTTGACAGAGATGTCCTGCCTGGCTGCTTTGCTCTTCTTGTATTTTTGATTCACATTTGGTGCCTGTGATAGTGGGACCTCTGCCAGGTGTTGCTACAGGCACTCATAGTGAATGGCTTCAAGTGTGAAATCAACCCAGTTTTCTCTTTTTACAGAGTAGGGAACTCTCTTTTGTGATCCAAACAAACCTTGAAGAAGGCTTCAAGCCAACTTCGTCACTGTTTGTTCTTACGTAACTAGACTAGGAACACTCAGTACCCAGAAGTAACAACAATTCTCCTATATACCCAAAAAACTACATTTACCTTGAACTTTATCAGCAGCAAAAGCCTGTCATCTTTGGAAATCATCCACTAGAACTGCCCAAGAAAACTTATCTATTACTTTTGGGTGCCAACAACAATGGACTTGATATTGTCTGCACTTATCAGAACGGATTTGTTACCCAAGATGCAGATAATAATAAACAATTCCTTGCCTAGTGGGTCCAAACGTATTTCTGCTGAACTAAAGTGACTTTTTATATTATATCCATGCATGAAGCCCATGGCTTTAGGAATCCAAAGCAATTATCCTCTGCATTCATTCTTCAGGGCACAAATGAGCACAGCCGAAACCTGTCCACAGGGATCAGCCTCCACTTTTGCCTATGGTTAGAGCAAACAATGCAGAAGCCACAGTCCCCTCTTGCCTCCTCGCTGATGTTCTTTCAGATGGCACCACATCCAAATTAGCTGTGTTACCCTTGGCACCAGAATCGCACCCAGTCTGCAGCAGGAGCACCTGAAGATTCCAAGCTTGATCACCACAGGACCGAGGTCCTCCAGGAGGAGCTCCAGGGTGATGGATCCTGACAGCATCAGCCCCAGATCAGACAGTGCTGCCACTGAGGGACCCCCAGGGCCAAATCCCTTCCCTTGCTCACCAGGGTCACTCTGACGGCTACAGGCTTAGCCTAAATCCTGGGTGGCATCCACTGCTAAAAAATAGAGGAGAAAAAAAACCCGCCACCCACGTTGTGGAGTTATCACTGGAGAGTCATCTCCCCAGGGAAGGAGGGGAGCTTGGAGGCAGGACCCCCAGCTCTGACAGAAGGGCTCCTCTGCACCCAGCCAAAGGCAGGTGGGCACGAATGGGCTCGGGCACCACAGGGGAGGCTTCACACCACCTGATTTCAGCATCTGACTTTGGGGTCATTAGAAAGACACCAAGTGAACAAGCTGTATTTCCCATCAGGGAGCTCCTGGTACAGGAGTCCCCAGTGGTGTGTGGTGGGTGCCTGCAAATGGGTGCTTCAGAGGACCTCACTGCATCCCTGGCAGAGCCTGCAGCAGGCTGAGTGCCCTGCAGCAAAGCACCCCCCATCCCAGACAACAGAGAGCAGCTGTTTGCCAGGTATCGCAATTGCTCTGAAATTGCTGGTTTGTTTTTTTCCTTAGTGGCTTACAAAAAAAATCTGACAAGCATCTGTAAGCAGCTGCCACCCCGAGCCGGCCCAGGCACTGCAGGGCGACCCCCAAGCACAGGCTGCTTCTGGGCAAGCTGCAAAGCCAGGCTCTCCTCCTGAAGCTGTTAACAAATTTATAACTGCTCCAAACCAGCACAGAGGGAGAACTGTAACACGTACTCACCGCCGGGTTACACACACACAGCCCCAACTGCTGGGTGACAGTCAAGCACAAGTCCCAGAATGTTTAACCTGCATAAAGGGCTTTAAGTTTAAAATGAAATGAAATAAAAACAGCATTTAACTGCACATACAGCTTGCTACCACCTCTGGTGGCCAAGCCAAAAGTATTAGGTCGAGTTAACTTTGGCTGACACTGCAGCATTTACTGTTTAATTTCCTGATACTTAAAAAATAATTTTTTAAAAATATCTGTATCTTGAATATATCTGTGTTACTGGGAACAGCTCCTTATTTCTTTAACAACAGCTGTGTTTTTGAATTCACATTTCACAGATTTTTCTTCTTCTAAACTCAATGCCATCCAGCAGCACCCACAGCATCTTGGCATAAACCTCCCTCCCTTGGACAAATATGTCACCAGACATTTCTGGCAGGCTGTCCTCTCACAGATAACTGGCATGCCAAGCTAAGAATAGGATTAGCTGCTTCTCTAGCTACTTTGTCCAGGTGCCTGCAAAAGATCATTCTGTGTGGCAGTTCAGCTTCTCGGAGGGAGAATGCAGGGCTGGGCTGCACCTCTGGCAAATTATGTGGAAGCATGTGGAAGCACGCATGGGTGTTTGAGTCAAACACGTCAAAAATCAGTGCTGAGCATCAGACTTCAGCTGTCTGGTGATCCCTGGCTACTGAAAAAAAAAACACCACCAAAAACCAAACACAAAAACCCAAGAAAACCCACCAACCCCTTCCCAAATATTTTATTATGGGACAGTCAAAAAAAGTATGCTTCCTCAGCCGTCTGGCTCTAGTTATTGTCATAAAAAATGTATCCAGATTACAGGAGATCCAAGAGTATGGTCCAAGGTGTGACTTCTTTTTAGGCACAACTGCCTACAATTCTTTTGTGCCTGATACAATACACAAACAATCCAAATTCTATGTATAATTAAAAAGTAAAACACTCCAGGCAAACAAGTCTTCACTGGAGAGCCAGATGTAGTGCAGGTGTGCTCAAAAGATTCCTGAGTAGTATTTATCATAAAACATTTACAAGAGGTCCTAAAGCTTCATGTTCTTTTGTAGCAATATGTAAAACATCGCTTTTTAAAAAAAAATCTGAAGGTGTCAAGTGGCAGGAGATAAAAAGATCGTATGCCTTGAAGAGACAGCTGTGGGGAAATAAGGAGAGAGGGGGTTTGTACAGGAATCAAGCGTTACAAACGGCACAAAGCAAAGGAGGTCACGTACATGTCAGACTATACCGTGAGGCAAACGAGAGGCGATGGCACTGGGAGAAGAATTCATGGACCTTGGGATAAAGCAGTAGGAAGCAGAGTTTACTGCAGTAAGGCCAGCCAGGAGTGCCCAAGAAAGGCTGCAGCAAAGGAAGGGGAATCGCAGCTAGGAAGGGACTACTGATGTCTCCCCCAGGAATTTCAAGTTGTTTCAGCCGTTAGTGCGAGGGGACTAAATCTCTGCAACTCTCCATTACATGGGTGGCTGAATATTTCTCTGTGTGTGTGTAGTATATACGTATAATGCATGTGTCATGTAAAGACAGCATGGAGATCAGAGTTATTTGGTGATCAGCAATTTTGATTCCTTTCTGTAACTTCACTTCCTCTGACTTCTTCTGAAGAGATCTGCAGCCTCTCCGCCAACATGCAGTGGCGCAACTGGAAGAAAATAACTCCATGCAAAAATATCCACTTTGTCAAGTGGAGGCTTCCTCTCCCTGTGTGCGTGCAAGGACGCAATTCCCCTCCCATTTGTCCCGGGGACATCAATTGTCCCCCAGAACAGCCGCCTGGCCAGACTCTGATTAGGTTCCAGCCACCTTACCAGCTTGCCAAGCACGCACAATTAAGATCTCAACACCAGCCTACATCCTCACCTTATCCCCGCTCCAATATTTCCCTGATGTTTTTTCTTACGTGACTGCCTGCTGCACTTTCGGTCCAAAGTTTTGGTGGGGACATGAGCCCCCTGGAGAGAGAAAACAAAGTAAGAGCTCCCTGCAGCTTGGCCCAGCTCCCAGCCAGATAAGGCTCCCCGTGCCGTGCGGGGACCGACGTGCCACCGCTGCCCTTGCGGCACTGCTATCCGCTGCGGGGCTGCACACCGTGGCTGCTCACCGCTTCGTGATAAACATGTGGCAACAGCTGTTTCCACATACACAAAGGGACCGAGGGCTACGATAAGGGACTGAAATTCTCCCTGCCAAAAGGGAGACGCCAACAGACGAGCTTGAGGGGGCACCACTTGAGGTGGCCAAACACGCACAGTTAAACGACTGTTTCCAGCAGGTAGGAGGAAGGGATAGAAAAGTGACCTTTCCCATTAAGAATTACATACTTGTTTTGTTTCCCTACAAGTTCATTTTTCTGGCATCATGACATGTAAAACATTTTGAACTTTCTAAGGGAACTGTTATTAAAGCACTGAACGTTACTGTGAGGGCACATTTAACAAACAGAACAATTAGGCATTTCAAAGTTTATCTAACTTAGCCACCGGTATCTTTCAGATTTGTCACCACTAAATGCACCCAGTTTGGGGGCCTGTTTAATGATTCCTATAGACGATACACCTGCCCATAGGAAGAAGAGACCTCTTGAAAATTTATTATTGCCTAGAAGCTGCCCTCCACCTCCCTGCTGCAGTCTGTTCGTGCGCATCCTGAAAAAGGAAAGCTTCCTGAGACAAGGGCATTCTGTTTAAGCCTCGATAGTCCAAACCTTTAGGGACTCACCGAGAGCAGCTCTGCAGGGCCAGGGGTCCAGCAGCCCCAGGTACACACACAGAGCCACAACACTGGCAAAGTGACAGCGGAAACTGAATCTCTCAGGGAACAACACGATGCTGTGTTCCTTGCTTTCATTATAATTCACCATTCCAGCTCAACTTCTACCAAGTTTCCCAGAAAAATTTTGCAGAGCCACTGCCAATGTTTAAGGCTCTCCAAAAATTCAGCCAGACAGAAGAGGAAATTCCACGCAGCACACAGAAAGTCTGAAGGAGGGGTTTCTGCTAGATAACAGGAAAAATGTGGCTGAGCTTGGGCTGGCATTTCCCTAACCACTTGCATGAACTTCTCAAAGGTGTTCAAATAGGAGGTTTCCTATTGATGCCAAGGGACTGCCTGAAGAGAATGGCAATTGTTAAAAAAGCACAGAAGAATTAGAAAGGAAACACGTTTGAGAAATGAGAAAACTATTTTCTTCTGAGTTGCTCTACAAGAATGTCAATAGGGAATTTATTAGCTTGTTCCTACTAGGAGGGTATTGAAGGGCAGGATTCTGCCACATTTCATGCAGTCTATGTAAGCCAATCCACCCTGTCTTATCTGAAGCCAAATCACCTTTCTCCCTTTTAAAATAAAATGCAGAAAGTCTACTTGAATTTTATTCAAGGTCTTGAAGAGCACAGGTGAAGATCCTGCTGCGCCTGAAACGTGAGGCACCTCTGACCAGTAATGCCAGGGAGACAGAGATAAAAGCCACGACTTCATTGCGCTGCTGATTAGTTACTCAACGCAATGAACTTGAGAGTAACCATAGGTGAAGAAAGGGCAGAGGACACGATGGCATTCTTTGCACAGCAGGAGCGAAGGGAACAGACGTGACTGCCGATGGCCGTGCCGTGGCGTACAGCCAGGGCTGCAAGCAGGTGGTGATTTTAGCTTGAGAAAGAGGGGGCGCAGGCGCCACGGTGGGGTGCGCGGGTGATAGCACAGTGCCTAAAGGCACCGCGCGGAGCCTGCCAAGCTGTGTGTCTGTACAGCAACACTGGTTTGAGGAACTGAAGAGAGAAGGTAAAATGGGGGGGGGGGGGGGGGGGGGGAAGATAACAGCAAAAGAAGCTGGCGCCTAGCTTTGATCTTAGGGATGGAAAAGCATGATTCGCGGATGGAGGCTCCACAGGTGCCAGGAGGAAGAGGAGCTTGGATTCCAGAACAAGGGGTGGCTGCTGGAAGCAGGGTGCACCGGAGATGCAGCCTGAAATCCATGGGAGAAGGAGGTTTGGCACATGGAGGGTCTGCAGCTGCCTGTTGGAGCATCTGCGCAAAGAAAGGTTCCCCCTGGAGTTTTTGGGAGGAAAAAAGTAATTTTTCCTCCCAGGGTACAGTACTTTCAGTAAGAGGATAAAATTCACCTGGTGTTCGGCAGCCAGCAGACTCACAGCACTTTTTGAGCCCGGCAGCCCATGTCACACGCCTCACCAGGCAGCCGAGCTGTGCCGCAGCCCAGCCAAAGGGCTGGTCGGAGGCTCCCACCGAGGGGTGGGCAGTGTCCATCTCCAGCCAGCCCAGTGGTGGTCCAGCTCCCACCGAGGGGTGGGCGGTGTGCACCTCCAGCCAGCCCGGTGGTGGCCCAGCCCCCGCCAGGAGCCAGCGTTACTGGTGCAGTCTTAACCACCATTTGCAGGCATAAGAATGATGGACCTCCTCAAATGACCCTGAGGCGATCAATTAATCTCAGAATGATAATTTCAGGATTTCCAGAATAACATCAGGCAAATCCCAGGCTGGATGCCTCTGACCGAGGTTTGAGAAGGCTCAGGTTAGGGTTTTATGATTAGAAACAGGAACTCCAACACAAGCTTAGATTCTTGCTGCAAATAATGTGGCTACAGAAATCCAGAAACAGGACCCCATCTCCCAACAGATTTAAAAAAACACATAAAGCAAAAAAACGCAAGAAACCATGGAGACATGGCAGCACGTATGGAACTGCAAAGGGCTTCAGAGTCCAAAAATCCAAAGTGGGAACCCAAACAGCTAGGATTTCCATAGAATCCTATTGCTTTCATTCCCATTCAATGCTAAAAGTCTTTTCCATACAGGAAAAGGATCTGTTTATGTTTCATTAGTGCCAGTTTTGTATATACCAATAGACTGTGTGTATATAGGAGAGAGGGGAGTATGCTACGCAGCTGTGAGCTTTCTTGGCTAATTACTTGTTTTCTCTTTCTGAGCAATATAAATACAACAAAATTCAACAGGGCATAACAGCACATCTATTAAGGCTGTACGTTTTCCATCAGACTCCATGGGTATTTGTCTTAGCCATGCTTAGGCTGAGCAACCCAGTCTATGGTATCATTCATAAACAGGAGGTGCAGTGACCTGCACAAATACATATACTGAACCAAATAAAAATAATACCCTGACTTGACATGAGGCAATGTAAGGTAGTGATGCCAGAATGCCAGTTAAACAGACATTGAAGTATTTAAGAAATAATTGCCTCTTCAGCATCAGCAGCATCAAAACATTTTGTCCTAAGTTTGGAAGCCTGTTACATGCCCTCAACTTGAAAGTTTTTATAGAAGACCATAGTCTGAGCTGGGTTACTTTTTTAAAAAAAAAAAACAAAAAACACACTTTATTTCAGCATCAGTTTTGGTAACGAGCAATGTTCCATGTTCTGAGAATGCTTTTGGAGTTCAACACACCTAAAATGCAGTAAAACTGTGATCTTAAAACAAAACCATTGCAGCACTTAATACCCTCAAGCTTAACAACACTCTGGGCAGCAGCCGAATTACAAAGTTTTACAAGATGAAACAAAAGAAAGTTTTCACAAATGATTTGCAGTCTTCTAAATCACAGACTGTAGCATGGGGTACTCGGTACTTGCACTGCAAAGTAACAGATATTTCGGGTCCCAAGCTGCCAACTGGCAAAATCTACTGGTGCCCTTATACTTTGGAAACTGATCCCAGACTAGCCCTTAAAGCAGAATGACTTGGGGAGGATTGTCTCATGGAACAACGATTTAAGACAAATTCTTGAACCTCTTACAGATTTTGCTTGCAAGTCACCTTTCAGATGTTGACTCCAGAGTCACACATGTTCTGCTTCGAAGATAGGTGACCCATTCGTACGTGTACATTTCCTCATGCATAACAGTTTGGGGAACAAATTCATATTTATAGATGAAAACCACATATCTTTAATAAGCTGTCCATACACAAATTATTTTCCTTTGCAGTAAAGGACATTGTCCCTAAATGTTTAAATTAAGTTATAAATCAGAAAACAGAAAGGAAATATTTTCCATATGTTTAATTTTAGACCACAATTATTTACTAACAAAGTCTACAGATACATGCTGTTACCCCTATGGGAGTTCAAACAATATTCTTACTATTTAAAATATGTTCTTCAATTTGCTGATAACTGGAGACATTTATTAGTTCCATATTTCACTAGCAGTAATTATTGCTGGGAGCCATACATTCACGATCTGTACAGATCACAGGGAGACACCTGCGTGGATTTAAAGCTTAGCTAGCCCTAGCATTACTAAACTGTCTGAAAACGTTCGATTCATTTAAAAGAACAGGTTGCAAATAAAACTTAGCATCACCACTTCTTTCTCAACACATGCCAGCGTTCGATACAGCCCCACAGGAGCCAACGTGGCAAGCAGCTATATGCAGTGACAAGCCGCAGCTGTGCTTGCACAGAGGGGAACCCACTCGCTGCTCTGAGCACAGGCACAACCCACCAAACCCTGTGACTCTATTAAACCTCCCAGACCAGGAACAAGTCTTGTTTCTTCTCGTTTGCAAACAAAGGCCCCAAAACTTTCTCTCCTCTTTCTTTCTACTCCTTCCCTACTCCCTGGGGGGCCGTGACCTGTCCCTAAAGAGACTTTACTGCACAACAGAAGCTGCAGCACATGAAACACTGGGACACTAGGTTTCCTTCCTCAAATCCCAGGGGATGGGACAGCCTACCCGGCACTGAACCTTCCATCACTTGTGCCTAGCACTTTGCTAGGGAGCAAAGAGAAATCAGGGTGCTCTGCAGCAAATGCTGGCACCGTCCCCACACACAGGCTGGGACATAACACGGGAGAGAGAGGAGGGGGAAGCTCAGCATAACTGCTTTGTCCCATACATCACGCGTCAGGAGATAGCCTGGCCACATTTGGCGTGTTTAATTGACATCATACCATGCCAGGAGTACATCGCACATCACTAAGTTTTAATTGCCCCAAGAGCGTGTGACCAGCAGTATGGTTATTGTTGTGTGGACCCTGGAAAACACCATAATGCCTGATGGAAGTGAAGAACTCAATACAACTGCTTGAGTCAGCTATGGTAGAGCTGATGTTGTTTGTCCAAAACCCTTCTCTCAGGACTTGCAGAGCCCTGGCTTTTTCCAGCCCTCCCCAAGACCCCTTGTGAGAGGTGAGGCTGTTAAAGCCAGCCTGTTCACAGCTCCCTCCTGTACCTTCTGCGCCTGATGCCAAGGGTCACCACTGAACTCGGTACAAGCATTTGGAGCAGTTGGTCATGTGCTGTGACCAAAAAAAAAAAAAAGTATCAGTGTGACTGAAAAACCATGTCACAAGAATAAGTCACTTCTGCATTTTCATCTTCAGCCTATTGATTTTGCCACCTGATTCTGACTGCAATTTTTAAATGCATCTGAAAAACCCAATTTAGGCAGCATGAACCCAACTTAAGAGGTAGAATTTTTAAACCAGCTGACAGCAAAAGCCTACATTGCTATTTCAGTGTGAGACCTGTGTTGCTGGAATGCATGCACATAATCAAATTAGTAAGTATAGCTTTGAAACCATTTGTTTTAAATAAGGTGCACATAGCCTTTTTTTTTTTTTGGGGGGGGGGGGGCGGGGGCTGGAATGGTAATACTTGAGCTGGTCTTCCCACTTGCAACTGTCTCAACACAGTACTCATTTCTGGTACTCTTTACGAAAAGTTGAGATAACATTTTTTTTGTCTGTTTCCTACAGAGACAAAATATTTCATCTTAATTCCATGGGAGGAAGGAGCTTTATTGTTTTGAGCATAATATCACTGAAGAATGACACACTTGTCTAAGTCTTTGGGTATACATAAGAGGGGAAAAAATGAAAAAAAAGGTCCTGAGAAGCTGTAGGCTCCTACACAACAGTTACTTCTTCAATGATCTCCAGATAAGTTCTTCTGTTTTTCATGTAAATGACTTTACTGATGAAAACTAAGCATTTGAATCCCACTGCTTTCACATGGGGTAGCCAGCATGTTCCCTCTCAATTTAGCTGTGAGTTCAATAGGTAGCTACAGTACCAGGAGTTCTTGTTTTCAACTGCGTTTTATCATATTTGTGTTTTGGAAAGTCTCAGATCTTAATCTGCTTGGGTAAACCGCCTGTAGGAAACAAGCAGCTCTCTGCAAGCAATGCATGCCTTTTCCCTACAACATCATGTCACAGCAATGTGGTAAACACTTTCACAGTTGCAGAGATATTTGCAAGAATTCCAACAAGCAGAAGTTTGCTGTGTGAAAGGACAACTTTCCCTGCAGGTTATAACCAAGAGGTGAGGTGAAATAACAGGAGTTAATCTCATGGGCTGCAAATGCCTGCTGTAACAGGGAGCTGCAATTAGCAAGTGCGGTGCTTAGCAGGTCTCAAGGGACCCACGTTCTGCAGCCATCTCTTGCCCAGACCCCCTGTGCGACCACACGCGAGGGGCTTCTCCTTACCCTGGTACTCTGCCTACCTGGGTCTGTAGATTAGTAAAACTATACGTTGCTCGGGGAAGAGACTGCATCATCTCTCACTGTGCTTGCCAATACTAAGTAGCACTGAACACTTCTGCATCTGCAGTACTCCTAGCATCACGGGTAAACAATGAATATTTTTAAAGTTTGTAAGGAGGACAGGAAATGCTAATGGCTACTTCTGTGGAATTACTGAACTGTCGACATAGCCACTAGCAGCTAACTTTGCAAGAGGAGGTTAAGTGCCTGCATAAGCATTTTCATACCTACATGCTTTTAACTATTGCTGAACGCAAAATATATGAGTTTACTCTAAGGTTATAAACTTTGAAGATACTAAGGATACTATCAACTTTAAGGTATGCATATATTCCCCTTCACAGGTAAGCACAAAGCAGCCCCAAACTTTGAAGGCAAAACAGGACTTTCAAAAGCTTTCTGAAAGCTTTCAAGAATTTACTTAAGCCATTCCTATAAAGAAAAAATACAAATTTTGGTGATCAAATAAGGATACTTAAGAAAACATGAGGCATACTGGCTTTCAGCATCTGGGAAGGAATGTGATATGCTACAACAAAGAAAGCAGTCATCTCAAAAAAATATCATGAAAAAGCAGAAAGGATTCACCTGGATTACCTAATTTTGAGAAGAAAACCAGACCTGGACAGAGTTCTGATGTTTTCAATCAGACAAAGTGTACAGCGGCTTCAAAGGGAAGTTTGCCTGGGCATCAGCTAAAGGAATGTTCCTTGATCTGCCTGGACATTAGCGTGGCATTAATCATGATTCCTCTGTAAGATTAATAATGATGACATGCCTTTTTTTATTTCCTTACATAGCACAGCTAGTTGAAGAATCAGGCTGAAAAATTAGTCATAATAATTAAACAGGGGATGATTCCTGAATAATTAGGGTAAGTTACTTGAGAATAGACTGTGTTACAAATTACTACAAAACAAAATATGCTGATTTATACACAGAAAACAAAACCCACATGCAGCTCCACGGCAGAAGGGAACATCACTGCGTACTCTATGTTTTCCATGTTACGGAACCACCTGTATTAATATCACCATTATTAGAACCTTAAGTTCAGCTGCTTTACAGAATGTAAGTCTGCGGCGGAAGAGATTCTGACCATGAAAGATTAAACAGTTGGCTCAGCTCCACAAAGCTAACTGGTGGTAGAGACCGTTCTCCTGTTCTCTAGCCTCGTCTATCATGACTTACAAGATGAAAAAAAATAGTGTCTTATGGGCCAGGCCTGGGATTCACAGCTCAAAACAGTGCTTGGTGGCTTGCTCCCACTCTTGCTTCAGTCTCCAGAGTTCTTTCCTCTTTCCAGGTGCAGGATTTACTCAGGGTTGGAAAATGACGCACCTTCACACTGATCACAGCCCCTTCTTACACATCTGCCAGGGCAGGGTGCCAGCCTGTGCCAGAGGGTGCCCAGCACTGTACGGCAGCCGTGGGGTAGCAGAGGGAAAGCAGTTTGCACCCTTCACCCTGCCCAAAGCCCACTCACAGCATCCTCTCAGGGAGCTTAGCTCAAAATCACAGCAGGCTGCAAACGTTCAAACGACTTCAGGCACTGGACAACCCCCAGCCACGCAGCTCAGTTTGCCCTGCAAGCAAAGCCAGGAGGAAGAAACCAGAGTTAGACCTGCCAAGGACTAGATGACAACTTCAATATTCAGCCAGAGGAAGGGGCAGGGGCTGTGCAGCTGGTGCAGAAGATGACAAGCCCTGAGTCACAGCCTGGCCTTTGCCAACCCTACAGCAGCAGCAGGGCTCACCTGAAAGTGTATTTTCCCTGCCTTGTGTAGCAGGGTGGTAAGTTCCCCGTATTTGGCTGGCTTCTCTGCAAGGGACTGCAGAGGTGACGAGTCCGCAGCACCTGGGAACACCTTATAGCCCCTGCATGGCTGCACAGCAATGTGATTTATGTTTCAATTCCGATTAAATAGTTACCAGAGAAAAGACCATTTCCAAACAATTTCTAAACAGAGCACAGCTAGGCAAAGGAGTAAGCCTTTGCAATACCAAAAGATGGTGAGGGGGCTGGAGCCCCTCTCCTGTGGAGACAAGCTGGGAGAGCTGGAGTTGCTCTTAGAGGGGGGAGACCTTAGAGCAGCTCCCAGTACCTAAAGGGGATGACAGAAAAGCTAAAAGAGGGGCTTTTTACAGTGGCATGTAAGGGTGGTGAGGCACTGGCACAGGCTGCCCAGAGAGGTGGTACATGCCCCATCCCTGGGGGTGCTCAAGGCCGGGCTGGATGGGGCTGGGGGCAACTGGTCCGGTGGCAGGTGTCCCTGCTCGTGGCGGGGGGTGGGACTGGGTGATCTTTATGGTCCCTTCCAACCCAAACCGTTCTGTGGTTCTATGAAGTTACACAATCACAATACTATTATGTCTTTGTAGGGGGAGAAGGGGAAGTAGAACAACACCACAGGCAGACATAGAGCGGTACGGACAGGAACGTTTATAAGTGACAGCATGTTCAATCACGGGTCACATCCCATTGCTTCTCACTACGTTGCAATGGTTGGTATGAGCAATACCCCCGGCCAGAAAGGGAGCTGCTCACCAAGTAACACTGCTTCAATTTTCAAAACAAGGCAGAGTCAGAGCACAAATTATGATCAAGTCTATGCCAATAGTTACAGATTTTGTCGTGGATTAGGCATTTGATTATGTTTTGAATATCCAGATACCAATCTGGTCCACTAGGTTGAATTTGCCTACAGTAGGTTACTGTAGAGATGAGTTAATGGATCCTTGTCTTGGAATATCCTATGTTCCAATAGAACCTCATCCTGAGGCTCAGGACCCTGCAAGAGTGGTAAAAACAGTATACCAAAAAGTTGAGGAGAAAAGTAAAAATACCTGCAGACTTCACACAGTTCCACAGCTCCTTCCACTTCCCAAAGGAATACAAATAAGGCGTATCTAGTGTTTTAAAGAACATCAGGTACACAGGGCAAGTAAGACAGGGCTCCACAGAGAGCCTGGAGGCTGAGAGTGGCCAAGGCTCACATCTGTGCCAGCGCACATCAGCTGCAGCCCAGGATGGAAAACGTGTAATGATCTTCATATAGCTTCACAGCTTTCAGCTTTCCACAAAGTTCTTTGAGGCAAGTCTCTACACCCCCTCTGCCATACCACCCACTTGCTCCAGCCTGGGAAGGTCACTGAGGCAGACAGACCACAGCAAACTGTGTGTGTGATCTCTGTGATCACCCCATTGATACCAAGTGATTATTAATATCCCTGCACAAGCAGTAAGCTGTGCCTTTGGCTTATTTGTCAAAACTGAAAGGAGCTGGCACCCAACTGTATTTTCTTGTGCTTTCAGCTTAAAAAAAAAAAAAAAAAAAAAAGATACTCATGGCCAGTGGGTTCAATAGAAAATGATGGGTGATTTTCCTGTGTCCCATTAAATAAAAATTAATACCATTGAGCTTGAATTGAGCCTTTGGCTCCTGCTGAAATTCTGAGGCTTCCTTCTTTGGAAAGAAGACAATTATACACTTCATGCAGAAGATCAAGACAGTGGAATAAGACAGGAGCTGTTGGGAAGATCACCACAAAGCCGCGTCGAGCCAAAGAAAGCTTCTCTCCAGTACCGAAAAGAATGAATAAAAACTACAAGACCTGAGGTTATGAAAGAGAAGAGGAAAGTCACTCCCCTTCTTTCAAATCAAGAGTGAAGCACAGCATCAGACTTAGCCTTAAGCACAATCAAAATGGGGGAGGGAAAAAAAAAAAAAAAAAAGAGGAAGAAAATAATCACATGATCTTTCTTGTGACTCACACCAAGGAGTACTTTCTAGACTGCAAAACCCCAAGGTAAGTAGGTAGAAAAAGAGGAGCACGTCAGCTGTGACTCCCTTTGTATTCCTCTTACTAACCGACTGCAGCAAATCTATCAAGTGGGATTTGTGGTGTAGAGGATGGCTTAAAATGCAAGGGATTAATATTAGATACAGTAAAAGTATCAAAGATATTTCAAAGGATGGGCAAAACATGCCGACAAAAATGCAACTGTGGCCACTTTTAAAACCTGTTTTAAAATCTATTTAAAAGCTGAATTTGTACCCACTGAATAGCGTCATGGAGTGCAGTGGCATTATTCTCAGACTAAGACAAAGAGTGTAAGATTCTAGTCCTAAAATTAATAGCTGTGTTTACAAGCTCTTTAAGATGCTGCCTATTTTTACGCAGTGAATCATTGCCCTTCTTTACAAAGTGTACTTCATTAATCTTAGCCACACACACCAATCTCAGCGGAGTTGCTCTGCTTACATACCAAATCTGAAGTTCTAAGTCTCAACTATTTGTCACAGTATTCAACTTTAATAAAATCCGTATTTATTGGAAGGTACCATTTCCTCACATCCTCTTAAATCAAAACAACTGATTCCTGTCAAGCTGTTCTTCTCCTCCTTCCCCCTCCCCAGAGGAAAATGGTAAGACTTATAAAAAGCAAAATTCACTCCCATGCAAAATTATGCAATCCTAAAAATTAGCTTTATCATCCAGCTGAACTTCATCTACCAAGATCAAATGAAACTTCATCTGCAATGAGATACTGGAGAAGTTAATACAGTACTTGATGTGTTTGAAACAACACACATTCATTGTGATTTGCAATCCATTAAAGGATCCAACCGTAATAGTGCAGATCAATGGTAGCAAAGAGAAGTATCTGCAAATCTCATCACGTTTTTAATGAACCAAGCAAAACCTCTTTAAAAAACAGTCTTCCCACAATTGTCTGCTGGAATTGGGTGTCAGGCCCTTAACTACTTGTATAAAAAGTGACTTTCTTTACACAAGGGGGGAGAGCCTGAGATGCAAGGCATTTACTTTCACTGATGAGCAATTGCTCAAATTGCCTCTGTCAACAAACCATTCACCTTATGGGACTATTCACTTGACATTATTTACCTGCTTCAGTGTTTATGGGATGGCACCTTCAGCTTGCACCTGCACCAGCAGATCCATAGCGACAGCACTGCAGCTTTCTACATCCCTCCCTCGAGGGGTGACGCTGCACCCCAACACCTGCGGAACAGCCTCCGGCACGGAGATCAGCACAGGACAGAGAGCAAAGCTTTGCTGCTTGCCCTCCTCCGCATCTGGTCCTAGAAACACATTTGGCTCTTCCCTGCACAGAATATATATTACAACAGAGTTTACTGTCCAGTATTTTATTCCCAATCTTAATCCCTTCTCAACCCATTGTATCTAGTCCCAATCTTAACTCCTTCTCTACCCATTGTATCTAAAAACCAAAATACAAAAAAACCCAAAAAAAACCCCTAAGTATTTTTGAAAATTTAGGCCAGAGACTCAGAACAAAAGTATGTTCTGTCCTCACCTTGTAAAATATTTCTGGGCTTCTAAACAAGCTTCATGCCTTCACACAGCTGGTAAACGTTTGCTTAAAAATATATTCAAACAATCCCTTCACAAAGGATTTGTAACATAGACCTGAGCTTCATTTTGGAACAGTCATTTACACAGCACATCCTTAAGTTTTTAAAAGCTGTCTTCTATTTATTCTAAACTTTTCAATTACCTGTTTGTTTATGCCAACCACCATAAGGAGGGCTTAGAGAGGTCACTCAAGAAAGAATCTATTTCTCTACCTGCTTTCCCAACTGTGCTCAGAGCCAGAGGTGACTTCCTTCACTTGACTCCACAAATAATCCCAGTGTCATGGTATTATTCAACCTGTAAGCTGCTAGTCAGCAAAAATAAACTATTAGCAACTTGAAATCATAGCAAGGTTAAACATTAAAGGTTGTGCAGTCATATTACGCCATTACTTTTAGGCAATCTGTTTGCAGTGCAGACTGCCATGCAAGAGCTGCAAGCAGTGCACTGCTCATACCTGTGCTACACACACCGGCAGTCATTCCAGGCATCTAATATTTATGATGTATGGCTTTTTAAAAAAAAAAAAAAAAAAAAAAGTCTGTGTTCCCCATGAGAGCTGGAGGCAAACTGCATCCCAAATAAGGAAGAGAAAACAATATGCTGAATCCATCAAAGTTCGTTACTTCATAGACTTTTCACAGCCAAATAAACATTTTGCAGCTGGAGGTCTGCGTGAGCCAGAATAACAAATGTCCCGAGACCTGCCAGAGGTTTCAGATCAGGCTGCCTGAGGAGGGAGGTGAACCCTGTGCACATATGCATGGATGTATGCAAGTGCTCCGTGTACAGGTCCTGAAGAATAATTACTGAAACCACCTATTTTTTGGGGGCAGAGGAGTGCCTCCAAGCAGGGAGAATTGGGGTTGGCAGGGTTTAGGGGAAGGGGGTTGGGTCGGGTTTATTTTTTAAGCACATTGTGGCCAGTGGCCTACTGGCATATATCACGCTCCTCTGCGGTGCTAGAACTGGCCGCTATGACAGCTCCAGATGGCCACAGGTTTGTGGGTCCATTTGAACAGTGCCCATTTTAACAGCGTTCGCCTGCGACTGTGACCTTCAGCCCTTGGTGCAACCCTGATTTTTTTGCCAATCCTCAGATGTCACAGGGATGGCTCCCTCGAATACTGCCATCAGCTGGCAAATCCCAACATTTCTCATTCATAGGTTTTCACTTTTCTTCTCCACCCCTAGAACAAGTTGGCTGTGGTCAAAGCTGCTTGGGCAGGTGGCTTCTGACACTTCTGAACACTGTGTGGTTTTTTTTTGGTTGGCACCTTCACCAAAAATTCTTAAGAAACTAAACTGTTCCTGGAAAGCAGACCTTGTTGTGAGCCAGCAGCAGTTGACAAAATGGGAAACCAGGGATAAGGATTTACCAGCGGAGGGAGGCTGCTGGTGGGGTCCCACAGCAATCTGCGATAGGGCTCTGACTACTCAGTGTACTCACAAATGGTCTGGAAAAGAGATAAGTGGCACGATGACATTTGCTGCCAAGACAAATTTCTTCAAGACAGTTTTAACAAAAACAAGTCTGCAAAGAGTTGCAGGAGTATGTTGCAGTAGTACGTTGCAGTATTGAATCACTTAAGAGTTTGGAAAAAAGAAAGATTAAATTCTGTGTCAGACAGCACAGTATTGTGCATGAAGGAAACAGCTCTTGCTGTAGACACCAAATGATGGGCTCTAAATTAAACACTGCAGCTCAGAAGACAAATTTCTGAGGTTGCTGTCAGCAGGCCTAGTAATGAATACTTGTGACACTGGGGGAAAAAAAGCAAACAAGCATCAAGTTAAGAGTGAGACAAGAACAAAATACGAAGTGGTCAGCACCACCGTGCCGCTGCCCACGGTGCGCACATGCGCTGCATAGTTTTAGTCACCCATTTCAAACAGGATACAGAATTAGAAGATGAAAAGGGACATAGGTGATAGACTTGGACCTTTCTGCCTAGAGAAAGGCGATAAGGGGATGTGATAAAGCTTATAAAATCATGAATGACCCGATAGAAAGTCTGACAGAAGCAATGAAATCAATATGTTACAAAAAAAAAGCCAACAAACCCCAGAAGCATTTGACTGATTTGCAGATAATTCCCTTCCTTTGCCCTCCAAAACACTTCCACATCTTCACAGTGATTGCTTTCTGAAGTTGCCAAAACATAAGTCATACATCAACTGAGTCCCTCACTGAGTACAGATGTGGGGAAGTTTGCACGTTTTCATTACATGATGGAACTCATCGCCACAAGAAGCTGCTCGGGCCCAAATTATAAATGCCGTCAAAAAAACGGATTAAATCAATTCATAAAGGATAGATCCCTCTAAATACCATAGGGCGAAGCCACCTTCTGCTCAGCAAGTCCCTAGACTGGGAGGCTGAAAAGGAGGCACCTTGGGGAAGGATCACTCTATCCGCGCCTTTCCATAGGCACCTGCTGCTTATCCCGTGTCAGGCAACGACACGTGGCAAGAAGGAGCTTTACTCCAAAGGCTTTGCTGTTCTACTACCTGCTCTCCAAACCAGAGGGCTAAAGTTTGGGGGTCTTTAACTCCTGAACCGTTCCTCTGTCTCTCATTGCATTGAGCAAACAGTGAAAGGAGATGCACGCTAAATGCACAAGGCTTCCAGGACAGGTGTACTGCGACCTTGAGAGAAGCTGATGTCGTATGTAAGTCATCTGGATCGTTCTTCCTAAAACTCGGCTGCTGGTGAAATACAGCACAAACTTTCCCAGATGTGTGCTCCATGAGGAATTCTCAGTCAATGTGTGATTTATAACTTGGCACCCTCAGAAAACACAGAATCGTGATTCAGAGATGAAATGTAGATGTGGAATTGCTGTGGAGAGAGACAGAAAGGGTTTATTCATAGATGAGTCCAAACTCCTGTATTTGCAAGCCTTTTCACTGCTTCCAAATGTTGCAGCGGACAACTGTTCTTCCTTTAATAGTAAGAAGATTAAGGCTGAGTGTTCAGATTCTTTTAATTTTCCATAACTTTTAGCCAAGTAAAATTTCCTGTGCAAAATGTGCAGGGTGAGCAATTGCATTTTTGCACCATGCTTTGCAACCAAGGAGGAGAGGTACATAGTTCCATTGGATTTCCACTGAAGAAAGGTTTGCCATGCAAGTAGCAAGATCATCCCTACAGAAAGGAACCCTATTGATTTCCAGTGTGCTTATCACTAGAATCTCTCCTGCTGAACTAAAGGCAACCAGCCTCACAGAGACCCAGAGCACTGGGGCAGGGAGGGGGGAAATCTCTAACAACCAAAACTAAAGAAGATGGAAAAAGGCACATGGACTGAAACGAATTCCCAATGTAACCTTCATCTCCAGTAAGAAACAAAACCAAACCTATGACAGAGCAGCAGGGAAAACAACGGGAAGACGAAATCAGCAGAAACCAAAGGACAAAATTGAATGACAAGCACTGAACAGCACCAATATGAAATATATATATGTAAAAAATATATAGTACACACACACACACACCCCCCACAGATATTTTGGCAACCTTGGCCAAATGATGATTTAGCCTAGCATCCATTCTTGCCAACTCATCTGCTTGTTAAAAATATCAGTTCCCTTGCACTGCCTACAGGAGTATTTTGGCTGAAGCGCCACTGAGAACTCATTGGTGTTGTTTTCACTTGGCATCATTGACATCTTCCCTTTGTTTCTGGATCTCCTCTCCTTCTAGCTGCATTTCTCTCCCCCCACCCCCACCCCCTTTTTTTTTTTTTTTTTTTTTTTTTACTTTTTTCACAAGACTAGATTCTCCATCAGTGCCTTCTGCAGATGCTGCCAAGTGAACACAACTGTAACGTCACACAGAGTTTCTCCGTTCTCCTGGCAGGTAGTCCCTTTCCTGGGACATGCTAGATGGCTAGACAGAATGGAGGGAGCATGCTCAGTCAGGCAGAGTCTACAGCTGTCATTGTAAATAAAGACTTCCTGCAGAATCATGAAGGTCTCCCATAGCATGTGCATGGGGAGGAAGGGAAAAAAAAATATAAACCCCAAAAGAACAGTTTCAGTCACTTTAGTCTGTGTGACAAGGCTTCTATATAAACACTGACCAAAGAACAACCAAGGATAATATGAGAGAAAATACATAAAGCCTTAGATATGTCCAGTAAACTGACATTTAATCCAATCTAATTAAGTGTGTTTTAAACATGACATCAAAGACTTCTCAAATTCAAAGGTGGTGTCAGAAACAGAGGATAAGGAAAATAAACTATAAAGATTAGAAAAGCCAGAAGAATAAAATGTCGGCGTTTTGGTCTAGAAAATTTTAGACAGAGAGAGGAAACAACCATCTGAATTTATTCACTGGAAGAATGATGCTAGGAAAAGGAGGATGGTCCAGGAGCATTGGGAGCTGGTAAACAGCATGCCAGAAGTCACCGTGCTACATGCCCACACAAGGTAGAGATTGGATCTTTGAGCAGTTCAGCAAAAGTAGTATTGTACCAAAAATCAGGTAACTTCTAGAACTTGTAACATAACCTCAGCCCACCAGGAAAAGCCAAGCTCATAGTGAAATCATGCATTCAATGGGACCCAAGAGAACACTCAACCAATGCAAAGATAGCTGCTACTGCTTATTAACTGCCTCTTCGACATCCCCAGGGCAGCAGAGAGCTCCACCAGCACCCTCACCGATGGAAATTGCTCAGAAATACCCTCAGGTACCTTCTTGGGTACCGCCTCTCCCCCAGGACCCCTCCTGTCCAACCCGCTCTTCCAGCTGGTGTTGGGGTGGGCCAGGGTGAGGACCAAATGCAACCAGGCCAGCTCTGTCCCTAGGCACATCTCCTTGGAACCCGCTGCTGGGAGCAAACTGGTCCCAAGCACTGACTGGCACAACATTTGAGGTGCACCATCCAAGCTGGCATGCTGGAAGAAGGAAAGAACAAAACCTGTTAAACTTGGCAAGATTATAACTGATGATAAAACAGAAAGTACCTGGAGAATGAGAACCGTACAAAAGGGATTAGAGGGGTAAGGAGATGAAAGTAAGGAAAATTTAACCAGGAAAGTCAAGTTTTCTTGGACTGCAAAAACCTTCTCAACAGATAGACCCATAAATGGAGTCACTTTTATACCATAACTGTTTCAAACCTTACAAGGTCTGTGGAGGACACGGGACAAGATGACGTAGCAGGCCTTTACCGATGGCTGTGGGTACTTTGTTTCACTCCAGTTATCTCAGTGCAGTTTTACCGACACGCAGCACCGCAGCAGCGAGAGCCAGCTGACCCTGAGCACAAACAAGCTGCATCCCCAGCCACCAAGCAGCCCCCCCATGAAGCCCATGAGACTACTCATCCATAGTAAACACACCTCTCGGTGCTGGAAATGACGGATATACACATTATCCAGCCTTCGCTGTAGCACTGAGAAGTTAGTGTAAATAACTATTTTCATCCTACAGTGCAGACAGCCGCCCTTCCTTCATTAATATTATTTGCATTCTTCACTCCCGGGTCCAAACTGAGTCTCAAGTACTTGTGTGCATTTCTACTTCTTTTAGCCTGCCCTTCTTCCCTCAATAAATGCTTGTGACAGTTTCTTCAACTATATCTGAAGAGATACTATATGAACTAAAGCAGCTGAGCCAGTATTACAGACTTCACAGCCTCATCCATCTTCCCCCTCACCTGTGTTCTGTTCCATCCTTTCATTTTAACAGGCAAATCTATGGATATATTTTTTCCAAAATTAAGTGAAATACCTATCATCTTTGCAATATTTTCTTTAGAATGTTTACTTTAATTTTGCTTTCACTGTCTAATCTTTCTCATGAAGCAGTATGCATTTCTAAATCTTCCAAGCAAAATAATTACAAAGATAATCCAGCTGAGTGTAATCAAACTGCAGGGTTCTTTATTTTCCTGGCTTTTAATTTAATTTCAGATCCTGTGGTCTTAAAGAAATATTAGGATTATATCATCTTGTTATTGTTTAATTATGTGCCTGTAAAAACAAGGAGCAGTCAATTCTCTCCTTGCCCACTGCACACAGAAAACTCATACAGCATATAGAATGTTTTTGAAATAGAGATCCAGGGGAAGAGCTCACAGATGAGCATGAATTAGGTCCTTAGCTCCTATTTTCACTGAGAAAAAAAAAGTATAGAAGGGTAGTATTTCATATCCAGAACTCTTGTTTATTCGGTTGGATTTGACTAATATTTTGTAAAGACAGTCACTACTTTGATAAAATCATTTGCTTTTAAACTTTTTCAATGCACCGATACGGATCCTGATGAGATTTTGTGGATATTTTAGGCATGGCAGTAGTCCCATTGACTTTAGCACCACTACCTGCACTTTAAAATTAGAGCCTCAGTAGCTTTCTTCGGATCAATACAAACCAGAAGTCATCCACAGAGTAACGCTGGTGTAAAAAATAGTATAGGAGAAGAATCGGCTACATGCCCAAATACATACGGTCAGCCAAGCAATAAAAATACAATTTCTGTCTCTACATAGGCAGGAGGACTCTGCCTGCATCCTGGCAGTCGGCTTTGGGATTTATGAGGATCAGAGCACATCTCTATTAATCAAGTCTGAATACATGACTGGGGTTTCAGGCCCTTCACTGCAAGCATCAAAGTCCTCAGCATGCAGATGTTCATCTTCTGAGTTGGGGAAAGATCATTAGCAAATCGTAGCTAGCAAAGCAGTACCTGGAAAAAGAGCTCATCTTGCAAGAAGAATGAAACGATGCGGGGGTGGGTTTTTTTTGGTTGAGAGGTGTTTTTTTCCCCTTCCCCAGTAGTATCCCACTGTACTGTCCCCACATATAAAGGAAAAGGGAAGCCAGGTCAGCCACCAACCAGGTATAACACACCCCCAGTGCCTAGAAACAGCAATTCCTCTTTAATGTTGCATTCCTCTTTAGCCTTTTCCTCTTCATTGCCCTCAAAATGGGGCAGTGCACAGCCACCCACCAACGCGCCGGTGACAAAGGCACAGACACCTGGGGCAGGGCCCGGCCCAGGGCAAGACCAGGGTTGGGGCTTTCGCTCTGGAGCTGCTTACCACAAAGACACTTGCATTCGCTCGGTCCACGCACTGCTGGGCTGGTAACGCTCTCATCAGAGCATCCCCAAAACCACCTCCCTCAGTCACTTTTATCTAATCTACCTCAGGATAGTCTTGATACAAAAAGCTAGATACAGCCACAAAATTATGCCTGCATCTTGTATAAACACTGAAAATTCTTTTCTGAGTGGACAATTTCAGCAACACCAAGTTAAAACCTTCTCAGCATGGAAAGTATTGATAACAAGGGCAGGCGGTCTCTTTGTGACTTTATTATTTTGCACCAGAGGAAAGCAATCACATGAGATTAATGGAGCAGGTGCACGAAGCTCTATTCAAGCCTCCATAGTCCCCACTTGTTCTAGAAGTTTTGCTAGCTAATAGCTTCTGTGTGTTAACCGCCTCAGAGTCCATCGCAGCTCAACACTAAGTATTTTTTTTTAAATGCCTACAAACTCAACAAACTAGGTAGCAATCAGGCCATAGCATCCCAGTTCCACAGCAACAACACACACAGGGGGCACAGTCCTCTCTTCAGTAGCAAAGCCCGAGTGGAAGAGCTCTTGGTTTCCCCAGCACTGCCACATCGCAAGACCTACTGCCCATGACTGCAACCTGGCATAGTCAGCCACCTGCAGGACCCCAGAATAACAGAGTGCCCACCAAGGGCACAGCTGCAGTGGCTCTAACTTGCTCTGCATCAGCCCTGCTATAAAAAAAAAAACAAACCAACAAAACAAAACCACCACAGAAACAGATTTCAAGCCAGTTCTACAGACACACACATGCTCACTCTAAGCCAGGTACGGCAACAGAGATAAGTCCCTTCTGTAAAAGGAGAACTTGAAGTCATACAGACTTATACGTTCCTTTCAAAGGCTTGAAGAATCCTGGTTTCTGAATTTCCTTAATTAAAATATAATTAAATATTCTGGACTCTTCTGGATATTTTTTTCCCCTGAAAGAAATGGTTAAGCTTGAAAAGGAATCTCATTTTTCAAAAACTACTGCTTAAAAGCACCCTGTTGCATCTGAAGTAATGGCCGATTCCATTCTTGAAAATTTTTTTAAGCTATTGCGGTGGTGAGAGCTTCTCTTGAACTCCAAAAAGAAAGCTAAACTGAGTCACTGCAGGCAAGCTTCCTCTGCTTACAGAGACAACATTTTCCTTACAAAGTACTTTTTTTTTTTATTTATTCAAGAGATAGAGGACAGGACCTTAGTTTCTGCATTCAATGCACTGGTTAATGAAGTTGCTGCAGTTAAGTTGCAATAATCATGTTCTCCATGGGGTTTTGGCTGTCACTATAGTCACCTTCTTTCCTTCAAAATATGCTTTTCATTGTTCTACTGCCCTTTTTCCAATTGCTCTGCAGCCAAGTTCTTGGAAAGCAATCACACTTCTTGTTTAGGATTTATTACTAGTCTTTTGCCAATAAGGACATGCACAAATCTCTCCTGTGATCATCCTGCAAAAGCAAGCTAAAAATACAGTAATTTATGAATAGGCACATTTTGCATGTTATACAGCATCAGTGTGCACTCCTCAAAAATTTGTGAGTTATATAAAAGAATGTTGCCCCTTTTGGCCAGGCTGATCAAAGGCTCTGCTTGGGGGCCATAAATAAGATTATTTTAGAGTTCCAGTGCACCTAAAAAGGGAAGAGGGGGGAGGGAATAAAAAAAAGAATGCATCTGTACTGTGTTTTAGTGGTTGAAGGCATTTTTTTTCTCCTTTTACCAAGTTTGTAACGGTAAACTTTGCACTTTAAAAACCCCAGGTCTGAGAAAAACAATAGTTTGTTGTCCAAATCGGCTGTTTTAAAATTAATAATTGCAATGACTAATTTAGTCATCACTAAAACTTTACAGTGGTGGGAACTGTCTGTTTGTTTGTACAAATTTTTAAAGGATTTTGCAATTTCAGAGTCAAGTTGTAGTTGGGTTTTGAAGCTCATGCACATACAAGCAGCATGTAACATGAGGGAAGACTGATCTTACGGCTAGGAAGGAATGGATCATGAGGAAGAGTATCTAGGTAATCACCACACCTTGGTCACGTTTATCTGACCATATTGTTTGGTTTTCATACCAACACCACAGTTTAATCATCAACTTCTCTGAAAGACTAGTCTTTTATCAGCTGATTGCTTTTGACAGGAAGGGATAGATTCACAACTCTCTGGATGCGCTTTAAAGTTTCTCTGGGTTAGGGTTGTTAAAATTCCTCTGAAATGCTGGGAGACCCAATCCTCAGTCTCTCCTGGACCCCTCCATCATCTCCTTGGTTCTTATTATGTCCTCTTTCAAACAACCTTAAACTGGGAAGATTAGCGGGGATCCGTTTGCCAACCGGGATTTGCTGCTAGCAGTGCCATGTATCTCCATCGCTAATGGCTGGATGGTTCTGTGGCTCAGATGCGACTGCTGAGGCTCAGAAACAAGGCGGCTAATGAAAAGATCCAGATAAATGTTTCAGTACCTCATAATCTGGGGTTCTTATTCAACCCAAAATGACTGCAATTGTTATTATTTTGCTTTTCTTTTTATGACTCTCATCTTTCTTGTCTTCCCTTCCGTGCTTGTTCTTTTCCCCAGGCAATACGAGATAGCCCCAAATACCTATTTGGCTCCTATAATTAAACCAGATGAATTTTCTCTTCACTCCTAAAAGGGACTAGTGATTTGTGAAATGGGATTTTGCATCCAAGAAATGAGAAATAATAATTGAGGGAAAAGCATACATTTATTCTTAATAAATCATAACTGAACTTTCAAATGCAAGAAATCTCCATTTTTTACATGTTCAGACTAGCAGACTTCTGAGTATAACAAGTAATTTATGTGTAATTTTGCATCAAAAAAGTTCATATTCTGCAAAAAGATGAAGATCTGAAATTTATTTTCTGTTCAATGTGAACTGCATTTACTCTTTTTGTTGCACTAATAAGATTGCTCACGTATCACATGGCATCAGTTAATTCTGGGTGTGCTTCCCATTGTAATCATCAGGACGCGAGTGCAAGTATTCCTTTAACAGTTATAAAACTTGCCTCCTGGAATTTCAGCTAAAAAGTTCACTTTGCATCGGCAGTTGCTTTAGTACAACTTAGTCACAAAGGAAACACAAGGGACCACAGAAAAAACGCTACCAAGGCCAAAGCAAATGAGTTGCAAAATTTAAACCAATATTTGCTAGAAAACGTTTGTGGTGGTCACTCAGCCCTGCTTCTGAGTCCCTTACAAAAGTCCTCACCGCTGGACTGAACATCGTGGGTCTACCCAACCCCTCCTTTGAAACGAATCTGAAATGTCTCTTTTGCTACTGATACCAGGTTTGTGTTCCCCTCGCAGCTTTTACTAACATTTGCAGAGTGGATCCCATAATTTTCCTTCTTCTGACATTAAGCACCACATTGCAGGCACCAGCCACCATGTAATTGAGCTATTACAGCTTTTACTTTTGACTTAACAAGTGGAAACACACATGCATGTACTTGGCTTTGGCTACATGTTCACCCAGCTAAATCTACTGATGGAGTCTGCAAGACCTAGAACAAACTCATTTTTAGACACCATAATCCTCAATATATTAATTTGCTTTTACTCTTGGTCCTCCATATGCTGTCTGTCTTCTTCCTCTGCAATGACATCCACCTACATTGCTCCCTGCAAATTTTAAAAACACTTTTCTCCCTGCAGCTTGCAATGATAACTAGAATGTAGGAAGATATGCAATGTGGGCATGACACTTGTGGCTCTTACGTCAAGTACATAACGTGCCCTTTGTTCTTCATTTGAAAAAATTACACACACCCTCCAATAAAGCTTTAACAATAAATAAGCACCAGCCTCCCCCAAAAAATGTTGCTGGAGCTTCATACATGGTTAAGAGAAAAGTTGAAATACAGTTTGGAATAAATCTTGATAAAGCTCTGCCACTCAGCTTATAGCTAACAGCTTCTTTAATAAGACTTTAACACAATAAAACAACATTACTGTTACTGTCTTGCTGAGGATGGTAGAAAAAGACCATAAAACTGAGTGGCCCATTTAAAATTACTTGCAAAATATTGGCTCTCTGAAAACAACACACAATAACTGTAATTAGTACCAGTCCTTTAAAGCATTTCTGGTCTACTGAAATCTAAACCAGTATTGTATTGCTGGTAGCAACAACTGCATCCTAAACAATATTAAGAATGACAGCAGAAAATAAAAATCCGCCATCAGAAGTCAGAAAGTTATAATTCACTGATCTGCTGAATGGAATAACACCTTTGCCCTTATTATTTATAGAGCTTTTTTGGGGAGGCTCTCAGGACTTTACTCTTCAGCTAAGCCCCACAAGTTCAACAGCCCATGAGTTATATAAACATCATTTTACAATTTGAACTGTTTTCCAGCAAAAGGATCGCTCCAGGGAGGGCTAATTGAATGATCGCTTTCACAAAACTAACATCCCTTTGCTCGTACTTGCAGAGCTCCCCAGCGCCCAGCCCCGCGGTCCCCAGCCCCGCGGTCCCCAGCCCCGCGGTCCCCAGCCCCGCGGTCCCCAGCCCCGCGGTCCCCAGCCCCGCGGTCCCCAGCCCCGCGAGCAGGATGCGACCACTGGAAAACCGGCTGCAGGTTGCACCGCACCCCGGGGCGCCCAGCCTAGGCGGTGCTCTCAGGGAACCGAGCCTGGACAAAAGCCCTGGGAAAACGTCGCCTTTGAAACTAAGCGCGTAAATAAGTACCGACGTAAACCCGGGCTGCCACCGGCAGACAGCGATCGCGTCTTGGCAGCGATGCTGCAGCCCCGAGACGTGTTGCTTGTGCGTGGCGCTCATCCTCCGGCCGGGAAGGATGCGCCCCAGCCCCCGGGGCCAACCACAGCCCCCGGCCCCCAGCCCCGCCGTGCGTCCCGGGGGACCCCCCGCGCACCCCCCGCGCGGACAGAGGGACCCGCGTCCCCTCCCGCCGCGGGGGAAGGTTGGGGTGAGGGGGCGCCCCGCCAGTGCTGGCGGTTATCGGGATTCGGCTTTGCGGGGTCTGGGGGGAGGGAGGGATGTTCCCGAGAGCCGCGGCCGGTATCCCAGCGCGGTCCCAAGGCGCACTGAGCCCGGCGGCTCCGGCCCCAGCATCTCCCCGAGCATCCAGCTGCCCGGCGAGCCCCCGGGGCACCCGCCAGTGGGGAGCTGAGCCCCCGGCCCCTCTGGCCGGCTCCGGCTGGGGCCGAACCCCCTCCCCACAACGGGCATGTTTGCAGCAACATGATATCACCTAATAACGCCGAATAAGGCAATGACGGTACGTTGGAGCGATCCGACCTCGCCGGTCTCGCCACACGGCGCGGAAAGCTATTTGCAGATTTGCTAAGCCCTTTTGAATGAATGCATCTGCAGCTGACCTTTAACAATAGACGCTGAAATAGCACAATCTGTGGGACCAGATTTGGGGGGGAAGGGGGGGGGGGGGGGGAGGAAGAGATGGGTGAATATTGTAATCTCTGCAATCTCATTCACTTCCTTTCCCAAACACCCGCACACCGGGGGGGAAAAGCGGTATTTTTCCTGTCCACCGGGGCTCTGTCTCAAACAAGCCGTTCCCAGCGGCGGCGCGGCCACATGGCACCCCGAAAGCCGGTGGCGGCGGGACCGGCGCGCACCCCGCGGGCATCGCTCCGCGGAGGGGCGACTGCGACAAGGATGCTCCGGCCCCCCCTCCTCTCCCGGCGCTCTCTCACCTTCCCTGGCTTTCAGCAAGACGGTGTTGGCAACGATGTTTTCCAGCTCCATTGACGAGCTCGGGCAGCGTAGGCAGGCAGCGGCACTGCAGCAGGACGTCACTCCCGAGGTGCGGAGTCTCCGGGCGACCACCCGCCTCCTGCCCCTAGCGCGTTATCCCGCCGTGCATGGCCCCCGCCTCCCTGCCCTGCCCTCGCCTCCGCGCTGCCGGGCGCAGCCGGCGCTCCCCGCGCTATCTGCTCCCGCGGCGCCTCGCCCCGCTACTCCATCCTCCGCCCCGCGGGCTCCCCACCGGTTTGAGAGCTCGGGCGCTCCTGCCTCCCTCCCCCGGGGGTGTGGCACCGCGGAGCGGCCCCGCAGCCCCGCGCAGGCGCCATCCCCGCCGCCGGCTCCGCGGGGCCGGGCACGCCGGGACGTGTAGTCCTGGGGCGGCCCCGCCGCACCTGGCGCCGGCCCCGCGCCCGCGCAGCGAGCCCCGCGGGAGGGGCGCGCAGCCCGCCGCGGGGGGGGGGGGGGGGGGACCGCGGGGGGGCGGGGGGCCTGGAGCGGAGCGGCCCGGGCGGGGGGCTCGGGGCGGCGGGGGGCCGTGGGGCGATGCGCGGGGCGATGCGCGGGGCGATGCGCGGGGCGATGCGCGGGGCTCCCTGCGGCGCGGCCCCGACGGCGGCAGCGCGGCACGGCGCAGCCCTGGTACCGGGCGCCACCCCGCGGCGGCGGCCCCGGCACGGGACCCCCAGGGCTCCCCGGCCCCGCCCGAGGCACCCCTGCCCGGAGTCCCCGGCCCGGGACCCCCGGGGCTCCGTGCTGGTCACCGCCTCACAGGCGCTCGCAGCCGGCGGAGGAGCCCCCCGACAGCCAGCAGCCTCCATCCTCTGCCCTGCGCTGCACGCCCTGCTCCGGGGCTGGAGGCACCAGCTTCTCGCCTTGCTGGAGAGCTTCAAAAGTCCCCGAGGGAATCCCATCTTTTCTGCCACACCATTGGGTTTGGTTTGGTTTGGGTTTTTTTATCCTGGGAAGCAGTTGCGTGAGACATCAACCACTTGTGGAAAGTTTGTGAATTTTAAGCACTAGATTACAACGTAAATTCTCTTCTGTCTATATAGGACAGACGCTCCTGTCAGCGTTATTGTGATTTTCCTGGCAATGGGGTAGATCGATTCAGCAGGTCAAGCAAAGAAAGAAAAATAAAAACAACCCATTACTCTCGCTAACACTCTTCCCCATCTGTATTTGCATTGATTAAATCCACATAAAGCAAATCAAATTAACATGCATCTTCTTGTAAGTGGAGCACAGACACTACTTTTTCCTCTTTTTTTTTTTTTTCATTTTACCAATCATATTTCTTTCTACAGCCATGCAGAAATTACTTGCAATAGCAGAACTTGTAGTCTGCCTAGAACACGTTTTTCTGAATATAGGAAATAAATGAGAAATCCATTTAATGAATAATACCCTGGGCATTAGGATGAAATGGCTATAATATGTGCCTTTTGTACCCAGTTAAGCACCAAAAATTAGAACTTTGGAAGTTACTGTGTGTAGCAGGTGGCACTACTGTGTACAGTCTTCCTTGTCCTCTCTCCTATCACTTCGGAAAACGTTCACCCTCCAGAAGCCGTGCCATGTTGTGGTTACTTTCTTTGTAATGCCAAGTTCTATACGCAGCTGTAAAGTACCGGAAGATTTTTCTCTGATTAAATAATTCTTAAGGGAAAAATTGCTTCCTGGAAACCAGAGCCTTAGCATGGAGATGAGGTTCCTAAGGAGTGTCTGCCCTGCTTGTTGTTTGACCACTTCTGCGCAACAACTGATGCTCGCTTGTAAACAGAGCAAATTATACTCAGGTTATAAATGCGTTTCACATCCCTGCCCAGCCTTCTGCTGATGGGCATCACAAGGACAACACCAGCATCACAACATGGCTGATATTGGAAGACACAGTTACATACTTCTATTACATACAATGTTTTTAATGCTACAAGCAACTTCTCTCTCCAAAGGAAAAGTGAACACACATGCCTTAGTCCCCATTTTGTAAAGCAGCACGCACAGCAGCAGCAAGCTTGTGACAGCAGTGGGCTCCCAGTGCGCTTGCCACATCTCAGCATGAGGCTGTTCAGTGGGGAGGCATTTGCCTTAGTGGGAGACTCCACAGGGAGCACTGACTGTGTTTGGTGTGTAACTTTCACACAGGTGCCTGAATGAAGAGGGCTGATCTTGAAGCTCTTAAGTTTAAGTCACACTTGGAAATCAGCACGTGCACTCAACGACTCTGCTGCTCCTCTTCTATGTGTACCCCTATATACACAGTCATCTGCAGTACCACCCTGTGGGACAGAAGCACGACTCTGACATGCTGGTGCCCTGTATACTTGTGAACATTTATTTAAATTCTTTAAAAGGTACATAGATTTATCAGAAGAGTTACAACAGATCTATACAGTGTTCACAAATGCCATGAGGCTACCTGGTGTTCACGAACGGTGCAGCTCCGAAGCACTTCATGTTCCTGGCAAGCAAAGGCGCAGTTACCGTCCCTTCAGAAACACGGGCAGAAACTGAACAGAGTGTTGTGCTGCTGCCAGAGTGGTTATTTCAACTAAGCTGGATGACTTTCCATTAAAGTGGACTAGGAGCAGTCACGTAACTTAAACATGGCTGAGTGCAGGGAGTGGAAAGCTGAGCTCTGCTACTGGCCTGCTGAGATTGCGCAATAACACGTTTGCCTTAGTTACACATCTACATGGAGAGCAGCAATTCTGACTTCACTTTTACTGGTAAGAACAATGGAGTGGGTTTCCTTAAGGATTCTTACAGCATTTAACAAAATAAAACTCGTTTCCGATAAATCTGAGTCAATGTGGTGCACTTGGACATGGAACGAGGTGTGTTCACTAGCACAACGCCCTACTTTGAAGACAATCAGTCCTCACTGCATCTCTCTTTTCTACTACATTTTTTTCAAGCCTGAATTTACCACTGATAACACAAGAATGGTCTGCTTCAGCACAGACCTCAGATGGATGGCCTCTTTCAAGGATGTGACTCCCCATGGGCTGCCAGGACAAGTGCCACTGCACAGACCTACTTGCCTCAAAGTCCATCAGCTGGTCTTTGCAAAACCCACTGCAGCATTTGGAGTCTTACCTCTGGAATTAGCTGCTGGTATCTTCATTTTTGTGTCGCCTGGAACACCTGGTTCACAAAACCAAGACAATATAAGGAAGAGGTAGATTTATTTATATCCATTTTCTCTTGTGACAACACAGTCCTTTAATTTCAAGGTATGACCACATCTGATTTAATGGAGCAGTCAGGTGCTCTGTGAGCAAGGAAGAAACAGGAGACCTGTGAGTCTGTTCCACAGCATATCTTATTCTATTCACTGTTGTAAACTCTGGTGCTGAAATATTCGAGCATGGACTTGAAGACAGGATGGCAGGGAAGGAATACAGGTCTTTTTTGCTGGCCTAAAGATCCTGATTCAGCGCTTGCTGGGAGAAAGGAGAAAATTTAGTCTAAATTATAAGCAGAAGCAGCCAATTGTGGAATGGGTGGAAAAAACAAAAAAAAAGAAGAGGCTACCAAAAAACAGGCTCTGAAAAACATGCTTAATGTGTTTGGTTGTTCTGCTTTTAAATGAAACATCTTCATCCAAAATCATTCAGGAAAGGCTCAGAAAGAAACCTTTTTGCGTGCTGAACATCAGGATAAAGCAGGGCTGGCAGCCATCTTTCCTGTATGGGAAAAGAGAGGTTTGTAAATGAAACGCCAACACTGTGCGAGACCCAAATGCATCAGTTTAATAAGAATAGGAAAGCAGCAAGGCAGAGTGTGATATTCTGAGCCACTGTAAGGGATGAGTCATCGCCAGGGTGGGCTCATGCAGCTCCCAGCCAGAAACACAGCAACAACACACCCAGTTTTATCCTGCCACCAGAGAAAAACCACCTGGCCTCAGTACGGCTTGCTTGAAATGTCAGGATAAGACCCCCAGTGAACCAGATATCCAAAAGGCTCTTGCCTGTACTTATCAATGGGAACCATACCCTAACAGCACCTATCTCCTAAATCCATGTTATAATACACAATTAATACAGTAAAGCCTGCTAACGATTAGCTCTAAGCTGGGTTGGGTTCGGAATTGCTTCTGAAACTTAGTCCTACAAACCGGCAAATTCTTTCGCCTCCTGCTCGGAATCGGCAGGTGGGAGCACACAGGCCTGTGTGAACGCGTTTGCAGGCAGCTGTAACCTCTTACAGAGCCCCTTTGTGTAAGGACAGAGGCTGCCATCTACCAACAGCCATGGGGTGATGCATCTTGTTGTCTAAACCAAACTTTTTGCTTTGGCTTAGATAAAAAAGTTTATGCCTCTGTTGTTTCTTTCCATTTCCAAGCTTTTTTTTTTCCTCCCCTCTCTCCCCAGTTATCTATTTCCTCAAGGTAGAGGACAAATGATTGTTACAGCATTTGAGCACATGGAATAAAATAACCTTCTAGAAGATGAGCAGATTTTATTTTTTAAACAGGCAGATGTATGCATCTCATACTCTGCACACAATCTGCCATTCAATGACCCATGCCAGCAGACCTGATTTGGGATTTGCTTACCCCTTTCATCAAGTTCAGGGAGAAGCAGCTACTTTTTCGCTCATATTCTGTTGTGTTAATGATGTTCTATGAAAGAGCTCTTTAACTCTCACAAAACAGTAATGGTAGCACCACACAAGCATTATCTAGCACTTTTTATCAACAGACCTCAAATTTTCTCACCAGAAAGACATATTTAATTATTCCCAGATAGGAAAAGAGAGGCACAGACTCAGAGCAGACAGGTAAGTATTCTAACCAAAAATAAAATTTCCATCTCCCGTTACCTGTTCAAGTGCCTTATCCACTGCTCTGCACCTTGTAAAGATACAAACCTCTCCACAGCCTGCTGAAATCCCTGGAGAGTCTTTCACCCACTTCAGATGTCTCAATTTGAATCAGGCTCAAAGATTCTAATCCTTCACATGCAAACATGTCCGTGCACTGCTGAGCTCGCGCTGCACCGGTGTGAACAAGCACTCCCTCACTGCGGTATGAGTGAGGCTGGGACCTGTCCAGCCAGGAAAAAGCCTGTGACAGACAGCAAAGCAGACAACCACGCTATCTGGAAAAGGATGCACATATGGTATCACCCAGCAGATTTATTTTGAACTTTGAATGGCAAGAAGAACCGTGTTTAGCAGCTACTGTATCCTGTGCCAGAGCCAGAGCTGAGGAACAAGGAACAACTCTTTTGCCAGGTGCACTTTGGCAGTGACAAGGTCCATCTTCAAACTGTAGGGATGCCCAGTAAAAAGCAAAATGGAAAATAAACCCCCTGTTAAATGGCAGTAGTTCAAGCTCTTGCCCAGTGGTCCGAGAAGCTGAATTACGCTGCCTTCATAACAAAGCATGAGCAATATTTCCCCACCTGCAAGCCAAGTGTTTAAACAAAGAGTTTTACACAAATAAAACTTTCCGGGGAGGGGGGAAGGACACAGTTTGAGAATACATCCACTTAGAAGTCGTGGGTGAGACAACCATCCTCAGGAAATCCTAGCAACAGCCCTTTTCTGGCTGCCACAATAGGGCTCCCACAGCTGAGGGAAAGGAGCCGCTGTGGCCCAGCAGTCCCTGGGCGCACAATTTGGTGCCCAGCCATGGGGGACTCAGCTGGGCGAGCACATCTCTCCGTTCCATTCCACAGGGCTGTCCAGGGAATCAGCCGAGGTAATGGCTGATGGTTCTCTGCTACTCTTCACCGACAGTTACTGCTCTGCTGGTGTCCCAGGCTCAGCTCCGCTGCTCACCACTCCGCTGGCAGCCCTCAGCTGTGGCACAAAGACCTCCCAAACCTCTGCTGCAGGCACGTCTCGACCACCTCTCCTTCCCTCTCCATCGCCAAGGCTGCAGGCTACAGTATAGCACACCCACACTTTGAAACACATTAGAAACACATGTTTTCTAATGCACAAATAGTTTACACACTTCCACTTTTAGGTTTTCAGGGGTTTTTAAGCAAGAATGCCCCTAACTTTTAGGTGAAAGACATGCAAATAAGCTGAGTAGCTCAGCTAGCTGGCCCCCCTTGCTCTGCTAGTGACCTTCCCAGCAGAGTCCTCATCCAGCTGGCACTTTCAAGCAGCCCTGGTTCATCAGCAAGAGTCAAAACTGAACTCTCTCCCACACCTTCAGGTTTCCCTTAATGAAGCACTAATGAGAAGCAAAGGGTAAGCAAGTGTCCTTGACTCAGGACCTGCTAGTTCACTGACCCAGCATTGTGCTTGCACACACATACACACACAGATGCTGAATGCACACTTAGAGCTTCTTAGGGGGTGTTTTGCCCTGAAGGGAACAACTTCAAAATCAAAAGCAATAGTGATTCTATTTAAATTCAAGGAAATCAGTGGATGCAGTGAGAAGTGAGACTACTATGTGGGTAAACGCCATGCTGCAGTATCTGTATACTTTAGTGTTCACATTTTCTTCACTCTCTTCTCACCATGGCTATAGGAAGAATTCATCGCTTGCACCCTTGTGCAGAACAACTCCATCTTCATCACAAGCCCAGCCAGCCATGCAGTACCCCTGTGCACATATGAGTAAGTAACATTATTCTGGATGCTCTACTTGGAACTGCAGGTTTTGAGATTATTGGAGCCACGTTTCCAGCTGTTATTGGCTACATCAGGATTAATAAATACAGGAGTGCTACAGAAAGGTATCAGTGACTGAAACTAGTGGTGATGTTAAATGCTCAGAAAGGTCTTGGTGTGCTTTTGGACAACACTGACTAACACTGCCCCAAACAGTGCCTGGGCATAGTGGGGAGTTAATACTGGCTAGTGAGTGACCCTAACAGGCTGATTGCACACAACCGCCCTCCTTTGAAGGCTCACAGTTTAGTATTACAGAGGTGACCAGACCATGCCAGCTGGATCACCACCAGGAGTAAGTTTGCTGATTTGTTCAGAAGTACAGATTCAGCATCCATTGAGCTCATCCCAGGGGCCTGGGAGGTAGCTGACATTGCACTGGCTGCCTTTGGCCCCAGATGCTGACGGCTGAGCTTACCCTGCCGCGAAGCCAGCCAGGCTTCTCTCTAGGCACAAGGTGGGATCTCCCCTTCGTAAAAGCCCGTGACTATTTATAAACACTAATGTTAAAACAGAAATTACCGAAACCCAGAAGCGAACCCGGGTTCAACTCGATTTGACTGTTTAGACGAAGAAACGCACAAAAAGATGCTAAGAAAAGCAGACTTTTAGAAAGCGTTTTTCAGCACTGCGGGTCGCGCACGCCGCCGAGGCGCCAGCCCAGCGCCGGGCTCGGCCGCTGCCACCGCCCGGGGCTGAGCCGAACCGGCTGAGGAAAACCCCGTGCTGCTCCACGGACTGTTAAAGCATCTCCTTGGGCTTGAGCTGGGGGGCCCTGGGCTGCGACAGCTGGCTCTCCGAGACGCCCAGCTTCAGGGGGAGGCTGACCCGTACCAGGCGTGCTGCCCCAGGCTGCGCACCCCCCCACCAGCCGCAGCCTGCAGCGGGGGCCGTGGCTCCCCGCCCGCCCGCGGAGCTGCCGCGCAGCCCGGCTGCTCTGACTGGGGCCGGGCCGTGCCCAGCGGCGCTCGGTGCCGCCGGCAGAGCGGGGCCGGGCCCGCGGGAGCCGCCCGCACACACCGCCCGCTGCCCGCAACGCTGCCGGCGAGCGGCCGTCGCTGCCTGCGGGGGGGGCGAAGCCACGGCTTCGGCCTGCAAAGCTCAGAGCCGAGAGGCGCTCAGCAGGCACACGGCTATCGCGCCGCAACCTGCTGGTCGTGACTGAACAACGATAAATGAAGCGAGTTCAAAGCAGCCAGAAGGCGTTTGGAAGCTCTATACGCGGCCGGCTCCCGAGCGCCACCCGCGCTGCCGTCAGCCGCCGGGCTCAGCCCGGAGAACGCGCCGCCCCGCTCCGAGCCGCTCAACGGCGGGAAAGAGGCCGGGCCCGGCCCTCCCGGCGGCGCCCAGGGCGGCCCCGCTCCGCCCCGTCCCCCCCGCCGCCGCGCTCAACATGGCCGCCGCGCTGGGAAGGCTCCTGCGGGCCGCGGTGAGTGAGCGGCCCTCCCCGGCTGCCCCCGGCCGCAGCCCCCGCGGCTCTGACCCTCCCTGTTCCCCCCGCAGGTGCCCGCCGCCGGGAGGAGGCTGACGGCGCGGCCCTTGCCCTGCGCTCGCCGCCAGTTCAGCCTGGGTGAGTGCGGGGAGGCCGGCGGGGCCGCGGGCATGCCTCGGGGCCTGGGCCGGGCGGCGGGAGCGGCTCCAGCGGCCTGCGGGGGCCGGGCGGCTGCGGCCGGCGGGAGGCGGCGGCCCGGCCCGGGGCTCGGCGGGGCGGCCCTTGGCGGCACGGCCCGCAGCGTGCTCTCTCCCCGCAGGCGCTCGGCTGCTTGCTCCCGCGGTCACGCAGCACGCCCCGTTTTTTAAGGGAACGGCGGTTGTTAACGGCGAGTTCAAGGAGCTGAGCCTCGATGATTTCAAGGGGAAGTACCTCGTCCTCTTCTTCTACCCCCTGGACTTGTGAGTTTGGGTGTCTCTCCTTTCAGATGGGCCTCCTGCCTTGCTGAAGGTCACCAGAGGCTGCACATCGTTGCTGGCCGAAGCGGCCGGTTTTGCGTTATTTGGGCAGGCCTTGCACGGCAGGGGTGGCCGGCCCTTGAGCGTGAGTGTTAAGACTTGGGGGTAAATGGCCGCTGTGTTTGAAAGCAACGGGTCCGGTGGCTGGAGAGCATCTTCTAGCTGCCGGGACTGCTTCAGGAGGTAGACGTGGCCATGCAGGTGTGGTTCCTCATGCAGCCAGATGCTGGGGCGAGGGCATTGCCTTGCAGTTCAGGGTTGCCTTGGGAGACTCCCTCCTTTTAAGCAGCAGGGCCAGCAGAATTGCAGCTGTAGGCAGCTCTGAGAGAAAAGCTGAACAGATGGGGCTGAGCCTGTCCGGGAGACTTGACTCACCAAGTGTGTCCTGGTGTATGCAGGCATGTGGGGGAGGATTTAACCTGCAGTCCTTTCTGCTATAGTTTCCAAAGACTGTCTAGAGAGTATCTAGCAGAGACGGTTTCTCCAGCTCTGCGAAGAATCTGTCTAGAACTGAGAGTTGAAAACTAGTGTGCCAGCTGGGTGGCTGTGGCTGTTGCTTTGAGATGGACTGAAACTGATCTTGAGTGGGAAACGTTAAAATTACAAAGCTAAAGAAAACACCCTGCTGCATTAGTGCCTAGAAACAGACATGAGAGTCTTTTCTAAATTCCCTGGAAAGATTGCAGAATCATTAAAGCCTTTTCTCTCTTCCCACCCAGCACCTTTGTCTGCCCCACAGAAATTGTGGCTTTCAGCAACAAAGCAAATGAATTTAATGATGTGAATTGTAAAGTGGTGGCAGTTTCTGTGGATTCTCATTTTTGTCATCTGGCCTGGATAAATACCCCACGAAAGGTATGAATTGAGCAGCTGTTTGGGGCTTTTGCTGCTGGTTTGTTCTCTCTTCACAAGAGCTCCTGAGAAGAAAAGTTGAATAAAAAATCGTGCAAACACCAATTTCAATAGACTGCTTAAAGTGATATCTGAAATGATTTAACTTTTACATCTAATGACATAATTCTGACCTCAGTCTTTTGTTTTCTTGCTCTTTTCCTTAATAATTTAGGGTTTTTTTTTTAATCTTTGTTTTGCTCTCTTATTAGTCTTGTAGGTTACGTCATGTCCTCATATGTTTATCTCAAAAGACAAATATTCAGCATACCTGTCGCTGTGCTAAGCTGCTTGTTGCAGCCAGTGGTTTGTGTGCACCATCACAGAAAACGAACAGCAGCTGTTTAGTCACTATTGTTAACCAATACCTAATGGTCATGGCTTCAGCATGGAAGCAGAACCACCAGTTTATTGGAGCACTTGTATTATTAACTCTTGCTTGCTAAACTGGCTCCACTTGGTCAATACAAATGGAGGTCCTCAGCTTTCTTCAGGGAAAGTAAGTGATAAAGATGGCCTTTTACTGGCAAGGACCCTCTTTCAGATGTAATATAAAATTATATGGTTTTGATCACATAAAGCATCTCAGTAGTTTGGTTAGCTGTAGAGAATCGGAGGTGTCACAAGAAAGTGCAGAAGTGCCTGTGCCATCAGTCATGGCCCACATGGTGGTGTGGGCAGCAGTGTGCAGCAGTGCCGGCAGACTGGCGTGCCTGCAGCCCTGCCCTTGTAACGTACAGGGCAGGGAGGAGTTTGCTAGAGGTAATACAGCTTGGCTGAGCCTGTCCGTACTTAACTTTCTGCATGCTTTGTTCAAAGCTCTGGAATGTGATTGTGGACTTTCACCACTTTACGCCAAAGCTGTTCAGCATATGCCAGTCAGGCATACTGCTCTGGGCACATATAGCAGAATGCCCTGCAAAGGGTGGAAAGAGTTCTGTGGTGTTGCAAACAGGAAACTGACACCTGAGAAGCTAAGGCCTTGGTTTCTCCAACATAGTACGAGAGCTCTGTTGCAGGCAAGCATTTGCAGGATCAGGGTCTGAGTGACTGAGATTACACAATGATTCACTGCTGCTGCCAGGAATAGGAAAGCTAACAAATTCCAGGTTTATTTCAAGGATAGAAAGCTTATCTCTCTTGCAGCTCTCAGTATGTTGCAAAACTGAAAGAAATCTTGGTTGACTCTCTAAACAATATTTAAATTGATTGGGGGGGAGATAAAAAAATAATATGTGCACTAAATAGAGCAGCAGAATTCTTGACACACCTAGTTTGGCTGTTCGAAGATTTGGGTTTTGTCTGCTTGTAGTATGCAGGTTGGTTTTCCCTTCCCTGCCCACTGTGTTAATCTTCTTTAGTTTTGCACTTAAATATGCAGTAGACATTTTTGTATTCAAAGCTCTTGAATAGCGTACAAGGGAAACCTTTCTGAAGATTTATGACTGTTGTCATAGGTAGCCTTTTACCACCAAAATAAGCAATTCTAAAATGCTGAGTGCCAAAGAAGGTTTTCATGTTCCAGAGAAACCAAATGTTCCTGACTTTTTAAAAAAGACAAACAAACCAACCCAAAACCAAATAAACAACAGCCCCCACCTGTGGTTCCTTTCATGGAGCAAATGGCACACCTGTTTTGTTGTTAGTGTACCCTCAAGAGCACAGAATTCAGCAGCTTTAAGAAGGATAATCCTAGAAAATGTTTTAACAAAATGGAATCTTACTCTGTTCTCTAGAGTGGCGGTTTGGGCAAAATGAATATTCCGATTCTGTCGGACCTCACAAAACAAATCTCCCGTGATTATGGTGTGCTGCTAGAAGGACCTGGCATAGCACTAAGGTAACGCACAATTGCTCAAGACTCTGTTATGACATAACCCAGTCTAAACCAACATGAGCCATGCTGTCCCCTCCTGCAGGGGAAACTGGAAGGATCAAATGAAGACTGTAAGATGTTTTCTGCAGAACTTCTGCTGGATCCCACCCTAGGAAAAGGGTACATGGGCATTTAAGTTGAGAATGGTTCCAGGCCCCTCTCAGAATGCATGCAGGGGAAAGCCAGCTCTTCTGCTCTGAGTGAGTGGGAGAACTCCATGTCGCTAAGGAAAACAAGAGTACGATAGAAGAGCATTTTACAGTATTTTTTATGTATTTCACACTTTAGGTCTGTCCCTTTGTTGTTGTCCTTTCTTCTTAAGGGAGGAGACTGCCTTAACTTCGGTGTGGGAAATTTCTAAAGTAGTTGTCTTAGAGACCACTATAGTCAATCCTGTATTTATTTAGAATAAAAAGATTGACATTCTCCACCATGGGAATACTTACTAAAAGCAAGTAGTGGTCCCTGAGAAAAAATGGATTGGGTAGGAGTCTTTGGAGATTTTTGGTTCCTGATTTCTTTGGATCAGGAAATTCTGACATTTTTTCTGTTGATAAGTTAATTAGTATGGTAAGACTGGGACTTGGGTTTTCACAAATGTTTATACGCAACAGATTTTAATTTAGTAGTATTACTTATTACGTAAGTAACTCAACAGATATTCTTATCAAAGACACGGGAAGGATGCCAACAATCAACTTGGAAATACAGGTGGAATGAGAAATGATACCTTTGTTATACATCTGTCTTAAGAGTCTTTTGCATATTTTGTAATTTCACAATACCATACCAGTTGACTTGGTTTGTGGCTTTTGATCATGCCACTAACAAACAATGTATCAAACTCTGTGTTGCTCCTCCTAACTCTGGTACGTGCATCTAAGAATAACTACCTTGCTGAAATAGTACATCCACTTTCTTCTGTTTGGTCTTGAAATGTGATTTGCGTTTACTAAATTATTGCTCAATTACAGAGGTCTCTTCATCATCGATCCAAATGGGATCATCAAGCATCTAAGTATCAATGATCTCCCCGTTGGTCGTAGTGTGGAAGAGACCCTCCGCTTGGTGAAAGCATTCCAGTATGTGGAAACACATGGAGAGGTTTGCCCAGCAAACTGGACTCCAGACTCCCCTACAGTAAGTGTTTGCTAAATGTCGTTTTTCTAAGTATAGACACTGGCACATTTGTGCATGTCTGAAGGGCTGAGACCTACTTGAACGTGAGGTGCTTGACTGAATCTGTGCCTGTTGTCTAAATCTGAGACTTTCATTGGCTGGACCAATCCAGCCTGTCTGTATGTAAAAGTGTGATTTCTGCAAAGAAAGTCACTGATTTTCTTTTAGGAGACACAAATTTGATTTAAAACTCTAAATTTGACTTCCACTCTCCACCGGTTGTCCTCACATTTTTTTAACTTATTTAATGCCCTGCTTGATATTTGGCAGGAAAAATGTGTTATATGCTTAAAACTTGCAAGCAGGATCTTGTATATCACTTAGGCTTCAACCAAGTGCAGAGACAGAAATGACCTGTTTTTTTTATATAGTATGCATGGTTTTTCTTGGATAAAGTGTCAAATCTGTAATTTTATCTTAGTTACAGCATATAGTAACTAAACTTTCTTTTCTTGACAGATAAAACCAACCCCAGAAGCTTCTAAAGAATATTTTGAGAAAGTGCATAAATAAACATGCAAATATGTGGGCAAAACTCTTTAGTTACCATAAACTGAAGACATTAGGAAAGCAGCTGTGATTATTAGAAAAAATCAAATCAAAGTTCTCATTTTCTCATGTTTAAGAAGAAATTAAATGCTGAAATACTTACTGACTGCCTTGTCTTGTTTTACAAAGAAGGGTAAAAATTAAGGCCTTTCCCCCTGCCACCTTTTTTTGTGGTTTGGGGTTTTTTTTTCCCAATTTGATGTCATGAATTTCTGTGACGACTATTCTTTCTGAATACAACAAGTACACAAAATACAGTTGTCTTCCCCTGGGTTTTTCCTCTTTCCCTAACTAGTTTTGGACCAGAAAGTTCCCGTTTTCTTTTCCCACATGAAAAATTAAATTTGGTAACAGAAGTTTGAAACAATGGGGACAATGCAGAAAATAAAGAGTTTTGATACATGGTTTGTTTTCAATGAATTTCCCAAAGGAAGAGATGAATGTAACAAGTAAAAAATAAAAAATTTCCCTGGTTTTGTGTGTAAATGCACTGTAACTTGAATGTAAATACATGCCATTTTAATCCAGCATATAGTCAAAGATTCAGTGCAGCTATATATACAGGAGCGTTAAAGAACTTTCCTTGTGAATGGAGCTTAAGGACAAGCCTTCGTCATTGAAAGCATTGCTTATTTGCTTTGATCTGTCTGTTGTACTGCTTGAAAACCATGTAGCATATCTCTAGCTATAATAAAAGATCTTACCATTGACCAGCAGCAAGTATATTGCTTTGCTTTTCTTTTGCTTTTCCCCTCAAAGATTCCCTCTGTTCTGAAGAGGTTGGATAAGTTGCATTGCCTTAGAAACTCTCTTGTGTACTTTTGTTTGCAGCAAGCAGTTAACAGCCGTCACTGCCTTTGTGTGTGCACTGCAGTGAGCAGGCCACAGACAGTAAGTAGCAGGTGTGCTACTGAAGGGCCAGATAAATCAATACAATACTGAATGGGTTTGTATTTTTCATCTTCTGCCTTTTTGAGCAGGGAAAAGGACTTAAGATAAACAGAAGCACAAGGGAGCCACCTTGGCAAAGTGGCTGTTGTGTCCTAAGTTACCTTTGTAACAGGGTATCAACACTGCAATGTAAGTGAAAAGATGAAAAAATGAGCCTGATGTGTGGTGCCCAGTGATACTCCAGGTTTCAGTACTTGCAAATCTCTTTTCAGTCCCAATGTTTTAGTTCCGTTTTGTGTAAATCCACTAGTATCCATGCAGTTTTTCCAATAAACCTGCTCTGGACCTATAGTACATGAAGTTAAACCCCTGTGCAGCTCAGTAATGCAAAACAACACACTAGTGGTGTTGGTGGCAGCTGTTTGTGCCTGTGAAACTGCAGGGCACTGACACACTGATCTTTCATCGGCTGTATCTTTCACAGCATCAGAGTGGCTGGGGTTGGAAGGCACCTCTGGAGCTCATCTAGTCCAACCCCTGCTAAAGCAGGCTCACCTTGAGCAGGTTGCAGAGTTGCATCCAGGCAGGTTTTGAATGTCTCCAGAGAAGGAGACCCCGCAGCCTCTCTGGGCAGCCTGTGCCAGTGCTCCGTCACCCTCCAGGTAAAGCTGTTCTTCCTCATATTCAACAGGAACTTCTTGTGCTGCAGTCTGTGCCCGTTGCCCCTTGTCCCGTCACTGGGCACCACTGAAAGGAGCCTGGCCCCGTCCTCTTGGCACTCGCCCTTGAGATGTTTGTAGGCATCGACGAGCTCCCCTCAGCCTTCTCTTCTCCAGGCTAAGCAGCCCCAGCCCCCTCAGCCTTTCCTCATACGGGGGATGCTCCAGTCCCCTCACCATCTTGGTACCCTCCGCTGGCCCCTCCCCAGCAGTTCCCCGTCTCTCCCGAACTGGGGAGCCCAGTATGGACCCAGCACTCCAGGGGCGGCCTCAGCAGGGCAGAGCAGAGGGGGAGGATCACCTCCCTCCACCTGCTGGCCATGTTCTTCCTCATGCCCCCCAGGGTCCCACTGGCCTCCTTGGCCACAGGGCCACTGCTGGCTCACGGGCAACTTGCTGCCCCCAGAACCCCCAGTCCCGTCCCCGCAGAGCTGCCCCCCAGCAGGCCAGCCCCAGCCTGTGCTGGTGCCTGGGGCTGTCCCTCCCCAGGGGCAGGACCCTACACTGACCTCTGTGGAACTTCATCAGGTTCCTCTCTGCCCAGCTCTCTAGCGCGGTTCGGGTTGGAAGGGACCTTAAAAGAGCATCCCGCTCCACCCCCTGCCACGGGCCGGGACACCTGCCACCAGACCAGGCCGCTCCCAGCCCCATCCAGCCCGGCCCTTCGCTTCCCTCAGTCACTTTAAGCCAGTGTGGAGGCCGCAGGGGGTCCCCGCAGCCCTGCTCCTTGGCTCCGTGCAGGGGGAAACCGCTGGGAGGGGAAAAGGCGATCGGGTCTTTCCGAAACCGGAACCGCTCCCCGCCGCCCCCGGCCCAGCCGACAGCTGCCTCCCGCCGGCTCCTTCCGTCCCTGCCCGCCTCCTCCGCGGCAGCGGGAGCCCCTCAGGGCGGGAAGGTCGCGCACGCCCCAGGCGCACCCCGCGGGAGCCGCGGCCGGGCGGGATCGCGGCGCTGCGGCACCGTGCCCGGGCGGAGCGTGCAGCGGCCGGACCGTCCCCCGGCGGCGCCTTTCCGGTGCCGCGGCCTCATGGACCCCAACCTGCGGTTCTGGAGGGCGGAGGGGCAGGTGAGAGGCCGCGCGAACCGGAGGGGCTGGGACGGGACGGGACGGGACGGGACGGGACGGGGCGGGGCGGGGCGGTACGGTACGGTACGGGGCTCGGGCGGGCTGCCTGCCTGCCCCCGAAATAACGCCTCCCTGACTCGGGTCTCCGGCAGTCTTTTTTCCAGAGGTTTCTTCTCTGGGTGGATGTCTTGGACCCCCTGCTGCTCCTCAAGTCCTCCGTGAGTACCGTGCCTCGGCCTGGCCGCCTTTGAGTGCCGAGCCGCGGCCGTGGTGACGGGAGGGATGAGAGGGACGGGGGTGCGGGGCGCCGGGGGACCGGGCACCCCCCCAACCCCCGGGCTCCGGGGCTCCCACCGAGGGTCCGGGCACCCCCCGGGCTCCGGGGCTTCTGCCACCGGGGCTGCTGCCTGGTGGCCTTACAGACCATGGCTCTGCTGAGGTGTGAAGTAACAGCGTTACATGGCGACTGGGGAAAAGCTAAATACATACATATATACACATATATATGTATGGGAGACAGACATATGCGTGTATGTGCTTTTATGTATAATTACACGAAACAGGGCATTTCTGGCCACCACCATTTCAGCCAGCCTGTTTGGACCACGGCTGCCGTGCCAGCAGTTGAGTTAGCCCAGTTCAGAAGGCCCCAAAGACAAGGGAGACAAGCAAGGAGCTGGGCGTATGGGGAGCTGCGGCAGCCCGGCACGGGACGGCATCGCCCGGCGGCACCGCAGGCACCCAGGATCTCGGCCGGCCACGCCGCGTGCCCCTTCTGGCCCTGCAGCATCACCCAAAGCCCATGGGGCTCTGGTTCCCTTCCAAGTGGCTATACTGAAATTAACATACTGCAGCTAACTCCCTCAGAGGGAGCACAACGGATCTGTAGGCTCTTGTTATGCCAGAGAACAATTACTACAATTTTAACATTAATTATTGAAAGTGTGATGCTAGAGACATTGTTGGTCATAAAGCGTAGCTTCTGAATTTCAGGAACTGTCATGACAGCAAGACTCTGAGAAAGATGTGCTTTTCTGTCAGTCTGCTTCTGTACTGTTTTGTCTGGGGTGACAGAGGAAAAAGCACAGCATGTTGTATGAGAGTTGGCTGGTTGGTCAGTATGTTAAAGGAATTTTTGCTGATTTTTCTTTTTGAGGGGAAAGCTCCATTAAAGCAAAGAAAACACTGTCAAAATGTGTGTACATGAGATATTCCGTTGTCACCTGCAGAGTTACTGTGTTTTGTGTATTCATCTATATATATGTGTATATGGTATGAATACACATCTCTATATATTTACATGTACAAATAATACAATTTAGTAAATGTGCTTTATATATCTGTAAATGCAAACAAGAAAATTTTATATTACGTTCAGGGATTTGGAGATCTGGAATTAGTTCACATCTTGAATTAATATACACTGTTGCAAACAGAGGTGTACCTGTTGAAGAAAAGTCAAATCATCCCATAAATTCTCCTGAAAGGCTGTTTTTTATGTAGACTGTGGATACCTACATGACGTTACAGTTTTATTCTCTTTGTTTAAGTGTACCTGTTTTCTGTAATTAAAAGCTTAAGCCGAGTTTAAAGGAAAAGTGTACAATCTAGAACTTGATCACACATTTGTGAACATCCAGGAACATCTAGTGATGTTGTGACTCATTTCTGGTAATTTTAAAAGTCTGGTTTGGAATTTTGTTTTCAAATAGTCATCTAGGTGCCTGTGGGGATATCAGATGGCTGCTCTGGCAGCAAATCTTTGAGTTTGCCAGCGCACATGGGTAACTCTGAGTACAAGATTAACACTCTTGAATTCAGTGAGATTTTGCCTATGCTTAAATTTCCAGTGCATTTGTGTATTGGGTTGTAGGATTAATACTTAAAGGGACCAAGGGAGCCTGACTAATCTAAAATAGTTTCTATGATGGTGAATTGGTTGTGTCTCTAGGTGTATTCTTGCTTTCACCGCTCTGGTGAGGGGCAGGTGTGTTATTAGCTTGACATTGTAGGTTTGTATTTAGAGTGTTTTATAAGTGATATATTACACTTCAGAATATTGAAATCTGAATTATTTTTTCTGTTTGTTTTGGTGGTGTTTTTTTTCTCAACTATAGGATGAAATAAGAAGCAGCAGGTTATTCATACAAAACAGTGGGAAGACCCTAAGTGAGCCTGTACAGAATGATCAGGTATTTTGGAGTGCAGTTTATGGAAAATGGAGGGGTGTCTTTTCATGGCCGAGGTGGTTGATATTAACATAAGAGCTAGTAGACTGAATACTGAGCTTCAGATACATTACTACGGAGTTTTTTCTGATCTATGAATCTAGTAGGAATTTCTTTGGATTACTACTGACTTAAATTGCAGTATTATCATCCTGAAGAATGCGAGGCCATGTATCATGTAGCTGAGGTTAAAGGAAGTTCTTAGATCACTCTAGGAATCATTGCTCTAAGCTTGTCTGTCCTCAGCTGGGATGATACTGGTAGGTGATAAATACACCAAATGCTTAACGAGCTCATTTTGAATCTTAGATGTGGCATCACCATACGGAGGACAGGTTGGTTTGGTTCCACATCTCATAAAACGAACAGCAGCAGTACTTGGGTGGGAAATCTACTCAGAAGATTGCTGGAAGTAATGCTGAACCCTTGCTTCGTTAAAAGGAGTCTTTCTTTTGACTCACTATGCGCTGAGCTCTTCCTGTTGCATTTAGTACCTTGCGTGTCAAAGTCTGAAGGGAGAAATAAAAACTTCTGTGATTTCAGAAAAGCTAAATCTTAACATAAGTGTTTAGGCATGTTCTGTTTTAAAATACCTACTAGCTTAACTTTTTTAGATTAACTTTCTGTTCTGCTGTAGTGTGTGCTTTGGTGCTGTTACACAGCACATGGGATGTAAGTTATATTCAACAAGGAGTATGTGGAGAGAAATTTGACGGGAAAAAAATTAAAGGGATGTATACATATATAGCACTTTACATAAAGTAAGTTATTGGGGAGGGGGGGAAATTCAGAAAAAAGATTTTACTCAATCTCTTCTGAAACCTGACTACTAACCTAATTTTCAAATTGTTTAGACAAAAAAAGCCTTCCTGCTAAGCCTGGTAAGTTTACAAAATATTTATAATTTTTTTTTTCCTTCTTATTTAAGTATCGCAAAGGTTGTCTAATTTGCCTTTTCTTCTGTTGTTGGTTTTTCTTTTTTTCTTTTAAGTCCAGTGTACATCCTGATACAGACCAAATAATTCCTGTTGTGTTTAGACCTCCAGGTAAGTTGCCTTAAGAGAAGTTTTATGTATGTGACTGAAGCATCAAAGGGAAATAGCTTATAGTAAATAACCGCTGTGATACTCCAGCAATACTCTTCTCCATATAGAAAAGCAAGTAGCCTGTTAGTTGCATTGTCATATCTGTTGAAGATTGATTTATTCCTGTGGTCCTGTTGAGCAATTTTTCCCACAGTTTATCTGCTCATCTAGATGGAAATCGTCTGACCAATCTGTTTCTTGTCACTGCAGAATGGGTTCCAAAATCCCTCCACGTATGAAACAGTCTATGTGAGCTACGTTTTCACTTGATGGATGTGGCTACTGTATGAATTTACTTGCTGTGGTGGCAGATTAAGTCTTCTTGGGGTGTTGTTTAGGGAGCCAAGACAGCACAGGTTGTTAATCAGATACAACCATACTTGGGCTGTTTACTTATTGTCTTGTGTAATCACTTAGAGCTGTGGCGGCTCTTTTTTTTAATAGTGTTGAATTTCCCTTTGAAACTCAGCTATATCGTTTCCGAGTAGCCACACTGAGTGGAGTTCACAAGGGCTCCTTTTGGCTATGAGCTATGACCAGGTATTCTGGCTTCCTGAATGAGCAACGAGAGGCAAAGGTTAGAACTGAAGTCCATGGTGATGGTGGTTTTTTGTGGGCAGTGTTTTACTTAGAGCTGAACCTAGAAGGGGGAAGTTAGAGGAACTTTCTGCTCAAACCCATCCATCTAGACTCACAGCAGTTACTTTGACTGAAATAGTTTTCTTTCTTTTCAGCCTTCCTGCCCTTATCTCTTCCATTGGTGAGTAATCATGAAAGATGGCAGTGTACTGCAGGGCTTACATTTTTCTTAAGGCATGGGTTGGAGGAAGGGAATAGAAGGTTTTAGGCTTCTCTGTTGTATTTTCAGCACGAGTTTTTTAAAGTGGTATCTGTTTTATGAGGAGTACCGAGAAACCTAGAAATCGAGCCCTTAAGGAGTCCCATTGGAAGTCCAAACCTGCTAGCTAGCTTCCTTCAGCAGTATTCAGAGAGATCATTCACATCTGAAGGTCAGCCTTCTGATGCAATGTGAAATTCACTCAGCATTGAGAGCAAGGCCTGGTTTTGGTCTGTTTAACCTCAAAAAAACAGAACTACAGTAGGAAGGACTCAGGGCCTTGCATTCTGTGTTTCAGACTCAGAATGTGATTTTTTTCTTACATACATTGTGCATTTGCAAGTAAGAAATGGTATTTTCAAGAAATTACAAAAGATTTAAAAATAAACTCTTGTTATGGGGCTCAAAAGTTGCACAGTTTTGTTTCATATCATTTATAGCTGTAATTATATGCTTGTTTATTAATTTAAATGTGTTTGTCTTTGGTTTTGGCCTGTGAGTATACATATTGAGGTACATTGTTCTGATTACAGCATGGACTTACGTGGCACTAGTAGAAAGAATTAATTTAACAGCCATCAAGATTTTTATTATAAAGAACAGTAGCAAAATGAACAGAAATATTTCCTTTTGATATTTACAGCTTAATGCTCTTCCATAGATGTGGCTAGATTCAGCGCTGCATTAATAATAAAGGTAGTTGATCCACTAATATTATATGAATTACTGATCCTTCTTTAAGGCTTTGGACATTCCCTGCCCTCCTCTTATTCAGCATTTGCCCTACCTTGATTGACTCTGTTCTTCTCCACACCTTCAGCTTGGTAGGTCAGACCTCAAAAAAGGCTACAGTTTATTAAAACTGAAGTTCCTACTCACTGTCTGAATTTGAGAAGGAGTTGGGAAGTAACTATTAAAATCTTTGATCTTAGATCAGTTAGATCTAGTATTTGTACCCCTGCTGTACAATCTGACCATTTCTCGTTCACTTCTTTAATTACATTTTTATTACCTTAGTTCTTTTATGTGCATCTATTTAAGCTTCTCAGGTAAAAATGCAGTTTTTAGTTTGGGTCAGAAAGCATCTTGCTCAAATATTCTTGCACATAGTGTTTTAATCACTGTGTCTCTGTGTTTTATGTCGAATAGAGTGAGTATGTCACATCTGTAGCAAGAAAGTCTGTTAGCCTAGAATCAAGGTAAATGGTTTTGGGTGCTGACTGGAGCCTTTGACACTGCTGCAAATAGCAACAGCAGTTCTTTTCATGCTGTAGCCAACCACGGCTCACCAAAAACTTACAGACTGATCAAACCTAATTTTCTTGTGGGGTTTTCCTCTTAGGTTATTACTTCATCTCTGCAGCTCCACGCAAAGCAAACTTTTTTTTGTCAGGTAATTGCCTCTTTCTTTCTACATTTATGCGTCTTCTAGTCTCAATCCCAAATTCAGTTTTCTTGTAATCTCTTGTTTATGCAGTTCGTGTTTCACGCATATACCACAGGATTCACCCTATGCAATGGAAATGGTACCTCAAAGGTTGAAGTATGTGTTGATTTTTATTTTTGAAATCATCTTAATTGCACAAGACCGTTCTGAACATGATTTACAAGTGTTTTACAAAGGTACTTATGTAGTGTGTTTCTTCTGTCTGTCTTAGGACTACTCGCTTCAAGAAAAGCAGATCTTCTGTGGCTTGGGAGCAATTTCCTATGCAGCGTGTGTTGGTGTATGTATTTGCTCAATGATTGCTTTCCTAATAAGCTCTCCTGAGAAGGAGTAGGTGCTGAGATAATCACACCGCCGGATACCGTTCAGGATTGTGGTCTATGCTCTACTCTGATGTCTTGCCCCAGAACTGTTCACAATAAGAATTTTCCTAATCATCTATCAGCCAGTGCCTTGCTTAACTTCCTCTTCTGTCCTTTTCTTTAATATTCTGCAAGCTTAGGAAATGGTTAGTGACAACAAATGGCCAGGGTTTACAAACACAGAGTAACCCACTGGGTGGTTATAGTTGACTTTTGATGTGGTACTGTGGAAGATTGGTCTCGCTATAAACAAGTGGTAAAATCTGGAGGTGTCTGTACTGGATAGAGTTAGCTCAGAAGCCAGGAACAGCATAGCCATGAAAATACTGCACTGAATGCAGGTGGGTTAGCCTTCCAGGAGGGCTAGGTAGCTGAGGGCTACCTAGCTAGCTCTGTGCTGCGCTGGAATAAGAACTTGCGGTTTCTGGAGTTTGCTACATCAGAATGGGCTCTGGTATCCTCATGACACTCATTGCAAGTGTAGATGCCCCTCTAAGCATTTTTTCACTCTCCACACTAAACAGTGATATTTATTAACCTTCTGGCAGAAAAATATGATTGTTCCTGCTTTTTTTAGAGGGACTTTCACCCCTGTCTGCTAGGCAAAACGGTTGGACCAGCAGTGCCCAGGACTTGCAGTGGTCTGGGGAGGCAACTAGGCCCGTTAGGTGAATGTGGGAGTTTATCCCCTTTGTCCTCCAAGGGAGGCTCTGAGCACTAGCTGGTGTCCTGGCCATTTATTCCAAAGTGAAACTTCCTGCAAGTGTATTATGGGAATATAGGATTGGGCTTAAACAGTAGAGAATTGGGAACAAATACACAAGTAAACCTGGTTTCCTGTTTGAGGGAGAGAGCAGTATATGACATAAGGCAGTTGGACGGATGTTCAAAGAATATTAGTCAGAGGTAATAGTTTTCCTTTTTCTGTCTTTGTATTCACATTGCTGCTGTCCTCTGTGTAATAATGTTTAATGCTTTTTTTTTTTAATCATATGTTGTATTCTTACCTAAGAGTGATTACAAACACCTTAACTAGAGACTGTGTATTTTGTTGGAATGTTAAAACAAGGCATTTGTTTATTTTTATAGGTGGCAGCTATTTACTAAGTCACAGATTAATTTTCCTAACCTGTTGCGCTACTGAAATGCTGCACATTTTTTTTAAAAAAAGAGGGTGCCTGTTTTCTTCCAATGTCTTAGGCTGTTCCTCATATCTTCATGAATCGTTACACATTGAAGAGTCCCTTAACGCAGCTCATCGTCAAAAAACTTGTACCAGCTCCCCTTCTTGGTGAGTAAAAAGAAACTGTACATCATGCAGTTGGTCTGAGGGCCATTTGCTACCCCCATGTGACTAGAATTTCCTTGCCGTTGCACAGGTGTGGTCTTACTGTTTCCTAGCTTTCCTCTCTGACTGCTTTTGCTGGGTGCTGTCCTTTCTATGTGAGAGTAAACGCTCACTGATGTGTGTAGCTGACCTCTGATTCTTGCTGGTTTTTAGTTTTAGAGCTGCAGAGTACTCTTCTGACCTTTGTATGCCTGACATGCAACTATTTCTTCAAAGATATCCAGGGATGCAGTTGGTATTTTTCTTTGGCTTGCACATTTATACCCAAAATCATATAGACTGCCAGGATGGACCAGGAGGGCAGTAGCACCAGAACTGACATGACCTTGTTTGGCACATAGATGATACCAGAGTGTGACACAGGTCTAGGTGTGCATTGGCATAGCTCCTTGTTGCACTAGGACAAGTTTACTTGATGTCATTAAGTGTTTTTTTAATGTCATTAAAGAAACTTCTGGCCTTTCCTAGGGGAAACTGGTAAAATTAAAACACGTCATCTCTTCTGTTCCAAGTTATGCGAGATGACTACCCAGATCTGAGGACCTGCATTAGAGCTTTCTGACTTTTTTTTTCCTTGGAGCAGGTGTTAAAATGTGCTTCCGTTTTCTTAAATGTAGAAAAAACCCTGCAGGTAATTGATAAATATCAGTCCAGCATTTGAAAAGTATTATCTATCTGTTACACTGATGTCTTTATTGAACAGCCTTGCCAAAAACTAATAAAAAGACAAATCTACTACTTCAAGCAAGGTCAATTTGCCAGACTATACCCTGTTATACCTACACCTCGGTCTAGAAAAGAGAAAGGAAAAAACCAGCTAGATTACTAACTCCCATTTGGTATCGTCTTTCTAAGTGCTAGTGGTTTAGGCTTGTTTTTTTTAGTGGCAGACTGTGACGTGAATGTTTTCAGGTACCTTTTAAAACTGGGTCTGGAGGAGACTGAAACATTCTCATCTAGGATCCAGCTGAAGCACTGTCACTCGTACCGGACACACAGCTGGGCAGACAAGTGCCATAATGGAACATTTTAGAGCCAGTGCTCCCCCTGGCACCTTCCCTTTCAAATCAGAGATGCAGCCTTTACTGGAAGTCTGTTCCCTTCAGGATCTTTTCTTCTGTGCTGGATTTTGCACTGACCAGTACAAAACCTACCTACAACACAAATCCCTCTGTTTTCTCTTAAGAACAAAGTACTTGTGATTTGAGCTGGATGGCAGTGATTGAAAGCTCTGAGTCCATAATGACAAAGCACCTTTTAGGATTGGGGCCTTAAAATCTTGCTTAAGCTCCTGAAACAGTGAGATCCCAAAGAGATTTTTATGGGGCAGTCGTCTTCAGCTGCCAGGTTATTCAGTTGTGAACTGTTGAACTGGAAGTGGAAAATGCACCTAATAATGAATTTTACTATTGAGATAGTTTTTTTTTTAATCTTTAAAAGCAAATATCCTCTTTAACTGTGCAGGCTTGATGACTGCGTTTACTGTGGCAACAGTGAGAAGCCCGGAATTTGAGAATGGAATTGAAGTGATGGACAGGAACGGCAAGGTTGTAGGAGTATCGCAGAAGGCTGGTAAGAAGGTAGGCAAGGGTGTGGAGGTCTCTTGACTTGCCTTTCATTCTCTGCTAAGAGCTGGATGTGATTCTGAGAGTAGATAGTTAGATATATTGAAAAGAGGTAATATCAGATCAGGTGCTGAATCTTTGGGTAGGCTTGGACTAGATCTTAGGAACCAGGTTTACAACCCTTGTGTCTGCAGGGGTTGGGAGCCTCCCCAGACCAATATTACTGAGTGCCAGAGTTGAGCCACTGAGACACCAGAGCAGGCATTTCTGCTTTCTCTGGTCACCTCAGAAGGAGACAAGGCTCTTGGACCTTCTTCTTATGGAACAGCTTGGAGAAAAGCCCTGTATTGTACATATCACGTGCACCTTCTATAGTGGGAATATTATTTAAAGGCTGTGTCTGTCAGGGTCATTTTATCCGTGGGCTCCAGGTGCTGACTCTGTATTTGCTCCTTGCTTTGCTTACCAGCATTCACTGTAGAGCCTGGCACAGGAACTACAGCAGAGTCATATTTTACTTGCTATCAGTGACCCTCCTTTTCTATGCTGGTGTCCAGAGTGGAGGAAACAGCTAGATATGAGCATAAAGATTTGTGGACAGCTGGAGAGAGAACTTCAGATTTAACACAGGGTAGTCAGGATGCCCAGAAGGTATAACCATTTGGAAGAAGTTCAGCACAACTTAAAAAAAGCAAGCCTCAGCAAAATTATCATCATGGTAGGAAAACTTGATATGACATCAGTAGCTTCACCTCCCTTTTAAGGTATTTCTTAGTCACAAGTGGAATATTTGCCACTTGTAGGAGTTCAGTTTCCATTTAAGAAAGAATTCCTCTAACAAATGTTTTTTATCCCTCATTAATCTGTTGCTTGAAACTCCAGAGTATAAAAGTGCTCACAGAAGCATGCAGCATTCAAAGCTGCACAAAACACTGCTCTAACAACATTTATTTTTCTCTCTCCCTGGAGGCCGTTAAAGAAACAGCATTGTCCAGAGCAGTCTTGTTTGGGACAACGTTCTCCCTGCCATCTGTGCTCACATACTTTGTGGAAAGGTAGGAGGTACTGCAGAAGGGCTGGGGGTGCCTGGTCAGTGTGTATTCTGGTTTGCAACCTGCCTGTTACCACTTGCCAATTTTTTCTTGGGTTTGCAGTACTACTTGCCTCGGTAGAAGTGATTATCTGGGAAGTTTCTGTTGAGCTACTGTGATTTATTTAGATAAGTAAATGAATCTGGTTAGGGCCACATCCATGCTTTGAGGGTTTGCAGGAAGTTGTGTAAAAACTATGAGGGTTTCCTCTCTGCTCCCCCGCAGGAAATGTTTATGCTCTCCTGACAGGCTGTTTTCCAGCACCTGGGTTCCCTAACTTGATTTGAGTCCCAGTGTTTGGTGTCAGGGTTGTTCACAGTGCTTAGCCTAGCTTAGATTTGTTATTTCTGAAGAGGTGATATGGCACTTGAATTTGCAACTAAAACTGGATCCCAATTTACAAATAGTTTTCCATATATTTAAAAACGTGTTCTTGCTTTTGCATTTAAAAACCCTGTATCATAAGAAGCATTCATTGCATGCTTTATGAGAAAATTCTTACCCTGTCCCGAGCTTTTGGTAGGGATCGTCTATGTCATGTAATTTGGTATCGCCTAAATCAATTCCCTATTCTCCTTTTTTAGTCAGTTTAACCGACTTCTGTTACCAGAAGACATAAATGCAGATGTAAGATAAAATTTTAAATATGTAATAAATTTTTGCACAATGCAAAGTAGGATTGCCAGGAGGAACTAAATCTGAAAGGAAAGAGGGTAATGCAAGAAAAACTGAGGCACTTTAAAGCACTAATGCACCTTCTTTTGTCACTTTGATCTTGCTGCTTATTTTCTTAATCTTGGGCTTGGAAAATGCTGCAGCTAAATAGAAAATAAGGGGAAAGAACAGGAAGCTAGGAGTAAGAATGTAAGAAATAAAGTAAGGAAACTCCTTTAGGATTCATAAGCCCAGGTTACTACTAATTTCAGTGCAATTTTAACCATTAAAATAGTAGCTAATGCTGTTTGTCTCACTGTCGTATTATTTTTTGAGCCCAAACTGATTTACTTCTTCAATGTCTTGGACAGAGCAAAATTTGTTAAAACTCCACGTGCTTTGGCTTCAGTGAGAATGGTTATGATTACGTCAGTACTAACAGGGATGCTGCCAGTCTCGCTTAGTATGTTCCCGCAGTGTGGGAAGGTAAGTCCTTTCATATGAATTGATTTAGGCTTCTTTTTATATTAAATAGTCATTCCAGAAATCATTCCAGCAGTCTTAAGGCTACACAGAAGAAAACCACTAGGTTTAACATGGCTATGCATCTAAAACAGGCAGTGGTGAGGCTGCTTGTGAAGGCCCATGTACTAGGCAGAGGCCTACAGGACTTTCTAGGTCTAGGCTGCATTATGTGTTATTTATATTTACACTTCAGTGTAGATGTATCAGATTTTCACAAAAGCCTGAAGCAACAAGGTCAGGAGAGCCGTCTTAAACATCAAAAGCAAGGTTTTTCCAGCACTGTTTTCAGTCCCGCTGGAGAAAGGAAGGATGTAGATGAGAATTTTTTCTTTCACACAAAGTCAGCATGAGCTCATCACAGAGATAGACCAACCCACATGCGACATCTCCTCAGCCTGCTTTGCTGAACTGTGAAGTGTAATCTGTTCTCTGGGAAGGTATGCCATCCTGGTCGGTTTTACATGGAGGATGTAGCCCTTGAACCTTGGGCTTTGAAGAAAGCCAAGTGAGACAGGAGCCTGGGGTTCCTTTCTGCATTTATTTCCTCTCCCTTATCAGCAGTGTGTGAATATTCTCAGAAAAATCACAGACTGGGCTCTTGCCGTTTTTAGTGGTTTCTTTTATTTGCCTAAACTGTCTGGCACTGCAATCTCTTTTTCTAGATTTCTTAATCTCTTATGGCAACAAGGGTAAACTGAGGGGACTTGTGAGAAATTATGTACTGAAGTATGACTGGTTGCTTCCCTTTGAGCTTCCCAGTTCCCAGAAGTTCTCCTGGGTGAGTCACCCAAATGTATTTATGGTTGGGCTTGATGATCTTAAAGGTCTTTTCCAACCTAAATGACTCTGTAGTGAATGGAGATAACATCACTAATGCTCTACTTAGATCCTGGGAGTACCTGTAATTTCAAGTAAAACTTATTTCTTCCCTTGTCCCTGCGCTTCTATATAGAAGATGTCAGAGAAGGGAAAAAAAAAAAAAAGCAAGCCCCAAAACAACAACAAAAAACCCCCTCAAACCCAAATAAACAAAGAACCCAAAATCCCATGCAGTCTTGCTTGTGGATGCAATATTTCAGTTTGTGCCCAGTTCAATGCAGTAAAAAGAATTTAACTTATACTTACCCCAATATGGTGGTGGTGATTCCTGTTCTCTATACATTGCAGATAAAGCGAGCAGACCTTGAACCGGAAATTCTGACATCTACAGAAGAAACAGAGTTATTCTACAACAGGGGAATTTAGAGATTTGCTTTAATATATAAATTCATGTTCGGATTGAAGTGAATTTGGAATTCATCAATAAATTCAATTGGCACATGTAGCTGATTGAATTGTGAAATTATGGTGGTGTATGTATCAGACTTGGTGTACACAGCCCACGGGCAGATACGTACACATAACTGAATGCTGTAAATGATCTTTGTAGCAGAAAGCACTGTAACACAGCATTTGTCACAAACCATGGTCTGTATGCTTCCTCATGTGATTGATTTCTTAATTAAAAAAATATTGAATATAAAGGCTTGTTCTTGTTCTGCTGCTGCAGCTTTTGACATGCTGCTTCCCAGGAACACAGGTGGTGAAGGCATTAATATCAGCAGTCCTTTGGGTGAAGCTGGTTCTTCTCAGAATACTTACTTTGTATGTTCCCTTGTGTTTAGGAACACTCATTTCAAGGAAGAGGTACGAGTGAGGTAGCCATTAAAGCAGTAACAGACAAAGGCATTCTGATGGCAATAATAATATTAACTGGTTAAATTTAGTTGTTTAAGAAACATTCAGGAAGTGGTGCCAGACTTGGCTACGAAGTGATTTCTGGCTTTCTTGTCATCCTGGATGGAGTTGAGAGGCCTCCTGCCCCTTGAGCTTTAGAACTTGGTTTTTACACTGAAGCCACTAGGAAATCCTGTGGCTTTCTGGTACACAATGAAGAATCCCCACTTGTGCACATTTACAGTATTTATCCAAGTAAAAGAGCTGTCTTTTGAGATGTGACGTAAGGGTTAGCCTGTTGAGCAGTGTGGTGATAAATGTTGCTGATCATACAAAAATTCAGGGGACCAGGACTGTCTGTGAAGAGCTGCAAAAGAGCTTACAGTACCAGATGTAGAAACAGGTGAACTACCAAATAGGTAAGTTAAAAGTAATGAGCTTGACAGAGGTGCTAAATCCAGCTTCACATCTGGGCTGTGAGCTGACTGTTAACACTAGGAGTGGGATTAAGGGTGGGGGCAGATAGCTCAACATGTAGTTGAAATTTGAAGTTCTGACCAAAGGGCATTACGGATACTAAAGGCTGACATGAATTTAAGAGGAGAATGGGCATTTCCATCAAAGGGAACCCACTGAAGGATACTAAATTCATGGAAACTACACCAGCAAAAGCAGTTTGTAAGCTCCGTGTGATAAATATCTTAATTTGCGTGCTCTGACTCTCTTAGGGGTGTCTGGTTTTGGTAGCTACTGGGATATGACATTTGGCTGAATAAATCTTTGGTCTGGCCCAGTACAGCTGCTTTCATACAGCTTCCTGACCTGCCACAAAAATAAAGATCAGACCTTCTGGGGAACAAGGTAGAAAGAAGCTCCACAAGTCTGGCAGGAGACCCCGTGGTTGTGGGCAGGGGTCATAGGAGAGATGGCTGTAAGATCACTGAAAATGTTATGTGAGGTGCTGCTAAGGCTGCATGTGATAAGAATAAATATGCACTAAATAATGCAGTAATCACTTTCACATAAATAATTTCACAAGTACAGAATCCAAAATCTGCCATAATTCAACTTTAAGAGTGCAATACACAGGTCACTGCTCTCCTGTTGCTGGAGGATTAGATTTCTTTTCACAGTGTGAGGGAACTAATTGTTTCCCAATCCACTCCATCCCAACAGGAAGACAGCAGCACAGAGCAAAGTAAGGAAAACCAGTAGGCCTGGTCTCCTGCAGGAAAATGCTTCCTGCTGTGCTTCTGGCACTGAACAAAAGCAGGAAGTAGGGGGTTGAGTTTAGTTTCTTGTTTGAGTTCTGCCTTTTTCAAGCCCTCCTCTAACAACTTAATGCAGGGAAGGGTCAGACAAGGCAAGAGGACAAGTAGCAGCCCATCCTAAGGACCTATAACTTGAGGGAAGCATGCTGTAAAGCTGTTCCAGGAAGACAGTATGGCTACTCTAAGTCACCGAACCTAAGAGAGGCAAAGGGTTTGCACTACTCCACTGGAGGAGCGGTAAATTTTTAAAGGCTCATTTACACCTACTGAATTCAACAGGGATCACTTAGCCTTGCCTTTTTGGGTCCTGTTCTTAAGTACATAGTAAAATCCCATCAGGGTCAACAACACAAAGCCAGTTGTGCTGTGTCAGATCAAAGGCCTGCCTTGCCAAACATCATCTTCAACAGCAGCCGAAAGGAGACACAAGAAGGAAAGATCACGCCAGTCTCAGCTCTTCTGAGCCGAGAGGACACAAGGGAGAAGGAGGCTTGCCCTGCTCTTTTCCTTAGATACCACAGGGTCAGGCAGAACAGGATTACAACTCAGCCTGCCTCTCTCCATCAAGTGTTTGTCTCCTTCCAAATCTTTAACAATGGTGGCACAGCTAACATCCTTCAGTTAAATTCTCTAAACTCCTGTTTCTCTATTAATCCTATTTCAGTAACATACCAAAGGCAAACTCAGATGCAGTCTAATTCCACTCTCAGTAAACATTAATTGGCACTACAATGAAGACCCACACCTCTCCCCACTCCTTTTTTTAAACATAATTTAAAAATGTCTAAAGTAAATGCTAGTTACGTGAACCACAGTGGGAGCAAGGGGGAAAAACAAAAACCCAAACAAACCAAGAAGCCAAAGGTAAGAGCAAAGCCAACAAGCTGAAGATAACACATGGTGAACTTTGAATCGTCATGGTAACTAGACAAGCTATAAATTCTCTGGCACCACACTTGGATGTTTAAGCAAATTGGTGTCATTATAACCCTGTGAGTAAGGCGTATGGAACAGGTCTGGTCATGGTGTCTGTTATTAGAGCTGCCCATTATTGAACTCTACCAGCTTCTTACTGAATACTTGAGATGAAATTTGCTATATTAAATACAGTGCCCTCAGAGTTATTAATTACCTTTTCCTCCCCATTCTCAGAAATGTTTCTATTGCCCTAACCAGAATTTTCCAGAAGAGTGTAGGCACCTGCCATTTAAATTGCCAGCTTGGGTGATTCAGTGCTTCCCAGATCAGGGCACGGAAAACAGATTGCTAAAAAGGTCTTGGCATCCTTGGTCTTGAAATAAGTCATATGAGACTAGAACTGCCAGGACCAGATGCCTGGTAGTCCACAGGTGTGAGAGGAACAAGATTGGGACAAGCAGAAAAGCATCACGTTTTAAGGACTTGGGAGGAGAGTCAGCATCTACAGGAAAACCTTCCCCTTTGTTCTTGGAATAGATTAACAACATACCAGCCCAAGGCACGTCTGTCTCCTGCCTTCAGCACCGGCCCTTGCATTAAGTGACAGTGCATTTCTTGTGGAACCAGTTTAATGTGCGGTAAATACAACAGATGGAAGCTTTCGGCTTCAAGGAAAAAGTCACAGTACAGCACAACATGCTAGCAGCTCCCCACCTACTCAGCTTGTCCTTGAAATTTAAGAATATATGAGGTTTCCACAGCCCTTCAATGTAGCTTTAAAAAAAAAAAAGCTAGCCAGCCACTCCTATGTTAGGAAATACTGAGATCAAAGCATTTCCCCAGCGGGAGCCTGTGTCCCTGTGTTACCCTTAAGCCTGTCACACTGCCACGCTGTTTTTCCCCACAGGCCATAGGGGTGGAGGAAGGAAGGCTGCAGGCGGGGAGGGATTCCTGCGCTGCAGCTCCTTCCCCATCAGACCATGGTGAACACCATGCCGCGTGCCACGCAGTGTTGTTGAGCAAAGAGCTGTTGCTCAGCCTTTGGAGTCTCCTCCCAAGCCTAGCATCATTTGGCAGCTACAAGGAATGACCTCACCTGACCAAAGATCCCTCTGGCTCAGACTCCAGCCAGACAGCTGCCCAGGGACGGGTGTAAAGCTGCACGAGGCAGCTGTGACCTTCCTACACTGAGCTTTACAGCCTGACTTTTATGTAGAAATTTAGCTGCTTCAAACGGCATCTCACAACACACGATTAACAATCCTCATTAGCCCTTCTGGTAGCAGCTGAAGGTTGAAAGCAGAAGCAGCCAGTAGTTTTAAGATGGATGCTGTCAGTTGTCCTGCATCAACTTTTTCCAGGTTACGTAGCGCTACCAGAACATTCCCCCACACACTTGCCTGCAGGGGAAACAAGGCAGGCCAGCTCATACCAGGGACTAAAACCCCAGGGATGACAGCATTAAAAACAACATAGGGTTAGCTTTAAAGGACTAGCGCAATTTACTCTGCAAAATCACAACTGAAGGGTCTGACTGTTTATCCTGCTCCCCTTTCCAAGCCTTTGCTCTGCTCACCATCTACCTTCCAGTTTCTGCATAGTGATGTCATGCTACAGCTACCACACTAACTGGTTCAGGTGGTCAGTGAGCAAGGCAGAGTGCTTAGGGAGTACCTTTTGCCTCAACTGAGGAAGGAGCAGTACTACAATTTTCATTTGAATTCAAGATTTTCAATGATTCTGCACGCTGCATCCCTTTTAGAGGCACGTCGCTTAGCAGGTCAACAGGAGCAGTCATTCACCATATTGTATTTATCCAAGAACAGAAAGGCAGTTAAGATGAGAAGGTATGAATGAAAATTTCATTTTCCACAGTCTCTGCTTCTAGGATGAAGAAAAAAAGGATGTCATCTGGCTCTGCAAAACCAGCAACTGCATGCACACTCTACTTGTATGCATCCTGGGGAAAGGGAAGTGAGAAATAAGCAGAAGTCTTTCCCTGCCCTGCCCTTCCAGATTTTTCTATTTTACTCTAAACCTTTTTGAGAGAAGCAGTGTCAAAAGTCATTAAGAAAACTTAAGAACATTAGGACAGCCCTTTGAAGGTACTGAAGCTGAGGGAGATCAATAAATCTTTCACAGTGCTGACAAAAAAAAAATAAATCAGTATAGATGACAAAACTGTTTGAACATGTAGTAGTAAAACCTAAGCATCAAGCTGTAGCTAAATCCCAATATTGCAAAACTGAGAGCTAAAGCCTGTGACTCTGTGGTCACAACTATTCAAGAACAAATTTACATAAATTAAAGGGCAGACTGTTCAGGATTTTTTTTTTAATAGGCATAAGCAAGCTGTAAGTCCAGTTCTTTAAGTGCAAAATTGTATTTCACTTGTTTCACACAAATGTCAGAATAGAAGATCCAATACAACACCGAGATTTTGCACTTAAACACTTCCAAACCAGAAAGCAAAATAGGCATTCAATATTTAGTTTATAACTGAGCTTCTCTGCTTTTTGTGGTTGTCCCTAACACCCATACTACTTTAATGATCTACCTTAAGGCTTTTTGTTAATAAGAAACTGTGAATTTCTTCATGGTTACAACTGGTCTTCACAGCTGACTGCAAGCATGTTCAGGTTTTTCTTGGTGAAAGACTTCAGTTTCAGTGGAATTTAAAGCAGGTCCCGATTGGAATTTTCTGCACAATTTTGCAGTTCTCCTATTCTAACTGTTGTAAAAGTCCCCAAACAGAAGCAGCATCAGAACCATTAAGAAAAAACATTAATGGGCAAATGGGGGAAAAAAAAGTTGTAGAGCACTTACAGGTAAACAAAGGCAATTGCCATATTTTTCTCAGAAGCTAACAAAAAAAAAAAAAAAGGCAAAAAAAGCACAAGTTTCTCTGTTCAGAATGTAAACTGCAGAGTAAGCGTGTAAAGTAGAATTTTACACCCCTGAAAATAGGGGATTATTCTGAAGCACTTTCATTTACTGACTGTAATAATGAGCCATTTTATACATAGATACCACATTCCTTAATCCCATTCTAAAATAATTTCCTTAACATACGATACATAGCAAAAGGAAAACCCTTTTTCAAACTAATATTGCTTGAACATAGTTATTGATGAGCTCCACCAGTTTCAGAACAGCAAACATCCAACTATTTAACAATATAAATACTGATTACTAAAGTTTTAATTGTAAGTATAAAATCTCTATGTAAAACCACATGCTACAGACTATCTGTACAAAGGCCAGGAAAAAAGGTTATTTTTTCTTATAACAAAGTGCTACTGCAGAATTGACTGATCTGTTGTGGACATTTCTGAAGAAATATAGATTGTTTGGCTCAGAGTATTTCCCTACCAAGACTCTAAATTCTTCCCAGAAGATTACAAAGCAGTTAGTTTCAGGCTGCTCAATGAAAAAGAAAAATACAAAAAAAATCTCTTTTGAGTTATGGCTATGCAGCCAAACAAGCAGGCAAATTTTCTCTAATTATTTCCCAGTTTTCACTATTATTTCAAAAGTTACCATCTATAATTAGTCTACACAGAGCACCATCAGGTAGTACCTGTGTTATAGCTCAAGCAGTTTAAGAGGTTGATGCTCTACCTGTTGTACCCAGCCATTTGAACATTTCTAATCCATCATGCTTTAACTCGTGATTTTTCTGTCAAATGGATCAGCCATGAATGGCCAGGTATCTTCTCAGCTGAGAACCCTAACAACTTCTTAAATGACTCTAGCTGTAAAGCAGCACTTGTCTGTGACCGCCCGCTAGGAAGCCCTATTTTAAATACTGTAATCCTTTCCTCTTTTTCCTTCCATCAGAGGCATGGGATGGAATGAAAAGGAGGAAAACCTCTAAGGCAAGAGTCCAAAAGAGGTGCTCAGCTTCCACTTGAGCTTTAAAATACCTCTTCCGTTACATACTAAGGCTACTACATCAGATCTTCCCAGACACCCTTTTTTATACCTAGACACTTTCAAGTAGAAAGAAGAGAACTTGTCCATTTATTTGGGATTTCCAGGTATCAGGCAGTACAGAGCAAGAGCAGTATCTGACAGGCTGACATACCTGGAAGCCCAGAATGAGCACTCAGACCAACTGCATGTTCAGTGTATCCCTGTGTAGACCAGCACATCCAAACTGTGCTGGTTTTACAGCGTGTGTGCTGCTGCCTGTGTTCCAGAGCCCAGGAAGACAAGTCAGAACAAGAATAGAGCTGTCTGACACCTGGAGCCTGCAGGACAAGCAGTCACTATACCAATGTCTGGCACAGCCTGGACACACAGCCCCACGCTACTTGTATATACACTCACGTTGTGATATGAAATACAGGAGCCATATATACAAAGTTATAGTTGGGGAAAGATAATAACACCAGGAATGTTCCCAAATGTGCCTCCATATGTTCCTGGTTAAGCTCCGATATTCTGCATTGTATCACGGTAAATATGGCATTCACTCTTATACCTTTAATTTTTCCATATAAAATATCAGGTATACCTATCTGTATGGCAAACACAGTATTTTTGAATTGGTCCATAACACTGCAGTGCATCAAAATCAGATTTTGAGCATTTGTTCAGCAGCTGCTAAATGAAAAAGAAAGTTTTCTGTAGCTGGTGGAAATCGCTTTAGTTTCAGAGCCTCAGAGTTAAGGGTTGGTTTTTCATTGCCATCGGAAACTTCAGTAAGTGAGGCTAAAGTAGCCAAGATTTCTTTTGTCTTCACAGAAATATCCTTGAATGAACAGAAAAACAAGCAACCATGAATACAGTATTAGGTAATACAATGTTTTAACATACACTTGCTAAAAAAAAAAAAATAAAATCCAATACAGAACAAAAAAGAAAATAATTATAAATAGTTAACTTTAAATAAAGACCCCATTTCTTTTAAGGCAAACTTGCAACAGTTCTTTAGCCTGCCATTGTGTGATGTTGAATAAAGGGAGCACAGCGACTCCGCAGGCTCATCTCGCTAATGTAACTGAGGTCTTTTTACCCAGTCACTGAGTTGTGAAATGTCTAATGATCTATTAGATAGAGGAGGAAGTGAGAACACCTATCATCATAAAAATTAGGCTTTATAGCTGAGAAGCCCTGTCTCAGTAGGACTTTTTCAAAGGTATTGACAGTACTATTGGCAAGGTAGTGAGCAAAGTACATACTCTGTAGGATAAAACTGGAAACTAATTTTACTGGAAGTCTTATATCAATACAATTTCTGAAGTATCTTATATCAATACAAGAACTTCTGAAGCAACATGGTTACCCGAGAGATAATATAAACCAAGTCTGTCATCCTTAAACACCTGTACAAAGAACAAAAATGCTCATTTGTAAAAAGGCAGAGAGCAGAAGAGTGATTCTTAGGGACAATCACCTCCTACTCCCCTGCTTCTGTCAAGATTTAGCAATAGAAGTAATTTAACTAAATTTCAAAATAAAATTTGTTTAAAAATATTAACCTTAATGACTTGGCTGTCTGATTTATCTGGATCTTCTGCAGATTGAACAATTAGCTGTCCAATTTCTTTGTGAAGTTTTCCCATTGTCATTGCCTCTGAGTATGAAAAAAACAACAAACACACATTCACATAAAAAAAACCATCTCTGTGATACCTAGAAATGCACATCAATCCAAAAATGAAAGCCAAAAGAACGAGACCTCTTCATGACTGCCATTTGAAATCTAGTGGTAAAGGCAGTAATTTGATATATCAACGGTCATGCCAGCACAGGCAAATTGTTGACCTCTGAAATGGCCCTAAGCCGATGATAAGGAGCAGCAAAGAGGACAAGCAAAATATAAGCTTTCCTTTCAAATAGTCCTCAGTCTCCAAGTATTTAGTGCAGTTTTTCTAAAGACTCATGCGATATCTGTGTTCAGCTGAATGGCTCTTCTGTATGTTTGCCTAACATGGATGTTTTAAAATCTCAATTGTACATTCGTGGGAAGACACGGCATGTCTTTCCAAATTCCAACTTTCACCAGTCCTTCATGGTCTCAATAAAATTGAAAGACAGAAGCTTACATACTGACTGTTCGTAATCTGGATGGAAGAAGGATCAAGACTACTTGACCTACAGTGAGGCTCAGCAATTACTATCAACTCTGGAACAAACAGCCTCTAAATCCAAAACATAAAAAGCAACCAACCTTTTACTGCAGGGGAAATAGTGATCTCACCATCTGCCAAATTCACATACACATCATAGAGGTCTGGTCTACTGTTCACTTCAGAATCTGTAAATCCAGCAATGTAACCTAGAGAGCAGAATTTTAAGCGAGATTGAGATCTTCATAACCAAAACAAAACCAAGATACTGCAGAAAAATCACAGTCCTAAAATCTGTTCTTAGAGTATTTGACACAACAGTCATTGGACCCAGGAGGCTGCCCTCTTGATAACATCAGTCATTTAACAAGCATATCCAGCAGAATGCTTCACTTTGAAGGAACTTAAAAATCTACTTCTAAAATTGCCTTGAACACGGATGAACCATGAACACCACATGCAATATAAAAAGGTTATCAATTTGAAGTTTTAAACTCTCTTCCTACCTTGCTACTAAAATTATTCACTTACAAATGAAAAAGCCACCAAACTTCCTCTTTAAAAGAATCTCCACTCCAGAGCCCGTTGTCACTAGGTTAGTATTAGATTGGAACAGAGAAATAAACCCAGTAGATTTTTTTACTCATAGCATACCAGGTGAGCAACCTTAGAGCAGCTTTTCTTTGTGAAAAATGTTTAGTGAGCTGAAACAAGAAATACTGAAGATGAGTAGTCTTCTTGCTCGTTATTCTGCATAGAGAAGCCTCTTAATTGCCACACGATGTGTCATGATAACCTTTGCATAAACCAAGGGCCTCTTCCTGGATTATGCGTTAAGCACTATGCATACACAACGTGTCACACAGATCAAACTCCTACATAGCTGGTAAGGTCTACCTGTGATTAGGAGCCACAGACTTCACTGGCAGCAATCGGAATAAAAATTTGGAACTCCAGAGTTAGAACTGGAAAAAAAATATCCTAAAAATTCAGTTACTAGCTATGTGTAGAAGCTGGGAAAAAAAGCAGCTTATCAAAAGTAAGCCAATCCCTCTGATCACAACATCAAAAAAATCTCAAAGCTGCTGTGTATCTGTGATTAGGGGTAGACTGATGTGGATCCACCCAGAAACACCAGATTAACTAGTTATCTTCTAACATACTTGTTTAGTTGACCTGCCTTTTCCTAAAGAAAATGATGCTGCTTAACTTTGAACAACAGTATTAATAGTAAAGTAACCATTTTTTTCCCACCAAAGGGCACTGGTGCAAGACCTTGCAGCAATAAAACCAGAAATTTTCTTTGCATTTTTGATTAATAAATATCACTACCTGTGCAGGCTTTTAAGGCTTCCACTTCCTCCTCATTTAGATGTACATATGAATGAAGAATTGACCAGTCTTGTCGATGCCAGACTAAAGCAGGCAAAGTCCTAGGAAATCAGGTTGGTACTTGACACACAGTAGATTTATACTGACAATTAATATTTCACAGTATGCAGTGCATGTCATAAGAAAGAACTACTATGACTAGGTCTCATTTGGCATGCATATACATGAACTACAGAGATTTCTACTATCAGTGCAAGCAGAGTTCACTCATTCTACAGTTACACTTCTCCAAACATAATGGCTAAAGCCTTAAGAAGGGTTTAGCAGGATTTCAATAAATGGGTTTAAGAAAAGATTTTTTTCCCTAAAATATGGGCATTTCTTTCAATGAAGGTTCAAAATTTGTTGGACTTTTAGGGATGAGTGGAGAGGTAGGAATTGCCAAAGTACCTGGTAAACTCCTGGATAGCTTCTATTCTAGGATGGTACACTACAATTCTCTTCTTTAACATCAGTGCTGTATATAAGATAACTGTTTCCATGCCAAACTGGGATACTATATCTAAAAAAAGAGGGGAAAATTATGTTATAGAAGATATACATGCTAATATTATTATTTGATTTTTTTGAAGAAGCTTAGTAACAACAGCAGAGATAACACTATTTACTTGAAGTACACATGAAAACTGGATTGTATTTTATACTGTATGAAAGAAATCAGAATAAAGACTTCTGGTATTAATTAACCTTTGATGGAACCAGCCAGATAAGCCTTCCGAGCATCAAAATCTTTGCTGAGGAAAGATCCATTTTCTTCGCTTTGGCAAATCCCCTTTGTAAGGACTGCAATGTAACTCTCCATCATTTTAACTGGACTTCCATGCTTCAAGTAAATTCTGTGTGAAAAGAAGAGTCTGGTATTTTGACTGCAATCAGTACCAGCAGACATATAAAAAAAAAAAATTCCACACTATCCCAAATTGCAATAATATTGTCAAGAATTCTTATTTTGGACACCTGGTTGATGTTTTAAATACAGAACTAGAATTCTTTCAACATGCCCACAAAAACATGCCTGTCTTTTAGGATAAAATAACCTACCTTGTCTTTTTATTTGAGTTTCCAGTTTTATGAAAGAACCAATCTTTACCAAAACAGAAACGTAACACAAAGGTTTACACGTGTCCAGGTGTTCAGACTAAGGATTCTTTGCAGACTTGGAAGGTACCTGCTTTATAAACAAGCAATTACTACAGTAACTCCTGTTATTACATGCAGACCACGTGACTAGTTAGTTTTTCAGTTTTCATCTAAGTATTATTAGACATTCTTCTGGACTCCGTTAAACAATGAAAGAAAAATGTAAACGTTATGTCCTTGATAATAATTAAAACAAAACAAAAGAAAAAACCCAAAACCACACAGCAACAAAACCCATACATTTTTAGCGGTCTTCCAGACAGCAGAGAGAGACCATAACCTACTTTACAGGTTAAGGTACTTCAGAAATCTCACTGAAGCTCTCAGCTGTTTTCCATATTAGCTATAGTACAAAGCTATGTCACATTTGAAACTCCATTACCGCATTTAGTGGAATCTGTCCTGAATTTGCAAAGAAGTATTAGCTGATAAATCAGCATTAATGTGATCCACAGCGAATCTAGATATTTCATGTATCAATGAAAAAGAACAATCTTAGTTTTTCAATACTCTGTGGAACTGGTAAGCCTGATGACATTCCCAAGTCTGTGATGCAATAACCTCACAAACACATCCAATTAGCTGCTAAATCTCAGGGAATACTCTTGGTAGCAAGAACCGGGACCCAACTAATTTGGGAACTAAAGGAAAAGCAAAGGAAGTTGCAGAGAGAGATCATGAGAATGAGTACATAGAAGAAAGCAAGTAACTGGGACAAGGGAAAGAGAAGATGGCAGTCTGGTTGGAAGAAGGGAGAAGACAGAGCCACAGACCTTGAGAGACAGAGGGCCTTCATTTTCTTAAAGGAAAAGCAAAAACGTCCCTGGGTGCTGTGCCTAGATCAGAGGAGCTGCAAGAAGTATCTGTAGTAGAGATGTTGTGGAGGGATGCAAGTTGTCCTCCATACTCGTGACCTCTGACTACACAGCACTGACCTCTTCCCAAATGTTTGTGTTTTTAAAAATATGTTCCCAGAGAAAATGAGTGTGTGGGTGGTGGTGGTGTATGTCTGGAGAAGACACATCAAAACCTAATGGGCATTTGACATTCACCCACCACTTACTGCATGAAGATAAGCTCAAATCAAGGATTTATATAATCTGATTCACAGATTTGTAGGACTGAGTTTCTGGCAGATTGTTAGACCAAATGCAAATGCAACACAATGAAATTAATATTTCACTTTGGCAAGATCTAAACATGCACACTGCAGCACCTCAAACAGCTTTTATACAGACCTACACAGTATCCTAGTGAAGGCTGCATATTTCTCTGGGTTGAAGTCTTTGGCCATCAGAACAATGGAGAAGTGGGTCACCTGGGTAAGACACATGCACAGAAAAAAACACAGTTTATTTAAAGATCCCATATGAACACTCTTTCACATTATTGAACTAACTACAGTACTCTGACAAGGTGTTTCAACTGACAAAAAGAGTGAGTGGTAGCAGCAGATTCAAGTTACTAAGTACAGAAAAGGCCTCATGAACAGCTTTCTGATGTGACTCATTTCCATTGAGTCAGCTCTAGGACATACTATCTTTTGCTTAATCTATACTGTAAGAGTTGCTTTCCTTGAATCTCATAAGATTATTTTGAAAGAGAAAGGTCTTTTTCTTCTCCACAGCAGGTAGGCAACTTCCAGAATTTGTTGCCAAAGGAGCACCAACATATTTAGAAAGAGACCAGAAAAAAAAAAAAATCAAAGATAGCAGGCCCCTGAGCAGAAAAACTCTTTAACTTCCTTAATCAAATGATTGTTGGCTAGGACAGTATGAGGCTAAATGTCTGCTGACAATGACCAGTCTCACGTCCTCCTTAAATAGCATCTGCCACTGTTGGAGACAGTACTGGGCCACAAGTGGAGGGTTTTTTTTGTTTTTTATTTTTTACACCTTTAAGGCTCATAAGAGATGTAAGCTCTCAGTGACTAAAGGTGAGCAACATCTTGCTGTGGGCATGCAAAATTACGTTATCTTTCTACTTCACAATAAAGTATGAAATACGAAAACTGAACAAACTTCACAGACAAATGAATCATCTTCATAACTGGGAAGTATAGAAGATACAAGCATATTTGCAGTTATCTAGTTGCATCTTCCAGTTATCAATGCAGTGGTAAAAAAGGTACCTATATAACTCAATCCTTTGGGGGAAAAAATGCATCAAGAGCTATATGAACAAGCTTTTGGACACTATGATCTTTGTAGAGGATTTGTGGCCAAAAAAAACCCCAAAAACCAAAAAACTGCTGAACTTGAAATAACAGCAGGAAACAGCATTTCCGTTTTAATACAAAGAATCTAAATCGGGTGACGAGTATCTCGATCCCCGTGCAATTCCATCCAATGTATATCTTGGTGAAAAACGAAACTTGTGGACTGGTTAGACAGCTGGGTAAGAGTTGCATCTGTGAGCACACAAAAAAACTCAGATCCCTGCCCTTCCTCATAGCATACAACTGGAAAACACCACTTAAACTGCCAGAAGTCTTGCCTGTGCTCTACTGAAAAGCCAGCAGAGTCCTACCTTTTTCAAGGCTGGAGAATCTTGAACTTCCACAGTTGTGATGTAGAACCATGACCTTTTATACTGGCCAAATACAAACGTATGAAGCAATTTATTTTCATCTGTAAGACAGCACTTTCGCAGCAATAGACTCCTCAGCTCAGCTGTTACGGACGGATAACACCAAACCCACAAAGCATCTCCATTGGTGTCTTTTTCTATGGTGGAAAGATGTTCACTGTGAGAATGCCAAACAGCAGCAAGGAAGTAAATCGATGGGTTAATCAGGTTTGTTTCCTGGAATCAGATTAAAATTCCACCTTACCCTAACCCTAGGCATCCAGTTCTGCTGCTATGGTTTAAGCCGCAGGGCAGCACCTATGCTATGGGGTTTGGTTTTTAAATGTTAATTAAGTATGTACTCTTGACCTGCTTCACCAGGTCAAAATAGCACCAGGAATTTGAACAGACCTTCATATAAGCAAAATATCGACCGGCAAGCACCCAGACCAGCTTATTTAGGATTTTCCCCAGCTTTTCTGATTTCTTAACAGCAACCTTCACAAGCCGTGGCTGTAAGGCACTTTGGCCGAGTTATGCCGGGTTCAGCTCCGTAACAGGCGTCGGCCTCAGCGGGCGGGCACCCCGTGCCACACCGCGGGCTGCCCAGAGCCCGGCCGGGGCAGGCCCCGCGCCCGCAGCTCGGCGGGGCGCTGGCAACCGGCACCCCCCGCCGGCCCCGGCCCTCCCAGCAGCCCCCCGCACCCCAGCCCTGCCGCCGGGCCAGGAGGGCCCTTACCGATCAGCCCCACCGCCAGCAACAGCTGCGCCTCCAGCTCTGCCATCTTCCGCCGCCGGCCCCTCCGCCTTCCGCCCGCCGCTGGCCACGCCCTACCACGCCCATCAGGCCCCGCCCCGGTCAGCAGGCCCCGCCCCCTCACCCGGCCGCCATTTACTCAGCGCTCCCGCCACTGTCCCGGCAGCTGCTTCCCCCGCAGCCTGAGGTGCCTGCTTTGCAGCAGCCAATGGGGGCGGGGGGGAAAGACCTTTGAAAAAATACCGCATTTTTTCATTGCCTTCGTTATCTCACTTTGTAAATCACAGGCACGATTTCTGTGAAATATTACCCAAAAAGGAGGTGGCCCTCCTGGCAGCTGCCCCTCAAAGTCACTGCCAGAAGCTGTACCCTCAGCAGAGCCCAAAGTACAGGGCTCCCCAGTGCTTCCACCAAGCACATGTAAAGGCTGGCGTGTAAGTTGAGGAGTATTTATAAAGTGTAACCGCTGTTCTAGAGTAGCTCCACATGTCAAGTTTATTTGAGAACTGAAAGATCTCATCTTCAAGTTGGGATGAGCGATGGTACCTGAATACCACCTATGGAAGCCATAGTGCACAAACTCCACTAGTGGCACAGAGCAGCCCCTGAGCAGGAAGAAGAAATTTCTGAAATACCTGGGATCGATACAGGAGCATCAGAAGCTTCCAAAGAAAACATGCAGTCCTGGGAGAGAGGCCAGGGTTGTCAAGGATCATGCCTAGCTAGGGAACACACTAAAGGGTAGCCTATCATACGGTTTTCATAAAGTTAAAGCATACACATTTAATACATTTAGCTACTGTGTAGAAAGATACATGGGGAGTACGACCAGCTGATACAAAATCATCTTGATTCAAGCCTGTAGGGCTTTCAGGAACTTCAGAGAGATTCAGAAAAGTAGCAAATATCTCAAGTAGCAAATATTGCTATAAAACAGCAATAAATATCAGGCAGCACACCCTGCCAGAGTGCAGGTGTCCCCCAGAGAAGGCTGCAATGCTGTAGGACAGGCACCAGCTCCAGTGACATGGTCACAGGCAGCTTGCAGATGCTGGGAAGCTGGCACCCAGACCTGGGCGGTGTCTCTTGTACTTGTCTGACAGACTTTAAGATTAATTTTATGAAGACAAGAAAAGGACTTGTTCGGCACTATAAATAGCTTAATGAAGGCTCTACTGAATGCATAATTGTGGCTTGAAACAGAAACAACTAGGCTGCTGGAGAGTGTTCAGAATGCAGACTGTACTAAAACACCATCATATAAATCAATAGTGTGGCCTGATCGAGAACACTATGTTCAGTACAGCTCACTGGATCTCAGAGGTACCAAGGATGCAAGGACATGTAGAAACTCCCAAGTGAAGACAGCCTGAAAAAGCAAAGTTGCTCCCTACCCCCCCCTTTTTTTTTTACTCTAGGCTCATGAAATAGAGTCAAAAAGGATCACTGTTACATGGTAAGCTGATGGTGCTAAAGCTTCCACACAGTGACTGTGTTCTTAGTTTTAACTATTTTTCTGTTTAGCAATAAACTGTGATTACAAGCTAACAATAAAACGCTATTTGTAAAACCATTGTATAATGGTTATGAAGCCTTCTAGTAGCCATGCAAGATAGTTAATGTGAACAGTATTCAAAAAGAAACCAAGCAACAAGTATACAGAAAGAAATGTACCAAAGCAGAGAACAGGCTGTCTTCTGTTATCATAAACAACAGACTTCCTCTCTATCTACGTATTTTTTGAAAAATTGTACTTAGATATACTTAAAAAAACAGTTCAAGACAGCCAGGTCTGCAGAGGGTCACAGCTGCAGTCAAGATGTCATCAGTGATCCCAGCAGAGGTGCACATTTCTGCTGAAACACTGAGAAACATACTGTGTTCAGTGCCTCACATGGAGACGCTGTATTCTGGTGTTTACTCATCCAAAATATCCCATTAGTCACACATTCCCCTGCTGCTGTTCTACTGCTTTTGTACATTGTATCACACACCTATACAGCTTCCTTTGTCTCTCCATATGCCAATAGAAATTTTCACGTCAATGGTTTTGAAAAATACACACTGGCACTGGTAGTTATTACACGTACATTCATATGAATATCACAACTACTATTGCTCTTAAGAGGAACAGCCGAGTTCCTTTGGAAGTTTCCCAGATTTTTAAGATTTAAGAATGAAATCTGCAGCTGATGAGGGCCACGTGCACACGTAAGGGCCTCTCTTCAAGTTCTTAACTGCCCAAAAGTACAATTCCTGAACCGGCTCAACAAGTTGTGAAGAACAAAGGCTCAGCATACATGATGATGACTTTGCCAAAACGTTCTGCGTTGAATTGTTTAGTTAATCCAGAATTTCAGGCTAAATTAGCCGAACGGCTTCACAGAGCTCCACAGGCTGGCTCCCTGACCCGCAGGGCTGCCACCACCCCCGGGGAGCCTGTTGCGGCCGGCCCCCGACTCTGTGGCAAACCTAGCCAGGCTCCTGCACCGTAACCCCCTCCAGTCCCGAGCCTCCGCCGGGACGCCCGGTACAGCACGGGACGTCACTCGGGAACCGACAGCGGCGACCAACCACGCCGTCAGCCTGAGGACAGCTCTCGGCGGAGCGCTCACCGAGCGCCTCGGTACTCGGGCCGTCAGCCATCGCAGCTCCCGCTCCGACGGGGCTTCGGCCTAAGCCACCGGGGACGAACGTTCCCCGCCGAGACCCCCCCACTGACGGCGCGACTGTCGGCCGCCGCCTCACGACCGCCTCGCGGCCCACCGCCGCCCCGCCCGCGCGCTGGCAGGAACTTCCGCTTCCGCCGACGTCAGCGCGCGCGGGTGACGGGCCGTCCTTCCTTTCCGGCCTCGAAGGCTGCCTGGCTGGAGCACGGAGCTAGCCGCCGCCGCCGCCCTGTGAGGAGAGGCCGCCGCCATCATGCCGGTGTACTTCCAGCGGCCCGAAAATGCCCTGAAGCGGGCGAACGGTCAGTGCGGGGCGGCCCCCCTCCCCTCCCCGCCGCCGGTTCGCCTCCCGTTCTCCCCGCCGCGGCGGGCAGCGTGTGCCGCTCCTGCAGCGCCGGCCGCGCCGCGCCGTGCCGTGCCGTGCCCGCCCCTAGAGCCCCTCTGCCGGCCCCTCGGCGCGGCGCGGGGCCTCGGCCGGCGCCTCCCTGGCGCTGAGGCGAGGACGCCCGGGAGCGGCGCGGCGCCGCCTGGCCGCCAGGAAATGGCTGAGGCCTGCCGGCGTCGGCCGCGCCGCATGGCGGAGGCGAGGCCCCGGCGGCCGTGGGGAGCGGGCCCGGCCCGGCTCCGCCTCCCTCTCCCCGGCGGGGCCGCCGGCGCAGGCGGTGGGCAGGCGCTGGGTGCAGGGCGAGTCGCGGCGGCGGGGGCCTGTTCCGCCGAGGGTGGCGCGCCCCGGGCCCTGAGGCGCCCCAGCCTGCGGGAGCCGTGGCGAAGTGGCCGCCGTGCCCGCCGGCGGAAAGGGGCTCTCCGCTGACCGGCGGCTTGGCGTGAGGTGTCGGTCCCGCAGCTCACCGCTGCTCCGGGATGATTTCAAATCCGGTCTCGTTCCGGGCCTTGTTTTTCCATGTGGGCTTCATGTTCAGTAGTCCCATCCTTCATGTGACTGGTGAGAATGCAAATGATTAAACTCCTTAAATGTTGCATAGGCTGATGTGTAAATTTGCCCCTGGAATAGAAACCAAGGAGGACTGCGCTGGATCTGTCGCACTGGTTGCCACATATAAAACTGGACTGCTTATATTTGTCAGCTGTCTCCTTTCAGGCTAGATAAATGGCTTTGACACTTCTTTTTTTACAGTATCCTATTTTAAGCACTTAGCAAGACCATTTAGATGCTTCATTGTCACAGGGCTGACTGCAGAATGACACTTAAAGACATCCAAAAATTAGAGATGATATACGGATCTTGAAATGACAGCCAAAGACACTGTGTAGTGTCTCGGGACTATCCATAAGCCAACTACTTGGTATTTTAACGAGAAAACATTAATAAAGTACCGTACATCCTCAAGTTTTCTAATCTAAAATTAATTGTAAAAATCATTTTCACGAAGATAAAAAGATGAGATATAAAATTGGCTTCAGTCAACTTCAAAAGGTGCATTAGTATTTTAGCAGTACTTTCACTGGGAAACATGCATGTACCATAGTATATAAACTTTAATTAAACTTCAGAACTCTTGGGTAAAGTACTTTGTGAGCGAGTCACATTACTGGAATATTGATCTTAAACTGTTAAACCTGACACCGTTGCTTTTCTGGTGTTGAAGAGTAGCTTTAAATACACAACTCTTGCACTGCTTCAAGTCTACTAAATTCTGATCAACTAAAGGAGTAGAGTTGAGCTGAAGGATTGGAACTGAAGAGAGTGTTCTCTAGACAAACACTAGCAATCCTGCAGATGGTTACAATCTCACTAGACTGAATGGAAAACATGACATAAGCAATGTGAAGTCTTGCAAACTGCAGGGGCTCAATCTCACCATGGCCAAGCATAATAAAGGGTGAGAAGTTATACCTAAGGCAGATTGTATGTTGCTGGAGGCAGTTTTAACAGGAACTGACATTTCAAACTGGAACAGTCAGTGCAGTTTCCAGAGTTTCAGTGTTTGTGTTTTACACGTAAGGCTTAAGCGAGCATTTAGGAGCACTTTATGCTTCAGGTTCTTGGTGACCTCAACATACATAGAAGATGATTAGAAATAAGAGCTTGAATGATTGTAAATATGTACAGATATGTAAGAAGGACTGTGTTTCCTTATAAATGGTAAATGTAGGTTAAAGCCAACCCTTAGCTATTGTTAATATCTAGCATTGCTTTGTAGTCAAGGATGTAATGCAACTTTTGGGAGTGTTTTATTGTTGCAGATACTGAGCTTGCTGTCTACTAGAGATATTGGATAACATGTGACATCTTTGTCACCTGTAATGATGTACATTTTCTTAGACGGAAAATTTAGCTTAATTCAGGATTTTGGGTTAGCAGTAGATGAGTTGTCAGTGTGTATCAGGTAGTTCTTGTCTATGCAGAGCTTTAGTTGCTGTTTTGGATACCTTGTAGCATTTTAAATGGTATAACAGGAAAAAATAGGTAATTCTGACAGGGGTGTTCAGGGGCTAAGGTGTTACATTTTGTTTGTAACAAATCTTTGTTTCCAGAATTTACCTTTTTTTCTACTGCAAGACGTGGTGATTATGTGCTGCATTTGACTCTTCACGTTCTTTTTGTGTATGCTTTTACTACAGAGGCTGTTAAATTAGCCTTAATTATTTGACTTACAAGTAAGAACTTGCTTGACCAGAGTTAATTAGAAGTTTCAAACCGATATGAATTGATTTTTTGCTTTGTCCAGTTGGTTTCTGACTGCTGAGAGTTGTGGTTGGAGTGGACTGGCATTGTTGCAAGATTAAACTTGCCTTTTAAGTTTATTTTCATAAATAAAAAATTGTAAGGCTGAGCTGTAATTGTCTCAAAAGCAACACTGAGATAGAACAACAGTGTAAATTACGGGATGGAGGACAGTTTTATTAAAATTCCCTTGGTGATTAAAAAACCCACTGCTGAATAGTGTCACACTATAACCTTAATTATTTTGAAATGTAATACTATGTTTTTCCTGGGAAGGAACTTGCCCATCTTGTGCAAGATCATTATTGACATGAACTAAGCCCTGAACAGATGCTATTGTGGTCATCAAATTAAAATTTCGCTGCTGCTTTCAAAATGCATCTTTTAGCCATGTTTAACTTAGATACTAAGATTCCAGAACTTAGAAGCTCTCTCTTGATGTCTGTGCATCTTGAGCAGACCCCTACTTTAATCCTTTCTGCCATTGTTTAGGAATGTAGTGATTTCCACAGTACTTCATGGGAAGTACTGACTCTACCCGCAGCCTTGAAGAATACAGACTATTCCTTTTAGCTGTAGTTGACTTCTCTTCTATCTTTTAAACCTGTTTGCTTCCTGTTCTCAGTGTTGTTTTGTCTTGCTTTTCTGCAGTTAAGGGTAGGTCCTGTGTATATGCTGATAGCTGGCTGTGCTGCTTTGGTAGTTGCTTGTAGATGGTCTGCTGTATTTTGTACTGAGCAGAACGTGTGGTACAGCATAGGTGGGAGTTGCTGTGATGCCGAGAGATCCCATTAGTAACAGCAGCTGCTTAGGGAATGAATACAAGGCACTACTTTCAGGAGCAATGCTGGTTTAAAAAATGCCTGAGCCTTCCATGGGACTTTAGCAGCTTGTAGTGTAACTGTTCTATAACTGAATCTCTAGGCCACTCTTGAGTTTTGGTTGGTTTGTTTTTTTTTCAAAATCTGAACTTTTCTGAGTGATGTTTGTTTGTTTCTTTCTTGGATTGAGGGCAGTTAAGTCAGACTCACTGGATGGTTTGTATCTTGTTGAATGACATTGGTGGGTGCTGTACTACAAGCCTCATGGTGTGTATTTTTTGTCCTTCTTGATGGAACTAGCTTTAAAACTGGATGTGTATATTTTAATAATATGTATGAAGTGCCCGGTTATGCCTTGATGGACAGAGAGACATCTCTGCTATCCTGAAGTTTTTATGTTAATGGAGAGGTTGGCATTTGTTTGCCAGTCATGCCATTGAAAGACTGCCACTGCAGTTCTATCTGCCCGCATTTTTGATATGGCCAGCTAAATCAAGCCATCAGTGAACTTTGGTTAGAGTTGATTAAATTCTAAAAGTTTACAGTGTTAAGCATAAAAACATGCATTTTCTGGTTTGCAAGTCTTTTGCTGATTGGATTTTAATTTCAGAATTCCTTGAGGTCGGCAAAAAACAGCCTGCCCTTGATGTTCTCTATGATGTTATGAAAAGTAAAAAACACCGAACATGGCAGAAAATCCACGAGCCAATTATGCTGAAGTACTTGGAACTCTGTGTGGATCTCCGCAAGAGTCATCTGGCAAAAGAAGGACTGTACCAGTACAAGAATATCTGCCAGCAGGTATGGCTTTTGAATTTTATTTTTTTTTATTTGTAGCGAGCGTGGTATATGTCAGTTGGTATAATCTAAAAGTAGCTGATTGGTCTTGAGTTAGAATTAATCTGCCTTTTTAGATGTTCCTGCGTTTGTAGCATTTTACATTATTTGCTGCCTGTTGTGGGTGGAAACATCTTTCAATTTTCTGCCTGTGATGTAGGTGAACATCAAATCTTTGGAGGATGTTGTTCGAGCCTATTTAAAATTAGCTGAAGAAAAAACAGAAGCAGCTAAGGAAGAATCCCAACAGATGGTACTGGACATAGAAGACCTAGATAACATTCAAACTCCAGAAAGGTTGGTGGCCTGACTTTAAAACGTAACAGTTCACAGCAAAATAGTCTTATGTTCATGAAGGATGTTAGCAGTTCAAAAAACTTAGATATAAAGATGGTGGACTTGAAATGGAATACTGGTGGTGTTCTAGAGTAGGCAAAACCCCAGGAATTTTGTGTTGAACAAAATCCTAAGTCTGAGTAAAGAAAAGTAAAGAAATGAAGTAGTAAAGAGTAGAAAATGTAGATGTGGTAGGAGTGGTCTGGGAGTCGAGTCACCGCTTTCTAGGGTCTGCTTAGATCTGCATCTGTAGTAGTATTGGAGAGTTTATTATTGAAAACTGCTCACTATCAATTGATGTACAAATGCTATTAATTATATTAGAGAAATTTAATTCCTGTACCTGATAACCTTCACTCTTTCTGACCACATTGTGCATGTACAAACAAATGGAATTGTTTATACTTCCTTGGGTAACTGATGAGATAATAGAAGAAAGAGCATTAAAAGTAAATTCAGTGTGTTATAATTAATTGGATGAATAATGAGAACATAGAAGGAATGGAAAAAAGGATCGGTAAATATATCTACTTTTGGTTGTATGTAGACCTTCACTGGCAAGTTGTGGCAGGTTAGGATGAAATGACTTTCCAGCTCTGTGAGAAGCCACTGTTCTGTTCTCAGAATGTTCTGTGGGAGAACTTCCTAACTTGCTTCAGGAAAAGTGAGGTTAGCTCAAATTGCATGTTCATTAGATGAATCTGTTGAGTTAGGGAATGCTCACATTAACTCCAATAGTACAACTGTATATGTGATGACATCTGTGGAAAAGGGGTGACATGGTGGGGCTGAAGAAATGTTTTAAAAGAATTCTAGCTGAGTTTGGAAGAGACCTTCTGCCCGTATCCTTTAAAAAATCAAAAATTGTAGGTAATAAATTAAAATTTCTGTAAGTAAAACCAAATTAAAACTTGTGGAAGGTACCAAAAGAAATAACAAAAGGATCTTCAGCCAAAAGGGGAGAATTCTAGGAAAAATGGTGGTAAAATTCTGAGGAGGTAGGTTTTGATTAGCCATCCTAGGTGTGGTCTGAAGATGAAAGCAGTACTTTGATACTCATTTTTGTAAGACTATTGATTCTGAAATAAAAGAAAGGTTTTTAGAGCATGGAGATTACCCTGTCTGAGGTGAACATAAAAGCCAGCTTTCTTTTCATGCTGGGTGACAGCATAGCTTCTATCCTGGAGTTTTAAAAATACCAGTAAATGTTTTGGGTACTAAAGCTCTGCAGATACCCATCTGAGCAGAAAGTGCGTTTCTCGTCATCCTTATGTCAGACTGAGTAGTGGTCTGAACAGTTATCTTGATTGCAGTAACAGTCAGGTCTTTAGCGTGAGTTTTGAAGGAAGTAGTCTATGGAGTTAAAAATAAGGTAACATTCAGCACAGGCTTGCTGAAGGGTAGATGATGTCTATTTATGTTAGAATTTTATTCTGTAATTTAGTTTTTTAGATTCAGGAAGTGCCAGAGATCTAACCTGGGAAAAAGTAATGTGGTTGATGCCATAACTGGAAGGGATGTTTGCAGTTGAATTGGAAGGCTACTAAGACATTGTCCAGTGAGAAACTGATGACATATAATGACAAAAGGACATGTGAAGTTACTGAGAGTTCTTTCTATTAAAATCATGGCACAGAAACTAGAAAAGTCAAAGTTGTATCTACTGATGATAGAAAATTGGAAGAAATTATCAGTAGAAGACATTGTGTAGGCAACTGTGAAGGACAGAGTCATAGAATACAAAGACCTGGAGTAAAATGATGTGGATGTATGTGTTAACAGCAAGGCTCTCTGGTAGTAGTTGGGAACTCATTGGCTGCAAAACATGAAAAGGTTGCAGACTTGTCTTCAATAGTTGTTCCAGGTTGGCAATGCCATTCATGTTATTTCCAGTCCCTGAAATAGTCTTTGTTAGAGGCATCCCACTAATAGACACTGAAGATCAACTGATTGCTCTTTTCCTTGTTCTCTTTTATATAACTGAGGACTAGAAAATGTGTCTTTGCAGTCACGCTTCTTAATCTAAGCAATCAGAGTTTCACAGGTTTTTTTAGGTCCTGTTTTCTAGACTTTTCATACGCTTTTGCTGGATTCACTGCTTGATCTGTTGCAGAAGGCACTGGTGAGATGTAGTCTTTAATGTATGTAGTACTAGGACTCAAGGAAGTAAATTAGATCTGGAAGTGGTGTAGTATAAGAGAACTGCAAGAGCTGAGAGTTTATATTAGAAGTGTAGTTCAAAAAGGACTTTAAAAATGAAGGCTTGGGGAAGATGGTTCTTGCTAAGTTTGTAATGCTGGGTGGACTGTTTTGCAGAAAGGGGTCGTGTGGGCCATAGCACTGAATTTGTCTCAGTGTCTTGGGAATCCTTTCCAATCTTGTATTTCTGTGAATGAGGGAGTGTAGTTATGGCCACTAAATGCAAGATTATCATATCTTCTGACATCTTTAAGCATCTTTTTCCTGTCAGAATTTTTAAAGGATCTGATACTTTAAGTATTCTAGTTTTCTATGTCTGCAGATAGTAAGGCACACAATGCTTCTGTGTCATATGTCAACAAGAAGTGAGCTCTCTCTGGCAGTATTGCTGGTGGCTAAAAAGGAAGTTTCATCAAGTAGGAAAGTGTCAGAGTAGACTGACACTTGAATCTAACAGAGGTACAGTGTGCAGCTCCCTGGTAGAAGAGGAAATGTGAAAATCCTAGAATAGGTTTCCTTTGGCTTACTGGTATGAAGGATACAAAAGCTCCTGTTGTCTCTTACCTCTGAAGCTTGTGCATGTCAGTTGTGTGTGCAGGGGCCAAAGTTTGAAACTTAACAGCAAGAAAAGTTATCTACATCCTTTAAAGGAAAAGAGAGAAGTCTGAGGGACCAATTTGAAAATAAGCAATAAACTGTTCAGCAGCAATCAGCTGTTCAGATTTGTCCAGTCTCATCTTAGATCTTGATAAGAAAAAGTGGTGAGCATAGTGGGGAATAAAACACTTTTTTTTTTTTTTTCCTTTCCCCTTAACCCCATCCCAACTATAGTGTTCTTTTGAGTGCTGTAAGTGGAGAAGATACCCAGGATCGTACTGACCGACTGCTTTTGACCCCCTGGGTTAAATTCCTGTGGGAATCCTATAGACAATGTTTGGATCTTCTCAGAAATAATTCTCGAGTGGAACGCCTGTACCATGACATTGCACAGCAAGGTAAATTATAAAGATGGAAACTTAAAGTATAATGAGATCTAGGACTTCTGTGTTACATCCTGTAAAACTAGAAAATTTCTGTTTGGATATTGCTTCAGAATTGGAAATAAAATCTCTTAAATATGTGTATGTACACACATACTATTCTTACAATTACAGAGGTTCCTCAAAATTATTGATGTTTCTGGACACTGAGCCAGCAAGGAAGAAGTTATTTTTTCCTGGACATACTGAGAATATGAGAATTCCTCGTGCTGTGTCTTTTTATTTTTTCTAACTCACTGATCCAAATTAGTCATGTTTTCATTTAATCTAGAATGGCAAATGTGTCTTCCATTAATGTATTCTATGTTAGCTAATTTCAAAAACTCATGTACACAAAAGGGTACTGTAAAATTCTGATATGCTATCAATTTTGACACAGACGTAGCTTAGCAAAATATTATGCAGAAGGTAATGGGAAAAAGTCTAGTCTGCTTCCTTCTGGCATTGTTCTGCAAAAATTGACTTTATAAAGAAGAATACTTAGATGTTAATCTTTACTTAAAGGTGAGAGATGAGCAGAAAAAGGTTTTCCTTTGTATGTACAATTCAGGGTTCTGTATTTTTGAAAGAAGTCTTAGATTTTTAACTCTGCATCCAAAAGATGATTGTCAGATGAGTTCTAGGTGCTTTAGTGTATTTAAGTCCTTGTGCTACATTGTGGAGACATCCTTTTGTGCCTGTTTCTGGTTGAGATACTTCAGAATTTTCAGAGTGACAGTGTCAACGCAAACCAGGTTTTTGAGAGGATCTATGTGATCAAAGACTTCCTTTTTTTTCTTTGTCATTTCCAGTCATTAGAAAGCTTCATTTAACTTTACTGTATTTAGGTGACTTGAGAATTTTTTCCCACATTTTACAAATCCAAAACCTGAATTCATGCCATTGACAGAATTTTTATTTGCACTTAGTTCAAAATAAAAGCTAGAATCGCTGCTTAAATTAGAACATTTTTAGAGACTCAAAAGTATTCCCTTTGCTCCTTAAGCTTAATTGTGTAGAAGCATCTTCATTTTTTGAGGTCAAGAAGTGCTCTGCATTGTCACTATTCATTATGCATGACAGTTAGATTGCATCTTGTTTGATATGCCTTTGGACTGTAAATGAAGGTTCTTTAAACATACTGATTTACGTATTTGAATCCTTTTAGAACTGTCATGAAGTCATTGTTAGTGAGCATTTTCTATATTGTTAATTTTTGCAGCTTTCAAGTTCTGCCTGCAGTACACACGTAAAGCCGAGTTCCGTAAACTCTGTGATAACCTGCGAATGCATTTGGGACAGATCCAGCGTCATCACAACCAAAGCACAGCAATCAACCTCAACAATCCTGACAGCCAGTCAATGCACCTGGAGACCAGGCTGGTGCAGCTGGACAGTGCTATTAGCATGGAGCTGTGGCAGGTATGCAGCAGGGCTCCTGTAATCCCACTGTAGTCTACAGCCTTTCCAGAATCTGTTCCACGCAGATCGTATCTCATGGTATATATTCCAAGGTAAACACAGGATAATAGCTAAAGAATAAAGTTTTAATATTTAGAATGTGGTGCTACATGCATATTGAATACTTAGTCTGATGTTCCTGCATAGTATTTTCAAACCCAGCTTTTGCTGCTAGTAATAAATGGTAGAGTAGCCGAAGTCAGTTTAAGTTCTGAAAGTGAGAAGTTGATGACACCTTCACCTCTGCTGTCTTGTGTTCTTGTGAACTGGAAATGGTTAGCAAACATTAAAGCCTGCTATTAGGCTGGGCTCCCAGCATTGCTGGTTGAATTATGGTAGTGTTTAGCCAGTGAGGGCACGATCAAAGCGGATTTCTTAGAGGGGCTTTGCTTTCCAACCTTTCTAATGCCAAATTCCTTAAAAAGCCAAGGTTGTCATGTTTTGGTTTTGTGAATCTGGAGAATGTTCTCAGTTGTGATGTTTCTGCTTTAGGTATATGAGTAATTACATGTAAGGCATTTCTAAGAGTACATGTATTTTTAGGGAAACTATACCCAGTTTTGATCACAAAACCTATTTTTATGAAAAAATATCAGTAAATAGTAGAATTGGTACAATATTAAAATAGTAGAATTTTTATTCCAGTTTGGTTTTAGTTTTTTTTTCCCCTTGGATTTGTAGCTTGAAAATCTGAAAGAAGACAGTTTTCAAAAGATTATTAAAAAACTAAAAAATTTTTAACTACCAAATTCTAAGCAGATAGTTAACGGATTTGCTGTATGTCCAAATCATTTCTTAATTAGGAAGGAAGTACTTCATTTCATGTAACTGGCAAAGCTGAAGGTCACAGCTTTCAGTGGTGATCTTAACATAACAAACGTGTTACAGTTTTGCAACCTTTAGTGAATGTATATTTTCCCTGGTTTTGAGTGTTGCAAAAACTTCTTAAAAAGAGTGTATTTGTTTTTTCTAGGAAGCTTTCAAAGCAGTGGAGGATATTCATGGGCTGTTTGCACTGTCTAAGAAACCACCCAAACCACAGCTGATGGCAAATTACTATCACAAAGTTTCAACTGTCTTCTGGAAATCAGGAAATGCTCTCTTTCACGCATCCACACTTCACCGACTTTATCACTTATCAAGAGAAATGCGAAAGAATCTCACACAAGAGGAGATGCAGAGGTGGGGAACGATATTTAATGTAATCTTAGATTCTATTTTTAAGCCCGTAGTTTGAAAAATAAACAAAATTGTACCCCAAAAGAAGCAGATGACATGTATGGATATGAACAGCTCTGCTTAAAGTGGCTAGTACTAATTGCCTCAAAAGAAACCTAGAGCAAGAAGGATATTTACAAAGCTACAGTGTAAATAACTTAAATATCAGGGTCACTTTAGTTAAGCTTCCTTCTCTGTTAATAAGCAAGTTAATAAGTATCTGTGTTTTGCTTCCTTTTTCTCTTCTGAACATTAGTATTTACTTCACAAGAGTTCACTGTTACTAGTTTAAACTTCCTTAATATATAAAAGTCTGTATAGCCAAATGGCCTTTAATTTTTTGGTGACAAGTATACAGGCCTCTGTAGAATCAGAATCTGGTGGGAATAAATACTCTCTGGAAATTTTTATATTTCTGTTCATCTGGGTACTAAGGTCAGAATTTAATTGTTTAACGTCCTTTGTATTGTTACATCAAAAGGTACATCTGGCGCACACAGTAAATTTTAAAAATCAGTGCAATCAAAATGACTGGTAGGGATTTGCAGCTAAAATAAGTTTTTAAAGGTACTGATTTCTACTGTTTTCATTGCTTTATAGTATTTTGATATTTACAGTGGCAGCTTAAATTTATTATTTCTGTGTATATGTGCGGATATATATATACACACGCGTATGTAATGAAAAGGTATTATCAAAATCTTTCCCCTGGTTACTGAAGAACACTGCATTCTTTACTCTTATTGCACAGTTAACATCTTTTCTGTTATGGCTGGTATTTTTACACAGTTTTGCATCATGAATGCTAGTCATTCCAAATCTTGAATTAGTACGTACATGACAAGGAATTAATTAGTGTTCTCTTGCAGTTCATCTTTTGCAATTATACTTTGTCAACAGGATGTCTACTCGAGTCCTTTTGGCCACGCTGTCAATTCCTATAACTCCTGAGAGAACTGATATTGCTCGCCTTCTGGATATGGATGGTATCATTGTTGAGAAACAGCGACGACTGGCAACCCTCTTGGGTCTTCAGGCCCCACCTACACGTGGCAGTCTCATTAATGATATGGTAGGTAGTGGTGTTCAGATGAGCAGCTTTTAAACATTGAGTCCTCTTTTTTGGACTGTTTTCCTTCTAGAGCACTATGCTTAGTTATGAGACAGCAGTTTATAAGTTAAAACAGCTATATGGTTAATTTTATGACTTACAGTATAGTGTTAAAATTTCAGATTTGCAAGAACAACCATTTGGAAGTGGCAGCAATAACGGGAGGCCTGAAATCTTGTGTGCACTAAAGAGTCAGATTCAGTATTGTCCTTGATGTCACCTGGGCAATGTAATTTTGAAACTCAGGGGTCTGAAAAGGGTTGTGAGCTAGAACTTTTTTCCTCTGCTCTAAGGTGTGTAATTAACTGAACCAAGTGTTTGTTTTTCTGTTTTAAATGTGTATCAGATAAAGGCAGGTCAGATATAAAGTAGCAGGCTGTGAGTACCTAACTGATTACGAAGACTTCCTTGTGTTTAAATTGAAGGGAGCCTAGATTAATCTATCTTCAGACCTTCCCAGATATTCATAAACAAATTAGGCATTCAGTCATAGTTAGGTATTTTCAGAGGGTGTTTGAATTTAATGCAGCCATTTCCATGGTTCATTTTACAATTTTTGCTAATTCTTCTGGTACCTCTCCAGTGTGCCTTAAAACAACAGTTTAAAGCTTCTGAAGTTTACACGTGAACTGAGATGTGTGGTCTTAGTTTGGATGTGGGCCTACATCGTTGTGGTAGGACTTGAGTCTTAGAAATGGCTAGTTGAGGGTGGTACTCTAAATATTTATCTTTATATGGTTTTTGTCTACTTTTCCATTTTTAAGTACAGTTTAGTGGTGTAGTGTAGAGTTATTGTCACTGCAATTAAGAATGCTGTAATAAAAAATAAGTAACTCTCCTGTATTAAAACGTATATGTGGTGCCCATTTAACTTATTGAATATAAACATTCTTAAAGCATAACTATTTATTAATATTGTATGTATTTTGAGATCTTTGGATTTTTTTGTTGACTGTAGGTAAGATTCAACGTGGTGCAGTATGTTGTTCCAGAAGTGAAAGAACTTTACAATTGGCTTGAAGTAGACTTTCACCCACTCAAGTTATGTAGCCGTGTCAGCAAGGTAAGTTTTGTAGCTCTGTGTATATGGTAATTGGTCTTGACTAATAAGCCTGTTATTTGAATATTGGTTTGTGGTAAATACAAACTAGCTTTTTCTATTGCCAGAATTTTCAGTGGTAGGCTGTATTTGGTCAAATGCCATTGCAGTGACAAGTACATAACATCTGATACACCTAGTACACCAGATTATTGAAATAGAATGAAAATTCAGATCTCTAGGATGCTGTTCAGAGGGCCCCTATGAAGGTGCAGAGTTTTGGGAACATATCAGAAGGTCTTGTTAGTGGAGGTAATACTGAGTTAAATTTTTTTTAAAGATGTAGAAATGAGAAAGAAGTCAAGCACACGTGCACATGCATGCAAGTGGGTTGTGTGGGAAGTGGAAAAATATACCCATGACTATGTTTACTCTTCAAATGTAGAGAACTGGGAGGTAAAATCATGTGAGAGCTCTTGATTAGGTTGGTGTAAATTCTGCAGTTGGTGAAGCACATCATGTTCTTTTTCTTTGATAGTGGGAACAAAGATATTTGAGGTGCTAAAAAGAACTTGAAGGTAAATTAGCAGTGTGGTAGCTGTTGCCAGTACTGTCAGTCGCCTTCATACATATGCCTAAGTCTTAGGTCATACCCATAAGATCAAGTGTTCTGATCAAAAGATACACTTCAGTAAAATGATTTAGTGTCTGGACAGAAAGGCTGTTGTTTCATGAGCTGTAAACTGGAAGTATTAAAGAACAGTGTTTCATACTTTAATGTTGAAGTGTTTAAGGGTTGATGCAGATAGATTAACTTTTCAGAATTTTGATAGGTTCTGAACTGGGTGAAAGACCAAGCTGAAAAGGAACCTGAACTGCAGCTGTATGTTCCTCACCTGCAGAACAATACCATTCTTCGCCTTCTGCAGCAGGTATGAGTAAAGAAAACTTAGTTCGTAAGTATATGTAAGTTAGAAAATGCTTTGTGCGAAAATTGTTGGAAATTTTCATGCTGAAGTAAAGTTTTTTTTCATCAAATAGAAGGCCATTATGATTTTGAAATAGTTTTTTCCAGTATATAACCTGCGTTTTCAGGTTTGTACATCATTTAGGTATAGCTGCAGTAGCTATACTTAATAGTGGCTGCATGCAATGGTGTAATCTCTTGTTTGGATTTTCTTCATGGATCTATGATGTCTTATTTAAGGTAATTAATTGTTTCTTAAACTTTTTTAAAAGTAAGGTCTAGGTGGTATATTTTGTTTTCAGGTGGTTTTGTGTCTAGTGTTTTATAAAATGCACATTTCATTGACCTGCTTTCGTTACAAATGAGGAGCAGTGTTATTTCTGATGTGCTACAGAAATAGTTGAAGGCTAATTAGCAGTATAGCTCTATGTAGTTACTGCTGCCAGTCTCCTTCATACAAAGAAGCCATTCAGGAATGGCGTTTAATCTTAGATTAAGTTTGAATACAGTACAGAAATAAAATCCTGAAAGAGTATTTGCTATTGTATTAATATGTATACATTCATTTGTCGACAGTTTAGTGATTTAGCTTTATAACCCATACAACAACTTTTCTTTCGGATCTCTTTTTAACAAGTAAAAACACCTAATGTTTCCGTTCACATACAGGTGGCCCAAATTTATCAAAGCATTGAATTTTCTCGTCTGGCTACCCTGGTTCCTTTTGTTGATGCTTTCCAGCTGGAACGTAGTATTGTTGATGCAGCCAGACACTGTGACTTACAAGTAAGTGCTGTAAAAAGACTTCTGTGAAATTATGTGTGGATTCATGTGTATAACACTGGATGAAAACTAAGTGGTTGACATTGAACCTAAGGGAGATAATTGATTCTGATAGATGGAGATAAACCAGAGTCAAAGAAACACGTGACTATGTTAAGTACTGACAAATTATTTGCATTCTGGTGTCTGTTTTTGATTTAGGTCAACAACCATTAACGTAAGTCCAGTAGAAGTAAAAGCTGAAATCAGATTTGCTGAAAGTTGCCCTGTGAGCCCCAGTCATTTAGTCCAGCATATCCTGAAGCAAGCCTAACAAACAGGGATGTGAATTTCTGACTATGCCGAATTCATTGTGCAAGACTGAAGAACTAGCAGTTGCTAATGTTGTTTTTCACCTAATCAAGTGACTGAAGTAAAACACCAATGTCTTAAATGTGTACCGCTGTCTATTTCAGCTGCTGTTGAAGATTGCAATGTTGGTAAAATTGTCAATATTGAAAGAACGGCATCCTGTAATGAAATGTTTAGGCTGATGATGAGATACAAGTAGTTTTTAGTTGAGGTTGCTTAGTAATTACTCATTTAGGCTTGTAGATAAAGCTGAGTTAGCTCATTTAGATTAACACACAACTTTAGCTTTTATTTTACGCGTTGAAATTGTCTGCATTAAAGTCAGGATTCTTGTTTTGCATATTGCTAATGTGGAGGAAGAGGCAAGAATGATTTGTCTTGGAGTGCTCGTTTCATAGAGTCATTGAAAATTCAGCCTCTTCCCGTGATTTTTGTTCATTTGTTTTCTTAGAAATCATGGAAATCAAACTTCTATTCAGAGCTATTTTTCTTCTACTAATTTGGCACTTCTCATAATCTGGTATAGCTAAAACTGTTTTTTAAAGTAATTTCTGCTTAGAGCTTCTGTTTACTCATATTGGTCATAGGCAGAGCAACAGAGAAATTGTCTAATAAATAATATGATCCCTTTTCTTCCGATTTTTTTTCTGCAAAGGTTCGCCTTGATCATACCACCCGGACACTGAGTTTTGGCTCAGATTTGAATTACAGTACTAGAGAAGATGCTCCACTAGGCCCTCAACTACAAAGCATGCCTTCTGAGCAAATCAGAAATCAGTTGACTGCTATGTCCTCAGCTCTGGCTAAGGCTCTTGCAGTCATTAAGCCTCCTCACTTACTGGTAAGTCATTTTAAGTCGTCTGAAAATGTTGACAAATTCTGACATTGCACCTATGTGTGTTGTGTGATGTTTATCTGTTGCCCTTATACAGCCTTTTGTTATTATTTTTCTTGTTTGATAACTGCTCTTTCCAGTAATCTATTCTCAGTGCAGTGGTAATATTGTTACTTCTGTCCCCTTCCCTTCAGAACAGATAATTGATCCTTGAGGTGTTAATATATACAAATGTAGTGTGTGTTAATGTGTTTATTAATGGCAAAGTATCCTTCTGCATCTGTTACATATTCACTTGTTCTAATAGATCTAAATTTTCTGATTTAGCAAGACAAGGATGTTTTGAGGTTGTGAGATCATACTTGAAGGAGTTACTTGGATTACCTTTCCTTGACATAGGAAAGGCAGTGAGCTATCTAATGATTAATTTAACATGACATTGCAAGGATTTAAGTAGGTAGTGATTGGTCCTTTTGTACATCTGTTTATTTTCAAAAGTGTGTTGCTCTGTTTTTCAAAACATTGTGGTAATGCTCTCTGATCTAATTTGACAGTAATGATGGGCTGCATTTATACACTTGTGGATTAAGTTAGAAACATAAGCTAATAACTTGACAATTCATACCAAAGCTTATATTTTAATGAATGTGTTTTCTCAGATTAGATGTACCTTTTAATTTATTCTTTTTTTCAATCTGGTGGTAGTTGGCTATTTGTACTTGTGAAGAAGTTGTCATTTCTTAAATGCACCCAACTAGTTAGTGTTTGGTCATAACTAAAGTAATGTAAAAATGTACGCAAGAGGCCCGAGTTTAAATTGCTGGTCTTGCATCTGTCAGGTTTAGAATGTACCAAATAATAACTTACTGATAGATGGGCCTACAGAGCTAGTATTTGTTTAAATTTTGCATGCATTTTTGAAAATCCAAGAGCCTTGTGTCTTTATTCTTCCTGGAGAAACTGCTGTTGTGAAGAACCTGGAATGTAACTCCATAGTGGAACCTAAAAACGTGAACAAAAGATCCCGCAACTCAGAACCTGACCTGTCCTTCTCACTGGGACTGTTGGCTTCAAGGTCGGACTCACCAATGAGCTTACATTTCAGGTTCTCCAGAGCCCTGTATGAGCAAGGTGTAAATCAGTCTCGGATTTCCAGCATGCTTTGGTTGTGGCAAGTTAAACCTTCACTTCTCTTAAGAGCAGTGGTAATTTTTTCTTTTGCTTTATGTTTATGAAAGATTTCATGGCAAACTTATCAAATTTCCCTATGGAAAACAGGCTGATGGCAAGATGTCCATGTTAGATTTTTTTTATATGGGTTGAAATACTAAGTAATAATCTTAAGATATAAACGTACAAAGCAGAACTGCATCGTGACACTTAATGCTAGCTTACTTATGTTAGCTTGAACATATATTAGCTGTTGTATAGTGTTTAAGATAAAGATCTTTCCATGTAGGTTTTCCCCCTGAAGATTTTACTAGTGATTGGTACTAGATGGATTATATATTTGAAAGAAAAAACGTTTTTTCTGTACATTCATAGATAAAAAATGACAAATAGTCTTACACTTGACATGTTTGTACAGTTAGCTGAATAAGACATAATTATGCTTCTAAAATTGGAGTACAGTGTCAAGGTTAATATCAGTCGGTGTAGTTAGAGAAGCTACAGAACAAGGTGATACCCTTTTTTCCTTTGCTATTCAGATCAAAACTTTCATTTTTTCCAGGAGGTTTAAAGCTTTGAATTTCTGTCAGATTTGTTTGTAATTCACAAAACATGATTGATCTATAAATTAATTGATAATTGATCTATAGCTTTCAATTTTTGGGTTTCTAGCCCCTCCATTTATCTTTAAATGCTTTCAGATTTGCAACAAAGTATGGATGCTTGTGCACGTGTTGAATGCCCTAGAAGTGACAGATTACTAAAAATACCTCTGAGCTATCTCATATTTCAAGAGCAGCATGACTTGAGGGAATGTAGTGAGCTGATGGGCCTGCAGTGCTTTGCTGCTTGTTGGACTGATTAAAGTGGGCAGTTTCCTGAGCTGGCACAATTACATGTCTTCATGTGTACAGCATGGATCTTTACGAAGAACTGTATAGGTACTTTGGAGGCGAGTGGGGAGGGTGTGAGAAGACTGCCTCAAAAATAGTTGGTATACTAGTGTCTGGAAGTCTAGTGCTTTTTATAATTTATTTTAAAAGGTTTTATATACAATGTTTATACTGAAATTGTTGATTCAGTTTTTTATCATCTCACAGATAGTGCTTTGTGTTAATTAGGATATTTTTCTCTTACTTTAGTGTGTTTGGAAAAAGCAAAACTTTAAAAACAAGGGAGCTTTGGTGAAATACAGTACATGTGGTGCTATACTTGCTAACACATGCAGAGACAAACAAGACTGACACCCCCCTCTTTCAGTTAGTGTGTTAAATATCAGTTACATATGGGTGTGCAATATTTTTGGACAGAAAAGTGTGAAACTATCATACTTAAGATGCGTTGCAGAGTATTGTCTTTTACAGACAACTTTCTCCATGAATATGTGGTTCTAGTCAGTTGATACTACTTTGTGTGCCACTTGGATGAGTGATGAGTTTTGCCACTCATTACAGTTGTATTTCCATGCAGTTGGCAAGTGTGGAGAATAAAACTAACTTTGAATTTTCATTGAGAAGCATTTGCTATGCCTTCTGCCTTTTTAAAGTGATGCTGTATACATCATTGTCTTATTCTTAATTTAAATTCAGCAAGAGAAGGAAGAACAACATCAGCTGGCAGTCACTGCCTTCTTAAAAAATTCAAGGAAGGAGCATCAGCGTATTCTTGCACGTCGTCAAACTATAGAGGAAAGAAAAGAGCGCCTTGAAAGTTTAAACATACAGCGTGAAAAAGAAGAACTAGAACAACGTGAAGCAGAATTACAAAAAGTCCGGAAAGCTGAAGAAGAAAGATTACGCCAGGAGGCAAAGGAAAGAGAGAAAGAACGTATCCTGCAAGAGCATGAACAAATCAAAAAGAAAACTGTTCGTGAGCGCTTGGAGCAGATTAAGAAGACTGAACTGGGAGCCAAAGCATTTAAAGATATCGATATTGAGGTAGGCAAGTTATTATTGACATTTTGAGTTATTTTTCTATACTCTTGGTGTTACATTGCTAGGTTTTCGGAATTTTGTGGTTTTTACTAGTTTTATACTGTAACTGGTCTTATAAACAGTCTCTTAAAAATGAGATAGTTTGACACTTATATATTTAATTTATTCAGCGGTGTAAGTAAACCTTAATTCTGAGTTGGGATAGGACTGTATTTACCTAGAGGAATTAAGTCCAGCTGGTTTTTTGGGTTTGGTGGGTTTTTTTTTTTTGGTTTGGTTTGGTTTGGGTGGTTTTCCCCTTGTTGCTTAAACAGTATTTGAAATACCAAACAGACTTGCTTGTCCAATGTTGTAGTACCTGGACTGTGTCTCAATTAAAGATCAAGATACAAATGCTTTAAAGAGTTCTATTAAAAAAAATAATGCAAGCTACCTAGAAGAGAGGAAAATGAACTGAGAATGTTTCTGAAGCAAATTAGTTTTAAAAAAGATAAGGGGAAAACTGCAGAGAAGATTAAATAAATAAATAAACAAACCATATTTGTAACAGAAAAAATGTTTGCTTTATTTTGTGTTGATAACTCTGCTTGGTTGTAGGATCTTGAAGAACTGGATCCTGACTTCATTATGGCTAAACAAGTTGAACAGCTGGAAAAAGAAAAGAAGGAACTTCAGGAACGTCTGAAGAATCAGGAGAAGAAGGTACGAAATAGGAAGGGTACAAACCCATGTCTGTACAATGCTTTAGGTAGTGATTGTGAACTGTATTGATACATACATATATATATATATACATATAAAAAAAATACTGGTGTTGAAAATGTTACTGTTTGAAATGAAAAAAGGTAAATGTGTTATAAACCCATTGAGTTTCTAATATCGGTGCACAAATTTTTCTAATTAATGGAGTTGATTTGAAAAAGGACCCTTAAAGCTGTATGTGAACTGAGTCTTAGTTGGGAAGACTTGTAACTGGAAAATGTTCAGAAAAGGTGAGGTCATTACATAGAAGCAAAACTGATTGATTGTAGTAGTCCTCACTGAAACAGAGGAAATCCCAGTGCTAGAGCCCTTCTAGATGGCAGAAGAGGATCTGCCTGAAACCTGAGTGGCTATAAAAGTGCGAGGCACACATTGTTGTAGTAAGTAGAAATATGTAACCCGTGCAAAGTGAAACTCACCCAGGACTTCCAAATGTGTTCAAGAATGAAACAGAAGTTACATGATACAGTTGGTAATTCATGTCACTTAAAACTGGCTTGTCACTAGGAAGTGGCAAGTTAATTAAAAAGGTTACAATGAGGATCTTTTGTGCTGCAGGCCTGTAAACCTGATGCTCATACCGGGCAAAGTAGCAGAAAATACATTAAACAGTAGAATTAGTAGTCACCTGGGTAAATATGATCTACCTGGAAGGCTCAGCACAGCTTCTATAAAAGAATTGTAAGCCAGGGCTTCCTCCTGGAGTTCTCTGAAGCTATCAAAACAAACACGTAAGGGTGGTCTGATTGATGTAACTTAGTTGGGTTTTCCAAAAAGCTGTTTACAGAGTTTTTCACCAGGCGACTTAGCAGCAGTGGGATAAGAGGAAGAGTCTTTGAATGCTGTTCCGTTTTCGTAGGCAAAGTGGAAAAAAAATCCCCCAGTCTTCAGCTTTACATATTAAATGATGGGCTCCAAACTTAACGTTCTTAGTCAGCAATGAGAACTTGGTTCTTCTGCATCTTGAGCACTGTCTGCGGTTCTGGTCTCTTATCTCAAAAAGTACGCAGCTGAACTGGAAGTTTGAGAGAAGGCCAGCAATGATGTGGATTGGCTTTGGTGTGAGAAATACTTACGTAAAATAGTAGCCCTATGTCTGAAAGACTTCTGGAGAGACGATGTGGAAGCAGTCTGTAAGGGTATACCTGTTATAACAACTGACGATGGAGAGCAGTTGTTCACACACTGACTGCAAGGGGTAGTGAACTAGGAAGCATCAAAGGAAGCCAGTAGGAGCCATATTCAGAACTATTTGTAGGTGGAAAGTGGGTCATCATGCTGTGAGCCATAGATGCACAGGAGCTCTTTCCAAAGTACGTTGTTGTATATGAAAAGCTTCTTTGAGTTCAAAAGGACAAGAGGAGAAATCCACCAATGCCTACTAAATAGAAAAGAAGCTTCCAGCACAGGAAATGCCAGGCGCTGAAAATTTATGGTGCTGAGAGAGTATTGTATATGTGCCTGCCGCTGTTCTGCATCCTTGCCTAGGAGTGCACTTAGTTGTCCGTGGTAGAGGCAGGTTCTTGGTTAGGTGGACCTCTGATGTGGTCCAGTGTGATTGTTCTTATGCAACAGTAATATATCAGATATATTTGCAGAAGTCTTCAGATACCAGGGTTTTCTTTGACGCATGCTGAATACCGAGTCTTCCAGATTTGGTCTTCACATTATGACATGCTAAAGGTATGTTATCTTTATTTAGATTGACTATTTTGAAAGAGCAAAGCGCTTAGAAGAAATTCCTTTAATAAAGACTGCATATGAGGAACAACGAGTGCATGATATGGAGCTGTGGGAGCAACAGGAGGAAGAAAGGGTAAGATTTTTTTGTTGAGATGATAAAATCCATTAGTGACTAATGAAAAATAGTGGGGTTTTGCACTTTCTTTTTCCCCAGCTCAATCCAAGTGAATAAGGAAAAAAGTTGATATGAAGAATGAAGTGTCATCTTTACAGTTTCATTGTGTTAGTGGACAGCAGTATTGTCTGTCTTGGATCTGAAAGAGGAAAAGATAATTTCGCTTTCTAATGGGTGAGGTTGAATGCAAAGATATAGTAAGAGTTTACTTTGTAATACTTTATTTATTTCCTATTTTTAGATCACCACTTTGCAGTTGGAGCGTGAGAAAGCCCTTGAGCATAAGAACAGACTCTCAAGGATGTTGGAGGATAGAGATTTATTTGAAGCCAGGCTCAAAGCATCACGACGAACAGTTTATGAGGTACACAAGATGCGGTGTTATAGTAAAATATTCCCATTAAAGTGAGGAACTAAACGTGTGACCCAGTGATATTTCATGTAAACTAGAAACAAATTAGTACCTAGAATGGCACAGAATTATGGGATAGTTTATTTTCTGCTTTGACTTAAAAAATAAAAAAAATATTGCACCTGTTACTAAATATTAACACTTACAATTTTTGACAACTTCTGGGATAGCTTGTAGGGAAAATAAGATAAGTGAGTTAGTTATTTCAGTTGGGCTAATAGTAAGAGATCATTGGGTAGCATATGAGCAGCCAGCTGTATCTGTACATGTACTTGGCCTTACTGTGGTGATGGAATCATACTAACAATAATATCGAAGCCGAGAAATAGAAATACTTGTCTATTTTTTTTAAATCTTTTTTTTTAAATGTGAAAAATATTTTGACAGTTCATGTATTTGGTACTTCATGTTATGTTTTATGTTTGCAAAATTTCATAACAAATTAGAACGTCAGGACAGGGAAGGAACTGGCCTTTATGTCTTGCACTACATTTTTTTAATTCTACATTTGCTGAGGCTGTTTATAGCTTTATTGGTTATGTTGCAGTAAGAACTGGTTTAAAAAAAAAAAAGCGAAAGAAGTATTATGTTAAATTAAGTTAACTAACTGCATATGATTCTTTGCAACAATATAGGTAATATTAGGTAATGTATTACAGGTACAGGTAAACTATTACTCAGTTAATTCCTTTCCTGAAAAAGCAGACGAAGGACTAAAATTGTGCATTAGTCATTGTCTTGTCTTCTAAGTAGGAATATATTCCCTTATACATGTTCAATTGCAGAAAAGGTTGAAATGACAAACAGGTAGGGGTTTTTTCACCAGAGCAAAGTTACTTTGTTGCAGTTAGTTTGTTTTCTGTGCAGCTTTATTTAGCAATTTGTGTAACTGTCTAGCTCTTAGACTAGTTTTGGTGGTTTCATGTGTATTCTTTGTATTTCAGGATAAACTCAAGCAGTTCCAGGAACGGTTAGCAGAAGAGAGGCGTAATCGTTTGGAGGAACGCAAGAAACAACGCAAAGAAGAGAGGCGCATTACTTACTACAGAGAAAAGGAGGAAGAAGAACAAAGATTACGAGAAGAACAGCTGCTTAAAGGTATAATTGAGAACCCGATTCTTTTATTGTTTGCATCCTTGACCCATTCCAGATGTGGGCAGCTAACTTCTGGTTTCCCTGTTTGATGATATTGGTGGAAGTCTTTTTGCTTTCAATCAGTGGTGAAGACTGTGGCCATTGCTGTTAGATACTGTATGTTTTACCTAAGGCACCTTCTGAATGCTTACCTGTGCAGCATAGAGATGAAGGTAAAGCTTTATAGGAGGAAGGGAAAATAAAAGCAAATCAATACTTCCCACCCTCCCCTTCTCCCAGACATGGATAAAGGAGGAGATAAACAAAGGGAGGTTAATGAAGAATTGAGTCTTTGATTTTAGTAATTCCGTTTGAGTTCTGGCCACTTGTTTGTGTGCATCTTAAAGGGAAAAGAAAGGGAACATTGGTGTCGGATCAAGAACTCTAGAATTGTGACTCACACACCTTTCTTTGTGAATTGCTTTGTCTGGTGGTCTGTTTCAAGGCTTTAGAAGAGGAGAGGTGATAGGCAACCTGTAAGGTAAATTTTTGTTCTACTTGTTACTTAGTGGATGAAGTTACTATATATCAGAGTTCATAAACGTGCAGTATTTTAAAACCAACCAACCAAACACCCGGGCAGTCCTAAATACCAAATTTCTGACGCTGCTAGTTGATTATTTTTTTTGTGTTTGACCTTTCTTAAGGAAGGGATCCTTTACCATGCCTGAGGTAGTTACTCATACTTTAGCTGGCACATTTGTGGTCTGTACATTGAACTAATGTACAGGTATTGGAACATTTTCTTTCCTTTCTTGCTAACTGTTGTTCAAGATGCCACATTAATAGATGTATCAGGTTCCTTTTCCTATTGCTTTCAAGTTAGGATAGTTCCAGAAAACAGGTTCTATGGTTACTTAAATGTATCCTGTGAAATGCTTGGGGTTTTTTTATAAGGAGTCAAAGAGGAGAGATTGTATTTTGTAACCTTTCTGTGGTTACAGCAATATACAGGAATTTATACTGGTAATACATTTTATTTATGTTTCCAATTCTGCAGAGCGTGAGGAAAAGGAGCGCATTGAGCGTGAGAAACGTGAGCAGGAGCAGCGTGAATACCAGGAACGTGTCAAAAAACTGGAAGAACTGGAGAAGAAAAAACGTCAAAGAGAAATGGAGATAGAAGAAAGAGAGCGTCGCCGAGAAGAAGAAAGAAGAGGTCTGGATGACCCATTTTCAAGAAAGGTAAGTAATACCTGCAGGTTTTTCTTCTTCGTCTTCTCCTGTAGATTTGAAGAAGGGGCTAGCATTGCAAAATGGTAGGTTAATTTATTTTTTTTTTGAGTTGTAGCATAGGTGGCTAATTTAATAGTTAAGTTATTGTCACTTAGTTTCTGCTCACTATCAGAGTCTGGAATCTGTAATTGAGTAATAAAGTAAAATAAAGAAACTACTAAGATCTCCAAGCTGTTTAAAAAAAGAATATTGAATAAAATTTTCTTTAACAGAAAAGAAGGAAAACTTCATTGGAAGCAAGTGTAGTGACTCGTGCTAAAGTCAGGAATTGGAGTAGATATTGAAGGAAAATCCCAGACTAAACATAAAGCATAGTTTTATAAGAAATACACAATAACATAAAACCAAGAGTTGTGTGCAACTTGCTGTTTACAAATGTAAGTATTGGAGGAAATTATTATCCCAATCCAACTGGAAACAAAACAAAAGCTATCTGCAAATAAATGTTTTAATGATTTAAAAGAATGTAACTGAATACCACAAACCTTCTATGCTTTCACTTTTTCAGAATTTATCTATAGGAGAACTAGTTTTAAATTTCATCCACCATAGCCATTATATTTGTTTAATGCATACTTCATTGAGTAACACTATGAAGATAAGCGATCAGAGCTTGTCTAAATTGTTTTAGTAGTCTATCAGGTAAGTAAGCATCACCGGTATTTTTCACGTAAGAGGTACTCCTAGCCATGGGCACTTGATTGTATGGAAGAACTGACTTAGGTTCCGGGAGAGATATCTGTGCCACTTGAAAAATACCATTTGCAGTCTTGGGATTCTTTCTTTTGCTCACTCTTGTTTGTTGGGTTCAGTTCAAGAGCATTTAAGTAAACAATCGTGGAGTAGTGGATATGCAAGATCTTGCACAACCTGTGTATTTCCCCACACTGAGTGCAGACTTTGACAAAAACACTTCTCAAAGAATGGTTTAAAACCGGAATGAATACCCTTTTATAAAGAGGTTGTGTGATTATGTGAAATCAGGTATTTTATGTGGTTTACCTAATTTGCTTCTTGTGGTGGAAAGGAATAAACAACTATGTTAGAAATAGTTTAAATGGTTTGTCTTTGCCCAGCAATGGAGAGAGATATTTTACCTTTATAAAAAAAAATTAAAAAATTGATCATTAGTCCGCCTGGCATCCAAGCAACCTGTGGGAGTCACAAATACCTCACCTGTTCTGTGCATTGAGGTACTCAGAACTAAATGGTTCCTGCTACAAAGAGCTTTCAGTTTACTCAGTTAAATTTTCTGATCTGATCAGAAAGCACAAAAGCAAATAATTCTTAGAATTCATTTCTGCTGTCGTTAAGCAGCACGAAAAGTGAAACTGTTAGAACCTTTTTTTTGTGTTAACAGGTGGTAGTAATGCCTCATTGTAGCTATTATTCATATACTTGTTGATAAACTTTCTAGTGTATCTGCATATATCTACCCTACTGGTAAAGTATGTGGCCCAAAGGGAACCGTATTGGTTTCTAAATGGGTTTAAATTGTATCAGAAACAATAGTCAGTTAAGGCCATGCTTAAGTTATTAGAACTCCTGATAGTTCAGTATTCTCTATAGTGTAACATGAGCTTTTAATGATACAGTACGCTTTGAAAGGACTAAATTATATGTTAAAAATCTTCATTTTAAAGTATCCAGAGAATGTTCCTAATTTCTTTTGACATACAGGAATCTCGTTGGGGTGATAGGGAGTCTGAAAGCTCCTGGAGAAGAGGTGGTGAAACAGAATCTGAATGGCGACGAGCACCAGTGGAAAGGTACTCACTGGGTTACTAAACAGCGGTTGTACTGGGTTCAAAATAGGCAGGCTCCCTTTTTGTTACTACTGCTAAAGCTGCACTGACGGAATGGTATCTCATGCCTTTACGTCTCTGAAAGTTACCTTCTATTAAAAATTGCTTTCTAAGGATCTCAAAATGAGAGAGAAGTTTTATCTTGGAACTGCATTCGGATAACATTCCTGTTTTATTTAGTTTAGATATGTGAAAGCTAGTGGAGGCCTTCTGCATGTGATAAACAACTTGCTTTCTTGGTTTCTTTTTTAAATTAAGAATTTCTGTCCCACTCAAACATTGGTGTCAGTTGTATAAATACAGAATGGGGAAAGATGACAATGAGATTTTCCATTTAGAAAATTAACAGTAATATCTAAGAATAGTAAAGTCAAAATTAGGAGTTTTAAACTATTCAAGTCCCGGAGTGAGTCACAGAGCAGAAAATATGTGCCATAAACTATAACAAAGTTCTGAGAGACTGTATTGAACAGAGGAGGAAAGATTTCTGAAGGAAGAATATTCTGGAAGTACTTGGCAGGTTTTTCTAAAAAAAAAACCAACACGCTTGTTCACATCTATATGTTTTAGGGGTTTTGGATGTATTGACTAATAATGAAGACTGTTTATACAGTTGTAGAAAATAAGATCTTTAATATTTGTCCGTCCCTCTGCTCCACAACAGGATGAGCTATAGGTAAAATATTTCTGATGGTGTATGTCTAGTTGTTCTTAAAACCCTGTGCTGACAGAAATACCACTGCATGTTGCAATTGGCAGTAGGTTTTATTGCTTAATTAGCCTTCCACGTAGACAGACTTTTATAAATGTCTAACCCTAATTTCCAGTGCAGCGATTTAAATCCATTACATCTTACTCTGACTCCAGTGGAATCAAATTAATTTGCTTTTTCTCTCTCTAGTAGTTTCTTCTAATACATTGGAAGAGTATGATCTCTCAATAAACAAAATAGTTTTTCAGTCTTTCCTTAAAAGCTACATTACCATTCTTGGTATCTTGGTAGTGATCCACTTTCTCGTGAATTGCAAAATCAAAGATTGGATGAAACTCCTGGGTGGAGCCTTGAACTATTAACGTATTGCAGAACTGTTTAATGCACCTATTTATATGCTTCAATGCGATTTCTGCGCCTTCCCACCCCTAATGATACACTTGTATCATTTCCCCACATTCATTTTAGAGTCATTATAGCTTAGAGGTTTTTTGACCAAGTGTTGTCTTTGTTACTTCTCATTCAACTTTTGTGGAAGTTGAGCAGTGTGACTGTTAAGGAGTTGCAATTGGTCATATTTTGGATTATTACATAGCATATCTGGTAAAATTTTCCTTCTCTTTTTTGCTAAAAGGACTATACTGAGGAGTACTAAAAGGAAATACTGACAGCAGTCAAAATTAGTATCTATGGATTTTAAGTAAAGCAATGCTTCTCAATTATTTTCTTTTTTCTGAACTTTAATGGTAACAAAGTAAAAGTGATGATGCTCAGACATAATTGCAGAAGGAAGGTGTAATTCTGCTTTCTTTAGTAGCCACAAGCCTACTTTTAGTAGATTTTAACCCTAAAGGGAAAAGGTGTTGGATACAAAGACAGAAGTGCAAACCTGACTGTGAGTAAAGTAATTCCAAAATGTATTTCTGAATTGAGTGGTGAAGGCAGTAACATAGAGGACAGAGCATCGGATTTAATCTGCAGCATGTATCTAGCTGAAAGTACAGCTGTTGGATATGTGTATTAAAAAGTCCTTATAGACGCCAGTACAAGGAGAGAAGCTATAACATTTGCCTCACAGACAATTTCTCATGGAAATGGCACAGTCCTGGTGTACATGCCATATTGGTACTCAGGTCCTTACAGTCACGGAGCAACCAATTGTACTATGCAGCATTCCCCAGAGTGCTGGATTCCAGGTGATCAGCATGTTGCAGTGTTCTCAGTCTTTTCCGTACCCTGGTTCCAGTTACAAGAAAGAACAGGTTACAGAAAGGCAGAAGCGTCCGGCAAGGGCTGTCTGTCTCTTAGGCAGGAAAGGTAGTTATCATAAGAAACAAAAGAAAATAAAACTAATGATGCAATGAAATTTTGTAAGGAAGAGAAGAAAGCCAATCCTGATACAAAAAAATATTACAAATATTGTGATTGTAGGAAAAAGAGGTTAACATAGAAGTGCTAATAGGAGTTAAATTAAAAGCCAGTTGATTTAGTAGAAGTAGTTGTTTTATGCTGGTACCTTTATGCTTGTTCTTTCTCTAGATCACAGAAATCCCTTAAAATGCTGTCAGGATCTGGGCATTTGCTCATTGAAACAATGAAATGGCAGCTAATATAGATGTGGTATTCACTAAAAGTGGCAGGGCAGTGCTGCAGGCTGTCGTACTTGCACAGTTCATTTGAGTCATCACTGGCACAGATTGCTATCTCAAAGGATCAACAAATGCTTGTGTGTTTATGGTCAAGAAACACTAAAAAGCCAAATTGTATAGATGAGGGGAGTTGACCTCTGTTTTATGTCTGTGCTGTTTGTACCTGAGTCAAGATGAACAAAAAAAAGTTATAAACCTGTGACAGTGGTAGGCACTGTAGCGTGAACTTTGCCAGCAAATTTCTTCTTTATTTGGTAAAGCTGTCGGCATGCTTTCAGCTCTTGTAGATCTGTGTGTAGGGTTTTTAGAGGTTATTGAAAAATGAGTTGTATAATAGAAACTGGATTGCATTACTACCAGTGACTGCCATTCAATATATTTTTAATACTCACGCATCACTGGTTTTATTAATTTATCAGATGCTGTTTGACTCTCAATTTCAATAAACTTCTAAAACTGGGAGTTAGGATTTCTAAGAGGAAAAGAAGGAAAAAAAGCTGAAATATGAATACTAAAGTTGTCAAACAAGAAACAAATGTAACAAGATAGGCATAATTTTACCTACAAGTAGAGTGGTAATAGATTAAAAAGAGATTTTAAAAGCCTAAACCCCTGAAACAGTAACTAGGTATAAATGAATTAAATACTTGTTCATTTGCTGAACTTTATAGCCATTTCTCTACATGTCTTTTACATCAAAATAATCAGATTTTTCAAAGGAGAAGATTATCCAATTTAAGTCTAATGGAATTTAACAATCTCCATGTCTTGTTTTTATCTCACAGGTCAGTGGTAATTACATTTGCCCTTATTCTTCTAAAACTAGGAAATATGCTGCTCACAGTTCCTCAAAATTCTTGAGATGCAGAGTTGTCACAAACTGTTGCCTCTTTGTTCTCACCTCTTGGAGTCCTACATCTGTTGTTTTGTAGCAAGTCACTGCTGTTCTTTTGTTTACATTTTAGTAGCGTAGTGGATTTCTAAACCTGTGGGGGTGGCTTGTTTTGTTTTGCTCTTGATATTTGAATCCATGAGATTGAACCCCGGTGTGGCTTCTCTTCTCTTGCCAAGAAGCAGGTACCCGTATATCTCTGTGATGTACATTCCTTGTTTCTTTGTATTCCTGAGAAGCTAGCTGAGGAAGGTTAATTTGCTGAAATAAAGAAATTAATCCAGTGACAAAGCCAAGGTTTGTGGTCTAAATGTACGTGTAAATCCTGTAGACATTAAACTAAACGGTGTGTCCAGAGAAGTTACAGGAGTGGAAGGCTCTAACCATTGTTCAGCAGTGTCTGATCTTTTAGATTTTGTTAGAAATCCAAACATATTTCAAAGATGACCTGATGACTCAATAGTCCAGGGAAAATTTTCAGCAGTTCTTTACTTCCCACATACATCCTAATATGGAAAATCCGTGCAAGCACTGACAGCCTGCCAGAGTCTGGCGCACCCTGCTCACTGTCAGGCAGTAGCAGTGGATTGAGTCATGAGTTCACCATGTTGTCCTGCTGTATCTAGTTGTGGATGCTTGTTGGTGAAAGTATTGCCAATCTATCGGGCTGGAAGTGCGGCAAAACTTATGAAAATAGGGATTGGACTGTAGGGTTGGCATGTGCATGAAGAATGTGGGGATACTTACTTGAAGTTGGTTTTTTTTTAATACTGGTTCTTTTGAGACAGCTTGAGTTTGTCAAATTAGGCTTGGTGGAGAAGCCAAACCTCTTCTCTGCTGTGTTGCAGCAGATAACCAGCAAGGGACTGTAATTATGCCCTTGGAACTGTAGTTTTGAAGGAGATAGTAAAATGTTCAGTCTTTACTGAAGCTGTAGGGACAGTGACCTAGCACTTTCCTATAGTAATTAGGGCAATTAGAAAGAGCATTTGAAAACTGCAAGCTCTGTAAACGTATTTGTGACCACACATCAAGTGGATATAGTCAGAAATAGCCTTAAGGGGCTTGATACTGTTGATCTAATATGTGAAAGCTTTCCTGCATGTCAGCTTCTACTTTTTTGCTCGTTCCCTATGGTTTTATAGAGATTGGCGTCGAGGAGAAGCAAGAGATGACGAAAGACCTTTCCGACGAGGGGACGATCTGCCGCGACGAGGGGACGATCTGCCACGACGTAGTGCTGCAGAAGAAAAGGAACGTCCTTCTGTGGAATCAACAGAGGATAGGCCACCTAGGCGTGAAGGGGAGGAGGACCGGCCACCTAGGCGTGAAGGGGACGAGGACAGGCCGCCCAGACGTGGATTGGATGAGGACAGGCCACCCAGGCGTGGTTTGGATGATGATAGAGGGAGCTGGCGAGCTGCAGATGACGACAGGGGTCCGAGGCGTGGAATGGATGACGACAGGCCACCCAGACGGGCTTTGGATGACGACAGGCCACCCAGGCGGGCTTTGGACGATGACAGAGGCAGCTGGCGCTCAGCAGATGACGACAGAGGACCCAGGCGTGGAATGGATGATGACAGGCCGCCCAGGCGGGCTTTGGATGATGACAGGCCACCCAGGCGTGGTCTGGATGATGACCGGGGCAGCTGGCGTGCTGCAGATGATGACAGGGGTCCCAGGCGCGGGATGGATGATGACAGAGGTCCCAGGCGTGGGATGGATGACGACAGGATGTCAAGGCGTGATGATGACAGGGGACCATGGCGTAGTGCAGATGATGACAGGCTCTCCAGACGAGATGATGACAGGGGTCCGTGGCGTAGCAGTGATGATTCAAGGCCAGGTCCTTGGAGACCATTTGGTAAACCAGGTAAAATACACTAATACAATAATCTTCCCTCCAACGTGTGTGTTAACTTGGTAGATAATGGATGTGATGTACTTGGTGCTAGAGATGGGAGGTTCAGCTCTGAAAAGGACGGAATTAATTTGACTAATGTGGAGACTCCTTTACTTAGTATAATCAAACCTTTTAATTTGATTGAGTATTAAAAAAAAAAAAAAAAAAAAAAAAAAAAAAAAAAAAAAAAAAAGAAGAAGCAAAAGCAGCTGTGCCTGTTGCTTGCCTAGAAGATACCGAAAGGTCACATAGTAATGCTGGTAATTTGCCCATGTGCAAAACTGAAATAAGCAAGTTGAATGCTCTGATGGGAGAAACATTCTCAGTAGATTTGCAGACCTTGGTCTCTTTCTCTGCCCTCTCTATGTGTCTGAAATTAACCTCCTTCTAAGGAGGACTTTGATATGTCATTCAAGTGGATCTGGTTTTGTTAAGCCTTTTTTATGTGTACAAAGATCTTGCTGTTTTTACCATTCCTTTCTTGCTTTTGTGTCTGCCCTTGAAAATCCTGCTTTGAGCAGGTATTTGGACTAGATGACCTTCTGAGGTCCCTCAATCTGAATTATCCTAGCCTTGTATAGTGTATGTCTAGTCTTAAGTCTTGTTGGTGGCGACTAGCGCAACTGTTCCTGATTCTTTTCAGAACTGTTGATGACATTTAAATGTTAGATACTATTTTGATTTCCTGGTTCTTTTTATTCAGATTTATGTATTCACAGACACCACCAGCTTTTAAAGTACTGCATTAAAAAAGCACTAAGGACTTAAAAAAATTGCTAGCCTAAAATCTCCTCACTTGTAGATTTTCACAAAGGAATCTGCTCTCTGAGCTACCCCCTTTACTTCTTCCTGTGCTTGTTTTGCACAAGACCCTTGAGGAGTTTGTGGTTTCTGACTGAAAACTGCAGGGTGTAATCAGCTCTACTAAACTATTACAGGCAGTCCTGATAGATGAGGTATATGTTGCTGTCTTTATATTAAGCAGTTTCTACGGTGTTTGTCTATGGCTCCTACTGTGTGCTCACTTTTTACAAGCTTCTTGAGTTGGATCCCTAGGGATCAAAACTTGAAGAACCAGTTTCTGTGAGGGAAGTAAAGGATTCTTTTGTCTATGGAGAGATCAGAGGTCAGTCACAAATTCGTTTGACTGTGTTTGTTACTTATAGGGGGATGGAGAGAGCGAGAAAAGGCTCGTGAGGACAGCTGGGGGCCTCCCCGAGACTCCAGACCTCCAGGAGACCGTGAATGGGATAGAGACAAAGATCGTGATGAAAATGAGAAGGACCGTGAATTTGACAGAGATAGAGATTTTGATAGAGATGATCGTTTCAGGCGTCCCAGGTTTGACTTCTCTGTTTAAATGCTTCTAGAATGTTTCTGTTAAAAAAAAAAAATGGCCTGCTGATAAAGAAATCAGGTAACTTTGCCAGGTGAAAGGAACAGTGGTTGGTTTGTACGGATTTAAGCACTTTAAGGCAGTAAATGGATAGTGTCATTTTTGGAGCCTTTTTAGTTTGTTATTTTAAGACAGTGTTAACTGTTTACAGAAGGAATCCCAAAATGCTTTACTGCTTTAATTATTTTTTTTTACCTGTTATCAAGGGAATTTCATGTTAGGCTCCAGAAAAACAGAACAGGTTTTTCAAGTATGTCAGTATGTTAAATATTTTCAGGCCCAATGAGTCTCTGTCTGTGTGGTGATGTATTATTGCTTATTCCCATAGCAAAGGTAAGGCCTTAACGTTTAGTCTTATTTGATGTTCTGAATGGCAAAAGGGATGACGCTGGTTGGAGAAGAGGGCCAGCTGAGGAAACTTCTAGCTGGAGAGATTCAAGTCGCCGTGAGGAATGGGACAGAGGTGGTCGTGACATGAGAGATCGACGTAGTGATGACAGAGATCCACCCCTCAGAAGAGGACCACCACTCAGATCTGACCGTGAAGAACGTACGTTTATTTCAGTGTTCATGAAGGCTTACATTCATTATAGGGCCTTCCTGTTACTCTTGACAGTGCTAGGATGCGGTAAAATGGGAATAAGTTGTATTTTCAGCCACTTAAACTCCCTTTGCGTAAGCAAAGTAACAGAAAGGAGCTTTAGTATAATTGAGAATCCTTCCTTGAATCTTAACTGTTTTTAGTCGTACTCTTTATATCATAGTAGCATTTCACATCTGCACTAGAAGTATAACATTATAAGTATGCAGTTTTCATAGTAGGATTATGTTCAGGGGGACTGAAATTCTTGTACTTAAATTATCAAGGTAGATGTCCCAGAAAGTAATTTCTGGCTCATTTCTTAAAACCATTAAAATGTGAGGGAAATAGTTCCAAACAAGTCCTTATGGGTTTCACACTATTAATAATATTGATTTTGATGAATAACATATTATAATTACATACATTAACCTGTTTTAATTATGTGCATTTATTAATCCTTTGCTGTGCTCTAAAAATACAGTAGCAGCAAATACATTTAGGGTGAGATACTATGTCTTCCCATTCTGGCATCCTCACGTTCAGAGTCTCGTTTGGTCTCTGCCCCAGGTGTGGGTGCTCCCTGAACACACATGGGTGCTGCTGGGCAGCTGCTCTGGGAGAGCAGGCTGGAACAGAACATGTCGTACAGGATTTCAGCTGGTGGAAAGGCTGAGGGTTCTCAGTGTGGAGATGATTTTTTCTTTTTTAATATATCAAGGAGTTTTGGTATTTGTCTCGTTTAGTATTTGGTACAGCTTTGTTCATGCATAGCTGGGGTAGAATTATGAACATCCTGTTGGTGGAAATGAACAATTTTTCATATAGTAAAGGATAATGGATTCTGTTACTAGTGGAGTCATGTAATCTGGTGCTGTTTATACCTCTGATTTCAGTAGGCTGAAGAGTAATTTGCTGTCTTATGAGACAGTGAACTCCTAAATTTTTTCCACAGGTGTTTTCAATTTAGGATTTTTCTGTTTTCAGGGTTCAGTCATTTCTAAGGAGATGCTTTTGTGCTTTTAATTCTGATAATAATATAAGAATATATTTTTACATTATAAAACTATGTACATCAGTGGAACATTCTTATTGCAGTTACTGTGTTTTAAAGATGACACTTGGGTTGCTCACGACAATCCTGAATCTGAAAAGATGCTTGAGTAGTTTCCGTCCATTACTTCACTATAAAATTAAACTGTGCATTTGGCTATCATTATCATATTACCTCTTGGCAAGATTGAGAATCCATAAATCAGGCTGTTGGTGCCAGGCATATTTGTTTAAACCCTTGCAGGCTGCTGGTGGAGCATGACAGAGGTTGTTTTATTGTCTTTCTGTATTTGCAGCAAGCTCATGGCGGCGTGCTGATGATAGGAGAGAAGAACGTGGAGAAGAACGTGAAGCAGTTCGGCGATCAGCTCCTGCTCCTGCTGCGCCACCAGCTTCTGCCCCTCCACCAGCATCAAAAGATCGAGAAAGAGATGGGGAGAAGGAGAAAGGTTCCTGGAAAACAGAAAAGGAGCGTGAACCCCTTCGCCGTACTAAAAACGAGACAGATGAAGAAGGGTGGACCACTGTACGACGTTAAGTGAAGCTCACAGAGTTTAACCAATGTTTTAGCTTTGATTTGATTGAATCCACAGATTATATTTGTGCTTACAAACATTCTGAATTGGAATTCTTTAACAAATGTTTTGAGGTAACATGAAAGCATGAGCTTGAATTACGTACTCATATAGATTGACCATGCACAACACTCACAGCAGAAGGTTGGAAATTGAATGCCAGTTTTTGAAATTTCAAATTATGCTTATTTCATGGGTCGTTTGTCGCTAAAATAAAAAGAAGCAAGCCCAACAGCTGTCTTGAGTAATGCCTCTATCTCACACCAAAACAGGCTGACCTTTTTATTTTTAGTCTTTCTTAATTTGGAATGGGGTATTATCATCACAGAACGTGCATTTGAGAACACCTCTGTTCACACAGTGGAATTACTGAAAAAGCAGAGCTAAATGCATTTCCATAATTAGCCAAAAAAAAATAGAAAAAAGTATAAAAGCCCTCTTTTACATAGGTATCTTTGAGGGCAGGTGGTTTCTGAGAGGCATATTTTATCGCTGTCTAAATTCAGTAAGTTGTTTAAAATTGAATTAAATACAACGAACATTATGAGCATTAGCTACACTGGGATACTTTCCTGTAGATTTACTTGAATACGCAACGCTTATGAGGCCATTTTGCATCATTGTTCCAATCATGTATACTGCTGCAGTGTACAACCACAAAACTTCAGGCTTTTACAATTTTAAGTGTTTTGGTAAGCATAAGGCTATGTATTTTCTGTTGCCAATATCACAACTGCTTTTTCCATTACTGGATGATTCATGCCTTTCAAGGATTTATAAATATTGTCATATTTAAAATGTGTGGGTTTGGAGAAATTGTTGAATTTTCCCCCCAATTATTTGTCTTCAGGGTCAATTCTTTCCCTTACCAAAAAAGTGATCTGTAGTAACAGCTGTGTTGACTTCAAACCTGGGGTGCAGTAACAACAATTAACTATCTGGTCATACTGAAGCCAACACAGAACTTGCTGCTGTGTGTTTCTTCAATGATAAATAAACAACCTAAGGAGTTAGCTGCTAGAGTGTTGTGACTTTTTAAGTAACTTCCTGCAATGTACATTAATGCAGAACAGCTGCTGAACAGCTCCTGGTCAGTACGCACACCTGTTGCTGTACCAGCCAGAAGAGAATGTGAGAACACCTGGGATAGCTTCTTCCAGAGAAACCTGGTTTAATTTTGATTTGTGTGAACAAAAGTTGTAATACTTCTCTGGGCCTTTTCCTGCCCTCTTCTGAGTTATCCAGGACCAGTAGGGTTCTCAGGAAAAACTTGCTCTCAGAGTCATCTTCTTAGGGCCTGGTTTGTGTGTGCGCCTTTGGAGCCTGCCACGTCATTGCTCGTTGAGTCACAGAGCAGTAGTGTTTTCTAAGCAAAAAAGTTACTATGTTGTTTTTTCATCATACGGTCCTATAAAGGATGGAACTAGAGAACGGCGGTTATCCAGTAACAGAGAGCGCTTACTGGATTTGGAGTGGTGGAGGCTGCTGCTGTTCAGCTGCCTCTTGCTGTCCTTACATTCTGTGTCATAGGACTGTGGGATCATTCCTGTTAAAGGGGACCCCAGGAGCTCACTTCACCCTGGCTGTGAAATGGTTCTGTTACTCAGAACCATGTTTCTCCAGCATGGTCTTGAAAACCTCCAAGGGTGAAGACTGTACAACCTTTCTGGGCAACCTCTTTCAGGGCTTGACTGCTCCCAGACTGAAAAATCATCAAATCATAGGATGGGTTGGGGTGGAAGGGACCTTTAAAAGTCATATAGTCCCAGCCCCCTGCAATGAGCAGGGACATCTTCAACCAGATCAGGTTGCTCAGAGCCTGGTCCAGCCTGACCTTGAATGTGTCCAGGGGTGGGGCATCTGCCACTCTGGGCAACCTGTGCCAGTGTAAAAAATAAATAATTAAATAAAAAATCTTCCTTATATCTAGTCTGAATCTACCCTCTTAGTTTAAACCTATTACCCCTTGTCCCATTGCTACAGGCCCTGATACTGTCCCTACCTTTCATATAAGTCCCCTGTAAGTATTGAAAGGTCACAGGAAGGTCTCCCTAGAGCCTTCTCTTCTCCAGGCAGAACCACCCCAACTTTCTTGGCCTTTCCTCATAGGAGAGGTGCTCGATCCTTCTGGTCATTTTTGTGGCCCTCAAAAAGCTTAAACCTTTTTTTTTTTTTCCCAGCTTCTACCCCGTGTCTCTCATCCTCCTGCCTACGCACTGCTGTGGAAAGCCTGAATTTTCCTGGTAACTTCTGGCAGGTTCTGGCCAGTTGCTGTTAGGTCTTCCCAAAGCCTTCCCTTCTCCAAGCTAAACGAGCCATTCCCTCAGCCCTTCCTCCCAGGCACATGCTCCAGCCCCTCACTAGCACATTGGTCCTCTGCTGAACTTGCTTGGATTTGGCAGGGGGGGCACCGGGCCCCAAAAGAGCACGCAGTAGTCAAGATGAGGTCTCCTGAGCGCTGAGGGGGCTACTCTCCTCATCTACAGCCACGGTCCTGTTCAGCCAGCCTGAGAGCTGCTGCTCCTGGCCCAGCTCTTTGCCTGCCAGGGTCCCAGAGGTGACTGAGGGACCCCCTGTCTGTCATTGCAGGGGTGTCTTCCTTGGCAGCGCAGGACTCTGCCCTCCTTCTTGCTCAATTCCATCAGGCTGCTGCCCAGCCTGTCGTGGTCCCTCTGCATGGCAGCCTTGCCCCAACGGCATCAACTGGATTCCCCCCACTTTGGGGTCATCCACAAACTGCTGCTGCCTCCAGAGCCTCAAGGGAGGTATTGGGCAGATAGCAAGGAAGGTATCAGGACAGACCCTGGTGTTCCCCACCAGGTGCAGTCCAGCCCACGGACTAAGGCACTCGGCCTGAACATCCAACCGTTTTTTCCGCCCACCTTGTTATCTAAACTGCAACATCCTAACTTGGGTACAAGAATATTGTGTGAGACCGTGCTGAAAGCCTTGCTAAAGCCAACATGAAGAACATCTACTGCTCCTTCCCTTGCCCACAAGTTGTTTTGTTGTAGAAGGCCATTGACTCAGGCATGGGTTACCCTCAGGAAATCCATGCTGACTGTTCCCAGTCACTTTCTCCCGCATGTGCCCAAAATCATGCTCTGGAATCACTTCCTCTGTGATTTTCCCAGGGACTGAAGTGATACCATCTGGCCTGTGGCTTCTCAGATGGTCCTTCTGGCCTTTTTTGAAGATGGGTGCAACATTTGCCTTTCTCCAGTCATCAGGGAGATGTAAAGAGTGATTATACCCCTAGTTACACAATTCTAACTTTACCCAAACAAAGCCATTTTTACATGGGATAACTGTTAGCCATCACCGCACCAGCAAACGCTCTGCTCCCCAACCTGTGTTCTTACCTTCCGTTACCTGAGGTTGTGATAACGTTGTCAACACGTAAAAATCTCAGGACTGGGCAGCTTGAGAAAAGATCTGCAAGATGTGAGCTTTACAGACCTGCCCCTGCGTTTATTTTACTGCTTGATCATTTCAGACAGAATACTGACCACAGTGATCGAAACCCACCACTGAACCCTCCATCCACTGCTGTAATTACACAATTAGCACAAAGTCTGGTTACCTGGAAATGTTGGAGTCGAATTCTGTCAAGCATTGCTGTGTTTGACTTACATTCAGTTAAACATCTAAATTTTTCAGTGAACCTTAGAACAGTACAAACTGTCACAGGCTCTATTTAGAAGGCAGAACTTAAGGCTGCTGCTGGTTAAATGGGTGCAAATGTTGCTCAATTAAACCAAACCTCCAGGAGCAGAGCAAGGCAGGTGATCAGGTACGAGCAGTTCAGCTTCTTTCCTACGCTGGGAGCAGCCCAGAGCCTGACCCCCGGCTGCTGGGCAGGCCTGAGGATCCTCAGGGTGCTGAGCAGGAGCAGGATGTAGTCACTGAAATTGTTTTCTCTAGAGTGGCTTTCTCCCAAACAAACAAAAAACCAAACCAAACTTTAAAAAAAAATAAATCGCTATTTTATGAGAACTGGCAGAGCAGGGCAGGGCCAGCGAATGAAGTGTTGCCACTCCAGCCTGGGGACAGTAATGGCTGCATCTCAGGACATGTTGTGACACATTGTGACCTTGGTGGGACGGGCCTTGGTGCGGTCACGAGCAGGATCAGAGCGCAGCGGGAGCTGTGGCACAGGTGGCTGGTGGACAGCCAGGAGGCAACCTCCAGCAGGAGAACTGCAGCTCTTGTCTTGGGGCAAACAAAATGTGTCGCTGTGGTTTTAATGTCTGTGGGCTGCTGCCATCGACATGAACTGCTTCACGTGACCAAGTTTGCCTTCCGTAATGAAAAGGTACTGTTAAATTATGCAGGCCTACAAAGCGAGGGTGTTGGGTCAGTGAAACCCAAGGTTCAAAATCTACCCATTGTTCAGGCACCAGCACCCATCCAGGGTGGTTTTCTGCAGGACTGCAAGTAGGCGTGCGAGTGGCATTAGCCAGCATGACCGATTCTTCCTATTTTGCCACAGCAGGACCAGCTAGAACTGAAACGCTCTACATTTGGTCTGGTCCTCCTCTTAAAAAGAATTATCAATGCATTTAATTATGGTAGGAGGGAGGTTCTACAAGCTGTTCCGCTGCTTTTTTGCAGTCTCTCTTGGTGCCACTTAAGCTTTGTTAGTCCTTTTACTCATGGGCAGGACAAGCTAGAGGCTTTGCTGCACCTTCTTCTGTATCTAGCATATCGCTTCTGTTTTGCCCAGACACGTTTTTCCTCCCCCCGTGACTGTCAGCAAACTATCTCCAGTATGTATCAACCTATATATTTGGTGGGTCAAACTGGCACATCTATGGGAAGGAAACATTTTGCAGATGTCATGGCTTAGTCCTGCGGCAAAGCAGCTCAGGCACTCCGGTCAGCAGAGTGAGAGCAAACTCTGTCCAAAGAGGGCACTAAATATTAATGCTAACGATGGGTACAAACTTAACTAACTGCAGCTGGATCAAGTTATCTATGCATCTGAGACTAGTTTTAAATCAGAAGTAGCTTGCTTTTTGCCAAGACTAGTATCAACTGAGGACGATTACAGGCTACCCAATACTGTGTTTGCTCCTCTTACCAGAATATTACTATTTCGATTGGATGTGATTCTGTCACTTACATGCTTAGGAATATTTCCCTGTAAAAAAGCGATGCTCTGAAGATAAAGCATTTGGTTTAAACAAGTGGCCATAATATTTTGATTTGCAGATGCCTGTAGAATAAATGAAAATGCTGTCTGGCTTTTCTTAGACCTCTTTTGTGGAGCATATAACAGCTCCAACCTGGGCTGTTGACAGATTAAGCAGTTTGCTATTCCTAGGATTTAAATTACTAATATAAATGGTTTCCAGTATTTAAGGAATCAAAGTAACTGTATAAGCACTTATCTATTGTAATAAGCTTTTCAGAGCGACCAAGAACAAGCATGTTTCTGCTTACTCAGTGCCACAGGGAGTGTGCTGGTGCACAGGGAATCACAGAGGCTTACTTAAAAAACAAACCCAAAAAACAACGACAAACCAACAAAACCTCCTCAAAGGTTTGGTCTTTGTAAGACACTGACTTGTAAAACTTCAAAGGGCAAATTGTCCTGTTGAATGAATGATCATGTAAAGTAAACCAGGAGCCCGGCTCTCAGGCTGCCTTTTGCTGATTCTGAATCTTGTCATCTCCCCTCTGGAATACTCTGGGGTTCCCCCCACCCCCCCGGCTGGTTTTTTGAGGCTGTTACTCTTCCAGCTTACCTGTTAAAAGAGTTTGAAGAGATGCCTAACGCCATGTGTGGCAGCTACGACAGACAGCTTTCGGCCTTTCCACAGCAAGGCTGCGAGTACGCGTTTAGGATGAGAGAAGAACCAGGAGTGGCAGGCAGCAGCAGCAGGGGCCGTTGGTAACAACATTCTTCCTCCTGCACAAGCAGAGGGAAGAACCAAGTGCTGCAAAAGACAGGTGCCGGCCAAGACAGGGAATATTCTGGTGCATCGGTGAATTCCCAGGCACTGCAACAGGGCTGTCGCTACACAGTAGCTTAATGTACAGAGCAGAGAGGAGGGCTGCGTACATGGCAAACACTGAGGGGCACCGTGGATCCAGCCCTGCCAGAACTACCTCCTCAGAAAACACCTGAGACAGATTTTCTTAGACCTTCCTTGCTTGTGTCCAGTAACAGTCAACTGCATTAAAAGGTATATACTGATCTTCAAACTTCCCACAAGGAGGTAACAACAGCACAGAAGAAAACTCTTCCCACAGCATCACACTTGAGTCTGATTCTAACGTGTGGTGGCCACAGATTAAACCTATGTGGACCAGGTATCACAAAACCAAACACATCTAGCTTAGAAGAGCCAGTGGTGCATACCCCATAGAGCAAGAGACAATATGTAACCGATATTTAGCGCGAGAGGGTTTGCCACTGTGAAGTGTTATTTAATGCAAGCCCCATTGCATTGGTAATTAGACCTGACACCGTCTTTGGAGCCATGTGGTGAAGATTTAAGAGAATACTTTCACACAAAATCAGTTTCTCCCTCCTAATTGCTGCAGCTGCGAGCCAAGAGCACTGATGAATACTGAGCCCTGGGCCCTCCCCCCCCAGCCCACCCTACACATGTTTTGATGCCATTCTCTACTGTCCTGCTCTCCCCTTCTCCCACCCCAACCTCCCACCCTGCCGAGCAGCTTATCAAAGGGAATCCACACAAGCGCGCATCACCTCTCTTTCCTAGCACCCTTTTTCCATCAGGACCCACCTCCTTTCTCATCCTCCTGGTGATGCCCCAGCAGCTCCTGCACCAGGCTCTCTTCACCTCCCTGTTCTGACAGGGCAGCCCCCGCAGACGCAGCACCCTTTCGTGTCCCAGGTGTCGGTAAAGCCATTTACAGCATAACGCTGCTCCGAGAGCTCGGGCGCCTGCCTTCTGGCTCTGGAGGTCTCCTAAGCAAACTACAAAGCTGCTGCTGCTCGTCCTGTCTCCGAGCCAAAATAAAAGTGATTTCTGATCTCTTGAGGATTAGAAGCAATGTAGCCCAGTCTGATGCTCGGTGCCAAGGAACTGTCATCACTTAGGGTCCAGGTCTTCCGCACCTGTCTTACGTGTTATATAGTCTATGAGGCATTAAGGGTATTTGTTAATCACATGGGTAGAGCCCTTCCACCTTGCAAGGAGTTAAAACCACACTCTCAACTCTTGAAAAAAACCACAACCTCCCCTTCCGCCACAGCTTTCTGCTTTTTCCAGGTCACTTCTCTCCAAAGGCTTCCCACACCCCCCCCCCCATGCTCCACCACAAACACAAGCTACCTCAGAGCTTACTCTCTGCTGTACGTACTGCCTTGCCCTCTGCAAAAACGGGCTCAGCGTGCACCCCGGCCCAGAGTCAGCGCGTCTGCAAACACGCACATCGGTGCGTTTGCCTCCCAGACCTGCCCTAAAGCCGCCTATGGGGCAGGGGGACCCGGAGCCCAGTGCTGCCCGCGCTCACTAGCGGGGGGGTCCGAGGGGGCGGTGGGGCACGGCACGGCCCCCCCAGCGCGCCGGGTCCGATGCTGCGGCTTCGAGGAGGCGGCATCGGTCACCGAGCCGGGAACCGGCGGCAGCTTCGCTCGCGATTTGCTTCCCGGTTTTACGACCAGCAAAGGGAACCGCTGGGGTGAAGAGCCGGAACGCGAAGTCCCGCACCGTGAGGAGGCAGCCACCGCCGTAAGAGGCGAGGCGGCCGCATGCCCCCCCGGCTCCCAGCCCGGGCACGCCGACCGTCCCCCGACGGCACGGAGAGGCTGGGCCGGGTGCTCTGCCGCCGCACCCCCCGCCCGCTGCAACCCCCCCTCCCCTCCCCGTTCGATCTCGCCGTAAATCCGTTTCCGTAAAAATCACATATATATATTTTTTTCTTACAATAAACAAATACAGTGCATCATCTCAGCTGCGCGGCGCCCGCGGCCGGGCTCCGCGCGGGCCAGCGCGCACCGGACGCCACCCGCGGCGGCCACCGGCCCGGCGCTGCCGCTCTCCGCCCTTAATATATTAACGCGTGATGGAACGACCCGCCCCGACCCCCCGCCATCCGCCCCGACCCTCCGCGGGGCAGAGGCGGGGGCGGGCAGGGCCGCCCGCGGGGCTCCGGCGTCTAACGGCCCTTCTTCCCCAGGGCGGTCCGGGCGTGTTTGAGCTGTTTGGCCGCCTGCATTTTGGAGAGGGGACAGTACTTGATGGTGTGGGCATTGTCGCCGCTGGCGCCGCAGAGAGGGCAGGTGTAGCGCCGCAGCACCGGGCAGAGGACGCGGCCGTCGGGTCCCTTGAGGATGTGGGTGGTGTAGAGGGCCACGGCTTCCTTGTTGTTCCGGCAGAAGACGCAGACCTGCAGCTCGGGCTTGAGCAGGCGGGAGGCGGCCCGCGGGTGGCTCGGCAGCCGCCCCGCCACCACCAGCCCGCCCCAGGCGTGCGGCGAGCCCTCCCGGCCCGGGTGCTCCCCCGAGCAGTCGAAGACCACGGCGGCGGGGCCGCCGCGCCCGGGGAAGGGGCTGAAGTCGGCGAAGCGCTCCTCCAGCAGCCCCTCGCCGTGGTGGTGGTGGTGATGCCCGCACAGGTCCAGGTCGTGCAAGTCCAGCGCGCCCTCGAAGTACGGCCCCGCCGCCTCTTCCTCCTCCTCCTCTTCCTCCTCCTCCTCGGCCGGCGGCACGGCGGCCGCCACCACCACCGAGGGGGGCTCGGTGCCGAAGCCCTTGCCGGGGCGCACGGCCTTGGTGATGAGCGTGGCCAGCCCCAGGTAGTCGTTCCAGGAGTTGAAGACGTTCCCGCAGGCGCTGTGACTCCGGCCGCCGTAGCGGGCGCCCGGCAGGCACTCCACGGGGGGGAGGTGCCGGTGCTGCTCCAGCTTGCCACCGGGGAAAGCCTCCATGGGGGCGCAGCCGCCCGGGGGGCGCCCACTCCCCCGAGCGCGGTGCGGGGCTGCGGTGCGGGGCTACGCTGCTGGGCCGGGCGCCCGTCCGCCCCGGGCCGCTCCCGGGCCGCTCCCGCCCGCCGCTCGCGCCTCTCCCGCCTCTGCGAGCGCGCGGCCGCGCGGCGCGCCTCAAATAGAGGGCGGCGGCGGCGGCAGCGGGGAGGGGGGCGGACTCTGCGCTCCCATTGGCCACCGGCCAGAGTCCGCCCCCGCTCATTGGCTGGCGGGCGGCGGGGAGGGGCGGCTGAGTGCCGCGCCGGCGGCGCAGGTGTGGCGGCACGCGCGGGCGGGGCGGTGGCGGCGGGGCGGGATGGAGCCCCTGAGCTCCCGCCCCCGGGCAGAGACCAGAGCAACACCCGCAGCAAACCCCCGAGCAACCTCCGAGCAGCCCCCGAGCAGCCCCCGTGGCCCGGCCGGGGAGCGGGCCCGCGCGGGGCTGGTGGAGCGCTCCGTGCGGGCAGGATCGGGCCCAGCCCAGACCCGGGGGAGCGGCGGGTGCGGGCGGCACGCAGCCCGCAAGGGAAAGCAATTAGTAGCCGGTAAGCTGATTAAGGGCAGCAGATGCTATCCCACAGGTGCCAGCACGTCGTGTGGCATGGAGGTGACTCCCTCCTTGGCCCCCCCTCGGTCACTGTGTTTGATCGCTATTATCTAATACAACCTTCGGACGGGCTCTGGCGTGCGGTGCTGGCTGGGGCGTGCGGGACCCACCTGGCAGGTTCAGCCCAAGATAGGGAGGCGGCTGAGCCAGGCTATGGGTGAGAGCGGGCCCCTGCAGCGGGTGTGCGTGGAGGATGCTGTTCGAGGGACCCCGGGTGGCAGGGTAGGCGCTGGAGCACCCACCTGCCGCGTCTAACGAGTCTGGGTTTGGGTGGCCCAGCTCTCGCTCCAGCCATGCTGCTGGGTGAGGGGCCATGGCAGGGAGGTGCAAGTTCCCTTTCCTGCCCCAGACGATTCACATCCCGTCCTGCCCCAAAGAAACCAGATCCTCCTCCAGGAAGCATTGCGTACATGCTCTTCCATTTGGGCAAGAGGAGTTAAAAATGCAGCTGCAATTAAAAACCCTTTTAATTTCCAGCCCCTGGTAAGAGCAGCTGGGCTGAGCATGGTGGGTGGAGTGTTGTCAGTGGTGAGTCTGGCCCCCCTGTGCACGGCCTTGCTCTGTAGGTCTGACAGGCAGGTAGAGCTGCTTTCCAGTGTGGTTTGCAGCTGAAACCAGCAGGTTTCATAAGCTCAGAGATCTGAAATGCCTCCCGAGGGGCTGGCCTCCTGCACCCCAGGCCGTGCTGCGCTTCCTCAGCCGCCTGAAGTGGTGAGGGAGTGGGTGAACCGAGGACCAAGGAGCAATGCGGGCAGCTGCAGGAGCAGACCCGGCTGGAAGCAGCACTTCAGGCCGTGAATGTGCTGGTTGAAAAACGGGGTGCCTTTTGGTACTGAAAACATTTGCAAAAGAAGTTCTGTTCTGGAGCTGTGCTTGTGGTAGGACACAGCTCTGCACCCGATGGGCACAGGGACGCTTCACGCTTGTGTGGCATCTGGCTCAGCCCGGAGCCCTTCTCCAAGACGCAGCTACGTGACAGCGTTTCCTCTCTCCAGTGGAGCGTTTGGGGCCTGCCCAGCGAGGCACAGGGACGTTGCCTCTCTGAACACAAACGGATGGCCAGATTTTCATGAGGGGTGAGCGCTTGCAGGTTGTTCTGGAGCCAGTGGGAATGGTAAAGGTAACAGATGGGTAAAACGGCGCAGGGCGATCCGTCAGCGTGGTCAAGCATCACACCCTGGGGCAACTGTGGCTCATCTTCTCTAGACATTTTAAGAGGAAATCTTGGGGAGTGAATAATTTCAAATCACTTCACGCTGTAGCAGTGTAAGTAGCAGAGGCAGAGAGGAAAATGGCCCTCTTCCCCTCACTGCTAATGCAAGGACTGAAAACAAACACAGAGCAGCATAAAAAAATACCCACACTAGAAAAATACTGTGAAGGATAGATACCCGGCACCAGCACTGCAGTAACAGCACCCTCTTGTTTGACCGACAGCTCTGGCAGAGCTCATGTGTGTCGGCAATCCAAGTGTACAAGGTATGTTGCAAAAGCTATTTTGCCGCTTTCTCTGTCCTGACCTTTGCAAATGGCTCCAGGTGTTGAGCAAAGACTCAACAGCTTGACTCAAGCCTTAGGTCTCTGCAGAGCTGTCAGGCGCCGTCAGACTTCAGCCGACCTTGCACCAGCTCGTGGACTGGCACGTCACTGTGCTGATGCAAGAGCAGGGAATGCTGCTGTTGACATTGGAACAAATCGATGTCTCACTGAAAGTCTTTCATCAGAGAGTTTCAAACAATAAACAAAAAAATACGGTCACGAACAGCTCGCGGACAAGTAGCTGCTTCTAGGAAAGATGCAGCATCGGTGTTCTGGTGTTCTTTGAAAATGTTTTTCATTTGAAATGTTGAGAACTGTATGAAAAACCACTGCTTTGTCCTCAGCTGGAGATTGGACTATTTCTGACTCTACCCCAAACTACCCTTTTGGCAACCCTTGTAAGGACTTTGACAGCGTAAGACCACAGCTGTCTTGGTGGTGTCTTCTGTGAGTTTTTGTGGCAAGGCTGCACAGCAACCCTGGAAAGCAATCAGCTGGAGCAGAAGTGACAAATAGCTGTTGGCACCGTGAATTCAACACCACGGGCCAAACTCTGCCCAGAGAACAGGGAAGTTTTCTGCAGTCCCGCAGAGCAGTGAGGAGCCATGTCAGATCTAAGCTGATCTGAGCGCAGGAAGCCATCAGATCTGTTGGGAGTGGGTAACCTGCTTGGGGGGACCAGTATGGGAGCTCCTGCTGGCAGCAGGAGTTTGTTGAGCCCAAGATTGCTCCTGGGTGTATACATACATCTATATATACATATATTTATGTATATATACATACATTTATATGAATACTATGGAGTCAGAGAGCCACGGTAGGTGGGCACCAGTGTGTGTACCGCCCTGCCCCCGAGGGACAGAGCTGTGGTCCAAACCGCGTCTGGCTGCTGAGTGCCATGGGGGTGCCCCCCTGCATGTCACGGGTGCGGTGTCCCTCGACATCGCTGCCTCTCCAGGAAGCCTCCGAAACGCGGGGGGGCCACAGCGATGCGGTGCTGCTCTCATGCACGACAACAGCAGGTCAGTCAGTGAGCTCTTTGTGTAGGGCTGGAGGAAAGATTTCTTTCTTCACATTAAAGGAAAAATGATCTAACAAATCATTTGACAAGAATTATAGGAGGATTTAAGCACAGGGGGTTTTGAGTGCAAGCAGGACAGCTGTCAAGTTTAGAGAAGAGATTAGCGGTTCATTTGAGAGATACATTAGGAAAAAGCTTACTCCAGGGGGCTGTTAGCTCCCTTGAGGCTGGGAAGGATTTAGTGTCTGTAAGTGTTGATGTATTGTGCACGTTACAAAGCTTGCCATCCCAGCAGCTTTGATACATTCCAGCTTTTCTTTAAAACCCCTGTGGTTGTTAAAGTGACTTTCATTTAACATGGGAGATGTTGACAAGCTCCCCCAGGAGGCCGGTGAGTTCTTGAAAGGGTCTTTGAAAATACTAGATTCACCACCACTTGTAGATGATTTCCACACACCCCCCTGGAATATCAAGGAGCGGTTTGTTTCTGACAGCACTAAAAATACATGAGGTGTCTGCTGACACAGGAGAGATAGGGCCCGTGCTGGTTGGACTCCCAGCCTAGTGTTCGGGGATGCAAGCTAAAGCTTTTGGTTTAGCAGATGATGCTTGTGTTTGGAGAGCTGAAGTTTATAGCACAGAGCGATCCTTCCGTTTAGAAGATTGGAAGCAGCTGGTGGGACTAACATGGGCAAATGAGGTTTCAGCAGAGGATACAAACACAAGTCTTGAAAGCAGAGCCTCAGCTCAGAGTCTGCTCGGAGGCTCCAGCGCCGATATTCGATGCGCCCACGGGCTGAGCGCTTTCCCGCTGTTCCCCTTGTCGAAAGGGAGAGGTGCACAAGGGCTCATGCCATCAGTGCACGTGGGGTGGCCGTGCTGGCAGGGGGCTCTGAGGAGGAAGCCCCTGCTCTGTGTCACTGGTGTGGGAAAGGTGGGGGGGCTGGGGCACGGTGGCTCCCGGGTTTCAGGGAAAGGAGGGTCGGTAAGAACTGTAATGAAATTACTCTGGCCCTTTTTACTGGCAAAAATATACCGAGGTGGAGGATTAGGGAAGTAAAAGCCAGCTGTGAAATATGACTTTGGTTTTGGGAATCTTTCTTTGCAGATTTGCTTTTGTTGTGTGGAAGCAGCTGATCCTTTAAAGAGGCGGAAATCTGCTTGACTGCAAAGGAGGCAGTGGTGGTCTCACCTTCCTCTGGTCTGTGCTGAGCCCAGTGGGCTATTTCTGCATAACCAAACACGTTAGGTGTTTCTCTGCACCAGGGTATCAAACTTCCTCGTGGTGTAGACCACAACTTCCACGCACTGTGCTGGAGGCAGGGGTGACTCTCTGGATCTGTTGTCTTCAGCCAATGCATCTGGAGTTACATGACAGTCCTCAGGCAGCTGCAGCAAATGTTCACCCTGGCAGACAGAGCTGGTGGGGGGCATCATGTATTTTTAGCTGTCTTTTAATTTGATTCAGCCATCAACAATGCAGAGCAGCACGCAGTGGTATAGCCAGCTCTCTAAGAACTGCTGCTCCACCTCTTTGCATGCAGACAACTGGAAAGAGCTGAGAGGGAAAAACAAAGATGCTTGCCCAGTGAAAACATAGCATGATGTTAGTTGCCATTTCATGGATGTAAAACCAGAGGAGGCAGTGGTAGGTCCCCAGTGAAGCAGAACTATGCTGTTGCCTCCCAGGTCTTGGCACCCAGCTCAGCCTCCCAGCTCTCTGTGGCTGTGGCAGTATCTGTTCAAGGTTCGAGTGAGGAGCTGGGCTGCAACAACTGGGGCTGTGATTCCAGACCTCCTCCTAGAGAACCACACAGAAACAAATAATCCTATATAACTGCAGACTTTGAGAAATGCCACCAGTTGAAAGACCTGAAGTAAAATATTGATGAGCTACCTCCTAACCTGGGCACTGTATAAACAGGGCTTTGGGTGATGTGGAGAATCCAAGCAGTGATCACGTAAGTAATGCGCACATCTTAGCAGAATGTTATATGAGCAACCTAAATAAAAGCTCTGCTTGACTGTTAAGTGCTCGATTTTCCAGCAAAATGGCATCCTTTTCCCTTTTTAGTTTTATATCTAGCAATGGCATCTTCTGCATCCCGTATGGTTTCAACATGAGCCTTCAGCAGAGCCTGAACTGTGGTCTGGCAGCATCAGCCTGGCTGCAGCCGTAGCAGTAGGGGTGTGTGTGGGTCTTTGTGGGGGCTGCTGAGGTGACAGCCTGACAGTCAAGCCCTCTCCAGGGCTGACAGCAAATAGGAGGAATAGACTTCATGTTTTGGGGGCTGGTGGTGCAGAGAGGAGAGATACTGATTTTCCTTTTCCCCAGGAAAGCCTGTCAGCCTGTCAGCTGAAGCTGAGCTAATTTTCAGGAGGCAAAGTGTTTTCTGGATACAGACTTTTTTAAATCTTCAAATTCAGAGCACTCCTGAAAGTGTTGGAAATAGCAGCTGTAAAAAAAAATATCCATTACAAGACTCTTTTTACAATCAAAAACGTATCCCCTCTAATTATCAAGGCTGATAAACAGTAGACACTATCAGCTCTTCCATCATCTCTTGCAAATGCATGGAATTTAAAGGAGAATGCAAAGGTTGTAGACAACCCACCAGGGTTTTGACTTGCCCATCCAAACTACTGCAGAACACAAATACAAGTCAAGATTCAAATGTTTATCAGCAGAAGCGTATTTTTCCTGAGGACGTAGTAACTCACATTAACATCTTGTGGAAAAGAATGTCAGAGTAGCATAGAAATGAATATATACTGTCTATGAGAAAATCAAACAGTTTTTATGAAAACTGAGAGGGTTTTTTGTTTAAGAACAATTTGTGTTTATGCATTTTATAAATATATCAGGGAAGTGTAATAAATGCTATAAGCATTTCAGCTTCTAAATGTCGAATGAGGTTTTTCTCTTACAGCAAATCAGACTAGTGTTGAAACTGGAAAACAGGTTCTTCTGTAAAGATCCTGTGAACCTGAAATAGCACAGAAAACGTGTTCATTTTACAGTTTTATAATGAATGAGATTAAACTCTCTATTACTGGACTTTTCTATTACTGGATATCTCAAACTCAAGTCGAAGGGATGACGGCAGGATGGGTGTTGGGGGACCAACAGCTCTCTGATCCGTGCTGAGCTGCTCGCCTGCCACCGATGCCACTGCGCCCACTGACAGCAGCCTGTGACCTGGCCTGTGCATTTTGAAATGCTGAGGTTGAAATCCTGGCTCGCGGGTCTCCGCTCCGGCCAGGTTTTCATCTACAGTGGCTGGTGGGTTATTGTCATGCGCCTCTGTCATGTGTCAGAGGTTCGTGCTGTCAGTGCCTCTTGGAGGGGCTGGTATTTCGGAGGTTTCACACATCTAAAAGTGAAGTGTCGACTGGCTTTGCCTGCATGTAATGCTGTTTCACGCTTCCTTTTAACTCCAGGGTAATAATAAATGAAAACCCAGTTCAGCAAACACTTAAGTACATGCTTACCACTGCAGGCCTTGCTACAGTACTTGCATTTTTTCTCACAGTTGGCAGTTTCTGTCAGATTTCAGGAAACTGCAGAGTTTTTAAAACACAGAGAGGTGTTATGGTGACTTGCAATGCAGGGTAAAATCCTGTTCAGTTGATATCAGTGATGAAACTCCTGCTTATTTAGAGGAGGTGGCCAAGAGCTTGCACACCAATTGCATCTCATGTTGCCTGTGCTTTCGTGTCTCCTGTGCAAGGTCATGTAAGTGGAAAGCCAAGCCAATGTGTTTGGGAAAAAGAGGAGTCTTTCCGTTTTGGACGAGTCTTTGGATCCATTGAAAAGAGTATTTCAAATAAAGTTTTGGCTAGACACTCTACATTCCTTTATGTATTCCTTCTCTCCAAAAATTACTGCTCCAGGATATACTTGAGAGAGCTTGATACTTGCATGAGGATTTATTGCTTTTAGTTTCTGAATCGGTTCTGAACCTGAATTAGCAAATGCTAGTGCATATTTCTAATACCGAAAAGAATTCCAGCAGAATTTCTGAGGTCTGCCTGATTAAATCCAGCAAAGGCTCCTGCTAAGCTCCTAGGCAGAGCCAGCCATATCAAGGACTTTAAGACGACTGCAAATTCCGTTCTGAAGATGTTTTTATTGTGTGAAATTTTATCAAGCAGAAGACATATATATTAGTTGATCCATATAAATGTCATACACACATGCAAGACGGTAGATAAGTTCCTGATATATTAATTTCACGTGGCGAGGATAATAGTATTTCTTCTGGCAACTTGATTAAATTTATAAAAAATTCCTAGTGAAAAACAGTCGTTGCATTTTTTGTCAAGCTGATAAGTATGATTTAATTGTAAGAGAAAAGCAATGGAAAAAATCAGGCAGTTGAAAACTACCACTCTTGTTTTCTCTTTTATTATTTGGTAGAAGGAGTAAACAGACGGTTCTTCATTGTTCTGCTTGCTTGGAGGTGCTGGTTTTCCTAATCTGAAATTCAGGTTGTCTCTGTTGGGAAGAGCAGTGGTGACCAAGAAAACCATGAAACAACAAGAATACTGAAGTCAAGAAAACAACAGGAAGGATGTTTTTAACCAGTCTAAATGTTTTTTGTTTCTTACATATTCTGGAATCTGTTGTCTTCTCAGAAGTCATAGTTAGCTTCGAGACTTAAGATTTTGGGGAAAGGAGGTCTTCGTTAAAGATTCAACGGCTCCACCCTGATTTCCAGCAAACGTGTTTGGGGACAGTGGGTGTATCCTCCTGGTGATCAGAGACTGGGGTTTGGGATCTGACGTCCTCTGATCCTACAGGAAGAGAGACACAGTCTCAGCGAGTTGTTTCTCAGAGCACATTGTGCTGTTAGGAAGGTGAATGCTCCTCAGGCTGTTAACGTAAACATCTTGGGTCAAACACAGCTTGGTTTGGGGAGGGTTCCTGGAGATCTCTGGGGGTCAGGGCTTGGGCTGCAGTGCTGTGTGCCTCTTGGGTCCTGCTGCTCTGAGGCCTGGTGCTTGTGTCGGTGGGAGGGGGGTCCCATGGCAGAGCCCTCTCCCTGGGGAGGCCCTGGTGTGGTGGTGAGGCTGGTGTTTCCCTGGGTGTACATTGATGCCTATGCAACTGGCAACCACCCCAGTGCCTGGCCAGGGCCACAAGAACAGGAGGTTTTGTCCACCTCTCGCTGCTCTCCACCATGGTGTGTGCCTCCAAAGGGTTTCTCCCTTGCTTCTCAGCTGCACCCTTCTCCCAGCTCATCTCATGCCTGTGCTCACAGCTCAGGCTGGGACACAAACCCCGTGCTCCCCCAAGGCTCTCCCCCTCTCCCTGGACTATGGGGTCCCTCCTGCACCCCCCTGCACAGAGGCTGGGGCATATCTGGCTCCTGCCCATCCATGCTCCTTACCCTTGGGAGCCCTGGGCATGGATGTCTGTGGATGACATGTGAGTTTGTGTGCTCCCGTGTGCAGGTCTCTGTGCACAACAGTATGCGGGAGGATTGCAGTTTGTGCTTTGGCATTTCACGTCCCCTGGGAGCCCGTCTTATGTTTCCAAATTCTTGTGCTCCTGTTTTCTTACAAATCCCACTCTGAGTCTGACCCTGAGAGCATGACTTCATTTGTGTCTTCAGTAAGAACTATTTTGTTCAAACCTTTGGGTGCTTTTGAATTATTTTTTTTTTTTCCTGAAGGGATAAACCACTAATTATAGATGGAAATGGTACCTCAAAGATCCATCTTAATAATATAATTGTAGTAGCAAAGCAACTGGTATGATTATGTGCATCATTGCACTTTTCAGCCATTAACCAGCTTTTCTTGGTTAATGAAGTTAGTAAAACCTAGAATGTGCTTTGCTGGAATATATCCAGTGGAATCTCATTATCACCTACAAGCCTTTATAATTGGGGTGATAATGTGCAAAACGTTATATTGCTGATAAACGAGACGGGATTAAAAGAGGGCGAAGTTCTGCTCTCAAACACACATGACAGATCTTGGGATTTTGGTGTGTATTTGTGGAATGCCTGCAACCCCGTGTCGAGTTTGGGGGGGTGACGTCTGAAGCAAGAGGAGGTGCGCTTGGAATGAGTCCAGCAGCAAAACTAATGAGAGCTGTGACCTCTCAGGAGAAGTAGAAAGAGTTGGTGCTGCCGAATCAGGAGAAGACTGTAGTGAGGCATGAAAATGGTCTTAAATGCCTTCAAAGAAGGGAATAATCTGTTCTCCATGATCCTGTTGGATAGGACACAGAGGAATGGGCTTAAAGCACAGTGAGGGCGATTGACGTTGGGTATTGAGGAAACACAGAACAGATAAATTGGTTGAAATTGGTTGGACCAGGGTGTACCAAAGGATTCTTCACTCCTGGTGGGCACCAGGAGGAGGTGAGGGAGGCACAGGCGGAGGTGGCATGGGTGTGATTGTGGCTGGCTTTGGGCGGTGGGGAGCTGAGGCACCGGTGGCAGCACTACAGTGTTGTGTTATGGTTAAAGGCACAGGCGAATAGTGAGAGACTATTAGCAGAGAGACCAGAGATCTGCTTGGTGCTTGCACAAACACAGACCAGGCCTGCCAGGAGGCTCTGTGATCAGAATTATACTTGTCCCTATTTCATGCTTGGAATTATTGTCAGGACTGCTGATAGAAGGGAGAGAAGACTGTCACTGTTATAAAAGCAAAAGAGAGCATTACTGTTTGTTTCCTTGGATGATACAGGTCATAAGGCTGCTTCTGCTTGTGCTTGTTTAAATTCCAGCATGTCTTTTTAGGAAAAAAAACCCCATCCAAATGTTATTAAAAAAAAAAAACGTGTAATGAAGAATCATCCTGTCTGCTCCAGCTCTGGCTTCAGTAATAAATTCATTACTTACACTGTTAAATGTGTGCCCCATCTTTCCAGCCAGGACTTGTCTGTTTTCAGTGTCAAGGTTTTCAGATGCTAATTGAGGACCCTGGTCTCAACATTTCATTCTCCCTGTAAACGTTAATAGTCTTTAACCAAGTCATCCTTTCACCTCCTCTCTTCATAAGCTAGACAGATTGATCTCCTGGATCTGTAACTGTAAAGGCTGTTTTTCTGTCCTTCATATTTCTCTCTGAACCCTCTGCAACTTGTCAGCATCCTTTATGAGTCGTGGGCTCTAAATTTAACAATTTAACAAAAGCGGGAATTACACCAGCGGTGCTGGGAGCACAGGAAGATTTGCATTCCTTGCCATAGTGCTATACCCAAACATTGTGTATGACCGAATAGAAACATAAAAATAGATTCAGACCAAAGGTTCATTAGCTCAGTGTTTCGTTTCTGGCAGTAGCTCTTAGTGGGTGGATACTGAAGGGTGATGTTTCCCTGCACAGCCCTCCCCTTATCTTTTTAAAATAAAGACACAATCTGAAATTCCATGCGAAGCCTTTGGTATTTATATGGTTTTGGTGTCTGAATGGTCTCTTACGCCTGTAGGTTTTCGGCATTTGTATCACGTGCTGCCCAAGGAGTTAAACTGTAAACCAGAAGATTTGTGTCTTTCTAGGAGTCTGGGAAAGAATATTTTTAAATCACAGCAGGGCGCTGAGAAAGCACGGCGGGAGCCATGGTCCAGACAGGGGGACAGTGTGTTCCTGCTCCCTGGGGACCGTGCTGGTCAGCAGGCTGCCCAGCCGCCCCCGCACCTCTGTGCTGTGTCGCGGTGCCAGGGGCTGACACCCTGAAAAGGCAGTGGGAGCAAATGCAGGGCCCTGCCAGGCACTGCTGGAGCTCTGACAGCGGCTGCCCGAGTGCCAGGGAAGGAGTTTATATATATATATTTATAATATATATATATATATATATATATATAAAAAATAGCGTCCCTTGGGAGCCCTGCCTCCCAGTCCCTAATGGCTGTGCTTGTGCTTAGCCGGTGAGCCACCATGATCCCCAAAGGTGTTGTAGCATCTCTGACTCCCAAGACGAAGCCCTATCTCTTGTGAGCGGGGGGCTGGGGGGCTCAACTTGGCCCCACCAAGCACTGGGGCTTCCTTGCCTCCCCTCCACCAGCTCCCTGGCAGCAACAGATCCTCCCCTCGGTTATCACTCCGCTGTGTTGTGTCATCTGCAGCTTTAGTCGAGCATCTTTTCATGTTTTCTTCCAATGAGCTGCGAATAGATGACCATGGAGCTTCTTGGAAACTCCCGGGGTGATGGTTCCTCGTTTACAGTTACGCTTGGAGCTTTGTCAGCCCGTTTTCAGATTACCTGCTGCACACCAGGTTAGTTCTGTGCCATTCTGGTTTCTCGGTCAGGGCAGTGTATTAGGCTGGGTGTCATGCGGCATTTTGCAGCATCAACGTTCATGCATATGTCGACACACTTCATCTTACAGGGAAAAGACGCCCAGCTAGTTCAGTAGGACACCTTGCTGTAGACACATGCCCTGTGTTTAGGCACTGTTGTCTAACTGCATCCCTTGGGCTGCTGGGAGAATGACAAGGTGGGTTTTTTGGACCGTTCCAGTAGCAGGCTCACTAAAATCAGATATAATCCAGTGTCATAGAATTTTGCTTATGAAACTTCCATGGAAAAAGCAAGATTTCCAAAGACAGAGTCAATGCTAGAGGGAGAAATGGATGCGTTTGCATTTCAAGCTGTTGCTGGCATGCAGGTAACCAAAGACACACTTGCCAGTGGTGGACAAGACTGGTGATGAGGAAATGTGTTCTACTGCTGGGGAAGGAAATCAGGAAAAGCCATTGCTTTAAGGGTCTGAAAGTAAGAGCAGAGCTGGGTGAGGCCAGCAACAACACAGACAAGAGACACAGAGAAAAAAAAATACTTTAAAATGTTTAAATCCTGTTTTCTGAATAGGCAGAACAAATAATGTGATAAACCACTTAGAGGATGTAAATGTACATGCACAAATGTAAGTGCAGGTTTCTGGTATGTCCCTGGATCTCATTTTTTTTGAAAAGACAAGCTCATGACATTCTGGTCCTACTGAAATTAATGGGAAGACTCCTGCTAGCTTTATCCTTATTTATGACTTTATTATGAGCATATTATTGAGATAATTGAGACACAAAGAGCCATAGTGACAACATATTCCACTTTTTTGTCTCGTTACTCAGACAAAAAGAGCAAATATCAGTAATAACTTCCCGCAGCTAGGGAAGGGCGAGTGCCACACACTCCGGTTGTGCGTTGTTTCCCCGGGTGTAAGAGGGGTGGGTGGGGATCCCCAGGGTGGGGGGATGTCTGCTGGCATTTTACTTCTTGTGTTTGTTTGTTTGTTTTTTATAAATATTTTATACTTTTGTTACTGTTTTTCTGGTAATTTGCTGATTCTGAGCATTTGGATTTTTGTTTGAGCAGCTGAGGAAAGCAAACATATTTGTTCATAAGAATGTTTAATTGTGACAAGATTCCTCTGCTGTTCAGATTTCTGGAGGGATCGCCTTGATTTTCTGAGCAGTTTTGTCCTGGCACCAAATTATTATGGCTTTCCAGATGAATATGAATTCTCTTCCCATCTGAAAAAAAAAGAGAATGCAAATAAACACCATTGTTTCCTAAACTAATAAACAACTTTCCTCTAATTTTAACACCCAGATGTCATAAAAATTGAAAGTGCATGCTACTGAAAGCCAATATTATTGAACTGATTTTATGAAAGGTTATAAAATAGCAATGATAATGAAAAATGAACAGTGCTGAGATTTGGTTTGATTTTTCTTTGAATTTATGATGCTCCTGAGAGCCTAGATACACATTACATGTGTATTGGAACCGAAGTGTATCCCTTTTAAAACAGTATACTTGTAAGCTTTTATGAAATGGAAGTGTTTCACACATGTGGAATTCATCACCATTTGAACAACAGTTTTAAAACCTTATGGTTAGTTCAAAATGCTTCTTAGTGTTGTTTCAACAATCATAGCTGTAAGAACTATAAAGCTGAAGTGTCTTGGCCTTCTTGAAATAAAACATTTAAAATCACTCATTTTAACATTTCTGATTTTTTTTCCTAGAAATTGTGAGAAATTTTTAAAATGTCACTATTTTATTCTGACACACGCCAAGTTTCACCTGACTGTAGATACGTTGTGCTGTCGCTTACGAGAACCGGACAATGTAAATGCAGCTGCACAGAACCCAGATGGTTCATTTTGATCACGGCCGATGCTGTGGGGTGGAGGAATGCTAGTGAAAGGACAGTGCCTGCGCAAGAGGGAACAGGAATGAGACAGGTCTTCGTTCATCTGCAAACGGAGAGGTGAAATCCTTCCTAGAACAGGGTTGACTTCTTGTAAATGGAGTTTCCACAAGCGTCGGGAGCCGGGCCCTTCCTTTTTATCGTCACCAGTTACGACAGCAGGCAGAGCCGCTGTGGTGGGGTTCAGCGATGTCACAAAACATCACAACACTGGAATTCAAAGATGTTCAATGTGCTTTGAAATATAACGATATACAAGGGTCAAAGTTACCCTTGTATATTCATTCCTGTGAAATGAAACAAACAGAAATTGAATTAATTGCTCTTAAATTCTGGGACTCCTGTGAATGCGGTTATGGTGTCTGTGACTTACCTCGAACCAATTTTGCCAGTGACACCGTGCTAATATTTTAATGCATAAATCCAGAATTGAACTGTATAATCTGGGCTGGACTTTCTAAGTTGTGGTGCCTGGTTTTCTCTGTGTTACTTACTGGCTTGCTCCATCCCTGCCTTTCTTTCTGCTTCCTCTTGGGCTCAGATAGAACGTAACCACGCTTCCAGCATTTCAAGCTTTTAAGACAGGACAGAGAAATTTAAAAAATCCAGCCCATCTTTAATCTGCTTATTGGAGAGATTTGCTTCTGTCAACAGTAATGGTGTGGCAAATGGCACCCAAATCTTAGGAATTTTATTAAATGCTTGTCTGAGGGCAGGCTTTATACCCCTTACTTGTCAGCTGTAGATAGCTGCATCTAACTTGAAGAAGGCTGTTTGCTTTGTAAAATATTCTTCATAACGAGAAGAGAGATCATGGGTTGGATCTTTAAAATTTTTTAATATGGAATTTTTTGTATCACTGATTTTTATCTTTGTGAAACAGGTAAAATATTTTCTCGTGGAGGCTTCTGTTGTTTTCCTTCACTGTTTGCTAACAGGTTCGGAAGCGATCAGACACATTTCTATCTCATTGTAAAGGGAAGACTTCCATGGAAACCATGGTGGATACTCCAGGGAAGCCCATCAAGTAGTTTAAGGTCAGAAATCAGCGTATATTTAGGAACGAGGAGCCTGGGAGCGCAGTCGGGAGGTCTGGCTGCCCATCCAGCCGTGCCGTCCACAGTGGTGCGGGACAGCTGCCCCTCCGCTCCTTCCGCGTGACGGCCATCCTGTAATGACTTGTCATTACTGAAGCAATTTTTCTGCAGCCATCGCTTCATCTTTAAGTTCCTGTAGCTATAGGCAGCGAACGCAGAGGCTGCCCATGCTGGCAGCGGGTCGAGCGTGGTTTGAAGCACGTCGGCAGCGCTGGCTGCGACTGTGGCCAGGCTCTGCCCCCTCCCTTCCCCTGGCTGTTAGCCGGCGGAAAGCCCTGTTTTTGTATGTAACCATAATATTTTTGTTCTGCGGCTGCAAAAAAAAGCACAAGTTATCTAGCAGGGCTAATCCCAGGACAGTAGGAGTCCTGAAGTGGTTCATTTAAAAAAAGATATGTGTGAAATAAAAAGGTCTGGGTTGGCTTTTACTTGCTCTGTGGAAAACCAGGGGATAATGTGTAAAAAGGGAGGAGAGAGAGTTGTGACAAGAAGCCAGGAAAAGAAAAAAATACAGTTTGAAGCCATTTAAAGCAGACAGGGTAATCTTTCTGAGTCAGGGTGATGGGAAGTCAGCAAAACCTTTTGCGCAAAAGGTGCTTGAAGGACACACTTGGTACGCTGTGCCATTAGTTGTGGAGCCGCGTGGACTGGACAACCTTGATTTTATCTTGATCTCACTGAAGTAGCGCAGCCTCCTCCGGGTCCCCGCGGTGCGGGGAGGCTTCCGGCAGTGCTGGGGCGGTCATGGGTGCCTGTGGGGTGGCCGAGGGTGCCTGTGGGGTGGCTGAGGGTGCCTGGCAGTGGGGCTGGAGGCCAGCACAGGCTGCACTCGCCATTTCCCTGGCCGTGTGTGGCAGCGCAGGGGCCAGCTGAGGCCTGGCAGCCCTGGTCTTTGCCATTTTATTATATATTGACATTGCCAGATTGTGGGATTTTTTGTCAGCTAAAGGCAGGGGCCGAAGGCTGACATATTATTTAGAGGGGAAAAACAAAGGCACCCAGCAATGTTTTGCCTACTGCTGTCGGAGGCAAGCCCCGTGACCACCAGGAGGGAAAGAAAGGAGAAAACCCAAACTCCAGCTGCTGCCTCCTCAGCCTGATACTGTCTTGGTTTTACTGATCCCTAGTTAGTCACTTGCCCTATCTTGTTTATTTGTGACTTTCTCTTGGCAAAAGCAGAGAGAAAATGCTATTTCACTGTTTCTTGCAGAGGCAAATCTGATGAAGGTGACACAGACAGGCAGGAGTATGGGGCGGGTTGTGTGGTGCCTGGCGCTGCTCAGCCAGTGGGACCGAGAGGGTTTGGCAGCTGCCTGCATGATGCCAAAGCCCGAGGAAAACCTTCAGTCCTGGGGCAATGCAGCATCTTCAGGTGTAGCTGCAACATCTGTTGGCGTAAGTATGCAAACACTGAAGAAAAACGGGAAAAAAATGCTTTTCCTGCCATGTCAGTGCCTGAGCATCTCAGTCTCTTCAATTTATTTCCTCCTCACTGCTAAAGGTGGGGAAAGAGATTGAAGATGGACACACACTTGCAAGAGTTTCCAACTGGAGGCCTGATGGAGGAATTATTATTTTTTTAAATTAAACTGTGTCTGATCTGCTCGGCCATGGGTGAGTCATGGAGCACTGGGACATCCCACCTCCTTCAAAGGCTGTAATTCTAATCTCATGATCTTTCAAGAGAAAACCTTGCTGGAGACTCATGGAGTAAGGTGCACCTTAAACAGGTTGACGAGCAAACGTGAGTCACTGGGCGGTTGGAAGGGACCTCTGGAGGTGGGCCAGCGCTGCCCCGAGCAGGGCAGCCGGGCAGCTGCGCAGAAGTGAGGTGCCCTCCGCTCTTCCTCCTCTTCCGAGGAGCCACAGCCCGGCAGGCAGTGCGGTACCTGAAGGTGGGACTGAAGGAACATCTCCCCCTTGGCACCCTGCGTGGGCACAAAATGCTTACTGCCACCCAGCCACGCTGTGCCTGTAACAGCTGCTGTACTTGCTGGCTTCTTCCTGATGGTCTCCAGGCAGACGGCTCTTGGGTAGGGCAGCAGGGTGGAAGGAAGCAATGAAACTGCATTTGCTGCAGGTGTTGCTCAGAGACCCAAAAGACTGCCTGCGATCCAGCAATTCCACACAGGCTTTTAAAGCTAACACTGCAGGGCTTTCTCCATTTTAGTCTTTATGTTTTGCAAGTCTTACTGTGACATTCATCCCATTAATACCTGAACTCGCTGCATCCTCCTGTGAGAAAGTGCATTTTTATCTCCTTTTTATGGCGGGAGGCTCTTAAGGTAGAACATGGTGACAGAATTTGTCCACAGTCAGCTGCTAGGGCTGTGAAAGAGCCGGGACTGGGTTTGTTTCCCTGTTGTGGACCTTAATCACACAAAAAAATCCTTCCACTCTAAAGAAGCGAGTCAGGTCGGGTAGCTGCTTTTGTGCCTGTGTGCATTAGTCCTGCAGTTCATAGACCTCCCTCATTAAGTGGTCACATGCTGCAGACGGAACGCCAGGCCCATCTTCCAGCCTTGTGTTTGCAGGCTGGAAAGGCAAACGCTGGCACAGAAAACCTCAGCTTCCATTAGGCACTGTCTGAAATCAGCTAATCTTGTTTGAGTGAATATAGAAACTGCGACACCGTAAACAGAGGGGTTTGGTGCTTGGGGTACGCTGGGGGATATGGTCACATCAGAGACTGTCCCGACTCTGCTGGAGCCAGCAGCAGCCTCCCACTGGCTGGGAAACTATTTAAGCAAAGCCAAGAGAGAGCTGAAACTGCCGAGCACGCAGCTACTGACAGCTGGTAAATAACAATCCTGTTTGAAAACAGTAACTGAATAAAATACATTTGACCTTGGAGCTTTGTGGTCCCCAGGTAGCACAAGTTCAGGTGTCACTGCCAAAGCTGGGGGGGGGTTATGATAAGTGATGAGCTGGTCTTGAAATATTTCTTCTCATGCCACTAAATTCCTTTCAATAGCAAGTGAGCAACATGTATTTTCTCTCTCTGGTGCCCTGAGCTAGCACATCTTCATGGTGGGCCTCACTTTCTCCTGACTCTCTTTCCAAAGCCAGCCAGGGACCTGGTTTTCCACTGCTTTGGGAGTTGTGCCCATGTTTGTGTCTGTATTTGTGTGTGTATTTCTTCATGCCAGTAATTGTCTTTCTGCTGGGTTTGCCAGCAGCACTGAGCTCGGTGGGGCCTCCTCCCTGCTCTGGAGCAGAGTGGTAACTGGTGGTAGCAACCAGGCTTCTGTAGAGTAGTTGCAAGGACTGTGTCCAGAGCCTGGCGGTGGAGCTGGTGAGAGGTCTGGAGCACAAGGCTGATGGGGAGCGGCTGAGGGAACTGGGGGTGTTTATCCTGGAGAAAAGGAAGCTCAGGGGGGACCTTATGGCTCCCTACAACTACCTGAAAGGAGGCTGTACATAGGTGTGCATAGGTGTGCACCAGATAACTAGTGACAAGACAAGAGGAAACAGCCTCAAGTTGCGCCAGGGTATCAGAAAAAAATTCCTTCACTGAACAGGCTGCCCAGGGAGGTGGTGGAATCACCATCCCTGGAAATGTTTAAAAAGCTCTTAGATGTAGCATTTAGGGATGTAGTCTAGTGGTGGACTTGGCAGTCCTGGGTTCACAGTTGGACTTGATGATTTTAAAAGTCTTTTCCAACCCAAATGATTCTATGGCTCTATGAACAGCCTCCCATCCACCCAGGAGGTCTTCACAGCCCTTGGGCTCACCTGTGGTTACAGGGCACAAAACAGAGGGCCAGAATCATCTCAGTACCTCATGTCTTTCATCTGCTACACAGCAGCAATGGTGCCCGTGTTACATCAGTTCACTCACAGTCTGATTCAGGCCTCACTGCAATGAGGGATGTTTTCCAGAGGTTTCTAGTGATTGTTCATTGCCTTCCAACCTGTTGGAGCTGACGTTGATGGCTCTCTTCTCGTATGGCAGCACAACACCAGGAGCGGTATCTTGGGGTCCTGCCTGATTGTTGGTGTGCCTGGGGCAGGTGAGGAGGGCGGGCTGGGGTAGCCGAAATGAGCATCGTGCCGTAGGTGCAGGACCAGCATGTCACTAGGAGTCTAATTACATTTGGGGTGTAGAGGAAAATAACTCAAGTGTGAAAGGAACATGTCTTAAAATGAACATTTTGCTAAATGGATTTGTTCCTGTGATTCATTGCTCCAGTGCAGGCTTTCAGCCTCCCTGGAGCAGCTCATTGTTCACTCATTTTTGCTCTATTAATAAACATGCACACGCACTTAAATGGAATAATGTGCCTGGTGAAAAAAAAAAAAAAAAAGGCAAAACAAAAAAGCAACACAACTTCATGTCCCTATGGAGGAAAAAACCCCTGCATGGAGAAAAAAACTGCACCGAGGAAAATAATGCCATTCTGGTAGATTTTTGTTTACTGAAATAAATTTGTTGCTTAGGCTCAGCTCGTGGGGATTTGCCGTGTGGGGCTAGAGCAGTTTGTATGCTCCTCTTGTTTAAGGTGCACGACATCTTTTTTCCCCAGATCTTGCCTTTTCTTTCTCCCTTCATATGTTGTTATGTTTCATGTCTGACTCAACTCCAGTAGTAATTTGCTGAAATTTTGTTTAAGATGAGGTTAAATTGGTATTCAACAGGGGAGGTGGGTCAGGATCAGTCTCACAACACTCACTGTGGACAGTGGGAGACAAAATGATGTTGGAGCCGACTGCATGTAGTTTGGAGTGAAAGAACAGGCTATGTGACATTGTGAAAGAGCTTATTTCTGAGGTCTGTTCTTTTAGGTGAGGTTTCCTCTCCTTGAATAGCTCTAATGTGTGCGGTCACATGCCTTGTAGATGTGTTTGGGGTCACCTCTCCTTTTCTCTTCTCTGCAAGTTGCTTCTTGGACATTGCAGGTTCGTCTGGATTTTTCTTCCACACTGGAAGAAATCTTACAGCAGCTCTGAAATTCCCTCACCCTGGGGAGTCATTACAGGGGGTTTTCACCTGGGCAGATGTCCTCTGAGCTCCTGGGTAGTGGTCTCATAGTATATAGTCAATATACTAATATTGGATTATGGTAATGATGACACTTTTGAGGACTTTTCCTGTTAAATTGTGCTTTGTTTCCAGGCATGAGTGTGTGTCTGAGTGTGGGACAGAGGGACAGCCCCTTCCTGAGCACCAGGGGGTGTCACAGAAGCCTCTGCTGCCTTGCCAAGCTGCTCCCTGGGGCTCTGAAGGGTGGAGAGCACCTGTGGTTCATCTTCTCCCCCTTGGAGAGTCCAAGCTGTCCTCCACCGCACAGCCTGCCTTGCTGGGGGGGTGGGGTGGGTTGTCTCTTGTGCCAACAAAGCATGTGTCCCTCCTCTTTGTCCCCTGCAGCAGCCAGGGCAGCCTGCAGCTTCTCCACCTCTGCCTGGCTTGCCCTGTCCTCTCCCATCACCTTCCCAGGGTGGTATGCAAGAGGCCTTGGCCATCAGGGTGAGCAGGAGCATCCTCAGCATCACTGGGAGAAGTGGGCTGGTTGTCTCTGGGCTCCCCTTCCAAGGGGGAAAGCAAAGGATCTTGAAATGAGTCCAGTGTATTAATAACCCAGGCTGCCCCACATTGCAGGAGCGAAAGTGGGACAGTCAGCACACTGCTAATTTTGTGCAGGCCCAGGGGGATTTTTTTTTTTATTTCCAGGGAGTGTGTTATCATTATTTTGTGTCCTAAAGGCCCTAAAATTAGGGCTTGTCGGAAGCAAGCCGGTATTGGAGGCTTCATCCCAGGCAGCTCAGGCCTTTGTAGGGCTGGGTCTCATGCACATGCCCTGTCCCAGGAACAACTCAGCCTGGCAAAAAAAGAGATGGAAACAGAGGTGCAGAGAGGTGCTGGCTGCAAGTCCCTGTCAGCAGCCCCCATCCCTGCCCCATGCTTCCCCCAGTCTGCCAGCGAGGAAGCTCCGCTCTCCTCTGGTCCCCAGGGGCATCCGCGCTGCAGCACAGCTTGGCTGCTCCTTCATTTTCCCTGAACCAGGCTGTGGCTGCAGAGTGGGAGTTGTGGCCAATGTTAAATGAGAGATGTGCTTTTCAGCGTGAAGACTTTCAGTCAGTTAATTACAGAGAACGTTGGCAGCTTCTCTTGAAATCCCAGCACTGTCTCTCTGCACCCTCTTGCACAGGCAAACTCCGATGCCATCCAGGAAGGGAACGGGGGACCCATCCGTGGATCCCCAGCTCTGCCAGGGCTCCTGGCTCACCCACTGCCTTCCTGGGCAACAGGCAGGGAAGCCCTGGGGTGCCCAGCACCCTGCGCACATGGCCTCAGGTGCATCTGGGATTCGAGTCCTGGTCCCCATCCACGGTTATGTTACCCCAAACACCTGGCTTTAAGTGTCCCATCCTGCAAAGGGCTGAGCGTAACAACCCAAGCAATGCAGTGTTTAGTCAGTGGATTTGCTCCCGTGCTTAAAGCTAAACGCTTTGTTAAGTGCTTTTGCTTAATGAGGCCAGACCGTGCTGTTCCTTGTGGGATTGAGTGCAAAGTGTGGCACACTAGATTAGAACTAATATTTTCAAGCAAAAAGCTAAAAATGAAGCACTTAGCCCCCAGTTCTTCAAATAATTAAGCACATGGGTAATTACTGATTTCATTCCATTCATCAGTTTTGTTGATTTCAGTAGGGCCATGCGATGCTGGTAGTTACTCAAGTGTGTAAGTACATGCAAGGTCGGGCCCCCAGGTTAAAAGATCTCAGAGACTGGGGAAATAGATATTTGTAGAGTGTCTGGCACATGGGGTCTGCAGTGCCTGTCATGTGTCTCTGGGTAGTATGATAAGAATAATAATGCCATATTTAAGTACTACTGATTTTGAAAGATGCTGAGCACTGGCCTTCCCTACAGAAATGTGACGGGCTTTCTGTGCCAAGCAAGCCTCATCGTCAATGATGAAATGGTGCAAAAGAAACAGCATATGACATCTGGACAAGGAAAGCTGTAGCCTTGTGTCCACCTGGGCTATTCTTTTCTTAAATGTGAGTGTTAAAATACTGTCTTCACTACTGCAGCCCCTAATCCAAAAGGAACAAAGTGAAAACTGGGCTGCAGTAGATTTTGTCTCAACAAATCAGCGAGAAAGACTTTTGCTTCTATTCTTTTGTCTGTTTGCTTTTCCCTGGGTATGTTTTGTTTTGTTTTGTTTTTTAAATTCCTTTTAAAAACAGACACAGCCCTTATCTGCTAGGAAAGACTTAATTCTTGGTATCTTTTTGTTCCCCTGCAGATGATTTGACAGTGATGTTTACAGAACTTATGACTTAGAAAAAACAAGAAGGGAGGAAAGAATAGGAGCGACCTGAACTAAGCTGACCCAGGAGAGCCTCCTGCCACTCCATGAAGCAGCTGTTAATGATGCCTTTGATAATGTGCCATGCTGAAGGGACCGTTACATGATTTCTTTTCTGTATCCAGACTGCCGTGTTTTTAGGCTGATTGTTATGTGCCCTCAGGGGGGTTACAGTACCGTGTTTCCAAACAGAGCCACCATGAAGCACCTTGTGTCACAAACAAGGCTCATTAGCATAGCTCAGCAATTAAACCCCTCTTGGTCTGCTGTCCTGAGATAAAGAACTCCCAATTTATGGCCCGGTTGACTTTCGTTGGAGATGAATTGGCTGACAGCTTGGAGTGGTGACGTTTTGTCTCATGAGTACAGCTGTTCGCAAGGGTGATCTTTCAGAATGTGACTTTTCCACAGACTAACCAAGGGTATTAGCACTAACTAATTACAGGGAGAAGCCAGGGGCGATGGTTTTCTAGGAGTGGGAACATCACAGGCCCCAAACAGCTGGGTAGTGCTAGTGCTTTTCTCTCCTCGAAAACAACAGCCCTGCTGGAGGAGAGCTCCCCATCTGGCAAGTTTGTCTAATTCATATAATAAATGCAAATGATATTTATCTTATTTATTTTTTACTAGACTTTAATGACGTTTAGAAGGGACTGGATGCATGTGGCAAGGCATGCGCCTTCTCTTCAGGGCAAACGTGTTGTAGCATTTGATTAGTGATACTGTATTGCAGGAGCTGTCTCCACATTTGTTTGTTTTCAATTTTATGAACGCTGGTTTTAGGAAAGAAGTTTTCTCCTGTTTACTTCTCAGTCCAATGACATTTTGCTGTTTGTTCTTGGTTCTTTTGGGTTGAGTTTATATAGGAGGACTTTTGATGTTTTTTGGTACTAAAACCTGTTCATTCAATATTATGCTTGTCACTCTTAAACATAAAGAATAAAGTGGCTTGAATCCCAAAGCAGCTTTAACACAGGGATTCTTCATGTAAATCAGGAGATAGAGTATGCTCTCCAGGATCCAGCAGAGAGGGAAAAACAAAGGAAAAGAAAACAAAACCCAGGAAAAACTGGTGAAGCAGCAGAAAATGAGTCACTCCAGGAGCTCAGAGAGGAACGGGGCACCCGTCAGGGTCAGGTCCTGCCTCAGATGGGACTTCAAATTGCAAAGAAGTGGGCTGCCAGGGCCCTGCTGCTTAGACAAATACAGTAGCAAATTTGAGCTGTAGGCTTGTCATCATCCTCTTTATAATAGCTGCAGATCCATGTAGACTGCTTACATCCAGTGCTGTCAAAAGTGCTAGAGAATTGCACCTTAGAGATGTTTTAGTTTCTTCTGCTAGTAATAAAGACAGCGGGATTGCCACATCAGGGATCTAGGTGGCTGTGTGGGTGTTTGGGTGCAACCGAGGTTTGAACTGTGTCCCTAAGGTTGTTCCAGGAGTTTGTTCCAAGGGGTCTTAGGCAGTGAAGGCTTGCATTTATCAGCTTCTAAAATGTTAAATGCAAACCTTCACTGCCTAAGACCCGTTGGGAAGGGGAGAGGTGAGGCAGAATTGTGTGTACAATACGTATATCTGTCTATCTATCTATATGAAGCTGGGTGTGGTAAAGGACGAAACAAGTGTAGAGGTGAGGAGCTGAAGCGGTGTGCTAGCCTTCTGCATCTCTGGTGTGATGAGACCTCCCCTCTGCAGCGTGTCAGTCCAGTTGCGTCAGAGCTCAACGGTTTGGTCCATAGGAGTGTCCTGGTTTTGGCTGGGACAGCGTTAATTTTCTTCTCAGTAGCTGGTGCAGCGCTGTGGTTTGGATTTGGTGTGAGAACAGTGCTGAGAGCACACAGATGGTTTGGTTGTTGCTGGGTGATGTTTATACTAAGCCAAGCGCGAGGGCTGGAGGGGCACGGGGAACTGGGAGGGGGCACAGCCAGGGCAGCTGGCCCAGGCCGGCCAAAGGGATATTCCATACCATGGGACGTCATTTGGAGTATATAAAATGGGGGAAGAAGAAGGAAGGGGGGTCATGCAGTGTTATGGCATTTGTCTTCCCAAGTAACTGCTATACGTGCTGTCCTGGGATGGCCCAGCACCTGCCTGCCGTGGGAAGTGCGGAATGGATTCCTTGTTTTGCTTTGCTTGCGTGCCCAGCTTTTGCTTTACCTATTAAACTGTCTTTATCTTAACCCACAAGTTCTCTCACTTGTACTGCTCTGATCCTCTCCCCCATCCCACTGTGGGGGCAGTGAGCGGCTGCGTGGGGCTTGGCTGCCGGCCGGCATTACACCATGACGAAATGGCGCTCCTGCAGTTGTGATGGGCTTTCCCATCTCTGTTGGCGTGGTCTCTGTGCAGCTGGGGGGGTTAAGGGTCAGACTCAAAGCATAGCGCTCGGTTTGTTAGCAAAATTCAAGGATCCAGCAGTAAAAGGCTGGCAATCCGGTGGGGAGATCAGCAGATCCTGGGCAGCAAGTGTGTGGGCGCAGGGGCAGCACGTGGGGAGTGTGCTGTTTGTGGGAGGGGGCTTAGGGCCAAGAAGTTGTCTCCAGCTGACTTCTGTCCATCTTGCAGAATGAACTCTTTTGTGCAGTGAATGTCTGTATAAGCCTTTTTTTTTCTTATTAAAAAAAACTTCTCAGTGAGTATGTGGATCCCCATAGAGTAATTTAAGCCCATTAACAATAGACTTACTTTTCTTAATTACCCTTTGCAGAATCATCCTAGGATTCCCAGGCGTCCTTGGGCCACAGGTTGAAAACTATCTATAAGTTGAAGGATAAGGTGTCTGACGATGGTGGTTAGGAATATAGAGCACAGTTTCTGAACTAAGGAGGACCTACTGGTGTTTGTTATCTGGTAATCCCTCTCATTTACCCCAGCTTGTAACTCTTTAGGAAACACTGTGTTCTGAGTGAGAGCCAATAGCGCATCCACAGCCCAGGTGGCCACAAGTACGATTTAGTTCTGTGTTTGCTGCAGATGACATTGGTTTTGAGCCTGGTCCAAGCAGTGAGCCAGCCTGAGGTACATAATGGTGAGGAATAAGAACACGAGACTCTGATCTCTGTTGCCAAATAAATGGCAGCAGGAGGTCTGGTGTGTCTGGGGCTGTAAGATCAGTTTGTGTTCACTCCTTTGGTGCCAACATAAATGCTGGTTAATCTGTGTGTGGCTACTTCAAAATGTCACTGCTTTCTTGGCAGCAGTGACTCAAAGATTTCTCTGGGTGACTGGTGGTGGGGAAGGAATAGGCTGTGTACATTGGTGGTTAACTGCATGGTGTATCTCTTCTGAAGCGTGTAGGATGTACCAGTTTCTGTCTCTTTCTGTAGCTTGCTGCTCTCTGCCACAGATGCTGGTAAGAGCCTGAGGAGCCCTTAGCTCCATGTTCATGCACATGTTCAAGTGTATCCATACGGAGCAGAGACGAGGCCAGTGTGAACTCCGAGGAACAAGACTGCCAGGTCCGTTACAGCATCTCCCTTTGCTGCTGTGCAGATGCAGACATTGGATTGTTTTCTTTTCTTAGAAATAGTTCTTTTGTCTGTTAGTATGTTTGTGCTGGACAGGACTTGCAAAGAGCACTGGAGTTTGCCCATCCAGGAACAGGGAAATCTTGGTGAAATGAAGAGAAAAAAAAGAACATGAGAGGAGATCCTGGTCTCTTCGTTGTGATTATGGAACTGAAGGCTAGGCTCATCCTTAGGGTTATTGAACCATTATTGTGGTTATTGGTGTCTGTTTCTTAGGGTTTCTTGGTGACTTACTTGTGCTGTCTAGGGGGAGGCATTTACTGATGCTAAAGGTGTTTCTAGTGAATCTCTGAGACATAAGTAAAGTTATAATGCCAAGTATGCACACAGGCCTACAGAGAGACCAGACTTCCTGGAGGTGAACATGAGGAGCCACCACAGCCGTTCATCAGCACAAGTACGCCAGGGAGCGTGACCTTTGCATGAGCGCGCCGAGGAGCACGGGCTGGCTCCGGAGAGGCCTCTGAGGCTCTTCCCACAGGTCATGTGTGGGAGCCTGGTCTCACAGGGAAGCACTCCTGACTCAAGCTTGGGCTGACTTGTGTGCTGAGTGGTTTCTCAGAGCTGTGTCACTTGGTGTTTGGTGGCGCCCATGCCTTGCATTATTAGTTGCTGCTTTAGTGAGTAATTACATCGTTCCCCGCAGCCCCGCTTTTAGCTTCTGCGGGAGGTTGTTATTAGTAGCGCAGTTCTGGTGTGTGATGGCTGTGCTGCCAGAGACCGCTCATGGAAACCATGATGTGTGCAGGAGATTAGACCATTCCTGCTGTGCCAGTGTCCTGGTGCCATGACCAGGACTGCAGGCTGGGGCAGGGACCCTCTTGCGGAGTTGCCTTAGCACCTCGGTGTCCAACCTCCCAGTGCTGTGAGACAGGAAAGTGCTGCTGCTCTCTTGGGGAACGGGGCTCTGACCCAGACATAAAAGCAGATTTAAGTGTGTGGGATCGAGGTGCTGAGATCCTCAAAGGCTTGTCCTGCAGGAAGGAAGAGGTGGGAGCTCAGGAGCTGTAGGCCAGTATGCAAGGCTGGTAGCTGTCTGGGGGCCAGGAGGTGTGGGGTTTCCTCAGGCTGGCAGGGCAGGATCTGACCTGCCGCCACCAGGCAGGGAGCAGGGCAGGCTGAGGGGACAGGGCAGCCCGCAACCCAGAGCACCAGGCACCTCTGCAGGGACAGGGGTGAGCTGAGGCCAGGCTGGGATGTCAGCCTGGGGGTCAGGAACAGGATCAGACTCGTTTGGCCCTAAGCCCCAGCAGCCAGACCTCCAGGAGAAGTGAGGATGCTCTTATGGCCCTTAGGGTCCTACTCATTGTGCTACTTCTCATGGACCCTTAACTTCTCTGCAAACATCTCCAGCAAGGGTTTCTTTCTCAAAGAATTTGCAAAATATGGAAGTCAGGAAAATCTCAGTGTCTGTTTTACGCATTTGAGGAAAAGATGGGTAACCTTTACTCAGTTGGGAGAAGGATATTTGTCATGCCAAGGTGAGCAGGAGACTAGTGTGTTTCCATAGGGAATCCAGGTACCGTATACTGATGTTGCTACTTCATGCTGCAGAGTAGGTATTGCCTGGCAGAAATGTTTCAGGATTTAACAAAAAGCAAAACAGAGACTAGCAAAGGAAGCAGTCTCAGCAAATTCTGTTGAATGTACATTTTTCTTCATTATTTTCTCACTCAAGCGTGATGATGTCCGATGGAGCATTATGGATGGGGAGAAGGAAGGAAGTGTTAGCAGAACCTGAAAACAACAAGCCAGTCCTCTGGCTAATGAGGCAAAAAGGAAATTCTGGCTGTAGCGGCAGTGAACTCCAACGAGAGAAAGTTTGGCTTAAGCTGGAATGAGGGAGTGGAGCTTGGAGAAGGACCCTTACTGGGTCAAACACATAAAACCTTTCACTTCACAGCTTCTCCCTGTCTTCTTATCTAGAAAATGAACATTCACATGGGCATACAACTCACACCCACGCACCACATGGGTGGCATGAGCATTCAGCTGTGGTGAAGATGACCGCTATAATTTGTTGTGGTTTTGATCCATGGATCTTTCCGGTCTTCGGAAGACTGGGAAGACTAGGAATCAGCCTCTACTGCATACCTGGTAAGAACTGGAAGCAGGCTAGTCATCCCACACACTGGATAGAAATGCATAATTTTTCACTCAAACCAGTTTTGTGAAGAGACGCCTTGACCTTTTTAGTGTAGTTGTGAATCACAAAATGGTAAAGGAAGGCTAAGAGGCTCTTCCCCTGTGGCAGTTTCTTGATTGGATTTTGGACAGATACGGTCATATCTTCTTTTGAGTGTGCCAGACATCACTGTTGGAGAATGATTCCCTGGGGCAGGACATGCACCGTAGCATACCCAACTTTTGGGCCCATAGCCCCAGGGAGTGAGGATTACTTCTACTGCTCTGCTGCAGACTGCATCATAGCACGGATCTAATGGTGTGAGCTTCAAACCAGCCCAGGCTGGGTGCACTCAGCATAGGCGTCAAAACTGCCCAGAGATGTGTACGATTTGAAGACTGTCCCAGTTCTTCTCTGGTGTCGTAGAAATCACATCAGTCACCTCAGCAGTGACTTTCTGGCTGGTTTAAAACAAGATGGGTTGGGGATGCAGTTGTGCTTGGTGGGTTGCAAGGCTGCAGTGCCTGGCCGGGAGCTGTCTGCAGGTGCAGTCAGAATACGCTTCTCTCTGTTGTGGGTTTTCTTACCAGAAAACAGAGAGACTCCCGTGTGACTACTATCACATGCTAACAAGCTGAGCATTTAACGCTGGTCATTTGCAGACAAGAGGTAAACAAGCCATCAAATCACCATTGGCTGTATCAGGTAAAACACAGGAATAAATAAATAGTTTGGATCTGGCACTGCTGAGTTGCCAGGTCTCCCTGTTGGCCATCACTGTGGCACTGCAGGGAGAGGGCTGTGCCGCCAGCCTGGCATTCTTCCAGGTAACCAAATTCATCTGCTAAACAGGGCAGAGCGGCTCGCACAGACTCAGTCGTAAGCTGGACAAAGTCTTACAGGCGTTTCGTAAGCTGCCTCCTCACGGCAGCTCTCGCACTGGGTGATTTTGGAATTCCACACCAGAATGTGGCTGCAGAGGTAAACACCAGCTGGGTGTCATGTGAAAGGGAGGGAGATTAGTGGGACTTGACAGCCCCTGGATACAACCCCAAGTCTTGAATTTCATATTCCTTTAGAATGAGGAGATCAAAGAGCTGTGATTTGGAAACAGCCAGCAGCCTGTCACGGTGCATTAGGAGTGAACAACAACCCTGTGTCCAGGTGAAAATGGCTTTTGTGCGATTTGGTATGTGGTTTTAGGATGGGAATCCCCAAATGCCCAAGGATTAGGCACACAATACACAAGTCCTTTGTAAGCTTGACTAAGTGCTCTGCTGCCTGGTGGAATTTGCCACCCTGGGTTATGTTCCCCAAAACACAGAATGAAGAGAGAGGGCTGCTGGGGCTAAGGAGCCAGATGGGGATGGACATAGGGGTGCTGAGCTGCAGTTGGCACCCCTATCTCAGAGGCAGGTGCTCAGTTTGGGATCACATCTGTTTTGAATTTACAGCTATGAGCTCTCTGCTGTTCCTGAGAAGGACAGGGTTGGCCTGGGACCACTATAAGGAGGAGGAAGAGGCAAAGAGCTACTGGTGAGCTGCCAGGGTTGCAGTAGCCACGTTAGTGCTATCCTTCACCTGGGCTCACACTTCCCTGTGTATGGACTGGGCTTCAGGTAAAGATAAATGGACAACTGTTGCACGCATCTGTGCAAGGAGCTCTTTCCCAAAGTATCTCTGGGTTTCCTTTCCATGTGTTTATGCAGTCTCTTTTTGAACCTGTGTACACCCTTGGTGCTCATGTCCATGGGATTATAGGTGGTGACTGTGTGTTGAAACCTTTTAGAGGGACTAGCTCTGAAAGCCAAACTTTCTGGGAGATTTCGGTGCTTAAGTTACCTCTGACAAGATGCTCAGAAGTGCTTAGTGCAAAGTCTGAGCTCTGCTTTTATTAGATCTGCAGGTGCTGATATGGCCATTTAACAGGAGTAAAAATAACTTAAGCAAAAGGAGTCCTTTTATTAAGCCATCACTGTATCTTAGGCAAAGTGTTCTTATTCTATAAATAGATGTCAGCTTGCCCTAGGAACTGCCAGACATTTATTAACATTGTCTCTTTACCAGCTATTCTGTAGTGCTAAACTGGGAAAAGCTCTTTTGTACCCTATCTTGGGTATTTTGCTTTCAAGTGCCTGTAAGAGCATTGCATTTGGTATAAGGTCCAATTATGCCTTCATTTAATGGACACTTCTTGGTTTTGTTTTGACTTTTCCCCTCCCATTGATTTGCACTGCTACAGAAAATAACAGCTGAATTACATTTGGCTTCTCCTGCTTCCTTTCTTTTTGAAATGAGGTTACAACGACCTCATCTACCTAAATCAATAATCTGCACCCAAATCTAATAAAGATTTAGCAGGGCCTGTAAAATAGCATGCAGCCCAGATGGAAAGGGAGGTCCTAATGTCCAATCCACTCATTAGCTATTTATCAACCATTAATGGTAAGAATAGGAGCGGTATGTGGGGAAAAGGATGCAAAAGCAAGACAGCAGAGAACCTTCCTGAATATGAGGCAGAGACAAAGACTATATGACGTGTGTGCAGGTTATGGAGTGACACTGGCTGGGGAGAAGGAGGCACCTAAAAAGTGGAATTTCCATGGGAGTTTACTTGCCGAATCCCAGATTTTTATACTTAAAAACTGTGTGTCTTCAAACTACTGTATGAGAGACCATAATGAAGAGCTGAAATACATTTGGCTTCCCATCAGCTGACCCTGCATCCCTTTACAGATATGAAAGCACTAAACCAAAAAACAGTATTTCCTGAAACTAAATATTATATCCCCCTCCCCCCCCCCCCCCCTTTTTTTTTAGTAAAAGAGAAATTGCCTGTGTGATAATGGACCCATCTCTTGATCTGTGGCAAAGTTAGGAGAGAAAAAAAAATAATAATGCAATTTTCCAGTTCTTTGCTTTAATTCCAAGACTTTTCTTTCAGCTGAAGGAAATGAATATGTGAACTGGCCATCAAAGTGTTTTTTTCACCAAATTGCTGGAGCACAGAATTAGGCAGCCAGCTAGTGTGAGTAGAGAAATACAATTTTTCATTGCTGTTTATTGAACAGAAATGGGCTTTGTGACAAAATGGATCTTTTTCAATACTGTCAACAACATGTTATTTTGTATTTGAAAACTGATGCCTCTTCTATTTTTTTTTCTTTTAGCTTTAAATGAAAACAGTTAGTGTTTTAGTGGTTGAACGTTTTTATACAGGTTTGAAGCTTTCACACTTCTTTGGGGAGGGGTGTTAATGTTTGTTGGAGATGGGAAATATTTTTTCAAAAGCTGGAGCATCAGAACAAAAAGGAATTCAGCATCTCTGGAGTTTGTGGTATGCATAAATACAGCCATGTTCCGTGAAACAATATTTCAGATTCCAGCAATGCAGAACACAGTAGCAATTCCAAAGAAAACAGGAAATAGAAGTAATTAGATAGGAGGAAGAATCCCAAACATTACTAGGATACCAAATGCCTTACAAAACAGCAGACAAACCCCTGTCTTTAAATCTTCTTTACATATTCTTTGAATCTTGCTCTGCAGGTCGAAAGTCAAAATCAATCACAGTAAATTTGTGTTCTCTTTAATGCATGCTGAATTCAAATTTGTCTATGAAATAGTTGCAGTTAATTTTTCCCTCTTCTGTAAAAGGAAGTATTCCACACTCCATGTATCCCACCTAGATACCCTGCGCTGAAGGGAGCACAGCTACAGCCAGGGGCTCTTTCACCAGGTGGGTGCAGGAGGTCAAATCCCACTCCCTCTTTAACAGTATCTCCTGTGGCTGGAGGGGAAGGGTATCAGCAGTGCTCCTTGTGGAGCTGGCCCTTGCTGTGAATGGAGGCAGCTGTGCAGCATTTTTCAAGCTGGAGCGAGGAATCCGCTGCATCCTTTGCCAGTTTGCTCTTACTATCTAAATTCTGAGCTGTATTTTCTATTTGAAGTTGTCTGGCTTCAGCTTCCAGCCTTGGGTTCTTGTTAAGCTTTTCTCTGCTAGATTAAAGAGCCCTTTACAACTGGTATTTTCTCTCCATGGAGGTGCTTAATACCCTGTAATCAAGTCACTCTTGGTCTTCTCTTTGATAAGCTAAACAAATCCTGCCTGTCAAATTTTTCACTGGAAGCAGTTCCTCCTCCCCAGCTTTTAGATCATTTTCGTGGCAGTTTTCTTCATACTCTCAAATTTTTCAATTTCATCTAAGACAGTACAGATCCCAGAGTTGTGCATGGTCTTTCTGCAGTAATCTTACCGTGGTTTATGGAGAAACACAACTGCAGCTCCACAGCAGTGCCATGGTCACACATATGCTGAGCTGTGTGACTGCAGCTGCAGAGATGCTAGGAGAGGCGCTTTGTTCCCATGTAGACTTGCAAGGCTGTAAGCATCACCTGCATGCCTTGTCCCTTCCTGTGTAACTGTAATAAAAGCATTTTTACTAATAAGCCCGTCTTACCAGATGAGTCATTTAACTGTGTCTCTCCAGGCAGGAGTGGAGCAGCAAACTGTTCTGCTCAGCCATTAGGTTTCATTTCTGCTTTTTGGATTTCTTTTGCTGTTGGGTTGCCTTATATTTGTCTCCTCCAGTGCCAGTCCTGGGTTTAGTTTTCCTAGATAAGGGCTAGTGAAGGTGAGCTGCTTCTGACCGTACTGTTGGGAAAGCCATGAATTGTCTGTAACTATGAGCACCACTTTTGCAAAGCTGTGGAAACAGTATCTTTTAAAGAGAGACTTTAAGAAGGGATAGATCTCCATGAACATTGCTGGATATGGTTTGGCAAAAAAAGGTGTTGGATATGGAAGACAGAGCGTAACAGTCTTCCCATGACACATCAACCTTTCCTCTGTATGAGTTAAACTGTCCCAGGGTTTTACAACCAGAGGTTCTCTGGGTGGTGCTCGATGAGGAAGAACCCCACAGTGTGCTCTGCAAGTTCTGCTGTTTTGCACTGGTGAAACACGTCCTCTTTTTTGACTTAGTGCAACTAGCTCTGCTGGTGGCTGCTCTGTGCTTAGCAGGGTTTGCATGCCTCGCAGGAAAGGTCTTGGATAAAATGTATCCACTTTTTTCTGCAAATACACTCATGTTTGCATGGTTTTCTTCAACTGTCTTTCTCCATCGAGGCTGTAAAGGTTTGGTTTTTAGTTGGTTTGGGGTATTTCTTCTTTTTTTCTTTCTTTTCCCTGGAGCAGTAAATCAACAGGCTGTGATTAAAGAATTTAAGAAGCTCCTTCATTTGCCAGACCAGAATTTAATTTACTAAAGCATCTCTAGCTGGCAGCTGAATCCTACATTTTGTATTTCTCTTCTCCTTTATGGAGTGGGACAGAAGACCAGAGACACCATGTTCAAGACTTCCAATTCTGCTGAATTTATATATGACCCAAAGATGTGCATGGTTATTCCCCCTCCCTCTTTCAGAGGAAGGTCTTTTTCATTACACAGCTCTAGACCTGTATTTTTCCATTTACTAGTTGTTACCGTTGTTCTCCTTTTGTTTCCAAAAAGGAAAAAAAAAAAGAAAAAAGAAAAAACCCAGATGGTTTTAGTGTTGTTTACCCAGGAAACATTTTGAGCATTCAGTAATAAAACTGGGAGGAAATCCTTCACTTCCTTTATGCCTCCTAGCAAGTAACCACATCAATATGAAGTGAGGATGTTTTTGGGTACTGACCCAGTGTCACCGATCAAAACGCAGCCATAAATACTTTCAAGATGCAGTCTTACATCAGGCTGGTACATGAGGAAAAGCCACTTCTGTTTTGGAAACGAATTCTTTCCTTCTGCAACCACTTTCTAAATTGCACTGACATTCAACAATTAACATACAAAAGCTTTTGTATCCGCAGGATCATTTTTCATGTCAATAAACACATTCCTTTGCTTTTCGGTGCAATGTTTAATAATTCTCATTTCCTATAGTAGAAAAGAACCCTTGTACTTTATTTGTATTACACAAATTACATGGAAGAAACAAAGCCATATCTGATCACAGTTATTAAATTAAGAACATTTGCATAAATCCTTTTTTTCCCCCCCTGTAATCTAGTTTGCTGTTGGTAAACAGTGTGTTATCTAGGTTTAGCAAAGCATTTGGTTTCTAGCCAGGTTTTTGCTTCCCCCCTGTCCTTTTTGAAGTTCGCTTGGCAGGCAAGGTCTGCTTCTTCTAAGCTATCTGTCATCACACAAAGTGGATTCCAGCTTCAGACAATAAATGAGTTGCTATTCTAGATTCATGGGCTGAATTGTCATTAAGTCACTGCATCCCGGCTCGGGAGTTTTAGGATGTGTCTCTGTTCCTGCCTGAGGCTCTGCTCTGGGAGCTCCTCTGGGGGCTTTTCATGAGCTTCAGAAAGTGAAGTGGAAAGTTCTGTAGTGCTCCCTGTCTCTGCATGGGTCGCAGGGCAGGGTGTGCGAGGGGGTGGCTTGCTGTGGGGGACAGCTGAAACGGAAAGAGAGCTGTCTTCTCTCCATGGGGCCCCTCAAGTTTCCAAATCTGAGCCATACTATTGCAGTTAGGATTGAAGAGAGGAGAGAAGAATAAATGAAGAATGTTTTTGTGGTTTTTTTTTTTGTTTGTTTGGGTTTTTTTTCCTGCCTGGAAGCGGGGCTGTATGTGTTGAAAGAAATGATCCTTCAAGAACGTGGAGACCTGGTCCTACAGAACAGGAGATATTAGGCGTACCTGAAATACCCATGAAATTTGTGTGCCTGGCAAAGTGGAGCTCCGGTCCATGGCCTGCTCTTGAGGTTCAGTGGGACTTCTGCTGTGTCTATACACCGAGAGCAGCCTGTGGTGGCACAGTGCAGTTGAAGCTGTGAACATTGCTGTCTGCTAAACCTCTTAGCTGGAACCTGCGGACATACATAGAGCACTGATGGCAGCCTCCAGTTACTGGTTTTGCCTTTCAGGTGGCTTGCTTGAGATGCTGGAGAGGTGGATTTGGGTGGATGAAATATAAAGGCTGGGGCCATGTCAGGGCTGGTGCTGGTGCTGCATGTAAGGTGGCTTAGAGTTTCTGGGAGGTTACTCGTAAGAGGCTTTGGTGGCTCTGTGTGAGAGGGTAGGGACTTCTTTCCCACTCCCAGTACAACCTGCTTTGGGACAACCAATTTTCATTCCCCCGCAACTACCTTCTGCTGCTCTCCTCCCTTCTTGGAGAAGTCCTTCTCCCCCTCCTTAGCTCTGCTGTTGGTCATTTATTTTCAGTATAATTTCTTTCTTTACAGGGAAGGGAATTCAACAGCAATGTCCCCAGTCCTGAGTGACAGAGGTTTTGTAAGGAATGAAAAGACACTTGGTGCTTTTGACAGTAATATTGATGACCACCTTATAAATGACCACTGGAAATCCTTTGCCTTAAAAGCTTGTTATTTAGTTGCTAGCTTACTTATCCTTGCTGGAGATGCAGCAGGCTTTGAAAAATGGATAGTAGTAGCCATGGGAAAGTTGCTGTGCTGAGATTTGTGCATCCCATGCCAGATGTGCTCACATTGCTCTGGCCTTGAGCTTGCTCCCAGGCTTGCCGAGTCCGTGGTGCTGTGTCAGCTGCGGCTCCTGGGTCCTACTGCTCTGTGATGCCTGGTGTTGGGGTGACAGGCTGGACTGACTTGCAGCCCCTTGCTCAGCCAGGGCTGGGGTCTGTCTTGTGTCCCTTCCCTGCCCCATGATGTGGAGCTCTGCCTTGTTGCATGGAGGAGAAAGAGGAGGTTAGACATGAGTGAAATGGGTGGGTCAGGGAGCTGAATCGCTCTGGACAACACTACCTCCAGCCTTGCAGGTATGGCTGGTGCACTGTAGGTGTCAGCTTGTGTCTCCATGGTGTCTGCAGGTTGTGGCTGGACCAACTGGGCACTGTAAGCACAGCCAGGTGGTGGCCAGCCTGCTTCCTGAGGGCTGCTTGCTTAGAGACCAGCCTTGCTGGCTGCCATGGCGCATCCTGATTGCAAGTGAATCTGTAACACAAGGAGGAATTGCCACCATGAGGGACTTGGTAAATCCTTGCAAGAAGGGTTTAAAAAGTGTGTGTGAAAGGAGAGGTCCTACCTTTGTGGAGTCTGATCCAACTGCCTTTAAAGGCAACAGGGTGACATTGATTTAAATGGAATCTGGATTGGCCCTTAGTAAATAAGATCATTAAACCCAGCTTTTATCCCCCTTTTAATCAAACATAAGGCAAAATTGAAGCCTTTGTTTATTTGCTGCAGTAAAGCCGAACTGTTGTTGGGGTCCCGGAGACAAAGAACCAGACACTTGAAAATGACTTTACTGTAATAATGTCATTATGTTTTATTGACCAAGCATTTCCACAAGTGGTGAAAGGGGATTATTGGGATGAATGTGCATTATGTCACTTTTGAATCATATCCTGTACATGGGGAAGCTGTGAGCCCCGATTAAGTGACCCACCAGGCAGACGGGTTTGTCTGTAGTAGCTGCAGTTCTGTGTGCATGGGAGCTGAGGGCTGCTGTGATGAAAGATTTTAGTGGGAAACTACAAAGCCATATTAGAGGAAATGCTTTCAACATATCTAAATCAAGATGTATGGAGTTTTATTTCTGCCTGCGTTACGTACTCCTGAGCTCTGTTGAGCCAACTGATAGTCATTAGACAAAGCTGTATTGCTTTGCAGTTTACTTATTGCAGGGCTATGACTTAACTGCTACTTATATTTTAATATATATATATAAAAATAATTTTCCTCATATGTAACTTATAATTTTTTGGATATGCATTCAGCTCCTGTCAAGGATTAAACTATTAGAAAGGTGTGCCACTGCTCTCCAGGCACTTTACAGCCTTAAATGGCTGTTGAGCACAGCCAGATGCAAAGCGTTAGCACAATTGCTTGCAAAGGCCTTTTCCCTTGCATCCACACAGAGCTAGGAAATGAAATACAGGATCACTGTGACATCAATAAAACATTCTGTCAGCAGGATGTGTAAGTTACCTGGAAGCTGAAATCCATTTACAGGTGGCAATGGAGTATATTTTATGCATTTTTCCCCCCAAGAATCAGTTTCTGTGATTGATTGCATTTGTGTTACGTGAATCTTGTTTCCATTTCTGGCATTTTTGTAAGGCTTATCAAAGTGAGAGATATTAAACTGGGAGGTTTAGGAGAAAAGTTTTCAGGCAGAAACAATAAGACTTGAAAAGATGTCCTGTGTTAATATTCTGCTGGGCTTGGGTCTGTAGGTCCTTAATGCTCTGCATTGGAGGCTATTCCAGGGCTTCTTGCTCATAGGAGAGTCTTTTGGTATATGTGCCTAGATATACCAAAATATTTCTCATCAAAACCACCTAAATGACTTTTCCCATGCTTTTGTGACCTTAATGGCACTAAATATGCCCAGCTTCAGTGACTTTTATACACAGAAATTCCTGGTATGGTCATCGTAAGACATATGTTCTGATCCTCCAAGACTCGTGAAACAACGCGCGTGAGGAGTCAAGGAAGAGTTCAGGGCCAGAGCAGGGAGCTGCCGAGGAACAGCCTTCAGTAGGTAATGCTAGGGTTTTTCTTTCAACAGAATTTCTCATTCAGTGCCAGAAGTGATTCTCTTGGATGTTGTCATTGCAAAGTAACATATTCTCATCTTTATTTAAAGTTGGTAAAGCAAAGGCACATAGCTCCTACTGACTTTTTCAGGGTAGAAGACGAGTGCAACCGAAAATCACATCCCTTTTATTCAGGTGCTTAGAATACAGATTAAATGTCATGCTTTAGATGATGCTAATAGAGCTAAGGGTTAGTAAGATGGTTGGTTTTCGCCTCACAGGTCATGATTAATAAAAAGCATTGTGTTCCTGTTTCTTCTGCACTTAATCTCCTCCTCGAGACTAGTAACGCTCTTCTCCCCCTGCCCAGCCCGAGCTGTACTCAGGCAGGGCGGCAGCCCAGGGCTCCATGCCCATGGCAGCCCGCGTGTCCTGCCCACGTGCCTTGCCCGTGTCTCGCCCATCTCTTTATCTGTCGTGGCCGCTGGATTTGGGCGAGCACACTGTTTGTGTTTGGCTCACAAGGGTGCCTGTCACCAAACAGTTTGTGCAGCCTAATCCGTGTTTGTGGCAGGAAGTCACACATCTCCCAAAGTGACATTTCATCTAATCCATTTCTGGGTTTAAGCAGATTATCAATTTCTTTCACTGAGTTTCTGTTTTCAGAGGAATAAAAGGAGACTTGTAGAGGAGTTTGCCACTAAGATTTCTGTTGCATCTGTGTGTGTGCATTGAGGATTTATTTATTGGACTTCTAACCATAAACAGTTTAATGTTTTTGAATTACTGCTCAGTCTCATTTAGTTTGGTTGTGACCTTGAGCCATACATTTCCAGGGCTCTTGCTAATGGACCTTTTAAATGACGACAATGAAATACACCAGGCCCTTGGATAAGGGGACCATTGCTACACTGCATACTATTTTAATGTTATTCTACAAAATAACCATTATAATATCGTTATTATTTTTTTAACTCTGGTTTTATTTTGTCACACCAACATTACAACAATCTACATCTAAAATATTTCCTCATTTGTGCAAAGCACATTTCTCTGCCAGGGGTAATGAAATGACCAAGCAGTGACCCTCATTTTTATGTTTCTCCTACTGTGAAGAGGAATTGAAGATGAAATGTAGAAGCTAATAGCTGTGCAGCCCCAGTGAATCTAGCAAATCTAAAGATCCCAGCCATGGGATACATTTAAATATTAAAGCAGTTTTTATGTGCTCTAAACAATATTTGATGCAGCTCTCAGTATGCTTTAATCTGGCTAAATGGTTATTGTGTTATGTGTCCTAGCTGTAAAACTGTCTAGCTCTTTTGTGGTCAGGATACTTTTCCCCACTGCAATTTAGCTTGGATGTGGATAAACATAAAGGACCGTTCTCTGAAATATATCTTGCACAGGTTAATTCTGCATGGAGCAGGGTGCTTAGAAACCATTCGCATTTATGTAATACTTTCTTCCCGATGTGCATTGTGACAATTGCTTATAGGGTAGGGAAGGTGCTCATTTTTTGAGGGGAAAAAATAAGAGGAACTTGACACAGTTCAGTCCTATAGGGACAGTGGCATCTGGGAAGGTTCTTGGTGTCTTACTTTTGCCTGGCTACAGTGGGAGTTGTGTGTTTGCATGGTTGAAATATATTCTTGCCAGCTTCACTGCTGAACACCAGAAAATACCTTTTTTTTTGGGTGAAATTATTCAGTTTCCCATTCACAGTTTTTTGGGGTGCAGGAGCTCCTGCTGTGCCAGCAGTCAGTGCTCAGGGCTGCTGTGATGTGGCGGTGCCCGTGGTGATGATGTGGCTTGCCTGCTTTCACCAAGCAGCAGCAAAGTGTCGGGTCTGAGGCAGGAAAACCTTAACTAGTGGCTTTTTCTTGATTGCTGGCTTGTACAGAAACAAAGGCAAATGTCTCAGTTTCCTCTGTGCCTCGGACCATTGTGGCTGGCGTATTTGCCGTGAAAAGGAAAACACTTCCTGGAAGTTGGCTGCTTCAGCTGACAGAGCATCTCCAGGTAGAGGCGTCGGATTAGAAGTTGTTTGCGTGCATCAAGACTGCGACTGGATTTCCTGCAGGTCTGTGTCTTTTGTGGGGGTTACTCGGAGCTTAAAAAAGTGTGGATGGAATTTTCCTGGTTTTGCAGTTTTCCTAACTGAACTCTCTGGTGTCCGTTCATGACTGAGTTCAGGTTGTATTGTTTTCCCAAGGGGCAGTGATAATTTCTTACCACCTTTCTAGCTGTCTAATTCATGTTTATGAGGTGTGTAGGAATCCCTTTGCCATGGCTATCTCTTCCAAATGTGGTTGAAATAGGCTAGTGACCTCAAAAGTGAAAAGGATGCACATAAAGCCTTATTATTCCATATTTCTTTAGGAAACCAGGCTAAATACAGAGAATATATACATTCTGCTTTCCCCCCTCCTAATATTCTAATAAAAACCCCACCACCATTTCCCCTCCTCTCCATCCTACCTCCGAAGGAAAAATCAACTCCCCAGTGCAGCTTGGTTGTAGTAGTAATAAGGGGACAGAGCATTTAGTAACCTCTGGGAACAGGGTTTCTGAATTATCTTGAAGTCTTGAAATTACTTTAGCAATCTCCTTTAAATCCCAAGTGGGCAGTGATCCATATTGTAAACCCTTCACACGTAATTTGACACAATTAGCAAATTCTCCTTCTGAGACCATCTTGTGACTTGTGCTGAAAATGTTTCCTACCAGGGAGCTGTGGGCTGTCTGGCTCCAGGCGGAGGTAAATGAATCAGCCGTGGGGGGAAGATGATACTGTCCAGCTTACCCTGGGCTGGGATGATGTTGATTGAAGAAAGTCAAGTTTATCCACTGTCAAAGGAACGTTTCCCTGTTTATGTTCCAAAAATAAAGCAGAGCATTGTACAAAACTCCAGTGCAGGTCTTTTCTGGACTCTGAGTTACTTCTGATCTAGTCTGTTTTCCTTAAACAAAGCAATTTCCTGATTCCTGTAACTGACCTTCCTATCGCCAAGTCGAATGATCTTTGTCAGTATGACTCTTTTATGATCTTGCTAATGAACTTTCCATTTTATGCTTCTTGTCTGATTAGTAATGCCAGAGATTTAACCAAGCAGAGATAATTCATTAGTCTGAGCCAGAGCTCTGAGGGCATGGTGTCAGACCCCCCTTCCCGCGCCGTGCACTGCATTAGTTTACCCTCTCTGTGCTCGGAGATCTCTATTTTTGCTGAGGGAAAATACAGAAGCCTTCTCCTACTGCAGATTCTTTATATACTGGTCATTCTTGACTCATTGACAGTGCAATTCATCAGGCCATTCTGGAAACTCTTAGGCAGTGGTTGGTTGTTTTTTTTAAGATCCATATTAAGTTTCATGCAGATCGGTGGAAACAGGGAAAAACATGCATAGATTCTGACTTGCAGCGTAAAAAAAGAAGTGGTTAATTGCAGTTTGTGGATGCAGCTATGACTATTTATGCTACAGTTCCATTTCTTTTTGATGTTGTTTTAATCTACAGCCCTTGAAATTCAGAAATGAAATATTTAATCTGTTACTAAGTGTTCAAGTTAGCATACTGCAGAGAAGGAGGGAGATTTCTATGAGAGTGACTCTGTGCATGACTCAGTGTGTTGGTTTGATCTTGTGCTTGTTGTCTGCTGATCCCAGGAGGATTGTCTCCTTTCTAGAAGTGCTTCCCGGCATTGGGAAGTAGATACTGAGTGGGCTAATGTACGTGCACGTTGCTGCCACATCCACACCGGGTTTGTGTGCCGTCAAAACTTTGACAGTTGCTTGGCCACTCTCTTTAGCAGCTTGTATCCATCCCGCATTAGAAACCTGGTCCTGCCAAATAGATAGGCTGGTGAGTAGGCGGCAGCTGGTATGGTGGGGATTCAACTGATGGAGGGATTAAAACCATGGAAGGGTATCTCTTATTGTGTCCTGTAGTAGGGTGGGTTCCTAGGGTGAAACTGGCTACAGCAGGGAGAAGACCTGAGTGAAAGGAGGAGGGAATCACTGACAATGCAAAGTCATGCGCAGGAAGAGTGGGAGCAATTGTAAGGGAGAGACCTTGGAGTAGTGTGGGAAAGACCTGCAGACCACTATTATTTGAATGGTATGGATCAGACAATTCATATGTCACTTTTTCTGGTTGAAGCAGTGGAAGACCTCCGTAACGGCACTCTGCTCACAAGAGGTGTGCCTGCCACTGCAGAATGGCTGGAAAGATCAGCTTAAGCTTCTGGGAGATGTGGGAAAGGGATTGAGGGCTGAGATCTTCAGCAGCGGGGCCTCTTCTTTCTGGAAAGGGAAGCAGAACCAGACTTTGTACCAACTCTACCAGAAAGGCTGGAGTCAGGGAAATGGGACCTTGCAGGGAGTAAGCACAGATATGGGCACGGATATCCTCTGTGTCAGAACCTGCAGCAATACCCAGGTGTGTTTCAGCTGGAAAATCTCTACTAAGGCAGTTTGGCTGCTCTAGTACCTTTCTTTGGACTTTTTTATTAGCTTTTGCCCAATTTCATAATCACTGAAAATTGGGTAGATTCCCTAGATTCACTCAGGCAGTACCAGATCGTGCCAATGATGATTTTAAAGTTATTTCCTCATGAGCAGTGGGTGCAAATCTGTATTCCTTGTGTACCCACGGCTACCAGAAAAAAACAGTCATTGTTAATTTTTCAGTGATGTGATCATTGTGGCAGACAAAGAGACTTGGGAGATTCTGCACAGAATGCCATGTGCTTAGTAGTGCCCCGAAAGTCATACATTTTGCAGCACGGACACCATAAAAATTGTCTCTTGCTGCTGGTTTTCCTTCCCGTGTGCAACACGCAGGTGTTAGCAGGACATGCCAGACAGTACACGCTGGGATCTCTTTGTGATCATTTCCCCACTGCCTAACGTGTGCCCTTCTCACTTATGCTGCTGTTGCTACAGAGGGTAGGCAGGATCTAATTAAAGACGAGGAGGGATGGATCTGCATATGTTGCTTGTGTTTGGGGACTGTCTGGCTCGGAGGAGTAATAATTGGCTACAGGGCCTTTCACCTCTGTGGCATGGCTTTGAATGCAGATCAGCTTGGTGACTTTTAATGTCTTTACCATGTGACAGCTGTTTTCCGTGTGAAATTAGCCGGTCGTTTGAGTGCTCTTGCTACAGGAAGCCAATATCAATAATTACCACATCAAATGGTGCTATTAGCACCCTTTAAAAAAATATATAATTTGAAGTTTAATGAATATGCTTCAAGTATACATATTGGCATGTATTGTAACAACACTAAAATCAATATAAATCCACTTAGCTCCATAGTTAAGTCTACATATAGAAATATATGCTGGAGGTAGGTACTTGGGATATAGTAAAATATAGCAGTAGCATCTAACTGGAGGACTCTAACAGCTTTCTGCAACTGCTTTTGGGGTCTCATTATTATATAGGGCATGTAAGCTCATAATGTTTTTAAAGTTTGACTGTGTGACTATCCCCTAAGTGTGGAAAAAACCCCACAGTGAAAAAGCAGCTTCAACAGAAAAGGTCAAGGTAGTTCAGGGAAAAGTCCTTCTTGATAAATGACTCCCATTTCCATGGTGAGAGCTGTAAGGAGAGATATCTCTTATTAGACCAGCTGATACAGCTGAATGAAACAGATAAGCTTTTGGACACATGGACTCTTGGCTTTAATGTGCCAGCCCTAGATTAAGGCAGCAGCCCAGCTCCTATTAAAAACTTTTGCACGTTGCCAGCTGTAACTGGTTTGTCTGAAGAGGCGTGGTGCACGTCCTCCTGATTTACACCATCCGTGCTGGTGGCTGTGGTCTGCACTGCAGCCATTTACAGAATGAAGTTTTGCCACTTTTTCTGTGGCAAAAGAACAACCCCACAGGAAACACCAGGAAAAAGTGCTGTGGTTGAAGGTTGACCTCACATGCTTTGCTTGTGTCCTTTGATGCCTTTTGGAGTTCTGCTCTCCACTGCAGCCCTAACAGCCGCAATAATAAGCTGTGAACTGTTGCCTTATTCCCCTACCTGTGTGGGAAGCTAAAGAAAAGGCTGGGAATGTTGACTAAATGTATTTGTGGTGGAGAGCAATGGCTCATCAAAGTTAAAACCTTTGGTGGACAAGTGTTTTTTAAAAAGGAGCTTTTTTTATTACATGTTCTTCCTGGATTGTAGAGACAAATGGGTCCAGCAGAAGAAACCATGGTTTTGCAGGTCATCAGCAGGGTGGGAAACCTGTGTGTGTGTTACTTCCGTATCTTGCTTGGTATCATGTCATATTTGTGCAAAGAACAACAGATCAACAGAAAAGGCTTGATGAAAAAGACACTGTCTCACCCCACTCTGAGGGATTAAAAGGAGGATCTGACGTCTTGATGTTTTTCATAGTATGGAATTCTCTTCTCCCAGCATGTCCTTTGCAAGGTTATGAAGGAAAATGTTCTCAGTGTGACTGTTCCTTGCTTATGATCTCTAGATTTTTGACTTGGTTGATTTGCATGCAATCCCTTCCTCCTCAAAATCTTGTAATAGCCATATACTCATACACTGTTACAGTAACTTGTTCTCCTCAGGGTGAAAATGATTGAAACCCCATAATTCTGCAGTTCCCCATCATACATGTAGCCCCTCCTATTAGGTAATGAAAGCATTGTTCACTAACAAATTAAACATGCAAGTCTGTGAAGGTCTTTTATAAACAGGTAAGGTGTTATCTGTTAGAGAAGAGAGCTTCCAGGCTATTACAGAAGAGCATAATTTATAGAAAGTGAAGGATGTTCCTGAGATCCTGGAAAGACACAGTAATAGAGACTATCTTTCTTTAAAATGACAAGAAGAGTGGCTTCTTGGTGCAGTTTCTTGAGGGTCTCCACAGAGCGTGTTAAAAGCAAGTTAGAGATATATCTGTCAGGAGTGCCAGAGTTCGTCCCTTTCTGGATAACCTCCTAAAGCCCCCTCCAGACCTCTCTCTAATGATGATTCTCCAATAGATTCATGCCTGGGCAAACGCAGGAACCCATTCCTACCAGAGGAGGTGGAAATGTTGCCTAATGTCAGATTGCACAGCCAGGACAACTCCATGGCTAACCATGGCCAACTGGTGGCTATGGATCTCCTAGCAGAAGACTATAGAACAGATTGCAGACATCCCCTTCTTGAACAAGGCCACCCTATTTCTAAGGGGCTTTCTTGTTCTGCCACTCTGCAATCCCTGCTCCTGGGGTCCTTTCTGCACTCAAACTACAGGCTACAAAGGAAAATTGTCAGTGATGCGAGTGGTGATGCAAAAGACCGGTACTCAGTGGTTAGCCCTTGGTACTGCCTGCTGCTGCCACCCCTGTGCTCCAGGGCATCTGAGCCTTTTGTCTTCTATAAAGCCAGATATGAAGGGTGTGCAGGAGATGTAGTAGGCTGAGAAATGCGGAGCTGTAGCGTTGACCTGGGCTTCAAAATGTCTGATTTTACAGGTGGAGTACTTGATGTGCAGGTCATTAATAGAGGGGTGTTGGTCATTTAGCAACGAGGAGAAGAGGCAGCATCTTGTGTCTGAGAAAATTAAGTGACGGGAATGGGAAGAAGAAACCCAGGACGTGTTATGCGCACAGATACACTGTGTCTCAGTGGGATGGTGGTCTTTTTCATTACTGCATTGTGAAAGAATTAGCCTGTCCTGCTCCAGATGTATTTTATACCTTCAGCACAAACCTCTTTCTGCGTGAAAAGCAATTGCCTCACAAATGGACCTTCATTAGCTGTGGGGTCATGTCAGAAACAATCACCAGTGTATTGCTGACGTGGCCAACGCATCTTGTGAACTCCTTGACCCCAGCAGTCAGCAGGATTTCTTTATGTGAAGCACTAATATGAAAAGCATTAGCATTAATGAAAAAGCTGTCGACCTGGTTGGTGTAAGGGGTCAGTGGAAGTTTACAGACACCTTTGCGTAGCATTCCTATCGTGCCTGGCATTTTGGCTCTCATCTTGTTTTTCACAGGCTCTGATTAATAATAACGTAATTCTCAAATTTCGCTACAGCCTGTCGATATAGCAGGAATCCAGCAGGTCTGGAAGCCACCCTAACTGCAAGCCATCACCCACTTTGGGCTTGGTCTGTCTGCTCACATTCACTCATTTATGGTGGTGTGTCAACTCATTACCCTGCTGGTAAACAAGAAAGGGGTGAGAGCACATGAAGACTTTGAAGAAATATTTTTTGGGAAACCATACCCTCATGCTTTTCTTGATCTGGTTAAAAATGTCATCCATGGATGGGACAATAGTTTCCCAACATCTCTCGTTTTGATACAATCTTCCCAGAGGGTGAAATGGTAGATGTTGAAGGTCCTGAACATCCTTCGTCTTTACCAAGAGTATTTGAAAGGATGCCAGCAAATGGTGGAAGCAGCTCTTGTGAAGAGTAGATACCCTTTTTATGAATTCCTTTTTCTTTAAAATTGAAAATCACTTTTAAAATATATGACTGTAAACATCAACCTGTTTTTTACTTAAAAATCTAGTTTGCGCTTGGATCAAAGAACAAAGAATTTTGCTTATAGGTAGACAGTACAGCATACTGAATCGTATCTGGAATAACAGTGTACATTAACTACAGAACCTGATCGCAGGATGCTTTATTTCAGAGCGCCAGAAAGACTCAGGTGCCACCCACGTGCTGTAGCTCTTCCCTGTGTCCATGAAGCCTGCGCAGGGCAGTCTCAGCTCCCTGGGGCTGGGAGCTCAAGGCTTGGTGGCCCTTCAGGGGTCTCTCTCAGCTTACTGAAGACTGGAAATCTGTCTACGTGTATGGCAAACCAGTTTCACCTGCAGGATGAGCTACCTGTGTCTATGAAAACGTGGGTAAATGTAGTTTGGAGTCTTGCATCTGTTTGATACTCCTGGTTCTGGTCTTTACAGCAGCAACTGAGCACATTTCTGTTTCATTTCTGCCACTTGCTCTATTCCAGCTCCAGCTTTGATTCAGAGCATTGCTAAGCAGCTGGGAGTGGAAGAGCTATTTGTAACTGTTGTGTCAGCCTTGCAGAAGTGGTGGGATGTGTATAGGTAAGAACAATGACTGTGGCAGTCCCAAGACAATAGTATCTTTTTGCTTCTACTCTGGAGTGCTTTCCTGGCTGTCTGGCATCTCACGAAACTGGTTATGTTTCAGAGAGGAAAAAAAAAAAAGCGGATGCTTGGCTGAGCCACGGGGCTAAAAGTTCATTTCAAAATAAATGGTATTTCAGCTGTCTGACTTTTTGTAGGAGGTGTTTACTTACTGCAGGAAGGTGATTGTACCAGCTAGCATGAATTTTTCGTGATCTTAACAACAGGCTTTACTTTGGTGGGAATAATTTACTTAATTAGGTCTGTCAGTTATTTTTTTTTCTTGCCCAATTGAACTGCTTCATTCACTTTGTTAGGGTAGCCAAATCCCAGCTCTGTTGAAGACATGGGACAATAAAGAGAGATGGTGATTCCTGCTCACAGGTCAGTCTGATGGGGGATGCCCGGGTCTGTGGCTGGCCTGGAGTCCAAGCTCCTCTGTATGATGAGTGTGGGACTGACATCATCCCACAGTCTGCACCTGGTTCATCCTACAGGAGCTGCAGCCCTTCCAGGGTGGCGTAGAGCAGGCTGGAAAGCTTGAACAACTGAGGGCCCACAGCAGGGATGCAGAAATGGCAGGGACCTCAGCTCTTTGGTCGTTATTACCCACAGGGTCATCAGATCCCACCTTAGAGACACAGAAGAGGTTGCCTGGTGACACGTGTGGAATATTTCATACTCTGTTTTGGGTAAACATTAGCTTCTGGGGGAGTTGCTTTATTTCTGGATTTGTTATGCTTGGTTTGTCTTGCTGGTTTTAAATATTTGTACAAGTGACTAGAGCTATGCAAACTGTGCCTGAAGGAAATGTGAAACAGAGGATAAGAATGAACTGGAGGTACCAAAATTAGTTAGTATCCTAACTAAAAATATTATGATGGAAACTGAAGAAATGTGGTAGAAGCACAAGGAAGTAATTACGTTCTTCTGACCTGTGGAAGTGAATGGCCAGGGAATGTATCAGTTTGACAGAGAGGCTAGTGGTGAGAGCCTATGTTTAAATAGGTTTATAATTTACAATGTCCCTAAAAGCACTCATTTATTTGTGTTTAGACATACCATTGGGTAGCAAGACTGCCTGTAAAGTTACTGTTTGGACATGTTGTCTTCTGCTGCCATTTTTGTAGTCAATATTTACCTTGATGTTTTTTTTTTTTTTTTTTGGTAAAGATTTATAAAATGTGTGGTAACATTTGAATATGTCACTTGATTAACACTGTGAGATATGGTCAATATAGCTTCTGTCCCTTAACTCGCTACTTGAGCAGCACCACAAATGCTTTTTGCCATCACAAGAGGCAGTGAAGTTTAAAATCATAGTGGGTGAGTTTTGGGCAATGTGGCAGGGATTGGAAATACTTAAGCTTGGGACACACCACCTTACCAAACACACAGTTTGCTATCTTATATATCAAATGACAGGATTACATTTACAAGTGTAATCACTCCATGTGAAAACAAGCGGATGCCTTTTAAATTAATTGATTTCTTCCTGTCAACTGCTGTAGTGGAAGACAATGCTTATTAAGAAAAATATAATACCGCCAAATGGAAAACCCTGGAAACCAGAGATCTCTTGATAGGCAGAGGTAGTGGTGGTGGAGAATAACTGCTTAGAATGCAAGTACAGCGGGGTCTGCCTGTGCTAAAAAAGTGCTGTATTATTTCTGCTGCCTTAACTGCTGGTTAAAAACAGCTCAGCTGACGGTATTAATGGCATAAACCCATTAGAGTGAGAATGAAATGAGGGAATAGGTTTCCTCTAATGGCATTGTTCTGTAGACAAGCACCTGAAAATAATTTTTAGCTTGTTTGCTGAATAGGGAGGGATGGAAAGACCACTTTGATGTGATGCTAATAAGATCTAGTTCCTGAATATCATCCCCTGGAAGAAACAGGAGTGACAGATGAGTGCCTATGACTCTTTGGTGTTCATGACTAGGCTTGGACAATCCAAGACTTTCTACTATGCAATGGAGACCTGTGTTAATTTTTTTCATCCATACTTGTCACTCACTAGAAAAATATCCAATGTTTAAAAATTTTTTTTTTAAACATTTGAAGGAGAATTGACAGTAACCAGGCATTTTTTACTTTTGGGCCCTGCAGAAACATAAGTTTCTCTGTCTCATTCCCAGTTCCTTGACCCACCAGTTCTACTATCTATAACTGTATTTTGATATTAATTATCATTTTGTTTGTTTGGTTGTCTCCAGACTGTTCACTGATGATGTTGCATACAAGTGAGCTGAAATCTCATTCAGTAGTTGGAAATATTTCCTATTGTTTCACAAAGGTTAAAAAGAAATAAAATTAAAAGTATTCTGCAGAGGGAAGGACAGACTTAACAGCCTGCTGTCACCTTACAGCAGCACGTGACACTTTCAACTCCAATGGGAACCTCAATTCATGCAGCAAACTCCCTGCAGTATTAACATTTTGTAAACTGCTGCAGACATTTCTGTGAGCAGCAACAAATCGTAGCTGGCAAAATCAAAGCTTGCTGAAACTTGCTGCATATGAAGGCAAGATATTTTCCCTCTCTGCTCTTGCAAAGCAGAATGTCTCCTGCAGCCTCTCTGTCTCCGCAGATGAGCTAGGCTTTATTCACTAGCATACATGCAGATTTTCCTCCTAGGAAAACATGCAGGTTTTGGAAGACAGCACCCGACAGAAAGGACTATGTCTTTTGGCTCTTGCTTCCAAACAGATTTGTAAGCATGAGAAAAAAATGCCTTCAGGAGGTTTAAAAATAGTTCTCATAGCTGGAATTTTTTTGCCATATTTCTACATAAGCTATCCACTTTTACTCCCCTGTTAAAAACCACAATGAGAGAAAAACAGCAGAAGCAGCAAGCGTTATCCGAGATCTATTTAATGTGATAGCATTACTATCTAACAGGGTTTGAGAACGGTGTTTGGGAAAAATCTTAATTTTTAAAGCTTCATGTTCTGGCAAAGAGTTTGCTAGAGATTAGCACTGTAGTTATGATTAGAGTACAATCTGCATTATTCCACAATTTTCCCTTTCATATAGCACATTATGCTAATCACGCTGTATTCCATTTTTCAATAAAAGGTCAACAGTGCACTGTTTGTGCAGAAAGCGCAATTTAAACTTCATGTCTGTCATTAGAGATAATCTAGGTTTGCTGTATCAAGTGAGGTTGTCATAGAAACTAGACCTGAGATCTCTGTTTACAGCCTTTGGAGAATAAACACTTTGCATTTATTTCACTGAAAAATAGGCGAACAATTAAATAAGGTTTGAAAACAAAACCATAATGGCCCAGAGAGAGATGTCATTCATCAAAAATCAATATATGTTATGCAGCTGGTAAACTCCAAGCATTCAAGCAGTTGACTGACAGCAATAGTGAAATATTTCCCGGGAGGGGTAAGGGAGTAACTGATAGTGTATCATAACGCCTGGAGCGGAATTAATTTAAATTTTCTAATAAGTTTTGTTCCAGGAATTACAACCCTGAAGAATATTTGTTTAAATTTTTGCTTTATGTCAGGTAAGGCTTTTTCTGTTGGCTCTTTAGGGCATTTTTAATAGCGCTGGGAGATATTTTAGTTTTTATTTTTCTGTAACATTCTGTGTCTTCCTATCATAGCAAAACTTTTATTTGTGGATTATAACAAGGTTTGCAGGCATCTTAAAAATATCTCTGCTGTCTGCAGCTTCATTAGTGAGCAAAAGGGCTGCAGCTTCAAGCTTAGCACTGAGGTTTTTGCTTGCTCTCTCTCTGATGTGTTATTAACTTGTAGAGCTCACCTTTGTCAGGCGGTTGTACTTAGTAACATTTTAGGAACAGAACAGAGAAATATGTGGACAAAGATGGCTTCTGTTGTTATAGCCCAGTAAAATCACCAGGACTATCAATGTTTTTTTCCTCAGGGTGCAATCATATTACCAGCTGGGTGTTTATGTAGGGGTTTTGTCAATGGCATAGCATTACTCTACTGACAAGATGAATTATGTGGATTGTATGTCTTCCGAAGCATCTGAATACTGCCTGATGTCCACACGCACAGTATCTCTTAAAAGCATGAATGGACTGTTTGTCTGCCATGTCCTTAGACACAAAGGTGTATCCAAAACAGGTGGTCTTTTGCCAGATTTTGAGAAGAAAGTGAAACACAAAAATTAACCAAATCTTGACATGAAACAGGAAACCCCACAAAACTCATAGCTAAGGCAAGCTGAAGGAAAAGCTTTTGGTATTTTGCTTCTGTGTCAAAGTAAACATTTCTCTCCCAGCAGACGACAACTGAATTCTCCCAGGTGGGAGGCATCCATGCTCTGCTTTCCAGGGTGCAAAACAAGACGGCGAAGCCTGTTGTTTTCTGCTGGTGGAAGCTGTGCACAGCTCTGTTTGCTGCACTGCATTTCTCTTCATTTCTTCCAGCAATGAATGTGATCTCTTACTTAGTCCCTAAGGGTTGTCCCTGATATCTCATTTTCCTAGGAAATAAGGGGACAGCTCTGCTGAGGGCTGTCTGCATTGTGTTACACCACTGGTGAATTTGGTCTTTCAGATCTATACAGAGCCCAGTGTTCAAACCCTAAAGAAGCAACTGCAATGAATACAGGTTGATATTCTGGTATTTGTAAGCCTTCAAGTCCTTGTTTTTTGGTGGATGTGTTTTCTAACCAATATAAAAAAAAAGGTGCCTGGGTAGTTCTGTAAACGCAGTTTCTCTACCTTTCCAGAGCAGAAAATCTTCCCATGCCTGATGTGTTTGCTCAGCAGCATGCACTTCCCTTCTAATTATCTGCTCTATTTGTAGTTCTTGACCTCAGCTGCATCAGTAAAATGGCAGGTCTGTGAATCAAGTCCTGGCTTGTTGAACTGCCATTTGGACAATTTTTATGATACAATATAAAGTAATCCAGTATTAGCAGGAAGATAGACCTTGAAAAGCACTTTCTGAAAAGCACTTTCTATCATGCCTGTGCTAATGTTGAGACTTATAGCCCTGCCTTTGGGTGACTGGCATTGCACTGGTCGAAATACTGAGAAAACTATTAACTGTAAGAAGTTGTTTATCCTGGTCTTAAGCTTCCCTCAGAGCTTTTCCTGCAACCGTGCTGCATTAGCACGGGGCCCCCAAGTCTATAGACACCTTCAAACAGAGAAGCTAAAGCGATGACAGGGGCTCATAGACAGCTTCCACACTCGACTGAACAGCCTCAAAGGCTTGCAAAAGCCCCGGGGACATGTGCCAGTGTGTCTGTGGGCTTGGAGCTCAGGCCATGTCAGCAAGCAGCGCGCCTGTATGCCTGGATTTGCGAGTGGTGGGGGGTGCCTGCCCCTTTTGTGTGTCAGGTTTTAATGGGCTCTGCTTATCCTCTTTAATTTCAGCACATCCCAAAAGCTTAGGTTGGTGGCTATATCACAAACTTTTCACTTGAGGGAGGGAAACCCTTGTCTGAAGGGAATTGCCACCCTGATCCGAAGTGGTTACCCTTTGTTTCAGCCTGGCTGAAACAAGTTTCAGCTTGTCTGCTCCCCTGCTCCTTCCGAGGGAGAACGTCTCATCTCTGGTTTTGTTCTTGGTTTTATTGGCTGCATTTCTCTGTGCCGGTGAGTGTAGCTATGTAGGAAGGCGATGAGGGAGACTGCGTTGGTGGTGTACCTGGGTTTTTCTTGCTGATGGCCGTGGCTTGAGCACAGGAGCAGGAGGATCTCCAGAGTGTAGAGCACGACGTGCTTTGAGCAGCCAGAGTTGTGGATGAGGCTGGCTGCTGCGTGTGGCACTCCTGGGCCCCTTTGATAAGTACAGCCATGGGGAGCAGGGACAAACGTGCAGGCAGCTATGGCTGCATCTGAGAGGGATGTGAGGAGGTAGCCTTGCCTGTTAAAGTGGAAGAAAGCATCTTCCCCTGGTGTGATCTGCCTTCAGCAATGATGGCACGTACTTCAAAGCTTGGCAAATGCCTAGCCACTCCTTTAAATGGGGAGAGAGAATGGCATCCTGGCCGGCTCTTTGCTCTAAGCATGGTGAACTGAAATGCATTTTAAATGCTCTGGAGTGAAATCTGGACTTTGACATTGTCTGTGACAAAAGTCCCATTGATTTTTTTTTTTTTTTTTTTTTTTTTAAGGAGAACAGGAATTACCTCGTTATATGCATTGCATATGTGGCATTGTCCTTCTGGCTGGAGAAACAACTGAGAATGAGCGTTCTCACATAGCCCTCTGCTGCTAGATTTCTTTTTTATGTATATGGTAAAAGTATGTTTAATAAAAAGTACTTGGTCTGGCAGTTAGTTGAGAGGTGTGCTTTGCAAAGGCTTACTAGATAGGACTGACTTTTTGACCTATGCTATGGTAGGGTTTTTTTGATTAGGTATGAATCTCTTTGCCTTCTGTAAGAGATGGAGTGAATATCCGAGTGTGGCTCGAACAATATTCTAGTTAGAGAGGGATTTATGTTACTGTGTTTCTCTGCAAGTACCTTTTCATTTTCTTTTGAGCATCTATAGTCATGTTCTTCAGGTAAATGATATTCCTTGTAATTCTCTGCATATATAAAGAGCTCCATCGTGCCCAGCATGGATTTTTCCATGTCCAGTTTCAGGCTACTTCTCACTTTTATCCTTGAATTTCTCCTCTCTGTTCCCTGGTATTTATAGGCTACTATCACCTCTTTTATTCCTCAGTTTGCAAGCCTCATGCATCCTGTTCTCCATTCTCCCTTTATGGGAAACAGCTGCCATTGCTGCTGTAGGAGGCGGGAGGGTGGGAAGAGCAGTGAATACTCAGGTTATACAGGTTTTGCTAAATGATGAAGCCAGTGTCTCCTTCCAGCAGGCAGCTTCCTTTGCACTTGGCTTGTGCTGGGCTGAAGTATGCCCAATAAATTGTAGTTAGGGCTGTAGAGTTTGTTGATGCGGCAGTTAGGAAGTCTGAGGCAGTTTTGGGAGTTATCAGGTTTTTTTTAAATCTCAAAGCAAGCTTTTTTCCACAGAATGAATGAAAAATGGAGATCTGTTGCAGCCTCTTCCTTTGCATGCTTCTCCAGGCCGTTTGAGTGGGCTCTGCTTGAGGGATGTTATGGCCATATCCTCTTGGTGGGAACATTTTGGTGTGGAGGCCGATGAGGACAGGGACTGCAGCATCCCAAACCTTGCACAAGGACCCCAATGGGCAGCCTGAACCTTAGCTGGTGCTCCTGTGTGAGCAGTGCCAGATCTGCCCTGTTGCTGTTTCAGATCACGGACATACATGGAAATGTTGCTGGAGCAATTGCATCAATGTTTCTTGCAACCTCCTGCTGAAAACATACTGCAACTTTTGTGAGGGATCGACTCTCCATCGCCTCAGGCTCCTGGGCTAGCCGGCTGATCACTGGTGGTTTTGTTTGGTGGCTCTGCCCTGGTACCCTGCCAAGTGCCTTCCACAGCAGACAGACATGTACATGCGTGTAAGTGTGTGTGCCAAAGCATCCTTCATAAAGGCAGTGCTTGTACCCCCCTGATGAATGGGTTTCACCCTTGGCCAGCAAGGATGAGCAGAGCTGGGTGATCGCTGATGGGGCTGGAGGTGCGAGGCCGCGGCGCTGCCTGCAGGGCAGAGATCCCCCGGCAGAGCATCCCTGGGCGCAGGAAGCTCAGCGGGGCCCGCAGCGCTGCCTGTGAAAGTCAAGGCTGTCGCTGTGATAGCCTGATGATGAAGCTTAATTACCCTCAGCGCTCAAATCTTTCTAAAAGGCTGTGATGCCTGCAAAACCGGGATGATTATAATGGCTGTTCTGCAAGGAGCCAAGGTTAACCTATAGAGATCACACGCTCACACGTGGGCATGTATTACTTGTCACATTCGCCGCGCACGTTTCACCGTGACCTCCTCTCCCTTTGTTTGGCTTTGACTCCTGCTGCCTGCACCGGGGAGGGACAGCTTTCCCTGAGCTGACGTGGCACCTGCCCCTGCCTCCACTCCTGGGTGCTACAGGAATAATAAAAATAAACCCTCGGTGCCTGCTGACTGCTTCCCCCAGTCCCTGGGCTATTCATTCAGTTGCTCCCAAGTATCCAAAAATATGTTTGGATCCTGCTTTATAGTATTTTTGTGAAGGAGCTGACTGCACATGCTGAAGCTGATTTTGAAGGGATCTAAGACATAAAGTAAAATGGCAGTTGCAGGTTATGACTGGAATTTACTGCCATTTTTTTTAGTTCAGACTTAATTTTTTCTAATGAGAAAAGATATCTGCACAAATTCAGTTGTGGAAGGACTGCTATATAATATTACATCTTACTGCTGCCTGCCTCAAACACAAATTTTAGTCAGTTTTAATTTCTGATTGTCTGTTTCTTTATTTTCATGTTTTAAATTAAAAAAAAAAAAAATCCATGGGGAGAGTTTCAGTCTGTCAATAGGGTTATTTTCCAAGATGGAATAATTGAGAAGGACAGTTGGTACCTGGCAAAACTGGCATCTATGAACGGAGCAGGCAACAGAGAGCTCATATGTGACTCCGGAGCCCAGCAGTTAAATGGTTCCATCTCCAGCTTGGGCCAGCATATTTTGTACAGTCACTGCAGGGAGAAAGCGGTGGGGGAGGAGAGGGCAGAGGCTGGTGCTAATGTTTTTAATTTTTCATTTACTATCAGGCAGCACCATATGGAGCAGAATGGAGCGTATAGACGAAAGAGGGATGGATGGTATTTTTCCCTTGAGCTTCTTGTTAGAAGACAAGGAGAGTGAATTCTCTGCAGGTAGCTTGATCCTTGCCAGAAATGTGGCTTTTATGATTGCTAATGGTGGTGAGGACTTTTTTTTTTTTTTTTTGTATCAAATGTGTGGGCTTTTGGTTTTTTCTGTTGTTCTTAACAGGATGAGTGGGATTGACTTATGCCACCCTAATATTTTCATAATGCCCGTATATTATTTTCTTATGGCATTCAGAAGTATGCTAGGCACTTGTCACAATCAAATATTATTTATTTGGACACTCAGTAGGATGCCCAGGCATCTGAATGCCTCTAAAAGAAACACTGCTGCTTTGACTGATTGTGGAATGGCACTTCTCCTCCCAGCTGCATCTCATAATCTCCGACTGCCAGCAGACCTGCGGTGAATGGAGACTCTTTCCCCTGCTCGACTGCTTCTCCTCTGACATCTCTTCCTCCCACAGGTTGCATCACCCTTTTTTTCCAATGACTGCTCGAAGCCGAAGGCTTTGCAGTGGTTCAAAAGCCAAGGGCTTTGAAACTGGGGGGAGGGAGGAGAAAAGCCTGCCAGGAGAGTTGCCCATGATGACCTTGTGTTGTAACTTCTGTGCAGAGGGTGCTTGAGAGCTCGTGGGAGCTCTGAGCTCCTCTGTAGAACTAGGAAGACACAAAAGATGCGGGTAAAGGCCTGGGACAAGCTTTTCAATGAAGCATCTCCTGAGGGCTACTTTGGAGCTGTGACATCCTGAACCTAAAGCTACGCCTGGTTCATGTGAACCAGGCTGCTTTGCGACAGCAGGGAGGCCCCCAGCAGAAAGCCCTCTAGATGAGACTGAAAATTGGGTATGTTTGTGTGCATGTTTTTAGACACACAGTGCTCATCCAGCTCCCTGGTGCCTTTGCTAGCAGGGCATCTCTTGAGCCCTGGGGAGCAGGCAAATCTATTGGCACAGCTACATCAGCTCCCCTCCAGCCTCACGCGCCCTCAGCTCAGTGTGCTGCAAATTTAAATGATTTAGAAAGCATTATTTGCCAGCTTCTCTCTTTAATAGGGATTAGCGTATCTTCTATCTGTTCCTTGCGCTGAGGTCATTGCTTCATAGCTGCAAGGCTACAGCCTCATGACTCCATCTCTTAATTGTGTTTTAGGACTACTTGCCTTATCCATAATGGATTTGCAGTGCAGTCAGACATGAAAAGCGGTGTTTGTAAAAAATATTGGTTTGAAGTTAGCTCAAAAAAACCCCCTCAACCCTCTCTCATGAGTCTGACTGACAGCTCCATTGACAAAAGATATGCATGCACATGTCAAAAATGTGCTTCTAGGTATGGTTTTGAAATGGAGAGGGACTTGATGTCCAACTGTTGATCTTCCTTTACAAGTTTTACCTTCTATAATCCATTCTCAAAAGCCTCACTTTGTTCTTCCCAAAGGAAAACAGATATTTAAACAGGTCATTATGCACTGGAGGCGATGGCTATCCTGCGTACTCAGATCTTTTGAGAAGCAACAGGTATTTGAAAAAGCCTTTTAATGGAGAAGGTGGTAAAGTGCTGTGATTGGTTTCAAGCTTCTGCTCCCCCGTGCAGTCTCTGTAAAACCCATAAGGAGTGTCAATAATCCTTGGTGAGAGATAGTGGAGGTGTCTGGTGCTCCTCATGGGGTGTGGGCTGGAGGAATTTAGTACAAAAACATCTAGGAAAAAGCCTGGTGTGGGTACAAAGCCCATCTGGCTAGTCTTGCAATGTTTCAGACAAGACACGGTCCTTCTCCTCCATTATGTGGTTGGGAATCTCTTCTCTAGAGCCTGGCACCTGCCTTGGTCATGGCATTTGAGACTTTTCCGACTCCTTGTGCTGCGTGATTAATTGCTGCTGCAGGGAGGGCACGTGAGGGCTCCCATCTTGTGGCCCTAGTCATGGCTCACTGTTTCAAAGCAGGCAATAGTTGGTATGCTTGGATATTAAACACGTGGGAAGCTGCTGTCAGTCTGCATATATGTGTATTTCTTACCTCTCCCTGGTGACTGTCTATTCATGTTTATGCATTATGTCCTGGAGTTGGTATTAAGGAACTTGTTTTCCTTTGTAAAGAGAAGCATGTACAGAGGAAACTGTCTCCTGATCAGAGCAGAAGACTTGGATTCAGGGTTTCTGACTTGCCTTCCCTTTGAGCTGACTATTCAGTGCCTTATTTTTTTAATGCTCACACCGCAAATCGGATGCGGTACCTGAGTTAAAGCAGTGTGGTGAGTCGTGGTGCTTCACAGGGACATACTCAGGTAACACACACCGGGGTACCTGATGTGCATATTTTTGAAGGTGAGGGAGACCAGAGCTGAATCACTGAATGTTTGCCAATGCAAAATTGTGAAATCTGCTGGGAAGCACTTAGGGTACATGCTCAAACTCTCAAACTTCCAAAACTGTGCAGAAGAAAGGCTTGTTTGGACTCATTGCTAATCTGCGAGAGGTGCTCGCTTCCCTGGCTGGCTGGCAGCCTTCCCGGGCGGTGCATCCAAGTCCCGAGGCAGCAGTCACGGATCATGTCACCTCGGGGAAAGGACCTGTGCTCTGCACAATGTTCATGGTAGCAAGGGAGGAGATTGGAACGAGGCTTTAAAGGAACCAAAGAGAAAGGAGGTAGGTGACCTTGACTTGAAGGGTCTTTATCCTGTTTCTAATCTGAACCTTGGTGGATCAGGACTGGCTGAAAATGATTCTCTTCTGCTGGTTGCTCAATGGCCTGTGTGAAATGTAATTGACAGATTTGGCTGCGACGTTGCCAAGTATTCAGGCTCCCTGTGAGTAACACAATTCTGGCCCCTGCTGTGTAGAGCCTCTCTTACTGTAACGTGAGGCGTTGCTTATTTTCCATGATATTTTAGGGGAGGAAGGCAGTTTTCTACCCCACACAATGACTCACAGCTGAGAGAAACACAAAGCCACAAGCTCACAGGCTAAGTTTAGTCTGTTGTTTAGTTTGCTGCATGTGTCTCATGAGACCACTTTCATGCAATTTGTATTAACATTTGTCCTTCATTAAGACAGCATTGTACTTTTTTGCATAATATAAGGTTATGCTGGATGATGTTAGGAATAGGCTGTGGGAGCTAGAAGCTTCCCAGCTGGCCTTAGGTACTCAGATGAGGTGGGTCTGAGCCCTTGTGGTCAGAGGAAACAGGCATTTGTGCTTTGAGAGGTGACAGTTTTGGGCCCTGCAGAGGGACAGCTGGGTCTGCATTGTCAATTTGGAGACAGAAGGGTGTTGAGGCTCCTGACATGGGCTGCTGGGTGATGAATCTGAAGTTGCACTCCGTGAACTTGAGCTGAGCTCTCTAATAATATGGAGGTCCCTCTCTGTCACTTCAGCCATGGGCTTTCATAGGGGAAGTCACGGAGGTGGCTGCACCTCATTTGGTAGCAGGGGAGCTATGTGAGAAGTGTGTTGGCTCTATTGGTACCTCCAAGGGGATTAGGACAAAGTGTTGGCTCCCCTGCTGTTGTTGGCCCGATGTTTGGGGATGGGCTCTTCAGCTCAGCTGGAATCTCTCGGCCTTTTGCATCCTTGAGACCCAGGTTCAGTTCCTGCAGGTGATTTGTGTGGGCTCATTGCTGCGTCTCACGAGTGGTTAAATCACAGTCTGCCTCCAGAGGCTTCGAGCAGAAGGGTGACTGCTGTCTTTGGCAGCTCAGACTTTGCTTGTGGTGACTCCTGTTGCACACTGGCTCGCTTGGGGGAGATTGCCCCAGAAGTGACTTCGCTAGAAAAAGTTGGATAATTCTGTGCTTTAAGCTTCCAGTTTGCTGGTGATGTTTCAATGTATTTTATGAAGAGAATATAAAGGAGTATGGCATCATTGATGGGATGCACATATAGCATCCCTCACGGGAGCATGGGGCAGGAAGCGCCCAACCAGCCACTGGATCCCATCGGTGCTATCACGGGGAAGGTGCGGTATTGAGATAGGACTCTGGATATTGTGCCAGTGCTGGTTTTACTGCAGTGCTTTCCATATTTGATGTGGCTAAATGAGGCTGCCTCTAGGAGTGTCTCTGTAGGAGAGATGCTTCCTGTGTACCTAGAAACTGCCTGGCTTTGCTTGGGTAACGTCTGAACGGGTAAGTCTAGAAAATAACCTGTGTTTTGAGGCAACAGATACTTTCTATGAGGTATGAAGACTTCACTTGGAGATGGGGCACATCTTAGGCGTTGCCAAGGAGCTCTGTGGTATTCAAGGCTGGGTCTCCAGGTCTGAGCCTCAACTGGTTCAGTTATGTCTAGAAGTTCCCGTTCAGTGGATACTTAATATAAAGTGAATTTGCATCTCTTTCCAATTCTTTGTCCAGTGGTACTGTCTGTTATGTTCCCTTGGGAAGTTTACCTGACTTCTAAATTGATCCAGTCTCTCCTTTCAGAGGTGCGGCCTTGCTGCATTTCACGAGGGATCAAGCAGGGCAGCACTTTTCCAGGGGTTAAGCATTTACTGTGGCTAAGACACATGATTTGATCAAAAATTTTATCCTGTGGCATGAAAATACTGCTTTCCTGCTCTTCCCCCAGGAACGTAGCTTGGGCATGGCTTGCTCCCTTCCCTCGGGGTTGCAAACTCGCAGGGGGGGAAAAAAGTGCAGGTGGCAAAGCCCACTAAAGCAGCAGAAAGAGCAACAGGTAGCAAGGGGGGAAGCACATCTGCTTTGCAGCCTTGGAATTTGGATCTTTGGATGGCAGAAGAGGTGGCTGGGGAAGGATAAAGGTCCTGAAGGGCAGACAGTGAAGTTGAAGCCCCTTGGAGCACCGCAGGCTCCCGACGAAGCCCTTCATTACCACCTCCTCACTGATGTCTTCCTCTTCCTCTACCCAAGGTGGCTGACACAAAGCAAGTTGAAGGGACAGCATTTTCCCAGAGATGCTGCTATGCTGACTGCTTAATTTAGCAGCCGCTTTGGCAATTCCTCAGTGCCCAAAGCTGTTGAAAGAAGCCTTCGTGTGGTGAGGGGAAAAAATAAAGTCAAAGGCTTCATTAGGGAACAAGTCCATCAGTCGTGGCTGGGGGTGAAAGATGAAGCCCTTTGCTTTCCTGGGGCTCCGTAGCAAGTTTTCCTGTCTTGTATCCTTTGCATTTGCCTCACCTTGGAGTTGTTGCTGTTGACCCTGGTGTAGCTGCCACACAAGCATAAATTGGATGAGAGCTAATTAACTGTCAAAACCCAGGGCAAAAGACAATAAACCCCTGCTTCACCTCCTGGTGGGTTTTAGTCTTTTCTCTTTGATGTGACAGCTTGTCCTCCATTCCTTTTGCAAACAACTCACCATTACAGAGGAAATGCAATACAGCAAGGCAATCACTTATCACCAGTGACAGCAAATAAACATGAAAAATGGGCTTTGAAATACTAAAGGACAATGATCAGAAAGGTTTCTTCTTTCATCTTAAATCATGATGTTTAGCACTCGGCTGTAGTATTGTAAGTTATTTATAAGTGTCTTGACTTGTTAGGAAATATATGTTTTTATATAAAGATAAATAATGTTTTTAATCAGATGATAAATGTACCTGTTCTGCGTGGGGAGGGGGGAATGCAGAGAAACCAATGTAGACTCAGTGTAATATCCTGATATTTATGGGGAGGCACCTAACCAATGAAAATATTGCAAAGTGACATTTGCATGTAGGCATGTGTAAAACAAACATGTTTATATTGCAGGAAAGCTAATCAAAATTTATGATGGAACAATTTTCTGCCAGAAAACGCAGTTTCATCAAAATCAGAATGTCTTACTGAGAGGTGTCAATCGCACAGATATTTTCAACCGAGGAACGTTTTTGTTTTGCTTTGGTAAGCTAAAATCCTTGTTTCCATGTTTGTTTGGATTCTTCACATAAAATGTTGATATACTTTAGCAGGATTTAATTTGTTACATTGCTTTGACATTCTTAAAACAAAATGTTTAAATGTTTCAATATGGTTGGGTTCAAAACTGGATTTTTTTTTGGATTGTCACTTCATGAGAAATTTTAGATGTTTTTTTGGGGGTGGGTGGGTGGGGGTTCTGATTCAATGTAAAAACATGCCAAAATGTCAGTTTCTCTCATGACAGAAATTCTGTTTTTCATGCAACTCCAATTACAGCATGTGAATTTTGAAATTCAAAGAAGCAGAGAGAAGCAGGCGGCAGGAACAAGATGTGTTAAAATCACACACATTCTCCCCCCCTGCCCCCTGCCCTTTGGATGCATGAATCAGCTTTGGCAAACAGCATTTCCAGTGTTGTTACTGGAATTGGAATATTGGCATATTATTTCCATGCTATTGTAGGCACGTTCCTAGCTGGGCCCTGTGGGGAAGTATTTCTTCTGGGAAAGCTCGGTCCTTCCATGTGGTGCTGGATGCAGCCTCCTCATCCCATGAAGCACGTTTTCGGGTGGATTCTCATTTCTGCTGCTTGCAAGGGTCTTGGGTCATTTTGCTGACTGTTTAGAAGTAATGGAAGCTGCTGTTCTCTGCAGGCTCTGGGGTATCCTGCTGAGTTGGGGGGCCTCTGCTGTGGAGTTTCAGGGTCCTCTGTACAGTGAAGCAGCTGTCAGAGCTGCTCAAGACAACTCCAGAGCTGGGATGGCTGTGAAGGCAGCAGAAGGCTGCTCTACCTGAAATGAACCACCCCCCTGCAAACAGCAGTAATGGTGCATCTGCTGTGCTAGCAGCTTTCATTTAAAAACAATTCCCAAGTCTTCCACATACTGTTTAACAGTGTGAGCATGCTTGTGTGTGATTTGTTTTCTTTACAAAGGCGTCGTAACATGCTTTGGAGCAGTCTGCAAACAGTTACAGGCGCATATATTCAGGGTTTGGTTTGTCTCGCTCTGAGGTTAATAGCTGTAATACCTTTGGAAGGGTACTTTACCTTGTTGTAAACACGCAGGCAGAAGAGAAATGCAGAAGCTGCCAGGTTAGAAACAAGATGACCGTATTGCCTCAGCACCCCATTGCCACTGAGCATACTTCTGGGTTATTTCAACCACTTTGAGGTTAGGGCAGATTAGAAAGCCTACAAGGGGGAATGTAAATCATGCTGGAAATGAGGCTTTTGACAAATAAGGTGAACACAGTTTTACTTCATACACGGTGCTTTTGGTATTTGAAGATAACTTCTACTCAACAAAGGCATTCTCTTACTTAATTACAGGATTTTTACAGGTTTTATTCAGGAAAAAAGTAGTGTCACCAATTGTCGTGAGCCAGCCTGACCAGGACCTTGTTCATACACTCCTTTTCCACACTGTTTCGAATGATACTGTAGTAAATTTGGGGCAGCTCTACTGACTTCCCTGGGAAGCGACTTTAAAAAGTGATTTGGCCTGTTGCATTTGGATTTGTGGCTGGCTTAGGGCATCTAGGAGGTTGGCAGTTGCTGATGCTATTTGCTAATCTGAGCTACCAGAAATGGGAGCCCACACTGGATAACGACATTGGGGAAGTGGTAAGATGAGGGAGAGAGAAAGATACTTCTTGAAAATGTAGCAGTATACCCCAGACTTTGCAATCCCCATGTAGTCATCCTTAGTGCTGCTAAAAGGTGTGCTGGAGGAGCCATCCAGCCCTGCCAATGTACTGGAGGTGGGACCAGTGTAAGGTCAGTATGGATGTAGTGGAAACTCCTGACATTAAGTGTGTAGTACCATTTCCATCTCTTCAGCAGTAGGTTTGTTACTACTAAGTAGCAGTTGAGCTGAGGCTGATAACTAGGTCTGTTCCGAACTATCAGGCTTGTGTGTTTCACTATAACAAACAAACCCTTAATATTTAGAAATTTGCATATGTGCATAAGCAAGGTGGCTCTTTGTATGACTTTTGGGACTTTTAGGAAGTCTTTTGCCATCTTGACATCATGCAAGCCATTGCACTGGACTTCCCCACTTTGTAAAAGGCTCTGGTTTTCTTTTGGTTTCGGGGTTTGTTTTGCTTTTGAGATGGAGGAAGACAGTATTTCACCAGTGAAAGAAGGAGGGGGAAACTGTGCCACATGGGTCTTCACATGTGATTTTTGTTTGGCTTCTGTGTGGTTTTCAGATGGATGGGGAAAATTAACTTGGATTGCAAATGGTTCACAGTGTGGTCAACTGGCTTGCTGGGTGCCCCTTCTGAAATAAGCCCTCCAACCTGGAACAGCTTCATACAGAGCATGTGTTCAAGTATGGGGAAACAACCCTGCAGCAGCGAAAAGCTCTGCAACTTCTGCACTGTCTTGCAAGGAACAGGGTCATTGCAGTGCTGTGAGCAACTCAGGCCCTGGTGGTGGGAGGTGTCGGGCTTGGTGGGTTGTGCAGGCTCCTTGATAAACCTCGACGGCTGAAGTCCCGTTTCAGGGAACTGCAATTGTTAGAAATCAGACTTGTCCTGATTTTATTGGCTCTGTTGGCTCCTTCAGGGTGACTTTTGGTAGGGCACAGCTATTAAATGCAGAGAGTGACTCTGACTTCCTAGCAGAAGAGAGCAACGAGAAGGCACGGTAACAGGCTGTGAGGGCAAAGACGTGCCTTGGTAAGAGATTCTTTTAGCTGAATTGGAGTTGTGTTAAGTTCTTCCCCGAGGGCAAATACTTGATTTTATTTATGGCTCCTGGGTTGGAAGAAAGCCTTCATTTTGGAAAGGTTTCAGAATTATTTCTTTTCTCTCTCCCACTTGTTTTATTTAACTAGCTGTGGCACTGACTATCGTTTCACATAAAAACACTCTGTTATAGAAATCAGAAAAGAAATCAGCCTCATAATAAACTAAACTATCCTCCCATTTCTTGGTTTCCAAATCAGGTAGCTGTGGAAATGTTTATACCTCAGGCCTTTTAAAATTCCCAGCACTCCAGTATTTCCCTCCACATAGTCCCTATGTTAGACTCCAGCCTTTTTAAACACATTTATTTTCTCAAGATAACCAAAGAGATGTTTGTTCCCCAAAACCTTCATGCTCCAAACACTGCTTACCACTTCAATAATGGGATAACCACGACAGAATTCCCCAGTAGGAATAACATTGGGAGGGGCTCTTATCTTAATAAGTACGGAGAAATGCTGCTTTTTTCCAGTTAATGCTGACAAATGTTGGGCACTGTTCCTTGTCACGCAGGAGATGGTGTATCATGCTGGCTGCAGTATTCTGCAAGCGATACTTCATGTTTTAACAAGAGCTGGAAGCCAGCATGCTCCTTATCTCCCTCTGCCCACAAAAAGGTCTGTACCGGTGCTACTGGGCTGTGTAAGAACTTGACCTGTCGTCTTATTAAAATAAAATGTTAACCAGAAGGTAAAGAGTACCAAGCCCTACACTCCTTCATTGTAGGTGCCTTGGGTACCAAGGTGATGTCAGGAATCACAAGGGACTCTCCACAGTGACTCGCAGCTGCCACCCATCTGGAAGGAAGGTGGTTATGTAGTTTTTCAGGTCACCAAGGCTGTGCAAGGCACCGCAGGTTCGGTCCTGAAGCCAGCATTGCTGCTGCAGATCCCACACCCTGTCGCTGCCATGCGCTCTGCTGTCTTTCTTCTTTGGCTGTGGAGGGGCTCCTCTTTTGAGCGCTGACCTCTGCCTTTGTGTGTGCTAATCCAAACTGAGCAGGAGAACCAGGCAAGATAATGTTGATAAATAATGTAAATGGGAAAAACTGAAATAACTCTGTGTTGCTTTTCAAGTGGGCTGAAAAATGGGTGTGGGACTCCTTTGGGCCACTTAGATGACCTTGTGGTCAAGTGCATCTGACAAAACTGAGCAGAGGAAGGGAAGTGCCCTGTTCCTCACAGCTCCTGGAGGTTTGCACTGGGTCTGCTCTTGGCTCTGCTTCAACTCAGAGCCTGCCTGCCCCTACCAGCCAGCTCCTGCCTTTGCTCCCTGTGGGAAGTAGTGGTCCTCCTGCATTATCTCCCATGCAACCCTGGTGTCCTGGCCCTGTGTTCCTGCATTCAGCTTGGTTGCATGCACCTTGAGCAGCATTTGAGCTGCAGACCGATGTTAGTTGGTCAGCCGAACAGAGTTAAGATCTTGCCCTTGACATCCTAGTCCTAGCGCAGCATGCCCCATCAAGGTGGGGTGAGCCACCTAACTGTTCCTAGCCCCGCTGAAATGCAGAAAACTTAAATCTGCCTCCTCCTTCCCCTGTCAGCTCCCATTTCCTCAATGACCCTTCTGCTGTTACCTGTTGAGAGCAAATAAGTAGGATAACCATGTCCTTGGTTAATGTTATCTACCCCCACATTGTGCAGTGACAGTCATGTCTGTACTTAGAAATGTGAGCAGAGAGCACAAACAGGCATAACAGATGAGGGCAGAGCTGGAGAAATCTTGTTTTACATTCTTTCCTCCCCCCTCACCAGCATCAGTAATACGAGGAGCCCAGGGGAGTGAGCTGCCAGGCAGGCTTTGCTCTTCATCCTCTCTCTGAAGCAGCTTTTACAAGTGCAGGGGGGCATTCTCAAGTCACTGATCTGTGCTCAGTTTGGCCAGGTCTCCACAAATGGCTCCACCAACCTAAGCCTGCTTTGTACGTCTGCCATCAGCGCAGCCAGAATGCAGGGGTGTTGGTTCACTTTGGTGGTGTTCACTTTGGTTGGTTCACTTTGGAGGCTTACTTGGCCTCCCCTTTGGACTACTCCCCTTTATCAGTGCTGGGGGAGATCACTGTGCTGGGAGAGATCAATGTGCTGGGGGAGATCACTGCACTGCAGGGCTGGAGGGGGCTGGTGATCCGGCATGTCGTGTGGAGCGGGCTGCAGAGGTCCAACCATGAAGTGAGGAACACAGTATGGACAGGTGATTGGGGGTCTACACTCTGCATGATAACATACCAGTAAACAGAACAGCACACTAGCTTGATTACCTGGTGGCTTCCCTAATGACCTCTGTTCCAGGCTCCTCTCACTCTTCGGAAAATGGTTCTTTTTGTCTCTGTTCAAGCTCATCTCTGAAGCGGCCTTTGCGGCTGTCTAAGGTTTAACTTTCTGCACCATTTATTTCTTGTCTGTTCCCACTTAAATTACCAGTGTTGATGCCATATGGCTCACTTAATAGATAAATAAACCAGTGTATGTGGTGTAAATATTTCCTTACAAGTTAGATTACAAATGAGGAAGTTGTTATTTCATTGGGAAAAACTGAGTTTTTAAAGTGAGATTAACAGAAATATGTCTAGTTGAATACCGTTCTAAAGGACATCACCCTGAAGCTTGCGAATGCCTGATACATCCCCCCCTTTTTTTTTTTTTTTTTTAAATAAACTACACTAGATTTTAATTACTGTAGCAATGTTTAAACCTGCCCTTTGGTAAGAATCTCTAAGATCTATTGGGATGTTATAAATGGCAACAGAAGACCCAGCTCTTTTTTCAGGCCGTGGATACAGCATAAAAAATGTCATGTTTAAGAGTACTAAGATTCTGTGATATAAATGATAAAATTGAAAATACTAGGCAACTTGCAGTGCATTTACTGCTGTACAGCCTAATACCCTCAGTTCAAAGCTTAACAAAGCTGCAAAGGCTAAAACAACAACCTCTCTCTCCCCCTGAATGTGCTCTGGGAACAGCATGTAGCTTATTAAATTATTACAGATACTATAAAAGGATGTATCTCAAAGCTCATCTCTCAGATGTACTTGCCTGTATGTGTACATTGAGTGAGCTTGCGGCAGGTTTGCCAAAGGAATGCATATGGGAAGGAGAGGAGTGTCCTGATTATCTACTGCTCTTAAATTAATTTGAGGATGATGTGGCCCCAACCATTTCTCGAACCCTGCCTTTTTTCCACAGACTGCTTTAACCTGGCTCTGGAAAAGCTTTGAGAACAGAGGTCTTTAGCCAGTGCTAAGGAGTCAATGGGGGAAGACAAATTTGAGGAGGGGGTGGATGGGTTGCAGACTTGTCCTTTTTGCAGAAATCTGGAGTAAGACTGGTTGTCTGACCTTATTTCAGTGTTGTTTTAAAAACAAGTGTTCAATGCTATGCCATCTTGCAAAAGCTGAGTGTTAAATGTTTTTTTCTTTTGTTTTGTAGTTTCCACATACATATTCATTGCTAAGCATGACTCCAATATGGTCTCATAGTACCGCTCGTTAGGCAGCGATGGTGAGGAGGGGGTGCTGTGGCAGTGTCTCCAAGGAGACTGAAATCACAGGGCTTCCCCTCCCCGCGACACAGCAGTGCCTTGCAGAGAGGGAGGATGAGAGAAGTAACATTCAGACCAACCAAGAGAAGATCAAAGCTGAGCTATTTGTGAAGCGTGATGTAGCCTTAGGTGAGTTGTTAACATCTCAGAGCATGTAGGTTGTGCTCAGAAAAGTTCTAGCTCTTACCTAATGGAATAAATTGTTCCTGGCACTGGGTGGTAATGGTCTGAAGAGCAAGGGAACTACTGAAGCACACAAATATGAGGAGCATTTGTTGAAGAGTCCAACTTTTGTGCATTTTGGTGCCTTTGAAATTTAGGCTTCCAGCTCAACTACTGGCTTCTGAAGGTAAACCCTCTGGCTGAGGCAGACGGAGACTATTTCAAGGCAGAAGTGGCTGAAACAGCAGAGCCGCAGGTGGTTTGCTCTGATCTGCCTTTGAGAAGCCAAATGATGGCTGCCCGGGCTGCTGCAAAAACTCACTTGGAATTTGTTCTTGGAAGCAACAGTGACTCTCTGAGGGAGGCGCAGCCATGTGCTGCTGGGGTGAGCTACTGAGGCATGGCTTTATCTTGTTTGAATGGGACATGCAGCTGCTTTTGGCTTTCTTGGGATTTAGCCACATGGGATTTTGCCATGTAGCATGAGCAGTGGGTGCTGCAAAATGGGGATCTTGGCAGGTGGCTGGGGCTGTGTTTGCAGCGGAGCTACTGACCTGATACTGTCTTTGCCCTGCCTGGCATTGGACAGGTTGAAATCAGTGTCAGTTTTATTATCTTTTGTTCCTTCTCCTGGGCACACACAGCTTCCAAGTGCTGCTGGTACAAGAAGCACTGGGTTTTGAAAGCAAATGTTCCAGAGGCTGTGCTCGCTGGCAGGGAGCCGGCTTCCCTGTCGGGCCTGGTGAGCCAGCGTAGCTCTGTGGTCCCTGCGCAGCTGGGAACATGCACTCCTGACACCGAATTCCTGGCTTTTTGTCAGTTACAGAGTTAAAAGTGAGGTGGTGGGGAGGACGAGTCCGCTTCTCCGCATGCCATCAGTCACAAGGGAGAGTCAGGTTCCCAAGAGGATCCCTGTCACCTGGTGGCAAAGAGAGTGAGGACGTATCTTGTCAGAAATCCCACTGTTATGTTTCTTCCGGACTGGCTGCCTTTTCTCCTCCCAAAGCCTGAGTATGTTCCAGTAACACCCTGGCATGCCGTGCTAACTGCAATATTTTACTGTTGCCATTGGTGTGGCACGTAAGGCTGGCCGAATATGTTCTCTCTAAACTTCTGCCTCTGTGAAATTTTCTCTTTCTCGAACAGCATCTCATTTACTTTGCCACTAGTGATTTCCCTGTATCATTTTGCAATCATTTTCAGCGCTAAAAGCAATGTTTGCAAAATGTTTGTCCAACCCCCATAGAGCTCCGTGGCTATTCCACAGCGTCTCCCGTAACCTGGAGTGTCAGTGGAGCTCCCTGTTTACAGCTCAGAGGCTCTCCAGTTTGGGGAGAGTGTAAAGAAACAAATACTTTCGTGCTCAGTGTCATAAGCGCTTGGAATGATCTACTGGCAGAAATTTAATTTTGTTTCCAGTAATTTGAGGTTATAGATAGGATTACATCTCCCAGTCAGAGAGAGACATTAATCAAGAAACAGGCCTTTTAATCCTCCTTTCAATTTTAATGAAACACTGTAAAAATGCCTTTCACCGAGGGATGTCAAGTATCAGTTGTGCTTTGATTAACGTGCTTTTGTGACAGGTTTACTGTTGTACCATGTACCAAGTTATTCAGCAACCTAATTTAAGCTGTCTGTCAAGAGAAAACAAGTACAAAGAGAGCATTATTTTCTCATTGGAGCTGCAATAACAGACTTGTGTATCTACAAACATAGTTGTTGGTTTTGGTTGGGTTTTTTTTGTGTTTTGTTTTTTTTTAAACGCTGGTTACTCTGCACCCATTGTGATATTTTTAACCTTCAGAATAAATGGGCAAAGGCTGGATGTGACACAAATCACACTGTCCCCTGAATGGCAATTAGGAAAAAGATAAGAAATCGGAAATGTTTTTGCAGCTGATGTAAGTTAAGCACTTCCTTTTCTTACAGCAAAGTGGAATTTGGACCAACTCTGGTGGAGTATAATGGGTGTAAACTGGGGCAACTGAGAGGAGCATTGGGCCCTGAATCTTTAATCCTCTCTTCTTTTTTCCTCTCCCCCTTCTGAAGTCAAAACACATTTTCAATGGAGGCTTTGTGGTTTGAGTTGCATTTGGCTTCTTATCTGCTCGGTTTTTTCTAATGTGGCTTGGTTATATTAGATATGAACTTCCCTGTGGCTGGAAGCCAACACCAGACAGACTATTCTCTCTCCTTGTTGCTGAAACCTGACAGGGGAATGCCAAGCCTTTTCACAGGAGTTGGTTTATTTTCAGAGAAGTTTTTTTCATGCCTTTTTAAAAGCTGACCTCTTGCAAAATAATGACTCCAGATCATCTCAAAGTAGAATATAGCTGGAGTCTGGAGTCTGCCATGCAAATGCAGCCTCTTCCAGATAATGTGGCACAAACCCCCACAGGCTGTGCTCCCCGACCTGACACCCACCAAGTTTTAACAGCTCAGTTTACTGAGAGAATTTTTCAATGTGAGTGGGTGCAGTTGCACTCTCAAGCCTTGGAATGTGGATTAAAAGCTTCACAGTGCACTGTCTTGTATGTTGGCTGCTCTGTGGACAGAAGAAATCAATTACAAGATGATCTTTTCCTTTGCAAAGCTTATAAGTTAACTTTCAGTCTACTTCTGATGACTAATTGTCCGCAGGAGCCTGTAGCACTACGTGCCGTGCTTGGCTTGCTGGAGGGAAGGGCTGAGGGGGCTGCAGCATCTGGGAGCAGGGGAGTCAGATGGGCTGGCAGATCTTGCAGGCAAGCTCTGTAGAAGTGGCTGGTCCTCTCTGGACGGGGATGGTTTTTCTCTGTGGGGAAAGGAGACCTTGCTGGGGTATGCCTGGGTCTCCCTTCAGCAGGGTCCCCTTGCTGCTGGCCAGCCAGTGAGGATTCTGCGGGAAGGAAGGCTGTGGCTTGTTCTTGCCTGTCACGTTTCCCATGGCACTGTGACCTGCTGAGGTCCCCAACCTCTAATTCCCTCTGCTAATTTTCCAGGGTGCTCTATACATCGTGGTGACCTGAGAGGATGTTCAGGAGCCATTTGTAACATCTTAATGACCATATTAATACCTCTAATTGTAAATGATGGGGCAATTAGTCTCAGCATAGCAGCTTGAACAATTATGTTTGCCCTACTAAAATGACAGAATATTCATTAATGTATTAATAATACTCTCCTCAGGATTTGTCCCTCTGAGGAGAGTGGCCTGTCTGTCTGTCTGCTTTCAGTTTCTTTAAAAAAATGCGAGTCTGGGTGCAACTCCTGCCAGAAAACCTCAGCTGTCAAAGCTTTTTATTTTGTGAAACATCCTTACAATAAGTGAGTATCTACTTTACCTCTGACTTGATTTACAGGGAAGAAGTCTAACAGTGAGAAAGTGACTCAATCTCTTATTTTCTACCAGGCCAAAGAGCCTTGGGGCCTCTTAGCTGAGCCCCCCAAAAAGGTGAGGGAACCCACTGAAGTAACCAAGGTGCATATATTTAGGGTCAGAAACTGCAATGGAGGTTATGCCAGATCTGAAAGCTTCTTAGTATTTATACTGCTTTCGTGCTTGAGGTGTCTCATCTAAAAGAAGAGTTGTTTTTCTGGAGGAGACCGTGTTTCAGTAGAGCCAATCCCAGCTTTGAAGACCTTGCTGTCTTCGCCAAGCCAGCCAAAACCTGAGGCAGCAGGGAGAATGAGGGGACCTCGACTGATGGCATGCTACATTTCTGACTCCCTCCATTAAATTTTACTGCTATTAGGCAAGTAAAAGCACGTAAGGTTTGATTTTGGCCGTGAGACTGTGTTATCCCCTTCAGTGGAAGCTGCAAATTAGTGGGTCTGCCTTCAGTCGCTTGCAAGAATTGGGTTTGAAACCCTGAAATTAGCTTTCTTTAACACGTTGGTTTGGTTACCTCCTGGCTTTTTGTCTCTTTCCCAGCTGACATGGAACAAGTAGTAATTTTCTAGGGGTATCTCACCTGGTATTTCCATCACAGATCAGAGGGAACCCATGGGATCTCTTTGGAGCTGGGGGTTTGCTCAAGATATCACGGTGGGACTTTGGGTGAAGGGCAGCCCTAAAGGCAGCCTCATTTTCCCAACCACCTTTGTGTGGTATTGCTATCAAACACCTTGCGTGGGGAAGCTAGGATCTCTTTATATAGGCTTTTACCAGCTTTGTTTTCAGCGTCTTAACCGATGAATATCCTGGTGCCTTGGATGAGGTGGACTTTATTTTGTTTTTGTAAATGCATCTGAAATCTGACTAGTGAGGTTGACATTGTTTCAAAAATAGCTTCACTCCTAAGTGAAAGCTGTCACTGCAGATGTGTTTTAGCTCAGTGGAAACATCAGGACTGTGTTTGGGACTGCAGGATCATGACATCCTTTTAAGCACAGTGGGAGACAGATGGGTGAGCTGCCAACTTGATGCAAAAACAATAAGAACAAACGAGCTTTTTAAAAATAGAACAATTTGGAAAGAGGGTTGAAGGGGGGTGAAGTTAAGAGGGAAATTATTCTCCCATGATCCTGTCCTGGTTTTTATATTAAACAAAATGTGTTGCAACATTGTCTTCGTTAGCAATGAAGTGACAAACTGGAGCGCTTCCAAAATGGCTGGCTCCAAACTGCTTTCATATTGACCTGAAATGTCATCTGCTATTATGTTTTGCTGACCACTGATTGCTTCCAGAGTAACATTTTCTTCTGTGAAATGAAAGAAGTTTCATCTCAGTGATCTCAGTGTCTGCTGGTGTTTGTGAAGTGTGATAGTCATGGGAAATGATGGTGCCTTTATTTCAAACCACTTCTCAGTTCAAGTGAAATGAATTGTTAATCTTGAAGTTATCTATACTGTGAGTGTGTTTTGTGTTGAATCTGTGTGTGAAGAATGTTGTATCTGCTTATCTAAAAGGTCCTCCGCTTCACCTTTGTATAGCCAGCAAACCAAGGTGGTACGTACCTCTAATTTATTTCCCCACCTTCACACACACTGCACAGAGCTGGGCTTTGACATAGCTTTTCTACAGAGCTATGCAAAAACCAGGAATATGGATAAGCAGCACTTCTGGTAGCAGTAGTCGAAGTTCTGTGATCAGGTCTAATGATATGATGGAAAGTGTGTTTTTTATTTTTTTTAATCCTCTTTACAAGACAGGAGAATATTCAGGTAATTTTTTATTTCACATAATGCAGGCCTAACATCACGTTAAAACGTTACGAAAACCTCTTGGTCTTTGTCAGGGAAATGAACTAGGTGATCTGTAAGGTCTTTTCAATCTTTCTGTTCTGAAAACCTGTGTAATATAATTTATTAATGTTCCTATACTCTCTTTTTCTGTAGTTATCACTTGAAAAGGACTCTTCCAAGCAATAGTGAAGAAAGTAGGTCTATCTTTTTGGAAAAGATGAACAGGTCTGCTATCTGCTAAAAACCGAAATGAAATATACTGAGCAAATAAACCTCCTGGATCTACACTTGTAACAGCAACCAAATGGACTGTAAAAGGTACAAAACCTCACAGTTCTGTTTGTGGTGTGTGTGCGACCTTGGTAAGATATTGTTGGGCAAAGGAGGAACTAGCTCTTACATCTCAACTAATTGGTACCCCTGGATTTTTTTCCATGTCTTCTCTGACAACTTTTCTTCTGAAGGAGTGACCATTAAACAAAGTGGAGCCAAGTCAGTCTGTGGGCTTTTCCAGTTATCTAGGTGGCAATATAAGACGGACTCTAAGGAGATGGCCTTGGGCCACCACCAGGACCTATTTGTGTACCATTTTTCTCCTTCTCATTAAGGTCCTACTCAACACTTGTATTTCTTTCGTTGTTTCTAGCTCTCAAATGAGTTTCCTAAAAGGAGGAGGAGGGGAAGTGTAAAGGAGAATGGTCATGTTTGCATAAGAGGCTTTGACTTTCCTTTATTTTGTGTGTCTTAAGAATTAAAAGATGAAACTACAGCACTTTGGCTACTATTTTGTATAGTGAAGTCTCTGACAATTTTGTCCATTCAGTCCCATTCTCTCTTTCTCTATTACCTCCCAACTAAAATTAAACTCAACGTGTGGAAGGACCAACAGGTTTTATGGGCATCAGGCTATTGTTTTTTTTTTTTTGGGGGGGGGGGGTTGGTGGTTGGTTGTTTTTTTGTTTTGTTTTGTTTTTTAATAGCTAGCTCCATTCTATCTGCTCAGTCATGAAGAAAATAAAACCTACAGTGTCTCTGTGAGTTCCAAAAGGAATACTGAAGATTCCAAACAAAGATAAAGCCAGGAGGAATAGATGAAGAGTTGAATGTTGGCAGGACAAGAAAAAAATGTTTCATACTGCTGTGCTTGATATTTATGAATGCTGAGTGGGCATTAGGTAAAGAGGTGGACACTTTAAAGATGAAATCTATAACATGAAGCACAAAACCAAATAGTGCCCCAATGGTTATGGTAGTGGTCTGTATGGAGAAAATAGGCAATGACTCAACCATGAGGAGGCTTCAGCAGGACAGTTGTTCAAAGGGTCTTGTGACTGGGATATCCAAAAAGCGACTTGGGATGTTTTACTTGCATCCAGACAATGAGTTATGTGACTTGATTAATGGCAATTTCAATGCTTGAATGTGTCACCTTTCCTGAGCACCCAAATGACTGTCATCACATTTATTAAGCGAGGCAGCCGGGACCTGTGCAGCCAGCCTGGCTGTCAGGCAGGGTGCAGTGCCATCTGCGCATCCAGCCGGGGTCCCTGCCTGCCTTCCCTGTCTGACTGCTGTCCGCAGCCACAGCGGAGGCTCAGTTCCCCATTCTGATTAATGCTGGGAAAGCTGCTCTTGCAGTCCCGATGAGGGAGGGATCTGGGCCCCATTTCCTAACTGGAAGATTGTATATACTTCTAAACTATAAACCTTTTCATTTCCTACATAATGCATATATTAATCTGCTAAGCAAATTCTTCCTTCTCCTAAGCTTTCCTACCCCTAGCAGTTCTCTGTTCAGTTTTAGCCATAACTTTTTATGATGGGATTCTTCAGGTCTGGGAGCCCATCTATACAACATTCCAGAAGTGTGCTCTTCCTAATGCAAACAAATCAAATGGTTCATGGCTGTCCCTAGTACGAGCCAGGCAACCCCCCTGGTCTCAGGGAGAGCCTGGGATCCTGCTCTGTACTTGCAAGGCAAATGGTTTGGATTGGGACTCCCATTATTTGCAATGTTACCACGGGGGCATCCTGTAATACCAGGTGCTGTAAAGTTAGGATAAGTAACAGGATAATCAGGAAAAAGATAAAGAATTTTTAAAGGTTGTCTTCATTTTTTCACTTGATTTTTCCCTTGCAGTGGGTTAAAGGTGCAACTATGTTATTCCTAATGCTATTCTAGGTCAGAAGTAGCATTTTAATTTTTTTTTTCTAAATCACTTTATTGCAACAAAATGAGTACAGCTTTTCTTGTCACTTGCCAAGCTGGGATGACAGAGAAGGCTCATCTATTTTTCACCACTCTGCTGAGAAGAAATCTGTTTCAGGCAGCTGCTGCTTTTATTATTGTAATAATCCGTGGCGAGTGCAAACAGAATGGCACTGGGGGCTGGATCCTGTGTGCTGGGTTTCAGGAGATGCCGTGCTCTTCACTGCGAAGGGAATGCGGAGGAGTAGCTGCAACACAGCCGAGAGCAATGGCACAAAGGGCTGTGCAGAGCGAGCTGGGAGAGCAAGGTGAGATGCTTCCTAAGATGAAGGGTCTCCCGATGAATGAAGACATGACAAACTGGTGGCCTTTGGTGCTTCCAAAGGTTCTCAGAATAGCTTTGTTTACAAAACTTGCAAATAATTGAAATATTAGCAGGAAGATTGAGTCATAGAGAGATGAGATGGGTTTACAGCTGCTGTGCTAATTCTCATGAATCCACAGGGGTCTGCCTGACAGCAGCTTCATTCAGCAGTAGAAATAGCGACTCTTATAATGGGTCAGGGCTCACACTTAGCAGAAGGCAGTGAGGGCGTTGATAGCTTTAGTAAACGTGGGCCAGTGCAACAGCAGGAGCAGACCACGGGGCTCCAGCTGCAGCCCAGGTCACTGGCCAGTTGTGAGCATGCCTGTTCTCCTGAAACCTCACCGAGCCTTGGTTGGAGTCCACCCCCTGTTCTCTTCCAGTCTGGTCACTTTACGAGCATACTCTTTCCCTTTCAAATGAACTGAAGTCCTCCAGAGAACTCCAAAACAAACAAACAGCCCTCCCAAAGCTCTTCCCAGGGGAAGGTAGTTGCTCAGCTGCCTTTACTGATGCTCTCCTGAAACGCCTGTCCTAGAAGCCATGCGTGAAGGGTACCAGGAGGAATGATCCTTATCTTCTAGGAACAAGGGGTGTCTGTACAGCAAAGCAAGGCTTTGGGGATGTATTTCTGCTCCCTCTTTGGTTCAAGGTAGTTGGCACTGTTGTTTAAATGCATTACAGGTGAATAGATTCCCCAGGGTGAGTCTGTCCCATCCTGGGTTTTATCACAGCCTACAGAGCCAGCAGGAATTCTGTTGGATCCCCTTGTTAAAATATTAGCTGCACTTCACTGAAAAGCCTAATGGTTTAAATTCTGCTGTAATGGCCTCCCACCCCCTGCAACTGTAGGGGGAAAAATTCCAGCCAAATTAAGGATCTGTAAAAAGAAACATCTCTTTTTGTATGACACCCTGTTAGCCCTAATGACAGTTTTCTCTCTGTAAGTGCAGTAAAGTATGGAAATATTGCTGTGCTCCATGGTGCAATTTTCTGACTGTGATTTTCAGTGATAAAAGCCTTCAGAGAGCGCATTTCTCTTCCCACTTATCTGCCATCAAAAGACAGCAAATACATGAAAAATTCAGCTGCCACTCTAAACAAAATATAAAATTACTCTGGGTTGATGTTTTAAGCAGAAATAATTTCCATGGCAAAAAACCTGCAGCTATTTTGTAAATGCTGTGATGTTTGCTTCTAGCTTTTTGCATTACACATATATCACCCGTTTTAGATATTTGAATGCAAAGATGAGATATCACGAGTTAAAAACTTAGCACCTGCCAAATTAAATATTTGCTGGGTTGAGCCCTAAGTTCATTACTCGACTGCTATTTTGCACTGGAGAATGAAAAACCTATTCTAACCTGCCAAAGGCAGTTATTTTAGGAAGCTGACAAAGAGGGCAGATGTTATTCAAGTGGTTGGATAAGAAAAGGAAATAGTACATGTTAACTCTTCTGGAATAACGAGATAGATGAAAGAAAGTGGAAATGTTCCTGAAATGTGCTAATTTGTTTGGATAAATCTAAGCAGAAGAGATAAGGATGGGAACTTGATACTTGATATTTCACAACCTCAGATATTAAACTGGGGTTCCTTATATCTTGTGTTGCTTGGAATGAATTTATTTTGTGGCATCCTGAACTCTGAAAGCACCCAAAATCCAGAACAGTGTTCCTGTGGTTTGGTTCTATTTTTTGTTTGTTTTGCCATACAACTGAGATTGAAGATCAAGATTACTGTAACCTTAATGTAAATATATTTAGAAACAGAGATGGAATTTTTTCTTATTTTTTTCAAGGCCTGAACCTAAAAAGAATTGTAAAAAGCAACTTATCTTGGCAGAACAAACAGAACTTTCTTTTTGACTCAAATAGAAAGATCTCCTTTCTTTTGTAAGTCACTTAAGCTTTATTCCTCTTTCTTTCCTCCCCACAACTGTAAAAATATACTCTTCATCTGTGTCATTCTTAAATGCAACCCCCAGTTTAAAACTTCAAAAAGTATTTTAGCACTCCTAAACTAGGATTGTTGAGTTTGGAAGAGAAATCTCCCCCCTGTTCAAAGCAGAAACACTGAAATACTTTGAAAACATGAAGAAAGATTTTTTTTGATACTTCTAGTGCACAGAATCACAAAATTGAAAAGGTTGGAAGGGACCTCTGGAGATATCTGGTCCACCTGCCCTGTGTAAGCAGGGTCAGCTAGAGCAGGTTGCCTGTGCCCCGTTGAGTTTTGACTGCCTCCACAAATGGAGATCTCTTGTTTTTTTTCTGGAAGTGTCAGCTAATGGATGTTAATGCACCAATAGTTTTTGCCTCTTCTCAAATTCTGTCTCTGCAAATTTATCCCTCTTCAAAAAGAATAAGAAAAAAAAAATATCTCCAACCTCACTACGTTACTCATTTCCCAGAAAATACCGCCATTTGCACGATTTTGGTTCTTGTTGTTGTTAATTACGTATGTAACGTTCTCTGGGGAGCACTACAGCATCTGCTGGTTTCATACAAAGAAGCTTGATTCACTCTCCTTGTGGAAATTTTCTTCTTATTATTAAACTTGGCTTTAGCTCAGAGGGTCTTTGCAGTGAACATTCGTATGTGACGGTAAGGTCAGGTCCCTGTTTAAAGTTCCTGCAATGAAAGTCCAGAACGCAGGTACATGGCATTCAGTTAAATTATGTTGATTACATTTGAGAAAATGAGTATTTAGCATTCCATGGTGTGAAAAGGTATCATTTCATAGTAGCAGAATAAGTCATCGACCTTCACACACAAGCAGCGTAGCTGGCTCTTCTGAGCTAGACCAGTCCTGCTCTCCAAACGGCAATGGGTCTGCTGCATGGGACTCCGCTGCTGAAAGGTTCATTGATTTTGGTTCTTCTCAAGCTCACGTCTAAGCCATAGCACCTCAATGGTTTCTCCAGGTCTGGTCACCCATGCCTGGGACAGACTGTTCTCTTTTTAGGCTGTTGCAGCTAGTTCCAGCCTTAGAGAAGCCCTATGCATAGCAGGACTCTGCCTAAAGCAGTAGAATTTTAAACAGAGGGAAAAAGCAAGCCTCTTGGCAAGACTTAGTCAAGTCAGCTGCTCTGCTGTTCATATTTATACAGTGGCGGTGCTCAGCTCTACAATTAAAATCATCTAACATGCTTGCATAAAGGTCAGGCAGCAGATGCTGCCACCAGATCTGACAGATTCATGGATAAGCTTCACTTCCAGGCAAAGCTTGTAAGAAGAAAACGAAGTATCAACATTTAATATTTCCACCAACACGTGGGCATACACAAGCACACATCTTAGCGGTGAGTTCATTCTTCATTTTTCAGTAGAAATATGCCTGCTAAGGTTCAGCCTTTTGAAAACCGTGCCACATACACTAAATAAAATGGATATTTTAAATGAGATATGTGACACAACTGTGACTAGCAATTCTTTAAGTACAGTCAAGTGTTTGTGTAGCTAACGGCAAATGAGATGTGTTCTGAAGAATGAATGGATATTGCACTAATATACAGAATATCTTTGCATAGTAATAATGGAAGAAAAATCAAATTATTCCAGAGGCATAGGCATTGAGTGGAGTTATATGAGAATGTAAATTGGAAAGAGAAAGGACCATATCTCTGTATTCTCACCAATCTTTTCTAGGTAATGAATTGTTTAGAAAATTTAGCTAGGGAAAAGCTTTTGAGTTGGAGTCTGACAGTCCTTCAGGGTATTCTTAGAGGTTATCTCTGCAAGGCAGGTGGATGAGGAAAGAGACAAGCTTAACCCTATAAAAATAATTATGATATATTATTAGCAACTAATGGCAGTCTAATGGAGTCTTTTCAGCAAAGACACCACTGGCTGCAATTGCTCTCTGTCATATGCATAAAAAATTAACTCTTAATGAAACCCACATTCTGATAATTTCTCAAACTCAGTGAATTTAGCAAGAAACTTTCTGCACTTTGAAACTTCACAGGTTTCAGCATATTTCCATGCTGCTGTTAACGGGAACACTGCACCTGGCAGCATGCAGCGAGGTTTAACAGTTAAATCAGCATTAGAAATCTGTTGAGACCACATGATCTAGTAGATTGAGCGTGTACCTAGGTTTTTCCTTTTCTTACCTGAATTCTTCCTTTCTGAGATTTATTTTTTTACATAAACAAACTTGCATGACCTTATGATGGTTTGCATATCAGAACCTGTTGGATGTTTTTACTTCACAAAGGCATAAAAAGTGCTCATGATAATTGTGTCCCTACAGGCTTTGCAAAAAAAGACAGCTGAATAGAGGGCAGAGCCCTATACATACCCCTGTAAAATAAACGAAAGGGGAAAAAAAAGCAAGCACTGAAAGAAAGGAATTTGGGAAACTTTGATGAGCAAATAAAACACCTCACCCATGAAGTCTCACTCCACAGTCCATTGCCTAAAGAGACTTAGCTTATGGTTGGAGAAGGGGCAAAGGAGCTGGGAGAAGAGGACATGGACAACATTAGCAAAAACCAGGGCACATTACATAGTCAATAAGTAATTGCTCCATTGAAGCTTATCATCTGCTTAGCACTTTATGTCTTGACCTTTTCAGAATGAATTGTATTAATTCTAAAATCTTGAGAAAACTGTAGCAGTCATTATCTTTGTTGATTCTTGTGATGTTCAAAAAGTGAAGCTTTTCCCCTTTTCCTGTTGACTGCCAAATTCTTCATGTCACCAAGGGCTGTCAGACACTGATAACATAGCCCTGGGGTCTCTGAGGAGTGTCAGGACTGCTCCCCTATAAACCCATCCTGACTCCTCCCAATTACCTTCTTGTCCTTCAGATGTTTTGAAGCAGAGCAAAAAATGCTGGAAACCATGACCTTCCCAGGAATCGAGGTGGGGCCAACCAGCCTGTTGTTTCTTGGATCCTCCTCTTTGTCCTTCTTGAAGACGAGTGACATTTGCTTTCTTCTAGTCCACAGGAACCTCTCCTGATCACCATGACACTGCAAAGACAATCAAGAATGGCATTGCGATAACATCAGCCAGCTCCCTCAGCACCTCATGATCAGCTGTCATGGATGTATAAATGTCCACTTTGTTTAAATTTTCCCTAACCTGAATCCAGGTGCCTCTTCCACAAAAGTAGGTCTGCCTTGCTTCGGGTTCCCACTGGCCTGAGGGACCTGGCTCTGCTGGTTTGGTCTTACCAGTAATGACTGAAATGAAGGCGACGTTCAGTACCTTGGCCTTTTCTGTGTCCTTGGGGAGGAACTGTCAGCTATGTTTGAGTGATGGTACCTGCTTACTGATAAACTGTGCTGCTAAGGGTGACCCCCTGGTGCCACCAAAATTGTCCTGGAAGACTTACCAGGGGAAATACCCCATGTGCAGAGGGCTGAAAGGCTCATTTCTTTCAGCATCCCCAATTCCACATGCTGCATTTCCTCCAGGTCTTGGGATATGGAGCTGCCATTATCCCTGGTCTCAGGGAAGATTTGCTATAACCCATCATCTCTCCAGCAGAGCGCTCTCAGGTGATGCTGAGAATGCCTCACCAGCAAAGGATGGCTTTTACTCATATCCTTTGATTTAGAAAGCGGAGCTTGAGTTTCCTCTATGAATTCTGCTGACCTTTTGCTTTTATTTCTCTTTTGTTTCTCTGTTTCCTTCCATCAGTTTCCCCAATTAAGTATAACTATTTGAGCTGTTCTGGGCCCTTGCAGCAGGAGCAGAAACATTTGTAATCCTGCAGAAAGAAGTTTCTTGTGAATTTCCTCTGAAATTCCAAGGCAAAAATGATTTGCATGCTCTAAAAGTGAGGACAGAGCAGAGACCTTTGAATGGTAATGCTGCCGAGACCTTATTCTTTGTCTTTTTCAAAGCACTGATTTCTTGAGGAAGGGAGATCATCAACAAAAGGAAAAAAAAAAAAAAGAAAAGAAAAGAGAACTCACATGCTGGGGTGGGCCCATTAGAGGAATGCAGGCTCATTAGTCCTGCTAAATACGATACTGCGTGTAAAGTCAAAAAAGCAAAGTGGGGTCTGACAAACTTGGCAGGAAATCAGCCAAGATCCATTATATTATTTTTCACATGGCTTGTTAGTGGTGACACTAATTGAAGGCTGAGCCCTCTTTTTTTTGCTGACTGTCTAACACAGGGCCATTTTAATTTCACCTGATTATGTTGCTCTATTGTAAGAAGTCTGACAAAAACAAGATTTGTGGAAACTCCTACCAATGAGTCCTTGGCTGCCTGAAAGCTCTCTTGGCAGCTAGAAGGTTCTGTTAATAAGGGGACTGACCCATTTTTCATTTCTAAATATCCCAGATAAATTGGCTACTGTACTGCTGCATTTCAGTTTAAGCTGACCGGGTTTCTGTAGCTTATCAATTTGGATTTACTACACGTGTGAAACTTGTGGAAACTTTAAAAATGCTATAATGCCTACCCACCCTGGTAAGAAAATAACTTGAGCAAGACTGCCCATCTGAAGGTTGCCAAAGAGTGGGAGTAGGTGAAATAAGTGCTGTTGCAGGAAAAGACCATACAACAGTGGAATTGTTTGGGGATAACTTTCTGTAGCACACTTGGATGAGAACTGTGATTCTTTTGCTACTTTTATTGACACTATTTGTAATTTCCTCTTATAGTTCCCTTGCTCTTTCTTTGCACTTTCCTGAGCAGACAAGCTCAGCTGTATAATAAGGAGCTGAGTTCTGGTTCCCTTGTATCAGTGTAAATCTAAAGTGACTCTGCAGAAGTCGATAAGATCTGATGTTGGTTAGGGCAGAAATGTTCCCTCTAAAAGTTTGTTAAAGAGAAAAATTTCCTTTCCAGTTGTGAAACAAATTAACTGTTAGAAGCAGCCAGTTGGATCCACCTCTCTGGGGCCAGTGACCAGAGAGACTTAAAAGTCCATTAAGCTAATGCCTGAATTAATTCTTTGCACATAACATGCACAGAGGAACTGTCCTCACAAGCTGGGCTGTGGCAAGGTCCTGGGTTTCCATAGAGGAAGGGATTTACATCAGCAAGAAAACATTTGGTGATGATGACTACCAACTGCGTTAATCATCGGCTTGAATTAAAAGTCACTGACAAATTGCTTTGGGATTCGTGTGGCTCTGCAAGGGAAAAGTCAGAACGAGCATTTCTGAGCAAACTCTATGTGCCAGTGAGGGATCATCCTTTTCCTCTGCTGACTGCTGACACATTGCACAGATATGGGGCTCCATCAGAACAGGACAAGCCCTTTGCAAGGCAAAATCTGCCTTTTTTGCTTCATGAGTGTGAGGTGCGACTAGGAGGAAGCTGGTTTCTTTTGAGGAGGTGTGTCAGTGCATGGTGCCACAGGGACCTTGCTGCTGGAAGGCTGTCCCAAACAGGGCAAAGCTGGGTCCTGCCTCCTGCTGCCTGAACGTCTCCTCAGTGGCCGAGGGAGGCTGGCTCTGGAAGACCACACTCCCTGGGAGCCACCACCAAGTGCCCTGGCCAGAGACCTCTGTGAAGCAGAAGCAGGCTACTAGTCCCTTGGGCCATCTAGTGGTGCCTTCCTTGACTATTGACTATAATGTCTCCCTGAAAAACGTAACCAGCATCTGATTAATCTGAAAAGAGTGATTAGTACCAGAAACAGGCCAACTACAATGAAAATGTCACTGTGGTGGTAGGTTACCAAAGCAACGAAAATTCTGGCCTGGAAATGACAGACAAAATAACAAGATGGATGGATGCCAACATAGGATGCTAGAGGCTGAGGAGTTGGGTCTGGTGTGGTCTGTTTTATGCTTTGTCTTGGTCTTTGCAGCACTTTATGAATGCTCATTGAACGAGGCTGGGATTTTAAAAGAAAAGCTGAACTTTCCAACCTGAAACCTCAAATCCTTTTCTGATGGTTTTTGTAACTGAAAAGCGGAAATAGAGTCTTCAGTAATTAGAAAAAGATTTAATGATCAAAGCTGCAATTAAAACCATGGTGAGTCATCTTGCAATTGTCCATGTGCTAAAAAGTACAGGCTGCATGAGAGATCATGTTGTCATGACTGGTTTTGCTCAACAAGGATATAGGAGCCGCTATTACTTCCAGCTATGGAAGCAATCTAAGCTCTGCAGAAGACCTGTTTTACAGAGCAGAAAAAAAGGCAACAGTCCTGGCTCCCCCATTTGTGTATTTTATTCTGTAGTTCTGTCTGAAGCACCTGAATTCATTGTGATGCTTTATTACTTTTTGCCTTCTTTCAGAGCATCTGCTCTCAGTAGAAATCTTGATTATTTTTTTTTCAGTTTACACTAACAAATTACCCACCAAGACAAATACAGAACTGATCTTTAGAGTATTGATATCTTTTCTTTTTTCTTTCTGCAGCATGCGCTAACAATGAAATATTTAACTGAACATTTCACAGCATGTGCATTTTCTCAAATTAAAATTGCAAAAGACAAGGAAATCAAGATAAAAATATCTAACCATGCTGTTTCTCAGAAACCCTCACAAGAAATCTAATATTTCCCTTTAAATCCTGTTGCTTTAATCTGCTTGATACAAAAATTAGTGCTAAATACAATTTGGTTTAAGTATAGGAGAAACTCCTTGTTCCTAAAAATGTTTAGGCTGTCACACAGAAACACAGCTACAAGGAAGCAGGAGAACTTGTACTTCTCTACTGAAAAAATACAATAAAAGATTTGGATATTCTGCTTGCCCAGTTTGGATAAGTCTTGCTTGCCCAGTTCCTCAATTCCCTTCCTAGCAGCAGTGAGGTATCCTCATGTTTTATTTTCAAATTCTCATAGCAGCTGCAATGTTCAAACTCCTAACACACTAGAATGTGATTGCCTAGTTTATAAAAATCCTTGCTGTAGCTCTGCTCTTAAAGATTTATTTGTAAAACAAGCTTTTTTATCTTGCCATTTTTGACATCAGGTGCCTCAAGTCCATGACAGATAGCTATAAATCAATGCCAGCTTTTACAAGAATCCCAAAAGGAACTTCTAATGTAAAATACAGTGCAATCTAATCAATTGGTACTTTCTTCCCAACTTTATCTGAAAAGAGACCTGCTCTGTATGCTGAGAGACAAATCAGGATACCTGACAAGCAAGTCTTGCAAACAAATTCAAACATCCTATCATGGATCAAATCCATTGTGGTTGCTTAAGTCATTCAGTTGACATAATGCACCTACAGAAAATGCTCTGAAATTCTTACGTTACTTTACAAATACAGTTCTTTAGCAAATTAGAAGTAGTATTGCTATCTCTATATTTGCAGTGTATTAGAATGGCCTTTATCCAGTGCAGTCAAAGAGTTGCCATAGTTTAGTGGGGATATAGAAGAAAACCCTGTTTAGAAAACATGGATCTTGAACTGAGGCATTTACGGGCTTTTTTTGAGGTGGTCCAAGCTAGGATAAGCAATCTATGTCCTTTAAATTGGGAGGGAGAAGCTCCCCATCTGCAAAAACTAAGAATCAGGCAACAGCTTTAGCATAGCTCAGCTTTGCCTTGCAATGGGGGAATGCTTAGCAAAAGTGGTGAGAACTTCTCCAGAACTTTGATATGGCTTTCCAGTGGGTTTTGAGAAAATCTACAGAAGTCCTGACACAGTGTGAAATGGTTTGTATCTGCTCATGGGATGAAAGAGCTGCAATTGCCCTGCTGGGTCAGAGCAACATCTTGGTATCGATAGTAAAAGCCTGAGCAAAACCCTTGCAAGGGAAGCACTAGGCTGTGCAATTATGGAATTCCAATGGGAGAGTTTTGTCCCCACTTGACAGTCAGATTGGCTGATGGTCTGGGCCAGCAGTACTTTTATTTCTTATAAATCATTTGTCCTCACCAATAACATGGTGAAATTCTTGTTATCTGTGCTGACAGCAAATCTTTTGAAGTGGGATGATAGGGAACCTCCATATCTCGTAGCAATGAGTTCCTCTCATTCGTTATATGTTTGCTAAAAAAAATATTGTTTCATTAATCTGAAATCTTTCTCCTTTTGCCTTTTCAAGTTTCACTGTGTATCCCCTGCTCTTCTACTACAAAACAGAAGGCTATAGCAATTGACTGGTGTTAGATGAGAAGCTCTGAGAATCCTCTCTGTGTGCCTTTATTTTTTTCATGAATCTCTGCCCTGTTCCATGCTGCTGGTCTCTTCTCTAAATTCAGGCACCTCAGGTATTCTGAAATCTCATCGCATATTTCCTGTGATAGCTGTGTCTCAACCACTCATCCATGCAAGTGGGGATGGCCTTGCTACCAGATACAAGCATGAGCGGGTAACTTTAATGTTGATGAGAACTAAAAGCTTGACAATGAGGAGGAGGAACTTTCAAGGCTCAGGCACTGAAAGCAGTGACAAAATTTGGCTCCATTGTATTTGCTTTTTATGTGTGTTCAAAAGAGGAAAAACACCCGCATTTTAATATCAATCCAGCAATCTAAACTGAGAGGGAAGTAATTATACTTGAAAGAAATATAGTCTTCTGTAATAACATTTTTAAAGTATCAGTTTCATTCAATCATAATATTTTTATGATTAGATTTACCTTCTAATATTTTAATAACTTTAGTATGAAGTAAGGAAGTACTTTGTAGCTTATCTCACAAGCCTGTCTAGGACATCACACTTAATGAGGTTTGTAATTCAATATAACCACATCTGCATCTTTAATAATGCCTAACATTTAATCTTCATTGCACCACTTGAATCAAAAGATCTAAAATTAAACCTACTGCAGCTTAATTTAATAATAAACACGCGTGACATTTTGCGCAAAACGTGTGCCGGATCAGCCCAGTACACTCTTACAATTGTATCAGATGTAGAAAAACATAATTTAATCAGCCAAAGGTAGACAGTAACATTTAACGCTCACCAATGCATCTGCTTTGGGGAAGCTCTAGGATCCTGTCCCTGGAAGAAAGGGCTGTGGGTCAGATCGCTGGCAAACTTAGGTTCAAATCCCACTAGTTAGAGCAACATTAACACAAACCCTTCCTGGTAATAAGCAGTCTTAAAACTCTTTAGCTTCAAGCAGGTAATTTTGGTACCTTCAACAGGAGCGTTAGCTTTGTATGTAGTCAGTGTTAAGGTGCTCTTAATTTCCACGGTAATTAACTAGAGCATTTGAGCTCCCCAGGCACCTGAGTGTTGTTTGGCTTGTCAATGCTGCAACACAAGTGTCCTTCCCACCTCAGGTCCCTGTTGCCCTCGTAGGCTGTTACAAGCCTGCTGAGACCGTGCTACCAAGTTCTCAAGGAGGCAGGTAAATCAGTCTGGGTCATAAGGGTAGTCCTTCGGCCATGGCCACAGCCATGACATTTGGTGGGTTTTGGTAGTCAAGGTAGTAGGGTTGTGCTCCTCCACTAGAGAATGAGGGGCTGTGCATGAGATGCGGACTTTATTTGTGTGTTCAGAAGGAACTTTGCATGAGAAAGTCCCCCTGAATTAATGGGGCTTCGCACAAGCAGCTAAAGGGGACGGCTTCTGCAGGGCTCTTTGTGGACTCAGGGCTTTGCCTGGGACCTAGGGGTTAGTGGTGTTTCTTTTCAAAGATGTAGATGTTGCTTTGTAATCAGGTGTTGTGCTTTGTGGGCTGCAACAGTTCTGTCCCTGTGACACCAGCATTTCTCTCTGATGAAAGTGAGACAAGCAGGACAGAAGATGCAGCATGTAGAGGTAACCTTTTGGAGAACAAGGCAGTGTTAGAAGCATCTATAACATGTTTGGGTGAAATGACGAATTTCTGAAAGCTAAGCCCAATTATTTAATAAGAAGATAAAACTTCTAATTTATCCTCAGGCCAGCTACATTTTGTTTTGATTCCTTACAGGTACAAAAATTAGCAACAAGTCAGTGAAAGATTGGAACCTATATTAGACCTTGACCCAATGTATATGCTGTTCTCCCTGTATTTAAAGGGCTCTGGCTGTGGTCCTTACTAGATTATAGAGCAGTCAAAGTCTGTTTTCTTTTAAATGTATGTTGAAGCTAGCGTGGTAAACAACAGTGTAGCTCCTCCATGTGAGATGCCTTTGTGATGTTCACAGGAAGTCCCCATCACAAATAAAAAGACAGTTCTTCACCAGGATCTGATCATGATAATTTGACATCGGCTGGGTCAGGGTAGGAAGCTTTGATCGGAGGAGATGAAAGACTGGTGAAAACTCTGTTGGGCCACAGAGTCCCCTGCTGAAGCTGAAACTTCACATTTCAACTGGACTCCATCTGACTTTAATTAAATAAGGGAAGATCAAAGTCTACAAATCTCCCTGATCTATGTCAGCATGGCAAGCTAAAGGTAAAATTTCTCAGTATCTTTTTGTTCCTTTGAAGTCAATAGTGAACTTTATGCTGTGCATGAGGACAGAACGAGTGCTGTTTGGGGAGCTGCAGATTTACAGTAAATTTGACGTAATGTTTATGCAAGGGGAGGGAGAAAAGCTGCATCTTGAAATGATGATGTCTTTGCAGCTGTGGGTGTGGGTCCCCACTCCTCCCCCAGACTGATTTTATCTTTAGGATTTGCTTAGTCTTATGAGGATGCCAGAGGCACAATTACATCTGGTCAATCAGGGAAAGCATTGTCTTAGTATTCCTTCAGCTATAAATCACAAACCATTCCATTTTTGTGCAACCAATTCCCCCCCCCCCTCCCCCCCCCCCCCCCCCCCCCATCCCACCCCCTCTTTCCTTGGATACTAGTGAGGTGAGCTGGAGACTCACTTGATAAAAACATCCTGAACTAAACCAGCTGGAAATAGACAGTATAATAATGCCAGCCTGCTGTCAGCCCTCATCTATTTTTGTTTGATTGGTATCTGATTGTGATTGAAAGGCTTACTCGTAGAGTTAGCCACCTTGAGGCCAACCTTGAAAATGTGTCACATTTGGCTACTTGATAGCATCTTAAGCATAATGTTAGATCCAGAGCGCACACGGTGCAAAAAATAGAAAGCTGGCATCTTGCTATGCTGCACAGCAAAGGAAAAGCAACATGGAAAGAATCTGACAGACATGCAAAGAAATGGAAGTGCCGCAAGGCAGAGAGAGGAGCCAGTACCCGTGCATTAGCAGCTCTGGGCAGGATGGAACGGTGACTTCCCCAGGGTCCTGGCTGGCTTCGTGTCTGTTGCAAAATACATTGTGCCTTCTCTGCAGTGAGGGTCTGTGTCAGGACAGCTTTGCCTGTGTATGGCTCAGGAGGGCTGAAATCAGAGCAGTTCCCAGAGTTAACAGGCTCTTATTTGCTGGGGTTGGGATTAAGGTTATGGAGGGGATGGAAGTGATGTTGGTTTGTGATGCAGCTGTGCTAGGGCTGTGTAGGATGCTTATATAAAACACATGAGTAGGGAGAATGAATTTTGATTATGTTGAATAAAAGTCAGGAAAAAGTGACAGTAACAGGTCTGCTGCAGAGGAGAGCATTGGTTATTTTGATTTCAGTTTCTGTTGTCTGAATGACAGCCACAAATAATAGCTGTGAGGCCAAAAGATACAGATCTTCAAATCATAACCCCCTGAAAAGAAGGGAGGGGTGCTTTCAGAGGCTGTGTAAGTGAGGCTAATAGCAACAACCACGGCTGTGAGCTCCAGAAGAGAGGACTGGGCAAGTCAACACACCTGCTGAACAGTGATGCTCCAGCACAGAGACCAGGAGTAGCAAAGGAAGAGTTGTGAGTAAATAGCCCTCTTTTTCATCTGCACTGGAAATGCGAATAGGAACTAGATCATATTGCCATAAGAGTAAGAGATGTCATTGGTATTACATAAAACATGGCTTGACTTCAGGTCAATGTACTGTATTCGATGCTGGTTTGCATTTGAGCTGCACTCAAAATAGCATGATAAAACCCAAATAGTATGCTTCTGCTTTAGGTATCACAAGATACATCAGAGGCCTGAGCATAGTCCTCACTAGCCATACAGGACTTTGTAAAACAAGTAATTGATATTTATTTTTATATTTATATATATTTATATATATATATTTATATGATATATATATATATATTTATTTATATGATATTTAAATTGCTTGCTTCTTCAAACCATTTTAACATCATTCTTATATCAGCTTCTCCTGGGTTTCTCATACAGTGCTGAGGTGGGTCTCCTCTGGTATGTAACCCATAACATACCAGTAGTGCTTTCTAATGCAGTTCTGAAAGGGAAGGATTTTTCGCTTAAATGGAAGATCTATAGAAGACAGTTGTGATCACTGATGAATATTTTCTGTATGGGTAGCCTTTATTTCTCGGTGTCTGCTTGAGATTTTCTTTTACTGCTTAGGAAGCAAAGCTCCTTTCAGGTTCCGTACTGGAAGAGTGGTTGTGTTTTCACCTGCACAGCTCACCCACCAAAGCTGCCCTTTGGATGGGAGGTGAGAGGCTGCACCCAGCTGGGCAGGGCTTTCTGCCTGACCATGCACATGGGGGTGAGGTCTGCCCCAGGAGGTCAATATTTGCTGTTGGACGTGCTGGTGTTGTGACACTGTGGCTGGGGGAGCAGGTGGAGCTGGAGGAAGGAGATCTTTATTAAGCAAGCGGACGAGGGTAGGTTTTAGAGGGCAAGCGGGACTTGCCGTCCATCCTGTTTGTCCCTGGAGTTCAGTACTACACCGAAGCAGCTAACGCCTCAGACATGACCTTCACTCTTTGGTGCTACACAGGCAGCCAGGGAAGTGATGGGAAAGCTGAGCCTGGGAGGAAGCTCCGATGTATTTTTACTGTTACGGTAAACGTTAATGTCAATACAGCCCTGACCGCAAAGCAGGGCTTTTGGGAGCACGTAGCACCTGCGTTCCCAGAGCGGCAGCACAAGGCCACTTCAGATCACTCCCCAAACCTCACCTCTCTCCCAGGTGAGCATGACAATGAAATGCGTTACTTTCTTAAACTATCTCTGTTGTGGGTTAAGTAGTAGCCGTAACCTCAAGCAAATGGCTGTCTGCTGGTGTGTGCCCATAACAAATGTCCAACCACAAAGTGCTGGCTGTTTATTCCCACCGATGCTGTTTGTCATTTTTAGCTAATAGGTGCAGGAAAAGGAACAATGAACGAAAGGCTCCCAATGGCTGTCAGTAAATTTATTTTGCAGTTAACAGCCTTTGTAATGCACAGACTAACTTCATCTCATTTCACTGTGGGTGTGCTGGGATAATTGCTCTAGTACTTTGTTAAAAAGAAAAGCTCTCCACATTTCCATTAACTCCCGGCATGGTGTCTGTTTCACTTGACTGCACTAGGTACCATTTACAGTTCAATTTCACAGTCATGATGGACTGAAACATATAAACCTGCCTTCTCTCCACTCCACTAATCACATGCACTAATGAACGGGGAGATTCATAAGGACGGTTACTCTTCTTTTTTTTCCTCTTTTTTTTTTTTTCCTTTGTAAGTCTATTTTTATGAATTAAATCATGAGCTTTTTTTCCTGTGAAATCCAAACTGCCAGAGGAATAAATGCAGTGATATCTTATTCAGTAGGGTGTAATAAGCTACTATTTTAGGGAAGCAAGCCAGGCATACAGAAGTTGTTGCAAACTAAAAAGAAAAAAAAAAATAATCCAGCAACAAAGAATAGCATTGTATGATGTCAATCTACAGTATGCATGTGTTTATATAATCACATTGGAATTTACTTTGAACTTTAGCCTGGAAAATTTACTTACTGGGGGGGGAGGGGAAAGGATTTGAGTATCTAAGCACCAAAATAGCTAAGACAAAGTAGTAAAACTGTGTGGTTGGTTGTACAGCAGAACCACGTGAAAATGCAAAGAATCCCTTTTGTAACGGGTAGAGGCAAGTAAGCCACTTGGTCATTACGGTATGAGATAAGTGTACAAGCCACAGGAAATGCTGTGTTATTCACATTCCTCTCTTACTGTTTTTTCAAGGGTGGCTAATTTTTGCCTTTTTAAGGAACTTCTTTGTACATGACTTGTTCTTGTTCTTGCTCTTGGTTAATGATATCAGTTCTCTACAGAAACAGAAAGAGTAGTTGTAAGTACCATTGCATGAGATAAAACGTGGGTAAGAGATCAGAACGCCAAGGGCTGTCTTTGCTTCTGCGGCTCCTTTGGTGAAGCAAGAAGAAAAGGCCCCCTATATTTGACCTACCACAGCATTTATTAGCCCTTATTCATACTGATTGAGGGCTTAGTTGACTAGTCCCAAGTTCAGTGCTGCTGCCCACAAAACTCCTGCTCTCTGTAGGGATTGCCCCATCTTGCCCTTTGTAAAGCTGGATGTAGCAGCCTTTCTCTGTTAAAGGCGTATGAGAGAAGCATTCTGATCCCTTGACCACAGTTTTAAGTGCTCAATACCCAGCAACTTCTTCTGGGTTAATTTGGCCAGAATAACAAAAGATCTCACCACACTGGTTGCTGAGCCATTTAGAAAATTCTATTGCTTTTGCTGATGATGTGGAAGCAGAGCCTGCTTCAAAACCTCCCCCAGAAACGTTTATTAAAATGGAAAGTATAGTTTTGCACCGTGCCTTTATTTTTTCTGTCTTATGGAGTATTCTGTGACAGCAGTATGGCCACAACTTTGATCGTACATGGCTCGTTCTTCAGTTGTGCTCAAGGAAAATCTTACTGTGAACAACACTTATTAAGTCTGCAAAAGATACCGGTAATGGGCTGCTGGGTTTTTAATCTCTTTTTGTAAAGCAAAACAGACTTAAATTCTTAGGATATAACCACCAGTGTCAGAACAGCCTTGCGCTGTCTCACCTCTTTAAATGTTGCCTTCTGAGTCTATTTTTTTGAGAATGGACAATGGTTGGGATTGCATCTTCTGCTCAGACAGAGATTAAAAAGCGTGTTTTTCTCTTAGTAAATGCCACCTGTCCTAAAAGGCAATTGGGCAACTTCTGTGATAAACCACCTGCGGTGTATAATGGCAGTGTGATTCATCTTCAGACCTAGCTATTGCAATAATAAAGCTTTTTCCAGTCAGTAGCTAAGCTAATTTAATTACAATATTTGAGCAGGAAGACATAAGCATGCAGAAACTTTCTGTGATTCACATAGTGTTTGGAAATTCACCATAGCAGCGAGCCTTTACTGTAAAGTTTACTCTTCCTCCCTCTCCCCCCCACCCCTGTTTTATTTGGTTTTAGCAAGAGCTGTTAGGATGTGTGGTTCAGGGCAGCCCTTTGCATCTTTTTGAGGTGGGGATCTAAGAGAAAGACAAAGCAGGAGGACGTTAAGTCCTTTGTGCCCCACCATACCATGCAGCCTGTGGATACGTGATGGGGTGGAGGGGATGAGGAAACCATGCAGGTTGCTTCCCTAGGGAGAAGATCTCCTGACCCTTTTGAATGCTCCCTGTGAAGACTGCAAAGACACTTGGGGAAGAGGAAGTTAGTCTTAGGAAAGCTAGATCCTTGCTTCTAGCAGTCACAGAGGTCTATAGTGAGCATCTCTGTCTTCTGCTGTCAGAAGGACTCACTGAAATTCTCCTGACCCATTTTTTTGATCATTAAGATGATCAAATGTAAGATTGGAAATGATGACGAGACTGTAAATGCACAGTGGTTGCTTTTCTGGGCAATAGTCTAAATCCATGAATGACTAATGTGGTCAGTTCTCTCAGAACAGCAGATTGTCTCTGCTCCTCTTGGGTCTGGGATTTGCAGAGACCTGCAGGAGTGTGCTGGGCAGTTCTAGCCCCGGGGGCCTTTGGCTCAAGTCCATGTTTCTGTGGCAATGCATTTCCTGTTATACACTGGAAAACTTAAGCTAGATGTTGCTTGGCTAGTTTGCTTGCCTCTGTGCTCCATAAACTTGGATGTGAAGGGTGTCCATTAGCTCAACAGCAACAAGGGAAATGAAATAAGACATCCTACCGCTCTGTGTCATTAGCCCTTGTTGTTCTGTGTAATTCATTACCATTTACCAAAAGTAATTTCTGCAGCCAATGACTCTTCTTTGCTTACTTCCCTCATATTCCAGCCCACTGAGTTGCTTCAGTTACAAATTTTGTAAAAAAACAACCCCAAAATACCCAAAAAACTTTTAATCTCATAGATCTTGTAATATTTTTGATTCATTTGCAGTCCATAGCAACAGGTATGATTCTTCTCTTTCCAGCACCTTTGTGATTCCCATTCTCCATGCGGAGCCCTCAGAGCCTGCAGGGTTTAGGGATACCGGAACCTACAGCCATGTTGTTTTGTTGTCCTCTAATAATTCCTAGATTGAGTTTTATGTTCTTATCATCCACTTTTCCAGCTACTCTCTATAAAGTCCCTGTGATCCATGGCACGAGGCCAGTTTTACTTACGGATCAACACCCTTGTCATACAGTTCAGTTTTTCCTGTGTCTTCTTTCCAAGCTAAAGCTGTTGTTAGGCTGAAACCTTGTAGCCTCAGCTATCAGTAGAAATAAATCTGGACATAGCATGCATCCTTGTCGGAATTCTGTAGCCATCCTTAACCATTCCATCATCATCTTGTCCACTGTTGCCACACATGATGACTTGCTGTAAGTGTTTTCTGTCAGCTTGATCAATCTCTTGGGATGTCACAAGTTCGCAGAATTCACCATCTTTCGCTTTCTGTGCAATGCTGTCAGAGCCTGCTCAAATTTTATGAAATTATTATAACAGGTTCAGTTGAGTCCTGCTGACTTTTCTGGGTTCTGTCCTACAACAGTGTGTTGGGCTGTTTTTCCTGAGTACTGCCCTAAACCCAGCCTGTTCATCTGCAGGTATTTCTTTCACCTTTTCCCCAATGCCTGCCCTTCTTTTCATTTTTTATTCTGCTTTTATTTACATTTCTTGAATAATTGGTTTGCACAGCACCTTAGCTGTGGATTCCCTACCTGCAAGTAGCGTGTGTTTCTCATGCCATTTTTTCTACCTACTTCTCTTTTGAAGTTTTTTTTCCCCAAGAACTTAAGACTTTGACACTTTTGCCTAACCCCCCCCCCCAAAAAAAAAAAACCACCAAAAAACCAACAACAAAACCCAAACCCTAAGCAAACAAAAAACCCCCAACCCGACCCCTCCAAAACCCCAAAGCAAACAAAAAGCTTTGCACTCCTCTCTTTGTGCCAGGAAGCTTCTCTAGGGCTCTTTCATCTGCTGTGCTCTGGGTTCTTCAGAACACTTGCCAGCCCATATTTTTGCTTGCTTACCTTCAGCTGTTCTTTATGAACAGCCTCTTCACCTCACCCTCCACACAGCTCCCTGGTTCTTCTGCATAAGCTGGTGTTGCAGGGGAGTCACCCAAATACTAGCCTGGCCTAGTGACTGAGCAAAAACCATGTCAGAACAAATAAAAATAATATTAAAACAAGTAAGAGTTGATACAAGAAAGGATTAGTAATGGACACAAAGTAAAGTTTTACTATACCTTTCTGCTAAAAGTGCCTCTGAAAATGGCACTCTGAAAATATCCTAGGAAAATGACTGCTAAATCTCAGATGATTCCACCCCCCCTTTTTTTTTAAAAAAAAAGAAGCCTGGGTTTTCCTGGCTTCTGCCTTTTATGCTGATAAAGATGACTTTTGACAGGAAACAATAGGATCTGTGTGTAACACCCTGTGTTTCTAGTCTAGATTCCTTGCCAAAATAGCTACACTTAGCACTTGTGCAGTTCTTTTCATCTTCAAAGCCTTTCACAGATTGGATGTAAACAGCCGGAGTTCCACTGATTTTGGTGGCAAAGAGCTTAGTAGCCTTCAGAAAAGGATTATGCATTTGCATGGAAAGTAGGAATATCATCTGCTGCTCTGCTAGCTAAAATTTTATAAAGATATCAGGCTTCAAGCTAGAGAGCAATTATTAGCTGAATGGGGGTAAGTAACTTTCCTTGTGGTCAACGTGCATATTTCTGCCTACAGTTTCATTGGATGAATCCAGGATTGATTGTTGAATCAATCCTTAAATGTGTTTACAAGAAATGCAATTGCTGAGACAAACAGTATTTTTGAGTGTAATTGGTTTTGATGCTTTATCAACCCATGTACCTGTATGTCCTAATACATATGCCCAACATGTACAGAGGTATTATCTTGGTTGTCTTTTTTCAGCATATTATTAACCTGGAAATTTACTTTATGTTGTTTCATGGATTTTAACAAATAAGACACTTTATTTCACTAGTGCATCCTATATGTTGCTATATTTAAGCTTGGAGTGCCCTTAAGAGGCTAAGAGCTAGTCCGTCCCCCTGCTCCATGGCAGAAATAAATCTGTCTACCCTGGGAAGATGTTTATCAAGTCTTTTTATCAATTATTTTCTGCTTTTACCCATTTAGAGACTGATACCCTGTTTGCCTCATATTCAGGCAATGCCTGACTCTGCTTCTATAGTGAAAATTAACCCAGTTGTTTCAAACTTCCCTTTTAAATCATGTTTGCCCATACTTCTTAGGATTCTTTTTGATCTTCACTGAACCATCTCCAAATTCTCCACATTTTTCTTAGCGTAATGCACACATCTGGTTGCAGTATTCCAGCTGAGATCTCTCCACTGTGTGTAGAGTAGAACGTCCATCTCCTGTGTCTCGCATGTAACCTGTCTGCTAGTGCATCCCAGAGCTGGATCCGCCTTGTGTGTACAGCGATTCGGATTCACCTGGTCTGCAACAACCTTCATTTCTGCAGCGATTCTGCTGAACCAGTTATCCCTGACTCATGCTTCTGTGTTTGATTTCTCTTTGTATCTTTAATGAATTTCAGCTTGTTGATGTCAGACCACTGGTTATGAACTGATGCCCATTTGTAATGCAGGACCTGAATTCACTAGCAGCAGGCACAGGCTTTGCCTGTTGTGGAAATAAGAGTTCCTCTTCAAAACCCATTTGGGAAGGGATGGATGAGGAGGGGTGAAACTGTTTCAGTGGCTGGAATTGCTCTTCCAGCTCGGCACACTTTGTCAGGTACTTTAAAACTAAAAGTGTCGGGTTGGTCGGAAAGGTTTCTGTGGTGTTGCTATTGAGATGAAAAATAATTAATTCCTGTACCACCTCTGGCCCATCCAAACAGGGCTATTGCCTTCTACATGCATCCTTTGTGTGGCTTTCTGTCAATCTGGACATCAGATTCTCTATCCCAACCCTCTTGTGGTGTCCAGTCTCCTCTTAGAGTCCTGAAATGTAAATGTAAATGTGCGAGTGTTTTATTTTTGCATGTGGAAAATGAAGCACGGGGTGAGCTGAATTATGTTCACTGCTCTAGGAAAACCATGCAGCAAAGCCAGAATCTGAGACCACTATTTCAGAGTTATGAGCAGGTGCTTCAGCACAAGTCTGTTCCTCTCATCTGGAGAGAAATAACCTCTGGAATATGAAAGATGGTTAATTAAACTAAACACTCATCTCCTCCAGTGACTCATCTGCTTTTCAGTTTCAGTTGGTGGACAATTTTGTCATTTCTCTTCAAAGAAGCCGTTTAGAGTAATTCCCTTTTAATTTGTCACCAGTACATGCTGCCAGCTCCCTAATCAAAGTCTCTTCTTCAGAGGCCAATTCGGCAAACCTGTCCTGGCTCCGATGTCCCCGGTGCGAGCCATGCTTCTGGGGGAGCACTGTCACTGCTGCTCGGCACCTGTGCTGGGGCTCACCGGAGCAGACCTGTGTGAGAGCACAATAAAAATGTCTTCAGCTGTCTCTCTAGACAAGCATTCCTGCTGCTTTGAAAAGGAGGTAACCAGGCTGTGTCAAAGGGAGATGTCCTGGAAAACATCCCTGTAAACAGAAGCCTGTTAGCGCCTTGCTTATGAGCCATATTGTTTGCAGTCACGTATTCCACTGCTACCTTAAATGCAGATTGCAGAAGGATCCAGAACTAATCCCATCCCCTCTTCTGCCATGCAGGTTCACCTGCTTTCAGCCATGTATCTCCTTTCTGAAGTAACATCTGAGGATTTTTTTTCCTTTTGCATCCATCAGGAATCTTCTTCAATCCATCATTCTCTGCTCTTAAATATTTGACAGTGGCTTCCTCTGGGCTTGCTCTTTCCTCCTTCAGTGCTTCCTTCATAAAATTAGATTCCTGTCTCCCAATCCTTTAGTGAGGTTTTTGATTATTTCCCACCCCCGCTCAGTGCTTTCTCTTCCCATCGTTTCTTTATTGCTTTCTGGTATCCGATCTCTACACAGGCCAATAGCTCTTCCCTGAATCCTTCGATAGCTTTGTGAATATAATTTTTCCTCCCTTTCACTTTCATTTAAAAGTATTTTGTTCCCAAATAGCTCCAAACTGCCACAACAATTATTTCCTAGTGAGACTGAAGGAGATGCTTGCAAGTATTTTCAAACTGCTGCATCCATCATTTCTAGCTTCCCCCATTACCCCCCTTCTGTGATTATCGTGGGCAGCCAGCAAGGCGAATGAGGGCTGTGAATAACCCTGCTTTCTGCCCTGAATACCTCTCCCAAGTAAAATCCTCCCTCTTCTCTCAGATTTAATTTTCATATGTGCATTCGCTGCTACGCTTCCCTCCAGGATGCTGCCAGAAGAAGTTCTCTCTTTCACAGCAGCCGTTGTGATGGATGTGTTGTTTTCCCGTGTTCTCACTCTATAGGTGGCTCTGCGAACAGGAGTGGCACCGCTGTCCTCGGGCACGTCTTCAGGAGCATCCTGTGGCCGGACCCCCGGTGCTGTCCCTGCCCAGGGCTGGGCTGTGTCCTGCAGGGCAGTGGGTCCCATGGGTGGCTCTCTCAGCCTGGGTAGCCCAGCCTGGTGTGTTCGTGCCCATCCTCTGCGACTGCCTTTGGCCGCTCCAGCTGTTCCAGACAGTCCTTTCCTGGGGCTGCCAGTGAATCTGTCCTAGCAACAGGGAAAGTCACCACTGTGAAAAGGCTAATCAGAGAGACAAGTATGAAAATGTGGTAATGATATTTAAACCTGCTTACTTTTAGCTAAAAACTGTTTAGCTTTGCTCGTTCTGCAGAGCTCTGCCGTTGTACAGTGGGGAAACCTGGTGTGAACCAATCCTGTAATGTGCAGTTAATGCTTATCTCTACAATACAAACCTGATAAAAATAGCAGCCCTTCACACACCGCTTGATGTATAAAGAAATGTGCTGTGGTATATTTAGGATTAAATCTTTTAATAGCAGTAATTCTTCCATTACAGCACAAAACATTTTATTTTATATTGGGATATGTCCAGAAAGACTGTTTAGTAGAATTAAAGACTTGAATAGTAGTTTAAATATTTAGATTATCATCCAGTATCCCAGATCCAAGCTCATAAAGGAACAAAGGGAAAGAACTTTTTTCCAGATCCAGGGGACTAGGATATTGAATGCAGAACCTCAGCTGCATGGAAATAATGCAATACACCAGAAATATGTCAGATGCTGCATCAGCTGGGTAATTTTTTTATTGCTATTTTAAAAATGCATCTGTTCTGATGCAGATGTTGCTGTCTAATACAAGACCGAAATGAGTAGTATCTTTGTGCCTCCTGGTAGTAATACCAAAATACTGTACATTAATATTTTTTTTTGAGCATATGATCTTTCATTCTTTCTGAAGCGTATTATTTTGTGAATCTGTCACCAACAGCGATGTGCTAGGAGGAAGGGTGAGCATAATCATTTAGTTATGAGACACTGAATAAAATAAATGATCTTTTCATAGATTCATAGTATCTAAGTCCAGAAGGGATTGTTGCATTTAGCCTGACCTCCTCTATATCACATCTTTATAAAGCAAGAGCTGTCTCTACTCCACTAATCATTTTTTGAGGCTGTGTTGCATACAATTATCAGTCTCCTGGATAAATACCAGCTGTTGGGATCCTTCCAGCTATGCCTTTTCCTGAAGAGGCTTCTGTATAATAGAAGGGGACTGATGATGCTCTTTTTGAAAGAAAATTGTACCAACAGGAGCCAGGAATGAAGGATGGAGCTTCAGGTCCAGGGAGAATGAAGGATTCTGGCACAGCTCTGAAACTAGTAAGGATAAGCAGAGAAATGAAAGGATTCCCCAGTCTGACTGCCAGTTTCTTCTGTTTCATAGGGGAAGAATCACGGGCAGATCAGACAGCAGTGCCCCAGAATAGGAGACTTCTCCCTCAGTATGCAGCAGCCATCGGCAGTGTCCAAGAGGAAGGATGCTGTGTGTAAAGAGCCAGCCACATTTGTCCCCATAACAGTAAAAGGAACTACTTCTATTTTTTTCTTCTTGTGCATGTTGTTTCGATAATGAGCAGATTGCCCATAACCACAGCAATCAGCAATGATGTGACGGGTTTCTAATGGGCTAATCACAAAGGGTTATGAATGTCCTGCAGTGAAACTGTTTTTTGTAGGGCTTCTACCTATCTGTGCCAATAATTGTTAGTCACATCAGTGCATATGCTAGAGCGACTCCGTGTGTGTGCACATGCAGTGGGGGGATGCAGTGTGCTGATTGCCACAAGGAATTACATTTTGGTTATATTGGGTTTTACTGGGAGCCTTGTGTACTTGACAGGCAAATACTATAGCTCTCCAAATGATCTTGTCAGTGCATTTTTGACACCTGCCTGTGTAGATACAATTATGCTAGCACATCCGTATCAGACCATTAGACACTATCAGTCAATAACTGGTTACAGCTGCAGTTCCAAAAGTGGGGTGGCAATAGGATGCCTGCAGAGTGAACCTTCCTTTTTACACTGTATAGAGCATGAACTGTGTCGGAGATTAGACTGTGGCTGTCTCATTTCTGAATGCTCAGTTTCCCTAGAAAAAATGAGCATTAAGTGACCTTTATTCCATGTTCTTCATACGTGCCTTGTGCTCGCAAGGCTGTAACAAGCTTTCTTAAGAAGATTGCCTCTCTCCCTCCCTTTTGTGAGTGACTCAACGCGTACCAGACAGGAGCCCCAGGTGTGGAGCCTGAACACGGCTGCCCCACCTTCTTTCAGGACAGCAACTGGGAGTTCTGCTGGTTTCTCTCCTCTAGTCTGGTTTGTTTGTTGGTTTTTTGTTGGGTTTGTTTGGGGTTTTTTTGTAACGATTGTGGCATTTGGTTGCGGTTCTTGTCTCTTCTGAGTGAGATGCTTTCAACCTAATCTAGATTGTCTCTTTGGGAGAAAGATACTTGGGAGAAGAATATCTTCCTTCTTATTTTGACACAGCCTTCTATACAGCCTGAATGTCAGGAAAGCCATTTATAGAGCATGTACAGTAATTGCATCCTTAATATTTCATCAGCTGCATTAACAGTAATGTCACTAAAACCAGGTATAGATTTAAAAGGATTTTTTTTGATTAAAAGTGGCTTTAGCGCTTCTTGTCTATAATAATAGCAGCAGTATATATTATCATAGATGTTGCTATGGGTTCCTGGATTTAATAATTCAACACACATATACACACACAGATTTGCATTGAGATTTTAAACAAAGCATATGCTTTACATTTGGCAGCGATCCTCTAATTACACTGGGATTAGACTGGTGTGAAGTAGATTTGCTTCAGCTTGAGCCACACTCTTCTTTCACAGCCAAGAGATTGCAATATTTTAGGTTTGTGCAAAACGCCCGTGCTTTCGTTACCATGCTACAGTTAGCAGCTGGAGGAAATAGTGTTAGAAAAACTGATTGGTTTTCTACCAGACTGATTTTAGCCTCTTGTGGTACGATGTCATGCAATGTTTGGACATTAGGCAGAGATGTTTGTTTTCAAACAGTGCTTCAATTCACTTGAATTCTACGGCATCATAGTAGTAGTAACTGACAACAAAGATCTGCTGCCAAGTCTCAATGGGACTGAAACCCTGTGAGCATGCTTGAACGGAAAATAAAAGGCTCTGTCTTAATAATAAATCTCTTAAACTTCATTTTTGTCTTAGAAATAAGAAAACTTTCCAAGAAGATCTTGTGTAAAAGGTAATGATGAATACCTCAATAGCAAGCGTCAGTTGGCTTCTTCAGACTCACACTTGTTGGTTAGAATTTCCTTTTATTATTGAGCTAATGCTTTTGCTAAACTATAGTAATGGATCCATTGTATTTTTTGGCCAGCAATGGGTAAAAAAGGTTGGGTTTGGGTTTTTTTTAATACCTGTGCTCCACCAGTGATAACTTGAAAAAAAGGGCAAAATTTATAACCATCAGAGAAGGTGTCACAGATGTCCTCTTCCAGTTTGAGCACGTGCGCATCTTGAATCGTGCAGCCTGAATTTCCACCAGCAACCAGAACTCATCTCTCTAGACACATCTCGGGGCATGCCAAAATGCTGGAATTTGTACATCCCAAGGACTGCTGTGCCAAAAAGTGAAGGCATCTCAGGAAATCTGGGTGATGATCCCAAACCGTGAAGAACACCTATCACAGGAGCACAAATGCTTTATTTTGCACAGTTGGAACTTAGGCCAACCTGTGCTCTAAGTTTTATATATATATATATATATATATGGTTCTTCCATGGTTAGGAATGGAGAAATTATTGCTGAGCATTGCATGGATAATATACTGCCTTCAAAATGTGCATATGAAGTACAGCAAACCAACGTTCATTTTCTATTATTTTCTGTCTGGAATTACCATGTTGAATGATAGCATCAGCCGTGTACGGCCACTGTACATCTGCTCTAAGGTTTATAGGTGAGGAAAATTTATGCATCTGAGTAAAATGGAACTCTGCTTCAGTGCTCACTTATGATTCAAACTGTAATTAGCCGTTTTATAAATGCAGTCCTCCACATAAGAGTAGTGGAGTGAGAAATACATCACTGATACTTCTGGTCTTACTATTTTCTATTCTGTTGAGCTGAGAGCACATATGCTGCAAGTTTCTTTCACATGTATGTTTTGTTCTTCATGCCGCTTGTGTGCCAGTAATTTCATGGGCAGCATCCACACAGCAACACCAGTGGGGTATGGCAGAAGTTAATTCTCGGTTCTGGTAAGGTGACAGTAATATTTTTGGGCATAGTGTTGTCTTAAACCTGCCTTCTGCTTTCACATAGGGAATGAAAGCTCCTCCCCACCCCCACATTACTGTGTCAATAATGTGTTCCTTTTCAGCTGGGTAGAACTGTCATTTTCTTTGCCTGTTGTTTGCTTGTACTGGACTAACATCTCCAGTTGGCTATGCCAGCCCTTTCTACTAGGTATTACACACACGTGCAAAGATTGGAGGTTTCGGGGTTTTTTGTCAGATTGTTGATATCTCCAGATTTATTTGATTAAACCTGTTTTCATAATATTTCAATATAATGGATATAAATGGAGATATACATATATATACGCACTTACAACGAAATTAAAGTTGTGTTTTACAATGTTTGCTTTTTAACTGTCATGATTTCTCATTTGAAATGGTCAGAAAACTTTGGTTGAAAGAGTAGTTAGAGACCATCAGTCATGGCTAAATCCATTCTTGAGGAATATTTATTTAATGAAGAAGCTTTTACAGGAATTCCAGTTTCCAGTTCAATATGAGGCATGCCTACTTAGAAGCCAAACCATTCTCATAATACTAACTGATGTAGTTACTTAACTCAATCTAATACTGTCTTTACATTGTAAAACATCAGGATTAGTTCTTGGTTCTGTGATAGAGTTTTAATGAACACAAATCAATTGCTATTACTGCTCATCTGGAGACTGCAATTAACCGGTAACTAAAAGGTCAGAAATGCTTACCATTGAAAAAAGCAATCTCTATCTTGTCATCAGCCTTTTAGCACTAATTTTATTATCCATATTTAAAAGAGAAATAAATCATAAGAACCTTCAATAATTAATGACTTTGCCTTTTTCTGTATGGGAATAGTGTGGTAGCTTCATCCTAGTCTTTCCTGGAATTTCAGCAAATGCTCCATTATAATGAGGGGATGAGTTTCTGTGTAAATGCTCTGAAGAATTTGGCTTCCAGTTCTGGGAGTTTTCCAAGCTGTAAACTTGTTGATGACTCTTTCAGGCTCTGCTTGAGGTATTGGCCCCTCAAATCTAATTACATCTCTTTGTGATAAACTGCCCGATGTACTCATTTAAACAGCTTGCATCGGCTCTGTAGGGCTAGCATATTTCTGTATGCCTAATTTGGTGAAGAAATCCTGAAAAGTGGGTTTAGTGGATCTAGGATCACTTTTGGTTCTTCTTTCCTTTGAATAAAATGCTTTCTGATAAGCTTTGTAAACAGATATCAGTGCTTCATCTGCTGTATTTCCCTTTTCATAAAGGGTTGTTTCAACTAATTTTCTTGGTGCTGCTTTGTTTCTCATTCAGTAGTATATTAATTTCTCTTCTAGTATTCCCTAGATTCCTTCTGCCTTCCTGAATTCATGAGAGGATTCTGCCATCCTTGTACTATTGACCAGAGATCCCTTTTTTTGCCTTTGGTTTCTACCTGCGAATCACCCCTTTGATTTTATTTTTTTTTTCCCAAAGAAGGTCCTGAAGCTCTGTAAACTGGCTCAGTAAAACTTAGCAAACCTGAATATGGATGCTCTCTAGATTGCGTGCTTTGCCATGTGGGATTAGGCTCAGTCACATCCTCAGCGTGACGTGAATGTGGTAAGAGGAATGTTACAGGGATTCTCAGGAGAGTACTTAGAGTGTGTAAGGAAAAAGCATAATCTAAATCCTGCCCACACACTGCCAGACTCAGAAATGGCACTTAGAGGTTAGGAAGGAGCCATCACTGATGGCTCTTTGAAACGATGTGGTCCATGTGCTGCAGCAGCCGCAGAGTCCAGCGCAGTGCTGGGTGTCCTCAGCAAGGACACTGAGGGCAAAGCGTTGGGAATTGTTTTATTGCTGAAGAAGATATGATCAAAGTTGGTAAAATCATGAATCAGGTGAATGCAGAACAGTTTCTCACCAGCTTCTGCACTACTTTGTGGTGGAGGAACTAACCAAAACCAGTGGGAGATGTGTGTGAGACAGGTGAAAGAAATCCCTGTTTTTCATAGCAGGCAACGAACTGCTGGGATGCGTTGCCCCGGGAGGTTGCAGAGTCTCATGGTGTCAGCAGTTTCAAAATGGAACAAAACACATTTCAGATGGTCCGATCTGGCTAGGAGGAGTGCAGATGGAGCAGTGCGCTCTGTCCCCATCACAGTCATCACAGGTGCTGGAGGAGCACAGGGGCAACAGGCTGCAGAGAGTGGTCAGGCTCACATGCTCTCCCTAAATACCATCTCCCACAGCCGTAGGCCAAGACAGTGGGTTTTCTGGGCTGGGCAGACCATAGCTCCAGTCCCTGGGAGTGTTGCTTGTTCACCCAGACTACACTGCTCCCGTTGCTTTGGCTAGCTGTGTTCAAGAGCCAGCCTGGCGTGCTGTACCTGACACTGCAATGTGCCATGTAAACCTCCATCCCTCGACTGCTGCTTGCTTATGGAAATTAAACCCCTGGGAAGCAGAGATTCCTCATTTCCCCTTGCATACTTCTTGCCATGTCTCGTACAACATAGCCCATATCTTGGCTTGGGTCTTTAGGTGCTACTGTGATTGATGCTACTAAAATGGTTTATGCTCTACACAAATTTACGTATGTAATGCACATTGGTGCACTGCTGTTATGTTGTCATTGGAATATCTGGGCACAGGTGACTAATTTCAGGTAAGCAATGAAATTCATGTGCTTCAATTATTAAAAGGGGAAAAAACCCCAAGCTAGCACTGTGAATGCCTTTCTGCTTACTGATGTCAGCCCACTTCCCTGTTGGCATTTCCCTGACACGGTGTCATTAATATTTCCACCCCCCCTGTATCCTTAATGATCTACTTGGTTGACCTGCATAATTTAAAATATTTTTTCATTATAGTGATTTTCTCATTTAGGTCCCCAGGAGATCCCGATATGTAATCAGTTTTCTCTAACAAATGACCTCCTTTAACTTCATTAGTTCAGAATTAATTTACTAGCATCCAAGATATTGAATGACTCTGATTTGTAAAATACAGTAAAAATATTAAAGTTCTCTTTCATTTATGGTCAAGGCAAACATTAATTAAACCCCATATTTCTTTGCTAATTTTGTTCACAGTTGAATTTAATAAAGAGGAAACGTCTGATGGGCTGTCACCAGACATTAGATGAGGGTGGGGATGGGATTACACGCTCTCTGTGCATGTAACATCTTCAAGTGGCTGCGTCTTGCCAAATGCTTCATTTCTCTCGCAGCTTCCTTCACCTTTTAGGGAGCTTTTAAAATGAGCAAGCCAGGGAGAGCCACTGTCTTCAGTGGGCCGCCGAGAAAGAGCACGAGGAGGGCTTTGGAGAGGACGTGCTTTCTGCTGGCCAATGCTTCCCAGCCAGGCAGGCCTGCTGCTAGTGCACGTCAGCTTCAGCTCTTGGGCTGTCTCTTATCTCCATATCTCTCCTAAGAGCGTGCCTCCTTTTTGAGGCGTGCAAGTTATTTATGGGATCAGCCATACTGCCAGCCCCTTACCCTTTAAGGCTTTGCAGGTTTCCATTTTGCAGAGCTGCTGCAGCAGGCACCGGCCTGGTGATGGTATTTTTCTTCCTGACACTTGACAGTAAGCACGTTTGCGCTGCACGTGGGATGGCTGATGAGGCTGTATGGAATGTGTGCAATGAACAGCAATAAGGCTTTGCTTAGGGGAATGATTGTTATTCTTGGAAAAATCTAACCATGAAGGGGAGGATACCCCCCTCGAGCAGATTTGTCCCTCTCATTGCTCCCCATGCTGCTATATTATTATTTTGCAAAAGGCAGAATCAAAAGGTACAGATAGTCTTAATTGAAATTTTTTTTTTTTTTTTTTTAAACCATGCTATTGGCCTGCTAAATACTTTATTGTAGTCTCTGTAATGTGTGTTGAAACTGCATTGACTGAAGCTTTGTGCTTGCTCTGATCTTTATACGACTAGGTAGCTCCTCTAAGGCTCCAGCCACGGCTTGGATGCCCACTGTGCTGGGGACAGAAGAAAGCCTGACTGCTCACCCAAAAACCTCCTTGAAACAAACTTCTGGTCTCAGTACCCTTAGCTGTGGAGGCGACTTTCTGACCGTGTATGACTGAAAGCCTTTTAGATGCAGATTTTGGATTTTTATACCCATACACATGTGCCAGTGTGGGAGCAGGAGAAGGGCGGGGTGTGTGATGAGCCATGCTGCTCAGCAGTGAGGCCTCTGGGTCTGAAGGAGCCCGGCAGCTGGTGCCGGTGGCCAGCAGCACGTCTATGGGAGGGTGTCAGCACCGGTGCTGTGCGCCTGTTGCTCACTGTGACCAGAGCCTACCATGAATAACCAGTCATGGAGGCAAAATGGGCTCGGGTGCTTGTGCTGCTCCCATCCTCCTCCCTGCCTCCTCCTCGCTGCTGCATGCGTTTGTGCAGACCTGTCTTCATGGCTGTTTAAATGGTGGGTTGAGCTGACCTGGGGAAACTGAGGCAGGGGTGCAGGACAGGCCCCGTGCTGTTTCCAGTGTGCTGGAGGTGGTCGCCTTTTGTGGAGGAGCATTGCAGACCTTCTGTGACAGCATGTCAAAGCGCTGCAGCAAGGCTTACTAGACACTGCTGCTCCTGGGACTGGAGCCTGAGCCCAAGTCTTCACTTTACTAAACTGTGCCAGTTAGCAACATCCAAACATCACTTTACTAAACTGTGCCAGTTAACATTTAATTGATCATATTACCTTATGCTTCTTCTGTAGCTGATCTGTCCCTCGGCCAAGCCAGGAAGTCTGGAAACCAATTGGTTTGGTTTGTATGCATGTAATCACTTCTATTACCAGCCCGAGAACTTCTTTTCAGGTACATCCCAAGAGTGTCTCTCAGCAGCATCCTCTATCCCTTTGCTCCTCTGGGTGCAGCTGTGTTTTCCATACCACTGAGCTGAAAGGTATGGCAGACCCTGTGCCCATCCCTCTCATCCAGGCTGCAGGGCGGTGCTGACCTGGGGCCAGGGGGGTGCTGCTGCTCCGCTGTCTCGCTGGGCATGAAGTGTACCGGTGGCCTCTGAGAAAGGAGACCCGGGGCTAAAGGGGGATTAGATGAGGCCAATGGCCTTGCAAATTATTCTCCTCTATTCATAAGAATAAAGTTTGTGGAGGGATTTAGGCAATCAATTTACATTTCTTGAAGGAAAAGAAATTGAAAACACTAAAGCAATTTATTGCCTTTTAAATTTGGGGATGAGGAGGAATGTAAGTAGCGCTTAAATTTAATTACCTGCAAAAGCAAATAAAGAAAACTGTAATATTTCACAAAGCCGAAATCCACTATAATATAAGAACATTTTCAATTTCATTGTGGAAAGTATAAGTTACTACTGCTTTCTGCCTAAGAACTTGCCCATAAAGCAGCATCCAGTTGGTAGATTCAGTAGTGTTTCTGGTATGTTTTTTTTCCTTCTTACTTTCTTACGATTTGCATAAAACACTTAGGGTTTTTTCCCCCTCCTGTCTCATATTGCAGTATTCCAAGTTTTCAGCACAATAAGTGTTTTGCCTGCAAGGCCTATATCTAATATTGGTTCATTTTGAATGTCTTCTCCCATTTAAATGTTAGTCCAGGAAACCAAAGTGATTGAAATCAGATGAGTATGCTCAATATATAGCTTATATGACTACAGGGTGGCTTTCTTGGTCTAATTCAAATGCTCTTAGAAAACAGGAGAGATGATGTAAGAGCTGTTCTAAGAACTGTCTTGCTTCTGGCAATATTTACTCTTAGGTAGGTTAGAAAAAATAAGAGCTGGCATCTGAGAAAAAGATGAAAAACAAAATGGGCTAATATCTGCTCATTATGTGAGGGCAAAGCCACCAACACCGATGCAGCGGGAAGCTAAATTTGCCCCCTCTGCCTGTGAGAGCATTTCAGAAGAGCCCTGGAGAAGTTCCCTGTATGAAGGGAGCACTGGAGATATAACTTGAGCTTCAGCCAGGCCACAAACCCTTGCTGTTCATTTTCCCTCCAGGAAAAATCATTCTCATTCTGCAAGATGAATCATTGACAGCTTGTTTGTGCGGGCAGACTGATTGCCTGAGCTATTCTGGGACAGCTACTGCTCTGCAGGTATTCTGGAATATTTCTTGTGTTCGGATAAAGCTAACTTCTTTCTTCTAATTACTTAGAGAGTGGCTTTGCTTCTATCTTAGAGCAGGTTCCCCTCCACCAACAGCACAGTGTCCATACCTTTTGCTGGGAACCTGCACTGGCTTTCCGCCCTCCCAGGCGGCCACAGGTGGGATCTCAATCTTCTCCTGCTCCTCACCCTCCTATCAGAACACAAAGGGCTGAACCTTGCCGTGACTTAATCGCAGTTAAGTGAGAAATCTTTGTAGCAGCTACATTTATTTAATGATCTTCACACCTTTTTGTTTCTGGTTCACACACAAGTTTCTCAATTTTATTAGCTATTTATAAATACCTGAATAAATTATGCTGATTAAGATGGACTATCATATAAGTCTCTTGAGGTGCTGCTGGTATTCTAGACTTTATGCTGGACCTATTGAGTCTTAGCACAGAGGGGAATTGGATATATTTTTCCTTTTAGAAAAGCTAGAGCTGGTCTCTGTAATGGTGAATCTACATTTCAGCAGAGGTATTGCACCGGCCCTATCATATCTGCAGAGATTTTGCATGCATGTTCATGGTATAGTTCTGTGCATAGGGGGTTTAGCTCCAGGGCTGTACAAAGGATGATTTAGAAAGGATGGAGTTTTTCCCTTGTACAAATTAATTCATATTCACTTCAAAGGCTGAAGTGAGCTTCGAACCAAGGTGTGCTCCATGCAGACTGTCTTCACGGGGCTGAGTTTTACCCACCGTGACAGTACGTACATAGCCTTGCTCAGGCGATAACAGAAAATGACTATGCAGAGGACTGGGTTTCTCCAGAGATGCACTAAATGCCTGCTGCTCCAAGGACATGTGAATCCTTTTAGCCCATTGCAGGATAAAACCTTCAATATTCAAGACCCACTCTGGTGCTGCAAACTCTTAAATGTAATGGGCTCTGCTGCTGTAAAATGATGGAGCTCCACTGACATGAACCCCTTCCCTGGGGCTGGAGCCCAGGGGATTGAAATGGGACTGTGCTGATTTACATGAGAATCTGGCTGTATATACTTACAAACGAGCCTTTTGTGTTCTTTTATAAACATGCCTAGTTAAGATACAGTGAAACCTGAAATCAAACCAATGTTTAGAAATACTGCAACTACAGCTCTCAGTCATCATCACTGTAATTAGGATTTCAGCTGCTTTGCTTTGCTGCAAGGCCTTTACAGCACTATGGCTGACTAGTGACATAAAAAGCAGATTTACTGTTATTAGCTATAAACCTTGTAGCACAACAGAAAACCCCCAAAATATTAATCTGTGCCATAGCGTAAAACATACACGTGCGTCATGACAATTAGCTATAATTTGTTCTTCTGTGCTATATTTAATTTTAGCCAAACTATTGGATAAAATACTACCAGGACACGTACTGTGGTGGTTTTGCTGCAATAGCTGTCTTTGACTCTAAGCAGCGGCACCTCCTCCTCTTCCCAGACCAGCCTAGGATTCCTGATGTGAATAAACCTCATGTCTAGTCACAAACTTGGGAAAGGAAGGGTCTACCTGAAATAAAATCTGGTTTCAGTGGAAAATTTTTGCTGTCGATCTAGCCTGATGATCTAACCAGCTCCCTATCCCACCCAGGGACTTGTCTTCTGAAGACCACAGCAGCATCTCCCTTGCATGCCAAAGCTTGCCTTGCATGTCAAAGTGAGCATCATCCTCTTTCTTGGCTGGCAGTGATTCTGTAGCACTGAAGTGGGGAGAAATCGGAGCTGGTGGTGTTGTCTTGAGATACACCACTTGAGATGAACCTTGCTGAGATCAGACCACGATGCTGTCTTGAGGTAAATCACCTCAGGCGGTGTTAGTTTGCATATTTTCTCTTCCCAATCATAAAATATTTTTTTTGTTTTTCAGTACTAAATCTTAATCTTATTGAAACATTTTTTTCCAAAAAACCCTCCCCTAACCATTCCTTTTCTTTCCTAACCTGAAATACTAGTGTTTTGTAAAGATATTATCTAAAAAATTGAAAATATTGAAAATTTTGAAAATAACCCTTTTTGAGCCTATTTGTTTACTGTAGATTTATTTAGAATAAACTTAAATTGTTTTCTATCTATGATGAGCTGGGGGAGTGTCGTGATACGTTACATGGTGTAGTTATACACTGGAGTTTAACAGAAGATGCGATTCCTGGGTTACAGATCTTGTCGCAGCTTTGAAAGAGTCCAGCCTGAGCAGTGGTTTGCTCTGGCTTTTGAGAACTTCGTTAGCTGAGACTGAAGTTGATGTAGATTTCTGGCACTGGTGAAGGTCTGTGGAGCTTGAAAGGTTTCCTGTAGACTAGAAGACTGTCTAGCCTGTGGGCTTGGCTTAGACGCAGCCTTAGTCCAAGAAGCATTTATTGGGTATAATATTTAGACCAGCTGAGGAAGGTCTGCTCCAGTTCAAAAATACAGTTTTAGCCTAGGCAAAAGGTAGAATAATTCAGCAGGAGGGAAGGAGAGAATGATTTTTTATTTTTTTTTATTTATTTATTTATTTATTTTTACAATTTGAGAATTGTATGAGCATCAAGCCATCTGTTAATCTTTTTTCAGCCTACTTTCTATGGAACTCAGAATCCCAGCAAGCTTATTTTCCCTGTGTTTTTTTCAATGTCCGATGTGTCGGTTTTTCTGTCTCTACCCAACAACACTTCTGCCTGCAGCAGTGCTGCATGCTTTTGTTCCAGGCCCTCATACAAGGAATGAAGTGAGGTGTGATGATGTCCAGCTGACTGCTTTCCCTCATTATAGGAGCCTGGCACCCAGGACCTCCCAGTTGTCTTCTGGGCCTGACCTGCAACCCCAGAATTGGTGGATGTGAGATTACTGTGTGCATGGGTTTGAGGACAACTTTAAAAATATAGGGGCCCCTCTCCTGGAGAGGTGACTGGCACAGGAGCAAGCCAGGACCCTTGGTGAGATGAGGGAAATGCACTGGGCAGGACAGACAGCATCCTCTGAGCTGGAAGGGTTAACAGGAGATTGCTGCTTTTCCTCCTTTTCCTTTACTGTTGTCATGATTTATATATTTGAAAGCAGGGGTGATTAATAATCCACAAACCCTCAGCCTGGAAGGAGAGCTAAGGCACTTAGCATACCAGAGCGTACTGTGATACAAACAGTAAGAAATGATTAACAAGACTAGCATTTCTCCTCCTCCCCAAATAACTCAAGAGCAGCACCAATGGCCCCCTGCACTTCATGACTCCCAGCAGGGGGGTGAGGGCTACCAAATGCCTCCTCTATCAAAAAGCCATGGCTAAAAGTGTGTGCTGCAGGTACCATGGTGATGAGTCTGGCACAAAATGGAAAGATATAGTTAGCATGCTGTTCCTGGAGTGGGATATAAATGTCTCCATTCCATATGTGCACTGTTACTCTCAAGAAAAGGAAAAACTGGCCTATAAAGTCCTTATTGATCTAAGAAGTCAATTAAAGTACAGAAAGAGACTCCGAGTACAGTGGTGGGATTCATCTGCTGTTTATCCACTTGGACTTCAACGCTTTCCCTGCTTAGCACTGGGGTAAGTGTAGAGGGAGGACAATGTGGCCACAGAAGAGAGAAACAAAACCAGGAAAGTAAATTGGAGGGAATTATTCTCTGGGGTAATGGCAAATTGAATGCTGAGTGGCATTGGTTCCCAATATCTCTTCAGTTCCTAAGGACTGATCACTACCAGCTTTGTTCTGTGGTCTCTGGTGAAAAAGAAAGAATCTACTTAATTCAGAAAATACTTTGGAGGTCAGAAGGTGTTTTTCTTTCCTGGGGGGGTTTCCATGTCAGCAGGGTGGGGGAGAGATTTGGTTTCTTAAATACAAAGAGGCATCCTAACAAGGTCCTGTCTCCGTGCTGATACGACAGGTATGAGGGGAAGTCCTAGTAACCCAGCAAAAAATGTGCAGAAGAAAATCAAATGGGAATGTGGACAGCTTAGACTTCCCTTTTTCATGTGATGGAATTAAACATGAGAAGGTAATCTGCATCATTCTTACATAAGAAAAAAAATAACGTTACCTTTTTTTGTGCTAACCCACATCAGTAGCAAAGTGGATAGATGGGAACTGGTAAGGGTTATCTGTGACCTACTTCTTTCATAATGGTACAAACAGCCCTTTTAAACAAGACACAATGGCAAAGCAGGGCCTCGGCGGAGATTCTGAGTCCCCTCCCTTCCTGCCAGGGTCAATAAGAACTAAAAGTCTTCAGCATCTTGCCAGCTAGCACTGTGGTGTTCATGGTGAGAGAGTGTTCAAGCCACCCTGTGCTCCTTGCATTGGAGGGTGAGGGATGGCAGCGTGCACCTGCAGTGATGCAGTTACTGCAGTAACACCCATGTGCAGTGATGAGGTTACTACACAGTAAGTGTGAGCGAGGCACTAAACAATATTCTCCTGGATTTTAATCAAATATGCACCATAACCAAGTACAGGCAGGTTTTGGTCTGGTATATTCTTTTAGGAATCTTAAGAGGAGGTGGGATTTAATTTTTAAAGTGAGACTTCCTTAGCAAAAAAGAAAAAATCCCATTAAGCTTCTTTCAGTAGACACCACAGTTTGCAGAGCTCCTCCACTTTCTGGGCAGCAGCTTTTCCCCAAACACTGCCCCAGCCATGCTCCCCTGAGCCTGTGGACCAAAGTGCCCACCAGCACACTCCGCTGTGAGCCATAAGAAACCTGTTAATGTGGCTGAGAAGTCCTCTGACATTGTTTTTAACAACTAACTGGACTTCCAGTGAAGTTAAACTTTTTGAGAAAAGTCCCTACTTTGTCCTTTACTTCCCTCCCCCCTTAAGTCAGATAACCGAGAATAACATTTTATTTAGAAATATTGAAAGGATGTCTTATGGGAATTTTATTTCCCAGATGGATGGCTTGTTCCCCCATGCACCACAAACAGCTGTCTCCTCACCCTGGAGAATATTTTGTAGCGTGTGATGAAGATATAACATGACAGGGTACGTGGCTTCTGGAGAAACTTGGAGTATAGGAATGTTACTCCAAGGAGGTTCCATGGTAGTATTTCAGTAGCGATACTGAAGTTTTCACTTTCCTCCTTTTCCACGATAAGCTTCAAGGGCTTTTTTTCACTCTAAAGCAGTCTAGTCTTGTGTCAAATGTGCTGTACACGTTTGCTGTGGCACATCAGCAAAGCTGAGCAGAGAAGGCAATTATCTACTGTACAACCATTGAGCTACACCACAGGTTTGGGAGAAGAGACTCTACAGCAATAGGTGGAGCCAGACAGGGATTATAAACAAAGGAGGTGTGTGTCATTCTGATTTTGTTCCTTAGGATGCTTTCACTGGCCCCCCCTACCTCTGCACAGGGTCTTTTAGCTGCACTTTGGCCTTTTTCCAGTACACTAGAGGAACAGCATCATTTCTGCAAAGTTATATGGGTTATACAGCCATCACTGTTACTGAGACTTATGATGGACAGGGGTCAACAGGAGGGTTTTCTTTGGCTCCACAATTACATTTCACCTAGTACCAGACGATGTTCTAGTCCTTCTGTAAATATGTTAATGAAAAGGCAGGACCAAGCCATGGCCAACACTAGACTAATGTCTCTTAAGATGGTGATTGGCAGAGGACAGAATGACCTGCTGTCTCTCAGTACCCTCCTCCTGCTCTACCCAGAAAGCACAGGGAGATGAAGTCTTGTCAAGATAATCAGCAACACTGAAAAAAATGAAAATGTTCTTCTGGAGAGTAACAGCTTTCAAGGATGGGGCAATGTCCTCCCAAGAGTGGCTGAATGATTTTTAGGATGCCCATCTGTGTTTTCTGCAAGAGGAAGGACAAGGCAACACTGATCACCCTCCCCAGAATGAAGGGAACAGCGCAAACAAAAAGTGGCAGTACGTCAGGGTGTTGGGCAACTTCATCTTCTGAGAAATTTCATCATGGTGGACAAGGATTGCTTTGAAGAGGTTGTAGAGAGTATGTTTGGTGCGTGAAGCTCTGCTGTCCTGAAGTGAATAAGGAGAGACAAGGGAGTCTTCAGAGGTTCAACAGGAGAGTTGCTTGAGAAATGCTTGTTCTTGATCCTGCTTTCTGCGGTGAAGACAGTACCAGTACGCAAAACCTGCTGGTCCTTGGAATGAAGTACCACAGACGGGATTTTAGTTACCCAATGAAGCGCTTCAGAAAACGAGAAGGTCAGAAAAAAAGATTAGTGTAAAGGAGATGCTGATAAAGAATGAGGGAGCTCCAGTTGTTCAGACACATCCAGGTTGCTTCCTAAAAGCCTTGGCCTTTGGCTGGGGGGAGGAAGGCTGTCTAGAAGGCAGACTGCTGGGGTGCAGCCAGGCAGCGGAGCTCAGTGGTGCAGCAGGGACTGAGAGACTTTCTCTGCTGCATCGCAAGGTGCAGCACAATGAGGAGTTAGCACCTAGGGCTGCCAGGTCACAGAGGGATGAAGTGACGGTAACAAAACTCTGACAAAAGCTGCATTCTGGAGTCCCTTTCTCTCTCCACTCCCTTCCTGGGGCACAATATACTGTGCCCTAGATTTGTACCGAGATGGTTTTGGTGGCATGTCACATCCAGGCCCTGGAGACCATCCTGCCTGGTGCTTCCAGCGCAGCATTGCTCGCAGCTGCAGGACATCTGACAGCTGCTAGGTCTTTTCTGTGCTCTGGTCTGTCCCTAAAACCAAACAGTGAAGGGTCAGCACTACTCTTCCAGGATCAGAAAGGCTTCCGGGGGGGGAGCTCATTACAGGCTCTGATGCATGCGTGGTAAGAGGACATGTCTTGGGTGTGTCAGTGGCTCAGGGCACCAGGGTAAATCCTGCATAACCCCAGTGTTACGTGGTGCAAAGGAGACCAGCATTTGGCCAGCAAATCCATCAAAAGGAAATGTTTCAGTCCATCCAGTTTGCATATTCCTCTGCCCCGTTTAATTTCTACATTTCCCACTCCTCTTTATTCTCTGCCATCTCCTCTCAGACCTGACTGCTTTCATTATAAGGTTGAAGGGCAGCGCCGAGTGAGTACATTAATCTCATACATTTTCATGAATATCAATTGCAAATTGGATGCCAAAGATTTTTCTTACTTTCAGCAGAGTCAAGACCTAATTCTTTAGACTGGCCTGGTCTCAGGTAAAACCTGGGAGCTTTTTCCAAAGTCAAGCCTGCCATTTCTTCTTCCCACACCTTCCCACCACGCTAATAGCCCTTTGCCTTCTTTCCATAGTATCTATATAGACAATGGTTATTAGGAAAAGCCATTCCCCTTTCTGCCCTTGAAAGGCAATATCCACACAGGCGCTCAGGCAGAATTTGGAGTGTAGAATCTCTTCTGCTCAATTACCATGGAGCTTATCTCTTTCATGTGTGACTAGAAATTGTATTTTTTTTTCTCTCCAGCAAGACTGAAGTTTAAAAGGACAGAAAATTTTCTAGTGCTTGAGATGGTGGAAAACATCTGGTGTTGAAAGGAGTGGAGTTTATGGACTACTGGCAAACAGGACTATTTCTGAGACAATAAATGTTTCTTTTATTTTGTAGTCTCTGCACTGTTGGTTAGCAGATTCAGATCATCATGACAACAAAAAGGTCAAAAGCAGAGTTTACATCTGTTCTTTTCTATGTATGAAACCATCTTTTGCTTTCATAGAGTCCATTTTACCTATGGTAAAATAAACCCTGACTGCATGGCAGCAGAGGTAAGGCCAGAGAGAACTGGCAATAAGTCTGCGGAGTTCTTTATTCGAATTATAAAAGTGCCAGTGAACTTCACTTACAAGTTAGCATTCCCCTTTGCTGGCTGCTCGGCAGAAATCGAGCAAATAGGCAGACCCACCCAAAGGGAATTTGGGTTCAAGCCAGTGGTTTCCACATGGAGTTTGCTCAGGTACCGCTGCTGCAGGAGGACTGAGAACTGACGGCGGCAGCTCTCCCCACCACCTCCAGTGCTGCAGCTCCTTGCAGGAGATGAAGGGCTCAAGCCTTCCTGGTAAACAGACCACAAACCAGCGGTGCTGGCACCTTCCCTGCTGCGGGAGCTTGCATGCTCCTTGCTGGCGAAAGCCCGGTCTAAGTGATTGTTACCAATGATAATTACAGCTGTGTCTCCCAGAAACAATGATCTTACCCTTGTGCAGTGTCTTTCAGATGCACTCCTAAAATGGTGGGGAGCTGGAGAGCATCTATTATATGTACACGGACTAGGCAACTGAAGAAAGGGGAAATATATGATCTAAGGTACATCTATTAATTTTGGGTCAAGATGTGGCAGCCTACCATGAAGTTTTATAGCTGTAGATAGTAACAGGAGCAGTGACCTTTAATTATAGCAAGATAATGGGCACTGCTCTAATACAGAAACAGCTAAAAATAAAAGGCAGTAAAAAAATTAAAAGTATCTCAGAATGTGATCACTTCTTCCACTAATGGAAAACATAGCTCAGCTCTCTGCATTACTGAAAAATGTTTTCTTTTATAGATACTAAGGTTACATTGAGATGCTGAGTTGGAATGGCTTAATTCAAGGTATCATATTAGACTTGTAAATATAGAGTAACCAGAAAACTGTGGATAGTCCCACTCTGGATTGAGCTGGAGTTATTAAACTTTGGTTGAGTTTGATTTGATTTGGTTCAAATTGTAAGTAAGTGAAAGCCCCCGGTAAAAAATTAAATTTACCACCCGTGAATTAAAACAAAAGAGATTCTTTGATGAATTTACTTTAGCAAGTAATCCGGTGCTGTAGATGTGGAGGATGAGATGGTGCTGAGGCCCTGATGTCCATACTGTGTATGTTTCTGGTGGGTTGTTTCAGATTAACTCAGCCCTGCAGACTCGGTGCCCATTAAAGACCGCGGCATTACCACAGCTCATCCAGTGGTTTAGTTTCATCCAAGAGGAATTTACAGCGTGTGCTCCCAGACCGTGTTGTGGATGTTGCCCAAAGCAAAGTGGGAATGGTCAGGACAGTTGCTTTGAAAGCATACTTCTGATCTGGACTAAGATGCGGATGTGGTTGCCCCCTGGCTACCTAAATAGCCTTTGATAAGCTGGTGCATGTTTGTGTCAGAAGGGCCCACGGGAACTCCTAATACCTCACCTGGACCCCATTCTGTGAAATGGCTGGTACTGGGGCTCCCATGTGAGCAGGCATTGAAATGGGTGCTCCCAGAAAAACCCGTTAAATGTCTTTCCTGGAGGACAAACTTCCCAAAGTATCTGATATTTCTTCTGTGAACTGAAAATACGTTGCTTCGCTTTCCAAACTTTCTAATGTGTAGCTAAAGCTTCTATTAATGCAGGGAACTTAGCTTCATTTTTCTCTCATAGAAAGTTAAACTGGCCCATTGGAATCAAACCAGTGACCCAAGATAGGAAAGGACCACTTACAACTCAAAGCGTCTCAAAATAATACAGCCTATAAAAGCAGATGTGGTTCTCAACTTAGAAATGCACTTTTCACTTTTACAGAACTGTGGGCATCTAGTTTTTGGGTATGTGTTAGAGGCGAGGAAGAATTCCCACTTCCCAGGTTTTGCTGACAAACTTTCTGCACTTATTCAGATAAAGTGATTTGTGAACTGTCTCGAAGTGCACCAGCAATTGCAAACTGTGAATAGCAGCTCTATTAATATGCCAGTCAGGACTACCATTACGGCACAAATTATAGAGTGAGCTGAAAAAAAAGTTTGAAGAGCCGACTTCTGAGCATTGAGAAGCAATCAGCCCCCACCCCTGCCCCGGCACATATCCTTCCACAATAGGATCTTCCCCATATCTGTTGACAAACTTTGGCTAATGTTTCTGCTCGCTAAAAGGTTTTTTGCCAATACAGCAACATATTGCAGATAAAACCTAATGAGCTGAGTTTAACAAAAAAATGCCATGTGGCTTCCTTACAGTGATGCCCATCTGTCGGCTTAGTGAAGCAGCAGTGTGCTGCAGCTGTACTTCTTTGCTTTTTATCAAATCAAAATAAAGCTGTGCACCCCAGAGTCAGGTATGATAAACAGGCCAGCAAATTGCCTTACATGGGTATCACACAGCTCCTTATCTGTCTCACTTTTCAGAGCAGCATAACCAGATGGCTCCTAACGGTGGGTGAAATTTTCTCTGTTATGTTTTTGGCATTGAGCTAGAGGGACGTAGCCCAGAAGTCCACCACCAAAACAACAGATATTTAAATTGGACTGGGACTGAGATTACAGCCTGCAAACAGAACTTTTGAAATTGAAGCAGATTTCATTAATAGAAAACGAAATGCCTATTTAGAGTGGGTCTGGTGGAACAAAAAGGACACAAAACAATTAAAAAAAAAAAAAAAGGGTCTTTGTGAGCAGCCTTGCAGAACAATGAGGAGGTTGGCCTTCTTCCAACCTCCCATCCGGCTGGTGCAAAGAAACTGGCCTTTCCACACCTCCCTTATTTATCACAGGGGCAGTGGGAATAGGGAAAAGCTCCCTGGTTAACGCGTGGTGGCTGGAGGCACCATCGCCCACCCGTCCTCTGTGGTCAGGGGTGCAGGGGAGAGTATGTTTCTGCTGCAATTGGAAGCAGGGCTATTAAGGAGGGCTTGGGGATATGGAGCATCTGTCCATGATAGAAATCCCTGCAGAGAGCAGGATGTCACAGGCTAAAAGCTTCAGTTTTTCCAGACTCATCTCATTCCTGGTTCATTTGTCAGACCAATCTGAAGTTTAAAATTTAAAAGGAATTTGCATTTCCTTTAACTGGCTCCTAAACAAACATTGGCACTTTTGTCTTATCTGTGGTTTCAGCATCCATTCCAGATTTGGGGCACAAGTAAAAAGGGTCTAGATTCAGGGTAGAGCACTACTTCCTTGGTACATTGGGAACGGGTACTTTGTTAATGCGTGTGCCATGCTTCTGTAGGTGGGTTTTAAGGTCAGTTGTTTCTAGGTCTCAAAGCCGAATGTGAAATTCATCATTTGCTGCTGACATGTGTGCAAGCCCCTTCTATTGCTGGGAACGTGCAGCAGATTTGCATGAGGTTTTGCTGTCACCAAGAGAAATGAATGAAATAAAGCAGATTGAAATTTTTTAAAAATGTGATTGCTGATGAACTTTTTCAGCACATTATGCTGCTGCAAATTTGGACTTATCTGAACATTTGTGTTGTAAGCACGTGTGTGTGCGCTGGTGCCTGCCTTGTGGGCTGTCCCCTCCATGGTCGTACTAACGTTTCAAAGGCTGGAACCTGGAGCTTCTCAGTCATGTGTGCTCAGGTGACACGGAAAATAAAAATGTCATATACCGAAAACCAACCAAATAGAGGCAAAATTGGCAACTTTTGTCCCCAGGTTATTAAAAATTATCTGAATCTACCATACTTCTGAAGATCAGACTCTTTATACTTACGTGCTTTTGCATGTAGGTAGGAGCCTTGTTTTAGGCACAGATATCTAGAAAAGCTGTTCTCTCTTCTCTTGATGCAAGCTCTGTATGCCTCAGGAAAATATGCCTCTGCTGAAGACGAACAAAGCAGTATCAAACAAACTGTAGAGATGCTGAAGACTGGTACAGAGACAAAACCCAAAGATACCTAATTCTTGTGCGTAAGACATTTCAGGATGGTCAATACTGTGAATTGTGGTCATGCCTGTGTGGGTGAGATGGTGAGGGGTGTATCCACATCATATATGGTTGTCCTGCTTCAGCTATGATCAATGTCAGAATCAGGCAGCCCTGATTCACATTTTTTCTGTTCATTGTGTTGTGGCTGCGTCCTGTGGATATAATGAAATGGGAAGGCGCTTGCCTTGAAAAGGGTGTCAGAACTAACATGGAAAGTAATGAGTTACGTACAGTGCGATGGCATCTAAATGTAGACGAATAGAGTGTTCTTGTTTTGGAAGTGATGACAAATGCCGTGTTGAACTGGTTTTGCTTGACCAAGACTGTACAGTGGTGGCCCAAGGTTTGCTGGGAAGTGTTCTGTGGAATATATAGCTCCCTGTGACTAGAGTAATTTTATTACTATCTGACCAGTGTTTCAATTTCTGTCCCATTTGTTATGTTCCTAAGGTCACATCTTTTTAACTCTCCCATTTTACCTCCGAGCAGTGAGCTGTATGGAAATCCTCCTAAACAGAATGAAGAAAGCTGTAGAAATCCAGCCCTTTTCTGGATGCTGTAATGTGCCTAAAAGCGTGTTGAACAATTTGACTTTCTTCCTGGTATTTTATTCATGACTGCAGTTTCTCCCTTTTAGCCAAGCTGCAGACGGCAGGACGAGTGAGCAAGATGGCTGAGTTAAATATAGTGCTGGGGCTGAAGCATAGCAGACTGTCCAGGGCTGCAGTCATAAAAGAAGAAAGAAATTACTTCAGAGAGGATTAAGCACTTTCTTGCTATAGAAGTTGTACATGATGTCAAAGAGTGGAGAGTATTGAACAGCATGCTAGGAAAAGGAAAATCCTGGGATGCTGACCCAGAAAATTAACACGCTGCTCAATGGTTAGCTCAAAATGGAAGAGGAGTTTCACAAGTCTTTTTCCCGAGCTGGTGACAGCTGTGACAAAGCCATACGATGAAGTTACAACTCCAGCTTTATCCTGAGCATGTGCGTGTGTGCGTGCCTGTGGGTAAGGAAAATCACATCTTTGTACAGCTACAGTGAGTGAGCTACAGGGTGAACACACTGTGAGCTGGACTAAAGCAAGAAATACAGCCAGTCTCCCTCCACCCCGTAAATCTCTGCGCAGACTTCCAGGGGGAATTTTCTCATGCCAGGTCCTAATACTTGGAGGCACGAGAAAATTAATCCTGGAGGTATACATGAAACGCTCAAATGGAGGGAATGTGTTTGGATGCTGTCCCTGAGCCTTTGCAGAGATGGAGGTCTGTGGACCTGCTGTGGACAATCTGTGTTGCAGCCTCAGGTTCTGCATCTCTCATTGATCCATGTGTACAGCTCCAAGACCTGGCTAGCAGCTCCCTGCCCGTGCTGGCAATATTGAACTTTCCAAATCCGAAGATAAGAGCTGGGCTGCACCCAGACAAGGAGCTTCTGCCAAGGCAAAGGGAGAGGCAGGCAAAGGAGGGTAGAGCTGGGTTTGAGAGCTGGCGGTTGGAGGCAGAGGGGCTGTGTCTGCTAACACTACATCTCCATCCCCTGAGCATCCATCCCCTCACTTGCCACAGCGGCAGGCACGCTGCCTTCAGGACTTTGGCACAGACTATGCCACCACTGCAAATCTGCAAAAACCTGTTGGTGTGGGGGTGCTTTGCCTCCTGAAATCATGAGGTGCACAGTTTGTGTGAGTAGAAAAATACATGAAACAGTGGCTGCATTGCTTATGGTGTGAGCTGTGTGAGCGGGAGGGAGACTGCGTGATGGGGCAGGAGATGCTTGGGATTGCTGGGTTAGCTGTGCTGGAGGAGATCTTCCACCACCAGTGGCCAATGGTGAGAAAACATTGGAAATAGTTTCCAAACCTTTGCAAGTGAAGCAAATGCTGGGTTTTGAAGAGGTGAGAGGGTCTCGGTCACCTTGTTTGGTTGAACAAAGAGTGCAGCTGAAGCAGGAGGGGAGTGACTTCTCTCTTTTCCTACATGGTGAAAGCTTTACCTGTTTTTTAGTATCGTTATAAAATTGTGCTGTGTTGGATGCAAAAGGGTCCCTGTGGTGAAAGTCAAGCTGTCCTTACCCCATCATGCTGATAGGTGCTGTGTAAAGACCTAGAATGTTTTATTGCAGAGACATACTGGAAATTGTGTAGCTACAGAGAAGAAAATGTTACAACAGCAAGGGACCTGTTCGCACTGCTGCCTTCTCCTCTCTCTACGTGAATGTAAATGCCCCTGCTGCAAAGAGAGGAATGAAAGCAAATTGGACATTGAGAGCGAGACCATTCATCTGCTATCATCTATTTATTAAACTAACCTCATGATAGTGATGATTAGCAAAATGTTTCATTGAAATACATCCAATACCTTTCCCTGTACAGAATCCACTATGGTAAGATGCTACTTACGCTGAATGGGTAGCAAAATCATCATAAAATCTGTTGAACAATTTAAACCACACATCCACTAGCTTCTGGAAAACCATTCCCCTTCAATACCCACCTTTTGTGGAGAAAAGGAGATGCTGGACACTAGTTTAATTTCAATTTGTATGTCTCCAGATCTACACGAAAGCCATGTGCCCACTGAATTTCGTGCCTTTTATTAGGAATGACTTACTGGAAAAGAATGTGTTTCACATTTAGTGACCCTGAGCATTAGAAATGGGTGAGGAATTGATTTTTTGGTTTGCTGGCTGACCTAGGAATGTGTGAGGAAAACACTTGTGGGTTGATCCCCCCAACTTTTTTCATCTTCCCACAGAAATGTAAAATAAAAAAGCTAAAAAGGATTGCGTTGTCCCAAGATTCTCCTTGACACAGAACAGAATACATTGCTCTGAAAATGTGAAAACAAATGGCCTAGCATGCTCTTACCAGAAAAAACCTCAGTATGTTTCCAGTGAAAAACTAGTATTTGTGAACTATTTCAGTTAACCAAGGCTGCACTGTGTTTTGGTATAAACATTCTCTCTTGCCTGCTCGCCTCCAACAAATGTAGACATTGTAGACAATTCTGCTAGGTGCCCTGGGAGGCCAAGCATGACTGACTGTACCTGTTATGACTCCTGGAGTCTGAACTGGAGTTGGTTTTGATTGTGCTAGGTGCTGTATTACCGCTACCCTGCTAAGCTGGGGTGTTCTTCGTGGTATTTCATTAGCAGGATGTGAACATCTGCAGCTCCATCTGATCCTGCCTGTGCTGTCATTCCTAAGGAGCAATGACTCCCCCGCATGGCATCTCAGCTCCTACTTCTGGGAAAGAGTAAGGTCCAATCCCCAGCTCTGGCAGGTCATCAGTAGAGCCAGCTCATCATGAAACGGGGACAACCTGCGCAGGAGCAGCGCCTGGTTCTGCTGGGCTCACAGAGCATCCCCTTGTCCTCAGGTGGGAAGAACTAGCTGTCACTACTGCCTTGTCCCCGCTCGCTTCACTCCTGAAACTCTTGCGTTGGTGCAAACCATCAGTACCTTCAAATAAAACAAGAGACTAACGTACAGTGCTATAAAGAGACCATTAATTGCTTGTGCTTGTCTCTACTGATTCACCGGATTTTTTATGAATGAGCAGCAGCGCCAGCAACAGTAAAACACCTTTGCCAGGATTTTCAGTGGCAAAAGCTTTGGCAGAAATGGAAACTGCACCCAAAATACCACTTTTTTCAGACAGTTTCTAAGTTTTTATTTGAGGAAAAAATGCGGAAAAGTATGTTTTCCAGCAACTAAATCCTAAACTTTTGTGATTTAAAATGAAAAAAGATCAGTTTTTGAGTTTTTTGTGCAACTTCAAAAATTCTCAAACTTTTTTAAACATGGAAAGGGAAATGGTTTGACTTGTTCACATGAATGTCTCTGAAAACTAGTTACATCTCCATATATACTTAAATGCGGGGCAGTCAGAGCCCTAGCTTCTTGTGGTTTTTGTACTCATGGAATTCATCACAAGGCTTTTATTCACTTTCAGCTTGGAAAGGGTGATACGACTGTACATGAAGCTTTTGTGCTTGCTCTCAGATGAGCTGGAACATTTTATAACATTTTCTGGTCTATTTTCCAGTCCTGTATCAAGTAAATAAACTCTTGGATGTTACCAGCTGAAAGCCTAATCATTCCTATAATGATTCTTTGTAAAGTTACCTCTTTGCTTGTTGCCTGTGAAGATGTTTCCTATTGCCTGAGTTCAAGACGTTCTCTGAAAGGCCATTACGTGATACATTTTAGAAGTTTTTCCATAAAATACTTTGGAAACTTTGAATCTTGGTTATTGAAACAGGAGGTGTTGCAAACAAGTGTCTTGAAAGCCAAGAAAGATAACCTTGAGAGCTCTGCAGAAATGAAACTGCTCTATTTTAAGAGCACTCTCTCTTTTAACCGCTTTTGTACACTAGGCATTCTGTAATCTTGGGAAGGGGGGTGCTATTAATGGGAGAGAAGGGAGAAACATGAATAAATAATGACCTTCTGTCAATCAGAGCAAATCACTGAGAAGAGGAAGCCTGGTTTGTTGCAGGGCCGTGCTGTCTCACCCCAGCATGTTTCTGGCTGGCTCCAACCCATGCACCACTCAGCTTCTGAACCTCGATCCTTCTTGCACGGAATCAAAAGGCCTTAAAAGTAGCTCTTGCTGCTTCGAGGGAAGGCATGAATCCCTCGTGTTCATTGTACCTCTGCAGAGCAGAGGAAGCGGATCTTCCCACATCTCTTTACAAGGACGGTCGGGTGAGTTCTACCATGTTATTCCAGTCACAAGTTTGCCTTCTTGGCTGTTTCCAGCAACTGAGTGTCTTTTTCTCAAGTATTCCTTCTTCCCCAAACATGGTTCCCCAGTTGTGTTTGCTTAGCCTGGCTAATACAGACCTACTGCAGAAGTGGCCATTGGATGTGATTATTAATGCTGTTCCTTTTGTGTGTGGCATGGAGAATCTTCTTTAATTTCAGACTCACAGGTGCAATTTTCTAGTCGCTCTTTGTTTATTCATTATGCAGAAAACTGCAAGATTCAGCTGCGGGCTATTCCGTACCTTTTGCCCATCCGTTCGTAATTAAAGCTGTATGATTCTTCCTGCTGCTCTGAACGTGAAACACTAAATAATATGAGGTCAAGGAGTCAGTCAATAGAATTGATAGGAGGTAAACAGAGAAAATTAGTATAAACCAGCTGCAAAATGAACAGGGGCTGGAAACTGGCAGAGAGCTTTTAGGCATTAGGGGAATATGGTCTTGCAACAGATGCCACAGAGTTAATTAGTTTAAGGAGAGAGTTTGATCAATCTATGTACAATTTTACATGGAAGAGCTATGTGTGATAGCAGGGGTGAGTCTCAGCAACATCACAGGTCTCTTCCAGCACTAGGGTGTTGCTCTTATGGTTAGAGACACATGCAGTAAATGCTGCCACGTACACTTTTTCCTTAGGGAGGAAATATACAGTCTCCTGTATGACCCATTCCTGCTTGGTAATTTTTCATTGCCTCAGTGGGTTAGAAACATCTCCATGGCCCATGCTGTGGGAGAAGAGGGTCAGCAGCACAGGTGGGCGTGTTGCTCATTGTGCTTGTGTGTTTGGGGCAGGGGAAGGCGGCTGGCAGCGCCGTCTGTGGAGCTGCTTGAGGTACGAAGAGATTCTTGTCCTGGTGGCATCTGCCAGAAAAGACTGGCTCGTCTGTGAAAAACTCTGAAACAGGAGGCTGAGTGGGCAGTATGGGTTACATCGTTCAGGTTTAGGATCTGCGTTGAACAATAGACCAGGCTGCGAGTGAAAAGAAGCCGTTCCCTGCAGGTTAGTCTTTGCAAGCAAACATCCACGCTGCCAGGGATTTGTTAACAGCACATAGTGCCTAAGAGAGTGCGGAGCAGCTTAGTTCTCTAATGGGAACAAAGAACAGGCTTGAGTACAGGAGATTTATCATCTAGGTTAGATGTAAAGCACCATGAGTGAAAAGGGAATAAATGCCAAGGGGTTAGTAAATTCTGTGTAGATGGTCCCTGGGCTGTCTCAGCCGCCTGAAATGCATCACATGAAGGCCTGAGAGCACTGCTGCAAGGGTTGTCCCTCTGCCCCCTTTCTGGAATCCTTGCTCACGTTCTTGTTGCTTGGCCTTGTACTGGCCGTGGCATAGTGGAAACTTCATGTGTTTTTGTCCCCCAGATTTGATATCTGCCTTCTTAGTGAACTGAATCAACTTGAAGGAGGCTGGGGGTCAGTATAGGGGCCAGCACCAGGAAAGAGGGCAGGAATGTACCTGAACGGCCCGGAGGAGCAGGGCTGCCTGGCTTTGCAGGCAGGCAGTCGCTGCATCACTCAGCCCCACTGCTCTGACAGTGCCCTCAGTCTGTTTGCAATCATTGCACCTCAGGTTAGTGGGCAGGGAGCAGGTCTGCTGCTGAGCTGGCATGGGATGCCAGCTGTCCCCAGCACTGACAAGCTGTACCTTTTGTTACGAGTGCGAAAAGCACTTCAGCTGAAGAAGAAAAAGAAACTGGTGAAGCGAGACCAAGATATAATCCATTGTGAAAGAAAACCTCTGCCACCCCACAGAAAACACACTGCATCACATGCTCTGGCAGAGACTTCAGGTTGGCCTAATTTAATCAAATATTCATGTTGTGGTTAACCCTCCTCCTACTGTGATGGCAGCTGACATCGATCACCAAGAGCCTTTGACAGAGATAATTGTCCTTGTTGAGTCTTGCTTCTATTTCAGCATCCCGTTTAGCAGCATCTTTTCACACCTTCATAGATCTGCACATTTACTCCCATTACCTGATTTCAGGAGCCTTCAGCTTCCGAAGTTCTGGTGTCTCACAAGAAGCTGTGCATGCACATGTTGATTCGAACACAGCGCATCCCCACAGAGCCTGCATGCAACCTCCCTTGACAATTTTGGTATGACATGTGGTAATGTGTCATGGCACCTTTTGTACAGCTGACAAGTGTGCCACTTTTTAAGAGCTAAAAAAAGGCATTCATGAAATCCTGCCTTGTGTTATTGGCTTTCCATTATCTTGTCGGTGTTGTTCTCCCTCGTTATGTAGAATCAAATTGTGTGCCTGCAGAATCTGATAAACTGTAGCACTTCACACATCTGCAATGGACTAACTTGATTACAATAGTCTAATTCTGCTTGATATCAATCAGCTCTGTACACAGTAAGATTAATTATTGCTGTCACTTTGTCAGCTCTGTAATAAGAAAACGTAGATTCTGAATGACAGATGAAAATCTGCTGGGAGCAGGAAGAGTGAGTTTTCCTCCCCTGCTCCCCAGGGAGGGAGAAAACCTGCAAAAGGTGAGCTGACCTGGGAAGGGTTGCGCAGGCTGGAGCTGGGATTATCACCTGCTCCAGGTCGCAGATGGGTGCTTGTTAGCATCTAAACTGATTCCTCTCTTCTGTCAGCATGCCAGAGCATCTCACAATTACATTTGCCCAGGCAGACTAATTTTATTTGCAGGTATGTGACAGTGAGCATGGAAACTAGCTGCTGCCAAGTGTTTGTCTTAAGGAGACTGTGCTATATATTTGCCTCTCTTAAACTGTACCTCTTTATAGCGATTTTCTCTGATACAGAGTGGGTGTAAAATGCCACCAGATCAGAACAGCAGTGATTTCCACCTGCTCTGTGCTGCTATAAATGCCTATGCAGGAAACTTGGACTGAGAAGCTGCCTGCTGTTGCAGAGGTGACAGACATAGCTGTTATTTTTGCTTTGTTATTGTGCACGGGCATTCTAGTGCAAAAGCTATGCTGAGCTGTTGAATAGTATTTAATTCTCCTGGTTCTCAGCTGGTATGAGGTACTTCAGTTATCTTACTGCAAGGGAGTGAGCTAGAGCATCCATAAGCTGCTCCAGCCAGCACAGGGTATGGAAGGCTCTGAATCAGGGAGTAGTTGCAACCTCTTTACTCTTCCAGTTTCATCCTTGACATAGGGATGGAGCAGAGCTTGGAGCAGGGAAGAAAAGCCTGTGTTTTGGTGGGTGGCTTTGGTAAAGTTAGCCTTCAGGTAGTACAACTGGGAAAGGAACAGGCTGTTACAGTGTGACACAGTGTGGTTTTTCTCAACAGAACTTGCCTTTCTGGATTTGTGTCTTCTCATTTGCTGGGTCTGTGGCACCTGCATGAAGTGGTGCAAGATCCTCTCGTCGTGAGGCAGGGAGGACTTCTGCCGTGATGCTGATGTTGTACTCCTTAACTTGCAAGTTGAACAGCATAGCCACCCAAAACAGATGGCAACAGGTTTTCCTTGTTTCATTTTTCTTGAAAAGCTGGTGAATACATGTAATTGTCATAAATACACAAACAGGGCAGTCTTCTGGTGATCAAAAACTTGTATGTTTTTATATTGAAACAAGATGGGGCCACGCTATTCATGGGAGGTTGCTGAGGTGCCTCTCCATCTCCCTGTGCTAGGCTAACCAGGGCATTTTCTTGGAAGCTGATCCAGCTTTGCCTTAGAGGTACCTGTGCTGTGGCCGAGTTTTCAGGCTGCTTGGGTTGAGTGGGTGGGGAGGACTCTGAAGAGAGACAGGCTTAAAAAATGTTGTATGACAAGTGGAGCTGAGCTGAGATCCGCTTTTCTGTCCCTTCTGCTGGAAGCCCTCTTGATCTTGAGTTAGAGAATTGAATCAAGCACAATCATCATCTTCATCATCATCGTTTGTTGGTTGATGCTGTTGATAATCAGTCATCATCAAACATTGAATCAGTTGTCAGGGAATGGGTGGAGCAAGCTATGAACAGCCCCCAAATCCCAAAGCCTTACACAGGTTGCAGCAATGCTTACCTTCTCCCCAAAAGAAGTGATCACGGAAGGTATGGTCTGTAGGCTGCAGCATGCACTTAGCCACCTGACAGGGAAGTCAGGTGGCTCCTTCATCCTGCATGGAGACTCCACAGCCCCAGAGTATGTCTACAGAAAGCCAGCAGCAGGACTGAGTTGTCTGTCTGTCATTCTCAGACATCAGCCAGAAGACTCTCCTGGATAAGCCCTCAGTGCCCAGCCTGCATCATCTGCACCTCGCTCGTGTAGTTTGCCCTATGCTCAGAAGTGCTCTGCTTTCCAGATACAGCCTTTGAAACCAGCTGGGGTGGTTAAGCTTTAAAACCATGGCTTAGCACGATTAAGGTGATGAACCATTATGTTGTGTAATGACTTTGTGTCCTAATCATCTGCTTGGGTGTTTGTGGCCAAAATAGACAACAACATGGGGTTTTCTAAAAGGGAAGAGGCCGAGATGGAGGGAGCGGTCCCAAGCCTTCCCCCAGGGAGTGGACTTGGCTTAGGGTGAGCTTGCCCTGACCTTTTGCTCAGGGGGATGCTCGTATTCCCATGCCCTCTCGCAGCATGACTACTCTACTCCTCTGGAGCCTAAAGTCAAAACATCCCCCCTTCTCTTTTTTTAGACAGCGAGCTGGGTTACAGGTTTCCACTGCCATCACTGGCTAGTGGACTATATGGCCTTGTTTATTTTCTATAAAACCAGTAAATTAGGACAGTAAATGTGTCCTGAGAAGAGATACAGTTTAAATGCTTCTTTGGGAAGTTCTTTTCCTTACTTGAAAATAGAATTTCTGTTTAAAATTACACAAGAATTTCCAGATCAAACATTTCTGTGTGTGGGAGAGTGTTCACAGGCTAGTTTTAGATATCTAATTTATTTCTCTCTGCTGGTTATATGGGGAGCTGAGGTGGTGTGAACCATCCCCTGGAGAAGCTGAAGTCACCTTTGCTGACTGTCAGAGGAACCTTGAAATCTGGCTTGGCTAGATTGGCTAAAGGTCTTACAGCACTCTCAGACTTGCAATTTGTAGGAATAGTTTCAACTGCAAAACAAATGGCAGGCCCACAACTGAAATCTATGATTAAAAGCTTGTTATTATCTCAGCCTGTGGATGACTAAGAGCTGGGGCTATGCAAGCTGCGCTCCTGCCTTTCGCTGACCCATGCGGTGAACCTGAATCTCCATTTTCCCCAGTGCAAGAGACCGTTTATTCACCCATCACACCTCTGTTTGCTGGTCTCTTCTGCCTGGTACCCAGTGACAGGATGAGTGGGAATGGTTTAAAGCTGCATCGGGGTAGGTTCAGACTGGACATGAGGAAGCATTTCTTTATGGGGAGGGTGGTCAAACACTGGAACAGGCTTCCCGGGGAGGTGGTCAATGCCCCAGGCCTGCCAGCATTTGAGGCATTTGGGCAATGCCCTTAACAACACGATTTAAATTTTGGCCAGCCCTGAAGTGGTCAGGCAGTTGGACTAGAGGATCATTGCAGGTCCCTTCTGACTGAAACAGTCTGTTCCACTCTGTTCTGTATCAATTAAGCACTAAGAATCCTGCCTTACCCCAAAGCAACAGGGTGCCGCAGCCTTCCCTGCCCAACGACACTAGCAAGAGAAATGATGCATTGTGCATAATTCCTGTTTCATTTCCTTAATATACAGTGCATACATCACTGCGGTGGCAGCTGGGCCATTATGGACTACTCGAGAGCTGCCTCCAATATATCACATATATGAAAGGATGATATTATGAGGACTTTAATGTCATATGATGATCCCCTGGCATTGTTTGTCAGATTCCTGTTTTGAATTGGTTTGATGTTTGTTAAAGCCCACTGCTGATGGCTGTAACTGCCACAGTGCGTAATTCACGCTGTCCTCAACGTTCACTACCTGATGTCATGCATTTAAGGAAAGTGAATGATGATAAACTACAGGAATATATTTAACCTTAACTGTTATTAAATGATTGCTTTTCTCACCGTTTCAGCTGTCAGTGGTCAAATAGACACTTGCTAATGACTTCTCCTTTTAAAGTATGTGTTGAAACTCCTGAAATTCATCAGGGCCGTTATTCATGCAGTCATACTAACGTTTTTATAGCAGTAAAAAAGGACAACTAGCATAGGAGGAAGGGAACAAGCACTTGCCAATCATTCAGCAGAAGAGCACCATCTCACTGAAAACCCCACATCCCTCCCCAAGAGCTGTGCTATGGGCCATGAACCCTTGAGCTTAAGGAGGGGTTTCAGCCTGTGCCATCACCCGGAGCACGAAGGTCTGTCTTCTCACAAGGCTGGTGCCACTAGGGTAACCAGTCCGAGGGGCTGAGGTCAGCACGAACAATTCCGTAGGTTTGGAAGGCTTTTTTTCCCTTCCTGTGCCTATGATGCCGTTGAGCAGTGCCCTCAAGGCACAGGGATTGGGTCAGCAATGTCTCTTTGCTGCCTGGGCTTTGAAGATGAATCATCTTGTCCGGGGGATGGGCAAGACTTGAACTGGCAGCGCTGCTCTGCTTCAAGAAGCCAGCGGGGTAGTAGGTATGCTGAAGGAGTTAAAGTTTTCTTGGTCTTCCTCAAATGCTTAACTTAATTTAGGCATTAGACTGAGAAGAGGGGGCATTGGTGCCTGATACAATCCTGTCTGCAAGCACTGAAGAAAGCTGTGCTTCACTAGAGGCAGGAAAGCAGGAGATGGCATTGCTGCTGGCTGATGATCCTCTGCAGTGGAGACCCTCGCCACACGGTTTTGAAGGCTCACAGCTCTCAGATGCTGCCTGTGCTTTGTTGTCTCCCTCTCATCCATTCACAAACCAGCAGCTAACAAAAACCCTTTGCACATCTTTTCTTTGCTTTTATGGTTAGATGGCAAAAATGTTCTTCTGGTAGTGGTGTTTATTCAAAAAATAAGCATAATATTTTATTACAAATATTTTGATTGAATTAGTCAAACCAACAACCTTGCATTGTCCTTTGCTAAAATTAACAACAACCGTTTTTGTGATGGGGCTATCAAATATAAACCCAGCAGAGAGATCTCTCGTCTCATTTCTCCAAAGATACAGAAGACTCATCTTCACTTTTGGTTTAGGCTGGACTTGAATAGGTGACCTGTCTGAATGGGAAGGACTTTCCCAGTTGCCTCAGTTGCTTGCTTGATAGTGATTTTGATCTTGCTTCCTTTGATGCATTTCTACTGCTAATCTTTTGTTGATGACAATTCAGTGTTTTTCTCAGGTACCTTGCCTTTACTGAGAAGTACCTTGATACAAATCAGCTACTGTAGTATTAGGGAGATGTTCGAGGTAATGCCTGATATTGCAAGGCAAGTAAAGGCTTGAAACCAGAATCACTAAAAAGTATAGGTGTCTCTCCCTCTTTTTAAAAAAAATATTCTTTTTTTCCCTCCTGCTAAGAAAATCACACAAAGTGATTCTCAGTAGTCAAGAATACAGAAAGGGGAGGAGGTATTTATCACAGCAGCTTGAGTGCTGTAAAGGGACCATTTGAAAAGGACAGAGGATAAAAAGCCATGAATCAATATTTCTATGCGCCTTCTGCTGCTGTTTATTTGAATCCATTTGTTTTGCTGACATATTTCCCATGTGGCTGGAAATGCTATTTCCTTTGATAACATCAGCAATTGATGTGTTGCATTTGCTGTACAGCTAGGTGCATCCTCAGCAAAGGGATGTCACTCTGACTCTGTAACTCTGCTTTAAAAAAAAAAAAGTGCATGTTTCACCTTTATCTCCCAGCTATGCATCCTGCTATGACAGGCACTGGGTTCTGCCATGAGGCAATGCCGCCCTCGCAGGGAACCAACTGACAGACAGGGAACAAATTGCTGTTGACCAAGGGCATACTGTTATTTTTATTGCATGAGAGCTCTGGGATTCATGTGATACAAGGTCTCTGGGAATGAATGCCATCGAGGTCTAGCAGGTCTGTTGCTGATTCTGTAACCAGATAGTGGTGGGAAGATGACTAGATCGGTAGAGAGAACTTCTACAAGTTTTTAAAGTTAGAAAGGACCGCTGCATCAGAAGCCAGAAAGCATCACCAGTTTGCTCGGTGGTGATGCTTATAACAGAGTCCACTGCTTCCTTCACTGGCCACATCTCCCAATTACTTACTTTCACTACTGAGAATGCATCCCTTTTTGCATAATATATCTTTCCATTTGTTGATTGCAGTGGTGTAACAAATGCTATACATTTAATCCAATATTATTTAAATCTGCACACTTAGAATGCAAAGAATTATAAATGGTGAAATATTTCACTAGGAACTGATTTGGCCACACTTGGAATAATGGAGAATTAATTTTGTTAATGGTATATACACGTAGATATATGTACATACCAGCTTGGGGCTGATATTTTAACAAACCCAGAACTCCTATGAGAACATGAAAGACAGGTTTTGTTAAGCTGCAAACTAGAGTTTGACGTGTTGTGTAAAAGTAAGAGCAGACAACTTCTATTATTTATCTGCCTTCCTTTCAATGCATGTTCTGCGAAGACGGCACTTCTGCTAGAAACTCCCCAAGTCAAGCAGCAGTAATTTTAATGACTGACATATTGCTTTATGTAAAAAATGCATCTCGGTCTCTCTCATCATTACTGGTGTATAGAGAAAACAACTACATTCTCTTTCAAGATTCAACAAGAAGAAACAGCTTTCCAGTGAATCACAGAACTATTTATGTTTGGGGGGGAGCAGAGAGGAGAGTGGAATGGCAATAGAAAACATTTCCTGTGTTTTGCCTGCTTTCACTGACCTAGAAAAACGTTTTTTAGCCCCTCCATAGTTACCAGAATATCCATTTTTCTTTTTTGTTCTGTTTTGTTCTCAAAGCCCAGCACCAGCAGGAGGCGATTTCTGTGCTCTTTGAGCATTGGATCAGTAAATGGAGAAGAGCACATCCTTTCTTTGTAAAAAATGTGCAGTCTCCTATAGTTTTTCCTATTCAGGAGCTGCTCAAAAGAACATACCTTTCAAATATAATTCTTGCTATTCAGGAGGTGGTGCTGAACAAAGCTGAGGTTGGATACGAACCTCTTAGGGGGAATTCTTCCCTTTTCAACATGAAGCTGGCTGCATTCCAGTTCAGACCGGCTGCTGCTTCTACTTTTTGAAAGATGTAGAAGCAGATACTGACATAAAGGGATTCAGACTGCCACATGCCAATTGCCATTAACTTGAATCGTACTGTGCACGCTCACACAGGAATTGTGAATCTGTGGCTTCAGAGCCGTTGGGGGTGTGGAAACATATAAATAACGTGGTATGGTGAGGTTCAACTTTGGAGGACTTCTCCCATCATCTGGATGGTTCTTTATCTTCTGTCCAACATCTGTTCAGTGAGTTGTGCAGAGTAGAGGTTCGTGGTTGGATTGTGCTCCTCTCCAGTGCCTGGTGCAGCAGCCCTGGGGCTGGGCATGTGTTTCTAGGTAGACCGCTGCCATGGATGACTGAGCTGGTGCAGACCTTCGGTAAAGTCTAAAGACTGTGTCAACACACCCCATGGAAACCTGCCCCCTTCTTCCCCTTGCCAAGTCAAGTGAGAAATCTTATGACCTTTGAATTCAGGCCTCCTGGCTGGAGCCTACCGAGAAACGTGAAGGTTTTTCAAGTCATGTCACTAGATTTTTAACTTCCAAGGATGATACACTAGATATGTGTGAATGTGGTCTAGCCTTTGGTTCTTTAGAGAAACTGGGGCAGTGTGCAGCAGCCACCACTTTGCCCACTAGTCCTATGGGAGAAACTCTGGAGATTGGGATGTGGCTGGTCTCTGGACTGGTGGCTTTCCATGGCACCATGTCTGTTGGAATGAGGAGAAGGCTACCAGGCTCCCCCCAAAAGAAGGATGGCTTCTCAAGGCTTCTCAAGGTTTCTGATAGTTATTTCAGCTAAAATTCAGATGGCACCCAGAGCTGGAGGGTGGACACATGGCAAGAGCCTTGTGGTCCCTTCCATGAGTGTTGTTCTGAGTGGACCAGGCTAATTTTCCTTAGGCAATGTGAAAAGCCAGAGAGACTTTCTGGCAAGTTGCAGAGAAGGAAGAACTTGTGCATAGCGGCCTGGGTACACTGGGATCTTGTAATCAGCTTTTATAACAGGAAGGATGTGACATCTCTTCTGAATGGCAAGCACAAGCCATGGCACGATCCCGCTCCTTATTGCCCAGATCAGGCACCTGCCCAAAGTGCATTCATTTTTGACCCATGCCCCCAAGTTTTTCTTCTGGTTAAAGCAGAGCATCAAGGTCAAGATGGAGAGCGTCAAGGACTTTTCATGCCTGAGTCTTATCTTCACAAACCCAGCACATGGGCCCTGACCCGGGAACTGCAACAGGATCTGGGAACTCATTTGAGGTAAGTGTCCCCGATTGGTTACAGTACAGGGTGATTGGAATAAGAGCATGGAATTTTTCAGCAGTTTTCTTTGGGTGGAAATTTAGAATGTTTGGGTCTAAGGCAACTTGTAATTTTATAAATTTAAAGATTATTGGCCATCTTGTCTCTGGCATCCAACCCATAAATCAGCAGCATTAGTTCATTGCAATGTGTTGATGGCTGATGAAGTTCTGTAAGCTTTTCAAGGCAGTTCATGAACACACTGAATTATAAGTGCAGAAGTAGTCTTGTGGATATAGCATTTCTCAGCATTATCTGAAGCATGTTCTCTTGAACCATATTTGACAGGTGAATGCAGTAGAGGAAATATGGTTCCAGCGTGTATATTGAAAACAGATGCAGTAAACTGAGTTCAGTGGCTCAGAAGGGGGCAGCTGTTGCAAAGCTTGACGTAGAAGATAAATTATGAGGTGCTATTTCTGGCCTCTGGCAAAAAGAAAGGTGGGTGATGGAAGGTTGACTTGAAAACAACCGCTTCAAATGATTTTGGAATTGCATCAGCTGGAGATATACTGCATTTACACTGATGGATGAGTCCAGAAGCTAATCTAATTCCCCTTATTTTTGTCATACAGGCTTTTCTTTACTTATTTCACTTAGTGAAGAAACATTTAAAAAGCAGTTAAAGTAATTTCCTGCCTGTGACAGTAACACACATGACAGGCTACTTGCTACCTTTTTATTTATTTTTATTTAAGTAACAGATTGCTAAGTATTTCATTCATTTTGTCTAATTCAACCAGTTCCTCCACAGCGATTTATTAATTTGGGCTTTTCTGCATGGAAGTTAACTGCTTTTATGAAGCAGCACATAAAAGCTCACCTACAATATGGCAATTCTCATTGCATCTCAACAGAGAATACTTGAAGAAAATGATATGAAGGGTGGTTAGATTCAGCTGAGATTTCTGGCTGTAACAGTAAGTAGTCCCTGTGCTTTCCTTAATTATGCATTGCAGCAGTGAGTTTTGTAGTAAAATTTCAGCATGTCTTAAGCCCCACTAATGAATACACATAAAAAGAAGTGATTTGTTCATTATTGTTCTGTGTCCTTTTATTCACTGTAAATAAAGTTTATTTTGTTTATATTTACTCCTGCATTGTTTTCCATTTACTTTGTTGATTTGTAGCACCTCCCTTCTGATTTTGATCCTGGGTGACATTTTCAGCTGATGTATTTTAAAGATATTGCACCAATGAATTAAGCTATTTAAAAGCTTAGTCCCTCTGTTCTAGACTTAGGCATATGTCAAACTGGTAGTGTTTGCAGCACAAAGCATCAGGAATGCTATGCTAGCTCTGCTGCGACTATAATTCTGCCAGCAAAAGTTGCCTTAGAGAAGATTTATGGCTTAGAAATTGTTGTCTAAGAGGAAAACACAATGTGTTTGACCATATGAGTATGAAAGGCTATTTTCTTTGAATTCTGCTTTGACTTCAAGAGAGACATCTATGAAGCCAAGTGGATAGGTCTCTGATTTAGGAATAAAATCTGTCCTGGTGAATCAGTCTTGAAGCAGGGAAGGAGCAGCTTGCAAGGAGTGGCGAGGGCAGAGAAACTAATTGTCCTGAATCGTGGTCTGTTAATGTTGCTTATTGCCATGGAGCAATGACAAAACAGAATGGGATTTGATATTTTTTTGCAACATCAGAAGATGACATTTAAAGGATGCTAGAGTCTTAAAATCCATTAAAAGCCTCCTTCTCCTTCTATTTGTATTTACCCGATAAGGTCTACCAGTGGTTAGATACAAATACTGGACAGAAGCAAATGTGTGAGCTTACAATACTGTACATATAAAAACCTCCTAGGAATGCTTCTGCATGTTTTTTGTGCTGATAGGCCATCAGGAAGTTCCATATTTATTTTTCCTTTCATTCTGATATGAAGTCAGAACTAGTCTTCAATAACATTCATCGATGTTCTTGCTGGTTCGTTGCTTCCTTTCATTATGCAATGTTACATGTGTCGTTTGCACCTGAACTCCTGCAGTCCGTGGTGAACTTGGGACAAGTACACCATCAATTAGAAAAAGTCTGAAGCATAATTTTCATGGGAAAAGACCATGGATTGATTTACCCCCCTACTGTTGTAATACAGCAGCTGGTCATGGATCAAGACCCTGTTGTGGTGGGGGCTGTGAAAGAGAAAGGCGAGGTCTGTCCTTCAGAGCCTGAGATCTCAGCATCAGACAAGAGCTAATGAATGGACACAGACAGGGAGGGAGGCAGAGGGACATATGAGCCACTGTTAGTCAGAGGGTTTCAGCACACCGCCAGCCTAACACTTAAGGATTTTATTGAGGTAATGTCAAAGGAGAATTTTGAGGATAATGAGGATAGTTTCACAGATACTTGAAGCTGCCTGGGAAAAAGCACAAAGGTGCCTGAGTGAGTGTTTTAACAAGTGGGAGATAAGGGCTTTTATCCTGAATGGACTGGAGGACAGGGTTGGTTTCCTGATACTTAATGAAAGACAAGAACTGGATCATAAAGAACCTTGAAAGTGAAGCTTACGTTTGATGTGATGGAGAAGGGGGTCCAGAAACTCAAGAGGGGTCTGAAATGGTTTGGTAACATGGCCAGTTTAATGGAGAAGAGGGGAACATGACCGCATTTGCTGAAGGGAACTGAAAAAGTCACTGTAACTGAGGGAAGAGGAAAGAATCTACTCAGGCCACTCACACCTTCGGGTAGGTAAGAGAGGGCATATGCCAAAACGTTACTTGCACCCATTTCCAGGAATGGCAGGATGTGGGACATGGAGGCCCCAGCCAGGGCAGCACCCGGGGGTGGGGGGGTGGGGGGTGGGGATGATGGGACTGTGCCCAGGAAAAGAGATAAGGGAGAGAGATAAGATAGTGAGTCTGAAGGGAAATTAAAAGCTCTCTTTGAAGTTGAGCTTATAGTTTTTGGTATGTTGAGACTGTATTACTGCCAGAAAGGAAAGGAGGAGGAGGGAAAGTTAAGCCAGGGACACAAACCCAACCTGGGTGGAGGAAGAGAGGCCGAAGGGAAGAAATAACTGAAGAAGTAGGAAGAAAATTAGAAAGTACTGAGCAAAAAGCCAGGTTAAACAAGATTGTGGGTGGTAAATGATGCCAAAGCTCTGGGCAGACTGAGGAGGATGAGGCTGGAGCGCTGATTATGAAGTTTGATTAAGATAAGGCCACTTGCTGCGCTGATAAGAACAGTAATCACGAGGGCTAGAGGTTGGTGTCCCTGTGTCTTTAGTCCTTGAGTAACAACACTATGAATCTATTGCATTTGTTATTTCTGTCTTTAAGTTTGTCTATAAAACCTCCTGTATTTGTGTAATTCCTTTTACCCTGAAGTATTTTACCGAGGGGGCATTGGTTTGGCCAGCTGAGATTCTGGAGTCGATCAAAGAGCAGCTGCTGACTTCTGGACACCTGGACAATGCAACATGGAAAGCGGGAAGTGATACCAGCCTTACCGTGTATTATTGTTTGCTTCAGTATAAACACTATGGATAATTATAACAAATGCTAGCTGTGCAGCATTATATTGTTGAGGGAAAGTTAATCAATAACACCAAGAAAAAACTAAAGCAAAGACCTTGTGAAGCCGGATCTGAAACCATACTTGCCAAAAGAAGTTGAACTGTGGTCAAGACAAGTCCATACAGGGAAAGCAAACAGGTTCAGTTCTCGGTCAGCTGTAACTAGAAGGTCGACTGTTGTTTGAGACCCCCAGAAGACTCTAAAATACAGGTAAGGTGCATGCACAGTGCTTAATCAACGAAGTCCCACCTATTCTTGGAAGATGAATAACTATGACTCTTCTGAGAAATGTAATGCATAAACATATGCATGGTGTATATAACTTAGCCTAAGTGTAACATACGGCATGCACATTAGATGGAGCAATCCCCTGTGCATCCACTGCCGCAATACAGGAATGTCTGCTTCTTAATGCTACATTGTGTTAAGGAGTTTTCTTTATTCCCGATTTCGGTGACACCAGGTCCTGAAGAATACATGAGTGGAGCTTCTTTTAATTATTGAGTTGAAAGCAGACCAAGAAACCACACGACAGCCTGTCATTAAAGCCTTCCCCACCATGACAGCTTATTGGAAAAAAAAAGTTTTAATGGACTAGTATTTCCTCTCTTATAGCTGTGGAAAGATAGCGGTCCAGTTTAAAACTTGAGACACGGTGACTTCATGCCTAATCTCCCAGCAGAGGAACTACGGATGCTATTTTTCCATGTCCTGAGAAAATACCAAGAATGAGGAAGTTGATATCCAGTATCTAATACTAAACAAAGACTGGGCACCAGTTCTTCTGTTGCTGCATGCTGGTGGTTCATGCCAGCCAGATATATGCTGTGCAAATTATTTTCCAGAATGTCTTAGAAGTGCAAGCAAATGAAAGATGCAATGAAGAAAGCTTTCCTACTATCTGATTAAAATGTCCTGGAAAGGCCTATTTTTGAAACAGCAATAGAAGTGCTGCCTAACACCTAGAAGCACTGTGCAGAGAGTAATCAGTGGTGGGGCTCTATACGGTATGGTAGCAAAACATCGCCCTGTAAGGGAGGCACTACCTGTTCTCTTCCCCTTTATGTATTGTTTTAGTTTGTGCCGTGATTCTTCCTCCCTGCCTGTCTCCCTTCCCAGATTCTCCCCTGAAAAATCATCTTGTGGCTATCACAAATGTATTCTAAACCTTCCAGTTATCTGCTGCTCGCTATTGGTGAGGATGTATCACACACATAGAGCCATTATTCAAGCAAATACATATGTTATTTTTGCCCCGCCAGTTTTCCTGCATTATTGCTCAGAAAATGTTCCTCTGTGTTCAGCCCTGCAGATGACTGGCTCCACCTCTAGGCGAATGACAGTTGGCTTTACAGGGTGATCTGCCCATCACTGTTTATGCTGGGCTTTTTAATTTTCAATTTGGAAAAATCAGATCAGAATGTTTTGTTACATTGGTGGCTCTCAGTAACTGGCACCACGCTGCTGTTACACTTACCTGCAGGAAGTCTGGGACAAATAAAAGTTTTCACCCTATTCACTCTGTTATGAAAACTCCCAAATTTTTCCTAGATTTTATACCTAAATGTATTGATAATGTCCCTTTTTAAAAAGTTCCTCGCTACTGAGAAAATCCTATTGGCATCAGTTAATATCAAAATCCTTTTCACTTTTACTTTTTTTAAATTACTAAATTATTGTGCTTTTATACCCAACACATCTCGGTATTTGCATTCACAGCCAAAGAAGTGGAAATGGGAAACTGGATTGAAGATTAAAGCACAAAAGCTTTGGCAGATTTTCTGAAAATGTTACTTAATTTATTCTATTATGTACCCTTATTTTACTGGAACCAAAGTTTTCATGGACTCATGCATATTCTCTAAATACATTGTGAGAAAGAAATGAAATAATGATACAATAAACAAAATCTGTTCTGAGAAGTCTACAGTTTCCTTTTTGCTTTTAGTCAAGAAGCACTTGTTTGATAAATGGGGCGCATTTAGAGAGCTGACGATAGACTGCACACACGAGCAGAGGCGGAGGCTCGGTGGAAGATTACCAGGAGATAATGGAGTAAGTCAAATGTGAAAACATGATGAAACTGCAAAAAATTTACATGCTGTTTTGCTTCTTACTTTTGCATTAATAAAACTGGGGCTTTTGTATTTATTTCTACATGCTACCCTGTAAGCATATGTCATTGGATACACCCATTGCAACCTGCCCAGCACCATGGTCCCAGGGGAGTGGGCTGACATCTAATGATGAGCTGTGTAAAAACAGCATTGGTGAAACACCTTCTGCAGCTTTTTACTGCATTAAATGCATTGGGCCTCTTCTGAGAAATCTGAATCCATCGGGGAGCCAGAACGATGCATCCACTTTGGCCCCAGTGAGACCACACTGGTGCCGGCTGAGCTGCTGAGCGCAGGTGGTGCGGGCCTGGAGCCAGTTGTGGTGGGGACCCTCAGTGGGGAACCTGTGTGAGCAGCAGCCGGCGTGAGGGCTGACAGCCCCGGGTTTGAAGAGGGCTGCGTGGAAGTGGCATCAATCCCCTGCAAGGACCACGTGGTGCCAGGGCCCTTTGCCGGGAGTGGGGCAGCTGGACCTGGCTGGTGGGAGCGTTGTCTTCAAAGGTGTCATGCAATGGCCAAACACGTGCGACCTTCCTGTGTGGTATTAGCCACCATGGGTAGCTCAGATATGGCCAAAATCTCACCTTTTGTGTAACCGCACACAAGAGGTGGTGTGTGCTCTGGCCAAGAGCTGTGGCTGGCTGCCTGTGTGCATCCTGGACTGTCAGATGCTTGAAGCTTTCCCTGGTAAAAAGGTGATTAGGTCTTCAGATTTTGTGGTGCATAAGCAAGGATAGAGTGCACTCCAAATTTTTCACATATGCTGGAGGCAAGTGGCTGGTTTTGTAAAGTGTTGAACACAGTTTCAGAGACTCATTTCTATTGCTTACACTGGCCCAGTGTCATCCAGACGTACTAGACTGGTCAATCAAAGGCCCAAGAACCAGCCAAAATGAGGTTACTAATGAATACCAGCCCATATATTTTATTATTTCAATGTGAGTTCCTTTTGATACTGGCTTATGGGACAGAATAGTCACACCCATAGTTAGAAGGATTAACCCATATCACATGCCACAAAAATGCTTTTTCGTATTTTTGCAATTATGCTAAAAGAATTGTGCTTTGTATCGGTGCTGTAGAACCAAACCCATATGAACAAAATACATGCTGTAAAATTACAGGATACACATGCCACCCATCCTGCTACCTCCAGGGCTCAGGTGAGTGCATTGCTTTACATGCCTGGCTGACATGACAGAGCATCCAGCGCATGCTCAGCTGGGGCTCTGGGCCAGGGAACGTGGCTGCACAGGGCTGCCTCTTCTGCCTGTTCCCATGGGCCAAATACTGAGTTATCCTCATAGGCAGGAACTGGGTGATACAGCCCTTGAAATAATCCTGTTTGATAATTTATGAGGGTGAGCATAACATGCAAGACTTGATAAAGAAAGGTAACAGGACACAGGCAAAGAGTGAACCTCAAGCTCTGAGCTTCAGTGGCGCTCCTGGATGAAAGGGCAGAAGGTTTATGGATAGGGGTCCTAGGTGAGGCTGGTCATGTTAATTATAGCCAATTAGCACACTCAGGGCCCTCACATCAGGCACAGATGATGGAGGGGATGTGACCATTAGTGGGGAAGTTAGAAAAATTTCAGTGGCTATACTACTGTAGTCATTGTGCTCTTAATAACTTGCTGCTGATGGTGTTTGGCCAGAGAAAAGGGAGCTTGTTTGAAAATACATTTGCATTATAAAAGCTTCACACAATTCTGGGTCCTGTTCTCTTTGTAAGTCTGGAGAGGAGGAATACAGCCTTACTTGCGGAAGCAGGTATGCACTTGAACCAAATGTAAAGCTTTCCCACTTACCCTAAGTGCAAATTATTTGGCTGAGTTTTTGGCATATGCACCCAAGAGTAAGAGACAGCAGACTGCAGCGTGTCTGCTATGACTCTCCTGTTAGCTACAGGAGAATAGGATCTGATTTGACTATGTATTTTTGTTGCACTCTGCACTGCAAAAGCATACCTGTATGTCTGGCACAGTACAGGAGAAAAGCCAAACTTCTCTGGAGTGTTGTTTTTTTTGTTTTGATCAGCAGCATACATTTACTCTGCTGTTCCCTGGCTGTGCAACAAGTGTGTGCTTCTCTTCTCCACCAAAGGCACCATGCTGGCACCTGGCAAGAGGCTGCTCCTGCTGCCTTGGTGGAGGGTAGTTAGGATTTCTGTATTTTCAAAATACATTGTTTCTTTTGCTTTCTTTTGCTTCTGGAAGATGGCAGAGATTGTTCCAGTTCAGGCAGCTGATTTCTACTTGTGCTGTTTCTTTCTTCTGAACTCTCAGAAATCAATACTGCTGATAAAAATGTGTTAACAGCCTTTAGTGCCCCAGGACTTATCACATAAGCTGGTTTTGTGTGGTTTTTTTCCCTAGGCAGAGCCCAACTAAGAGATTGTAATACAACCAGACAGACTGTATATAGTCTGTGTTTGCAGACAGTATATGGTCAAGAAACACTAAGGGTGGTCTTTCCATACTGTAACTGGCATGCTTTCCATGAAAACTTTACACTAATCAGCTTGCCCTAAGCAGCAGTTGCTGTTGGAAGGGGTATGCCATAGATACTGCCAGACTGGACTATCAGTTCCCTGAGCTCAAGCAAGTCATCTCCCAGAGATTGTCAAAATATGTCTCAAAAATAATGAGCACTTGAGCCTTCCCTTTTGGTTTATCTACTTTCTGCCAGTATTCTGCAAGGGGCTGTCTTATTTGCCATTGAAAGAGCTATGTTTCATGCTCTCCCGACAGACTGCTATTTAAGGCTCTGCTTAGCATTCATATTTCTTTCTTGTCAGAATTATTTTCTTTTTTCATTTGGTGTTTAGAACTAGAGCTATAAATCTAGGAAGCATTTTACATGCTGTGTTAGGGCTTGATTGAAATCCCATTGAAATCAATGAAAGCTTTCCTATTGACTTCAGTGGACTGGGCACTTGGGAAATAAGGAAAAATGGTCTGTTTTAAAATAAGAAGAATTGTATCCATGTCATAATGTTTATTACCAATAGCATGAAATAAAACAAAACGTATTATGCATGGCTTTTCCCAACAGGCCTCATATATCATTTAATTGCCACCTACATACACCCAGATGTGACATGGAGTGCAGCAACAGCTGTCCTGGGGTACTTAATAATTCTGCTTTATGCACACAAGTATCTGAGGAAAAAGAAAATACCCTTATCTGTCTGATACAAATGTTCATATAAAATCAAAATGACACAAGACAGAAACATTCAGCAGAAGCTAGTGTTGCAGCCTGCTTCCAAGCGCCTGGAAAGAAAAGCTCCCTTGTAGCCTCATTTCTACAAATTTCTCTGTAGAAATTAGTTCTTTAATGAGTCACACTTTCCGTGGGTACTGTTAGGAAACCTTGATCTTCCCTTTTAATTTGTAGGAAAGCTTGCAGCTGTGACCTGGTTATCAAAAGTGCTGAGCAAAAAAATAAAAAAAAGTAAATATTATGAAGATGTAACAAATGCTTCTGATACTACTCCATGTAATTAAATACTGATCCAGGAGTCTGAAAGTGTGAAATCTGCATATTACTTTGTTGGCGAAAGTACTGTAGTCTACTGATGAGCTAGTTACAATGAAGATGAGTCTTAAGTCTCCAGGGATTTTTATGGAGATGTGAGGATACTCAGGTCTTGTCAGAATTGCATTTGTATGTGGTGTTCTCAACTAATATTGAAAATAATTATAGTTGTGGTATTGCAAAATGTAATTTTGCTAAGACTGTATTTAAAGCCTGAATCAAATTTTTACATGCTGACGAGGAAAAAAGGAAACGATGCGGAGAAGGCTCTGAGGTGCATGCAAAAACAAGCGTTGCTTTAATGATGAAGTATTTGATAGTGCCTTTATCAGCATGCAGTCATGTGTTTAAATAGCATGAGCCATACATCACTATTGCAGTTTGTCATTTGCCTTATGGGAGGGAAGAAAGAGCTTCTTGTTTGATCTGTAAGATGAGCTAACTTGTTGCACCAGGCAACAGAGGAGGCTCTGTAGAGAGCTCCACACTGAAGTATTTCCTAATCTTTTTTGGATTCCTGCCACAAGGAAGTGCAGTGAGGGTAGTCACAGTGCAAGGAACATTGTGAAAGGGATTAGAAAGGAAACATACCTCTAAAGATCATGGCAAAAAACCCAATCCCAAAAGACCCCAGCTGGTCAGTAAATTACAGAGGTGGTAAGAAAAATAGCTGTGTGCAATAAAAGAGTACAAAACAAAGGAAGAAATCCTAGAACTGAAAAATGCTGGGTTTTTCTTACTTTTTGACTGCTCTATGATGTCAACATAAGCACTTTCAAAATTAATAAAATGAAGATAAAGCTCTGCTGATAAGGATAAGTTCCTGATTTCTCCTCAGGTCACAGTGTTTTTAAATACTGGCAAATAATCTGAGACCCAGTCCTGAGATCAGTGGAAGTGGATGAGTAGGAGTTGCCCTGCAGGTTGAGAACACAAACATGTCTTTCTTGAAGCAGCAAAGATATGCAGACTTCATTTACGTTTCTTTGTGATCACCAGAATATTGCAACACTTACCTAAGCTAAAAATGGTTTGCTGCTTTAGCTTCCCAACTTTAATATTCACCATAAATATCTGTGCTGATATTTGCCTTGTATTACACATCCCACTCAGTAAATGCAAAGATGGAGCAGAAGTGAACAAAAATGTCCTTTCTGTCCTTTTTCCATCTGTGGTTAAGGTGTAGATAGAAATAAATCAACAGCCAAAATAGCGTGTGAATATGCTGAATCCATAATCTAAGAGCTATGCATAATGCGCCAAATCAGCTTCTGGTCTCCAAGACAGACTGTGATTTGTTGGTGTTTACCAAGTTAGAAAATGGAGAGGTTCAAAATTGGTTTGAACAATCCATTGATGCTCAGTGTGATTTTTAAATCTAAGAAAAACACTATTAGTTAAAATACATGAGAAAAAAATGCAATAGGGACAAATTCTTTTCATCACTTGCTTTTATCAAAGCAACTTGAGATAGACTGTTTCCACACTGCAGTGAAATCAGTGGCATCTTCTGCTGTTGTAAAAACAGGAAAATTTTGCCTCATACTAAAATACAAATTGGTGTTTCTATTTGGAAAACAAATCATAAGCTTTTCACTTTTCATGAGACATTTTAGAAAGAAGGCTAGGCATCTCTGCTGTTATCCTCATTTTTTGCTTTTTTTTTGTTTGTTTGCCAAATAAGAGCAAAAGCCCACACAGCTGATATTTATTTTTGGTAAAAAGCCGCTGTTGATGTCCGTTCTTCCATCGCAGTAGCCAGTTGCAAATGAAAATAAAACCTAAGGGAAGCAGACTTGAAAACAAGTTGATAATGCTGAAATTGGTTTTAACTGGTACATTGTTAATTGACAAGATAAACGACTTTCTATGTTATTTGTGCGGGCTTTTCCTCCATTCACAGGAGAAAGGAAACATTGCAAAATGGCAATGTTGTCTAGGCACTTCACAGATCACAAAGTAAGAGCGGTAAGGGTGGTATAACCGCCACAGCCACGTTTGCTTTTCTAACGGGGACTTTGCCGCGGTAGCGCCCCTTTGCCCGCCCGGCCCCCCGGCGGCGGTGGAGTGCTTTCCCGCTAGAGGGGGATGCAGCCCACGCGCATGGCAGCGGGCGCAGGCCCTGGCCGCTGAGACGGGCAGCCCTGCGGATCTCTCCTCAGCAAGAAGGGGAAGCCAAACGCAGGACCTGCTGGAGCCTCCCATCTCAAGTTAAAATTAGTCACTGGGCCTGGGACGAACGGAAGGGGGAGAGAGCAGCCCCCTCCCGGCTCGCCGCGTGCCACAGCTCCACCCGCCACCTCACGACGCCGGCGGAGCCCGCTCCGCCCCACAATGCATAGCAGGCGGCCCCGCCGCCTTCTGCGCTCCAGCCAATCACAGCTCCGCCCCTCCGGACTACACTCCCCAGCGTGCCCCGTGGCGGGGCGTTTCCGATTCTTCCGCCGTCTTCCGCCTGCCGCAAAGTGTCGCGCTGTGCGGCCGGAGCCTGGGCTGGCGGCCGCGGCCCGTGCCCGGAGCCGTGCCGCGGCGAGCCCCGCCGGGCGAAGAGCGGCCGCCATGGGCGGCGGGCGGTGATCTCCCGCCCCGCCCCGTGCCGCGCCGGCAGGCAGTCGCCATGGAGGAGGAGAGCATGGAGGAGGAGGGCGGCTGTGAGGCCATGATGGACGACCAGAACCACAACAACTGGGGCGCCGGCGGCTACGGGCGGCACCTGCTGGGCCCCGCTGCGGCGCCGCTCGGTGACCGCCTGCTGCGCGGCGTCTCCGCCGAGCCCCCGGCCGGACCGGAGTTCCCCGCGGTGTCCGAGGCCAACGGTGTGCTGCGGGGCTGCGAGCCGGGGGCCGCCGCCGCCGCCAAGGGGGGAGCCGGAGCCATCGCCGCCGCCATCAACATCAACGCCTCGACCTCCAAGTTCCGTAAGTGACCGCCCTGCCCTCTGCCCCGGGGGCCTCGGGCGCACGGAGGGTCACCCGCCTCCTCCGCTGCCCCCCTGCTCGCTTCTCCGTGCCCCTTGGCTGGTCTCGGGTCTGGTCTCGGGTCTGTCCTGCGGTAGGCCCCTTCCTTGGGTCTTGGCCCGAGAGGCTTCTCAAAGCAAAATCAAATGGGTTGCAGTGCCTTGGAGGGAGAAAATAACCTTTTTTGCTCGCACTCCAACTGCTGCAGGTTTCCTGTCATGGCAAGATGACGCGGTAGATCTGGCTGTAGAACTGGGAGAGCGAGTGTAGGCAGCTTTTATAGCTGTACAGAGGCACTGTTGAATTTCCTGAAGGTTTTAGCTCAGGTTGTGTTTTCCTGGAGGGTTTTTGTTTCTGGCTGAGAAGCCCAAAGCTGAGCCTGAAACCTTTTTGTGATTGCTGACAGCAGATGGCAATGAGTGCAGAGCTCCTGGGAAGGGTGTGCTGTCCTGGAAGGGACAGATGTCTGCAAAGGCCTGATGAGAACAACTGAAGACTAATTTACACACACATCTCTCCCCGCCGCCCCCCCCCCCCCCCCCCAAAAAAAAAAAAAAATAAAATAAAAGTCTCAAAATGTCTTTTGCATGTAGTTTTTAACAGAAATGGCAAATTTTTCAGTTGTTTTGCTGAGCTAAGGATGAGGCAAGGGAGGATTTTTTGCTGTTTCAATTATACTTTTATTTCCAGATGTCACCTCTCTGGGCAAAATATGCCCTTTTCTCTAATGGCTGTCAGAAAACTTGGATTTGGCTAGTTAAAAGGATTCCTAGAAGTGTAACTATGTAACTGCCATGATGAAATTTTGATGGGAAACACGTTTTTTTCATTGTTTCCCTCCTTTCCCCATTGCTAGCTTACCTGTCCAGCTCCTCAACAGCTCAGCTCTAGAGCTGATCAGAAGCTTGATGTTCAGGCTTCTGGACCCCTGCTTCCCTGGTGGCCTGGGTTTTGTGGCTCTAGGCACCTGGCCAAGGCAGCTGCTTTGAAGTTGAGTCTCCCAGACTCCATAAGCTCTCTGGCTCTGCCTGCCTTGCTTTGCTGAGCTCCAGGTACCTCAGGGTGGCTCATAAATACTTGAGACAGCTGAAATGAGATGTCCTTCAGTCTTGCTTAAACTAAGCTCTTGATTTCCCAATCCAGACATTTGGAGTCTTAGTTTTTCCTTCTGTTTCAGAATGAAAATGGTCTTCAAGCTGGATCTTTACCAAATGGGAAGGTGATTTTCCAGCTAATGTACAATTTATGTGTGAGGGGACGAAGAAGCAGCTGTGCGTGATTTTGCTTAGAGTGTGGGTTTTGAGTTCTTGTTTTCACTTCTCCACCACTGGTATCCCGACATAGTATCTGTCTTACTGATGTTATGTATTGTTTTAAAGAAAATTTAAATTCCTGTAAAATACAAAATTCTCTGACTTAAGTTCATTAGAAGTTTTCTACAACTTTATGATGTGGATAGTTTTGATGGTACATGTATGTGAACAGAACAAGTCCAGTGAAGTAGTACAGATTGAGAAAGTACAGGACCTGAGTTAGGATCCTGCCTGTTCTAATCCTGGCTCTGAGTGAAGTTCCCTTCGTCTCTTCTGATACATTTCCATGTATAGAAGAAGGAGGAAAGGTTACTTTTGATGTAAACATAGAATGAGAAGGGAGACAAGTGTGTGCTAGATTCTCTCCTGCCTTAGTTATGGCAGAGCACGTGTAGAGAAGCTGATTGTCAGCCTTAAGCTTGATAGGAAGGTTGTCTGTTCTTTGCTGCATGAAGAACTTCTTGCAATTGAATGAGCAAGGACTCATGCCTTGCTTGCTTCGTGATGTACAGGCTGAGTCTTAAACAGGTTATCCTACAGGTGACCTTAAAAAATGTGGGTGCTGTATGGTTTCCAAAAATCCTATATGATAAATTGGAGCACCTCTTGACATTCCGATAGGTCTCCTTCCTGATTCTTTCCTCCAAAACAAAAAAACCAGTGCCTGTGTTCCAGTGCCGTAATTACTTGCAGAGTGTTGGTCTTGTTTATGTTCATAGTAGCGGACTAAAGCTGTCTGGTGGACCTTTTTTGGTCTAATTTAGCCAGCAGAACAATAGAAGAAGAAGGTTAGATGGAAACCCATTAAAATCATTCGAGAGGGCCAAATCCAGTTCTCCTTCCTTGAGATCTTGGTGAGACTGAGAACTAAAATCAGATATAATAATGCATGGTTCATGTAAGTAGGTTTTCTTCTAGTTAAGAAAACTTAAGAAGATTTTCCATGTTGTAGTAAACTTACAAATAAATCTGTGTTTACAGTTCATCAGTTTCAGTCGTAGTAATGGATTTATAAAGCAGTAGCATTATGAAAAATATTTTTCAAAGGCCATAAGGGAGAAAAGAGTAAGAACTGTTAATACTTTAAGCAAAAGTCTTCCATAGTAGTAATTGTAGCATAACTCAATTATGGTGAAAAATGAAGAGTGGTTTGGTTGTTTGTTTTTTTTTTTAAATCCTTTTCAAGCAAGGATGGTTATAAATGTGTTTGATGCCAGTCCCATTTAGGGTGGGCACATGTGGCTGTCAGTGTTGACTACCCTGTTGCATAACATAGTTCAGCACAGTGTCTGTGCATTGCTGCGTAGGCAAATTGTCTGATGAAGAAAAAATTCAACATTACTTTTACTAACCAGTCTTAACACAGACTGAGAAACATGTAATAAAAATAGAATAGAATTGAAAGTAACTATGGGGCAGACTCGTAAACTTGCTAATGTATGCTAGGATGTGTCAGGCAGGGGTTATAGCAAAATCTATTGTGTAAACATGCACATGACAGCTGAGATTAAGGAAGGCGTAGAGCCACAGGGATAGCTACAAGTCTGTAGATTAGTCTCAGGCGTCTGCTTGAGGAGTTTGTACACTTTGAGAAAATATTTTAGGATTGTAGGGTGCGTTCCAAATTAAGCAGTAAAGCTTCATATATATGTCATTTTGTGAGATGAAATAATGCTTCTGAAAGATGCCTAGCTGCCGCCTTTGATTTTTATTGTCAGAATAAATGACAGATAGTTGTCAGACCCATATCTGCTTAGTTGACAGCAAGTTGGATTACCCGTCCTGCTTTTTTAGCTATAGTTTTAAAAGAAGGAAGGTTTTTTTATATGTGAATGTAGTGAAGTGTTTTGAGCAGCTTTTCAGGTTAAGTTGTCTCATCTAAAAAAGCCCCAACAGTATCAGTGATTTTTTTTTTTTTTTTAAATGGTATTCTATTTCTTCTGTCCTCTGCCTCTTATGTTCCAGCATCTTTTTTGAATTATGTGTGTTTGTAGATTTTTCTTATCAGTTTCATGGGGGATGTATACAGAGTCTTGGACTTTTTGGGTGGTTTTTTGTTGTTTTTTTTTAATTTTCTTGGGTTTTTTGCCATTCTTCTGATTGAAGTTATCAAAGAATTTGTTAGCTTGGAGCAGGCTGTGTTTCAGTTATGGCTATGATACTGAAATATCTAGGTTATGATGTAAAGCTCATGCATATTCTTTTTCACTTAAATGGTTTCACTGCTGCATTTGACTTCAGCAGTTTCTCTTTTGAAGTTTTCTGTATATGGAAAAGCAGCAGTTGTTTCTCAAGCTTTACCTGTGAAGTCTTTGGAAAATGCTGGCTTCCTTTCCATTCAATCAGACTGATTTCTCTCCCATCCCCTCCCCAAACATGGCTGTAGCTGCATAAATCATACATTCTAGGATTCTTTGTTATAAAGTATATGTTACTTCCAAGAAATTTAATAAATCTCAATGAAATGAAAGTCATATTTTAGTATTGCCCTTTCCTTGCGATTTGGAAATGGAGGCTGTTGAACAAATCCTTTTAAATTTTGAATAACTAATGTAGGGATAAACATTTAAGAGTGACTTCCTAAAAAGGTGGAAAAGTAAAAAATATGTTTCTAAAAGGGCAGTCTGTCTGCTTTCTAAGGATTTGGGTCATTCCTTTCTTTCTTGGTCTTGAGGTTCTGGCAGTGTTTGTAATTCAAGGGTGCTACTTAAACTCATCCTTCACTTTTTGTGTGTATGTAAGCACTGCCAGAAAAAAAAGGTTGTTACTAACTTGTGACAGTTATTAACATTTTAAAGTAATTTGTTTTCTGGATTAGAAGAATAAGTGATTGTTTGGTGTGTAGTCTTGGACTATTAACTGTATAAATGCTATGGTTGGCTTAGTTTCAGAACTGAAATTTGGAAATCAAATGAAATAGTAGTTGTAAGAGTCTTTTGAATAAAAATGAAGCTGTTCTGGAATGTTACTTTGAACTCATCAGTGTTTCCTAGGCAAGTGTCCCAAGGCTGTTCATAAAAGCATTTTGTCCTTTACCTGTGCAGCACTTCTAATGGGCAGGACTCCCTGTCTGCAGGTACTTGTATTTTTTTTTTTTTTAAAGTAATAAATGGACATCTCAACAGCCTGTTAAAAGTTATTTTGCAGCGTTCTCAATTCTTCCTTGACTATTTTCTTCAAATGAATAGAGCCCATCTAATATGTTAACCCAGATGTGGGTGTGATTATACATTGAAATCTTAAATCAAGACTTGGTCTAATATTTATGCTGACTTCAGTTTAATATCTGCAGAACAGAGTACTTCTGTGGAGACCCACCTTGTTTGATGTAACGAAGTAAGACACAAATGCTCAAAATTTGCTGCTGAGTGTAAGTGTGAGTAGTAAAGCTACTATGTGGAAGCTGCTTCTCAGAGGATCTGCCCAGAGCCTGGGCTCTGTAAGGGGCAAGAATTCAAGCGAGGCATTGCGAGAGAGACGAAGAAGGGGTGAATTTACAGTCAGGCAGGTGCTGTGCTGTTCCTGACTGCATGGAGGCTTTTACCTTGTAGAGGTGACTTGCTGGACATGTTAAGTTAGGTCCTACTAGTTGTGTACCCAGACCCTGTAACCTTTATCAACTTGTTAGCAAATGGTGGTGTACTTTCAGATTGCAGGGTGCTGTGTCAGGTCAGCATCCTGCAGCACTTGGTGGTGGTGATCCGTTCACTGCTCAGACACTTACTAGGTTAACTAGATCTGTTTCTGTAACAGGTATGAAGCACGAGTGAGCCATTGGCTAGTTGAGTGAAGAGAGTGCTAGGAGAACTACAATACTAAACAGATACACAACAGGAGTCTGTAATACCTGCTCTTACAGCTAGCGTTCAAACACCTCCTTGTCTCACACCTCTTTTTATTCTGCGTTCTGTTTGTAGTCTTCTTTTTCTCATGATACTGTTAAGTCTTGCCTGTACTTCTCTAAAATTGTTCTTCATAATGCTGCCAAAAGTGACTTAGCCAGCTCCTCTCAACCCCTTGTGAAACTTAACGTTTCAGAAATTGCTCTTTAAACCCAGCAGTGAATCTACGTTTACGCATGTATTTAAAATGCAGCTTGATCAAAATATTTCTTCTCAGTGTGGTGTCCAAACTGCATTGTTTGGGGTGGGAACTGTCTTTATTCTCTGTTCCATATAGCCCAGACCCACATGCAGAGTTTAAATGAAGAAATGACTTTACATTTCCTTGGCTGGATAGTTTTGATATGAAGTACACCCTGTGCTGTGAGTTACTGAGGGCTTTGTTTTCAGTGAGTGCCGTGAAGTTTATGGAGGTGTGACAAGCCAGCTAGGTAGTCCTGTGAGTACATCCTTGAAGGGAAGGTGTTAACCCTTCTGCTGTGGCTGCTATTGGAACTGAGCCATGTGTGGTTAGTTCAGAAATCCTCCCTGAAAAGAGAGAGATTAAAACTCTGTGTCTGTGAAGGCACACCGACTGACTGGCTTGCGTGGTAGGGTGCAGTGGGGAAGCTCAAAGGGAGAGTCAGGGAGTGATGGGGAACGCTAATTTAAATACCTCCTCTTCTTCCCTGTGTTGATCCTTATCTGGAAAAGGAGTACTATTGTGCCTGCTAGAGGGGGAACCGTAATACTGATCCAAAGGCAGAGGGAATTGCATCAGCTTTTAGGCCAAGGGAGTTGCTGGTCCTACCTGAGACTTGTAAAATATATGTGCTAGGAAGGAGTATTCTGTCAACTACTAGTCTTGGCCAAAGCTTGTCCTCCTGCATGTGAGGACCTGGTGTTAATTGTTGATTCTGGACTCCCACAAGATTGCATAATTCATTAATGTGAACCAACTACCTAACTAGTCTTTTTAATTGTTACTGTGTTGTCATGGTAGGACTTCCAGGAGTTTGTTTTTCAGTGCTACTTGGGCCCTTAAGAAATATCCAAGCACTGATTTGGCAGGTTTTCTGATTTTATTATATTTTCTGTAAATAAAAAGTTACAAATTCAAGTCTGGGTTTTACTTTTAGATTAGGCTATCTTAGTGGAAGTGAACTGTTCCCAGCTTTTTAGCCAGTTTACTGGTGTAACCTGAAATTGCAGAGCATTCACTTGCTTCTAAGCTTTTAGCTTTAAACTTTTAGCAAAGTTACTAATGTAGTTTTGTCTTTTTCTTGTAGTAATGAATGTTATAACAATTGAAGATTATAAGAGCACATATTGGCCAAAGTTGGACAGTGCCATAGATCAGCTTTTAACTCAGAGTCCTGGTGACTACATCCCTATCTCCTATGAACAAATATACAGGTAAGGAAGCTATGGTTTGTTTTTTTTTTTTTCTTTAAAGTTAAATGTTTGTTTTACCTTGCAGCTTATGTATATATCATATTTTCTTTGTGAGGAGGAAAGTGGGAAGGTTATGTGGAGTACAATATTGTTTAAATAGTTGGAATGAGTGAATAATAGATATATATATATCTTGACATCCCATGTTAACAGTAATAAATGGTAAAGAATTAAAATGTGTAGGTGCTGAAAACATTAACATTAAAGTAAGATCAAACACAGTTACTTGGTGTAATATATTAAGTATTAAAGTCTCAACATCCCTTTCCTCAAAGGGTAAGAAGACGACTGGCATGGTAGGTGTTTGACTTCTAATGTTTCAAAAGGCTTCTTTGTCATGTCTAATAGCAACCAGTTTGGTGCAGTAGAGGTGCAGAAGTAAATAGAAGCAACTAGTGCCAAGATCCATCCGTATAAACTGTCATTTGTGTGTTTTGCATTAGGTAGATTTGGTCTTGGACAGCCAGCTGACTGCATGCGCAGTTAGAGGCTGTCTGAAAGACTGATAAAAGGTTCAGTCCTTTATATCTCATTCTTGTCTGGAGAATGTTTGATTTGTACCTGGCCTGGGTTTACTTTGCTTTAAAAGGGATCTAGGCACACGCCAGAACTCCTCTGCAGACTAAACGAGTGCACGGTAGTGGGGATGGTAGGGGATTTGCTTCAAAACCACACTGCTGCTCCAAACTAGAATGCTAAATGCTTTAGAGACCTGGCAGTTTCTTAAGAGAGTGACTGAAACGGAGATTTTTGGTTCCGTAGGTGACAGGTATTCAGGGTGTTGGTAAACAGGATGGAAACTGGGTAGCTGCTGCTGCATTTATGGGCCAAGATGTTGTTAAAACTACTGGGCCTTGCCAGTAACACCGCTAGTAGCAATGCTGGCTTGGTTTTCTTTACCATAGTGTTGCACTCTATGAAATAACGCTGGTGGCTCTGTCACTGATTGCTATTTTTAGAGGCTTTCAGCACTACTGTCTACTGCCCACTTGCTCTTAGCGACTTGGTCTCTCCAGTTTGAAACTTTGAGTTAGGGAACCAGATACGAGAATGGCAGGTGTTTGGTCTTCCCTCTTAATTCCAGTTAAAAACTTCATTAAACAACTTCTTCCCTCTCCAAACTTTTGGAACTGCTGTTATCAGGACTTGGACTTCATCATGAGTATAAATAATTAAGATGGTCATTTGAATTGAGAGACATTTTGCAGCTTTAGTCTAAGTCATCAAAATCCTTTCCCCAGCTTGAAATCCCCAATGTGCAAACAGCCATTGCTAAGAATTAAGCCAACATCTCATCTCTTGACAGTCATCTCTGACGACGAGTAGGTGTACAAAATTAATGATTTAATACTTAGAGTAGTTCCATATCTAGTTGTGGTTTTCAGATAACTGGAGTTCATCCTTGTCACATTTTTATTCCTCAAAAGTTTTGTTTATTGAAGGCATAATGGGGTTTAGGTTTCTGCTAGATAACCCTTATACCATCAAGGTGACACTTTATGCAGTATTGTAATGATGCACAGATGTCTGCTGCATGTATTTTACAATTACCAAAACAAAATATTTTCTGTACTTAAGTGTTACTGATAAAGCTAGTGTGTTAATTTTCTTTTAAAAATTATGTCTGTGGTTGTAATTACTCTGACACAGCCTCCTCCAACCAGGAGATTGATATTTTATTTTTAAATTTTTAAACTATTTTTAGTGTTCCTTTGCTTGACAATCTAGATTGTTTGAGAAGGGAAGGAAAACTGATTTTTTAATTTTTTTTTTTTAAATTTATTGAAGTTAATGAGGATGCTTGCTTGGAGTATTATGGAAAGTCTGTAGCAGAACTGGGGTTTAGATCCTTTCTGCTTCCCTAGGCTAAGTCTTTAGTCTGAAAAACAGGGTGGTTTTTTTAAATGTTTTGAACAGCTACATATCTCATATATTTTTTTTTTACAGTGAAACTGAGCTGCAAATACAGTGGTGTTTTTGATCGTCCTTGTGCTGACTAAAGGAATCAAGGTTTCCATAATGTAAACTCAAAATATGTTATGAGATACCCAAACTATTATGTTTGTCATGATCAGTGATAACTGTAGGTGTCTACTCCGCAGCAGTGAAAGCTAGGAGATAGCTTCGAAGGTGTGTATGCAAGTACTTCCTACAGATCAGTTTACCCATAAGGTGTTGGTGTGATCAGTGACTGTTTTCATTTTGAGTCCAAAGCTTGCCTGCGCATAGTGCCCTCCTATTAAAAGGGTTAAATATATTGACAGAGAGATTTGAAGGAAACTTCGAGATGAGGAAAATACGAACAGCTAGGTTATGCTTGTGGCAACTTTTACAACTGCCTCCCAGGTACAGTGCAGTTAGATCAGTGTTCTTCAAGACACCTTACAGATCTCAGATCTGCATCGCTTTTACTAAATGCTTACCTTCTAATGCTCTGCTTGGCTCTTCCTTTTCCCAAGGTGTTTGGTTATGCTAGAGGACTAACAAACTGGTGACTTCTTTGGGGTAATAGCAGGGCAAGGATGATTCACAGAAACAGCCCGTAATCAGGAACTGAAAACAGGATCTGAAAATGGGGAAGGAACCTCTAAACAGCAGTGTTCAGATAAAATGTAAATACACTCTGCGCATACATACAGAGACTGGTGTTTGAGTAGAGAACAAGTTGCAGAAGTAGGTATAGTAGTATTATAGGTAAAACTAAGCAGAAGTACTTTAAAATTCATTTTGATTACGTTGTTGCAAATGAAGTGCTCAGCTTGTGGAAGTGGCTGTGCACTGGTTAGTTACAGAGCAAACAAACATGGCCATTTGCTGTTGTCACTTAGCTGGCTGGTTTGTAAAATACCACAAAAATCAGTCTGCCTTTTCTTGTCAGTGTTTCTATCTTTGATCCAAATTAAATTGATATTTTTCTGTGTACTGCATCATACCAAAATGTCCTTTGCACTTGCTTGTTCCAGAATAGGATCTGGTATTGGTAGACTTCATGTAAAAAAAAAGCAGGATGACTTTGACTGTTATTTTAAAGAATATCAAACTACAGATACTAAATTATTTAAAAAATATAATAGTGGGAGAGGTGTGGGGTTTTCTTTTGGTTTTAAAGAAATGGCATGGTTTGCCAAATGAGTAGACCTTGTGTAGGGATGAATGCTGTATTTTTGGAACTTTTGAAGTTTTCAAAGGGAATAAACACAAACTTCTGAAAGTTACTGATAATTCCCCTCTAAAACCTTCCTCCAGAAGACTGAGAGTGGCAGTTATTGAGTGAGAGCACTGTCTTGGCCCCTGAAGGCTTGGAGTTGGTGCCTAAGCTCTCACTTGCATTTGAAAATTCCAATAGCCCATAGTCTATGGTTGTTTTAATCCCATCTGCAGTTTGTCATCGTGCCACCTTCTCAGTAGAGAATTGGAATGGCTCATTCCCCTGCAGAGACACAGTGTTGCTCTACCATAGCTTTAGGCTTTTGGTGCTATTAAAAACCTGCAGAATCCAAGTCTGGGATCTGAACCTTGCTGGAAATTGTTTGCATGTGTCCTAAGGAGCAGTCTCTGCTCTAAGTTATTTGCTGTCATAGCACTCTGTACATAGAGATCATGGGAGAGGGGAGCAGAACAGACACGTGGGGAGGGGGTTTGGCTTGCACAAGATAATGGGTGAAGTCTTCTTTGTGCCTCTTGACTTTTGGCAGCTAGCTTTCAAAGTGCTGGCTTCAAAGAATTGAAGTGCTCAAGAGAAGTAAAAGCTGCTTGGTATAGATAATGTTGGTGTTACTCCTGATGGTGATGAGTGCCTTAACGTAACTACTTGCTGAAAGTAATAAATGTCTTTTGTTTTACAACTGTTGTAAATATGTTTTCAATACGTAGCCTTATTTTGCAGATATGTTATGTTGCAGTATGAGAGCAATAAAATGTTCTTAAAAAACAAAGGTAACACTGAAGACCAGGGTTAACACAGCCAAGCTATGGAATGTACAGTTAAAGTTTTGTTGCTCTTTCTCTGTGTCTGTTTATTATTACAATGTATGGTTTTCTTAGAATTTAAGTAACAAAGGATGGAGTAACACACTTGGGTCTGTAATTTTAGCACTTTTGTCATTTCTTTTTAAAACCCTAGCACAATTTTGGTACAACTTCTATGACTCTTTGTCAGTGTTGCCCTTTTTTTTTAATAAGAGTTTTACCCTAGAATATGCAATAAACATGCTTATTTTAATGGAGACTTCGTTCATATGGGAGAGGCAAAAGCCAGAATTAGGAGTGTGCTGTTGACAGAATTATCCTGGCTGTTCTGAAGTGCACTATTAGCTAAAGTGAGATTGGGGAGGGGGAATGGAACGGACACACTGGGGCTTCCAGGGGAGACTTAAGAGTCTGCCGGAACTCATTCCAAGCTTAGGGCTGTATTTAAAAGTTCAGCAATCATTCAGTTAACTCTGTCCTCTAAATTGAGACTTGAACAAAATAATTTTAAGTCTGTTACTCTTCATTGCAAACTGTTGTAAGTTCATTGTTTGTTCCTATATTTGTTTCTGCAGTTGTGTGTATAAGTGTGTATGCCAGCAGCATTCGGAACAGATGTATAGTGACCTAATAAAAAAGATAACTAACCACTTAGAGAGAGTCTCAAAGGAGCTGCAGGTAAGAAGCTGCACAATCTAATTCTGTCTTTCCTGGGATCTGTGATTATATCAGAGCAGCATGTAGGTGGCCCATGGAGGGGATTGCCATTTAAGACTGATTTATGCTAGTTCACTAAATTGTGGGCTACTTCATTCACTAACTGGCTGTCAGATAGAATACCAACTACTAGATCCAGGTGCATGGCACTGACTAGCCTTAGAGATCTGGAAAGCAGTGGCTAAACTTGAATATGTAATATAGAATCAAAGACCAGAGAATGGGAAATATACAGTGTAATCTAGGATGTAAATGCTTCAGTCAATCTGAGCACATGCCGTAGATGTCTGCCATTGCTATGTTAGTCTATATAAACTGCTTACGGTCCTTGTGCACCACAAGTAGTGTGAAAGGGAAAATCTAAAGGAAAAAACTGAAGTGAAGTAAATATGAATTGTGAAATATAAATTAGGAATTATTGCATATGTAAGTTTTCTGCTACATTTTATTCTGCATTTTTCTTGCCTATCTCTAGATGTCAGTGGTTTACAGCAGTCCTAATACAATTTGTATATCCCTATCCTTCTCTGCATCTTATTTGTGCATCCATGTTTGTTTTCATATGTGTTCCTTGTTGAAAATTCCTTCTCGGCTAGAATCTCCAGACATGTTCTTGAAATTGTCGTTGCTGTAGCAGCAACACTGTTCTATTTCCCTACAGCTTTTGTCATTTCTGTAACTGATGTTTGAGTTCTGTACTGACGTGCAATGCATCAAGTAGAGAATGCCAAATACAAAGGAACCCTAAACTACAGCAGCTCCTTCAGTGCTTCTAACAATTGATAACTAATTTCTGTCAGTCAAAAGCAGTCTTACTACTTTCAACTGCATCAGGTACTTCTGGCTAAATGTGCATTCCCATCAAAATATATAGCACTGTGATCACTCTGTCCTTGTCATTTCACTCTCTTTCACTTGTTGCTTTCCTTAGGAAGACAAATAACCACCCTGCATTTAACGAGCACGGTCTTTGGGGCAGTCTTTGACTATAAAATACCTGGGTTGTCTTGAGCTAGGTTCTTTGCTTCTTTTCTCTTTTACAATTTCTTTATTCTTCATGGAATGATGGCCTCGCTGTTCTGTAAAAATCGGTTAGCGTAGATGGATGTAGTATTTAAAATAAAGCCTACCCTTGGTCTGCTGAGCTCGTGCAGCTTGTACATTTTCCTTCTGCTTGTGAGAGCTACGAATCATTGCAGCTGTACAGGTTTGGCCAGTTCTTCTGATGCATCCCATGGTAGTGTACTGCATTACTTTGCTTTGAATTTGGGAATACCCCAAATTCTTTACTCTGTGGCAGACCTTGGCGTTTCCTTTAAAGTTCCAAAACTGACTGAGGCAGCTGCTTTTGAAATTTGCTTTAGCACATACATGCATTCAGTGCTTCTGCCTAAAAAGAAGGCTGCCTTCTGAATATCAGCTGTTGCAAGAATAATTAAGACACCTATTTAATGTAATCTTTGTCTTGCAAAAGTTTTTTTTACATAGGTTAGACACACCTTGTGGCAAGAGAACTGTAACATAACATGATATCATCTTTGAGTGTATTACGTGAGTTTTGTCTGATGCAAATGTGACTTTGGATTTGGATGGTAAAATCCATCTTTTTGAGCTGCTGGAAGAAAAGCTCATGTGCCTTCAAAAATTGTTCTGTAAAGAAACTGTTTTAGCTGTGAAATTTACCCTTAAGAAATTACTTGACTACAATATATTTTATTGTCCTGATACTTCTGTGATTTTAATACATTTCGGTGTCAGTCACTTGGGTTTTACATTGAAAATGTGGTGCTAGATCTTTAGTGTAGCAACAACAACAAATTATTTTGTAAATGTTGGTCACTTGGGAATTTCTGGTTCACACAGGCAAACAATAAAAAAACCCCACTATATATATGTGAATCCTCAAAATGCACAATGTGGTGTTTTGCTTTCTCTGACATAAGCTCATTCCATCTGCCAACAATATTTAATCTAATTGCAAAGTTCTGCTTAATTGGCAAGGTGTGACTTGGTGCAAAGTAATCTTCTTTTTACATGCGGAGATGCAAATGTAGCCCAATATAAGCAGGAATGTTAGTTTGTGTGAGAAAGCAGATGATCATGAAAACTGAAATTGCACGTAAATGTAATGTCTTATTCTGGACAAGCCATGCAACTTCTTTGCATAGAAGTGCAACAGTGTAATGGCAAGTGAATTGCAGAATATCTGCGCATGTAACTAACATGCCAGAGCAAGCTGCTTCCTACAAGAACACTCATCAACAGCAAAAGCAGTAAAACTGTCAGATACCAAATTGTAAAAGTGGGAGCATCTCAGGGAGCTGGTCCGACTTGCTCTTGCATGGTCGTGGCCATTTTGGATTTGTCTTCTTTCTGCGTGGCGTTCACTGCAGTAACTGTCGACATCTATATTTTTATGTATTTACCACCCCCACCCCCCCCCCCCCACCCCCCCCCACCCCGCCGCTTGCCTGGCCAGCTGGCCTCAGCTGAAGTCAGCTGAGTGGGGGGTGCTCAGTGTCCTGAGCTGGGTGTCGAAGGCACTGCCACTGGAGCCCCATGGTCATACAGGGACATGCACACACTCCCTGGTCATCCCCTGTGTGACTTTCGTTCTTCCACACTGCAAGACACCTTGTGTGGCATTTGTTTGTTGCCACATATATTCCTGAAAGTCTGCTTCACGGATTGTCACCACAAAAAAATAACTTTCAATGGTGACAGAGGCATTATGAAAACGTGGGTGTGCTGAAGTATTCTCTGCTTGTTAAACATTGGGTGAAAAGCAGTGAATGTTGCCTGCTGAGTAATAAATAGTATGTTTAGTTGGGATGAACTGCTTGTCATCAGACCATCAGCTCTTTATGGGTACTCCTATATCCCAAGATTTTCTGACTCCCTCCTTACTATGTGTGTACATAAATGATGCTCTCTTCATGCAGTTTGAGTTACGGAGAGACTCTGAGCAAAGGTTGCCTTCCTTTCTTGCAATTGATGTCTGACCAGCTTCTTTGCATTAATAAGGTTGAGTTTTGCCATGTGGAGCTTCCACTAATTGAGAATTAAATTTCCACAGTTCTTGAGCTGATCAGAATTTTGGATTTTGTGTGCTTTTTTTTTTAAAAAAAAAAAAAAGGATGGCTGCAGAAAGCACAAATGAACATGTTTCCTGTTGTCTTGGGGTCTGTGAAGCCTGTAGTATACAGATGATTTTTTTTCCGAGATGTTTTATTTGGAAACATTTTATTAGTGATGGACATAGCCCATTATGTTGTGGTTTAAAATAATGACAGCTGTTTTTGTGGGTAAGTGCTGAATCATTCAGATGTATGAGGTAGGGTGGATACACAGACATATGCTTTCAAATGAAATGCATCTCTTCTTAGAATGAATAAAATTATATTTGCATTAGGCACTAGTGTTTCTGGCTTCGCTTATTCTTATGCACTCTGATGAAGTAATTTAAAATCAAGTACCCTGCCTGTTACATATCTCTTCAGCAAAAGACAATTGAAAGTACTTCAAGCACTGGCAATCAAAATGCACGGAGGCGTTGAGATGGCCCGTAACAAAAGTAGATATATATTATTTTTTTTCTTGGTGGAAGTACAGTGGAATATTTTCATTTTAGTTAGAATAATATCAATATTTCCTTTAGGAAATGACTGAGAGCTGAAAAGCAGTTGTGTTATACCCTCTTTTAATTTAGAGAAAAGAGAAAAAAGGATCTATTGTTTTCTGCTTGTGTGTGTTTGGTGTTTCTTTTTTATTATGAACAATGTTTTTTGTTTTTTTTTTTTTATAAAGAACATGACTGAACTGAGCAGCCGCTGGTGTTGTAGATAATATGTATGACTGCTGGTGGTCACCAGGACCTGCAGATTTAGGGTCTTTGCTGTGCAGTGCCAGAAAGTTTTCTTGCCTTCTGTTAATCCTTACAGTTTCTCGAACCAGTCAGTACAGTGTATGAAAATACCTTCTCACTCATTGTTTCCTTGGAAGAATATGCATTGGAATCAGGTTACTGTAAAAGCTGTTCTGCTATTTTGAGGGCTGCCAGATCTCTGGGAACTGAGTGCCTTGTATCATGTCAGTTATCTGTTGCCATCTGTTCTTAAAAATGTCAGCAGTATCTGTTGTGGACAATTTGTTCTTTTCTTGCCTTTTCCTTTCTTTGTTTCTGTCTCACGTTTACCTTCTACTTGTCCTTTGGGATTATATGGAGTTTTGCCATCCAGTGGTGAAGAGCCTGTGATTCCTGACCCAACTCTTTCTGAAACACTAATCTGATAAAATACAGATGCCTTACTCCAAACTTCAGAACCTCATCTGAACTTAATTATTTGTCTTTTAGAAACACTGTGTAACTTCCAGCTTTTCCCCTGATTGCAGGAGTAAAAGCATGAAGCCTAAGTGGCTTGTCATGTTTACCTTGTAGGCTTTGCATATGGTCAGGGTGGTAAAAAATGCATCCCAAGTAGTGCTTGGAGGGACTAGTAAAACTGACCTAATTGTGGGCAGAGTTACGTGCTGGGTACCACCTCATAGCAGTTCTTGATATTTATACTTCAGGGTAATTTTACCCCAGATGGTTTTGCAGATATATTTTGCTTTCCTTCCAAGGTACACATGACCTTTATATAGTGCTGTATTGTAATTGAACAGTTATGCCAGTCTGTAAAACAGAGCTTTTGATGACATCATCTGTGGCTCGTTTTTGTGTAAACTTAGTAAGTTAGATTGCTAATGAAGTTATGAGTTTGACTTTAGTAATGTATTTATGAAGAAGCCCATTCTTATTACACTGTTTGTATGCGCATTGTCTGATTCACTAGCGAAATGAGAAATAGCGAGCCGCCTTCACGATTCATGTCTCATCATTTGTAGCATAGAAATAACACTCAAATTAGCTCTTGTTAATTTGAAATTAGTTGATTTGCTGGAATAATTTCCATAGTTGCAGTAGTTTCTCAAACACTTATGCAGAAAACAAATCCGCTTCCTCTGTTCTGCCTGTAGAAAACCTCAGAAATAGAGGTGGAAAATGGAAATTGAGAACTTGCATTTCCTAACTCTTTTCTTACTAAACATGTTAAAACCCTAGTGTTTCTTAAAGTCCATTTGGGTTAACTGAATAATCTGTTAATATCAGCAGTCTGTTTTTTAAAGAGGAGATTCAGACTAGCCATTTATCAGGTCCATAATACTTAAAAGGGGGAAAAAAAAACCAAACCAAAGAACACAACCACCAGACATCCAGTGCCACAGGCATTTATCTATCAGTTTTGCTAGGTGAACATTGCTTCACTGTGTGTGAAACAAGCCTTTACTGCTGTGAAACGCACTGAATTGCATGAGAACAAGTGAATGATCAGTATTAGAACTGAGATGGCAGAAACCAGAAGTGTTAGAAATGTGTGCATCTTCGTGTGTGGATGTCAAAAAGGTGGCTTTTGCTTTGAGGTAGAGGTCACCATGTTGCCAGAATTGCCATTAAAAATGGCATTGTCATGAGCAAGCTAACCTGAAAAAAGTATCCTTGTCTGCAACTTTTTGAAAAAGATTGTATTCCTGCAGTCATTTTGAGTTCCTTGCCACACTACACTGGGTGCTGCAGGCCCTTATACAATTATGGAAAGGTTTAAGTAAATATGGCACAAATTAGTATGTTTTTACTAGATGGAATTAGGACGATTTGATGGTCCTTAGATAAAATGTCATCTCGTTTTACAGACATAAAGAATAGAAATGGAAACATGTCCTATGTCTGCTACCCTGCTCTAAGACAATTATATGAGGGTGCATAACGATGATGTACAGCTTTGAACAGTTTTGAGTGCAGACTTGAATAGGAAGACACAGTCAGTCTTTAAATGAATTGTATTTTGGCTTGATGTCTGGCTTTTGTAAAAGGTTTTAATAGTACTCTTGTCTAGTGAGGTAGACCTGGGCATCACATATATTGTCTGCAAGGCAAAGTAAACAAATTACATTTTCTTGAAAAGAACAAAAACTGGTTTAAAAGATTCAGACCACTTGCATGAATAGCAGGTTAATTTGTATAGTCATAGCCATTCTCCCTTTTCACTTGGCAGGCGTGGGAGAGGTGCTGCAGCATGTATGCTGGCATTTTGGCAGTGAGCATGTTCCCAGGAAAATGGAACTGCCCATTCAACGTAGGAATGTAAGCTTTACTGAATATATTGCTGATTGTGCCAGACGACTATTCAGAAACAGATTAACTTTGTGTTCCTCAAGCAAAGAGCTGTTGTCACTGTTTCTTTCTTGTGAGCCATTTCTGAGTTGTCTTGAGCCAGCAGCATGCCTTCTGGTTTTGTTCCTATGTTTAGTTAAAGAACAATTTTCAAACTAAAAAAACCCACATCTTTTTCATGTGTACAGTTTCTTGCCCACAAATTCTTTGGAATGCCTAGATATTAGATTTCAAATAAGGGAAGGGTAATTGGGTCTCTAATAGCTTGCTTTGTTTGAAGATGTCTGTCTTACATGTCATCCTTTCTCAAATGTGTTTTCTTGTTACTTCTCATGTCTCTTGGTGCTGAGACGTCCACTATGGTGTGTAAGGAGGTTAAATGATGTCTTTAACAGCAGCCGTAGTATTTTATGCTAAGAAGTAGTTGGCTCAAAAGCAAGCCTGAAGACGTTGAACAAATGCAACTGCATCATGGCATCACGATTTGAGAAACCTGACCAAAACATCCAGTGGACAGAGGCACTATATATAGTTGCTACTAGACAGCTGTTCTTAACCCTGTGAGTGGTAGATGAGTGCAAATGGAGGAGAGGAGAGGAGCGATGTCTCCCCATACAGAGTGTCTTAAGAAAACCCCCAAAACAGCAAGCCCAGCGTGAATTGACAGTTTGATAGGATTCAGGATAGGGAAGTGAATGAATGAAGGAGCCTCTTCCTTCCTGGAAGACCTTAGGCTAGCAATATATTTTTGTTTCTTTGAATAGCTTCTGTAAATCATCCCTCAGGTATGATAGGAGTGGATTTAAAGACTTAATATTTTCTGAGGGGTTGTAAGAAGTAAATGTCATGCTTAATTCCACTCCTCCTTCTGTAATTAAAAAAGCTGAACGTATGTGTTATCTTTTCTGGACCAGGACCAAGAGCGAAAAATGTCAGCCTAAGCAGTTTATTTTCTCTAAGATTTTTTCAGTTATAGCTAATATATAAATGCAAGTTCTAATCTAATGATAGCCTCTTAATAGAAAAATCTTAGCAACATCTACTTATTCATTAATTTGGTGCTACGCACTGCTTTTTGGTTTATAAACTTCATGTAGTTTATATAAAACTAGTCCCACTCCAGTTACTGTCTCATTAATGTGCACGTAGAGATGTGGAGAAAGTTCCTATGCTTAAACAAGTCATTGACTTCAGTCTAGCAGTTTTGAGCAACCATACAGTAACACCATAATGAACAGAAGACAGATGGTTCTGTTTTCCCCACACAGATTATGATAATTCATAGATGAGCTGTGAAAATACTATTATTGATTTCTCCTTGGCCTGGGTTTTTGTTGGGGTTTTTTTTGCTAGTTTACAAGCAATAATTGAGGATAGTGTTTGATTGTGAAATGTGTGTGGGGGTTTATTTCGGGTTTTTTTTTTATTATTTGGAAACAAGCAGAATCAGGTAATATGTGCTTTCCTGTTAAGTGTCTTGACTGTTGAGGCTTGACATGAAACGCCATGAGAATAAAACTGGAAGGTAACATCTCATGCAGATAAAGCAGGTAACACTATGATTTTGCGTTCCAGGGGTTAAGACCAAGGCCTGATATTTGCCTGACACTCGTGGTTCCTTCCCCTGAAGCTGTCAGAACTGTTCTTAGCTTTTTTGTCTTTATCTATAGCAGTTGTTTTCCACTTGGTTGCAAAGTGCTGGTGGTTAACAGCTTCCAGATATCCTTCTATTAAACAGCTCTTGAGGTTGTTGTTGGGAGATAGATGAGTGTGCAGTTGTTCTTCCCTCTTAAAACATCTCTCAATATGACTTAGGCTTTGTGAGGTGAGCTAGCAGTTACTTTCAGTGGAGGAAAAAGATAGCAGTCCTTAATATCCCCTGTAAACACTGGCAGACTGGCTGTACACTATTGCCTAGTGCCTGTTCATGGAATTAAATCACACATTGTCCAGACAACTGTCTCTGGGTTTTTGTTGTGGTGGTTTTTTTATTTGTGTTTTGTGTTTTGTTTGTTGTTTTTGGTTTCTTTTTTAATGAAAAGTGCAAATTGTCAGTGAGAGAAGAGTGGTGCCCTGTGTCAGGCTATGGTCTCCTTTTGTCTGACATGTTCTTTGAAGCAGAATTTTCCTTTTTCTTTAATCTTAGAAACTGTATACCAAGTGTTTTCAAATCAAAGGGTATAACCATATTTAAAGTTGAGGTTGAAAATGAGCGAAGCAGGAATACACACTGCTTAGAAATGCAGATTTCATTGCATCTTATTTGCAAAAATTTATATATGTAACTATATATGAAAGGGAGTCCTTTGAGTTCATAGCCACTTTTATACATTGTTGGCATTTTGAACTAAAATTTGTTTGGCCACCCCTGAGAACTGCATCTGCAATAAGATTAAAAACTTAAGATCAAAATGAGGAATAACCATATATAACATTTGGCAACCACATATGGAATAACAGTCTTTATTCCTTTGCCAGTTTTGCTTTCCTTTTTTGAAATGTCTGCTCTGTATCGGTGTTTGCTGTGAAAATTATCCACATGTTCATTAAGCATATTAAGGAGGGAAGCAAAAGAAGCTAGTTTAAAGAAAAAAAACCCAAACTTCTATAAATTTAGAATATTAGTAGAGCAAGAAGTCAACATAAATTTTAACTGTTCTCTTAGGGCCCCTGGTGAATGTCCCTACAAAGGCTGAAAAATCTGCTTTGTAGAGATAAGAGCTTTACGTTCCAGTAAGGTGGTTGAGGTGCAGCTAGCTTTGAGCATTTCTCATGCCACACACGCTCTGGCTTTAGAAAAATCTTTGAGCTTTTTTTCTTGCAGGGTCCCAGTCGCTGCTGCATTCTCCATCCTCTTCTGGCTTGGTGCAGTCAGAGAGGAAAATAGTGCAAGGGAAGAGGAGTTTTGCATCTTGTTAGCAAGCAACACTTGTCCTTGGGTGTGTGCAGGTGTGCACATGTATATGAACAGTAGAAACTCAGTCAGCTACTCGCCTCCCTCTGAAGAGACCATGGTAGGGAAAGCAGGAGTTGGGCCAGAGCCAGAGCACATGGGTAAGCTGGGATGGAGGTGGGATGGTGAAGGAGTATGTTACCCCAGCTACACTTCCATCCCTGGGCGTGTAAGTGCACTCCTGAATGCCTTAACGCAGCTCCCCTGCATCCCTCCAAATAAATATTTATAAAAGAAACAGTGGTTAGTGCTTCCCATTTTTCTGGTCACTTTCTAAATTTAACTTAGCTTGCTGCAGAGCAGATCTTTTTAGCTGCCTTATTTCCTTCTCTGGGAAAGATGGTATTGTACACAGAACACAGAAGCGCTGTCACTGTGGGCTCTGCAGGGTCCATCATAAAGCAAGCTGGCACACTCAGGTTTTGTGTAGGGGCTACAGGGTAATGCTGTGTGTCGGAGCACTGCCGTAGATTTTCGTGGGCCTGATCTGGAGTGCAGGACGCCAGATGTGGGGCACTATCTGCAAACACTGCTTCACAGTCCCTCCAACTCAACACCCTGAGTACTTGCCTTGCCTTAGGTCACCCAGCAAAAATTTTAAAATGTTTTCTGTGATGGAGAACATTCCCTGGAGCTGGAGAATGTGCCACTTGCTAGCTCCTGCAAAGCAGCAGCTTAATGCCACCCTGCTGCCTTGGAGTAAAACCCTGCAGGGGGGTCAGAGCACACATCGCAGCACTTGCTGGAATTTGGTTACGGATTCTAGGTGTAGATAATTCTTCAAAAACAAAGGTTTGGTCTTTAATATGTGTTTTTATTTGCATATGCTAAATGCTAGTTTGTTACAGTCATACTGTATTTCTTATTGAATGGGCATTGACATGGTTCTAGGCAAAAACCAGTTATTGAAGAAAAACTGTTTTTGCTGGAGGGACTTATAGCAGAAACTCTGGAATGGTGTGTGGCTTGCTTTGTGTTTCAAATTTAGTGTTTCAAATACTTGGTAGTTTTTTGAGTTTGCTATGAAAGCATAGCCCATACTGTTCCAGATCTTTCTCTTGTTCAAATTACAACCTGACTTTTACGGTTTCTTGCAGGCCAGCCCTCCAGATCTCTATATTGAAAGATTTAACATAGCCCTTGGACAGTATATGGGAGCATTGCAGAGCATTGTGCCTCTTTTCATATATATGGTAAGTTTTAGAAAATTCTTTTCAAATAATGTCCATACACAAGATTCTGACTGAAAGTGAAAAGAATAAAACGCTGCTGTAATGATTTTTAATTTGTGGAACTTATGAGTCATGCTTTGCTTTGCTACCTGCATAACAGTACTAACCAAGTAGTGTGGGGAGAGGGAGAGGAAGCTGTGCTTTTAAATGTAGAATTTTGCAGTTGGTTTCTGCCCTGACATTTCTTTCCTGGCAATGGGGGGGGGGGGGGGGGGGGGGGGGGGGGGGATGGATGTTTTTTGTTTTGATTGGAAAAAAGCTGTCCCAAATAGGTTATTATTTATATCTTTTTTGAACAGTGATAATTATTGGCTTGTTATATGTTGACTTGGCAGTTTGGGCAGGTTGCAAAGATGATTGTTTCTTGCTTTTAAATTGCACAGATTCAGACAAGACAAAGAAATGTCTCTTGGAAATGTCTGTGTCACATGATTGAGCATTGACTGGATGAAGACAAACGTGTTCATAGCACTGTCAGGCATACTTGCAGAGTTTCCAAAACTATTGGCTATAAGCATATGTCATGCTGATTTTGTAATTTATGAAGTGTTCTGTACCTCTGAAGAAATGAAAAATTTTTGTCAAAATGTCAAGACTTTTGTTGGGTGTTTGTTGGGTTTTTTTATGGTAATGAATAACTTAAGCTTGAATTTATCCTTCTCCCAGAAACCATCCTTGCGTTGGCATCACTTAGAAATAAAACCCAAAGTGTCTATGTGTTGGGCAAGAAATGTTTTTATTTTTTTCAAGAAAAAAGTATTAAACTGATTTAGAGTGAATAAATCTTGACCTCTTCAAAATTATTCTCAGTGGTAGCTTCCCAGAGTTTGGGAAGCAGTATCTTTTAGAAGGGTCTCCTACATTTCAGAGAATGTGTCTGAAACGGAGTAACTTGCCACAGTCTTTCAGCATAGAGTTACCACACAGATTTGTTGCATTAAAGGACTAATTTTCTTCTTGAACTGGGTGTCTTCTAATGTGCTCTTTTGTCTAGTTAATACAGAGTGAAGTTCAGTTGCTATAGCTTCACTTAATAGCTGGAGGATGTGTTCCTAGTGATGATTTCGTTTTATTATTTATTTATCACCTGTTCCTGTTGTGAAGTGCTGGGGAAAAACTAGAAAGGGAGTTTTTCCCCCTATTGCATTCAGATATTTTTAATGTTAGCCATTTTTTTCACTTATGTGTGCTTAACTTGTTTATTGCAGACAGGTGTTTAAGCAGTCTCATAGTTTAATAGCCATTTACAGATGGAGATAAGCTGGTCAGGTGTGTACTTATTGAATGCTCATTTATGCTCATTTCTGTCACTGAGGTTCTTCCATCACAGAAGTCAAAATCTGTCCTTAACAATTAAGACTGTAGTAACTAAGATTGAAAAAATGTTCATGAAGAGCATATAGACAGACAGGTTTAATCATTATAGGCCTTGTCTATATGACCAGACAAGGTATAATTAATTGCCAAATAGATTTTGATAGCTTGTGTTGTACACAGTTGCGATGCGGTGTTTGTATCTTCAGAGGAGGAGTGCTGTCTATCCTGTGGTTTCTTATTTAGAATTTGAGTCTGATATCTGAACATATTAAAAATGGTTAATGAGTAATAAACCTGTAAAATGAGTAATTAGTAATTTTTTTATATTTGAGAACAAAGAGAAGTCAAAGTACTCTTGCAGTTTTAAAGGAGAAGCTTCTTTAAAGCATGACTAGTGATTTCTTCAGACAGTAAAACTCTGTTCCTACAAACACTTTCTCATTTAAATGACAACTCAAGTTAGACCTGAGAGTTACAGAATCACAGAATGGCTTGGGTTGGAAGGGACCTTTAAAGGACATCCAGTCCAACCCCCCTGCAGTGTGCAGGGACATCTTCAACCAGATCAGGTTGCTTGAAGCCCCATCCAGCCTGACCCTGAATGTGTCCAGGGATAGGGCATCTACTGCCTCTGCGCAACCTGTGCGTGTATCGCCACCCTCATAGTGAAAAATTTCTTCCTTATATCTAGTCTGAATCTACCTTTTCATAGTTTAAAACCATTACCCCTTGTCTTATTGCTACAAGCCCTGCTAAAAAGTCTGCCCCCATCTTTATTATAAGCCTGCTTTTGTGTAGAGTTTAGTGACCTAGGTGTTAGCGTTGCGTTTGGCAGCAAGAGGAGCTGATTTGGCTCAGCTATATAGCTGGCTTTGAAGACTAATGTCAAATTAAGTCTCATACTTTTTCTCTGAAATAATTTATTAACCAGTGCTGTGCATAATGTGGAAAATATCTCTAGAGAAGTCAGAATGAAAAATGTTTGCCTCATTTTTCTCTGTATGCATTTGCAAGTACTTTTATGTACAGCTACTCCTGCAATTTTACATTGTAGGTTCTAATCAAGTTTTCTCTCATGCAGCAGCAGTGGCTTCCTGTATTTAGACAAGAAAATACAATTAAAAAACAATTGCAAGAAGTGAAAGCCTAATTACAGTATAAATTAAAGTTTTGCAGTTACTTTAATACATACTTTCAGTGTATTTTTAAGTGAAGAGGACTAAGTTGTTGAGCTCTGCCTTTTTAGCAGAGGTGGCAGGGCTTTCCTTTTTTGGTAGTGATGTGATTGCTTTGGGCGGTTGAGTTGCAGTGATAAACTTTGTTCTGAAAGGGTAATTGTATCACTGCTTAGGAAAACTTTTAATATACATTTAAATATTATTTTTTTTAATTCTGTGATGCTGAGGAAAAGCTCAAGGTTGTTTGTGGGGGTTTTTTTTGTACAACTGGAATCTTGGGTTTTGGCCTTTGGTGGCCAGAAAAGGTACAGTATTTTTGCCTTGGGCTTAGTCCTGTGTGTTTTGGTATCAACAGCAACACTTTTTGTTTTTCCTGATAGATACCAAATAACGTTCTTGTATGTGAATGGTGGGAATACAGGAAAGATGTTTTCTTAACTTGCTTGTGTATGGTGACCAAGGTTTGTTTCAGAGCTTATCCTGAGTGATGTTTGAGAGGGCTGACTTTGCAATCAGGGGAGTTTTTCCTTTTTTTGTTAGGAGCATTAGTGGTTTTCTTTATCACATGATGATGGATTTTTTCGGTCTTATGCTGCTACAATGGACTTCTCAAGAAAGCATGGAGACCCAAAATGCTTTTATCCCTCCAAAGTTCTGTGCGTTTGAACTCCTTCAAAAGTTCTGGGAAGATAAAGCAAATTAAACTAGAAGTCAGCTTAGCACATAGTGTTTCATTCCTAAGCATAATTCCTAAGGAATAACTTTGCTTTGTAATCTAAGTGAGGCTATTCTGGATGCTTACAGGTTGTACATATCACAGTATGCTGCACATATGAATGATTAAAACTCATATTGCCTCTAAAATATTACTGTTCCTACTAGGTGGTATTGCACTTTGTTGCTTATGAGCTAGAGGGCATTTTGTGTGTGTCTGTATACGTGAGTGTAAGTGTGTGTGTATATATGTATATATATAGTTATATGTGGATGAGATGATAAGCACTCATACACTGTTTTTTCTGTTTCTAGTATTTATTGATCTCCTCTTAATGGTATTAACACAAATACGTCTCTTAACGTTTGCCAGATTGCTTTACTGATACAGTGTTTTGTAGAAGAAATGCTTATATCATATCTGACTTTCTCAGTTATTTATATCTGCTTATCTTTTTACCTGTCATTTAGACCTTTAGGTGACTTGACACACTTCTCAATAAATACTGGTACAGCCTAGGTAGTGACATCTTATACAGAAAATCTTCCTGGTTTTCCACTAACAAGAATGAGAAAGGTGATAGTTATTCTGCTACCTCCTTTCAGCACTGTGGACTGGAAATGAAGTACTTGGTTAGATCATTTTTCATTGTCTATTTAAATTCATGCAAGTGTAACATCTTTTTCAAAAGGTGTTTCCAAGTGAGCAGATGTGAAAGTATTTTACAGTTGTTCTATGTGAAAGCATTGTGTTGTAACTCTTCTGCTTGAAACTGCTGTTGGGGTTTTTTTTTGTTGTTTTTCTTGCTATGAAACTTAAGGCATAAGCTTTCCAACCCTTCAACAAAAGGAAGCGTCACAGTTTGTAGGTTGCCAACTGCTTTTAATGCAAGAAGCTTTTGAGACTGGGAAAGGAACAGAGTAAGCTATTTCCTTAGCTGCGTGCATCTCATCTGTCAACTCATAAGGATCAGCAGAATCAGTAGTTTGACATTGTCAGGTTTGACTCGGGTCGGTAGGCTTGTGCTGTGATGTTCTGGTCTCTCCAGTGTGTCACACCAGTGGCTGTGTGGTAGAATGTGGTGAGGAAGCTCAATGTGGAAGTGGTTCAGGAAGTTAGGTCAGATGAAGGAGGTAGTGTGGTGTGTTGCTCAACACTTCCTAGGAGATGTGTATCTTCAGTTGCTGTGAGTTTCTGTTGCAATTGAGATTCAGCATTGATCAGAAATATTACAAGTGAAGTTAGTCTGTTTCTTATGAGACAGGTTATTATGTCTATGGAGCCTTTCCCTCAGTCTCTTCAAAGAACAGGCCTAGGTGAGGGGGAAGCAACTGAGTAACAGCCCTTTATAAAACCTCTGCAGGTAGGATAGCTTCAGGGAGGGAACCAGCAGTAGGAAGTTACTCAATTTTTAAAAAATATCTTTTTGAGATTGTTGTCTATCACTGCAACAAATCTAAACTTCAGTAGGGGCATGTATTCAGCCCTCAAATTGCCTTCATTTGTGATTAATAGTAAATAACTGCTTGCCTTGAAAATTCAAGTGGTTTCTGCATGGACGGTTTATTATGGTATGTGTAGTTTTGGTAATGGCCAAGAGAATGGGTTTCACACAAAAAATGTAAAGATAGCTCTAATAGTGTTCTAAGGGTTTGTTCCAATTATATTAAATGCTTTAATGAATAGAAGAACTTGATTTAGTGTGTGGAAAAACCTTTCTCCCTTAAGATATCCATTCCTCTAGTAAATCTTTTAGATAAGCGTTCCAGGTCTTTATTTCTTGATTAAGTTTATTTTCTATTACAGTCTCTGCAATATCTGGTTACCTCTTCTACACAAGTTGTCCAGATGAATTCAGTTGTTCTACTTGCATGTTAGTGCTGTAAAATGATAAGAGATTTATTTTGAAAGAATTATTTTTTTCCAGCTTTTAAAGCTCACCTATGAATAAAATACAGACAAGAAATCTTGCTACTAATTGCAGGCTGGAAACTGAGAAATAACACCAAGTAGTACGTTGGGTATAGAGGCCCTCAAGGAACTCATGAATAGAATTTCCTTTAAGGGCTGAAGAGGTGAATTTATTATTAATGCTGAGTGGGTCAAGATAATTGAATCCTGCAGATCTTAATACAGTTCAGTTTTCTGTAGATTTGTATATGTCACTTCCACTGTTCATTAGCTCTGAGTAGTTACCCTCTTGAGACTGTCCATGATGAACCACAGAAGTGTATAGTTGTACTGATGATTTGTCTTTATTTTAATGGCTTAATCACTTTTAGACATTAGTAAAAACGTTTTCTTTTGTTGCAAACATGATGTCCAGCCCTACTTTGGTGTTAGAGCATTTATTTGGTGTTAGTTCTAAAATGAAGTGTTTTTTCTACAAACTCACCAGTCTGGATTGATATGGAGATGTATCTGTAGATATAAAGTGAAAAAAAAAACCCCACCCAACCAAACACCTATATGTAAGTGGGTTTGTTACCAGTAGCACCACATGTGTTCTTAATTTTAAATACATGGTTTTTTATTGTACAGGAATGTTCTATTTAGTATAAATGCAGTCACCAAGGAGGCACTTTTAAAGTTCTAGAATATTTGACCTGTAAATTTTGAACTATTTTTATTCAGGAAAAAAGTAAGTTTGCTTTATTTGCTATTACAAAAAACAAACTTGAAACCTTCTGTCTTATTTTCCAGAATAAATTTTACATAGAAACCAAGCTTAACAGAGACTTAAAAGATGACCTTATAAAGCTGTTTACGGAACATGTTGCAGAAAAGCACATTTACAACCTAATGCGTAAGTAAACTTGTCAATTTTTTCTTATAATGGGAGTCTGGAAAGCTACAGTGCTTTCAGATATTGCAGAAATCCACAGCAAATAGGGAGAAAATGGCAAAAGATTAGTGAAGTTAAATACAAATTATTTTTAAGACTTCCACATGCAGAAATGTGGCATGCTTCAGTTTTGGTTTTTTTTTTTTTTTTTAAATATGACTTTGTATGAAGTTATGTTTTTCTTGAGCAGCTGGGGGTACCAATATGTATTTTCTCTTAGGACTTGTGATTATGACATAGTGAATGTTTCATTGTCCTGTTGCTTATGCTGTTATTCAATTTCATTATCAAAATACTGACAGGTGTCATTAATAATGCAGTGTGGTCAAAGAATTATGATACCGCTGGGGATACTGTCATGATGTACTGGGATAATCCCTGCTAGTTAGGGAACTGCATAATGCTGACAACAATTTCTCTGTTAAGCTAATGGGTTAATGCAAATAGAGTATGTGTTAAGTGATACACTTCCCATTAAGTGCTCCTGGGGTAACTCCTGTGGCGAATCTGAGTCTGCCTGCAACCTGCCACCATCTGTGTGTGTTTGTGTGAGCGTAGGGACCTTGGTACTGACCTAGTTAGCCCCTCCAGAGGGCAGTTAGCAAAGGCAGAGGTAATCAGACTTGGAGTTCAAATTGGAAGAGTTTGCAGAGTGGTGAGCAGTTGACCAGTGTGCTGGAAGAATTGCAATTGTAGGTGCTTTGTGCAACTGGATGGTTCCTGTGCCCTGTGTTGAGTTCAGTGCCCAGCCAGGTGTCCTCCTTTCTGTAACTCAGCCCTACTGCAGTGTCTCTGTCTTCATCTAGCTGCTCCCCTCCTCTTTTCTCTGAAGCAGTTGGCATCTGTATGCTAAGTGGAGGCCAGATGATGGGCTACTAGAGTCAAGCGTATTTCTCCTTTTGTATTTACTTGGGTAGCAAGGCCCTCCTCTCTCCAATGAAGGGCTGAGGGAAAGGAGCTTTGCTGTGGTTTTAGGGTCGCTGTGAGTTGGCATCCTGGGAGAGGGGTGGGTGAAAAAGGTGACTACCCACACATCAGGGAGCCTGGTACCCTACAACAGTGGGAGATCATCATCTCTGATGCCGTCTTGCTCTTGCCATCTGCAAAGGTCTCCCGAAGAAGAGATTTTAGCTGTGTAGCAGATCAGATCACCTTGGGAATAGCAGGACGATGAGGAATGTCCGCCCATAGACCTGATGTTTTATTTTGTGCCAAAGAGGTTTAATGGTATCATGAAACCTAGTAGGAAGATTATTGTGACAGGACCATGGTAAATTCTGCTTATATTGCTTTAAAATTTAATACATTTTAATATATGCATATGTATACATTTTGCAGGTAATGAAAACATTATTATGATATTTTTTTTAATAACAAAGCAAAGGTAACAGGTCAAATCTTTAGAACAATGTCAGGTGTATGTTGCTATGTAATTAGTTTTCTGTGGATGATAATATGAGAATCAAATAGAAATTGCAGGTGAACTATTGAAAGCAAAAGACCTGTGGTTGTGTGTGTGTGTGAAACCTGAAATACTTCTCAGCTCTGTATTAGTTGCAGAAGTAAAATCAAAACAAAACATTGAAAAATGAAAGTAAGCTGTCACCAGCTGTGTTGCTGTATATGGGGTCTGTTGTTTAGAGCAACTTCAGTCTTACTGTCGGCTTGTTAAACCTAAGTTATTTAGTCTTTATCGTACTTGTAAGTAAAGTGATATATACTGACATGTATAAACTCAGAACTGTGATCTGACTTGGTTAAATCTTGGGTAGTAAGATCTTTAAATTGAGTAAAAATATACCTAAATAAAATTCTAAACCTGCTAATGGACTCCTGGGAAATAATTAAAGACACACAGCACATGATATAGTGCTCTGGAGGTGCTGAAAAAGTTCTAGTATTGTATTATTTTCTGCCACTCTCAGCTGTTCTTTTGTGGTCTGAATTTCAGCAAACTAGAAAGAATCTTGCCTTCAGTTTTGGAAGTGTAAGGGCCCTATGAAAATAGGGTCAGTCAGTGTTTGTTAATTACTTCCTGATGTTATTGTCAGTGTGTGGTGCTGTTTCCTGATATTTGATATAGATTTGGTTCAACAGAAAAGTGTTCTTGTATGAAAAAACCAAGGTTTTGAGTGGGTACTCTTACAAAATTAAATGAAATTATGATCTTTGTAGAGAAATGAAATCCTGGGGCTATTTTTTAGGGATGCTGCAGCTGCTACTTCAGTGAGAAGAAGCATGCCTTTCCTCTCTTTTTAAAAAACAGAGTAAAATGGTTAATCAGTTTGTGATCTAGGCACAGGGGACAAGAATAACATCTGCTCTTGCTCTTGAAATTTTGTTGCTATGTTTTTGGTACAAAGGAGTTTTTGTTTGTAGCTTCTTGTCATTCTATCAGAGCCTGGAAGCTGGCATTGCTGTTTGAAGCTGTGTTCAGGAAGGACTGTAAGTACATTTCAGGTCAGTTAAAGTTCCTGCTCCTCTTCAAAAGATGGGGGGGGGGGGGGGGGGGGCGGGGCGGGGGAAGACAGAAAAGCAGTGCAGCACAGATCTCTAAGTGTTTGATCTTGCTCAAATTCCCAGTGGTTGGGTCAGTCCTAGTCCTTGTGCTGTGTGGTTGAAGGCAGGAAGATGCAAAATGAACTTGTGGTACAATGGTCTCTGTGGTGGGAGCACTTATCTGAGCACTTAGTTGCAGAATATAGAGTGATTAAGGTGTGAATTCATTATTTACAGAAGAAGTATTGCCTATGTGACCTTTACTTGGACAAATTTTGCCTGCCCAAGCACTGATCTGGTTCCTTTTTTTGTGTAGAGGAAATGTGTTGGTATTTTTTTAAAAGCGCGTTACTATCTAGAGTACTTCTGAGCAGTTAAATACATGAAAAATAATATAATACACAGATCCATGAACACAGTTGTGTTTTGTGAAACAATTTTACACTCACACATATTTATCAAGTCAATGTTCTTCAAATTAAAGTGGATGCATTTGAATTAAGTGAATATAACCTGATTATTCTCCTTACAAAGCCAAAGCTGGCTATTGCTGATAAGACTGCTCTATTAAATGGCTTGGGAGAAGTTGCTATATGCAGAACTACTTAACTGAGTGTAACAAGGAAAGATACAGCATCTTAATTTACAAGAAGTTTTAGAAACAGGGTGGGAGGTGGGAGGGGGATGCAGATAATATCCCCTTGCCACTAGAGAAGGGGTGGCAAAGAATGTTGTCTTTGTTCCTGCTAAAGTCCTGCATGAGTTGACTTGTAAGTAGAAAAAATCAGAAACACATGGGTTTTCTCCTTGTGCAGCCATTGCCTCTCCTGGTAGGTGAGACCTGATCTCAGTGCTCTGGAAACATCCTGCCTGTTTGTTCTTTTGTCTAGAAGAATGACAATTTATTGCAAACTTTTAACTGTCTTCAGTGGTGAAAAGGAGTAACAGCTCCTGAAACTCTGTTTCTAATCCTTGCAGTAGGTAAAAATCCAGTGGCAGAGAGTATTTGCAAATAATTGCTACTTTTTTTCAATATTGGCAGCTTAGTGCCTGTAACAAACTTGCTTTTGAATCTTAACAAAAGGGAAAAGCTATTAACAGCTTAGTGGTGTTTGTCCTTGGTGGGTAGATCTCTTGGTTTCCAATTACAAGAGTTTGCAATTACACCTGTTCTCCTTCCCGAAACTAAAACGAGGAGGGTGGCTGCTGGGCTGGAGTCCTGCTCTGGGAGGTAGATCAGATTCTCAACATCTGGATACTGGAAAAAAAAACAACAATAACTTAAATGTGTCATATAGGTGAAAGCAGTTTTAGAAGCCAGTCTGAGGAGAAGAATTCTCCTTGGTCTTTGCCTGTGATGGTGTTTGTGGGGAAAGTAGGCTGTATCAGATTGATTATAGCACTTCCAAATAAGCGGTAGCCTTAGCAGATCGCTGTAGTACTTCAGCTGTTTATATCTGTATGTGTGTGAGTTGTTTCTTTCCTTCCATGTTAGTGTTTTGAGTTCAGGAAGTGGTTTCGCCTCTTGTAGGAGCAATGTACTGGGTGATATCACCCAGTACAAGCTGGTTCTTCCCAAAGAAGCATCTGTCTGTACTTCTGGACAGAAGTTACTCAACTAGGAAGACAAATGAACTCTATCAGAGGGAAAACCGCTTTTTTCAACACTTCTGATTTTGTTCCAATTGACTGTGCTAAGGAGCGAATATGTGCTTGTTCCTATCTTTAATCAGCTGAGTAAGGAATAGATTATAGAAACAGATCCTTTTGATCCAGAGGAAAGGAAACCTCTTGGGCCTTGGTGAAAATGTTATAAACAGAGCCGAAAGACTTGATGGGTCATAAAATTGTTATCAGGATCGAAGGTGATAACACAGCCTGTGAATGAGGCAATTTCCTGAAATTTACTGTTTCAGAACTAGACCATGGGCTTGAAAACAAGTGACATACAGGCAAAATGATTATTGGGGATTAAAGCATGAGCTCTCAGCTTCTGGCTGTCTCAGATTTTTGTTCGTGATGTATATCAAGATAATTACAGAATTAGCTACTGAAAGCTAAGCATACAGAGCAGTTTTCTGTATGCAAATTCTAATAGCATGTAGGCAATTGTTGAATGTAGTTTTCCTTGTCAGTGCTTGTGTGAGTACAGAGCTAAAACCCAGTGTAAAAATTTATCATGTATAATCACCAAAAGTAGCAATTTTTCTCATGGTTTTCCAAGAAAACAGACTTTTTACAAAGACATGAGGAGGGGGAGGACTCACAGCCTATTTCATTATGTTAGCAGGTTCTGATTAGTTACTGTGAAAAAGATTCTTACGTATGATGGCTTTGTCTCTTTCCAGTTACGTCACTTGGATTCGGCTGAGGTAAAGGTATCTTGCTGCTCTGTGTTCTTAATTTTTATTTTTTTATTGGAGGTATATTGTAGTTCAATAGAAGGTTGTTTCTGTTGGAAAAAGTTTTTCTTTATAAAGATGGGTGTAAGAATATTTCCACTGCATTGGTGCTTTCTGAAAGGTACCTGAAAAGTTAAATCAGATGTTAGAAAGCTGTTAGCAACTTTTCTTCAACAATGAAGTTGTCCAGCTGTCCTTTTTTGGTTGCAGCAGGTACAAATTTAATACAAAGTTATAAAGAATGAATCTAGTTAGAGCTGTTAGAAGTTGATGAATGTATCAAGGAGCATGTTTCCTGTGCAGAGATTTTCCTGCTGCTTATGCAGTGGTACACAGGAGAGGGTGTGTTGCTCTGTAGGCACCCAGACCTACATACATAGCAGATGTGTTTTGGTGTGGTGACCTCCAGAAGCCTATTGATGTCAGCGAAGCAAGGAACCCTCATCTCTTATAGCAGTACACAGCCAAATATAATGCATTTCATTAATAAATTCCATATCTAGCTTTTGTTTGTGAGTACCCCAAGAGAAGAGGAGTAGTGCAAAAGGCTGAGAGAAGGACTGTGATACCAGGTTCATAGCCTAACTATACAGCTACAACAAAGGACACAGGTTTTATTTTGATGTGTTGGGGGCTTTTTTATGCACTCCCCATGCCTCACCCTTTGGCGGAGATAGACAAGAAAAAATGAATTGGACTGACTTTTTTCCCTGCTTGATCTCACATCCCCCCCATTTTGACATCTGTCTCAATCTGCATATGAGAAGCAACCTGTTACTGGCTTGATGCACAAACTGCAGAGAAAATCTCCTGTAAAAAGGGGGAAAAACACTCTCATTTTTCAGCTTCTTACGAAAGACATTGCCCCTACCCTTTCTGTATGCTGTCCTTCTGCATTTACATTCAGGAAATTACTCTTTGTGCCTGTCATTTTTGTTAGATCTAATGCTTATGTTTCATAAGTAAAAAACATTTAGTTTCATAAATGGGCTTGTTCTTGAATGGCTGTACTGAGCTGGATCGAAAGTCAGTTCAGTCCAGTGTCCTGGTCTTGACAAAAATCGATAGAGCATCATTGCAGGTTTGGTGCAGCAGTTTTGATGACCATAGAGATGTGTGCCCTGTAGGAAGAGCTGAAGGTTGCCTTGCGCGGTTTAGGCTATGTCTATGTTAATAAGTGGTGTGAGGTAAAGGGAGCAGGTCTGCAGAGTATGAAACACTTGTGTGCTGGTGTTGAGGACTCAATGTTTGCCTTTACATGTGTTTTGACGAGTTTTATTTTGCACTTGCTAATGTCTGGTCCTGTGGATAGAATGCCAGTTAGTAGTTCAAGCACATCTGGTTTAATCTTGCGCAAAAGGAGTTAATATACTCCAAGGCAGCTCTGTCATATGAACCATGGAGCAGTAAATGGGGATGATCTGTGAATTTGCTTCAAAAGCACATTTCTAATCTGAACTAAAGCATTAATGTAGAATCTGCCTTTAAGCATTTGAAATCACTATTCTTTTTTTCTTCGAGACACAGAGTGACAACTGTGGTGGCAGAAGCGATACGTTGTGTATCTTTCTTTCTCTAATATATTGGATGTTACTCATCTCCTGGACACTGCTTTACTTACTTTTTTTCCCTTAAAGTGTGCAAAACCACTATGAGAAGACAATCTGCACAACCTTACTCTGCCACCTTCATAAAGCTATGTTTCTTGCTTTTTAAGTTTAAGAATGATACAGAAAAATAAAACAATACGTTTCTTACAAAAAAAAAATGAAAAAAGGCAGAATTACTTGCCTGTAGAGTGACTTGCTGTCTGTCTTTAGAATCATGCCTCTGGATAGGTAAAATGAAATGAGAAGATTCCTTCCTAAGGGCCTTAAAAATGAAGCAATGTAGCAGAGCACTAGAAGAAAACAACACTGATTCATGCCAGTGCATTTGTACCACACTAAAATGGGATGATTTCTGTTAGAATCCCTCTACAACAAGAAGCTAATTTACTCTTTTTTCCCCAGCAATAAAGCTGTTGAAATACCAGCTTTTGACAGCAGATGTTTTGGGTGGCCAGAAGGTTCTGTAACATAAAGGATCCTTTTCTGAGATGTAGGGAAGGGATGCATTTATTGTCACAGTCTTTGTTAAAAGTAATTTTACAAGATTTTTATGCATCTACAAGTTTGTGAATTTGTTCACAGTGTTTAATATCTGGCTAATTCTACATAGGCAAATAGTTTGATCTTATGACCTTCATTTCAAATTCCTAATTCTAACCTTAAAATCAACATACTCCTTCCCCTCCTTCCTTCCTGTCTCCCTTCCGAATATTTGTAGACACAGATAATTGATAGTGAAAATCAACTGCACTTAACGTTATACTTTTCCAGCATGTGAGGAGATTGCTGGGATGCTGCTACTGCAGGATAATTGACTGTTCCTTCTTTAAAACACTTTTAAAAAATCGTCACGTTAATGTCAGTCTGCTCTTAAACCTCAGCAGGTACCCCTACGCTCTTAAGGACTATAGGATAGATTTTGTAGCTATTAATCTTTCTTATACCTTCTGTGCTCTGCAGATCTGATGGAATAATCAAGAATAACATGCTCACCAGTTTAAGGGTGGTATCACTAATACTGAAGTGGTAGCTGTAACTTGACAGCTAAGAGCCAAGTAATTGTATTGTAACCATATTCGAAACAGCATGTGTTGTTACCAGGTATTATGGAACACACTCAAACTCTTTAAATAACACTTAATCTACACACAAATTTTGTCACTGAACTAAATTTTTTATCGGAGAACTGCGTTATTTTAAAAAGTTACAGCTATCTTTCTTTTCTTATTTCATGTTCAGTAAATTGCAGCACCTCAAAGGAAGGGAATTTTTTAATAGGAAAATAATAGTTTTAAGTAATAACTGTCATCTTTAGTCTGGCTCCTTGGTAAAGAAATAGGAACAACGTTCCCATTTCAATAAGCCTTCGTAAAATTGGAAACATGAAAATATCATCTTATTTTCCAATTATAGAAGTCCAAACGTATGTATTTCTACATTTATAGCTTCCATATTTATTCTTTCATATTTATTTCTTTCATATTTATTCTTGCTACAACACTGAATATTTTCCTTGTGATTAAGACTTGATTTTTATTTTGTAGCATTTTTATTAGATACTTAGTAAAGCTTTTGGGCTAGATAATGAGTATTTTGAAAGTAATCTCTGGCTTTCTTAAATGCCTGGTGGGAAATGATTAGTAATAAATACAACTTTTTATTTCTAATCTAAATTTTAATTACAAACTTTTGAAGAATTTAAGTTGCTAAAAAATTATTTTAGCTTTTTTTAAAGGAAAATGAAAATGCAGAATCTTGAGGAGTTTGATGTAACTGCAAGCATGAGGGTGAAGCCAGAGGATTTTCATGCAAAAGGCTTTTGAAGTTCTAGATTGATAGTTATGTACAAATTGTACATGGGTTAAAGTAATGAAAAGGTAATATATGCTCAAGGTTCATCAGTCAATTTAATAATAAAATAGGCAGCAGGTAAAAAAAGCCAACAAACCCAAAATGCCAAAGAACAGGGGGGAAAAAACCCCACCATAAAAAAACACCAACCAACCTCCCAAAGAACCTCAACCCAGGACAACAACAAAAATCTACAGCCGCATCTGGGACACCAGCCATAGCGGTTCCCTCCCTGTTTAATTGCTGCTGGCATGTGGGGTTCAGTCAAGTGCTTTGCATGGACTGGATTTGAGAGTAAAGGCTGGGATACAGGAACCATTGGAATTCATTTAAGGTGAATATGACTTTACCACAGTAAGTCGAAGGGTATGTATGGTCAGATGAATCCTATATGTTTAAGCTGAGAGAAGGTAATTCATTACGCTATAGATTTGTCTACACGTGATCTGATGATATCTGTGCTATTAAGGTTCGGTTAGGCTGTGCACTGATGAGAGCTCCATTGTTCCTGCTCTGCATCCCTGTATATCTCATGCACAGTTGTAGAAGGGCTCAAGTTTTCATTCTGCAAAACAGTATAAATATTGCATACATATTGGAATTAAGCACTAAAGAGAACAGTTTGTACAATGGGATAAAGATCTCCAGAATACATTTATTTGACTTCGTAGCTTCGTTAAGCAATCAGTTCTGCTTCTGTTGGAGACTGGAGAGCAGCAGCTGACTTAATTAACACCTTAGTTGTGGAAGCTGTTGGGGTTGTTTTTAATGGGAATACACTTTATAATTTTAAGTGCATTGTTGAATAATAACAACTTTGAACACATCTGCCTAAGGTGTACTTATATATGATTTGTTAAAACATCTTGCTGTGAACTTCTATTAGATTACTGCAAAAGGATGAAAATAATCTTCTGAGCTAACACGCAAAAGTTGTAATCTTTTTGGCAGAACAGTAAATCTTTGCCAAGCAAAATCTATTTTGAAAGGAATGTCGAAGTATAGAAAAATATTTTTTTAGAACAGCTAAAAATCTTGGGTTTTGCAAGTGAATCTTGAGTTATGAAGAAGTGAGTTTGAACTTGTTAAGATACCATCTACTATTTCTGGAATTACTGGGGTCCCGGATCTTGCCTCAGGTACCCCACTGTAATTAGGCGGTAGCTTAAACCTTCATAAAGGGACAAGCTTCTTCAGCGTTACTGTGCGGTAATGGAGTAACTCAGTTACTGCAGTGCCTGAAGTGCTGCAGGTTCATACCTCACTTACTCCACCATCCCTCAAAAAATCCTGAGGCCATGCTGGGTATTGTCTTACCTCAGTTCGACAATATTTCAAAGCATCTTGTATCTTTTCTGCAATTAAAACATTTTATCATGGGAACCCACACTTCTCTTCTTTGATTCTGCCATGAGTTATTTTCAAGACTATTTGCAGGTTAATTAACTTATTTGCATATTGGTTACTTAGTCTGTAGAATGCAATATTAGTTCATAAACACTGTGGAGGTGGTCAGATACTATCATAGTGTCATTACCACTGTCATTCATCTGAGGCTTAGTTTTGTTCTGCCTCGCCCTGCTCTGTCTTTGTAAGTGCCGCAGGTGGAGCTTCTGGGAGTAGGTAGAAGGAATCTGTGCAACTTCTGTGCGTAGAGTCTCATTAATTATTCTAATAAGGCTAGAGCCAAAGCCGTAGTATTTGGAGAACTTTTGTAGGATTGTAAAATAACAGGTAACTTCAGTATGTCTAGCACAGCTGTTTCTATTCCTTGAGTTTAAGTGACCCTCTCTTAAGAAGTAATACAGGATTGAATGTTAATGTAGTTTCGCTGCAAAACTGAAGATGAATTTGTGCGTGAGGAAGTTTTACATCTTTTATTTATTTAAATCTTTGTCTATAAACTTGCACTGAGATTTTTCACTTCTATCCAGAGTAGTCTTGTTTGTTCTTATGGAGATCATTCTGAAAATGCATGTTCTACAGGAGTGCTATTTATTCTTCAGGTATCAATGTCTAGCTTCTGGAAAACGTGTTGGCTGGATTAGTTTATACTGTATGGTTTAATGAATAGTATATTCTTTTAGTTTTCTTTATTAGTAACAGGAAATATATGCATTACTTTGTTATATTGTTCTTGAAGATAATACCATCATACCTGTATGCGTTAACTGCAGTTTGCATTGTAGTGTGTGGTGTAGTCAGTTGCAGAAAGATAAGAAATGTTAATTTCTGAAGCTGCAATGAAGTGGTGAAGAAGATAGTTCTGTAGGATTGATTTCCAGGTGTATTCTTCCACTGATTCTATTCATACAATCTGTTTCTAATGCCAGGTAATGTGGTCAGTAACCTAGAACAAAAGCAAGTGGCTGCTCATTATACTTGCTTTGTTTTGCAAATATATCTCTTCGTGTTATCTCAAGGGATCCCTAGTGAAATGAGCTTCATGAGTGAATATTACCTTAAAGTAACAAATAGTATTGCATGTTTATGATGGTGAACTATCCTGAAGATATGGAACATCCTCTTAAACTGTTGCTTCTACAAATAATTTGGTTGGTCAGCACCTTGAGCATGTTACGGGGACTCCTTATGGGAATGCTGTGGGGGTTTCCATTAGCTGGAAGGGAAGAATAAAAGGTGGAGCATCTTGCATCTCTAGCGTGTCTCCAATACCATGGACTGACAGAAATGAGGTGGGTCACCAGTCTGATTTACTCATCGCCTCTTGCCTTTGGTTCTTATATACCATAAAATAAAAAATTTGTTTCTCTGCCATCTACTTGTTCTCTCTCACAAAAAAAAAAAAAAAAAAAAAAAAAATTAAAAATTGAAAGCTGACCGTACATACGACTGCTCAGAGTATAGGCACTGTATTTCATGTTTCATCTGTAGATGGGATAAGTGTGGCTTGCAATTTTCTGTTTCCTCAGAGGTATCAAAGTAGTCAATGCCCTCTAATTAGTTATGTAGTTTTGGACAGCTTCTGTTAATGCTTGTGTTTGTCCCCAAAGCAACTCCAAATGACATCTTTCTCTCCCACAGTATGTCCTATACATGTACAGTTATATAAAGTAGCTTCTGAAATATTTTGTAATTCATCTTGCTAGTTATAACTTGGACACTACTGAGAGCACAATTTTCAGTTTATCAGGAATAAAATCAAGAAGCTATGTTTATTTTCTTAACGCCTTTCAAAATGTTAAGGGACTTTTAACTCTGGACTTCATGGTCTGTGTCAGTATTAATTCCTAGGCTTATTTTCATTTAAATAATTCGTTATACATATTTTAGGAATATAATTTGATGTCTGCATACAAAGAACAAATGTCCAGAGAACTGTATGCTTCGCAAACCTATCGGTGAAGCTTGGGCTGAAGTAGCTCCAGTCTAATTAAATATGTATATGTATACACACACATTGTTTGGATTATGCATTACTGTCTCATATCTTCCTTATAAACCATTATGTCCTGTATGATGTGCATCTTTCTTGGCTGTCAAGAGGCTGTTTGAAAAATCTTTAGGGAAGAGGCTGTAAATATGTCATTACAAAACAAATCACAGGCTCTTCACCCCCCTCAAGGCTTCAGCTGAAATGAGCAAGCACTTTTAAGATGGTTCTTTTTAAAATAAATTCATCTATAGCAGTTAAATATAACAACTTTGATTACTTGACGGTTAGAAGAAATACTTTATTTTTTGATCACCCTATTATATGAGCCACATAAACAGTTTCAGAAAGAGAAGAACATGCTACTAAAGATATTTTTTTTTGTGGTAAATACTGTAGTGGCAGATGCTGAAGCTGGAACTGGAGGTGCTCTGAAGCTTAAAAAGCAGTCTCTACAATGTAAACACTAGAAACATGCCCTTTAGGTAGAATTGTAAGAGTCAGTTCTCCGTGTAGTACAGAAATGTGTAAATATATTACTCAAGCCTTTTTGTAGAGGAATAAAAACTGAGAGGCAGCAGTTGATTTAAACCTTACTGATTTATTTTCTCTTTTTTGGTGTTTCTGTAATTCAAATGCACGTATTTGAGGTTTGTACATACAAGGCAAGATAAAGGGCTGGATATTGTAATATAAGCAGTAAACGTGTATTGGCAGGTTTTTCCACAAGTGGAAGATGCAATTATTGCAATGTTTACTACAGAAGATACAAGAATGAAATAAAGATATTCACTTGTGTTCAGAAAAACAACTTTTCATATATGATTATTTACTTATTTTTTGACACTACTTGTACTTAATTCAGACATTCAATCCATCCTTAGGTTTATGTTCAAGATTCTAAGTACTGTAAGGCAAGGATTTGTGGATCTCCAGGTGTTTAGCGCACACAGTATGAGTGTGCTTCTAAAAATAAATTGTTTGCTTCAGTTCTGCATCAGAATACTTAGAGCCATCACTGGCTCGGTTTTTTCTTGCAACTCCTGCTGCTTGTCTGAAAATGGATGAAAAATAACTTATTTCACATTTTCATCATATAATCTGAACAGAATGTCTATTTAAAGCTGAAGTGTTATTACTCTTAAGAACTAAATTGTCAATCAGGTACCTGGATGTTTCCTTTGTCAGGACATCAGATAACAAAAAAAGTACAGCTACTGTATTTCTTTGATACAAAAATGTATGTGTAAGAGTTGCTATTTCTTGATTAGAAAAATTGCTAATTCTCTTAATTTTATTTCAGCTTTACTTTTGGAAGCTCAGTCAACACCGTTTCAAATAACTCCTTCAACCATGGCAAATATTGTGAAAGGCCTGTATACACTACGACCAGGTAAAAAAGAAAAATATTTCCAGGAGTCACTCATACTTTGGTTGTGATATATTTTCCTAAATATGTATGTGCTCGCCATCTATCTAATGCATGTTTAACAAATGAATGTGTGTTCTGTTCTGTCCATTGTAATGCTTCTATCTATAATTCTACTATCCAAAGGCCCTGGTTCTTATTGTTGCCCATCTCTGTTACCTGCACAAGGTACCATGTGAATACCAAAGTCATTTTTTAAAAAAAACAAAGCCTCTGCTCTGGAGTCAAAGGGAAGATTTACTACTTTTGCTCTGTGGAAATAAAAAACGCTGTTTAATGAGTCAGTCGTGGCAGAAGTTTAGAAGTACTGAAATGGTGAAAATTATATTGAGTCACACTTAGAACAGCCAGATCTTTGACATGAGATGAATGACCGTTTCGTCTATGAAGCTATTATTTGGTTGATGATATTTCACAGAAGAGCTTAATTTAATTTCTGAGTACATCATGACCTCTTGTGCAACAACAGTTATATTGAAAGGAAAATAGTGTTGCAGTTTTTAATAAATTTTGTATCAAAATCTTTGGTTCTGTAAGTTTTGGAGAACCGAGTAGAGCTCTAGCCTGTGTTTGAAAAGACTTTAGAAACGGGAAGTATTCAGAATATCCATAAATAAATAGTACCTGCTTCTCTTCCTTTTACAATACTGATACTTTCTTCTTGGTGTGACAGAGAGAAGGATAATGTCTAAGCTTCAGTCTAGCTTTGCTTTGCAATCCCCATTTATAGAAATAGAAATGAGAATGGGAAAGCTTTACAGAAAGTTTTAGTGCAATGTTTAGCATGTGTACGAGCCAGGAATGGGGTGGAGTCTCTGTTTATAAAATGCTTGGATAAAGCACTTTAGGCAAGGATTATTTTTACAACAGCAAAATTAACATTGCACCATCATTTTTAAGGCAATATTAATTTCATTTTTATGAACTGTTCAGTACCAAAGAAAGTAAGGGTGTATACATCAGTATAAAAGTATAATTCTTTTGCAAGTAGCTCAGTGTGATTTTCTTTTACTGCACTTAATATTGTAGATGATGGACTTGTGATTTCCCAGTTTTCAATTTCATATGATCCCTGTCTTGCTGTATACTTCACAACACAGTAGAAACTGGCGTGGGTTGGTATCATGGGCCTAATCAGATTTTGAATAATTGCCTTATGTGTGTAAGATATTTAACTATAAATATTGTTCCTTCAATTTGTGATTATCTGCCTTTCCACAGCTGGGTAGGAAGACCCAAGTGACTGCCTTTAAGCTGTTGCTTAAACAGATAGACATTTGCTTTAATTACCTGCCTCTCAAACTTCTCAGCCTCTGAGAAAATGAGGAATTTTAATGTTATTCCAATCAGAAGAGCACAGGATAGACTTCTTGATGTAAAAGGCTGTTCTTTGGTGGTGCTGGTTTTTGAGGATGAATTCTGAAACAATTAAGACAAGAGTTCCTCTGAGGTAGTGCTTCTCACTTACTCCATGGGATATACTCTGTTGGATGTATCATGGGGACTGGTGAGCAGGTGACTGGGAAAGTAAAGCAAAAAATGTGGCCAGTGGGAGATGCTCAGGGATTAGAGCAGCACTGGGAAGCATCTGTTTAGGCAGTGCAGAGAGCAAGAGGAGAAGCAATGCTGATGTGGCTGGTGGCCATGAGCTTTCTCTTCTCTTTCTCTTCTTTTATTTTATCTTCAAGTTGGAGATACTTGACAGCCGTTAGATTCAAACGTTGCAGAAAAGACTGTCTTCTAACTCCAGCACATGGTGGCTGCAGTAGAAAACACTGAAGCCTGGACAGGTGCTCAGGCTGCTAGCTGGCCCACTTGGATTTAATGTGAAATGCTTTTTTCACCTCGCCTATAATGATTTCTCAGAGGCATGAAATACCCTACCTCAGTATTTCATGTTGTGAATTCCAAGTCAGTTTCTTGGCTTGGCTCAGTTATTCAGTAGCAGTAGCTTTTTGGTAGGGAACACATTCTACATGTACCTTTTTACTGTATTTCATGAGATGAAAAGTACCATTTCATGTCTGTAGAGGGTTTGGGGTTTTTGTTGGTTGGGGTTTTTTTTTGTTTTGAGTGGTGCTATGATCGGGGGGAACAGGTGCCAGGGAAGGTTATGGAGCAGCTCATCCTGAGGGCCGTCATGCAGCACATGCAGGACAACTGGGGCATCGGACCCTGCCAGCCTGGGCTTGTGAAAGGCAGGTCCTGCTTGACAAACCTGATTTCCTTCTTCAACAAGGTGACCTGCTTAGTGGATGAGGGAAAGGCTATGGATGTTGTCAACCTGGACCTTAGTAAAACCTTTGACACAGTTTCCCACAGGATTTTCCTGGAGAAACTGGCTGCTCATGGCTTGGACAGGTGTATGCTTTGCTGGGTAAAAAATTGGCTGGATGGCAGGGCCTGAAGAGTGGTGGTGAATGGAGTTACCTCCCGTTGGTGGCTGGTCACAAGTGGTGTTCCCCAGGGCTCAGTTCTGCTTAATATCTTTATTGATTATCTGGATGAGGGGCTCCAGTGCACCCTCAGTCTGCAGACAACTCCGCAAGTTGGGTCAGTGCTGACCTGCCGGGGGGCAGGGGGCTCTGCAGGGGGGTCTGGGCAGGCCGGGCCGATGTGCCAGGGCCACCTGCATGAGGTTCAGCCAGGCTCAGTGCCGGGCCCTGCCCGTGGGTCACACCAGCCCCAGGCAGCGCTGCGGGCTGGGGCAGGGGGCTGGGAGCTGCCTGGGGGGAAAGGGCCTGGGGGGGCTGGCTGACGGCCGGCTGGGCAGGAGCCAGCAGGGTGCCCAGGGGGGCAAGGGGGCCAACAGCACCCTGGCTTGTATCTGAAAAAGTGTGGCCAGCAGGACCAGGACAGTGACCGTCCCCCTGTACTCGGCACTGGTGGGGCCGCCCCTCGAACCCTGGGCTCAGTTCTGGGCCCCGCACGACAAGAGGGACATGGAGGGGCTGCAGCGTGTCCAGAGCCGGGCAGCGGGGCTGGGGAAGGGGCTGGAGCACAAGGCTGGTGAGGAGCGGCTGAGGGAACTGGGGTTGTTCAGCCTGGAGAAAAGGAGGTTCAGGGGGGACCTTATTGCTCTCTTCAGCTCCCTGAAAGGAGGTTGTAGGGAGGTGGGAATCGGCGGCTTCTCCCAAGTAACAAGCAGCAGGGCAAGAGGAAATGGCCCCAGGTCATAAACCTCCACTGGGGGAGATTTAGATTGGATATTAGGAAAAAAATCTTCACCAGAAGGGTTGTGAAGCACTTGAATAGGCTGCCCAGGGAAGTGGTTGAGTCCCCATCCCTGGAGGTATTTAAAAGGTGTGTAGATGTGGCACTTAGGGACATGGATTAGATAGAGGTGGACTTGGGCGCGGTAGGTTAATGGTTGGACCTGATGATCTTAAAAGTATTTTCCAACCTAAATCACTCTGTAATGAGTGAGGCTAGTGCACTGGTTTTTGTTTAAACCACCTGTATACTGGCAATGATTGTTCAGTGAGTTTGCTCATTGAAAAAACTGTTGAAGCTTGGCATCAAGCAAGTAAATGTGGGAACTGGATAAAATCCAATTGCATTCTTTGCTCAGTCTTCTGTGTTTGTTATAATAAGCCTTGAAGCAGCGCTGAAGTCTTGCTCTTGTCTTGCTCTTGTAAGGCAATGTTCAGTGTAGTGAAATTAAATCACATTTCTATCCTGAAGCTGAATTAATACAGGTTAAAATTATATAATGAACGTTAAAAAAGTGTTCATCTAAGCTTTGGAAGATCACGAGAGAATTGCATTTATTTGTAATGGGGAATGGAGAAGCAGGATTGTATGGTGATACTACTGTACTTTCTAGAAGTAAGGCTCAGGGAAGAGAGGTGTAAGCTTTGTGAATATGCTTCCTGGAGTGAAGTGTTACAAGTGGTCTGATTATCAAGGTGAATTTGCTGATCATCAGTGCCTGTCCTTGAGAGTGCCCAGAGACTCAGCAGGCCCTGTGAGATGCAGCAAGAACTGAATTTCAGTTTGGTGATGAGGTTGATGACAAAAAGTAATTACTTTATCTACATGTAAACATCTGATTTTAGCAGGCCGATTATTTGTTCTGCTTTAAAGCTTGGTTTCTGTGGCTTTTGGGGATGGTTTTGGGATTTTTTTGTTTGTTGTTGATTGTTGTTTTTTTTTTTAATTCAGGATCCTAAAATGTATTTAAGAGTAAAGTTACATTTGTCAAAGAGTAAAATTTTCATAAAATCCCTTCCACCTGTTTTGTTGCTTTTCCTTTTTCTACAGAATGGGTACAGATGGCACCAGCTTTATTTTCTAAATTCATCCCAAATATCCTACCCCCTGCTGTGGAATCTGAGCTTCAGGAGTATGCTGCTCAAGACCAGAAACTTCAAAGAGAGCTTATGCAGAATGGATTTACTAGGTAATAATTATTAGTCTGAAGTAGTAATTGAGCTGGACAGTGCTGAAATGGTAAAACCGGATACACCTAAAAATCCTGAAGAAATAATTTAAGAATTAATAAATAACCTTCCCATCTGGAGTATCATCACATATCTGAAGTATGGCAAACATTCCAGATGTTTTGAGCACTACCAACCCTGCAGATGGTACCAAAAAGTAAACTATTTGAAGTCTTGACATATTTTCATGAAACAGATTACTTTCAGTTCATGCATCGCTGTGTTTTGATTGTCTTCTAATGCATGATCGTGCTTTTGTTCAGCCTTTACTTTGGCCGTTTATTTTCTGTAAGCTCACTTTTTTCTCATGATGCCTCTGAAAATGTCAGTTGATGACTTCTTACTCCACTTTCAGAGCTATTTATACAGACGAGTGTTTATTTTAAATAGGTATTTATCATCCAAGTAATGAAGGGGGGTGGGGAAGAACAAACAGTAAAAGAGACAGTGGAAAATGTTCATATCCTGTATTGTTCACCCTGGGCAGTGGCTGTTGCTCTGTGCTCTGCTATTTAATCACCAGACAGAAACACAGTGCTTTCACCACAGTAGTCTATCACTTTTGCAGTAGTTTGACAATCTAAGATCAGACTGGGGAGGCTGTTGCGCTCTGTTCCCAAGCTTCTGCATGAAGAGAGAACATAATCTTTCCTGTTACTTGTGCAACACTGAGAACCTGGTCCTGTAGTTTGAACACCTACTAGATGGGGGTATGTTTACTATTAGATATAATCCTGTATTTTCTTTGAAAGTAATCTCTCTCTTCAGAGCTTGGTCAATTATTGAGCTTCAAAACTCTACTACTGATGGAAATGGTTTTGTAACTCTCTCCTTGTAAAGCTTTCCAATGAGGAAAATAATTTTTTGATAGATATGCATGAGTTAAGACACTAAGAACAAAGCCATAAGCACTTTGGCTGAGAAAAGCAGTGCTTTTGGCCCAAGAAATAAAAGTTTGAGACTTTGAAAATGAGTAGGCATATAATGCTGACAAAAGAACGTAATGCACAGAACAAAACAAAAAAAGGAACTTCTAGTTTAGTCTTAACTTTCAGTCTTACTAGTTTTGTAGGTGACTTACAGTAGTTCTGCTTACAACTGCATTTCAACAGTCCATGGAGAATTAAAATGAAGTTTCGAGTAGTAACAGTCTATATCCACAAAAACAATGTTTCAAAAACATTTTTCCACTAAGTACCTGAGAATAAGACAGGCTTGTCAGCTTGGCTGTGAAGTTCTTTGGCTGGTACTGTGAGGAGGATACTGTATAAAAGGCTAAAGAGTAGTAGGAAGGATACTGACCATTGCAAAGGCTAGATGCTTCTGTGGTGCTGTTAGTTGTTAGAGACTTGGTGGGATCCTCAGAATATATTTTAGCAACTCCTGTTTCATCCAGAAAAGTAATTCTCTACCACTGGAACTAATGCAAATCCATAGGAAACTATTTGTGTCCTGTATTGTAGATGGGGACAAAGAAGAAATTAGGGCTTGAGGATAGTCATAAAAGAAAGAACTAAGTCAAGGTTTCTGTGTTGCATACTCTTTGCAGAATCTAAGAGTTCCTTTTCCTTTTGGCTTTCTGCAGTATGGGATCCTCTGGATATTAGACGTGTGAAGAGTTTTGATGTGCCTTGTAGGCTTAGAACTGGCCCACTATTGTGCAACTGCTGTTTCAATAATCAGCTGAAAGCAAGCTGTGTAGAATGCTTTTAGTCTCTGAATAGGTTTTGCACAGTATATTTTATATGGTTGTACTACCAGGGAGTCACTGTAGTCTGGTAAACATGGAGGCTATATAAAGTGTTGGAGTCTGTCATCATTAAAATGACATAGGTAAAAGAAGACTGAAGTACAGGTAATGTGTTTGCAACATGACATTTTGCAGTGGTATTTGAAATGCATTTTGCCTTGTAATGTGTCTCACGATGTAATAAGGTTCTTCCTGTGTTATGAACATAGATAATATTTATTTATAACTTTACAGAATGTTTCTGAGTTTATATTCCTACACACACACATATAAATTTTATATATATATATTTATATATATATGTCATGGTTTAACCCCAGCTAGAAACTAAGTACCACACAGCTGCTCACTCTCTCCCACCCCCAGAGGGATGAGGGGTAGAATTGGAAAAGAATGTAAAACTCAAAGGTTGTGATAAGAACAGTTTAATAATTAAAATAGGAGGGGAATTAAAACAATAACTATAACGAAAAGGAGAGAGCAGGGGAGAGGAATAAAATCCAAAGGGAAGGGAGAAAAAAACCCCAAGTGATGCACAATGCAATTGCTCATCACCTGCTGATGCCCAACCATTCACATGACACAATTTGATTAATTGGCTGTTTTCACCCAAAATGAAATCCCCTTGAGGCACACATCAAACTTTCCCCATCCTCCCACATTACTCACCAAGTGCACCAGTCCCATGGATCAGTTTACCCTTGCCCGGGGCACTGCCCCAAACTGTTTTCCCAAGCATCTTTCTAAGGCACACTACAGGAACTTTATCCCCTTCTACAGTAGGTAAAAGCTTTGATTGGGCAGGACCAGCTCACTTGGCAGTTCCTTTGGCATTGACTAACCAGGTGGCTTTTGCTAAATGTGTATCCCAAGGTTTGATGGTCCCACCACCCGCTGCTTTCAATGTAGTTTTTAACAGTCTTTTTAACAGTTTTTAACATGGTTTGATTTTCCCAGAGACTGGTGTGTGGTAGGGGATGTGATATACCCACTCAGTGCCATGCACTTTGGCCCAAGTGTCTATGAGGTTGCTTCAGAAATGAGTTCCCTTGTCTGACTCATTTCTTTCTGGGGTGCTGTGTCACCGTAAGACTGATTTCTCAAGATCTGGGATAGTGTTCCAGGCAGTGGCACAGGCTGTGTTTCCAGCCATCTAGTGGTTGCTTCCACCATTGTTAGCATGTCTCAGCTATTAGGAGCAAGCTCCCTTCAGCCCGAGAGGGAGGATCTAGGAGGTACGCACCATGGGGTACCCTGTGGTTTTACCTGTGGGACCACAGAGGGCACATGGTGGGGAGAGAAGATATAAGTAGATTCCATGATTGGCTCTCCAAAAAGGAAAAGCTAAAGGTGCGGTTTATCAATAATCTCTGCCAGAGAACACCTGAATAACAGGGGTGACAGCAATACTGAGTATGCAAACTAGATTAGTTTCACAGCCAGTAAATATTATCATATCATAAACCAGTACTGTGAAGGACAGTGCAATGATAGCTTTAACCCAGACCCCATGGGCCATCAAGAGCACCACAAGGAACACATACTGCAAGTAAGGTACATAATGCAACCCTGAGATCATGAGCAGCAGCTGAGAGAAAAAAGAAAATAATGAGGCCAGTGAGTATTTAACCAATACAAAGAATACTTATAATAATTTTATTTTAACACACTCTAGTCAGATCCGTTGTTATCTTAACCCTTTGTGCCCCATGTTGGGTGCCAAAAAGAGCTGTCATGTTTTGACACCAGCCAGACTCCCCCCTACCCCCAGAAGGATGGGGAGGAAAATCGGAAAAGGATGTAGCACTCAAGGGTTGAGATAAGAACAATTTAATAATTAAAATAAGAGGGGAAAAAAACAAACCAATAATAATAATTGTAATGAAAAGGAGGGAGAAGGGAAGGGAGAAAAAAACCCCAAGTGATGCACAGTACAGTTGCTCACCACCTGCTGACAAGTGCCTAGGCAGTTCCCCAGCAGCAATCCACCAGCCCCAGCCAGTTCCCCCCAGTTTATATACTCAGCGTGATGTCCCATGGTATGGAATATCCCTTTGGCTAGTTTGGGTCAGCTGTCATGGCTCTGTCTCCTCCCATTTTCCTGTGCCCCTCTAGGTTTCTGGCAGGGCCTGAAAAGCTGAAAAATCCTTGACTTAGTATGAACATTACCCAGCAGCGACTAAAAACATTAGTGTGTTATCAACATTGTTCTCACACCAAATACAAAGCAGGGCACTGTACCAGCTACTGAGAAGAAAATTAACTCTATCCCAGCTGAAGCCAGGACGATGTATACAAGGTTTTTTTCTCTTTTGCTAAGTACTGTGCCCAGTCTGTTCTCTACTGGCTTAGTATGAAATGTCATCTGTTCTCCTCTAATTGAGTTAAAAAATGATGATGTCTTTGCTGTTGCATTTCCTACAACAATGAGCATGAGGAACATGGCACAGCGAAGCATCTTCAGCAGCATTAATGGCATGTCGGGTTCTAGCCGAAACAGCTTATTAATGCTATTAAATACTGTCGTTGCAGAAGGTGGAAAGACAAGCTAGTTCCTTGGTGGTATTTCTCTTGTGAAAGACCTTAATTAAGGCATATACAGTGAGTGCACCACTTTGAGAGTGGTTTCAGGGAAGAACACTTTGTATTATTAGAAAAACCTCCCAATTTCTGCCAACTACCAGCAGATAACTGTGAAATTATAACCACTGTGATGAAAATACATTGGAATCTCTTTCTTATATAACAGTATCAGTAGCATATCTGTCATCACAAGAAACTTGAGAAGCACTAAGATTTTCCAGCTTTAAGAGTTTGTGTGTACAAGGATAAAAGAAAAATATTTTTATAAATAGATGGGAATTTGACATTTGGGTTTTTAGGAGCAATGATGTTAACCAGCGTTTATACAACTTTAGCTACTTAAATCTTCTGCTTGAAGAGGGAATGCTGGCTGTCAGCTCAGACTTGTGTAGAGTCTGATTGTTGGATTTTTCAGGAGCATCTTACCTCTTTAGACCGATAGACGCAGAGTTTTTCATAGTTCTATAAGGTTTGGTTGAGGAGTTTGCATTGAAGACAATTTTATGCGTAATTTGAGATTACACTGCATATGAGCAATTTTCCTCATCTTCATTTTGTAGAAGTCTATCGTATAAAATCAAACCTACTAATTTTAACAAAAGCGTGAGCTAATTGAATCTGTAAAAAAATAGCTTATACTTCTGTTTCAGTAAATTGATGATTCCGCAGTCACATGTTATTGCTACTATGGTTGCATTTTGTTTCTAAAGTCCATAAAAGTCAATGATTGTGCTGAGGTATTTCACTATTTTTCCCCTTTTTTAAAATCACAGAATGATTTGGGTTGGAAGGGACCTTTAAAGGTCATCTAGCCTGCAATGAGCAGAGACATCTTCAGCTAGTTCAGGTTATCATGAAAATACCTTTCTTCCCCTTCTTTCCTAGAGGTGACCAGTCACGCAAGAGAGCTGGAGAAGAGTTAACTTACAGTAAGTATGCATCTAACCCTGCCCTCCAGTGTGCTGCAGTCCCTGATGGCTTGGGCACAGACAAGTAGTGGTGGACTTTGGGTTCTCGGGGGGTGGTGGAGTGTCAGAGGCTGCATGTCCACATGTAGCTAGCTTGTCTGCCAATGTAAACTTTACCATTCTAATTAAAATTCAAAATTATTGGATTTAGAGCCTGGCTGACTGTGCTGGAGTCCCACAGCCACCTGTAAGGTAGTAACATACCCCAGCAGCTACCGAGGCCAAGGTACTTCTACTTCATTTAAGTGGAAGCTGAGGTTTTGACAACTTAGTTGTCCCAACTCTGTCTGGTCAGGATACACATAACAGGCAATGAAATGATGAGCCAGTCCAGCTTGGATATAAATCACCTACTAGTGATGTGTGTTTCTGTGGGAGTTTGGAGGGCTTGTGCTTTTCAACTTGGAACCCTAAATTACATGTCTGATACAACCTGGGATCCAGCTGCATTGAGATACTATAGGCAGTATTTGGCTATAAATGTTTGAGTCATGAGCAGGGAAGTTCTCTTCCATTTTTAGATGGAAGTTTCTTGCTGCATGTTTAACTGTGAGGTTCTTCACTTTGTTACTCCGTTAATCTCCCCCAGTATAGATTAGGGAACTGGGGGATGAGACGCAGGGAGAAATGAATGATGTTTCCATACTCAGTTGGTTGCTCTACTCCAGACAGCCCTAATTTGGGTGCAGTCAGCCAAAGGTCCTGTCTTCTGTGCTGACTAAATATTTGGCCAGGAGAGACTCTAGTCCCATACATTGTAGGCTAGGACTGAAGTACAAAGTTCTGTTTGTCATTAAATGGCTTTGGGGACTGGGGAATACCTGGCACTGTGTACTTCAGTTCATTTTACCACATACTTCCCACCAAGTTCCTTCCTGTGCTTTCAGCTGAGTATGTTTGCTTTATTACCTACCATAAAATGTCATCCAGTTTTATGATGAATTCTTATTACAACCTAAAGTGAACGAATGGGTGTTTTATGTGGTAGATCAGCTTCTGTTTGCACTGTTAACATTTTGCAGGCAATGCTGGGTTTTGGGGCTGCTGGGGGAAGGGAGGCAAAACCCTAAGTTTAATATGAGAATTTCTTTAACTTTTTATATAATTTCAGATGGCTCGTCAGCTTGTGCAAGCTCCAGGGGGTACAGATAGTGAATATACTGGATCAGCTTCTATTTCTAGCCGGAACAGACACTGGAGGAGCACAGGTGGTATCTGGAGCCTCCTTTGGCGACTGCTGATACTTGAGCTCTGACATGAACTATGCCTCAAAGAAGAGTTTTGGACTTTCTTCTTTATATAATAAAACGTCAGTTGCTGCTACAATTGGGATACCTTTGAAAGACATGATCCCTTGGTCTAGCCTATCAACAAGTTCGTGTTCTGCGATTTTTGTGAGGAATGCACCTTGAAAAACAATCCTTTCGAAGTGGAAATGGGCAGCCGAAATCAGCAGCTTCCAAAAGTGTTAGAATGGAAGAATCTTTTTTGCACTCTTTTCTTAATATTAAGGACATTCTTAAAACTAGTTAACACGTCAGTGTATTAGTTTTTAAACTTCAAGGTATTTTCTGGAGCTTTTACTTAATAAGAATAAAGTTATTTTGCAGTATTTGTTCGTTAGTTTAAAAATTGTCAGCTTTTAAGAGTTGGTCCCATATAAATGTATCTTCTGTCAGGGAGTTTAAAATTCCAGATTTTTCTTTTATCTTTTTTTTTTTAATTGGTATTTTGAAATCTGTTTTCCTATGTGTTTGTACTCTGTGCCTTCAGCTTGTGCACTTTGCAACTTTATAGACCATATTTTGTTACTGCAAAATGTGTTCTTGAGGAAAAACTTGATGCGAACAAACATGCTGCAAAGCTGCACTTTTCTCTTGCATTAATGGGAGGTGAATTTAAGGAGGAAGGAAGAAAAGTTGAACCTATATCACCATCACTAATAATGACTTGGAAGTTTGTCCCCTTTTATGTTTCATATGTATTAGTGTTTAATGCTGGGACCAACTCTTGTAGAACTCTCTCATTGACTTTTTATTGGCTTCCATAATTGCAATAGATTGAGATGTGAATTCCAGACTGAATGAAATACTAAGATGTGTTTTATGCTGTGCTATGTAGAAACATTGTGGGCAAAATTCTCCAGTCAAGTAGGTCTGCAAAGTGCATCTCTGTCAGCACAAACCAGATTTGCACCTGGTTGATCGGCGAACAATGGTACCTGTCCATGATCACTTTGTGGTTCCTGTACCATTTCTCCTGTTTCAGGGATGTGATGGGGGTATGCTAGTGGATGTAGTCGGAATCAGGGAGTTGAGGAGTGATCTAATACACGCATGTGTACTCGTCACCCTCCTGCTTCCAGTCTTGTGTAAACTCAGCTGGAGATCCAGCTGAGCCCAGTTCCAGGAGATCTGGACCTATGGTCTAAATCCTAGTGATTGTGACATGGTTTTTAATCAATAGTATGAGCAATGTGATTCTTTCAGGAGGGGAGAAACATACTTGAAAAAGCAGTTTGAATACAGGTTGTTTTTTGTTATTACTATGGATTTATTTTTTATCACCTTTAGTTACGAAGAGAAATGAGTTGGTAATATAAAAATATTTCTGAAGTGAAACAAAAGTTTGTTCAGGTTTGTCTTGCACAACTCTTATGCCCGTTTAAAAAAACAACACAAAAAACAACACAAAAAACCAACACAACCCCCTTTATGCTTGTATGGGTTCATTACAAAATGCAGGAAAAAAGAAAAAAATAGATGCGGCAGGGACAAAGATTTTTTTTCTTTTTGTTCTGTATGCAGGCTTCATGTAAATGAATTTAATTCTGTCAGTTTCACGTCAGCCACTTTGGCAATGCCATTAGTTCGGAGGGTGGTGGGGAGGAAGAACGAGGACGACGCTGCTGTGATTGACCAAGTCTGATTTACCTATATATTCCTTTGCATATTTGCAAAGCCTATTTAATTTGGAGGAAGGTTTTCTTTTAAAATTAAAAATGAATGCTTTTGTTTTGTTTTCTGTGTAGAACATTGCCAGCAGTGTGATCTCGTCCCCAATAGTGGAAACCCAAACCACTCTGAGCACAGATTTTTGTTGGTAGTAGGTGTTGGTAGTGTTTGCTTCAACGTTGCTATCAGCTACTTAAGTTGAAGCAGAATGAGATAAAAACAGGGGGTTTGAAAATTTGGCCGAAGTATGCAGTAGAGAAGTTAATGAAGGCTAATAGGGAACAAAAAATGATTTACCAGCTTCCAGGTTTTTATCAGTTTTGGTTTTAAACAAAATTTAAGTCTCTGATAGTGTCCTTAGCTTTAAAAAACACTGCTGAAATGACAATATTCTTGAGTTAAGAATAGATACATTAACCTAATTTGGTTGGTTTGTTTACAACTTCATTAGCGTTCTAGTTCACATAATACAGTAATCAAGCTCTGTCATCTTTGTCAAGTGATCATAATTCTTTTCTGTTCCTAAAGTGGTTTTACTGGTTCACGTTTGTAAATAACATGTAGTGCTTTTGCTTCATATTTGAGGCAAGGGTTCAACATTCATTTTACATTGTGTTATGTTTGGGACACAGACTTCTAAACCAGTCATTCCATCAAAAGGTAAAGCATTCCTGTCAGCGTGGTTCGCTTCATACTCACTGAGTAGCGCTTGGATGCTTCTCAGTCCTGTGTAGCATTCTCACTTGGCCACCATACTTGAGAAATCTGTTTGTTAAGCACTGTATTATGTTGTAAATTTGGCATTAAAATTCCTGTGTGTTTTGGCATTATTAACACAATGCTGAAATATTGTTTATCTGTTAAAGACGTTACCATTGTGACTGAGCATGAAACAGAATACAGCATACTATACTAAATTATTTTGTTCCTCTGTAAACTTGCATTTTACTTACAGTAAAACTAACTCAGCCAACTTGAGCATTGGTACTGCAAAGCCACAGTCACCAACAGCATGATCCTAACTGCAGTATTTAATTTAACCAAATAACTTGTGGTAAATCCGTTGCACCTGTAGCTTACTCTGTTAAGATTAAGCAGTAAAGTTGGTTATACAATGGGTGTCCTCTTTATGTTGCACTGGTTCTATAGCCGAACTTGCTACATTAAAATATTTTTAGGTTAATTTCACTTCTTGATTTGGGAAGATGAATATTTACATTAGTCCTGCTGACCACTGTAATGGTAGGCCATTGTCAATATATGGTCAAGGTGGTCTTTGATACAAACAATGAAGGTGTGTGGGGGTCTAACTGGATAAATACTCAACTCTTCTGCAGTTGGATCTCCTTGATGACTTTCTGCAGTTGTTGAGGAAGTGTTTGTGGATGAATCTTTTGAAGCAAAAGGTTTTGACTCTTGTCATTTGATAGAAATATGACCAGCCAGATTCATTGCTTTTAATTTTTCCCTGATGTGATTGTTTACTTTCTACATGTTAAAAAAAACCAAACTACAAAGACCATGTTTTGAGCGACTGAAAAACGTGTTTCATGTACACTGTGCCAACCCTAGTGAAAGGACTATTCTGTAGAACTACGGAATAAAAACCAACTGCTTGAATTTGACTCCTGTCTTCAACCCAGCTCCAGCAGAGAGAAAACAAAGATTTTTGATGCCTTGACCTGCACCAGATACCCAGAGGGCACTTAGTGCAGCACATAGTGGGGACTTTTAGGATCAATTGACCACAACCAAAAGGTACTGCTAGGGAGAAATCGTTACTGCTTGGGTTAGTGTACTTGCCTTTCTGCTCTGCTGGGACAATGTGATGACGTGGGGATAAGTCACTGTGCTGATGCCAGTTGAGTTGAAAATTCCTTTTTTGAGGGTTGTCTTATGTTGACGACTCATTTAAACTTAAATTCAGAGCTGAATACTGTAAATTAGTTTCTTAATGGTAGTATTTGCTTGCATCAGTGGTGTCTGCTTTGCTACTCTGAAGAGTTCCTTCACTGCTCTTGGAGCACCTCTACTAGAAGCCTTTAAATGTACGTTAAAGATCGCTGCATCTCTGTGGAGACGTTTGCATAGTGTAATACCGAGCTGCAAACTGTGCTCCCAACATTGGGCAGGAAAAATGTAGATGGTCAGGCTTTGTGTCCCCTGCTTACTCAGACCTGAGGGTCTGCAGGAACAGACACACATGCTTTGCTAGTAGGAGGTGCAGCCTTCTCTGTGCTGTTCTTTGGCTGAGCGTAAGCAGGGGAGGGGGGAGCCCTGCAGTGCAGTTGCTTTGCTAGGCTGATGCATGTGAGTCACGTCAGTGCTATAGCATGTACTCGTGTCCCACCATGCACGTGCTCAGCACAGAGTCTGATCTTCATCCATGACTATTAAGACTTTTGTGAAAAGAAACGGAGGTCTCGGTCCCATCCAGTCTTTTATTTCTAGGCAAGACAGAGGACAATTTGCAGGTAGAATCTGGTCTTTCCTTCTAGAGCTTTCTTGCAAAATATTCTTTGGCTGGTAGAGGAGAGGGAATCTCTCCTCCTCCAAGGAAAAGGACTATGGGTCATCTGTCTCTGATTTTTGTCTACTGGTCTCCAAGGCAACGTGGTGCAAGACAGTCAATCGTATTGAGTACACTATGCTTACAGCACAGCAAGACTTTAATTATGGATTTAATCTGGGATAAACAATGGTCTTTTTGGTAGGCTCACAAACCTCAGGTATTGGTAATCGTGGAAGGTGTGAACCAGGGATGGGCTTACTCTAGCAGGTGTCATTCTGGTAATTACAGGTCAGAGGAAGTTTATTTTTTCCCAGGGGACATTACTTATTATAGTGTAAATTGGTGTGATACTGCCCCAACAAGGTATTTTTATACCCATAGCGCCTGTTAACAGAAGGTCAGAGAATCTGAATTTTGTCTTTATCAGCCCTGAAATACATTGGCTTTGAATGGGGAGCAGCATCCCGTGCAAGGGGAAGCCTTGCCTTCCGTCAGGAGGTGCAGAAGATCAGTGTTCCTACATGACTGAAACAAGACAAACAGCTGATTTGGCCTCAGTTGAAAGCTCCTTGACAAAGTGCTTTGTACTTGGCTAGAGGGAGTAGAAAGATTAAACCCATGTATCTTGACCTAACTTGAATGACTGGTTTAAGGGAATTCCAAAATTTCATAGGCAAGGAGTACTTGGAAATTCCTTCCGGCTGTCCCTGGGATGCTCCAGATACAGTTGGTTATTATTGCTCTTTCTGTGCTGCTGCTAACTGATCTAATTAGCACAGGACAGGAAAGTTGACTCCCCTAACGATGACAACAGAATGGATTTAGGTAATAGCACTTGCTGCCTTTTTAGTATTGTTTTTCAGCCAATCCTGGTTTAGTATTAGAGGGCAGCAGGTAACTTGTTTATTAGCACCATTTGCCGTCTACCAGCAAATGGAATGATTTTGTGTAGAGAACAGCTCAGAAATGAGCATCTTGGGATGGTTGGTACCTGTTACCCTGTGGATGAGAGACATTGTCAGGACAAGTCTGAGTGTACTGCTGAAGAGCTGAGGTGGTCCATCCGCTTAGGTTCATGCTGTGACTGTCCTATAGAAGCATATAGCAACTGTGAAGTGAATTGTGCTTTGAGCACACGCCCAAAGACTCTACAGTCAGTTACCATGGGATAGCCGATGCTCTGCAAATTCACATTTTATATTCATAATAACCTGTTCCTGTAGCAGGAATGGCTGTGCAGTGACATACGACTCACATTTGAAATCGGTCAAGGCATGAAATCTTAAAAGTAACCTATTTGTAAGGTGCCTAACGTAAATTCCCTGTATGGTCAATGTGAAGCCAAAGATTTTTCCCACAGGTACCGCACAGCACTAAATGGATATACTTTATGATTTCCATTTTTGGGTCTCTGTTACTAGCCGTGGCTTGCTGGTAGTTGAACCGGTCTCATCAAAGGAGAAGGAAGCAGATCTTGCCAGACAGGACCTGGCCTACCTATGCAAGAGCAGAAGGAAAACAGGCCTGTTTAGTTCTTTTTACTAATGACTTTTGTACTAAGCCTTTACGGAGCAGGCACCTGCTGTTCCCAGCTGCTTGGATAACCCAAGTTGTTCCAGGTATGTAGTTTTGATGGTTTTCTCTGTTGGAATGAATCTTTGGCAGAATGTCACCGGAGGTATAGAACCATTTCCCTTAAAATACAGAGATGCATCATACCTGGTGATTATCTATTTGTAATCTAAGCGATCTCATGATCCTATTTCTTCCCTTAGTTACAGCTTCTGAATGTGTGTTCAAGTGATGATGTGCTTTCCAGTTATGGCTTCAAACTTCTACCTCAGAGAATGTTGTAGTTACTGGGTACAGATATGCAGGAGAGAGAGGCCTGTCGAGTAAAATTAAATTCTTCATGCTTATTTCAGCTTCATGTTTCCTTCCAGGAATGTGTGGTTAATTGAAAAAGTACACACACGATCCTTCACCTCTTTCATAATTTGGCATAATAACATTTTATTCTTTCTTTTCTAATAATTCCCAGCATTGACTTTGCCTTTTCTTAAGCTGTGTATCAAGCTAACACTTATTCAAGCTATCTGTTGTAATCCCCAGATGTAGTTTGTGGGTAATAGTAGTTCCTCCTTGTGGAAGTAAAATGAGGACTATGTTTTCCCAATGCATCATTTTGTCAGTCAATATAAACCTATGTAGTCTGTATCTCTCACCCCATTGCATAGTGAAATGAAGCCCTGTAGCTCTTTGTAGTCAATCCTCTTCTTCCCTGGATGATGGCACATGAACTTTGCGTTTCATTGTTCACCTCAGTGCTTTTTTTTCAGCTTTTTATGAGCGCAGCAATTAGAATGACCCCAGCACTGTGGAATTCTGCTGGTGCCCTCTCTGTGTTGTGAGCACTGTCAGTTCCTGCTCTGAAGCTTTCCAGTGGCAATTTATTCATGTGGAAAAGCTGCCCCATTATCTCGTGGTAGCTTTCGTAAAGAGCTTTTGATGAGAGAGCTCACCAAACACCCTGTGGAAATCTGTGTATATAAAGGATCTCAGTTGCCACGTGCTTGTTGAATGTAATTCAGCTACGTCTGTCGTCATAGAAAGCCATGTATCCGTGCTACAAACTACTGAAGCAAGCCCTCATCACTCATATTTTATAGCTCTCTGTTTTAGCATGGTGGTGTCACTGCACAGGCTCAACTGTCCAAACTCTGACATCGCAGGTGACGAGAGTTCAAATGGGAATTTGTGATGTCACACTCTGATCCTGCTGAAGAATTGGGAATTATCAGGATTATTTCCTTGGGTAAAAGGGAACAAGGCAGACTTTTAGCATGATAATATTTGGTTTCTTTTATTTAGCAGAGTTTCTGCTGCTCTTTCTCTGCTGCAGATTCTCAGAACTCGGACTAACCGGTTGTGAGCCACTTCATGACTCGCTGCTGCAGGAGAGGAGAGCGAGCCGGCTGAGTGCCTTTGCCTGCCAGCACAACTGCTCATCTTCGGAGAATCTACTTGCATCTGAAGATCCAAACCGAGCAAAGGAGACCGAGCAGAGCAGGCTGGCCGCCATTCCGCTGCTCCGGCTGAGGTTTGACATCTGCAGTTGTTGCTGCAGAATGGTCTCTTTCACCTACAGGGCGCTTTAGTGCCTTGTTACTGAAATTGCCTGTCATGGCGCTTGGCTTTGATTGTTAGTTAAAACAAGCCACAGTCAGTGATCAGCAGGTTTCAGGAGTCACCTCTGAGGCATATTTACCAAAGCCACTGTGCCCTCCCTGAAGCAGGTCATCTCTGGGCTCTTTCCTAGGAAAAGCTGTGCCTTTCTGTTCCTGAAACCTGCGCGGGATCGACAAGGCTGCTCCGAGGGTCCCTGCCCAGTGCGCGTGGGCTGGGTGCGCAGCACTACCTGAGGCCCTTGCCCGTGTGCTCTGTGCCTTGCAGTAAAGTTTTTAATTAAAGATTTAATGACTGTGTGTATGGCCCACAGCTAACCTTTGGGCTTGGTAGGCGGTTTGCCTAATAAACAGGGGAACAAAAGGTTGTCCTTAGTATTTACATAAGTGAGTAGGAAGGACAGCTCCCTTGGGCTTTGGGGAAGAACGGGTTGAAAGCTGAATCGTGAAACCACAGCACTAGTGCCCTGCCAGAGCAGCAGTGGCTGTGCTTTTGACTGAGAGAGCACTTTTCCACATGCTCCGATGTGTGGAGCTGCGTGCTGACAAAAGGATGCTGAGGAGAGCAGGATTCCCCAGCGTGCGTGTAGGTGCTGGTGGTGGAAGAGCTGCTCGCTGCTGTGCCCGGCTGGAGGTGTGTGTTATGCTGGGCGGGATGGCTATTACTTGTACCACCAAATGGTGCTTGTGTTTCTGTTTAGCAATTCCCAGGGCAGAACAAATTTCCACTCTTAAATTGATTTAGCCACTTTGCAGCCAATGTTTGATTGTATTTGAAGTATTTCAAGAGCTGTATTGATTTTTAAAGGCATCCTGAGAAATCATGCATGTGAAGTTTGTTCCCAGTGGAGATAATTTAACTTTCTGTTGGTCTGCATCGTCAGTGACTTAGTTCAAGCTTGCTTTAGTCTGATGAATTCCACTTGTGTGGAATACAAAAGTTTTGGCTATTATCACATTATTCTCTTTATTTCTTCTGTGGGCTACATGTGCACAGAAAAAACCCCAACATATGTGGCTGCTTTTAATGGAGACATTGTAGTTTAGCTTACTTTTATATCAGTCAAATTAAAACTAAACTGAATTTAAAGCAAAATAGTGATATTCATACAGAAGAAATAATTCTTCTCTTGGCTGGATAAATTTCAGAAGATAACTGCCTCAGCCCTAGATACTAATCTCTGAGAATTTTCAGAGTTGTGAAGAGCTAATAATAAAACTTCCAGGTCGTGTTGAACATGACAGCTCCTGAACAGGAAGGAAGGAGCACTTCAGCACTTGGAAGTGCTTGCTTTGATCACATACTAAGATTATGCAAAACTTGTGTGTGTCTATAGACACAATTTCAGCTGGTTTCAGCTTCTCCAGTGTATTGTCTGACTTGTCTCTGAAATTTGTAATTTTCCATGTGGTTGTCAAATATTGTCTCTATTTTGGCTCTCTGGTGTCTTCTGACCTGGAGATGCTGAGCACGTTCAAATCCCCATCTTCCCTTCCTAGCCCTAGGGCATGGTCGTTGGGCTACCCTCTGCATCTCTAAAAGCAGATGCTGTGAGGACAAGGGATGGGACAGGACAAGACTACTTGGTTAAAGAGGAACAACAGTGAAGGTAGGTGGTCTCTTTGTCCCTTTCTAAGGAGAATAACGTGACCTGAATATCCCTGGGTCTAGTAATTTTGCCAGTTTTAACCGCTTGGCAATCTCTGCTGCTGGCTGTCCAGATACGCTGTGAAGAGCCTTTACACTGTGTTGAAGTTCTCTGTACCCTTTTCCCTCTGGGCTGCTGGCCTTGAGCGCTGCTCAGGAGTAGGCTGTTTATCATAAGCAAAGTTCTGTGGCTTGGGTGAGGCTGCAGTTGTCAAAGCAGCTTTAATCTCTCTCTCTCCTGCATGGATGATGTACTGGCAATCATTTAGCAATGATGCATTTTAATTTTCTTTAATAGTCGTATTGCAGAAGAGATGGAAATATCAGCAGCTTGATGTTTCAAAACAAATTGAAATCTTAGGTACTTCCAGTGTAACATAGTCTTTCTCGGGAATGGGGGAATTCATTTATATATATTTAAGTTTTCTACCAGCCGTTCTAGTCTGTTATTCTGTAGTTGTTGCTCTGCTGTCAATCAGGTTCTCCTGATTTGTGGGTTCCTACAATGCATGATTTTCTTCTTCTGCCGCATTTTTGTAGTCTGCTTCAATATGTATGAAGTTGATGCCATTTGCAGGTGTACTCTCTCTGGTTTTATTCTCAAGCTGTCCAAACCTGTCACTTCTTCTGCCTTTCACTCTGAGTCAGAGCGGTCAGAAAGGCTTATTCCTACTTGGTGGAAAATTCCTGGAAGTTGGAGAAAAACACCCAACTTTCAGTAATCTGTCTGATTCCTGAAAGATACTAAGAGAGATTGCTTTGGGACATCTGTATGCTTGAAGATGGGTTGAACATGTCTAGCCGTCAGGCAGTGCTGGCTGTTACTTCAGTATGTCAGAGGTTTGTTTCACCACAGAGTAACGTTTTTTCTTGTCTGTATTTAATAAGAAAATATGCTTCGGCTTTCTTTAAACCATAAAGCTGCAAACAAAGCTTGCACCACAAAATGAAGTGGCAGTTGTAAGGAAAACAGTGAAACAAGGTGATGCACAAAAAGAGCGGTGAAGGATGCCGATGTTACAAAGACAGGTTGAGGTTCTGCACCTGCTGAACTCGGCAGAGGTTTCCCTGCAAAATACCAAACGCTGCGGTTTTGACCCGAGGTGTTTGTGCAGCAAAGTGCTCAGACATGCGGCTGCATCCACTCTTATGCAAGGAAGGAAACGGCATTTGGCTGTTCCTTAAATTATGCACAAACCGAACAGGGATGTTGTGTGGAACAGTGGCATAAGTGAAGGATCCAGACGTACAGAAACTGGTTAGACAATAAATTAGGCAAGATATTAGAGTCTACTGGGGTCTTGGAGAGTTCATGACAGATCATTTCCTTTACCAAGAAATGGTAAAGGAGATGATGTGGGCTGAGTTTGCTTGCAGTGTTTTCTGAGCATTGGTGATGGAGGGGTGGAAAGGCTTGCCCAAAACAAATGGCTGTGCTCACAGCTTCTGAGGGATGGCAGTACTGAAAAGCCTGAAGAAAATGTATCACGTGGCAATACAAGAGGTTAGTCTGCAATGCCTGCCAAACACTCTGCGTTTGATTGCAAGGTGGTCTTTGGGCTGTTCCCTCTCCCTCTGGCAGCAAATATAGTGCTGCTGAGGAGCAAATGGGGTAAGTGCCCAGTTGCTTTGGGCAGAAGAGGCAAACTTTATCATATCTTGTCAGGCCTCTAAGTGCATGGGATAGACTGATTTCTCCATCAGGTAACAGAGCCGTCTGGCCTCTGGGTGAATATACAGAAGCCTGTGGGTTTGAGTAACAACGCAATATTACACAAAATGTCATTAAAAGTGATCTGATCTAACATAGGCGTTTGCTGTCCGACCCGAACTCCTGCGGTGATTGCTGGGGAGAGCAGAGCCTCCTGGCGAGCTCATTAACGGTGAAAGAGTGATGCCTTCTAACCTACCTGAGCTGTTGTCGAGCCTTAAACAAAAATCCCAACGGTATGCCACGTGGGAAGCTCCGCCACTCTTTTTCTAGCAAGCAGAAGCAACGTACAGCCCTCCGCATGCTGAGTGTCATTCTGCTGGATGGAGGAATGCAGGAAGCATCCACAGCGCTTCTGATCACGTTCGTACAGCAGGCTGTGGTCATCTACCCTGACCTGCTTGTCTTTCCTCCTGTCAAGTTTCTATTCCACATGAATATGTGCTTATAGACCCTGGAGGAAGAGACCGACGCTATCTGGAAGAGCTTTATAGTGTGAGCTTAACAGCAACTTTGTGAGGTTTAAACTTACTATTGCACTTCATGTGGGCACGTCAGTCCCACAGCGGCAGCGTGCTGCGTGCAGGAATGGGGTTAGTGAGCTGGGATGGCTGGAGGGAGCTTTGTGTGTGGGAAGCCGCAGGTTTGGTATCTCTGGCTCTGCTTGTCTGAACCACCTCAGGAATCCAGCAGCTCCTCGCAAGCCTCCGCATGTGGTGGCTGCCTGCATGCTGGGATCCCAGGGTAGCTTTGGGAGGACTGCATGGGGTCTTGTTATTAAGTTTTTATCTGTAGTTCTCAGCATTTCAGGTGATTTTCTTCATAGCGTGTCCCTGAACCTGGGAGATGATAACATCTCCTGGGGAGAAACAGGCAATCTTGACTGTGTGGGTTCATGAAGGACTTCTGCTGGGGAGTGGGGGTCTGAACCTGTATCTCCAGAGTGTAAAGTCTGTGCTTTAAGGCACCCTTCTTCTCTGTAGGCTTCACCTCCTGCATGCTCTCAGGCTCTCCCTCCTACCACTGAAGTGCTCTGGCTGGGGATTCCAGATTATGTTCTTGAACACCATCATCATCGGTCCCTTCCCTGCCCCCATGTCTTCGAGTACAGCGACAGATACCTAGAACGGATACAGTTATAAATTAAATTGCCATAACACCCTGGCCCTCCAAAGGATGTTGAACTCCATCTGCAAATCGCAGCTTTGGCTCAGCGGGAAAGGATCCTCTGATCTCTGCCCGTGTCTTTGGGCTGTGCTCCAGCTGGGGGGGCTGGCTGTCCTCAGCGGGAGTTCGAGGGGCAACAACCTGACAGAAGTTGCTTGTAGTCGCAGTGACTGCATCAAGATCAAAAGCAGGTTGTTACTTTCTATGTCAGGAGTTGTATACCTCTGTGGGAAAACCCCCAAAATGGCTTTTGATAAATAACTGTATGGCTTCAGCATAAAGAAACTTTTTGTTCCAGTTGCAAGATCTTTTCCTTTGCTCAAAATCAGATTTTGCTTGGTGTGGTGTAATTCATTGAACGCCACAAAGTACAATTATTGACTAACATCAAAATTAATGCTAATGTTAGAGTAAAGCAATTTATGGACAATTTTAAAAAGCATTTGTCGTTACATTTAGGACAGAATTACAAGGTTTTTTTAAAAAGCAACCATCTGCTTTTCCTCACACAGATTACTGGTCTGGCAGTCCCTTGGACAAGGATTCCACAAATCCTTCTGGAATAAGGCAAGTAGGAACACCCTGGTTTTCCCATGATTGCTTACCCACTGGGAAGCCAACAGGAGAGCTCAAAGAGTAGGAGGAGCACGCGGATCAGGTCTTGTGGGCTCGGGTGCTGCCGCTGCCCAGCTCTGTGCACCGACATTTGCAGGTACCGTGTTTCCTGGGTGAATGTCTGGAATATTTCTGAGACCTGAACCCACAAAGGCTGTAAATCCTAGTGCTGCTCTTTGCTGCCCACTGGTTTATTTGCTGGTTGGCTTTTTTGGGTCATCCTTGTTGAAGTGATACCAATTTATGCTTTGCAATCTCTCTACTTGCTCTTTCTCTGCTGTTGCTTCTCCATCTCTTTGGCCATTGAGGGAGCCTGGGGATGTGAAAGCTCCCCATGCCCCAAACTGAGGAATTGCACAGACTATGGAGATTGGAATATAATTTTTGGAGAGAAATTGCACTATGGTAAAGGTGTGGGTGAGAGGAAGAATGACAGTGATTTTGGAAACTTATACTTCACTTCTCGCTCACCTCAACCATAGCCATTTGCTTCGGTATCTACTTCAACTTCTAAAAAAAGCCTCTGGGTATGGAAATGCTACTGAAATCAGTGGAGCTCAGTGTCAGGTACTTTATAGCCTTCTTCTGTCATATCCTAGATGCTTTTCCACACATTGAGGTACTTAACCTTTAAAACGTGACTTTTAGTCATGGTAAGCCTTCATTCCTCACCCATGAAGAGGACATAATTGCTTTTCCTCATCTCAGTTTTGGATATTTCAGAGCAGGGTACCTGTCTGTCTGCTTACCAGCACCACCGGTTCTGTTTCCCTGTAGATGCTGCTGCACAGAGTACAAATGCAGGCTCTTCTTGCTTCATTAAATAATTTACAAGCTTGAGATAGTTTTTGTTGGATTTTGACATCCCCTCTGCCTTGCTCTTACATTCCACTGTCTGGCTTAGGCTGTTCCCTGACGCACAGCGGGGTTTTGATGGAGATTGCACCTAAATACTGCAGCAGGTACAGCTGTGGCTGCTGCTGCTCAGTCTCTAGAAATGGTGGTTTTGGTAACAAGGTATCTATTTCATTCAAAAGAGTAGTTGCCTAGCGCAGCTGGCCAGGTTCGACGCAGCGTGTTCATTTGCTGGAATTGCCTTTCTCAGATCATGTTTCCTCTGCATTTCTGCCTCGCAGAGGGATGTGGAGTTGGTAACTGCTGCCGGATGAACAGATCCTGTCCTGACTCTGATGTTCCTCTTGCCGCTCCTGTGCTGCCCAGTTGATTCGGCTGCTGCCTGGAGATTTCATATCAATAAAATAAAACCCAGTCACCTGATAGCAGGAGGAAGTGTTAAGCCATACAAGCAGCTCCTTCCTTGCTCTGTGCAATGCAAGAGATTAAGAGGATTGGGTGTAATTTCCACTAGTTAAAGTCCACAAAAGTAGCATGTGGACAGGGGTACCAGGGAGGCTGATGGGCACGTTGCCCACTCCTGTGCAGTTCGTGGGCCAGACCAGTGCAGCCTCTTGCTCTGTAGCTGGAGGAAGGCATGGTATACCAAGCTCCTCCTTTCCCACCTAGCATGAGGAACGCGGTGGGTCCTTGTGGTGACCCCCTACACCCAGTAAAATGTTTTATGTTAGAGGTATTGCATCACTTGGTGTTCAAAATGTGGTGGCTTGGCAGCCTTCCAGGTCCCTGTGCCGCCTCCTCTGGGCACTCTTGGAGCATGGGGGGCAGTGTGAGTAGGTGGCAGTCTCCATAGCTCTGGGTTTGGGGGAGAAGCTGAAGGATACAAAGCTACAGCTTTGTGCCTAGCTGTTGTGGCACTGGAACAAACAAAAAGGTGGGCTAACCTTTTCAGTTCTCTGCCCTGATGAGCTGGGTGTGGGGTCTCTGCTGTCAAGTGTGGCCTGGGGGTGCACTGTGGCAGAAGCAGCGCCGCCGATGCACCCTATGCGCCCCCATTACTTCTTTTCTGCTGAAGCTGCCTGAGGGAGAAAGACGTTCATCTTCTGAGGTGTGGACACCGACAGAAGGCAATCACCAAAGCCTGAACCAGCACAGTTATCCCAGGCAATGAGTGTTTTCTTGAGATTATCCCAGACAACGAGTGGTTTCCCAAGACAAAGTGTAAGCAGACCAAGCCCCGAACGTGCCCAGGTGCCCCGGTGCCCTGCCTGCCATCGCTGGGGCTCTCGCTCCCATGGGGGCTGCACTTGTCACCAGGCTGGCAGCACAGGCATGGGGCAGCTCACCACGGGGGGCTTCGGTAGGGATCCCTTCATCACACCTGAGTCACGGGCTTGCTGCAGCATCTTCAGATGAAACAAGCTCTCTGAAGGCCAACCAAGCCTTTCACAAAGACTTCCTCACTGAACTCTCTGATTGCTGATTTCTCATTGCCTACAGTATAAAAGCAATAGCAGGCAGCAAAGCTTCCTCACATCACAGCTCTTTGTTCCTCTTGCTGCGTGAAACTCCAGTTTACTCTCTTGAACTAGTCTCTGGCCATCTTTAAGGGCCGCTCTGTGTGTATTAGCATCTTTTAAGTGGCGCTTTTTATTGACTGTCAACTCTGTAAGCACATGATTAATGTTCAAAGTGATGATATTGGTGCTGCTTTTATTTTTTTTCTATTTTTAATCCCAAGGTGAGGTGGTTCAGGGAACTAAACAAACAAAGAAACAGCTCAGCAAAACCAGGCAAGTGACTGGTTGTCTGCTGCCTGCCCTCCCTGAACCAGCTGCCTGCACAATCGGACAGATACCAGCACCTATGTGGTAGAATGGCTCTTGGGAGCACTAGTGCTAAAGTCAGCTTTGTAAATAAGACTCCCTTAACTCCTGAAAAATCACATTTTCAGGCTCCTGAGGGATTTCTCCATTTTGGTGGCCATGAACATTGCTACTTTTCTTAACAGTCACATAACGGCTGCCAAGTGATATCGGTGATGATCCATGTGGTTTGTAATTGGTAACTGCTGCTCCAAGGTCTCGGTGCAAATACATCCTGTGCCAGCCTAAAATGATTCATGAAGGTAACAGCACAGTTTGCTCTCTGTGGTAGGTCACTGCGTTTTTTTTGACTGAAAGGCAGTCTATATAAAGATCTGTTTTGCAGGCATCTTTTCACCACAAAAAAAAAAAAAAAAAAAAAAAAAAGGCTAATTCATTATTAGAACACTATCAACTTGAAGATTTTTCAATTCCCTGCTGTACAAGACTTTTCACGTGTGTCTTTGCCCTAGTGACTGCTCACAGGAGCTTTAAAACTGTCCAGTTGGATACCCAGAAATCAAGCCCAGAAGTGTCCTTTTTGGTAGTGTTTTGGTTTTGCTGAAGCCATTTCAGTACTTAGTTTTAATGAGTCGATTCTTTTGTATGCATTTTATCAGCTCCCTGCTTGCATTGCTTCCCTGTGGTGAAAATATGATGTAAAGTAACTTGCAGCAAAAGCCTATCCTCAATAAACTTAATGTTCTTGGTTGAAAGAAGAAGGTGAGCAATAGAGCCTAGAGGTCTTGCCTTCTTGATTTACATTCAGAAATACTTCATTAATTTGCACCTAGGGGATTGCTCATCATACAATGGCATCTATACTCCCATTTTATTCATGGTATGATCTGGCTTTATCTCTAAATTCCTGAAATCAAAAGAAATAAGATTTATAAAGCACATTGCAATTCTATTGTTAAGAAATGCACAACTATATCTTGAACCTGTAGCTATGATCTCGTCCAAACAAAGGCAGATGAGAATCACTGGGCAGACATTTGATCAAAGGCAAGCTGAACACTGCAGTGAAAAACCAGCATGATTTCACCTGCTATGAGCAGTGCCCAAGTGTATACCTGAAGTGACAGCTGAAATAAACATAACCGGTATCCAAAGGCCATTAAGTTCTTCATGATTCAGAACTGTGTTGGTCTGCTTTAGAGATTTTACAATGAGCAGTCATTAGTAGTTTCCATGAACTGTCTTTGAGGCAAACATTGTTCCACTCCAGTGTTCCTGATTTTGCGGTGCTGACTACAAATTCTTCCTTTCTATTTTTGGCATTTATTTAGTATTAACAAACTTCCTGGTCCCATGCCTCTTATTAAAGATGTTCTTAAAAAGAGTGACACAAATTACTGTTGGCTTCCCATTGGCCATGAATTCACTTTTCATTAGGAAATGCCACAAAAGCAGTGCTTGCTTTAATCAGCTCTAGCGTCATTGTTTGGGAGGGCTTGCAAGGTTGACTGGCTTTATCAACTTGATCTGTGCTCACAGTAATGAGGCATCAGGCTAATGAGACCATTGCCATTACAATTACCAGCTTATTAAATCCTAATTAGGGACCAAATTCTGCTAGGTGCTGAGTGCTGATTGTAAGTAGTTGAATATTTTCATGTGCCCATTTTTGATCTCTAGTTGAAAGCGGTACTTGAAGAGTATTGAAGCTCCCTGTTCACGTATTAAGGTCTGTTTCAGTGCTAATGGGGTAATTGACCCTAATGATGTTGGCTGGTGTGTAATGGACAGAGCTGCCTTTCCTTCCTCTGAGAAGCCTAGCATCAATGTCATTGTTAAATGGGCTGTGATTCACATGGCAGAAGGCTGCATGATGCTGAAGGACAATATTTCCTATGTAATATTCTGTGGCAGATTGTTTTCTGCACATTCATGCACTAGTGAAAGGAGTTTGCAACTTTATTGTTCATCAGTGCCAATTAAATGCAAACTCAATGTTAGCCAGACGTGCTTCCGCCTGAATAAACAACTCAATTCTGTCCTCCCGAAGCTGGAGATTTTTCAATGTGTAGCATCTCTTTTAGAATTTAATTTCCAAGTGACCTTCACGCTGCCTGCTTTCTGTTCTGTTGGAGTTACTGAGCGGAGCAGGTAGCGTTGGTACGTTGCAGAAGTGCATTAAGAAACGTCTCTCATGTCTGCCATGGGCTGATTGTTTTGCTGTTGTTTCTGTCAGGGGAAGATTGTATGAACTTCACCCTGTGAAGATGAAGTTTTAGGATCACCTTTGCTAGCCTGTGGAGTTCTGCTATTCACGGCCAATGTGTCTTTGCAGGGGTTGAAGCCTTTTGGCTCAGTCTGCCAGCAGCAGCTGCTCCCAGGTTTGGAAAGGCAATGCTGCCTGGACAGTATGCCTCTATAACCTGTCAGCCCCCAAAGCCTGAGCTTAGGGAGAGCCCTCTGGGGTAGGTCCCCTACAGAGGAAGGACTGAGTTTTGTACCTCAGTCCCTATGTATGCTTATGTGCATGCACGTATGTGAAGCACATTCTTTCCATTGAAGAGCCTCTCAACCATCAACCGAGCAGCTGGGGCCCCTTGTGTTGGTGTGCAGATGTGACATTCTCCATAGATGCTAGGCAAAATTAACATTGCAACAGTCTTGTCATGCCCCAGTCTCTCATGCCTTTTTTTTTTTTTTCTTTTTTTAATGCCGTGCCACTCCTATTTCCCTCTCAGAAATTCCTGCTGAAGCAGCTTTCTGCTTAGTACATTGTATAGAGACGATGCTGTTCCCTGTGAAGCAGCATAAGTGTACGATGCCAGATTCTTGTACTGCGAAAAGCCGCATAAAAGAAGACCTCAGTCTGGATTTCATCGTAGGTGCCTTTTAAGACAGATACCCTTAACTTTTAGTGCTCTGTCTTCTCACAGTGGAATCACTTACATCTCTAAAATAGAGCTCAGATGGGGCTCCTGTGAAGCCATTGCTCCCAAATGCTGCTCTATTCACTGTTGAAAAGCTAGTGGAATAGAATGTGGTTTATTTTTCAGGCTTAGTTGAAGTAATTAATTTTTTGTGTTGCTGTTGCGGTACAGATGAAAACTGATTTCCTGAGTTTCATCTTGATATCTCTCACAGTGCTCTCCATGGCTCTGAAGAAGTGGTCTTGAGTGCCTGAGGTGCCTGGAACCAATTCTCAGTTTTAGAGGGCTGTTAACACCATATAACAGAACATTCAAACACTTGGTATTAATCACTGGTCCTTTACTCGCCACGTTAATTGGAAGAACGGTGTCTTGTCTTTGTTATGTGAGTGGTGAATTGAACGCTAAATGTAGCAGCCAAATTGCATTTCTGCTTCTTTCCCTCTCTGACTCCTCTCAGATTTAGAGTCATCGCACTGTGTTGGCAGCCCGCATCACTACTGGGACTTCGCTGCATACACCTTGTGACCTTCAGAGGTCACCCTTCCCACTGGCTGCTTACCAGCCTTTCCCCTTGCAGCTGGTCCTTCTGGGTCTGAAGTCAGACCTTTCACTTAGCAGCCTTGCTAATGAGAAATGAGATTGAGACTGAGTGAGCGTTTTCCCTCTTGGAGATGACAAATTGACGGATGCTCACTATAAGAAGCAGTAAAAAGCAGGACTTCGGTTTCATGCAATCTGTTAATGTCCACGCAGAACATGCCTGGAGCCTTACCACACCTGGAGGAAACCACCTGGCTTCTAGTAAGAGAATAGGTTGCAATGCTGCATTTGTACCTTCTGTTTCAGTTTTAAGCTACTCCCTGAACTTGGCAGTAAGGCAAAAGTGTGTAAAACAGGTAAAAATCCTTCTTAAAAGGCAATTCCGAAAGTTCATTTCTCAGATATTTAGTAATGGAAAAGGTCTTACCATTTTAGTTTTCCCCCCACAGTGTAAAATTAGAACAAAGTACTTAGATGTTACTGTGGTAATTGGGCTTTAAAGCATTTTGGAATACGTAGAGTCCTAAACCACTGGCACGTGAGATGTCAAAGGAGAGGCTTTGAGCTCAGGAACATTTTCCTGAGAAAAATCAACTTATTTTCTGACTTGCTTTGAAAATAGAAATGTTTCTGGCATGACCCTAACCCCGCTCTCTGGTTTCATTTTGAAAATAGAGCAAAGTTCTGATTCCATCCAAATGAAATGTCACTGGCCCAACTGTTATGCTTTTTGTAGGATAGCAATGCTTCTTTCCTTCCCATTCCCTTCCATTCTTGGTACAGGCACTGTACAAAGCTCTGGGAGATGTGAATCTGTGATATCAATCTCTTAATTACAGTGGTTTCATTTCCTGAAACCTTTCTTCTCTGACATAACTTCGTTGAAAGATCTTGGTTGCAATTAACTTTTAAATACTCAGACATTTACAAGGACTGCTGAATCCCTTAATGCATTAAGAAATTAAGGATGCCTTTTGATGATGGGAATTCAGCTTCTGGGCTGTCTGGGGTGGGTCACTTCCATTGTCTCTCCCCTACTTAGATGTTGTGCTGTATGCAGTTCCTTCATACTTACTCATTTCCTCCAGGTCTCCACTGTCAGGCTTTCATCCATGGCCTTGGGCTTGGTGCTGCAGCCAAGGTAAAACCGTTTAAATTCATGCATGAATGGCTGCTGTCCAGGGTAGGCTTCCAGAAAATCTGTGGGCTTTGTTCTTATTGTTAGCAAGTGTTTCTCTGCAAAGGAGCCCCAGATGAGGCACCTGAGCACGCTGCATCCCTTTCCATTTGCCCTGTGATCAACGCGCACTGCAAACCACGCCTCACCATGGTCGTAAGCTCAGAAGACTCCACTTGCCGCTTGAAAGAAGGCTGTTGACAGCCTGGCATGTTACACTGTTCAGGGATACAATTCACCAAAGTAAATATTCCTAAACTTCTCCAGTTTTCCAGGAATTTGACTGCAGCAACTATTTGTGTACCACACTTCTTCCTGGGCAGGAGCACAGCGAGCCGTTAGCTGAGACAGGAGTCCTGAGATATATCTGTTGCTATGTGAATAGCATGCTCTGACTTTCACATCTCTTTGTGCATCTATTAAAGTGGAAAACAGTAATTTTCACTATCTTGCACACAAGCTATGAGGCTTAATTTGTCACTGGCAGTGCTCTGAGGTGATTGATTCAATGTCCAGGAAAATATGTCTGGTAAATAGCTCTGATATCCAGGTCTCAAGTAGGCTACTTGAATAAAGGAAAATTTTAAGTGGTGGTGGTGGAGATGCCTCTGGCATAGCAGATCAGAAAGAGAAAAGGGTAATGAGAACTTGTAATGATTGATAACTAGAGGAATTTTGACCAGATGATTAAGGCAATTACTGATAGGATAATGGTCATTAGTACTTTAAAAAAAAAAAAGGAGATGAATTGCTAAAAAGCAGAGACGTGCTGAGATGAACAGGAATCTTTCAAACAGTGCTTATTTTTTTTGCTGGTGTCTTTTTTTTTTTGTCTTTTTTTTTTTTTCCTCCTTGCTAATTGTGATGCAAACTAGTTGGCAAAACGGAGTGGCAAACCTGAGTGACTAAGCAGGGGAGCAACGCGTGGGAGCAGGGAAGGGATGTGGTGCCTGTGGGTGCCGCTGGTGGGACCACCGCTGGGGAGACTGTCACCATCTGTGTCCTTAAAATAAAGTAGAAAAAGTAGAGAGTGGGTAGTGAAGAACGAGAGACAAACAGCCTAGCAGCAAGGGAACGTGCCTGTTTAGTTAGTGGAAATGCTGCCAGGGCACTAGATTAGAGCATGCTAAGACCTTTGTGGAGATGATTCTTGGTCTTAAAAGGGCTCTTTCATGTAGCAACAGAAGTAATAGTGAGAGGGACTGATTAGAAGTGAAGCTGAACAAATTAAGAGCAATTCCTTTTTAAGTATCAACTGCTGGACAGAGCTGCTGGGAGGATGGCAGATTCTCCATATCCAGATGCCTCCATGTCTAGACTGGCTTCTTGCTAAGGATTTAATCTTTTGTCAAATATGTTTTGTATTTCAGTCAGATGCAGATTTTTCCATTTCCAACACAGGCACGTTGGAGCTACAAGTAAGGGTGCTTCAGCAGAGGCTGGGTGACCATCACCCCTGCCTGGCTGCAGGTTCTGCATGGGTCCCACTTATGGACGGGGTCTGGGGAACAGCAGCAAACCCAGCCCTTGGGCTTTCAAGCGTCTCCTTTGAAAAACATCCCCCCATCCCACTGGGCCAAAGCCAGGTAAGGCAGAAATCACCTGCAGCCGAGCTCAGCCCTGCCCACAACTCCTACTGAAGTTAAACATTTCCAAGAGGAAAAGTAGATGCTTTAGTGAAAAATTCCCGTGATAGGCCTTTAATGTGCTTTAAAATATATGGTAAATTACAGGCTTCTGCAGACATGCACATGTTGCCATATACAGTAAAACCCCCATAGTAATCATGCGAGCTGTGATTAATGAGCTGGCTCACATGGGTGAGGCATCCATGGCTGGTATTGAATCAGGTTGTTAATCCTTTAAGGTGAATTCCTGTTACTGATGTTGTTGCTGATAATTTTTTTCTTAAGTTAGAAGAGACAAACATGAGATCAGCCTGTTGCAGCTGGCTGCCTCTGCTGGGAATGGGGATGTGTGCTGGGGGTGAAGGTGAGGGACACTGACATTTACACTGGCAGTGCCCAGTTTGGATGTGTACCAAACCAGGATGGTGGCACTGATGAAGTCTAGCTCTGCTACAACGGACTTGAAAATAAATAACTTAAGAAATTAAGTCAGTTATGGCATGTCCCCTGTGACCTGCATGGGAGCTGATGCACAAATCCCTGTGCTGGGAATGGGGAAGCCCTGTGCCCTGGGCAAGGATCCACCTCCTGCCCTGAGGAGTTTCTCCCGGGTGCGGGGCTTTGAGACAAGTTGTAATATTTTAGTTCCCTTCTTAAGTAGGAATCCCTCTGTGCTCTGTAAAGTCCGCACAGCTTTCCGGAGGTGAAGGAGAAGTGAGGCTGCTGCCTGCTCCCTGGGTGCAGTGATGAGGTGCTCACTGACTCTGTGTGCTGCTCGGCAGCAAGGGGTGACGGTGGAAATCAGGATGGGTGCACGTGGAGATGCGGTGGCTTCAACAAGGGAAGGGGAAGTTGGCAGCAAGTCTGTGACCATGCCTTGGCTCCGCTTGGAGGAGTGGATTTATTCACCTTCGTTTCAGAGGGGATTGCTCAAGGGAGGGGATGGCTCTCAAGGTGACAAAAGGGGAAATGGTGGACTGCAGGTGAGGAGGAGAAGGAAGGACATCAGGTTTGATAGCTGTTTGCTTTGTGTTTTCCTTCCAGGCAACTGTTATAACCTACAAGGGGTAAATAAATGGGCAATGACTCTGTAGCTGCCTGTTTCTCTCCCTCCCATCACCTGGGTCTGGCAGAGCACCCGCACTGTTCCAGTGAGCTCAGTGTTTGCCAGGCTTGGGAATGCAACCAAGCTCAGGGCAAAGGCCCAAGTTAGCCCCCATCTTTCATGAGCTTGTGCTTTGTATTTGAGAAGATCATCTATTCACCCGTAAGATAAAAAACATCAGCTTGAGCCAAATAGATGTAACGCCTCGAAAATCAAAGAGCAGCCTAAAATCAATATGATGTACTTCTCCTTGGCAAGGCAAGCCAGGAGAAATTGGAGGACACCCTCAGCAGGATTTGACTGCTGCCCTTCATGCGTGAGGGGATGCATTTTCATGTAGGGAGACAGATACTTACCTGCTCCCTGATCCTGATGTGATGGGCCAAGTTTGCAAAGACTGGGGAAAAATCTCATTTAAAATAGGTATGTCTCCCTACGTCTCCCATAACATCCTCACAGGTAAGCTCAGGAGGCGTGGGTTGGATGAGTGGATGGTGAGGTGGGCTGAGAACTGGCTGGATGGCAGAGCTCAGAGGGCTGTGATCAGCGGTGCAAAGCCCAGCTGGAGGCCTGTGGCCAGCGGGGTTCCCCAGGGCTCAGCACTGGGTCCAGTCCTGTTCAACTCATTCGTCAGTGACCCGGATGAAGGGACTGAGTGTGCCCTCGGCAAGTTTGCTGGTGATATGAAACTGGAAGGAGGGGCTGATACTCTATAAGGCTGCGCTGCTGTCCAGCGAGACCTGACCCCAGGCTGGAGAGCTGGGCGGAGAGGAACCTGATGAAGTTCCACAGAGACCAGTGTAGGGTCCTGCCCCTGGGGAGGGACAGCCCCAGGCACCAGCACAGGCTGGGGCTGGCCTGCTGGGGGGCAGCTCTGCGGGGACGGGACTGGGGGTTCTGGGGGCAGCAAGTTGCCCGTGAGCCAGCAGTGGCCCTGTGGCCAAGGAGGCCAGTGGGACCCTGGGGGGCATGAGGAAGAACATGGCCAGCAGGTGGAGGGAGGTGATCCTCCCCCTCTGCTCTGCCCTGCTGAGGCCGCCCCTGGAGTGCCATGGCCGGTGCTGGGCTCCCCAGTTCGGGAGAGACGGGGACCTGCTGGGGAGGGGCCAGCGGAGGGTACCAAGATGGTGAGGGGACTGGAGCATCCCCCGTATGAGGAAAGGCTGAGGGGGCTGGGGCTGCTTAGCCTGGAGAAGAGAAGGCTGAGGGGAGCTCGTCGATGCCTACAAACATCTCAAGGGCGAGTGCCAAGAGGACGGGGCCAGGCTCCTTTCAGTGGTGCCCAGTGATGGGACAAGGGGCAGCAGGCACAGACTGCAGCACAAGTTCCATCTGAATATGAGGAAATTACCTGGAGGGTGACGGAGCACTGGCACAGGCTGCCCAGGGAGGCTGGGGAGTCTCCTTCTCTGGAGACATTCAAAACCTGCCTGGATGTGACTGTGCAACCTGCTGTAGGAGAACCTGCTTTAGCAAGAGGTTGGGCTAGATGAGCTCCAGAGGTGCCTTCCAACCCCGACCATTCTGTGGTTCTGTGAGAAGTTAAACACTTCATGTAAATGTATGCCTGGATATGTAGGCACTGAAGTAAAAACTACCAGCCTTATTTAAAAACAAACAAGGAAAAGCCACAGCCTTTGGCACTAAGGAATATTTCAGAGCAAGAAAGCAAGACAAACCTGGTATTTCTATAAATCCCACAAGGAGAAGTTGTGCAAGTTTATTCATTTGCTTTGCATCTCATTTTAGTCTTTCATTCCTTCTGCATTTTCTGTGAAGTGTTCCAGTTTCTTGGCTGCCCTGGGTGCTCTCTTCTCTTGCTTGCACATACAACCTGGGGAATCTTGTATGCAAAGAGCTGTTTTCCCTAATTTGACCTTACAGCCATGATAAATCTGTGCAAATGAGGTGGTGCAATGGTGCATAAATAATCACCAAAGTTTTCCCTATAATGTGCAGGTGGATGATCTGACACTGTCTCAGCACAGTGCTTGTTTGTGGGTGTTGGCCCTGTGCCCCTGCTGGGAGCATCTGCTGGTGGCACTGACCTGTGGAGAGCTCCAGGAGGAGCAGTTCCTCCTTGGGGCCATGGGGTGTGGGTGGGAGGCGGGATGGAGGTGAATGGTGCTCCCCACCCCTGCAGGGGCTCTTGCACAGTCCCTCCCTCTTGATGTGCTCAGAGGAACCATGCCAGCGCCATGAGCGTCCTCCTCCTGCAGTAGGAATAACCCAACAGCTTGGAGGGAAGCTCCAAGGAATGGTGTTCTGCTGCCTCTTCCCCTCGTGTCTTTTTATCTATCCAGAACAGACACCTCCTCCTCTTCTTGACTTGCACAAGCAGCAGTATGGCATTGCATTGCTGGGCTTGGCTAAAAACATATTTTTGTTCTGATTTTGGGCTTTTGTTCCCTGGCTGTGGGCTGGCTTTTGCCTTGTGCCATGCAAGACCTTTCCCTCTTGACGGTGGGTGCAGAGGGCAGACCCAGCCTGGCCTGTGCTGAAGACTGAAGTTAGTGCCCGAAAAGGGGACGAACAACAGAAGAGGGTGGAGGCTTTTGTGCCTGTGGGCTTGCCCTGGTGGAATCAGAAAGCAGCTCCCCTTTGTGATGCCAACAGCTCCTCCTGCGCAGTGTGGGTCTTGGGCACACAGTCCTTGCTTTAGGGTTGGGCACCTTCAGTGTCCTCTGTTCGAAGGAGGAAGCCAGACAAACAACCCGAGGATCGTAAATAGCAGTAGCCCACAGCTTGTGCATGCTGGCTGTGACTGGCTTCTGCTTGGGAGGTAGATGAGGCTTGTGATTTGGAAATAACAAGACATGAATGTTAGTAAGGAAGGCTGGTGAATAACGTCACTTTGCAGGTATTGTTTTGCTTCTAATCCTATATGGCTTTTGGATGGTACTGATGATGAGGGATCTTGTCTGAACTGGAATTTACAGGGAATCTCACGTCCTGGAACTGGCTGAAAATCCCCAAACCCCAAACTTATGCAAATTCAGTGCAAGGTTTGCTTTAATTTTTATATTAAGTCATCGCTATTTGTAAATGGCCTACTCTGACCTTAGGTTGTCACAAGGACAAAACACATTTTCGCCAGGCATGTGGATATGGAGTCAATTTTCACAGCAGCAGGAAACTAGCCAGGGCTTGTCTAGCTGCTAGAAGCTTGCTTCATTGGGAAACAAGAGAGTATTTCTGATCGCCAGGCCTGAAGTCAGGCACAAACCAGTCCTTAGGATGCTGTACAGCTGCATTTAGTTGTGGATCTGCACTCTGTCTTATTCTTGGCTGATGAGATGATTGGGGATGACAGGTTTCCCTAAGGGACCTCAGCTCTGGTCCTGTCCAGTCTTGGGCTGAGAAGGTAATAAATTTAACAACTAATCTATTTAGGCTGAAAATGCAATTCCAGAAGATGTTTGCTAAGTGTAGTCCCATTCCATGAGAGCAGGTGCAGTGAATATTTCCCATACACATTTGTAAAATCATTCTAAATATATTCATTTATTTTTATAAGCACTTGTCCAACAGCCAGCAGTGTACCTCTGCTAGACTATCTCTGTAGCAACCTTGCTGAAGCAAAGCAGTAAGCAGGCTAATGCTTTTATAGTTGATTAATGGCTGCAAGAGGGCTCTGCTGGCTTCTTCTGGGCTGCAAAGAGCACCAGTGGAGAAAAGCCTTCTGGCTGAGAGCTGGGGGCAGGGCAGAGCCCTGGGGTCTTGGCTCTCCCTTCTGCCTTCTAGTTCCCCCAGCTCTGCTGCAGGCAACGTGCCAGGAGATGTTCTGCCAGACTCGGGGTACTGTTATTGAATGAGAAACATGTTGTGTTTGGGTAGAGGTCTATAGCCACACTCCTACGATCCATTCAGTCTGGATGGTATTTGAGCAATGCTTTTGTATAACTAGTGAGGAAACTCTTTGAAAGTGGTTTTAACTAGATGTGGGTGAAGAGTTCTCAACAGAAGGGATTGACACCCCCCCAAAAAATGGATGTGTGTTGTGAACGTAGAGAAAGGTTAGTGAATTGTTTCAGATGTGGGGAAGAAAATAATCACTTTCTTATTTGGAAGCACTGACTTTCTTTTTATTTGAAATGTTAACTTTTTCTTGAACTGCTTCCTTTGTTTAAAATTTGATCCACAGCAAATGTTAGTGAATGGATTTAAATGACCTTTCAAGTCAAACAGTTTTGTAGGCTGACTCCAAACGGAGTGTTCTTGTTTGCTTGTATCAGTGACAACTTGAAAAAAAAAACAACTCTAGTTTGATTTATTGGGAGACAAACCATTTTCCAAAGTTCATCCCCAAACTCTGAAAAAATCATTATTTATCAAGTTTTAGTCACTAGCTGGAAAACAACATTATTTTACTTTGGCTAAAGCAAATTTATGGGAATTGCAATTAACCCTAGATAATTTTAACGTTTCAAACTAATATATAATGATAATTTGGTAATGACATGCAGTTTCCTTTAAGGTTGCCTTAATGCTTGTGTTGAAACTGGACCTATGTATTGTTTTTTGGACTTTAATGCTAACTGATGAATTCGCCAACATCTTTCAATGACCTTTATGTCTTGAAGCTTTCCAGAACTAACTTAATTAAAGATGAGATGGAATCAAAGTGAATTTTAAAAAGTCTGGTTTATTATTCCCTATTAAAATTCTTCTGAATTACTCAGCTGTCAGAGATGGAATAGAATTTATCATTAAGTTATTCACTTAGATAATTAAATGAACCTGTAGCATTAGTTAGAAATGAAAGTGAAAAAAGGCAGCAGGGTGCTACATGTGACACGTTCGCTTCCTGGCAGACTTCTTGGGATTATTTAATTGTTCGCCCATAGTTTGAGGAGGGTCTATTGAGTTTTTGCTTTTGATATTTTAAATCTATAATAGAGTCTGTGTTCAGCTCAGCTCTTCTTTTTGTGTTGAGCCTGAAGGGGATTACAAATGAGGATTACAAGATCTAGCCCCTAATGCATCAGTTATTCCAAGTGCACCCTAAAACACTCTTTCCTGCCCTCACCATTGCATTGAAAACTAATTGCAGAGGAATAAAAGAATGGCTGGAAAGAACAGCGCAGTGTGATACAGAGTCTTATACAGGGATGCCTGCCCTGCTGTGCATCAAGGACATTTTTGCCCAGGCTGCTTGCTCAATTTCTGTTCTGCGGCTCACGGTAAGCGTGCTGGAGGAGGGCTTTCTATAAAGTGGGTACAACGCGCGTTTGGCCATTAAGACAGCCAAAACTGGTCTAATGAAGCCATATGTTAGTCATAATTAATTTCACAACACCTGCTGGATTCATTTTAAAATAAATATCCCAAAATGTGAGGAAAGCCTAACTACAGACAATCCTGACTAATGGGAGACAGGGAAGCCTACAGTGCCTGGACCCAGGGGTGCTTTTGTCCATTAACAGTTTAGCAAATTCTTTAAGAAGGGGATGGAGACAGCAAAAAAGTTGAGTGTTGAAGGGACTATTATGGTGAAAGCGTTTGTTAAAACCCCAAACCGAGTGCACTCTGTACTTCCCAATCCTATGAGCCTGCTTGACTTGGCCTGTGTGGAGACCAAAGGAAAGCATCGTCTGAAAGGGAACAAAGGTGACAAGGAAGCTGAAGCAGACCAAAGACTGCTGATGAGAAGGCCCATGCAATTTTTGTCTAGTGTGTTAAGCTGGTGCAATGCCTTTGGAGAAGCTAGATTCAAACTTCATCTTTAAAAGGAGGCATAAAGCCATGCTCGCCCCACAACCAAGTGATGTTTGAACCTGCAGGTAAATGTCAGGTTGCTCTCTGTTTTTCCCCTTTTCCACAGGAAGAAAGTTGCTTTGTGCATCCCTGTTCTGGGATCTGACTGCTTCCCTGCGAAGCTGGCTCAGCTCTGCTGGTTGACGTTTCTTGGCAGAGGGCAGGGCAGCGCTTGCTTCGAGAGCAAGCTTCAAGCTTTTATCTGCTGGTCCCAGAGAGGATGCAGCAGCCTGCTGAGATTGCTGTTCCCCTTGAACCATCACACAGGCTGGGACGCTTTTCTTCCCAGCATCAGAAAACATGCGGTGCCTCAAAGCCGTTTCCACTGCGGCAGCTGTCTGGAGCTGGACACCCATGCCCTCTCATGTGAAGGTGGCCAGCTTTCTGCTGAGTTTTTGTGTAAACTGCATTCTGTAGGCTCTAAAACCAGCGTGATCAGGGTCTGCTGTGATACAGGGAATCCTGCTGAATGAAGTGGAAAATGTCAAATCCCCAGGCTGTGCCTGTACTGTGCACACAACTGTGAAAGCACCTGCTATTTCAGGGGCTAAGCTTCCCCCTGGCTGGAGCTGAGGGTGCTGGAGGCAGAGCGGAGGGGGCTCCCTGGGTGCAGTATGCTGGGCTGTGCAGAGCTGGCTACCAAAAGAGAGCATTCCCTTCAGTCACTGTTAAACCTCCACCAGTTTGGCTTTCACAGGTAGCTGCAAATGAGATCACAAGTAATAAATCCTGATCTGTTTATGACAGAGCAATTTCCAAAGTATGTAATCTTAATTTGAATTAACAAGTCTGGTGAAAACAGAATCTTGTAAATTCAGTGCTCTTTTTGGGGCTCAAGAGATTGAATGCAGCACTAGTTTCAAATTTCTGTATCTCTTCTATTGCACCTGCAGCTCTTAGATACTGCTTTTCCTGGCTGACTGTTATCGCTGCCAGTGAGTGCTGTCTGTACCAAGAGTGCATAACAGGAGAGACGTTATACTGCTGGCTGTTGCATTCCACAGATCTTTCCCTTCACTAGGGCTACTCTGAAATGTTTAGCAGTCTTGCTGAAACATTTCCTAGCTACTTCTCCAAGTACGGGTTTTCCAAGCCCCGAAAGTAGTCTCTGGATTTCTCCAAAGATTCCTACTACCTCCGCTTACAAAGAAGTCTTAGTTCTTAATGATATGAAGGTAAAAATAGATATTCTCTTGCACAATGTTTGTTGTCACAGACTTCATTTCTGGGAGTCTCCATAACTGCTGGATCAAGCCAGATTGAGGCAACATTGGAAAGTTCTACCTCCTGTGTTCTCTTCTCTGAACAGCGAGAAAACTGTTGTTCAAGGTGTTGAAGGTGTATGAATTTCTCACATTCATGTCAGATCTTGTTGATATTCTTTTCCTAAAGAGTGGACAATGCCTGTCAGAGAGCCGTGCATTCCTAACCAAGAGACAACACAGGGGTTTTTTTTATGCGTCTCATTACATTCTGCCTTGACAATAGTAGTAGAAGAAAAATGCAAAGACTGAAATCCATCATTCCAGCAGTGACTTCCACACCTATGCTCCTTGACTATGAACAAGCCTGGGTAATTGCTCCCTTGGCTCTTGGACACCAGGACTGATGCGTGCTCATATATACATCATGCACCCTCATGAATGTGTCATGAAGCCTTCTGGCAGTCACCCCTTGCAACCTGCTTGGTGAAGGAAGGTAGCTTTGCATTTCTGATCGTGATGGGGTGGTGGATATGGTTGGAAAAATATGTCTTTAATTTCATAAGCATACTTCGGTTTGCATTTCATTTAGGTTTAGTTTTTATTGGAAGAAAATACATGTTTGCTACAAACCCGTGTGATTGAGAAACTGATCCATCCACTTTAAACCCTCCAGGGAAGGTGATCAAAGACAAGCAGGAGAGCTGCATGCCTACCGGTGGCAGTCTGCCTCAGATATCCCAGCCTATATGCTGAACTCATTACCTATACATAGTGGTATATGATTATTGATGAGATTGTAATTAATTTTCCATTATGATGATGAATTTTTTCCCCTTAAATATTTTATTCAGCAGTTTTACTGTGAACCAAGGAAAGTAAAAAATTTGTGGGAGGAGGTTTGCTGTGGTGTAATGTATGAAATCAACACAGGAACAGAAGAGTTTAAATAAATAACAGCAGAGGAAATAAATTAATTAAGAGCATGAGTGTTTACAAAGAGTTAATGGAAAGCAGCTCAAGGGAAAAGGGAAAGATGCTGACTGATCTTTTCTTATAGCATGCACTAGGAAACAGAAATTCATATCTATATCTAGACAGCAGATATCACAGGCTGCAGTTGCTAAAGAAAGATGGTTTTGTGGTTCCAGCATTTGTGTTCATTTTTAACTCTTCTTCCAGGGAAAGGTGGTTTAAATCAGGACTGAAACCTGCTTGTGTCTCTTCCCCTGTCCCCACCCTGCCCACTGGCCCTCACCTAAATGGAGAACTTGAAGCAGTTTGCAGCACGAGCAAGATGTCCAGCTCTGCTGATCCAGTGAGGCACGTCCCACCTCTCAGAGGGCTCTACCCTCTTCCCCTTGTCTGTATTGAGACCGGTGTTTCCAGAGATGTTTGGTCCATATCCAGGCTGACAGAGAGTCTGAAGTCTCCATGGTACCTACTGCCTTGGCTCCAGGTAACGCTACCTGCTGTTTAATGAAAGATACCTGCATTGGCATAGCATTATTGGCTTTGACAAATTGGATGAATTCACTTTGTACAAATTCCCTGGGGACGCTGAGGATTTAAAAAACCCATGAAAACTCCAATTTGATAATTCTTCTCTCCTACTTCTAAATTTGAGTTGTTAGTGAAGCGATTTTTAAAAATAAGTACTTCTAAATAAAAACAAATCACTCATTTGAGTTCATTTCAGCCTCACTTAGAGGGCTTGCAGGTCTCGGGATTTTTTTTTTTAACAAACTTGGGTTAAACAAACTAAAACCCAGATAATTACTGCATAGCTTGAATTGTGTTTTGTGAGTGCTGTGCACATCTCTAAGTGCCCTTGAAAAATAGAAAGCAGCATATTTATTTATGTAGCCACATACTTCCACAGCCAGCTCTCTGCTCTTTAGCATTCAGAAAGCAGAAGTTACTGTGTGTTCCTACACGAAAATGTGTCCCGGTGGCGGTAAAGGAATATGATTCATTCCTGTGAGGAAAATGATAGTAATACAACATAATATAGTGGCTCCCTTTGGTTATATCACAAAAGATTACTCAAATTACAGACACCGTTCTGTACAAAATGTACATGACAAAATGTAATGCAAATAGAAGAATGGTCTGTTGCCTAATCGAGGGAAAAGACGTGCCTCCATCAGCTTCCTTTTGTTCTCAAAATAGTGTGTCCTGGTATATAATCTGCTGCAGCATGCATCTGCTCCATGGGAACTTCACACCGATAAGCAAAAGGCAGTCTTAGGCACATTTTTGAATTCCTGTGACATTATAGGACTCCTAGATGCACATAAAGTGGATATGGGAGTGGATTAGAATAGTGTTATGGGAGCGGTGAAATCACAGTTCCTTCACTTGTGTTATTCTAAGTGCTGAGTTTCTGAGGAGAACCCCAGGTCTTCAGCTTTGCCCTCAGCATATGTCCTTCAGGCTGATTTACTCACGGGGACCCAGAGAAATTATGAATTTCCCCTGAGCTCTGGCAATGGCAAGCAGAGGCACGCCGGGCCATGGCCTGAGGGGGGAGGGCTGTGCTTGCCCCCGGGCTCATCTGGGGGGGCCGCGCTGCCCCCAGCTGCTGCGTGTGCAGCCCCCCGGGGCAGCCGCCCCATCACCCCTGCTGGGTGGCTCTCCCAGCAAGGGAAGGCAGCTGGGCCGGCTCGGCTATCCCAGCTGGTTCCTGGGCCAGGGAGCGGTTGTGTGACCAGCTCAGGGGCATCGGATGGGACAGAGAGAAGCACCCGGAGGGTGGAGGTGAGGAGCGAGCATCACCCCGGTGCTGAGGCTTGGCCAGACCCGAACTGAAGGAGCTGCCCGGGGACAGAGCTGAACACTGTCCCTTTGCTCCTTTCCCCTCGGCAGTGAAGAGGAGCCTAGACTTTATCTTTAAACAGTGATGCAGAGTTTGAATACCTTTAATATTTTAAAACAACTTTGCTGCAGAGGTGAGGGCTGCCTTTCCCCTTTGCTTCTGCTCTGCAAGGTTTTGTGAAGGAGCTGGTCTCTTTGCCACAGCATCAGCAGTGTATGCAAATCCTTATTTTCAAAGCAACAAAAATATTATAGGGTGTTAGTTGTCCTTTGTTCTTTGCAGACAGAGAAGTTTGTTGCAAAACTATTATGATTATCACCCTTCTTAGCAAGATTTGTTGATCTCTGCTGTTATCACCTGAGAAGCTCTATGACTGTTGATTACTTCCCTTGAGAATGTTCGTGCCCCGCTGATGCATGGCAGTGCAAATGTGTTATGCTTGGAACATGTTAGGTCTGCATGAGCACCCAGAAAACAATCGAACTGCTGAGTTTGATAAAAAGAAGGCACCTGAAAAGACTCCAGTCCTCTCTGCATGCACCAAGACAGACAAGGATTGCTACTTAGAAACAGCAAGCAAGGAGTCTACAGAGTTGGCTGTTTATTTGGATAAATACCTCTGCCCTTTGAAGGCAGAAATGACAATGTTAGCTGCTAGCAATTACTTAGGAAGACAGTGTATTTGACAGCTGATAAGGTTTATCCTCCCCTTGTATGTGTGCCAGAGTGACTTTTATTTTTTTACATAGGTGCAAACTGGATTTTGTGAATATTGAGGGAGTTCTCCAGGTCTTACAGACAGTGAAGTATGTTGTAGAACGCTGTGATCCAGCAAGCAGTGATGAGTATGGTAGTGGTGTGAGCTACTGTACCTGGTGATCTGCACATTTGGACCTACTGGAAAAATGTAGGCATTTAGACTCAAACTACTATACTCTGCACAACCACGTTGCCTAATAGAACAGGCTGGAAACTGGATTTTCGCTTTTACAGGTGACGCACGCTTTTGGTAAAATGTGACAGTTTCTAGCAGAATGAAATTCTGAAAACAAATTTTGAACTAATGGAAACATTTTGATAAAACTGGAAGGTTCAGTAGAAATTTAATGCTGGAAACCTTGGAAATTTCTGGATGAAAAGTCTTTCAAGGGGGAAAAATAAAAGTACTCTGAAGGGGAAAAAGGGTTGATGGGCTTGTGCCATTTTTCATTTGAGCAAATTTGATCAGCCACAAAATTCCATTCTGGGGGATGAACTATGTATGTTTGCATATGGAACATAGGTCAGAGCAACCTTTAAGCTATGCTACCAGTTTACCATCTTACAGAGGAAAGCATTCTTATTTTTTATGAGGTTGGAGTGGGGTCCCAACTGCATTTTCTTTGACTTGCCCCTGTCAGGAGGAATAGAGCTTTTAATTAAAATGACAATGTTAGACTAGTCAGACTTCTATTATCATATTTAAGGAGAGCTTTGGGGAGTTATTAACATGACAGGGTTTGTATTATCGGTGTGATTTCACACAAAAGTACCTAATTTTCTAAGCAGTTCTCTTAGGTATTTCAGCATGCTTCTTTGGGTATTTAATAACTCTAGCACATCCCATTTGCTACAGGACCAAAGGACGTGCTTTGCTTTGGTATTTGTACAGCTCTTTGTATCCTGAGTATGTAAGAATCATTTTTAATGTTTTTGAAGTAAGTAATTGTTCATTATCATCTTTTAGTTCCAGCCTCCCTTACTCTCTCCGCTTCAATTTATGCTCTTCAGTGCTCCCCAGACCTTAGCAAACCCTGATCTTTCTAAGCCAAAGAGGAAAATGAATCCCAGAGCAGAGAGAGACCCTTGGCAGGGCATATCCCCACGCCAAACCTGTGCCACCTTGCCAGCCAGCAGCCTCCGAGCACTCCACAGCACCGCAGTGTCCCTCCACGTGTTGCTGACCGTTATTGACGTACTGGAAGAAGCAAATCCAAAGCCAGGACTACCACCTGCCAGGTGAGGCATGGATGCAGGAGAGGGCTCTGCAGAAAGGGAGCTCAGCCTGGGTCTCAGACTTGAGCCGGATCTGGGCTCGCTTTAGAGTAGACAAGGATTTGGGAAGTGAAAGGAAAGATGCTCTGCATGTACTAGCTTGTTTGGTCACATCTCTGAGACAACAGGGTTTATGTGAGGCATGATCTGGCTCCAGGCAATGGTTATTTTCTGTGGCAGAAGACAACTATTGCACAGACCCAGGAGCGGAGCTGGCCCTGGGGTTGTCCCTTGAGGCTTCAATTGCCTGGAGACTTGAGCACTGGTTCCTTGATGAGGCTTTCCATCCCTTTGTTTAAGTGTCTTCAAACGAACACAAAAAGACATAATTAGGCTCTTCAAATAGGACTGTTTTCTTGCTTTTGTCTATGTAAACCTAGATTAATCTGTTTACAAGTTCTCAATGACTTGTGCAGAAGTTCACAGCATAACTGAAAGCAGAATATCTCCGCATTTATTACAGGGGAGATACAATTAACCTAAAAAGCTGGCAGAACGACCAAATTACTGTTTCAACACATTGTCAGGGTCCTATTTTTTTTTTTTTTCCATTATTAGGATTACTGAAGAACAGCTTTCAGCTGAACTTTCAAATATGTGTCCAGAGTACTAATATAATTACTAGTGTGGTTTAGAACTGGATTGTGTCCAATATCATCTGAATAACCAGATACTGATGTCTATTTTGAGAGCACTATTTTAATTCTCCTTTGGTGACCTTCCACAGGCATTCAAGGAGGGTATAATGAAGCAACTAACACGTTTTAATTCCAAGTGTAGCAAAGTTTTGGTAGAAGTTGAATTTTAGTGTTTCCATTTTATGGGTGCGGAAGGAATACTGAAAGCCGAAGTGTTCTTAGGGAGAGACAGTAGCGAGAGAAGTTCTCTAGAGTCCTGCAGTGAAGATTATGGTTGTTATGGTTACTAGATTAGCTATATGGCTACCACATCTGAATTCATCCAGAGTCTCATGCCCACTGGAGGATGTGGAGTTCCATCCTACACAATGCACCTTGGCAAAGGGGCCCACCCATTTGTCATCATTCAGAAATAGAAAGGGCCCATAATGATCCTCTTTTGTCGCAGTTGCTTCAGGCTCCCTAGCTGTGTCTGTGGGCTCCAAGTGCATTGCTGTTATGACAGTTGATTGAAATGGCTCAGAAATTATACTTCTCAGAACAGAGCACTGTTCCTTAATAAATCTAAGAGCAGAATATGAAGGGTACAGTTATAAGCTACAACCCCCCTGTAAATATTCCCTTAGGAAAATATTTTCTCCTTACTTTTTGAAGAAGCTTAGTGCATTTCTGACCTGCACTCTCATTAGCACAGTTAAATGGGAACCTTAGAGACAAACATATCTGAGCAAGAAAGATCCCCAGAAGATCATGCTTTTAGCAAAAGGATCCTTTTTAGTTTCAGCTGGGACTAAAAGAGGCTGGGTGCACAAGAATGGCCTGTGGAAAAGCTGCGTGGAGAACAGGAGACCCTGAACTGTAATATGAGTCTCAAAATGCTTGAAAACAGTAAGGAATTTAGACAGAGACACGCAAATGGGACTTCTGTTGCTATCCCTTTTTTCTTGGCTAATTCATGAAAATCACCCTCCTCCTCTCTGTAGGATTGATCTGTCAGAAGGATCAATGTCCTTTGATCTCTTGAAAGCAAGCCTTGTTAATACAGCCCTGATGTGCAAGGCTGGGTTGGATTCCTCTGCCTACATTTATATGTTTTTTTCTTATCTGGGGTGTTTTACCTTTGGAGCGTTGTTTTCCTCTCTAGTGACTGCTTTGCCTGTGGTGATTTAACTCTGCCTTCCGACACACAGCGTTTCAGTGGTGTCACTGCTTTGCTGCCACAGAAGTATTGAACACCCCAGGTGTGACTCCACCACCTCAAATCCTTGGACCCAAACCGTGACCTTGCTGGTTCTGCAAGCCTCGCTAGTACCTTCCTGCAGGTGTTAAGCGAAGTCTTTACTGACGTAAAAAGGACATGGACCTGCCGGAATGAATACAGGAGGCCACGAAGATGACCGGAGGGCTGGAGCCCCTCTCCTACCAGGACAGGCTGGGAGAGCTGGGGTTGCTCAGCCCGGAGAAGAGAAGGCTCCGGGGAGACCTTAGGGCAGCTCCCAGCACCTAAAGGGACTGACATGAAAGCTGGTGAGGGGCTTGTTACAAGGACATGTGGTGACAGGACAAGGGGGAATGGTTTTAAACTAAAAGAGAGTAGATTTAGATTAGATATTAGGAAGAAATTCTTCCCCGTGAGGGCGGCGAGGCGCTGGCCCAGGCTGCCCAGAGCAGCTGTGGGTGTCCCATCCCTGGGGGTGCTCAAGGCCAGGCTGGATGGGGCTGGGGGCAACTGGTCCGGTGGCAGGTGTCCCTGCCTGTGGTGGGGGGTGGAGTGGGATGGTCTTTAAGGTCCCTTCCAACATGAACCATTCTGTGATTCTATGATTCAGTACAAAAATATGAACAGTACAGCACTTATGACAGCTTTTTTGTGATTTGTTTTGCATCAGCTTCCCTTTTGCATGTTTGGGTGTACCCACACCCCCGAACTAAAATCTGTTGGTAGGAATCATATGCTTGTGACGTTATCTGAGGGACAACCGGGGCTACAATGGTTTAACAGCTGTAACAAGTGGCCTGAGGATTTAACTGCTTTTGTCATAATAATCTCTCACAAATTAGGTAGCAATCAAACCTTGTAATCTGGTCATCTGCTTTGGCTTTCAGAGGACTGTGAGTCTCTTGCAGGCTGACACAAATGTTTATTATAAAGCTGACTGCAAAACAAGTCTTGTGAGAGATCCAGTTTAAAGGCTTCCTCCTGATGTGCATGCAGGAGTTATTCACTCACAGAAAGCAGGGATGCTGGGATGTTATTCTGCAGGTAAGATCCCTTGTGGGAGGGAATCTGAGAAACAACAGTGTTCAGCTAAACTGACAAGAAAAGTGAATTCAGCCACCAGGAGACCATGTCCAGAAAAAACAACTGAACAGTAAGTGATGGTCAGGAGCCATCAGCTCTTAGTTTCAGAAGCATCAGCTTTAAAGGCACAGGTGCTCTCTGGCCCTGAAATTATTATTAAAAAAAAATAGCTTGTACCTGGAGAGGTGCAGCCCCTGCTGACAATAGATTCTCTGCTGCTGCAGAAGTCAAGCAGAGGTGTTGGGTGGTAATTTGTTTTTGTAGCTTCCTTTGGGCAGTGGGATTAGGAAGACAGAGAATGAACGGATTAGACAAAGAGGGCACTGAAGATGGCAGAGACTTTGCTTTTTCAGCTGCTTCTGTTTTTTTCCAGTACTTGTCCTTCTAATATGATGATGGCTCCATTGCCAAATGGAAACTGAGGGAGGGAAACATGAACAAGGAGACTGGAGGGTGAATTTTGCAAGGAATTATGCATCTCTGTGGACCACAGTGAAGCATGTGGGTATTCATCATATTGCAAATCAGGCCCCAGAGTCTCCCAAACATGTAGTCTCATAAAGCTTGTTTGTGTTCCAAGAGGTGTATGAAGTGCAGAATTGACGCTGCAGATATTACACAAATGGTCTAGTTATATCACTCTATTATAAATCATGTTCAATGTCATTGGGACATTGTTATTCTAGAACCACTAAGTAATTACAGCTGTTTATCTGTGATTATTAAAGTGTATAAAACACTAAAGAGAGAGTTTTTTAATAATTTGCAATGCTTTTTCGTGTTTCTGCAATATAAAAAAATCAAATTATGTATAAAAGTTCATGTCTAGGACACCTTTTTATGTATCAGATTAACTACAGGAATCTAGTTAAGTCCTAGTGATTTCTCTTGTTGATTTAATTTCTGAACTCCTGACAGCTTGTGTTATAAAACAGATCAGAGTGATGCCTTTAAATCATCTGTGTAAAGCAGTGCTTCTCAGCTATACCCAGTGCTGTGGGAACCTGATTACCTGAGTTTCTGAGATTTGCTTGGGCCAACAAACAAGCTCCAGATTCTGCATCAGACAAGTGAAGACTGGTAAGTATGATTTAAAAGTAGAAATAGGTAAATTACCCTGCTAGTTCAAATAAAAAAAAGACTACTACTGCATATTGGCTGATATTTAATATAACTCCACCCTCAAACTGTAATTCTACCAGCTATAGTGTGTGAATAGAGCAGTTAATTACAAAATAAAAGCTGTTAGAAGCTGGTGTCATCAGGGATAGGACTTTATGTGACTCAAGCTTGAATGAAGGAGTCAGAGATATATATGATTGTTTGACGACAGCATGGAATCCCTAAGGATGGAAAATGCAATATGATGCACTTTCCGTGGAAGCATGTTAAGTAAGGGATTTGGGAATCCATTGCACAACAACTGTAAAGTCAAACTCTTAGAAGCTGGTATTAGAAAAAGTTTTTTGATGAGTAAGTTCATTCCTTCCCCCCCGGAATCTGGAATGATATTTCGGAAAGGGTTGCTTTCTGTGTGAAGGTGCTTCTCCCACCTGGATGGTTTCTAATGTTCCTTTGTAATGACTGTGCTTGTGCTGGTTTTGTAATGACCATCCGTATTCTCATTCCAAAGGCTATAATAACCTACCTATGAAATATCACCTCAAACTATTGCAGGTGTCAGCTCAGAAATGCATTCCCAATATGCAGAAGGAGAATTGTGCCTGTATGAGTTATGAATGCATGCACAAACTGAAGGGCAAACTTTCTGTCTTATTTAGATTGCAGGGCTTTGACATGAGTTACTTCCTTGAGTAAGTATCAATAGAGTTGATTCTAAACTTCCCCATGGCTGGTGCTGCACCAAGCACATAAATTATTGGACTTGTGCTGTCTTCTTCAATGCAAGGCAAACTCCTGGCATAAGCAAAGGCTAATCCCTGCCCAGCTGCAGGAGTGCATGGTTGGCTCAAATATGTAGATTACAATTGATTTTGCAAAGAGTTGTTTATGGTCTTGGTATTCTGAGGCTACATAGTCTATTGGGAGCTGTCAGACGAGGCGAGAGGCTCAGCCTAGTTCAGGCAAACCCGAAGTTGATAAACTCTAACCTCAAGGAGGATTATTTTACTGATTTATGGCATTGCATTGGCAACCTTGATCATTCAGCTTGACCTAGCTGCCTGATCCACAAACAGTTTTAACATCTCAGTGTGTTGTATCTGTTTCAAGATGTGATCGTGAGACAACTGAAATAACCAAGTGTTTCTTGTATATAATGTGAATTTGTAAAACTTTTTCAATTGCTGCTTGTTAAGCTGCCTCGATACATAATCAATCCAAAAAGCACAATTAATTGCAATTCCTGCTCTCAAAGTCACAGTCATGTTCATGGGCAGCTCCGTTACATGACCAAATTTGGCTTTGGTGTATTTTGTAGTAAAGCCACAATTAAGATTAGTACTGAGGAAAGCTCTCATGAAGAGGTTTGATAGAATGGTGTAACTGGTAAATTCTCCTCACTCAGCTGTGGCCAGTCTTTTATAGTTTTAAAGTCTTAAGAACGTCAGCAGCACGTCTTTGGCTTCTCATTCTCCTTGCAGGTGTAACTTCTCTCACCTCTTCAAGGAAGTGGGCTCTTCTGGTCCAGTAATCCCTCACCCTCCAAAGAGTAACTCACCTCTGTGAAGAGACCCTTGTAACTTAGGCAGCTGGTCTTGAACCCTGTGTGTTCATTGTGGGTTTGTGCCGATAGGAGCCAACAGATCCCTGACCTTTATTGCAAAGTGGTCCAAATCCAGCCATTCCTGACTCAGTCAAAAGATTTTTTTTTTTTTTCCTCAAGTTCTCTTCCTGTTCTGAAGGATTTTTGGCTGCAAGTCACAGTGCTCCAAGTCAAAGATCACCCACTGTCTGTGCGACTTCTTCTCAGACTCCAGGAGTCCTTTCTGCTGTCAGATGCTTTTTTCCTCTGCTGTTGATACAGCAAAGAGCTTCCTCCTTTTCTGCATTTCTGTTTTTCTCAGGAATCCCTCCTAAGTGCCAATGCTTCTGTTTTTACTCTGTTGGGAGGTGGAGAGTTTACTCCCATAGAAGTCAGAGAAAACAACTTCACATGAGCTGCATAGTTGTGCTCCCAGGCAGGATGCACTGAGCTACTAGCGTTCCTTTGTGCTGATCCAGACACGGGTAGGCAGATTCATCCGTTGTGTGTGGGTTCAGCAGTGCACGGTAATGATAGTGTAGGGATCCTGCAGTCTGGACTAGCTTGCTTAGATATCTGGAAACCTGTTGATGCAATCCAAGTTTCATATTTAATGTCAACTCTTCAATTAGAAGTGAATTAGCATGTCTTTTATACAAGGTTGCTCATTTTAATAAGGGTTCGGCCTTGCTTTAAAGTATTTTTTATAATATATAAATTTAAATTTTTATATTTTATATACATATATATAAATCTTATAAATATAGTTTTAAAAAAATAAAATAATATATTAATAAAGCTCGGTTGCTTCTCATGCCAGGGTGCCTTGTGGTGTATCTAAAGTGAGACAAGAGAGAAAGCCCAAACCACCTCACTGGTATGATGAAAAACTGGTGGAAGGGGGGATACAGCAGAAGAGGCAGGTCCTGGTACGTGTTCTGCTGTAGCTCACAGCAGCCTAATCTCCAGAGACACAAGTCACCTTCACTTACTAGGGCTGCTGAGTTTGGTTGCCTTCAGCTTGAAAGTAACTGCTTTGGTTCTTGTTCAACTTTAAATTTTTAAATGACTGGTGATAATATAGGTGAGCTAATTTCGCCAGGATTCCTTTACTCTCATAGGTTTTCCTGGTCCTCCAGGCCTGGTTACAGCACAGGGGTCATCTTCCCTTGATTGTGGGTTCTTCCGGCTCTGGCCACTGGTTTTTCTGATAGGAGACTGGAAGCATAAAGATGCCAAGGTTTAATTCCCGTAAAGTGCCAAAGTAACATTTTTTTAATTAAACTATTTCAGTTCTTTCCTGAAATCATTGTTCAAAAAAAGCCTATCATCTGCAGAACATTTTGATGAGATGTTGCTTTGCTTTATGTTTCAGGGAAAAGAGGAAACATTTCCAGTTCTACAATTCCAGTTGGCTTTGAAATGCAGCTAAGGACAGCAAGGCTAACACAAAATCCTCCAGCTCCTCAGAGGTCTAGAGACCATTTTTGCCTGTCTTTCCTCTCTTTGTAGTAATAACTTTACTTAACTTTAGGTGTCTAGATACTTATGAGAGGTTGTTTACAGAAATATCACATGAACAGATGAAGGCAAGGGAAATAAGTGCTTTGGTTGATGTTGGGAATTTTATGTAACATAGGAATAAGCTCACATGTGTGTATATCTTTTGTCTCTAAACTTCAGAATTTGTTAAATATGTGACACTATATCCTCTAAGACTCGCAGTTTGCCATCATTTATGCCAGATCATTGTTCATTTTTTCTATGTTTATTAATTGTTACAAAACCAAGCCTCAGTAGCTGCAGATTTAAGAAGTGCGGGTTAGAATGTCAATCAATACCATGCGGAGTGGTAGAAATTTGCAGGAGTCACATTTTCAGCTCTGAATTTTTGTAGAAAAAGGTAATACTAGTTTACTTTAAAAATACTTTGGACTTTTCCTCTTCATTCATCTATCTTTCCTGTTTAATCTTTCATTTTCTTAATGGGAATTGTCTTTGTGATTCCTCTTTTTTTTTTAATCCTAAAATAGGTTAGTTTTCCTATTTCTCTCCACCTGATAATATGAAAATGTACCTCTGTTTTCGTGAATTGTCAAGTTCCATTGGGTAAAACCTGGCAAGTGCTTACACTCTGGACTTGGACTTCTGGCAAGTGAACAGTCAGCAGAATGACTAGAAAGCGAACAGCCTGTGTTTCTGGAGGTGCTGAATATGAAACAGCTGAGAATCGTTTGGGTCAGTGGTAATGGAATAATCACACCTGGTTTAGCAGCCCAGAAGGTAGGTGTCTGATCTTAGCTGGTGGCCCAACAGCCCATTACAGAAAGCGAGGTGGAAAGAGGCAACACTGCCATAAAAGGGTGTCTGCACTTATTGCAGCTGGAAATGAATCACCATCTATCTTCCACTGAATATAGGCCACCTCAATAACTTACTGAGATTAGATAGTTACAGCTAAAGAGGATGAATCCCATTCTTTCTCTTTTGAGACATATTTGGCTCAGCCATCCTAGAATTTATGTGAACTGCTATAAATGAAAGGTCATAATACACTGCTCCTGCTTGGTGTCCGGTGATGTAGAGTTTAAATCCAGGTATCTTGCTGTATGCCATGGGCTGCCAAATTTGTGGAGCATTTGCTATTCTGGACCCAATATTCTGGTCTCAACTAAAGTACAATTTGTGTTTTTGGGCTGAGGTGTGTGTTTCAGGAAGGCACATCAAGTTTTACTAAGATGATTGGAAGGAATGGAGACTGATGAGTATTTTGGAAGGAGTAGAAAATGTCTTGAGCATTTTGAGTTAATTTTTTGTTTTCCTTTCATTTGAGTTTGTCTGGCATAAGTTTACTGCTGTAGGCTCTCACTGCTTGAAAAGGAACCTTCAGTATACGTTTCATACCCACGAAAGAATTTGTTGCTTTTTGTTTGTTTGTTTGTTTTCAATTAGCTCTGTTTGTAACATAGTTCTGATTGCTTTTGTTACTGGCCTTATTCGACCAATGGCTGATACTAATTTCTGCTATTTTATACTTTCATGTACTCATGGAAGTGCTGACTAAATGCTTCCATTTAATAATTTATGTGTAGATAACATGGGTTTAGGTTTTTCATATAGCAGATTCTTCTAGCTGTTATGTCAATTGGGTCTTGATTAATTTGCTTAAATGCAGGGATCTAATACGTTTTTATGTAACTTTCTTGGCCACCAGCTGTGGCTCCAAGAGGGTGCTGGTCTTCTCTAGCTCCTGCGTCCTGTCTGCTCGCCCCGTGTGAATGTCTTAAATACTATAAAGTATCTCACCCATGCTAGTTGCCTATGTTTAGACAGCTGAATTGATCCCTTACGGTTACATAGCACTAGCTTTTTAATTGCTCTATCATACAGCCCTTAGGTAAGAGCACAGCGATCACATTTGCGTGTTCCGAGATGTTCCCATCTGCCATCCGGTGAGGCAGGCAATGATTATGTGCAAAGAAAAGGAGATTAGTTTAAATCACCTCGTTCTGGCCTTCTGTTAGGAAGTTATCTGCAGTCTTTAGAAACAAACGCTTTTCTTCACATACCTGAGACTTCTGATGCAAAAGCAGAAGATCCTTTTTTACCAGACAGGCAATTCCATTTGGGGTGTGTTTGGGAAATGTGCTGAAGGAATAACACTTCCTGCTCTCCAGTTTAATTCAGTGGGCAGTACCAGCACCCCACCAGGGCTGTCCTGGCTCTTCCACACGGTCTAATAAAAAAAATAATTAAAAAACACCGTGCAGATGGAGGCAGGAAGGACTTTTGGCCACAGGTATAGCAGACTACTGCCTACCTGTGGGAGAAGAGCATGCTCTGCATCAGCTTCCTTCCCTATGGCTAGATGGAACCATCTGCTCTGCATCCCCATGCTGGCTTAGCCAGGGTTTAGGAGGATAGGAGAGAAAAGGATCCAAATCTTGGCTGCTTGGTGTTTGTGTTCTCAGAGGAGCAGAGGCAATGTACTTCATTTGCTTGCAGCACCCTCAGAAGCAAGTGTCTTGGGTAGCTGGAACCATGAAGGTTCAGGGTCTTCTCCTGTCATATGACCTGACACACTCGTGCAGACCAAACCATGATTTATGGTTAAAAACCCATTCCTTTCAGAAGAATTGCAACACAGAACATGTTTATTGCTTTAGGTATGGCCCTGTGTGATTTGGAAAATGTGTGTTTAATATTAGTGACATTCATATTCCTGATACACCAGATGCTGACTGGTTTACATTTTCTGACAGGAAGGCAAATATCAGTCAAAATGATTTTTATTTCTTTTACTCTGGCTGGTTTGATGCTTCTGGTCAGTGCCAGTGAAGATGGCATAAAATTCAGTTAGTGTGGCTTATCATTTCTTGGAAGTGAGTGTGAGTGTGCAGTCCATCTGAAGCAGAAGAGGAAATATCCAGTTAACAGTTTTCAGTGCCAAACAAATATTTCAGAGTCAATGCTGATGGCCATTGAAAAAGGCTGCTACATGGGTAAAATTAGATGAATAATTTATGTCTAAATCTAAGAGCACATCAAGTGAAACTAATACAAGCCCTGAATTAACCCCTTTGCCTTTAGGTCCTGGCTCCATCACAACTTTTCAGCTTTTCCTGCTTGAGGAAAACATTTACTAAGAGGTCGTGTGGCAGTTCACGTTTGGCTCAGAATAATACAGCTTTACAGAAAGTTCTGTTGAATCTGCAGGCAGAAGTTTCTGTGGAAGAAACACATTTGTCAAGTGCAATGTAAACCTTGGTTAGAAAATTTGTAAGATTTTAATTATGATGTTCATTAAAGGGGGCTTATAACAAAAATGGGGACAGACATTTTAGTAGGGATAAGATAAAGGGTAATGGATTTAATCTAGAAGAGGGTAGATTCAGATTAGATGTAAGGAAGAAACTTTTTACAGTGAGGGTGGTGAAACACTGGCATAGGTTGCCCCGAGAGGTGGTAGATGCCCCATCCCTGGACACATCCAAAGTCAGGTCAGATGGGGCTCTGAGCAAGTCAAAGATGTCCCTGCTCGTTGCAGGAGGGTTGGACTAGACAATCTCTAAAGGTTCCTGCAAACTCAAACCATTCTGTGATTCAACGATTCTATGATTATGCTGCATAAGAGACATAGGTGGAAAAATTATTTGTTGGACTTCAGTCTCATAGAGGTTACAGATGCATGAAAGGACTAAACCATAATAAGCATATGTTGTATGAATAATTTAATTCTGAGAAAGGATGGTTATTTTTTGGGTACCCATGGATAATATCCTGTGGATACCATGCATGACAGGGAAAAATCCTGTTGATTAAGGTGGGCTATATTTCTCAATTTTTCACCTGCTTCACTGCAGGGTCTATTAATTGATACTTGATCACAAAAGTATGTGTTTATGGGGCTCTGCCTCTCTGTTCATGTACTGTAGCCTTAGCAGTTATCAGCTGGACAGTTTTCAGCTGTTTTTAGAAGTATTTTCTACTTGAGCCTATCGCCAGAAAAATAATTTTCCTCCTTAAGGACAGTTGAAGATTCTATGCAATCTCTGGAATTCTAAAATAATTTCTGTGCTTTTAATACTCACTAATCAGATATTGCAGTCTAATGGCATAATTTTTTTTGTCCTTAACTTTTTGGATATGTGCAAAATCAGGGCTTGGATACTGATACTTTAACAAATGTTGTACTCCAGAGATCTCCTTTCTCTTGTTCTGTGAATAAGACTAGAATCTTGGTGCTAAATTTTTTGCAGTAATGTCCCTAACTGAGGATCTGATTTAAGACCACTTGAAGGCAATAGGGAGATTGTGATCCATTTCAAAAGGTTTTGAGGCACATCTGTAAGGACTAGTTGAAACAACTGCTAGCATTTCAGGGAAACCACAGGTATACAGCTGAATTTGGTAGCATGTAATTAATTACTGAAATTCAATATCATATTGCACAATATTTGGCTCTTCACATAAAAATGTGGGTGCTTTTCTTAATGTTTCTATACTCCATTGCAAGACACATTTTAAAAGTCATTGCCATGAACCAGAATGCCTTTCATTATGTTCAGAATTGACTGTGTTTGGGTTTTTCATCCCCATCAGAGGATAATGAAAACAGCTGGAGTTAAATTATTATAACTCAAAAATACTCATTGGCATATTCTTCTCTCAAGATGCTCTGTCTTGTGGAAATGAGTGGTACGTTGTTGAAAAGATCGAGAGCAGTTGTGGAGCAATGTTCCTGAAGTTTGAAATGGAAAATCCCTAACCTCCTCCGGTCACACAGTACATCTCCAAGCCAGGAGATGCTCCCCTATTTGCTACGGTATTTAAACTCATCAAGTCACAAATACTTCCACAAAAAATGCCCCATTCATTCTTACACTGAAAATCTAAGCAGTCAATAGATTGACAGGGTATCTATTTGGTAATCAGTCTCAGCAGCATGCAAAAGCCACAATAACTTCAAGTCCTTGACAAGTTGTTGTTTAGTGGATTTAGGAATAGGAATGGTTGAAGGACAACACATGAGAAGAACAATAAATCTGGTTTATGGTTTACAGTTGCTCCAAAATAAAAAGTCATAAAATACTTTGGAGATTGGCCTCCTGTTCTGCTAAATCTCAGCTTAGTGACTTAGGCAGCAATGTTTTTAGCCTGTTATTTATATGTACATAAAAAACAATATATACAACAATCAATCTTCTCCCAAAAGTTTTCTTTGTTTCCCTTTTACATTAGTATTCTTACAGTTGTCCGAATTTCATAAAAAAATGACTGCAGTGTTCAGTGTCATGATGCTTGTCTGCAGAAGACAGGATAATAAAAACATTTGTGATTTCTGGTTTAATGAGGCTGAAAAGGAGGAAAAGGAGAAAAACTATTGTGATTTTGTATCTCCTAGATATCTATTTTTGTCTTTTAATTTTGTTCTTTAGGACAGACTCAGAACAATGCTTTTTATCTAATCTGTAGTCAAGTATCAAATGAACCATAGTTGCCCCTTATTGATCCGTTGTTTAATTACATAAAATGAATAGCAGTCCTTCCTCCTCAGAGTGAAATAGTCATAAATATGAGAGAAGAAAGCAGGATATAGCCTGAAACCTTATTGCTATAGCAGCACACTGCCAGTCCCGTGAACCTCCACATCTCAGTTCCGTCTCTTGAGGTCCGGCTCTAACACTCATATTTTCACCTTTGGGCTTCTTTGCTCTGTGGCAAACTGCAGTGAACTCGAGAAATATGCTTTGGCATGACTGAAAGAAAGAAAAAAAGCGTGTTGTTTCCAAATGATAGGTGACCTCTGCCTGGGATCAGAGTCTGCCAGCGTGCAATGTCGGGGAGGTCAATGACAGTGTCCTGAACACCTCTGTGCGAAGTTACAGGGTTGCATTTCTGCATCAGGTTCCCTCTGCACCAGGTCAGCTTCTCAACATGTGAGGGAAGCTGATGTGCTCTGTGGAGAATGGCTGCAGATGAGAAACGTTTCTTCTTAGCATGCATCTGACAGCACAGTAAACAAGGGGTCTAATTAAATTCCTGTTTGAACTTCGGTCTCCTGTCTTGCTCTCTTGCCAGCAATGAGTGTTTTAAAGGATGTTTGGATGTTTTTACCAGTACTTTGCAGTATAATTAGTGTTTCTCTGACCTGATTTTCATACGTACCATATCACCTCTCATCTTTGATCCAGCAGAGAATTACTATTTGTCCTGAGAATTCAGAAATTTGGAGTGGTTCACTGTTTTCCTGAATAATTCACACAGGATGTTTGTCCTTAATGCAGTGCAATCTTTATCTGGTTTGACCTTTTCCCTGTTATCTCATACCTTCCTCAACTTGTTTACCAACTTTTCAGTCTCCTCATTAAATGTGAGGAATTGTGCAACTCCTGAGAAAAGGCCATGAATATTGACAAACACTTGAAACAACAGCTCTGTTTCAAAGAGGAACTGGGACTGGTTTACAGGCTCTAAGAATAGTGTGGGTTGGCAGTGTACATCCCATTCCCACTTCAGGCTGTCACGTCGAATTCCCAGGTACTGAATTCTCATTGCAAGGCGGTGGCTTGGAAAGCATCATACAAGCTTTTCTCTCATCAAAGAGCAGGTGTTTTCAACTTTTGTTTGCTTTATGTTCTTTCCCCTGAGAGATATAAAAGAATATACTGTTAGACTGTACATGAAATGTGCATCTGTGAATAAGCTTAAAAAGAATCATGGAAGAAAACAGGGAGAATAAGGGTTAAGAAAAGAACAGGAGAAATCAGAGGGAAGCAAGCAGAACAAATGCAGGAGGTAAGTGCAAGAATTTTCCTTTCTACCCACATTCCTGGTACAGCTACTGGGCACTGACTGGGAATGGGGTAAAACAACCCCGGGAGACACACCACTCACAAAAGACAGAGGGTTTTGGAAGTGCAGGTTTGCCAAGGCTGTACCGCGATGTTAGGGCATCTGAGCACATTACAGCTCCTGCAAAGAGAAACACTACTACCCCTGTGACTGTTTGTTACCAAACAGCCCAAACGCGCCAAGACCATGAGGGTAATACTGGGTGGGGGAATGTAAAGAGGAAAGCAGCATGGAGGAGAGAATAAAAGGCTTGGTTAAGTGCAGCCTGTGTCAGGAGCTGCCACAGACATGCTGAACTGGTAGTTAAAAAGTCTGAACAAGAGGCACAAAGATTTAGAGCTATTAAAAAATTAAATCAAGCATGAGGAACATAAGGTCCATGAGCTGCATGTATTCTGTGGTGCTGCTTCAAGTCACTTGCAGTGGTGCTATTATTAGCAATATGCAATAATACTACAAATATGTATATTAACAAATACCTTCTTAAATGCATTTGAGAAAACTATTTAGATTTCAAGAAAAAAACTTTCCCAATGTGCATTAATACACCAGAGAAAAGGACAGAGAGCCTAGCAAAAGTACCACTTGACAGGAGTGACATGGTGAACATTTTAAAAGCCCCTGAATGCTTTTTTTGAACCAGGAGACCTAAGCAACAAAGGCATAGAAATTCCACAAATATTTTATTCCAGGACACAATGTTCTTCTATTGACAATAATAAATATATGGAAAATAAACTTCTTAAAGGTTAGGGGAAAAACTATTCTGAGAAGGCATTTTTTACAAATGTAGTCTAACCTCATGGCATTTCCAGTCTGGTTACAAGGTTTTTATGTCCTTTTAGAAATAGCATAAAATACAGATGATTCATGTATGAAGATCTATTGAAGAGAAATGCAGATGGAATTTTAGAGAGAAAAAGTTATTTTGGTTATTTGCAATTGTAGGGCAAATTCAGTTAAAATGGCCCCAATCTGAAATCAGCATCCAAACAAAAGGATTGGAGTATAGATTTAAGTTTTGTGTCCTAGCTTGGAAATAAGACCTTATCTGATGAAAATTTTAAAAACTCACGGTTCTTGCCAAAATTAAACTATGAAACAGTCAATTCATAGCAGTTAATGAGAATCATTGCACTTTATTGCTTGACTTTTCTCTCCCTCTTTTTCTCTCTTGAATCATTTAAAGGAAACCTATTTGAAAATGGCACATTGAAATAAATGGATTAAATCTGGTTGTCCTTTTGTTCCATTGGTTGCCAGTGGAAACAAGAACATTCAAAAAGAGCCTCCACTTACTCTTTGCAGTCTAGCTGACAAAGGCCAGTAGGGCTAACATACATTCAAAAGCAAAACGTGTCCAGCTCGTAGCTTTTGCTGATGAACAGCTTCTCCATTACACTTCTTTCTGTCATCGTCTTGGAAAACACCGGGGTATTCTAGCCAGCTTTTAAATTTCCAGGGGGATTTATTTTGTGATTGTCACTCAGATTAGAAACCCAGGTGATGGGATGGACCCAGGTGCCTCTTTGCAAATGATTTATGGAACAGAATTGCAGTTGAAACAATGAAGGATTTTCATAACTTTTCCTTTGAAATCTTGTCATGGTAGTCAACTATTGACAAAATACCTTTCTTCCCAAATTCAGCACATTCTTCGTCTACTTTGTTGTAAAATCATGAGAATCATCCTTTATACCATAGCCTATTTGCCATTCTGAATGGGATTCTGCTCGAGACAGCCTTGATTTAGGTTGAGTTTCTGTGTAACCCTGTGGTAACCTATCAGAATAGAAAATTAACGGTCTGAGGACTGGAAGGGGCACAAGAGGACAACCAGTAGCCCGTTCTGCTCTTATCTACTATGGTGTTCACCTAATGCCACTGTGGCTTCCCTTTTTTTTTGACTCATACAGGGCCAGGACACACAGAACGTATGTAAGTACACCCGTTATGTCGGGTCCCACTGCTGACCCTTTCCCGCTGCGGGAGGTCAGGACTGTGTTATCGCTAAGGTACCGCTGGGTTTATTGAACTGCAAGTTGAAGAAGCTTCTGTGGCAGCAGCTGGATTTGCACCCGTCACTCAGGAGGAGGTACATGGACAGAGAACATGGATACTCTTAATGTTTAGCTGAATCTATTTATTAAAGGGATTGTATAATATACGATGGCTCTGTCGGCTGGAGGCAGTGCCTTAGGATTTCCCTTCAAGTCCTATTCCCTAAATTTAAATTACCAGGGAGCAGTATGATGGGATATCGTGGTAGAATAGTTTAGATTTGTGTAGCTTTCGTCTTCTGGTCAGAATAGAAATTTTTATGGACTAGAGATGGCATGTACTACAATTACTGTTTAGCTGAGAGCCTAGATTTTTGGCAAAACTTTTGATGAAAAAAGTCATCAAGTTCTTTTTAACTTCTCTAGCAGGCCAAACCCTTTGCTAAGTTCACTCATTTCCTTGCCATGTCAAAATCAGATGGACTTGGATGAGAATTTGATTTAATCTCTTTTTTTACTCAATGAGTAGAGGGCAGCTGTGCTTTGCTGCTTGCGTGTGAACGTGGCAAGTCCCAAGGCAGCCCAGCTGCTCTTGTAATCAAGCAGTGCAGTGGAGGTCTGGGCAGCATTGCCACCATGCTTCTGAGAATAGCAGCACCAGCCTTGACAGTGTGAATCTACCTGATTTCAGGACTTACTGTGCTTGTTGAATGAAAAGACCAATGTTTATGCAGGTTGTTATATGGCATTTCTTGCTCTTAATTGGCATTGCTCATGTCATTTGCTTGTTCCCTTCAAAACTTTTAGCGACCTGTTTGAGCTGGGGGTTCTTAACAGGAGGAATCTGCTCACCACCAAAGCATGTGGCACAGCCCATAAACTGTGGGCACAGAACCTGCAACCAAAAACCAATATTCTCACCCGAGTTCTGCTGACATTGGTGAGGCTTTGTTGGGTTGCATCACACCTAGAATTTTGGTTATAATCAGGGTGGAGGAAGTGCTGCTTAGAGGAGCAAGGTCATTATCTGAACAATGCTTTGGCCCTGTAGGGATGACAACACCAGGGAAATGTAAAGTTAATTGAGGAACATGAACTTGGAGCACTAAACTCAGTGTCCTAACTCCTGTATAAGTATTATTTACTCCTTATGTACAGTAGATCTATCTATATGGTTGGACACAGAGTATACCTTACAAATGATGACCATCATTTTAAGAGTGGAGGTTGGCAGGCACAGGGTGGGCAGGCGTAGCTGTGAGGGCAAAAAGCTTGTCACACTCAAAGGTGATGCAAATAAGGGTGCCCAGCTGAACACGTCCAGGGCTGCAACAGTCACTTTCCTCCATGAACCCTTTTCTGGTGTTAGAGATGTCCTTTCTTTCATAACACTGAAAAAACTTCAGAGAGGAAGAGAATAGGAAAAGGAAAGGGTGCTCCACCTTAAATTCTTTGTTCTGTGAGACCACCTAACAAAACACTGTTGGAAACCCCTGTTTGAGAGGGCTCAAATCCCAGCAGGAGAGTACTTGGGCTATAAGATAGGCTACCTCATTGATGAAAAGAACCCAGTCCTTCCTGTTGATGCTATTTCAGCTTTGAACAGTAATAACTCCTATGCATTTGAAGTCTTTCCAGGTCAGAATACTGAAAATTACAGTTAGATGAGGCTCAAGTAGTTAAATCCGCTGTGGATTGAACTCAGTATGATCACAGCTGAAAACCGCTGCTGGGAAGGTGCAGGCTGGCTGTTAGAAAGATTTGTTTGTGAGGAGGGTGCAGCGCTGGGACAAGCTGTTCAGACAGCTTATGAAATCCTTGGAGGTTTTCAAGCCTTCGTTAAAATCAAGTCGTTGCTGAATGGGTGTGCTGTAGGCAGCAGTTGTGCTTTGGGGGAGGTTTGATTAGGTGACCTTCAGAGGTGCCTTCACCAACACTTCTGTGATGCTCTGAACAACAACAGCCTGAAACTCAGGAAAGTCAGATATATTGTGTTGTTAATACCTTTGCTCCTGAAGGGTGTAGCAGTCCTGGAGTGAGCTGCTAGGGCAGGGGAGACGAACAGAGCAAAAGGTATCAGGTGGTACCACGGAAGGAAACTGCCTGCCATGGTGATGGACCCCTGGGAGAGGCTGGGTGCTTCAGAGCTTTTAGCAAAAGGCTGAGTGATTTGTGAGTAGGAAAATCACCGAGACTGGCGGGTTTCTCGAGAGCATGGGGAGGAGAGAAATTACTTGTGAATTTAAATTGAATGTAGGAGATAGATTCTGCTGGAGGAGAAAAAGAGGAGGAGAAGGAATGTTAAGAACATAAATCTCCTCAGCATTTTGAAAAGCTTCACTCCAGAGTTGCCCAAGTAGTTCATTTTCATGTCACTGTTTTTGCCTCAAAAGGCAACCTTGGTTTTTCATACTGACATAGTGTTTTTTGATGATGGAAGAAAAGGTGAAGTCACCCCAGATGGGCAAAGCAATGCCCAGAATGAAATTTTTGTAGGCTCTTTTTTGTTTTACTCCAGTCAACACCCCCCCCCCCCTTTTTTTAAATGTTTATCCTAAGCCAAGTTTTTTTAAATATTTTTTTAAGTCTTCCCTCAAACTGAAAACCCCATTATTTATCCAGCAAGCAGGAAGTCATCCTGCCTGGCAGTGTATTAAGCTGCAACTCCATTAACACAAACTGCAAAAAGGCAGCTACTAATTGGCAAAGCAGAGATGTGCAGGGTTATGCTTGCAGGATAGGAGGGAGTGGATTTGACCAGGCAGTTGAGAGAACTATTTTCATGGCCTCGAAAGGTTTCAGTGCTTTGGAGCTGTTCCTTACACCTGCCAAAGGAATGCATTAGAAATAGCTATTCCTGTATGCAATGGACCCCTTTGGAAAGATTCAAACGCTTGGATTTGTGAAGGTATGTGGTAGACTGGTGAGTCCACATTTGTAATAGTAATAACTAGAAAACCCACACATGTTATTTGTAGAGCTTTTGGCTAACTGTGGATCCATTTAAGGACTTCATACAGTTCCAAGTCTCCTCTGCGATGCCATTCAACAAATAAATCCAACAGGCAGAAAAAAACCAAACCATGCTTTTTTGAACAACTGTTGCCAAAACAAAATAAAAAACAGCCAACCCCCAAACCAATCTCTAAACCTAACTACATAATTTTCATAGATAGTTCAGGTTTGTAAAATGTTTCCTGCTAACAATGCAACAGAAATACAAGTCAGATGCAGAATCTACTGCCTCCAGTAGGCACATTTCCATGATTATCTGTGGATGTGGTTGCAGGTCCCTTGCTTAGCTCAAGAGGAGCTAGAATTCTTGCCTTCCCTCACCTTAGAATAAAGCTACATGGCAGTCTTTGTGCTGAGGAGAATTACAGATGGATCAGAAGCAGAGTGCACAAAGAGACAGTCTGATGAGAGGAGTGTGTCTTAATTCTGTGCATTGCTGCTTGATTAAAATGGCATGAGGAGTGAAGCATGCTTTTAGCAAGTACAATGAACACACATGATATTCTTGAATTGCTTTTGTCTGGCTTTTAAATGTGTCAATACTTGTTCCAGTACCAGTCTTTTGTTTAGGGAATGCTCAGCTGCTGTCTCTGTAATTTAATTTCACTCCTGAGTCTTTGTTATCTCAGAGCTATTTATTCCAGGTTCGATGTGAAATTGTGCTTTTGACCCAGGGATGTAGCATGTGGTTCATGAACATCTTTGCTGATGACTTTAAATAGCAGTTAAAATTCTTAGGAAGATGCACAATCAAATCCCAGGCAAGGAAAAAAGCATGTACATCAGACACAGATGCAGGGTTTAAGTTTTAATGCATAGAGAAGAATATACTCCTCTTACTTCCTGAGGAGTATGCTGTCCTCAGGAAGAGGGGACCGTTCTCTGGCTAATTGGATGCTGTATACAGCACAAGAAACCTCAAACATTACTTCAAGCTTGTAAATCCTCTGTGAGCAGCAGAATACCTTCTAGAAAGGCAATCAACCCATAGATCTTAAAATCTCTAGAAAGATTTTATGACACAGAGAATCCATATTGTCAAAAAATAGCTCTAAAGTCCAATTAACATCCTAGCTAATGTTTTGAGCCATATTTTTAGCATGAATTTATCCAGCTCCAGCTTTGGCCTCCAGCTCTCATGCCTTTAGTAGATTAATAATCCCTCCATTTTCAGGTGTTCTTTTCATGTCTGCATGGATTGGAACATCTTCACCTTTTAACCTCCTCTGGGATGAACTCAAACTGAGTTCCTTTGGGTCTTTCATGAGAACAGTGAAGTCTAGGAAAAGCAGCCCCAGAGTGTTTGTTTTTTCTAGCAGTTTTGAGAGGGTATTGAGAAACTGAGAAGGAGCAAATACCAAAGCAAATGCCCAGCACCCAGCCCTGGTGCTATAAATGGCAGGAGTGGGGTAAGCACAGCCAACAGCCTGCTGCAACAGGGTTTTGCTGGCTATTTGAGGGAGACAGGTCCCCTAAGAAGGACAGGCTACCTACGGAGCTGACTGTGTACCTCAATAAATGGGGGTTTGAGGCCTGAGCAGTGGGGTCATGCAGAAGGTGAGGACACGGCTGGAAATATGTTGCATCCAGGGACTGCAGCTGATCCATCAACAAGACCCATGAAAGCAATCCCTAAATTGGGTTTTGGCTCTGCTACTAATGAGGCTGGGTCATTTACCATCAAACATTCTTCTCCCTCAGGATGGTATTCTTCATCCTGAGGAATGTCAGGCTCATGTTTGAGCTCCAGCAGCTAGAAGCCACCATAGCTGCTCTGTAGTATACAGCCTTACTTAAAGGTGACCGTGAGATGTTTCTCTGTCTCAGCTTCCTCCAAGCACTACTTATTTATATCCAAGACTATAGATGGTGCACAAGGTAGTTGTGCATTTGACAACTGGTAATTTGCTATCTGTAGCCATTTGTGCCCCTACACTCTCAGCCAAGGCTGCAAGAAGGATGGCTGGCATGTACACAGGGATATATATTTTTCTGTCCCTCTGTAGTACATGTTGTTTCATCCTCTGGTTGCATCTCTGCATCTGGTTAAAATGCTGCTCCATTGGTGCTACCCTATCCCTTGTGACACCTCCAAATTTTATAAAACAGCCAAATAAACTTTTCCCCTGAGACAGTGTGATACCCTTTTACTTCCTCAGATATGTGTCGTCTATGTTTGAGCTTGCTTTCTACAACACATTGCTTTTCTGTATATTGTGTTTTCAATCCATATGCCATGTGCCAGTACATTAAATGCTTTACAAAGCCTCATATACATTAGTGCAGAATCCTTCATAGCCAAATTTATAGTTAGTGAAAAATATAAAATGTATTTGTGTGTGAATGTTCATTACTGCAAATCTTTCGGTTCAAGACAAAGCGTATGGAGTTGATTAGCCTGACTTAAAGGCTATTGGAAGGGGGCAGATATAACATGTTAGAAAGAGTGCACACACTTTCTTAGAAAAGATTTCCAGGCCTTGTGATTGCATTGGTTCCACATTTGCATAACAATCACCTTGTCTAACTACTTTCCAATAATTTGTGTAGATGAAAGGGTAATTTTCGTTTCAGTGCTCTCCATGTTACTCAACTTGTATGGAAGTCAATAGGATTATATTATTTAAAGTGCAAATGATTTTCAGTGTAATTCACTCCCTCTTTGTATTTATTTCTGTATTAATTTATATTAGTTTAACTCAAGGATACTTTAAATACTTGGGCTTATTTTGCAAAAATGAACATCCTGATTATACCCATTATACGTAAGTGTTATACAGAGCAGGCAGGGTTTAAAAGGAGAAGTGATGATAAGCTAGTGTGGAAATTATCAAAGAAAGTCTTCCAATGTAATCTTTGAATCTTCAGATCCAGTCCTTCAGAGGATTCCTATTGATTGTCCAGGGCAGTATATTGGTCAATCTGATTCCCACCTTACCAGACAGACTTTTTCCATGGGACACTGCGATGTGACCCTTGACATCTGCTCTGCTCTGTACTGAGTCCCCGCGGGCTGTGGATCTGCCCCATCAAGTTTTGTGGAAGCACATACTGCGTGAATAAAGATGGGTGCAGAGTCCGGCTGGTGATGAGCACAGCCTGATACCAGTGGGAGGGAGGCAGTTCCACATGGCTAGTTATTCACCTCGCAGTTATAACTAGTACTTGCTGTCCTGCACAGCCTTAGCCTAGCTAATCCCTTGAAGAAACAAGAAAGGTTTTTTTTATCTGACAAAAGGGTCTGAAAAACCGTCCTAAAAGTTTCACTTGTTTCTGAAGGCAGGTGAACTGGAAGAGAGGGGGAAAAGAGAGTTAGAAACTATTGTGTGTCACACATGAAAAGGGATTTTCTCTTTCTTAATTGTCTCATAGACAGGCAGAACTTTGTTCCCTGTGGTAGTTCTGTATTACGCTGATTGCTTCCTTTGGGAAGCTTGTAAGCCTGTATTTGTTCACCTATACCATGAATAGTCACATGGAGCTGGATTTCAAGGGAGAGAATATTGCCATGGCCTCACTGAATCTCTGATGAAAAACTTGGGAGGTCTCGTCGAGGCCGTGCTAATTTTTAGCACAGACCTCATCTCCTTCTGTTTCCATGTGTGGAGTGGGAAACAGGCAGTGTGTCAGTAAGCTCAGCCAGGAGCCCGAGTCACTCTGTGTCATGGTCCATGTCAGCCATGCTAATCTTCTCACAGCTGGGAATTGTGCATAAAAGGCGCTGTCTCCATCGTTAGTAATTGCCGCATGTATGACTGCAGCACCCAGCAATGCCGCTTACAGGAGGGACTCAATCACTGGGGTCGGCTGTTATGAGATGGGTGGAATTTTGTACCCATTGGAGCTTTATAAGAAGATAATTTCTGAGGATGACTCATGTGAATCTGGCTGCCACTTACTGAAAAATATGTGTGGATGTGGGATGTAGCAAAAATTAGCTGGATCTATCGGGCTGTACACAGAAAAGGTTAAAAATATGTGAATGGCTGACTCTAGTGACACCCTGACATGTCATCATGTCAGGGCAAATTGAGCAAATGATCTGGTCAAATTAGCTTTTCCTGGGAATCAGTGAACCGTTAGTACAACCTTCTGGATTTCAGTGGGGAGACCTTTATCAGAACTGTGGTCACCCCTTGCCTTGTGTTGCTTCGCAAACACCCACGTGTTTTATGCTGCTATGAGAAAGGCACAAGTGACTGTGCCTGCCCCTGGGACTGCTGCGGTGAGTCAGACACAGAGGTTTGGGAACAGCCTGTCAACCAACCCTGCTTATTAATCATTTTGCTCTTTGCAGTGTTATTTTTAAGCTAGATCAGTTCCCCAGTCCAGCTCACCAGGCAGCTGCCCAGACATTTTCAGCAGCAGACCTGAGGGGCAGAAGCAAGTGGGCAGCAGGAGGCAGGGAGAGGAACTGGGAGCTACATCTCCTGGCTCTGCCGTTTGAAGGAGTTCTGCTTTCTGAAGCAAATCAACCTCTGAACTCTAACAGCAGCCTTGGCCTTACAGCTTGCTGGCTGTTTAGCTTAGCACAGACATGTGAAAATTTGGCCTTGGGCATGTCCATACTGGCAAAACAAGAAAAAGTTTCTGTAGAGTTGAGTACGAGCCCGGAGCTGGGAGGCTTTGAAGGAGGGGGGTGGTGTGCCCATCATGCAGCCACCAGTGCTCCTGGGCTGTCCCTACTGGGCACTGACAAGGGGACTGAAATGCAAGAGGAAACTGGGTTTTTCAAAGGTCCAGAACTCGAGTGCTTAATCAGTTAAATTCCTCACCACTTGCCAGGTCTAGGAAGATCAGAATAAGTAACCTTTTTCAAGGTGCATGTTCTTGAAAGGGTATCTCTCTTTTGGTAGGGTTATCAGAGGATCTGGAATGCCAGCTTCACAACTAAAGTCTTCACTCTTGTACATCTTCAGAATAAAATACTAATAAATCCTTTGTGTAATACTTTGAAATACAATATTCTGTAATTAATAGTTGCAGGGGTAAGTGCTTGAAGCACTCTGTATGTTGAAAGTATCACCTTCACCCCTGAGTCTCAAGCAAAGGTAGAATAAGGAACTCAAGAGTTCCTGACTCCTAATGCTGCAGTCCTCATTTGGCCTCAATCTGGTGTTTTAATAGGTTTTAATATCACAAAGAAATTCTCCCTAACAGAGAAGTTGGGGAATAAATCTCTGTCTTGGTTTGTGAATTTCACTAACACATATTTTAAGACAGTTATATTCAGGCTTTTACAATGTGAGTATCACTCTGGAAAGAGTTTAAGTTGGGAAATTCATTGTTGCAGTATTAACTTCCCAGTCATCTAGTTAATAAAATAAAGTGTTGCTATGAGTAGTTATAAATTACAAAATAATTTAAATTCCAATAAATTTCCTAACCTGAAAAAACTGTGAATCTCATGTAGGTGGCACATGAACAAAAGGTCAGTGATGCAGTTTGTTACTTGAAGAAGGAAGAATTTTTTAAAATATAGTTTGTATTTCTTTTTGTAGTATTTACAGCTCTTAGCACTAACTATGCAAACTAAATCAAGATTGTTTCCAGGTCATATGCATCGAGTTTTCAATTTCTTTTAATCTGAGATTAACATGCTAATCTTGTTAAGATGAAAAATAGATGCAAGATATTCTTAATTACTAAATTAGAAATTATTTAATTTACTGCATTAAAAATGAGAAGCGAACATTGTGTGGAGAAATAAACACTATTGTTGATTTTGGATGAGACTCGGGGTAACAGTGCAGTGCTAATGCTGGCAGAAAACTGTTGGGCTCTGCATGGTTTCATGGCTTCCTTCTACTGCTTTTTGTTGAGGGAGTGAAATTATGAGTTAAAAATGCTGAACTTATTCACATCTTTGTTATCTCATTAGAGATGCTTAATCGTTTGGAGAAGCTCTGACTAGCTGGTTAATGTGTTTATTCCGTGGCATCCAGCTCCTGTGGTGAACTCTCTATAGCAACATGAGATTGAAGGTGTTTACAAGAAGTTCACCTGAAAGGACCTCAGCAGCAGCCTTTGAGACTATCCTGTGGGAATTTACAGCAAGAATTTTCAGAGGGGAAAGAAGGAAAGATTTGTAGGTTAAAATGAGCTAAGAAATGATCAAAGCTTCTGAGGGTCTCCCGAGTTACTGATTTTCTGTTTTTTTCTTAAGCATCACAAGCTTACTGCTCCAGGCAGAACTAATTAACTAATGAAGACAGGAAATAAATGCTGAGAAAAAAGATGGAGAACAAAATCTTATTAAAATTTAACAACAAAGTATCTCTATGTCATGTAATATCTGTATGTTGATCACTTTTAGTGACAAAATCCCAACAGTATTTTTTTCTAATTATGCAGAAGCGTTAGGTACTGTAGGCTATGTACTCTCCTGTTTTGAAGTTCAACCTCTGCCTTTAGCAGTACTAAAGATTTTTTTCTTATTGCAATTTATTTTTTTTGCTTGTTCTGTAGGTTAAAGAAGTCAGGCATTCAGACACAACCTCTGCCAAAAAAAAAGTGCCACATGTTAACTATGCAGCTTTGGTTTTTAAGCCTACTGCCTGACTGATAACTTTATGGGTTGCTTCCTAGTTTCTGCTCCCTCAAGTTCTGCCACATAGTTTGCTTGTTACATGGAATGCATAAAGTTATCAGTCAGGCAGTAGGCTTAAAAAACAAAGCTGCATAGTTAACATGTGGCACTTTTTTTTTGGCAGAGGTTGTTTTGGATATGGGTGAATGGAGATCAGAAAGCAATTAGACAAATCTGTAGAAGAAAAGCGCATGGAACAAGTCTCTGGGCTAAGCTGTTGGCTTAAAAGAACCAAAAATGTTGATTTTAGGAAGGCCATCACAGGGAAAGCATCACTGTATACTGTTCCTCCTCTCTTTTTTCTGCTCCTCAGAGATACTGCCAGAGGTAGGATGCTGGACTAGATGTGTTAACCTGGTGCTGCTATTCTTCTGTTATGCAATTTAAATTAATATAATCGTGAACTTAGCTTGTGATTCAAAAAGTCACAACTACTATTCAAGGGCAAAGAACAGAAAGATTTGGTCAGTTGACTCGTAGTTACTTTGCCACACTTGATTCAGTAGTCACAATTTTCCCCTTCCACCTCTTGTTATGGGAATATTTCTCTCCTTCTGTATTAAAACCTTTCAAGTCTCATTTACATACCTGAATTATATTCCTAATGAGGTGTGAGCTCAAACTATGAAAGTATGGAAAGCATGTATGATTCATGCTTCAGATATAGCATATCTATAATATTTATATAATATATAATCCATTAACTGCATGATTTGCCATGTTGCTTCTCAAACACCTTTTTTCACACATTGCTCTTCCTCATTGCCACCCAAAGCCATCCATGTAACTTATTTTTTGAGTTAGTTGTATTTTTTCCTTTACAAAATATGTATATTGTACTGAACTGTGTATATGTAGATAACATCTGTATAAAATAATTAGGCATCATAATTTTAGGCAGAAAGACCAAGCTTTCAACATCAAACTTTTATTGACCTGTAAAATTTAACAGCTGTGATAGCACAGTACGTGTGTGGGGGGGAGGGAGTTCCTGTGGCAGATTACATTATTTTGGGATTAGAAAACCTGAGAAACATCTTGTTAACAAATGAGTCCTGTGATGGAGTTTGTTCTTCAGCTTCTTTTTATCCGTAGAGCTAATATTAATTTTACTACTAGATGTTCCCAGTGTCAACGAGTCCTCACTAGTTGGTAGTTGTGATGGGGAGCTGAGAGCAATGTGGTGAGCAGGTCGTGATGGACATGAGTGTGAAACTGGGGTATGGGAAACATGAGATATATATTTCTATACGTAACCAGGATTTTGTAATTCTGCTTTTTATGGAGTGACTCATTAGATGTCTGGGATAACGAGGCCCCTAAGTTGTTTACATAGCAGCCAGTGACAGAAAGTCTGTTGGTGTGACCGTCCCCCTGTACTCGGCACTGGTGGGGCCGCACCTCGAACCCTGGGCTCAGTTCTGGGCCCCGCACGACAAGAGGGACATGGAGGGGCTGCAGCGTGTCCAGAGCCGGGCAGCGGGGCTGGGGAAGGGGCTGGAGCACAAGGCTGGTGAGGAGCGGCTGAGGGAACTGGGGTTGTTCAGCCTGGAGAAAAGGAGGTTCAGGGGGGACCTCACCGCTCTCTTCAGCTCCCTGACAGGAGGCTGTAGCGAGGTTGGGGTCGGTCTCTTCTTCCCAGTAACAAGCAACAGGACAAGAGGAAACAGCCTCAACTTGTGCCAGGGGAGGTTTAGATTTGGTATTAGGAAAAATTTCTTCAAGGAAAGGGTGTTCAAACACTGGAACAGGCTGCCTAGGGAGGTGGTGGAGTCACCATCCCTGGAGATATTTAAAAGGTGTGTAGATGTGGCACTTAGGGACATAGTTTAGAGGCGGACTTGGGCGTGGTACGTTAATGGTTGGACTTGATGATCTTAAAGGTCTTTTCCAACTTAAACTATTCTATGATTCTATGACTTAAGAGGAAGACTCTCAATGCCTCATTATATGCGGGGACAATTCAGACCACATTGTCCCCACCTGGTGTCAGTAATACCCTACAAGCAGCATAATTACAGCAGGATAATTCCTTCTTTGGCTGGAGTTAATGTCTTCTGCTTCCAGTTTAGCAATTTTAGACTCTCCCACTGGTTAATTAACACATATTTAGACTCTGGGAGCCACGGAGCTGCAGCCATTTATGGTAGCTGACTTGCACCGTTTCCAGCTATTCTGTCAAGGGTGATGGTGACTGTGTAGAAGCAAGGCTATGACCATGTCACACAGCTTGGAAGACTATGTCAGGCTGGTGTAGTGAACTGCAGTGGCTTCTTTTGCACAGTCCTTTCCACCAAATACACACCTCCACTGAGACTTCCAGATCTTTCTTCAGTTTATGGACGTGGTGTTTGATCTTTGATAACCTGATGCATACAAATTGCTTCAACAGCTTAAAGGTGTCTTTTCCCATGACAATGCTCTCAGAGCATTGTTTCTCTTTCACCTTTAATAAACAAGCAAATGATTGTCATTGTCCACTCTAAAGCCCAGCTGCATGTAGTGTGTATTTTAGCCAGTCACAGATTCTGTGATCTCTTTGCTATCTTGTTGCTTCCTCGCTGCCTCTGCAGCATTTTGGTAGCCTTCAAGCCGTGTGTAATTTCAGTCACCTGAAATATTTGTGTATAGCAACCAACCAGCTAGACTGGATGGCAGGCAACTCCTGCTGTACGTGGCAGAAGATAGAGTAACTCTAAGTGCAAAAAGCATCTCAAGTGGCTTAAAAATTGCTTTATTATGAATTATAGACTATTTTTGCTGTCCCGATAATGGGAAACACCATCTACTGTAATTCATTGCAGTCAAGCGGCATTAACTTTGGAGAGAAATGGGACAAAAGGGAAGCTGCTTCCTTGGTAATGAGGTATTTTGTGTGGGTAAGCACTGTAGCTGTACTAAATTATTTTACTCTGCTCATTGAGATCTGTCCTTCTAGGCTCTCTTGATGGTGAAGTTATATACTACATAGTAGGAAGCAAGTTAAAGAGTGTCTGAGTAATCAAAGCAAGGAGTAACAGGTGTTAATCAGAGAATATAATCCTAACACATATTAGCAGCTCTTAAACCAATTAAGTTTAATGGAATAGCAAAAAAACACAACCCCAGAAGTTGCAGAAAAATCTCATCTTTTCACAACTGGGAATGAAGGCTTTCTAAAGTATGAAACCAAAGATAGTCTCCTAGGGTAGCATTTTATAAGGGACCATAAATTTGGGTACTCAGCCATTCAGTAGATGAATTTAGCTGCTTTTGAACTACCCTCTCTTGGTCTGGTGTTCGGCTGACCCCACAGGAAGCCTGAGGAGATATGTCTCACTAGGATAAATTCGGTTCTTGTGAATACCTACCCCTGCCACAGATTATCTCATTATGAAACACGAATGCTGAGAGGGCATTACAGGTTACCGTTTCTTTTTGGATGTATGTTTTCAAATTCAATCAGGTTGCTATGCCGCATAGTGCCATTTAATTTAAATCGAATCAATCAATAGAGTATTTTAGCCACATCATTTTAATATTGTTCTGTTAAATTCCTTGGCCTGTAGAAATCAAGAACAAAATTCTGAACAAGGTGGTGAGGTGATCCTATGACACTGGCTTTTTTGCAAAATGAAGGCAGCAAAACACAAATTACTTCTTTCTTCCCTTGTAATTCTTCGAATTTTGAGCCACTGCCATTTGGCCAAGCATCCCCCACGTTCTGCTTTAATTTATGGAACAGAGATATTGCAGGGGTTAGTAATGGGGGTTTAAGACCTCTGTGTCTCTCTCTCTTATTATGTCTTTCGCCTGTTGAGCGAGTTGCTTTAGTTACTTCATGGTTTAGTTCCTCATTTGCAGATTAAGTGGCAGCATTTCCCTCCTTAGAGTGTGTTCTGAAGATTAAAATTCCAAATTGGAGGAACTCAGGTTCTCTGCATACCATGTCCAAGCATGGGGGAAAAAGGCCAAATTATAGTATATATGAACAGGTTAGTTTTTTTCTTTTTGCCTCTATTTGTGTACTTTCTCTCTTTATATATTTTGTTTTGCTTTTCCAATTCTAGGAGCAAAACAATACAGCTAGTTTTCATTAAAGTGTCCTGGAAATTGGTCCAGAAGGAATAATACCCCAGAGTCCGGTGGTTTCACTTCCCTGAACAGAGGGATCTGTAAGAAATGGTGAGAGCTGTTAGTAGTCTGCAATGCCCAGCTCTAGAGTATTGTGATTTTCCTTGCCAATTTCATTTTGTTTCAATGGGAAAGATGCTCTTTTCACTATGTGGCTGGGAAATCTAAAGTTATGGCCATCCCTCAGAGCTCTCTTTACTGAGAGGTACATTATCATTTTAAGTTAGTTGATTAGTTATAATGATGGATGATGAGGACAGACATGGGTTCACAGAGGGCAGTTCTAGCCTTGCTGGAGCTGAAGTTCACCATTTATTGGTAAATAAATGAGCAGAACTTTGTCTAATGGCTTGAAAAGTATATTAAGAGAGTTGGACAGTCACAAAGGATCTTGGGAAAACTGAATTCAGCTTCACTTGTCCATATGAGTTAATTTCAATTATGGAAAGAAATGTATTGAATGATTTAGACATCCCATGGTCTTTATTTATGAGGACTGTAGGGTCTATTATATTATCTTATAATTTCCATTCTGCCTCAGGTCAAATGCAGATTTCTATAGTACTCAGAGAACTAATAGTGGGAAAGATTTGTTTCCAGATTAACCAGAGGTGGTCCCACACTAGAGACTGTTTTGTTTTATATATGCAAAACTAAGCCTGTAGAACTTTTCTGTTTTCACTTTCTCTTTCAGCATACTTTAGTTGTTTATGACTTTGTGTCTGAAATTTTCGTATACCCTTGTACATCACAGAAGAAATATTTGAGGGATTATGTTTCCTGTTGGGTAAAAGCAGTCATAACTAAAAGGCTTACTTAGCTTGTTTATATCTGGATGTTTTTATAAGCTTTTTGTACAATTCTGATTTCATTATGGCAGTGTGTGCTGCGTAGTCTGGCAGTACAGATCCGCAGGGTTATAGCTGGGTGTTATCTGAATAGTATATTTATTTTAACAGGAACATATTACTTTTAATATGCTTTTGGAGATAAAAGGAAAATACTCTGAATGTAAATTTGGGTCTGCTGAATAGTCATTTAAAAAGAGTGACTGGAAAGTGACATGTGTACCCTTTTAAACTTGTATAACATTGAAAGCCTTAGAAATTTTAGCATCATTCATGTTAACACATCAAAGTATTTCTGGTTGAACTCAAATCTCTCTGAAATGCTAATCTGCACCCTTAACTGTAGTGGAATGAACATACAGATGGTTCTTCTAATTACTTGAAGAAAGAAAGGGGGATGATTTTCTTTAATGATTTCCCCTTCTTTCCAGACTGAAAGCAGTTCCAGCTCTTCCCTCCAGCTAATTTGATGATTAAAAGATGCCTTTGTCTTGCTTTCAGCTATTGAGGTTTCATCACAATTTGTTAAAACTTTCCATCATGAAGTGAGGTGTGAACCCAGGACTATGTAGGTTTAGTTCAGAGGTCATGTGAAGGGGAATTATAACCTTGAGTATTTAAAACCAGAATGGGAGGGTATTTTCATCATCCTATGTTATTGCACCAATAGCGAAGATGGGGGTTTAGGATTAAAATAGGAGCTCCAGTCTTAGGTGCAGAAGGTCATTGATCAGGGAATAAATCTGAGGTATTGAGGCTCCAGACTCACGGTAGCTCTGTTTTCCAAAGGATACAAATGAAGAGATTTGAAACACATTTCTAGAACTGTTGTGACTTCACTGCTGCTTTGTGGGATAACATGTGCTTCAGAGGAACTAGAGAAAAATGATCTGTGAATAATTTCAGTTTTCACTATGGACCAGAATAAAGGTTGTGATTTTACAGACTCTATCCTGACAAGTTACATCTTCACACTGTCGAAACAGCTGGTGTGATCACTGGTCTCCTCGCCCTCTGCCTCTCTGTACCTCTGGATCACAGTGGTGCAGCTGTGTGGGAATCTCCTTTAATTTACAGGAATGGTCTCCAGCCAGGGGGGTCCGTGACAGCTGTTGACATATGTGAGGGACAAGCCACCTGCTGTTAGGGTTCACCTGAGGAGAGAGAAGGTCTCTACTCTGCCTGGGAGCATGGCTGAGCTGACACAGGTGGCTGAGGAGGTGGCTGGGGCTGGGGGAGTCCCACACCACACTGTTCAGGGCCTCTGTCTGTTTTCAGACCTCAGAGGCGAGTTTCGTGGCTGCTGCCTTCTTCCAACTCAGAGCCCTCTCCCTTGTGGGCTAAGGTTAGTTGGTGTGAACCAGAACAAGACTGGGGAACAAAAGGGAATGGGCTTCATTTCTTTTGGCTCATGATCTGGATGGAAGCAGAGGAGCCCTTTAGCTCTGTTTCGAAGGCTGTGACCCATAGCCTTGCATAGAAAACTATATGCCAATGACAGTGTCATCCCACAACTCCTCCAAGTATTTCACTTCATTCAATGTGGCACCAAGCTGCTACTCTTATTTCAGGATTTCATAGAATTTTATTAGTTACCATTTGATGGTGTAGTTTTCTGAATATTCTAGAAGGTCTCGGGTAATTTTCAATTAAAATATTCAGTGGGAACAACAATAACAAAAAAGACAGAAAAAAACCTGCTTAAATTTAGCTACTCTATTTCTTCTGAACTTCTACATATACACCTTATTTAATAACTCCCTATCAACGATGTTTTCTGTTCTGTTCTGCACTACTTGTCTCCAAGTTATTCAAAAGAAGGGGATTTGGGTTCATGACTGTAAAAAGACTATTTCAGTGCTCAGAGAGACTAATGTTGAGGTCAGAATTCAGTGTTTTTTGTTTGGTGGTGGGTTTTTTTTTGGTTTGGGTTGTTTTTTGGTTTTTGTGTTGGCTTTTTCTTTTCATTTTCTATTAACCAGAATGCTGTATAATGTTTTTGCTAAGTAAAACTGTAACCAGGCTTAAAAGCTTTTTTTCCCACTAGAATAAAACCCAGGAACAATTACTCATTTAGGATAGAGTTGGCTTTTTTGAAAGTACAATACTGTGGGTGTCTTCAGAAAAGGCTTTGGAGGGGTTTGTTGCCTAGGGCTGTGTATTTTGATTTTGTCTTCTTGAATCTAGGCTTTACAGTGTTGGAAAAGAAATAAGGGAAGGGAAAAATGATTAATTAGCAATTCTTGCCTTACCTTCTTGTTCCTCTGGAGTGGTGATACCTCATATAGTAGTAATAGGGAAAGGTGGTTTGCCTAGGTAGGATATCAGCAAATCTAGATTTCCTTGTCAATTCTACTGGTAACATCTGTCCTGCTCCAGGGTAAAAACTATCCAGCCTCAGCTTCATCCTCCCTAGTGTGGAGATGACAGTGATCTTTGCTGAGTGTTGGAAAGACTTGTTCATTATCATGTATAAAATGCTGTGAGCTTCTTGGCTTGCTACATTTGCAGTGATTAAGTTGTCTTCTGTTTGGGCTGGTCTTACCTCTGTCAATAGGTAATGCTCATTGAAAGTGTCTCTGAACACCTGGAGCACTACTAGAGCAATGGTGTTAAAGTAATAAATGAGTCCTTTGTAACATATATCAGCTGAGTTCTACAGAGCTTTTCCGGTTTATTCTAATTAAGATACAATTCTCATGATTGAATACTATTAGGAATGAAACATCTGAAACAATACTTATGTTTCTTGATGGAAAAAAAATTGTTGCAGTGATGAAACAAAATATACATAAAGTGGTGTAAGAATTGTAAACATCTGGGGGATGCTAGACTTCTCAGATTTCAGCCAAGCTCTCCTTGTGTATTATATAGTATCAGAAAACATTACACTTAAGCCATTAGTTATTTTGACATTGCAGTGTTTGCAAGTTTTTAGCAAAGCCAACAGAATGTAAAATTTCAGGTTAAGGTTCCCACATGCTTTGGTTGATGAGTATGAAGTCAACACTCATAAAACAGTGGAGGTCACTTGTTTAATGAAACAGTAGGTACTGTCTTGGTGGTTGAGTTGGCATTAGTCACCTAGAAAGGAAGAAATAATCTGCTGTTTAAAAAAAATAAAAAAGGCAAATTTCTCTGCCTCAAGTAGCCTATCTCAGAGCAGAGCAGCCAAGATAGAGGAACAGTAATGGGACCACAGATTTGTTCTGTAGAATAAAAATATCTGTGGAAAAATGGATAAATTCTAGGATAGATATTTATTGTAGACAATGCACGTTCAACTCTTCAAATCAATTTTAGTTCAATCAATGGATTCAGTTAAAAACAGAGAGTTCACAAAATTAGAGCTAAACTGACTTTTGCTGCTGCTCATGCACTTGACAAAGTCCATATATAAAAACAATTCTCCCATCACAAATGCAGCCACAAAAGAACAAAATGTTGTTTTAAAGCAGAATGCTAGGGGAAGGCTACTTGGAGACTAAACTCTTGATCTAATAACAACCAGGTAATGGGATAATATCCATGGGGAATAATAGGGCTGATGAACATGAGCTGAGGATCTCTACAGATGGGACTGGATTCCTGCGTCATAAGATTCACTTAACAGTGGAAGAGTGTCCAAAGGAAAAGCTGAAAAAGGTGAGCCAGGAGGAGTTGCAGTAAAGGAAGTCTGATGGTCTTTGTGATTTCAAACTTCTTGTGTTAGATGTGGAAAAGCTAACAGAGCTAGAATCATTCTAAAGCAAATATGTTAAATAAAAGGGTGGGGGAGAAGCCGGGCGATGCTGAAATCTGCAGCAAAATTCACATTGATTTTCATGTGAAAAGAATTGTAAGTCGGGAGTATTGCCATTTATAACCACTGCTACATCTATCAGAATGACATGAAAGAATAAACAACAGAAGTGTTGGTGGTGGGGTAAGTCATGGCAGTGGGAGTCATTGTGAAATGATCATTCACCTTCTATGTTCCTCTGATTTCTTCCACGTTAAGCCTTTTCTGCTCCCTGTGTTTCTCATCTAACAATGGATGCCTTTAATGGCTTCTGTGAGTGATAATGTGAAGCAGGGAAAAATAAGCAGCAAATTGTGCTATGGAAGAGAAATGGAGACAAAGGGAATAAACCCAGATGTTGAAGCATAGCTAAAATAGATACAATGCACACACACACGCACACACAGAGTAGTCCTGATAGCAAATATAGGTCTGTACATTTGGAGGGGGAGGTGACCATAAACCAGCCTGGCTGTCAATACAGTGGAAAAAGATTTATTTTATTTTTGTGGATATCAGTTCCTTCATCTAAATGGAACTGTGTTGAAAACATACAGAAAGCTTAATTAGAAGTTATGTTAGATCATTTTTTTCTCCTGATGATGTAGTGTATTAAAGTCCAATCTCTCTTCCCTTCTTTTATTTCAAACATGAGTTAGCATGAGAGCGCAGAACAACACTTTTCCAAATAGTGTTCTTAATCTCTATGTAATGTTGTTTTGCAAGCTATAATCAAACTAGACGACAGCCCTCCAGACAAACCTTTAGTATTAAGAGCTTTCGAAGCTCCAGGGCAGATTGTTCTTAGTGGGATAGTTAATTAAATGGAAGTTGTATTTTATTACTTTATATAAACAACTAAGAACAGCTAGAATAATGTTGGTCCTCTGGTTTGTTTTTTCTCCTTTCTGTTTGACAAATATTAATTGTACTCATTGCTCCATGAAAACAGCGACTTTACTTATAGGAATGCACTGACTGCAGAACATCGGACAGCCATTGTTCTCTTCTGCCCTTTTCCCATACCAGGGTAGACTGGCATTTCAGGATGCTGCAGGAATCAGGAAATGCTTTTTCCTTCCTTATCTCTTGAGGTGACATCCCCTTCGGGTGTCGGGCGGTGCCACCTCCCGCCTGCCTGTTACCCATGGGTTGCACCCCGAGCGTTTTTAGAGGCAAAGGAACATGTTGCCTGCGGCGTGGGAGCTGCCAGGCGCAGGGGGGCGTTCTGGAGCCCTGCCCTTGTCCCCCGGGCCGGGGCTGCGCCGCGGGTGACACCGCGGTGACACGGGGGGCAGGGGCTGCCCCGGGCCCCCGCGGCGGGCGGGCGGCGGGCGGGCGGCGGGCGCTGTCCGTGGTGCTGAACGGGGCCGCCCGCCGGCGGGAGATGGGGGCTCAGCCCCCAGCAGCACGGCAGGGAACTGGGGGGCTGTGGGGTCCGTGCCTCTGGGGGGGCTCAGCCCCCAGCAGCACGGCAGGGAACTGGGGGGCTGTGGGGTCCGTGCCTCTGGGGGGGCTCAGCCCCCAGCAGCACGGCAGGGAACTGGGGGGCTGTGGGGTCCGTGCCTCTGGGGGGGCTCAGCCCCCAGCAGCACGGCAGGGAACTGGGGGGCTGTGGGGTCCGTGCCTCTGGGGGGCTCAGCCCCCAGCAGCACGGCAGGGAACTGGGGGGCTGTGGGGTCCGTGCCTCTGGGGGGGCTCAGCCCCCAGCAGCACGGCGGGGAACTGGGGGGCTGTGGGGTCCGTGCCTCTGGGGGGGCTCAGCCCCCAACAGCACGGCGGGGAACTGGGGGGCTGTGGGGTCCGTGCCTCTGGGGGGGCTCAGCCCCCCAGCAGCACGGCGGGGCGGAGCAGCACTGCTATCCCCAGTGCCAGGGGCCGGGCAGCATTCCTCTCTGTTGCTGCAAAGGCTCAAGCTTCAGCTGTCAGGTTTTCTTGGCCGTCCTCTTCTACACCAGGGCGAAACAGCGTGCAGGACCCTGTGAGCGTACGGTGACACTGACTCCTGGCTGTTTACGCCTGCAGGGAACATTTCTAACACTGAGTTTCTCCAGGGCTCAGCATTTAATCTGCAGATGTTTCTGGGAGCTCATTCCCACAGTCTGTTCTAGCTCGGGGCATGTATTGGTATTGCACTCTACATGCCTTCAGGGCTTGTAAGCAGGGGAGAAATGCCAGTTTTTCTGGAGAGGTAGGAATTGTTGGATCTGATGGATATGCAAATCTGTCTTCGTGCTTTTTTGTTTTACATACTTCCTTGTAAGAGGAACCTTGCAGCTTTCAGATCAAAGACATTCACATACCTTCTCCTAGGTTAGTCCTGATCTAGCTATGAAAGAAAAGTAAACACACTGATAAAGTCAACATGATTGCCTAAAACCAGTTATAAAGTAAGAAGGAAACTTCTAGCTCTGATATTTCTAAAGGTTTTGTTCCATTTTTCTTTTTAGTGTTATATATCCTGCTTATGGGAACTCTAAATGGCAGCAACTGTCTCTTACTGTAACATGATAAGGCTTTACTTCAGTAGTGGTTTTACAGAAGGATCTGTAATACGAATCTTAAATTCTATTGATGTCTGTCCAGACAACTAAGAGATGGTCAGACTTGCTCACTTGGTCCCTATTTTTCAGCAAAATTCTGTTTCAGCTTGCTCAGTCAATGAATTCAACATGAATACCTCTTGAATCATCATAGCATTTAACCTGCTTATCCTGTGCTTAGAAATGAAAAAAAACCCAAACCAAAACAAAAAAACCAAAAAACCCAAAACACACACCCCCCAAAAAAAACCACCAAAAAACAACAAAACAAACAAAAAACCACACCCACAAAAAACCACCCAAACCCAAAAGCAAACAAACAAGCAAAATCCCTCAAAACTGTACACCAAAACTTAACATAAAAAAAATCAGGTCACCTTCCTTCTTGGTCATTAATTCCTGCTGGGTTTGGCTGGCAAAGAAAATCTTAAGGGGGTAGGGATGTGGAGAAATGAAGCCTGCTTGTATCAAGTCTCTGCTCCTGCAGAAAGGCAAGAACAGATAAGGAAGAATCAGTGATTGTACTGATTGAAGTGCCTTGGGGCTGACATGTTTATAGAGAGTGACTCTGCTGACCCTACCTTTCTCCCTGCTTTGTAGATCAGCTACTCTGAGCAGGTGCCAAGACCAGCAACAGTGAAAGGTCATCTGGCAATTATTCAAGAGCTGTTCTAGTTGATCTGCACAGGCACTGGTGCACAAATCTTCCCACTGAAGAATCACAAAGAACACTAGAAACTTCTTAGGACTTAGTCTCAACTGTGCCTGCGTGGGGCATGTGTGCATGTATGTAAATTTTAATTCTATCTTTTGAATATTATTAATGGCAATACTGTTGAAAAAGGTGATAGTGAGGTGATAGTGGAGTTATTTTCAAGTAGGAGTGAGTGAAGTCCAAAGTTTAAATCTGTGTTGATGAAGGATGGAAAAGAACCTCCTGAAGCCCAAGCCCCAGGCGATAAATAATACCACATACATGTGATAAATGGATCAAGCTTTCTGTTAAAAGCAGGTGTTTTATCCCTCATATTACACTGACTGTTCCAAAAGCCAGCACTTCCAAGGGACAATTTGTGGCCCTCCCACTTAAGAGTATTTTACTTTCCACTCTAAACTTGCCCATGGTGAATTTGTTCTTTCTTTAGTAAGAACAAATTAGCTTAAATATGTCTTGACCTGCTCTGGATTTTACCATCCTCCCCAGTGTTTCCAAAGAATACGGTGCAATTCTGCTCTGGTAAATAGACATTTATAGCAAAAAAATTGTCCAGAGATTGTAACAAAGTAGAGACAAATTCATCCCAGAATCTATCACAAAGTAGTAGGTTTCCTTTTCTTTGCACTTCCAAATGATCTGCCTGCTCCTTTGTATAGACCTGCAACAGAATTTACTCCATCCTAAGCCATAGTGAAAATGTTTATTGCCAGGTGACCTTGATCCTGTCTTTTATGACAAGTGTTTCTTCCGTAATGGTATGAAACTTCCTCTCATTCTCCTTGAGGGTTTCAAAGTTTCTCTGTGTAATTGTGCAGTCATCCTCCACATTGCCTCTGGTTCCTAACTTGGTGGTTCTATCAAATCCAGTCAGTGCGGTCCTGCTTTTTGTGCTAACATAATAAAGTGAAAAGAGCTACCAAGGTTGGTTAGTTCCAAGCAAGGTAAGTTATTGAGGAGCATGAATTGTTGCTGTCTTCTGGTCCAATTCCTTCATAAATGTTACCAGTCTTTCCCTACCTTACAGTTCCTAGGATATTTCCTCTGATGTAGATGATGGTTTCTCATATGCTGCCACATCACATGTGATATGCAAACCCAAACAGAAGAATTACTACATAGCCTACCTTGAGAAAAATCAGTTTAATAACACATAGATGGGAGGTTAATTTGACAAAAGCTTCCTTTGGTTTTCTATTCTGCCTCCTCTCTCTTTCCCTCCACTGTCCTTAAATCTGGTCTAAAACCTACCGTAAAACTGCTGTCAGACTAAAGGGCCTGCAGTTTTTCATCACAACCTCTCCCTTCCTATTCTTAGGGGCAAGTGGCTCATTTGCTTTTCTTCAGTCACAGAGTTGTGTTCTCATGCCATGAAGACAGGAAAAGCTCTTCTCACCCAGCAGTTCCATGTACCAGTCCTTGCCGAACCTGGCAGTGGGGGTTAGTTAGCTCTGACAGTTTCAGTTTGTTCACTTCCACGTTTGGTTTCTACATTTTGTGGTAATTGTGATCTAGCACCTTCGTTCCTAGGAAACCACATGCATTTTTACACCGTTATCTTTAACACAAGATCTTTGTCATCTAGGGAACCAGCTCACCTTTCTCATCTCACTTTGCTCAGTAGACTAAGAATTCTGTGCATACGGGGAAGAATAGATCCTCTATTCTATATTTAGCATGCATCCTTACACATGTTTTGACTTAAATTCGAAACTCCACTTCATTCAAGTTGATAAGCTCCTTTTCATCTTAAATGAATTATTTTAAGCTGAATCCTGAGTTTAACAAACTTTAATACCTTGAATTTGAAGAAAGCAGCAACATCAACCAAAAAACTCCAAACCAACCAAAGAAAACCCTTATTTGTAAACATGGGGTTTAGAGTTTAGAGACTGTGGTGGCTCAGTCCAAAGCAGGGGCACACAGGATGCATTTATATGATTAAATGAGAGCAGGAGGGACAGGGTGCCCTGTCTTGAAATTACTGTGTCACACACAACCTTGTTCCCTGGCTCGTCAAAAGAAGAATTTGCTAAAGGAACCTCCAGCTCTACTTCATTCAATATAGGCAAAGCGTCTATTTTTATTGTAGGCTCTGCAAGAGCTATCTGATCTGCTGTGCACAGAACATTCCTGGGAAAATGTGAGACTTTTTAAAGGAGTTCTGTGATGCAAAAGAAGTTATGTTTTACAGAAAAAGGCACATATCAAATAAACAAGAACATAGAAAACTAACGCCTGAAACAGACTTTGATGACAAAAGAAAATTTTTGGTCTGTAAAAGCTAAATAATAGAAGAGAGAGCCTACTGGCTTGAGAAGTACTGTTGAGCTTTGCAAGTACGGCTGTTAGGATCAGATCTTATTCCTAGATCACGCTGTTTTAGTTAGGATCTACAGGGATGATTAGACATGCACATAAGGAACAGCGTTAGTGCTGTAAGAGGTTTGCTACTTTCTGAAAGTCACATAGCAGTTTACAGTGCTTGTACTCACAGTGTCCGTAGAGTCAGACAGGTTAGCATAAGACATGAAAGCTCAGCTGTGAAGTGTTAGTCTGGCTCTAGATAGAACGTTCTCCATCGGCTCAAGGAAGACCAGGGTTTCAATTAGACACTAATTAGCACTCCTATGTGTGACACCCTTATACACTTGGAATTTCAAAACAGTTCAAACATGACAGTGGTGTAGTTTCTGTGACCTTTTCTCTTTTAATGAGAAAATTCTTTGTGTGAAATAGACTTATACTCAGTTCAGGAAGGACTTGGTTATTCAGCCTAGGAAATTTTAAACAAGATTAATATTTGCAGTTTTAAAAGGAGGAAAGGGGATTTCTTTGGGGTAAAATGCTGAAATGCTTTCTTAGTTTAAGCCCCTATTAAATATTATCTTTCCAGGTCTTGGCTGTACAGTTGAACTAAAGAATTTTTCTGCCTGAAGCCAAAACAAACAGAAAATCACTAACAGTAATAGGGTGGGAGCCTTCAAACACGAGATGTGTTCATTACTGGTTTCAGAGGTGAAGAAAATACATTTAAAGGTAAGAGAAAATGCCGGAAGATTGCTCGGTCCACTTGAAATAAAAGAACCTCTAAGGTTAATTACAGGTTTTTGTGACCTGAGCATTAAGATGACCTTGAAAGCTACTTTGGATAATATTTTGTTTCAATTTTTTGTCACATGGTGAAGCATAAACCTTTTTCTTATAGGAATACAACGAGGATGTTTATTGGACCTACTCTGCAGCTCTTGGGAACGAAACAGAAAAATAAGTTAAAAATGTGATTTTCAGTTATTATTGTATGCACTGATATTATTGTGAGACTTCTTTCCAAGCATAAGCCTTGCAGTTCCAGTAGAAAGTGGGCAGTTTGAAGACCGTTTACATATGCTCCCCCTTCATTTTTTCTGTCTTTAGGCTTATACTAGAGACCACGTCCAAAGCCTACTGACATCCTACTTCAGTAAGATTTGAATTAGACCTTACTTTTCTCCCATATTAAGTGAATCAACTGCATTTGTAGGTTTTAGGAACTGCTTTTGCAGCATGCTGCTTGTCACCAAATAGTTTGCACTGGGTGGTAAAAGCAGCAGGGATTCCCTTTTTCCTTACCTCTTTGCAACCTTTACCCTCTCCTATTCTGGATTTGGGTATGTAGAGATAAATAGGTACTGTATTCCTCTGGGTCCCATCCAGCTCAGTTAGGTGAGATTGGACTGCAGTGGGATATAACATCCCATTTTTTGTATGGGTCATGGGTAGGTTACTGTATCACGAAGTGAAGGATGGCACTCCTGAGCAATGCAGCTTCATGCTTATTCTCCCCTTAGGCTGGAATTACAGCCATATTCCAGTCCATAGCATAATCCAACCATAAATGCAGTAGCACAGACTCAGCCCTTCCCAGCTTTGAAATTCCCATCCATCATAAGTAGTTATGGGGGAACAGCTCTGTTTTGAACAAGGACTACACAAGATTAGCTTCTGGTTTAAGACTGGGGAAAGAATTACACCACAAATAAAGTCTGTTTAAACTTTTTGTTTATGTCAAATTACATCAAATCAAAGGAAGGCTATGGTTCTGCTCATAACCTCACAGAAAATAGCGGGTTAATGTTTTTTTGGAGTAGTCTAAGAGATTAGGACATAAACTCTCCATTGCAATTGTGTCTAAATCCCCGGATGCCTTGCAAAACCTAGCAATGTTCTCTACTCTGAAGTATTCAGAAGTTGTTAGTCTGTTCCATTTATTTTTTAGTTTCCTTAGCTGGTATAAATGAATGCAGTGGAGTTTCATTGTTTTTCACTGTCTGAGGTACTGGTCCCAGTAGTACCAGTAGAAGGAGAGTTAAGGGAGAATTAGAGCAATAGGCAAGGGCTGGATGGCATTGTCTGCTTAAATGTGTATTCTGTAAGCATTTACCCTGATTTTTTTTTTTTGCTTTCTAATGACTGAACCAAACAAAACAAGTATAGACTGTTTTACAGACTGGTTAGCACTTGTTGTCTGGTGCAGAAAAGATTAACAAACCTACTGCAGGCATGAAGAAACACCCCAATTATTTTTGGGCAGCTGCAATATTAGAAACAGTTTGCTGTAGTTCACTCCAGATAAACCCTTACAGCTAAGATATTTCTATGCTAATCTTTCCTTTGAGATGCTGTCATGTGTTTACTTTTAAGGATATGTAAGCCTCACTGAAAATAGTCACAATGGGTGAGCAAACATTGTTCCACCATTATAAAATAATTTTAAATAAAATCAGATCCTTCGTGCTACATGCTAAATGAACACTTCTAAGCCCAGCTTCAGCCACCAGGTACGTAGCTGAGTCCCTCTAGTGGCATAAACATTTATTTGGCTTTAACATGTCATTAAAATTCTCTGTTACAGTCACATTATAGCAATAAATTCACAGGTAGCTTTTTTGGACACGCTAAGGGCTGTGGCAAAGTGGATCTGGGATTAGATACTGTGCAGGCTCCTGTTAATGAATGTAAATTGATTTTTAGCTGTGAGGGGCAATTATAGATGCGCTGGAAGGAGAAGGGAATTTTTAAAAGGATATTCTAGGACTAATTGCAATCAGTAAGGAACACGCAAAGAGCAACGTAATACCCAGGACAGCCAATAGGAATAAAACCTTATACACAAATCTATCATGTTCTAGTAGTGAAGGCAGTTTAAAAACACTGATCTCCACTTAGATTGTAAATGCGCATCACCCTCTTCTCACTCATGTATTCTCTCTCTCTCTCTCTCCCCCCTCCCACCCCCCCTCACATACACACACACACACACAGAGCACAGGCTCCTGGATTTGTAGAAGACAGACATCCAGGGCACTTCTTGGCATCCACAGGAAAATCATATGGGATTAAAAACCCACAGCAGTAAGTACTCGCTGCATTAAATGTTTATTAAGTGGCATGCTGTCAAAACCTAGACTTAATAGTAAATACAGGAGGACTTTAATGGAAATTGGTTGTATTTGATTTTTCTTAGGAACTGCTGAAAGCTGCCGCTTGAGGATTACAACTTCACCTTTTGCTTTTATGGATGCTTGTTTACTATCCATGTGGTATCCTCTGGACAGCCAATAATCCATTCATTATCCACACTGATTGAGTGCAGGAGTAGTGCAGTGGGAACTACTTCACTCAGCTGACGGCAGTCGACAAAAGGAGGGAAATGATGAATTCGGACAATTTAACCTCCCAAAGCTTCCTCTCTGCTATTCACAGCAATGCCAGCAATTTATTCTCTGGGCTCCAGTTTGTTCAGTCCTTCAAGCCACTCATCATCCCCTGCTACTCGCTAGTGGTTTTTATTGGTGTCATTGGGAATTACCTTCTCATTTATGTCATCTGCAAGACAAAAAAAATGCACAATGTCACCAACTTTCTGGTAGGCAATCTGGCTTTCTCAGACATGCTCATGTGTGCAACCTGTGTGCCTCTGACACTCGCGTATGCCTTTGAGCCCAGAGGATGGGTGTACGGCCGTTTCATGTGCTACTTTGTTTTCCTGATGCAACCTGTCACTGTGTTTGTCTCTGTCTTTACACTGACTGTCATAGCTGTGGACAGGTATTATGCCATGGTGTACCCATTCCGCAGGAGGCTCACCATCCCTATTTGTGCTTATATCCTGGCTGCTATTTGGCTGCTGAGCTGTACCTTGGCTGCCCCAGCCTTGGTCCACACTTACCATGCAGAGTTCCCAGAACTGGACTTCTCCATCTGCGAGGAGTTTTGGTTCCACATGAAAAGAGATCGCTTAGCTTATGCCTACAGCACTCTCATCATCACTTATGTACTGCCTTTGGCTGTCATCTCCCTGTCCTACCTGAGAATCTCTGTCAAGCTGAAAAACCGCGTAGTGCCAGGCAACGTCACCCAGGGCCAAGCTGAGTGGGACCGAGCAAGGAGGAGAAAGACTTTTCGCTTGCTAGTCTTGGTGGTGGCAGCCTTTGGAGTCTGTTGGCTGCCTCTGCACATCTTCAACATGATAAAGGACATAGACATCAGCCTGATTGACAAGCAGTACTTCAACTTCATCCAGCTGCTGTGCCACTGGTTTGCAATGATGTCTGCTTGTACCAATGCCTTCCTCTATGCCTGGCTCCATGACAGCTTCAGGGGGGAGCTGAAGAAAATGTTTGTCTGGAGGAAGAAGAAAATTGGACCCACTACAAACTGCATTATGGCCAGTGTGGTGCTGTAAATGAGAGCTGGTTGCAGTGCACTTCCTTCATGCAGTAACAATGTAAGTCTTTTCCACTTCTAATTACTTGTTATTCCTGACGTTTGTCCACAGGGCTCAACTACAGTGACACAAGTCCCATGCATAGCTTCCTCAGCACCTCCACCCCTACAGGGAAGGAGAGGCAGGCGTCATGCCCCAAAAACAACTTGACTTCTTTGGCTGGAGTTAGAGGCCAAGGAGATGTTAGCCTAACAAGACACCCTTATGTAAGCTACAGGGATCGTTCCTATCTGTTTTGGATATTGCTGGCAGTATACAGACATGAATATGAGACCTAAACACCTCAATGAGGAAGTGTTTTGGATCGGGTAAAAATTATATCTGCATATCTACCTAGAGTCCAGTCCTTAGCACAGGATCTAAGGTAGAGGACTAACAATATTCCTGTAGTCCTCTTGCATTACAGCCATGCTGAAAATAGCCTGTGTCTCTCTGAAATGCCCTTCCTGAGCTGCTGTCTCAGCTGTGGGCTGCAAACCAGGTTGGTGGGAGCGGCCCCCAGGCTCCCTCTGGCAGCAGCGACATGCAGATGTGTCCCCACTCCTGAGTGTGCAAGTGATGTGCGCAGTGATGGCAGCAGCAAACTTGCCCTCCCTCCAAGCGCCTCTGTACAACACGACCGGCTGGCTTGCGTGCCTGTGGCCCTTGGTGGGGCGTGCTGTGTCTGCTGGCACGGTTTCCTCCCTCGCTGTCATCTTCTCCTTGCCACTGGCCGGGCAGATGGGGCGGCAAGGCTGCTCACCTGCTGGCCATGGCCAGCTGCACAGGGCGGGCAGCTGTGCCCTGTGCTTTCTGAGCCCAGCATCATCACGCAACCCCAAACCTCCTGTGTCTCGCGAATCTGCCGCAGAGCATGTAGCAAGGTGAGATGCAGTATTGGGAGAGGGGAAATAAAACCGGAGTGATGTGATTTCTGTGAGGTGCAACAGCCTGTTTGGTGGATTTGCTGATTAACAGAGCTATAGAAGGAGTTGATGGGAAGAGGCAGGGGGGAGTCTTTACTGAAAGTGAGAAGCACAGATTTAGATAGTAAGTGTCACCATCAAGGATGGACAGACCAGAAACATAATGTGTGGTCGAGAATCATACAAATAAAGGAGCATTAAGACATACCCCCACTTTACCGACATTGAATTGCGTTCCTGCCATTGTCTCGTGTAACCCCAGTTTGCTGACCCTACTGCAAGTCAGCTGTGCTCCCAGCCAGAGGAGCGGACGTCGTCACTGCCTTGTCGGTGCTGAGATGCTTTCCATTCACCTCCTGAGGAACAGATTTTGACATCTGGCAATGCCGCCATCAGCTTTGATCCCCAGAGACAGCCAGAGACTTTGGTATTGTCTTCAGGAGCACTTCTGGAGGTGTCTGTTAAGATACAGAGGGTGGAAGGGGCTGGTGACATTGAGCTGTGCATGAGCATTGCACATTGTTACCAGTCAAAGAAAGACCTGACAAATGGAGCAGAGTGGCAAGTGCTCTCTCAAAAGAGAGTCTTTTGGGAAGAAACAATTTCCTTTGACATTCACCTTTCAATCAGACAAGGGACTTAGAAGCTATAATCAACCTAATGGTTTCTAGTTGCCTCCTCCCTGACCTGAAAATACCTAAGATAATAGGTAAGTGTACAGGACAAAGTTCTGAAAGCAGGCATTGTTTCTGGAGAGGTTTCTTCCAGCTGGCTCAGCCAGAATCTGGGATGGATGGGGAGCTGCCTGATGCTGAGCTGAGATCAGCCGGAGCAGCAGTGCAATCCAGGGGCAGTTTTGGTCGTGACTAGCAAGGGCACCTATTCAACTGCAACTGCACATGACCCAAAACATATACTCTGTGAGGCGTCGAAATAGACGAGAAGGAAGAATGAAGCAAGAGAGGATGGTTTCTCTAGTTTGTGAATTTGCTCCTACTGTGAAACTGATTATCATTTGCTCATCAGCATTCAGTAAGCTTAATGTGGTTTAAAAAGTACACAGATGCATATGCACCCACTGGGAGAAGCATTGGAAAAATATTTGAAATGCCTTTTCACAAATTTCCTTAGAAATTCAAGCTGTTCTGCTGTTAGTAATGAGGAACGGGATATTAGAAGCTGATTACAGGCACAGAATCAAGGAGGTCCTTTTAAAGTGGGCATTACTTGCGTTCACTCTGTGATTAAGTGTATCTGCCTTGCTTGCATTGATTTAAAGATTTGAATGACCTATTAAAGCATGTTTTGCTTTTGCTGAATTTTAGGAAACTGATTTTCCTTCAAGCTCAATATAACAATTTACTGCAATAACTAGTGATTTTGAAAAGGCAAAACCCACCCCTTCCAATCAAACTAACCAAATTTTCTAATGCTTTCAGCTTTTGTTTCAGGGCTCTTTTGAGGGGAATGGAGAGTAGGACAGCAAGAGAGCACTGAAACTACACTGCAAAAAGCAGCTTTAAATAACAAAATCCTGATTTTGAGAGATTTTTCTTCTATGGAATTATGTTACTTCCAGCTGTTAATGTGCCGGTTTGTAAAGGTTAATTAGCACTGAGATGGCCCGTAATGTGTACAACCTCATGCACTAAATACAGACGGCATTGTAATCCACAGTGATCCAAAGCCCAGTGGAGTACTGGGAAGACTCTTGTCAACCACAGCAAGCCTGGGATCATTCCTACTTACACATCATGTTTTTATTCTCATTTGCCAGCAATGCAGTTTGGCTTATTAATGTTCCTTTGAATGTTAGTGATTGCAGAGGACTGCTGCAGAGGGCTGCACGAAGCAAACAAGGGAGTTCTCTATTTTTTTCTTTTTTTTTCCTTGAGACAGAAATGAAGGGCTGCTCAGTGCATATATTGTTCCCACAGTGACAGACGCACTCGGGAACATCTCACCGGCGGCTGCAGCCTCTGGAGCTGCCATTCCAGCTGTGCCCAGGTCTGTCATCTCAAGGTGGTCCTCAGGAGTGCCCAGCACAGTGGCCATCCTTGTTTAAGTGCTGGTTTAGCTTGTACTTGCCTTGAATCTGTCAGGCCTTGTATCTGCAGCAGAAAACTCTGTGTCTGCCCCTTGCTTCAGGCCCTTCTCAGGACTTGGTTTTGCAGGTGCACCCTGAAATGCTCCATGTTCCCCAGCTGTGGGCTCCTGAAGCTTCTCCCCTCTCCTCAGCAGCCCCCTTGGTCCACCTCAGTGGTCTTGTAAGGCTATTTTTCCAGGCTTTCCCTGGACAGTGCCCAAAGGAGGTCTGGTCCCAAGCAGGAGGGCTGGGGGTCCTGTGGACTGGGGGGGATTGAGGCACAGCCGTGTTCACTCAGCCCCACCTCTGAATCAAGCCCCAGGAATCTCTGCTCAACATAATTACTGTTTTCTCTGATAGCCAGAGTAATAAACAATAATAAGATTTAGAGGCGCATTGGTGTGTTTCTTTAATCCAGTTATGCAAATAATTATATTAAAAGCCGTCATGTGAAATGTGTTTGCTAATCTCCACTCCTTTCCAGGGAGCTGCTGTGGTTCTCTGAGGGATCAGGGCTCATCACTCCCCTATTTTTGGTGGTATAATTTTTAATTATAATTTAAGAAATCATTGCATGCTTTGATTTTATAAAATAGCCTGGTTCGAAACTTGGTGAACCTATTAACTTTCCCTGTAAGGGTTTGAGTTGTTTCTTGCTTACACTCACATCCAAGGACTCACATGCTGCAGGGCAGCTGTTCTGCAGGGATGGAGCTGGGCTTGTGTCTGAGCTGAGGTGTGGCAGAATGCTGTATGCTCCTCATCTGCTGGGATTTCATTCTAGTTGTTTACACGTACTGAAAGACTTTTAGTGGGTAGAGACCCATGCGCTCTGCATTTTACAGCAGCAAATACATGTTATTTATGATGGCTCCTTGGGCTGTTCCTAAATGAAGGTCTCCATTAAACGCTCTGAGATGTACTACGGAGTTTGTACAGATGCTCTGTGCTGGTGGTTACAGGCAGATATCAAATGCCTTAGCCAGCAGGCGGGTGATCAGAGCATGACTAGTCTTGGGCTTAGGAAATAGAGGGCCCACTTAGGACCACACTTAAATTTGTAAAAAAACTGTAAAAATCATCTGGGAGATTTCACAGGGGTCAAACCTCTACAGCTCAGCAGGCTCTGCATATCTTAAATGTGGAGATTAATAGAGATATAGAAGGATTTCATGGGGAGAAGCAGGGGGGAGTCTTTGCTGAAAGTGAAAAGCACAGATTTAGACAGTAGGAATGACAGCATCACAATTTGAAGCTAGCTGTTCTGCATAGTTGGAAGGACTCACAGAGCATCGTTCTAGCAAATACACTCTATTTCCAATGTTTATAGATGCAGAAATGCTTGATCAAACATAAGCTACTCCCCATGGTCAAACGTGGGATTGGTATTAAAAGGTGACGTACTTGTGGAACATATAAAAAAATAAATCAGTATTTGATCAGGAATTAAAAAACAGATTAGATAGTAAAAAAAGGCCACTAAATCTGAAATCAGACAGCCAAAGAAGAACAACAGTTAATATAACCTCAGTTAAGGTCAGGTAGAGTTGGTCTCTCCCCGACCTTGAAAATGGCAGCTCAGTGCAGTCAGCAAAGACTAACTTGTTTGTGCAATGCATTGCTTTAAATAAATTTTCCTTATGCTTGGATGAAGAAAACTGTGAGAGCTGTATCATATTTGAGGAATGACAGTTTATCTGGGAAGGGCAAGAGCAGAACCTGCCAGAAGGCCATTGCTCACAGGAGCATGTTGAGTGCTTCCCAGCTGATAGATAGACTGGGAGAAGATGGTATTTTTCATGCCAGCTGAACAACAGATGCTCTGCACAGTTTTAATTGAGCAAATTTTCTTTGTTGAGGTGTCAATGGTGAGTTATAATTAGATGTCTAAGATTATACAGGGTACAGATATAAGCTGAAAATGGTGCACCTGCAGCTAGGGAAAAAAAAAAAAGAAGTCAGATTTGACAGAACTGTACATCCATCAATCTGCCCACCAGACGAGAAGAGGGCAGAGAGAGAAACAGCATGCTGTTGGTAAAGTCACTGCTGTCTTTGTCACTTCTGCATGAAAAAATATAATACAAATGTTTACCTCCAGCCCTCCACTCTGACTGCCCACTAGCTTTGTATTTTTTTCAGAAAAAAGTAGTTGCATTCCTCCTCCTTCTCCTGGGAAAAAGGTTGCTCAAGGGTCAAAGCAAATATTCCTGTCTCACAGAAAGCACACAGAAGTCAGGGAGGCTTTCTAAAATGGAGTTCACTCTCTTCTCTCTTAAACTTCTTTCTGCAAGCAGTAGTAGCCCATTGTGCCTGACACACAGACTCTGCGCCTAACCCTTTGCTGTGTGTGTCTGCAGCTGGCAGGAGTAAACCTGGGCTGCTTCCCACTTGAAGCAGTGGCTTTTGTGGTTACATCCAGTAAAACCTCCTCCCCATACTTAGTGACTTCATTCTGGGTCAAAACCATCACGAACTCTGGCTCCTTTGTACCTGATTTCCCTCCACATCAACAAAAGTTTGCTTTACTGAAAGTCCCAGAGAACAACTGCAGATGCATCGAATGTACCCTGCCCATGTTAATGAGACCTTGCCTTTAGAATTCGTTATCATACTCCCTGTTTCAAGAGCAGGTTTCTAAGTACATTCCTACCATGTACTGATATAACCAGATGGAACAGGCTTCTCCCAGGTTGATTTCAACCAAATTTTATATATGTTTCTCTGCTCCCTGCCCTCCCAGCGAGTCTCGAAACCATTGATCAACAAGTCAGTAGAAGCAGGAGCCTCAAGGATGTTGAAATCCTAGTGGCTATCTGAAATAAGGAAAAATACTAGCATTTTCTTGGTGCTTCCCAGGGAAGGAAAAGACATCAAAGTGTTCGCTCCTTTAGGGACCCAGCTAGGGTTACACTGGGGACGGTGTAAATGGTTCAGAACTAGTTATGAGATGGCGAGGCTGCCTCCTGGAGTTAACAGCATGAAGCTCAACTATACCTCACTGGGAGTGAAATGTATTTGATAAAAAATTTTAGATCCCTATGGAATCTAATATCTACCCTCTTTGCCAAGAAGCTCATAGGACTGACTTTCTTGCCTGTTGTTGCTTACTTTTCCTTTCTACAGCCTGCTTTGTTGACCCAAGTTAATGAAGCTAGTAATTAATATAAATAATAAAACACACACTCAGGAGCTCCCTGCTTTGTGTCTCCAGGTCACTGGAAATCAATTTGGGATCACTGTTATCTATTTGCAGCTGACTGGGTTCTCCATTCCTTGCATCTTGTTTATGTTAATTATCAGTATTACATTGTAATTTCCTTGTGTTTTTTTTTTTCTCTCTGCAGGGAACATACAAAAGGAGATGATGGCTTTAATTCCTACATCTACATTTCCTACAATTTCTGCATTTCCGTTAGGCACTGGAGATGTTTCATCAGCAGCTAGCAGGACCGCAAAGAGAAGCTTGCTGCTTTCCAGCACAGCAATCAGATCTGCCTCTCCTGCTGAGCACAGTTCTTGGTTTCCAGATAAAACGCTGGAAAGGCAGCCTGTGGCTCACAGCAGCAGTAGGGGCTTTAGTGCTGTGGTCTGTGAGAGCCTGGTGATGTGTGTGGTGCAGAGGATCGCTCTTAGGAAGCTCAGGATCCCCCCAGCAACATCACCAACTAAGTGATGTGCTCGGCTGGAGGCAGCTGGTGCTCCCTGTGAGGCTGGGCAGCACGCGGTGTGGTTGCTCTGTCTGTGGTGTCTCAGCCACAGGGAGTTGTGTTCTGTTACCCCATCACACCCACAACAAGTCAGGCTGATGCTCTGGTGAGAATGTGACAGCCAAACAATGCGGTAACTGTGACACACCATCACAGGTTGCCATCAGTCACAGCTCAGGTTTGTGTGACCAGCTGTGTTTGGGAGTGGGGAGGCGAAGCAATGGACTGTACTGTAAAACATACCTGTCTTGGGCTCCTGGATGCAAGAAAGAAAGAAAAAAAAAAAAAAAGAAAAGCATAATTTTGGACATCAAGACAACAATAACCATCCAAAGGCTAAATCTGTAATAACCCAGAGGCTGTTTCTGTACAAACGCAGGGGTAACTCAAGCCTTCTGAGTCTGGTCCCTCACTTGCAGCGTGCTGCTTCAGTGTATTTGCTTTATTGCATCTTTCTTCCCACCCCGCAGCCATATGCTGAGGGCCAAGCCAGATGTATGCGTGAACCATCAGTGTGTGGTCCAGAGACAGATGAGTTGAGGGTGGATGCACCTGTGAAAGATTTTTTTATAAGAGTAATTGAAAGTTTGGGGATGGGGTTCTGAGGCAAGTGTTCAACCAACCCACTCCTCAGCAACTGGGTGCAACTCTGGAGGAAGTGAGATGAAAATAATCCCAGTATCATGTGCAAGAGGCAGCTACGAGCTACATCACCTATTAGAAATTACTTTCTAAGTCACTATAATACAAAGTGGAATCATTAAGAAAATAAGACCTTCAACACTCTGCTTCGGAGTGATTTCCCCTCAATTATTGGATCCTTTTAAAATTCAACATCTGTTGTTAATATGCATAACTTAAAAAAATTAAAAACAAATTTGAAACCATCTGAAGCACTAGACACAGCATATGGCAGACCTGTTTAACCTTAACAAGTCAATAGTATTATCATTGTGAATCACTTCTTCATTAAAACATGTATTCCTGTCTGTTGTATAAAATGTTTCTTTGTTAAAGCCTTTTGGACCACCCATGCAATTGTCAGTTATCACAGCTAATTCTAAATTGTTTTGATAGCACTTCTTCTTGGAAAATTGCCACAGACTGAGGATAGACAAAATGTAAATCATCACTGGTCAAAGTTCCAACATCATCAACAAAGTTCAGGGAAGCTTTTGAAGACCTATGTTTTGCCATAGTTACAAAAAGATGGGTTTCTTCATTTCTAAGGCATTGTGGAAAGCACTGTTCCAAACACTTCTCACCCCAAAAAGTTGTATACAGGGTCTGACAAGATCTGCATATTTTTGTAGTTCATAACATTCTTCCTTTGGTGCTAAATGAGGAAATATGTTTTCCCATGCAATAGTTCAAAATGGCACTCACCCACCTGTAAATGCTGCCTACTAGGGATAGGGTGAAGGCGTAAAAGACAGGTTGAAATTAAGAACTGGGAATTAAACCCCAGACTGCTTAGACCCTGAAGTCATTAAATTATTGGATAAAGGCAACTGTGCATTGAAAAGTTGTCTTTCAATCATTTACTGAGAAGATTTACCTCCTTCCCCCATGTATTTCAAGAAAAGGTACTTGATTTTCAGCCTACTAATTTTCATGCAGCGACATCTCCCTTCAGCCCAGTATGAGGCACCCAGTCTCAGAGATGCAGGGTTTAAAATCACATTGTCGCTTTGCATCCTCAGTGGTGGCTGTCAGCTAGTTTAGCTCAGACAGCAGCTTGTTCTGCACACTAGCAGTCAATATTTTGGGTAAAACCTTCTCCCAGTGCATTGTACGAACAATCTGCTTGGGATGCTGTCAGTGCCTCTATGTATTCACCCAGTCTTACAAAGCTTAAATGCTGTCAGTGCCTCTATGTATTCACCCAGTCTTACAAAGCTTAAATGCTGTCAGTGCCTCTATGTATTCACCCAGTCTTACAAAGCTTAAATTTGATTTGTGGGTTTGGTCCAGTACTGCTTTTCAAGGACTTAAATAGAAGTGGTAAAGTAACCAGCAGCCCTAGGCCAAATATGTTTTCTATACATACGAAATTTATTATCAAGCAAAACCCAAACAAACAATCCCCAAACCCCAACATGTTAAAGGAATGGATTAACATAAAAAATTTAAATTGTTCTTAAAATGCCTTGATTCCTGGGGATCAGGTCACTTTTCAGAGGGGTAGAAGATGTTTAAATGTTTGCCTACCATTGAAGAAGGTATATGCAAGTGAAATATTTGGTAGCTTTCTAAACCATTATGGGTTTGCTGAATGACCAGAAAAGCACAGAAGATGTGAGGGCAAGAGGAAAATGCACATTATTTTTAGTGCTAAAACGAATTGGCTGGACAAGCTGAATCTGCACTACATTGTTCAACAAACAGCCTAATTTACAGTGCTAGCTCTGCTGAAAATAGAGATAATTAGGCAAACACTTTTACTTCCAGTTCTAACATGAGGTATTTGAAAACAAGGGTGGAAGGTGGGTTGGGAGAAGGCCAGACTGGTACAGGAATAGTCTTTTTTGACAGCAGTGAATAAAACCTAAATGGAGAATGTCAGTACAGCTTTCTAATTCTGAATCTATTCACATTCAAATATTGAGACTGGAGGAGGTGGATAAAGGTGGTGTAGAGCTACATTAAGTTTTGAAATTTACCTATTTAAAACAGTTGCAAAAATAGCAAGCCCTACAGATTAAATTGCAGATGTTTGAAACATGGATCTGCAGTCTGATTTCATCTTTTATTGCAGAAAGTCAAAGTTCTTTGAGGCAGAGTTTTGAGCAGAGATGACCGTGTCCCTAACATCTCTTCTTAGATGGAGTCCAGAGACTTAACCAAGCTGCTCTGATTTTCTGCTGTAGATAATGGTTCCAAAACCAGCTTGAGGTGTCTCTCCAAAAGATTTTAATTTAACATTCACAGCACAACCAGAGGATTGAAAATAAGAAATCATGTAAGTAGAAACTCTTGCTAATGCCCCATTTAGGGCAACTAAACACTTTTAAAACCAAAAGAAATGACAGAGGACTGTCGGAAGCTTTGATGTACTCTGTTCAACCTTTGCATAGCTAGCGGTATTTTCTATGAAACTACAACTCTTGTGACCTGGAATTTATGCCTTCTGCATTTGGTCTAGGCAGCCCCAGAGCACTGATGTTTCCAGGGAGAGCAATTCTCTTTTAGAAAATATTCTATCCTTGTGAGCTGGATACTGCCACTTGTAATCCCTATGACATGTTTCATTAACTGCTGAAACACAGGGAAGACATTACTTACAGCAAAATATGGCAGAGTTTAGCTATGCAGAGGTATGCTAATTTCTTTTATTAATGGCTAAGAATCCAACAGACACCTATTATTCAGTGAATCTCAACCCTGCCTGTGTATTTCCCAATAAGTGCTAATTAGCCATTTGAGAATCCACCAGAGAGCAATAGTTTCATTTAGTTCAGAATAAGCAGCAGTGTGGTTCAGCTGTCACAGAAAGCTGCGTCACCTCTGAAAAGCAGAGAGAAGCCTAAAAGGAACCATAATGCCTCTAGGACTCAGAGAACTTAAGCACTGTGATATGCCTCCTTTTAGATATCTCCTCCTTCTTCTGAAGTATATTGGAACAAACTGTCTGATTACACGGACCACCACCAACTGCAGCCCTGCTGAGGGCTGCTCTCAGGAACCCCAGAAGCTTGGTTCCACCTCCATCCCTATCAGCGGTAGTCTTGATTTCAGATCAGGTGAACAGGAATTTTACAAGGGGTCCCTACCTTTCCTTTCTTCTGCTCTGTACTGGTAGAAGGAAAATAGTATACAGGTGAACTTGAACCTGTTAGTTTCCTGGTTTATAATATTCCTGAGTTGCTTTCTTTTTTTTTTTTCCTTTCTTTTTTTCTGCAAAAGATCAGAAGCCCTCATGATGCAGCAATACCTGCCTCCATGCACAATGTTTAGCTTCCAACAACTAGAAGTGCCCAAGATCTGAAATACCTCCTCCTAACAGCTACAGCAGGTGTAAGATTGGAGTCCATGAAACCAAGCATAAGTACACATAATTATTATCCTAATCCAGAACTGAAACAAAACTCTAAATCAGCTAGTCAGTCTATCAAGCAGCATCCCTTCACAAGACATTGATATCAGCTTCCCTTTGACGTTCAGCATGAATTTGCTTAATAAAATGGCTAGATCTTTACTCACCAAAGCACCTTTGTAAGTCATTGTTTCCCTGGAAGCTGCTGGTCAGCTGTATTCTCACTAAATCTTTCCATGTTAGAAAAGCAAATGCTGTTTTCCCTATCCCCCAGCAAATCTTACAGCCTATTTCCTATGAGAACTCACCCTTTTGATGAACGAGGTGTCCTCCCACCACCACCTGTTGGTCCTCCAGCACCTGCTCCAGCCCAGCAGGCACAGCCTTTAAGTAGGGCACACAGAGACCCTGTGTAAAGCATGGGTAGTGTTGCTGTGGGCTGGGTGGCAGTGCTTTATAGGTAGTTCTACCTTACTCAACAGGTTTTACAAGGCTGCATTATTTGTAGATACTATTACATGAAGTCAGATAGAACCCACATATGCAAGAGCATGATTAGAATAGCTATCTGATACTAATACTGAAGACTATCAAACCAGGAAAAAAATATCTTCCTAATCTGTTAAGAAAATAAATACTGTTATGAAAATAAATACTAAAAGAATGAATGAAAATTTATTAAAAAGATTGGGGAGGGCATGAAGGAATTGAGCTTCCACTTAATCTTAGACCTCCCATTTCTACCAGAGTACTAAAATGCTGTCCCTAGGTTGTTTCTGGCTAAGAAACTTTACCTTGTAATTTTAATTGCTGTCTGTTTTTACAGGAGATGCTGTTACAGGCCTATCTATCAGTGCCTGCTCATCCTGGGGCTGTCTGAAGGAAGGGGGAGGATGGACCAGTACAATCAGTACAAAGCTAGACTCATCCTGCTTAAAACTGTCTTTTGCTTTACAATATGTGCCAGCCATAAGCAAGAGCTCAGTTTAACACCAGCGCTAACACTAGGTGCTAGCTTCCTCTTTAGCCAGGACACTAAATATAAGACCAATGATCTCTTGGTGGCAAGCAACAGTAGGACATAGCTGGTGAGCAGCAAAACCCCAGTGATGGGTGGGTACCAGCTTGCTCTATAGGCACTCTCTGCCCTGCAGTGCTGCTGTGCATTCACTGATCACCTACACAGGTTTTTCTGTCCTGCCAGGAGGCTCTGATGTGTGTCTGTACAGCTATTCTCGCTATTTGGGGAACTGAAAATCTAGCTGGCTCAATCAAACATCAAGCACCCCGTTGTGCTGGTTGCTGGACCCTGCTGGCCTAGGTCAGAGCTGCATCCTCCGGGGTGCCTTTTTGCCCAAGAACAGTGTGAGCTGCTTCACCTGCTCGCTGCAGCCAGCAAGGGCTGAGCCGCTGTTGGTGGAGACCAGCCATACTCCGAGGGAACCTGCTACCACCGTATGTGCCATCTCTTTTCCCAGCATCATCACACGTCTGATACCATGTGAGACCAGTTATCCCAGACAGATACTTGGCCTTTTGTGGTCTCAGCGTGGCACACTAGAGAAGGTCTCTAGGAAGGAGGAGAAATGATTGTCTCAGTCAGGGTTGTTGAGACAATAATTACTTACAAAGATACAAGAAGATTTGTAAAAAGATGGTCTGTTTTTACAGATCACCCCTGCAAACGCAGGCTGTTACAGTGCTGACTTCCAGGTGCTAGCCTGGCACTGGTGCACCACGTATATTCATAGGGATGTCTTACTCTGGAGTACTGGGCTGGGGCATGAGCCTTTTCACGGATGTCAGGTTTCATCCTCACAGTTTTATTCCATTTACATTCCAAATGGGTCTCTTGCTCCTAGTGACAGATCTCATCCATTTCCCCTTCCACTAGCCACTTAAACCAGCCAATTTGAAGATCACCTTAACTTCAGACTATGTAGTGTGTCTTCTGTTTGCAAATCTTTTCAACCTGTGTGAAAAGCTGCAGGATAACAGGCTTCTGATGCTGCATGAGCTGGCATGCAGCCTCCCATCCATATGCCTGTGAACTGCCTGAGCAAGAAGACAAATCAATACTAATTAATGGTCCCCTAGAAAGTAAATGATTGTTCACAGTGTGCAATGTAGCAAGGAATCCTGTAGGCTATTTTTGCCTTTGATTTATCACACCATATAAACAAGGGTTTATACATGTAGCCTGGAGCCTAGAATCTATTGCTTTGAAAGGTCAGAGCTTCTGCTGAGATAAAAGGAGCCTACAAATCTGGAAAAAGAGCTGAGTTTTTTTACTTCCATGGATGCAGCAGATAAGAGTGGCCATTTCATCTGTCTGGTTGCTCCTGAGGACTGGAACCTACACAAAAATATTCAAGAGCACAAGTATTTTGTGGAGTACCTAGACTGAGCTCCCATTTCCTGCAGGATGGATGCTTTTCTGATATTTGGCCTTCCTCCCCAGCAGACAGAGCTAGAACAATATAGCTAGAATACAAGAAAATTATGTTAAAAATCAGAAATGTTGGCTAGCGAAGGCTGCCTCTCACAAGCTAAGGCAGAAAGTTCTGATTTCTTGTGCCTCTGCTGTAAGGTTTATGAAAGTGCTGAATCAATTGGTACTGCATGGGCTTCATGTGCAGCTCAGAGGGAAGGTTCAATTGCAGCCAGTTGTAGAAAAAGGATCTGTAAAATGCATCAGGCCTTTTAATTACAGATGGTCACTTAGCAATTTCAGCTTTTGGGAAATGAGTTAGTACCATTAACAGAGACAGGTTCTTCCTTTATTGCAGTCCCTTCCAGCAAGGTTTGCTCTCACAGAACATGAGCAATTTAGTTTAATTGCTCTGTGAGAGTACATGATGTTAGGAAATGGATCATCGTGCACTGGCTCAAACCTGTTTGAATGTTGTGCTGCATGAATGTAAGTTCATTATAAGCATACATCATGAGTTTTGCTCAGGAAACAGTGTCCTGGGTTGCATTGATGATTACCTTCATTTTGCAACACTATAGGAAAACATTGGCTCATGTTATGCTCATGATTTCCTATAATCTTGGATCCCTGGAGTTTCTTATTAAGTATTCACTTAAGAGTGCAGTGAATCACTCTTGGCAACTGCACATCCTTCGGCTGTGTAGAGCAGCAGAAACCTGTAAGGTTTCATCCAGTGTTTTTATATAATTTCTCCAGCTTGCCTAGCTGACTAGTTTCTAGTCCTGTCTTTAACATACTTGTACCTCCTCCTACCTCAGTGTTTTCTAGAGCTTTAACAGTAAAGCTCTCTCTTGCATCTACCAGGTAATTAACATAAACATTTTGAACACAGCCAACTTTATGACGGTTGTCTGAGGAGCATGTTAATTGATTCTTGTATTTTGACCATGAGCACTGAAAACTCCTACATATTCAATAGTTCAGCATGTTTATTCAGCCTGTTTGGGCTGTGCCATATCAGACTTTCATGGAGAACATACTTTTCTACCTTTTGAGTGAGAAGATCTTTAGAGACGGTATCAAAGCCCATTCTGAGATTTTAGATGGTGTTTATTGTTTTCTCTCTATCCAGACCTGCAACCTATGCATAAAAGGAGACGAGTTTGCTCTGAGAGGATTTTCAGTTGACAAATCCATTTTGATTATTGCTCATTTCTTTGTTTTCTTTCATGTGCTCACAAAGATTTTGTGCTTTCCAAGGTTTTTCTGACATTTGAAGGTAAGCTGATAGACAAATCCCCAATTAGTCTTTTCCTTCCATTCTTAGAAACTGAATATATTTGCCCTTTTCCAGCCTTCTGATGCTTATTTGCACTGCCTGACTTCCCTAAGGTAACCCCAAGTGGTTCTGATATTAGCTCTGCCATACTCTTTTGCAGTGTCCTGGGATAAAAACCATCAGGCTCAGGCAGGATGAAAACTTTGGAGTTCTCTAAGTGTGCTGATGCATCTTTGTGCATTTCCCTAGAGAGATCCTGCTGCTCTGCTGCTGCTGCTTGCATTAGCCAGTCTTTGCACTTGATCTTTCCTCTCTGAAATGCAAAACAAGACACAGAGAACTTTGGCCTTCTTGGCTTTTTGTGCTGATGACTTCACTTTTTCATTTGCTAGTGAATCAATGATTTGCTTGTTCTCTTTCGGTCTCAATGTATATTCAGAGTTGTTTCTTGCTATTCCTGATATCACTTGTAAAACCCTGTTCTGTACCTTCATTGCTAAAAGTTGTGTCTCTGCATACTCATGCTGTTCTTTGCTACTTGTCTCAGTAGCCTCATTTAGTCGCTACTTTCTGTAGGCATCTTCTCTGAGTTTAGGGTGAATGAAGAACTCGTGACTTTTCCCCACATTTCCAAATCTTCTCCTGCACCTCTGGCTGGCTCACCCAACTATCCTTTTATTTCTGATGTGCTGAGAAGACAAGGTGTCAATGGCACTTCTCTGCTCAATAAAAAGAGCTTAAGCCTGATTCAGAGTTCTGCCCTGCATCACCCTCCACACTGACCCATTAAAAATCTTCTCCTTCTTTACTGCATCTTTAATTAAAAAAATTAAAAGCTAAAACATATGAATCAAAGAGGTTTGTAAGATTTTTACTGTAATTATTACCCGTTTTTTTCTTCCTTTTGAAGTGAACTTTCAGAAAGAAACTTCCATTTGCGCAAGACTGTATAGAAAAGCAAGCCCAAGTATCCTTCAAAAACATGAAACAGGGAGGATTTTTAGTGTTTCTTTTGTGTGTGGCCTAATCCTGCTCGCTTTAGTAGAAAATAAGACAAACTCAGCAGGGGACACATAAGAACAACTGGGCTGCGTTCCTCTCCCTGGTGCTGGTTTTTACTTGCAGCCTTGCTGTGGGAGAAATTCAGTCACAACACGTGTTTCAGTCTGTCAGGCCACGATCTGGCAAATATGTGCAAACCCGCGCTGTCCCTTGTGGTGCTTGTAGCTGCCCTTCGGACCTCTGCCACCCAGCAGCGTTGTGAAAGACACTGTTCTGAAATGAAAGGTGAAAAGGGAAAGGAGTAAGATACATGGATGGAAAGGGCGGATAGGAAAAGAGAGAGAGGATCCCGTTCCTCACATTTACTTCTCAGGATGTGATGAAAGAACTCGGCTGCTTTGACTCTGCCTGCCAGGGAGCAGTGGAAGATCAGGAGATCTGCCAGTGCTTTGGCAGATGCAAGGCTCTACCCCTCATCTCTCAGACCTCTTCGCTGAGGCCACCACAGCGGGGCAGGGAAGGGCAGCATGCTTCACTTCCTTTCTTCGGGTTATGTTTAGCCATTGACTTCAGCTATTTTACTCTGTTCTCGGTTTATTACCCTACAGGTTTACAGTGCTGAGGTGGCCACCGATGGTCCCTGGGCCACTGGAGGGCAACCCAGGTGGTGCTGTGGGAATGGGCCGCCCGGAGAGGTACAGGGACCTCCGTCTGAACTGAGAGTAGTAAAATATTAACATGAATTACAGCACGGCAGTAAATGCTTCCTAGAGAGATAACTTACTTTTTCAAGAAAGATCTTTTAAAAGACTCTTCTTTCTGTAGACCCCAAAATACAAACCAGAAAAGCAAATGCAAACACAAAACAATACAGCCAGGGGAACGAGCAAGAGGCCAGTTTGGGATTGTAAGAAGACTAGCTAAAGTCCTTCCACATGCAACAGCTTGCAGGACTGTAATATTAGTCATGATAATATATTTAAAATTAAAGTTAAAATAACATTGACCAGAGCCACCACCTGCATTTGCTCTGGAGGGTTTTTCTGGGTTATCCCAACAATAAAGGCTGTTAAAAAGGGGGCCACATGCTCATTAAAAAATATAGACAAAATAACAGAACGTGACATTGGGACAATTCTGTTGTTTGCTTACCATGGGAATCCTTCATGTTTTTCAGGCAGTTGAAGTGGACCTGCTATTCAGATAGTCAAATTTAATTGCTCATTTGAGTCATTAAAATTGTTAAAGCTGTCTTGAAATCCAGTGGTTTGCAATAACGCTTTGAGAAGAGCTTTTCTCCTCCTAGTTTTATAGTGAACAAGTGGGTTTCCTTACACGTTTCCAGCTTAACAACTATGGGGCCACACGTTTTGGCACTTCGAGTATCATAGATAGGAGATACTTCTTAAAATACCCTAAACTGCAGCTGTCCGCTGTGCTGTCACGTAAAACAGCCCTTGCTTCTGCCCTTGAAGCTGGGGGTGACCTGGCAGACGAGAGCGGGATTTGCTGAGCGATGGGTGCTCTTCCACTGCCACCTTCTGGCCATGGCCCGAGAGAGAGGCCCGTGGAACGAGTCAATGAACTTGAAAAATACAGCGAACAAAAGATTCCACTGTCCTTTAATTTTTACCAAGGGGAGAAAAAAACCCAAAACCAAACAACAAACCCAACCAAAAAAACCCCAACAAACCCCCTCACCTTAGATGTCCCCTGTTGGCCAGAACTCAAAATATAATCATTCTATATAGAACCATATTTTTTTTTAGCAGTCCAAAGCTTTGGTTAAAAGGTAATGCTATGCGCTAGACTGAGCTGACTATGGAATAAGCATTTTCAGTTCTACACAGCTTGCCTGCCTGGGCTATGGACAAGCTATGACGCTGATCTGAAAGTGCAGGAAAGCTTTAGGTCCATCAGTGACCAGCTCTGTCTCCTGCCTGAGCTGGGTAGGAACACTTTACAACAACATAAAACCTCCTGTTACAATTGTGATACATCTAGTTTTCAAAGCTCTAGGACTGTGCCTGTATTTTAAGGCATTTTATTATTTTTGTATTCCTGTAATTGCCTGTATTGCCTCAGATGCTCATCAGGGACCGGGTGAAATTTCTAACATGAAAATGAAGACTTTTTGGCCAGACCGTCTCGCTAGGAAAGTAGCCCACAGCTGGCAGCACAGAATACCACAGATCTCTGTGCTGTACTCACATGAACCATCATTCACACCCAGATTTAATTCTGTGTTCTTTTGCAGAGCTCTGTGTGGGGATCTGCTGGGAAGCAGTCTGAGCAATCAGTCTGTCTCTGAAGTCAACTACAGACCACATTCCTCCAGTGGTGCCACAGTAAGTGAGCCCAGCAGTGAAGACAGCAGTACTAGTCCCCCAGCATCAGTTGCCAGCCCACATACGAAATGGACTGAGTGCTGAGCCCCCTCGCCGAGCTGGTATTTCATCCCTGTGGAGCCGTTGTACACCAGAAAGTACAACCTTTGCCAGGTCCCGTTCTTCTCTTAGCTTGCTAGGGATTGCAGAGAGAATCTTCCTTCCTCCTCCTTTTCTCCAAGCCTCACCCCATTTGGATCAGAACTGAGCTCTGAAGATCACCTGTCTGTTTAAGAAACATTATTTTTCCTTTGGCTGGGAAATGCCTGTGTGCACAGGACTGTGAATCAGGTCTGGTTTTTAGAATAAGCTAGGTTTATTTCATAAACTCAGGGATGGAAATAAGCAAGTGTTCTTGATTCTGACCATATTTTACTGTTACAGATGTGCAGTGTGCTTCATTAATGAAGTGGGGGAGAAGTGTGTTTTGTGCCTAACCCTCTTGCATTTTGGCTACAGAATTTGAAATGATCAGCCCCTGGGAAGCCTGTCTCCAGCAGGTGTCAGTGGAAGCTACAGAATGGAGAAATTCCACCAAAGCCAGGCTTTATTCACCTCTACCTCCTACAAGGTGCTGCCTGGCCAGGAGAGAGTGAATGTTCCATTCTGCAAAGACATGTTTTTGTAAGCCAGGTTGCTGAATTATTTTTTTCCTTGCTTGAAGAATTCTTGAGCTCAAGAATTTGCAAAGTGGAACGCTGTGGCTGTCAGAAGGGAACAGTGATGCAGCAGGTGTTAAGTCATTTATTGAAGGGACAATAGACATGTTTGAAAAGTTTGAAGTAGTGACCGAATTAACTCATATTTCTACAGGGAGCTAGGAGTCTCTAACTTTGCTCACTGGAGTAGTGTTTTAACTGGTACAGCACAAACACGCAAAAGAGCAGAGATAAATTTCTCTCAGTAGCTGAAATCCTGACATTCCCTGACATTTGAGTGCTTTAGATGTATCTGATGGAAACTCCAGAGATATGCCAGTGTGATGTCTACCTGCCTGATGTCCCACATCTCAAAGGCAGGGGATTATCATTTCCCTGGGGCTCAGCCTGTGGTTCCCACAAACTGCTAACCCCACTGACCCGTGAGCACTAGTGTCACTCGCTGCTCACATCACACCTTTCTCCCTGCCAGCTTCTCCATTCCTGGTGGCTGCCTGTGAAGTTGGGTGGTCCCAGAGACACATGCCTTGAGCCAGCAAGGAGCTGCAACCACAGAGCATACAGTCGTGGCTTGTGCTTTGCTGTGCAAGCTGGTGGTGCTAACTGGCTGGTGTCAAAAAAGTCGCTTGGAGACAGCGGTCCATGTGTGACTGCTCCCTGTCAAGCTACTAGGAATACAACTGGACAAACACACAATTTAAAATAGGATTAGAATGAAGTTGAATGAAGATGGATGAAGGCCAAAGTGATCTCCCTGCTTTGGCTTTTACTTGAGCACTAACAGGGACCTAATAAAATCAAAACCACCAAGACAGTCGTGCTGCCTTTCCCAGATAGCTTGGGGGAGGGGGAGGGCTGGGAGGTGTCTATGTATCTGATCACAGCTGCACAATGATTATTTCCTTTTTTTTTTTTTTTTTTAAATGTTCTCCAAGCAAACGATGCTAGGTTTTCAGTAAGGCTGCTAGCAATCCCCTTGCTCTCCCCCTCAAGCCCCCCCGCCCTTCACCCCCTGCTGCAGTGTTAGCTGACCTCCAGTGGCTGCAATCACCCCACACAATTTCGGGCAGGCTGCTGCTGAGGGCAGGGGCAGTTTTAACCTTAAAAATGGCAGGGTCCATTCTCATCAAAACATTATGAACCTTTCTGCAGCCTTTCTTGGCTGTCCTGTTTTACTGGTGACATAGAGTGGCAGCACAATGTAACAGAGGTTTAAGAAAACGCTATTGTACAGGAGAACTGCTTCATTATCAAGCTAATGTTCGCAAGGCAAGAACACTTATTTATCACACATGACAACAGGAAAATAAATTACATCTGCCTCATAAAGGACTTTGTAACCAGGCTGGGACTCTTGTGCTTGGCCTGAGCTGCCACGTGTGTACTCTGTGTGGGCCTGAGCTGCCACGTGTGTACTCTGTGTGCTTGCAAAAGCCCTGCTGAGGGCTGCTGCACAGCATGCATGCATAAGGGTTCTAATGGCTTTAAAGTTTAGTGAAAAATAATATTTAGGACAACTTGTTGCAACATATAAAGAAGTTTTCTTAGGTATTTATTTCCACTAACACTTAAATGCATTACAGGGTTCTCAAACACAGAATATCTTCTAGCACAGGTTTTGCTGGCAGTTCCCAAGTTCTCAGGGACAGGCATGTGACAGACAACGTGGGTAGATTGTGAATGAAGGGCATGTAGGAGAAACTTTACAAGGTCATTTGTAAGGTAACGACAACTTTTTCTGTTTCCCAGTGTATAACAACTAAATAGTCTCATCTTCTTAGTATTATCTTGGTAACAAGTAGCATATACTGTCCTTGCACCCTGCGATGCTCTCTGAACCCTGAGCTGCCTGTATGCATACATACACAATCACACACCTAATGCAAAATTTTCTGTTGAGATCCTCAAAAGAATTAGAGCCTCCGGTGACTGAAAGCAATGACGATGAAAAATGGCTGAACAGACCTGTAGTGACCAGCTATAGCATGGTGCAGAGCTGGGGCTTCACAGGCTTCGGTGAAGCTCGAGGCAACATTGCTGAAAATCTATGGCTCAACTTCATGACATTAGTGAAACACCCAGCTCCTAGGCACCAGACTGAATTTGCACTGGGTTCCAGGAGAGGCTGGGCTTCTGAATACCTTTTGAAGGTCAGTGCCTGAATTCCATAATGCTGCTGGATGTATTTATTGCTACACAGCTTTGATACTCTGGCACACTGTACCCAACAAATGTTAGTTGCTACTGTCTGACTTGGAGCTGTAGGTTAATCACCTCTCTGTAAAATATAGGTAATTGAATGCTCATTTGAGGAAGAGATGAGGAAATATCATTGTCATCTTGCAAAGGACAGAAAGAGCTTTATATTCTCCAATTTCCATACTGAGAACTTTCCACTGGTTTTAAAGCACTTATTGAGACATACCCCACTTGTGAAGAGCTACCGTCACTTGGGGAGAATCGTTTAAAGTGGCAGCAGTAGCACTTCTATGAGACAACTCAAACAACAGGTACCACACAACATAAACACGTGGCAATTTTAAACCACTAACATGGTTTATTTCCCCAGAAGGTTTTATTAGATGACGTTCCCACCCCACATCAATTGAAGATCATGATGCCTCAATGCCACTTCACAGGAACATTTTAACTTCACTGAATATTAACAAGGGGTGAACCCACCTATCTTGTGTGAATAAAACATTTTGTGTGATGTTTTATTAACAAGTTCATCAACACACATTTGCAAAGCTTTTCATGATCCTCTATCAATTAATCCATTTACCTTCTCAGAAAAGCAAATTTATTAAAACATGCGTCCATTATTGAATAATGACACTGAAAGTCTTTAAAGACACTTGGGCTAATACACAAAATCAGTTTCTATTGACATCAAGTATTGCAAAATAATAAAAAAAAAAGACTTAATCTTAACATCCATTATCTTAATTTGCAATTCTCTAGCAAGAGAATCTCACGTTCATTTATTCCTAGATCTATAATTAAAAGCCCTGTCATAAATTCCCAGCATCTTTATTTCTATTGTGTTTTATCCATCATGTTGCATCAGAATCGAGAGGAAGAAGTCATAGATGATTCTTGATGTATTAAGCAATTTTTTCTCTCAAAGTAGATTTATCCAGTAAGGTTACAAAATCTATCTTTAAGAAAGATTCAATAAACTATATGAGGAAATAATTTGGATTTGACCGTAATAAGAACCATTCTTTCTCCCATGTAGGAAATTACTGAGATCTATTGCTGTCACCGGTTTCCACAAAACCGAGGAGCTGATCTATCGGTGGTTTGCATCTCACATTGTCTCTGTCTATCCAGTGCCAGCATTTACCTTTAAAACAAGGCTTGTTTGTTAAAAATGGCAGCGTGCCACTTCCAAGGTACTAGAGATTCCTTATAGACTCCTTTATAATGATAAAAGGGATGGGGTGTGTGTGTGTGTGTGTGTGTGTGTGTGAAAAATGCAGGGAGAGCAGCCATGGTTTTGGTGACCAAGAGTCAGCCAGCAAAGGGCTGCTCCTCTCTTCAGGAGGTTCCACATGAGAGGTCCTACACCTGCAAATGCCGGATTGTGTTGCCAGGGCTTCTCCACCTCAACTAACGCACTTGGGCGCCTCCACAGTGCCAGCATGTTGGGGACCCTGCGAAGCTGAAAGCTTGACAACATTTTCCATACCAGAGCTATGCAGACATCCCCAAGCAGGGAAGCAATTTTGTAACAGCAGCCATGTGAATCACTTACTAAAGGCAGTATCATGAGTTTGAGAAAAGCTTTTCCCAACACTATACTTACAAATCTCTCTGAGCCTTGATGGGATGGGAAAGAATATGACTCACCCAGGGAAGGATTTTGCAGGTGTGTTGTGCATCCAGCTGAGGACACCATCAGAGCCAATGCTGAACAAGTGTGTTACACAAGATATCAGAGGAAGCCACCTGCAAGGAGCTGCTTACTGAAATTTTCACATGGACAAGAGCCACAAAGCACGTACTCCAGGGAGAGAAGGAAACGGGAAAACTCTGTAGGATATTTTGCAGGTGGGAGGGGAGAGGTATACCCCTGAGCTCCCCAGGCTGTGGTGTGGGCTGGGTTAGTGGGCAGTTGGCTCTGAGATGTGTGATGGGCTTCGCTCCAACAGTTCCCACTTTGTGACTAGTGTTGGCCGTCTGCCACAGCCCTGACCCCAGGAACCACACCAGAGCTGCTCACAACCAAGAGCTGCAAGCTGGCATCCCAGAGGTGAGGGGCAATAATAGACACAGGAGAAACCCCAGGTACCGGAGGCAGTTTCATATGAGTATGTACCACTTTGGGTCATCACAGCGACCTACTGCTCTCATATTCTGGCATTCAGTTGCGCTTCCATCTACCTTGGTGAGGTGATCAAACCACATTGTGAGAATAAAATCTAGCCAGACACTGTGTGTATCCACATGTTTTGGGAAAACTATTCCTTCTTATTTAAAAAAAAAGCAAAACAACATGTGACGTTGATTATCTGCAGATACTTGATGTGCTTATGATTTCAATCAGCATTTTGTTCATTCATTGCCTCTCAGTTTATTGATTTATAAGCCCTTTAGAATGGTATGATTAGTGTTAGCATTTTATTCTCAGTGGGGGTAAAATGGTATTTCATTATTAACGTGTTAGAAGCTATTTCAAACTGACAGTTTGTTTTGAACCTGGGCAGGAGAAGTGACATTTATATTCAGAAGCAGAAGATTGACATAGAAATTATTCTGAAGCATAATTACAGTAAAGGCAAATGCAGAAGAAGATAGAAATTTCAGCTGGAGTTTCTGGGGGCTGTTCTGCCGCCGGTAGCTAACTCCTGCTCTTTTCTCAGCTCAGCATAATGAGACATAGCGGTGGTCCCTGTAGGCTTTTATAGTAGATGCAGGATCAAGATTTTTATGCATTTAGGCAACCCAGCGCAGGGCCGTGGGTGAGGATATAAGGCAAATGCTTGTTCTACAGCCTGTCCTGGCTATCCCAGAAAGCTGCAGTGGGATGACAACACCCTGTGCTAGAAAAAACAAGGGGAGGGTTAGTGCCGGCAAGGCAGCTGATGTCCCAGGAGCAGGTATGCCCTTTGCATTTAGGCTGGTTTATGTCAGTATTTGCCAGGTGACCCGGGTGCCCACCTGCTCCAGCTGCATGGGGGGACGCGAAGCTTGCTGCAGCCCACCCAGCTGGCCCCCTGGCACAGCTCTGCACCTCTGCGCCTGCTCCAGGCTCCCTGCAAGTGCCCAGGGCTCAGCCAGGGATTTTCCGGGAGCGGCACTGACTTTGGGTGCACTCTGGGGTTGTTAATATAAACTCTTCCCATTTTTCCCAACATTTAACTTACATTACAAAGGTGTCTCTTCTTGCCAGTGTCCATTTTTCCATACTATAGGAGGACTCAAGAAGATTTTACAGACCGAGTTGCAGACTTAAAAAATAAATTGTAGTAGGTTTTTTTTTCCCCAAGCATTTTGACTTTAGTGACTGAGCCTCCGTTACTGATGTCTAAAGGAACTTTTCATTGCTGTGTGGAGGAGCAGAGGCCAGGGCTGTGCCGAAGTGCTGGGAGTTTCCGTCTTAACACTAGAGCTGATGGGAAGCTGACACTCTGCAAGTTTCATACAGAAGTTACGTACAACCTATTAGGCACAATATAAGGAATACATAGACCCAGAGAGCAGCAATGAGTCAACATACTACATGAAAACAGTTGCCAAACGTGACCTTATTTGTTGCTGTCTCCTCTGGAGTAGAATGAGAAAGAATACAAATTTGCCACTGCATTTTTTTGCGCGTGGGGTGATTTTTGCAGTTATTTTCCAGAGGTACATAGAATCTATTACAATATAGCTTTTAATATTTAATATATTGTAAGTAGATTAAATAAATAAAACGTAGGGACTCAAAATTCTTTTGCTTAAATGCATAGGCTTTTGTTTGTGTAAGACCGAGAGCTTTAAACAATGCCAGTGAGCATGCGTTTCTGCTTGAACTTACTTGCAACTGAAGTATTATTAAATTCTTAGGATGAAATCCTAGCCTCGTTGATGTCAACTGGAGCTCTGCCTCTCATTCCAACTGGACTGAGATTTCAGATTTCTGCATGCCATTACTTTATCCCTCCTGAGCTGCTGTGTTCTGGTGGCCGATCTCATTACATCACGCTGTTACATATTCCTTTCTAATGAATGAAGTAAAATGTGTATCCATTATCTATACATACTGCCTTCATAATAAAGGAAGGCAACAGAAACAATCCTTAAAAATAAATGTTCAGTTTTATCTGAATAACACAGAAAGCAGCTCAGTGACTGGATACATGGAAAAACATGAATATATTTGAGACTAGAACTATTCAACTCCAGATGAAGAAAAGTTGGAGGAAGCAGTATGCAATTAGATACAATTATGAAAGATACAGGAAATTAGAGCTGTTCGTAGATATTTTTCCAATTAACATTTGTCTTTCATTGGAGGAAAACTTTTAACTGGAAATAACCACCAGAATTGTGCCTTGTCAAGCAAAATGCTGATTTCTTCTTTATAGGAGGGGAAAACAAAAAACCCTCTCCCTAAAGTGTTTTCCGAGGGTGAAAGATGCAAAGACTGAAAAGTGATTCTTGTTTCAATAAGAAAAATCAAAATTTCCATGAATAAGTTCCTGGACGAAATAGTAGAACTTGTCTTTATCCTAATGATAACATCTGTTTGCAATAACACTCCATGCCAGTAAAGGATGTTATTTTAACTAATCTATTGGCTTGGCGATGAAAGTGACAGTAAAATGTTGATATGGAAGCTAATTTCTGTGTTTGGCCTTGAGTTCCATCTTCACAGACACCGGGTGAACACAGAAACTATTTTTGGCAACATCATAGCAACCCAGATTTAATTCTGACACTTCTCTGCCTTCCTGAAATCCAGGGAAGACATCTGGCTGCGTTTTCTGTGTATGTTTGTGAAGTGCCATTGAAATCATTTGCATCAGCAGCAAATTTGGAGATAGAAACATGACAAGAAGGTGCATGTGGGGAGGAGGGGACCAAAAGCTTGGGTTAAGAAGGAAAAAAGAATGGCAGCTCTTCAATGTATAATGTGCTTACTGAAAGCTGGGAATAAGATGTCATCCGGAATGTGTTTCTGTGAACTTCTAGCTTTGTCTAGCGCTTCGATGTCGTTCAGACCCATGATTTATATGGAATTATGCATATGCATGGCATGCGAGGAACGAGAGGATGGCTCTGCCTGATTCCCAGGGGAGTCCCTGCCGGAGGCGTTTGCAGTCCCTGCCATGAGTGTGCTTCCAGCAGCCCTTTAGAAGAATAACTGACTTCAGTGTTTGTGAGTTATCGGCTAATTTAATACTATTTAGGGTGGCCACAGACTCCTCATCATTTTTTTGGAAATGAGAAATGTTTGTTTAAGCAAAAATAGCTCTGTAGGCTTTGTGTGCAGTCATTTAGCTTAATTCACCACCGTCTTATTGTCATCCTCCGCCAGAAGCTGAGCTTTCCAGTTACTTGCAGTATGCTCAAGTTGCAGACTCTGTAAAGGAAAAAAAAATATTAAAAAAAAATAATAGTGCTCCTCATCTGCTCAGCTAATTGCGTGTTAGCCTCCTGCAGCAGCGAGCGGGCCAAGTGGATGCAGACATGCCTGTGCTGTCTGGCAGGGCAGCGCAGGGGCCCCGGCGCCTGGCGGCACACATGGTGAGGCATGGCACCCGCGGAGCCGAGCGCAGGCAGGCCCCTGCGTGTTGAGGCACACATGGTGCGGGAGCCTGCTGCCAGACGCACTCGTCGAGGCTGTCTGCAGCCTGCCCACAAGGCAGCCATGTGGGTGGAAGGCAGGCGAGCGGTGGAGCAAACCGGCTTATGGCTGTTTCGCTTTGGAGACCACTTTTTCCAAGCGTCCTAAACACGGGCCTTAATCATCAGCACTTCTGAAGCACTCATCGTTCTTGTATCCAGGCAAGGAGCCTTGTTATTACCCTTTGAGAGATACCACATTCCCTCATTTCCTATGGAAGGGGGCCTGCCAGCAGTATCAATACCGGCACCACTCGGCTTGTTTCGCATTAAAAATGTCCCCAGGGAAGATCTGTGCTCGTCTTCAGCAGGGTCTCAAGACCATCACGAGAGTAAACTCTTGTGCTGGGCCACCGATGGTTACCTCCAGGGAACGCAGTGGTGGTCACTTCACTGAACACACTGCTTTGCCTTTGCCAAGGGGAGAGAACGCTCCGTGCCTGAACTGAGAAACCCTCCCTTGGGCTTCTCACTGCTGAAATGGTGACAGAAGTGGTCACTGTCCTCCACCAGCTGCCCTTGACCTTCCTCTGTGTGGCGATGCACTGCAGTGACCCTGGTCCCTGGTGCAGTGGCTGGCCCTTTGTGCTACAAGCCTGAGTGGCCCCGCTCCAGTTCCAATGCTAGAAGAGGTGTTTGGAACAAAGGGAAGGGCAAAATGCTGCCCACAAGGTGCCGGAGCACCCGCACCCTGACCTGCTCTGGGCTGTGGCTCCCAGCAACAGGGTGTGCAGGAGGGATCACACAAAAAAGCTGTGTTTTCACCAACATTTAAATTTGCCTCCTGTATTTCAGAGTTCTGAGATGCAGGTACCGTAACCACGTATGCTGCTTAGGGGGATCCATGGATCTGCATGCCATGGCTGTTTGCACAGGGAGACTGAGGGGTGTTGCAGACCATCCAGCTCATGTATGAAAAGGCTGGTCACCGAGGGTGAAGAAAATACTGTAGAGATGTGATATCACAAGTTATATAATATCATGGCCAAATCTCTGCAGCTGGATATCATCAAATCAAAATTAGAAACTCATTGGAAGCAAAGGACAGTCTTTGCACAGATTGCCTATAAATCTGCAATAACTAGTTCTCCCTGGGCGTAACATCAAAAACATTTTTTAGTGTCTCATTAGTAAGAAAATTTATTGCTCAACTATTGAACTATGTCGATTTTTGAAAACATTGTGTGAATAATTCCAGAAAGCATGTGTTTGATTTGTATTCGTTTTGTGCCGCTGGATAGAAAAAGTGGCTTTTCCCCTACGATGAAATGACACTAATCATGAAATTAAAAGGTGAAGCATGTCTACAGTTTCAGAACAAGGTAAATTTTTATAAATATGCTAATGCCCTCTCTTTCCTATAAGTCAAACTAAGATTAAGGAGTTCATACCCCAGCTGAGCTTCAAAAAAAAATAAAAAATAGAAGACCCAATTACAGTTCTGTAGAGGGGAAAAGAACTCGTCCCAGCCCTTATTATTTTTTCTTTGTGCTGCAGTGTGTTTCCCAGCTGTGCCTGTTGGCCAGTTTTGTGGCTCAAATAGCCTGAAAAAAAAAACAAACCAAAACCAAACCGATTGAGAAACAGGAGAGAAGTTTAAATGAAACTCAGCATTGTCTGCAGAGGATGGATGGAAAGGGTTTACAAGTACCTGTTACGTGGTGCGGATTTATTGTCAGTAATGTGTGTGCATGAGTCGGGTTAACACCACCACATGTAGGCAGAGTGCTATCTTTTCACATGTTTTAGCAATAGGGAGGGCAAAAGAAATGGCTCCAGGGGGATTCACTAGCATGGGCATATGTGTGCAAAATTCCTTTAAAAGCTTGGGTGCTGGCAGGCGGTTCTGTACCCAGGCATCTCCCTCAGCTTCAGGCCTGTGAGGATGACTATGGGTGAGCAAATAACACAAAGGCCCCGTTACCCTCCACCAGCATGCCCTCGCTAGATTCTCCTCAGCAAAGAAATGCTTGTCAGCAGGCTTGTAAGGTGAAGGAAAGCCTCTGAGCATGAGGATTTGTGATGCCCTGCTGGCCCTGCAGCTCCCCAGGACCAGGGCGCAGGGACGGCAGGGGCACAGAGGGGCTGCCACGAGGTCTGGAGCAACTTTTGGGGCAACCCCACATCTGGACCATCCGGAGGCTTGGCTGAGCATTCAGGCTTGGGTTTAGCTGGTGAGCAATGAGGACAGGCAAATTATGCCATTAAACTCCCCTGCCTTTGGAAACATAACTGGTTGATTGGTTTTATCATGCTGGTAGCAAAGTTTCTTCAGTGTCTTTGCTTCGGCCGTGCGCTCTCCTTCCTTGCACAACATACTCCGCAAATGCAAACAACCAACCAGCTCTTATATCAAGGAATTTATAATGTGGGAAAATGAAAGAGAAAAGAAAGTGAGTCAGAGGGGCCAAGTGGTCTGGTCAGGGTTACTCACACCTCAGTGGCAGAGTCAGGAATAAACTCAGGCTGGGGAACCACAACCCTGTGCCCACCAGACTATGGAAAATACAACTGAATTCCCAGCTGCCCTTGCAAAGCAAATTTTTTTTTTTTCCAGAATGGAAAAATAAAATAAAACAAAAGAAATAGCTGGATCTATGTAGCATTTGTAGCAGGTAATTCCTTCTCATGAAAGAGTTTCAGCATCATCCAATCAGGGAACTATGGAAACCACCAAAAAAATAAGCATGGCTATGGTAACGCCCCGTTCACATCTCTGAGCAGATACCTCCAAGCCCTGCCTGGTGAACTCCTGTACCAGCATCACCAGTGCAGATGAAGCAGCTGACAATTAGGAAGGACTGTGAGGGCAAGCAGAGACCTTCCTAAAGAGGCGCTGGGAGCCAGCAGCATGCCTGTCCTGGCTCTGCTGCCAACACGCTGCATCCTGGCCGGCAGAAGGTCTGTGGTGCAGGTGGGCTTCCTCCCACCTTCAGGCATTACCACCCTAATGCAAGCAATCCCCACACCGCAGACACTTCTCAGCCAAGGCTTCCCACTCGGTGCTGCTGTTTTGAATGAGGGGTGCCCTCCCCAGCTCCAGGAGACACAGGGGAGAGGGTCCCTCCCGGAGGAGGTGAGCCTCTGGCTCCAGCAAACCTCCCCAGAGCACCTCCCTGCCTTGCCTACAAAGGCCTCTGAACTGGGCTCCAGAGGACACCAGCAGTGCTCCCCTGCTTTCTTCCAGCTGTGCTGGGAAGTCTCTTTCCCAAACATTCATGGGAAATGAGAAAACACAGGCACAGAGGCACAGCCCCGGCCTTCACTGGAATGAAAGTGAGCCCCCCTGTGACCCCACTCTCCCACATCAGGCCCCTCCAGCCCAGCTTTACGGGTGAGAAGGATCAAAGGGCTCCAACTGCTCCCATATGGTCAATGGCCCTGTACGTTGTGTATAATTACACACAAGCATCCCCACATCCATGTTCGGTCTCTATTAAAGATCGCTGGGCGGCAGCCAGCGCCGTTTTCCCAAGGCAAGAACATCTCCAGACATCATGGCAGTGGCGTCATACCCGCACACACATCCCAGCAGCTGCGGGGCCAGGACACCCACCCGGCTGTGGCACAGGATCCCCTCTGCTGCCCACCATCCTGTCCCACAAAGCTGGGACACAGCGATGCTGGCGGGCAGTGGAGACCCTCCTTCGGACTCCAGCTGGGAGGAGTGCTTTTCAGCCACAGGGTGGCATCTGATGGATGCATTCATGAAACATTTACACTGATTGGGTGAATTCAAAGCTGGCCTTTTAAAAAATTAATTTCACTTTGTTAATATAACTCCTCAAAGGGGATGTTTACTTTTTATTAAGACTTTTTATTATTTTATTTATTTATATTATTTATTTTATTTATATTATTTATTTTATTAAGAAACAGGAAAATCAGCCCTTCGGCCACTTATTTGAGGCTGTTACGATTCTTTTTTGAAGCAGACACCTGTGCAATGGATGGTGGACTAAGCTGGAAGGGGCAGGAGATCCCAGTTCCCGTTTTCAACCTAATGGTGAAGCTTCATGACGGTCCCTGGAGGTGTGAGCGTAAGGTTCACGTTCAGCCTGGCCACCCACCACCTCTGGATTGCTCCTTGCTGTCTCCCAGGCCAGCACTTACCAGATATAGGAAGAAAGCTTATTTTAGCAGAGCCCTCTTACCTGGGTAAGTCCGTCCTGTGACTGCCTGCTGCCGTTGCAAATCGTAATTGCTGAGCTGCCATCCTTGATCATCATTCTGGGCTGGAAAAGGAGAAGCTCCATCACGAAAGATGTGATGGATCCAGCTCAGCCTGACTTCATTTCAGGCAGGGCTTTGTGGCATGCATCACTGCTGGATGCGTTCCTTGTTAACATGCACCGTTGCGAAAGTGGCACTGGAGAGTACTAGGGGAAACTGGTTTCTGAGATGAAGCTCAGAGGTTGACACAAGGACTTGCATGAACACCCAGGCTGATCCAACAGTCTCCTTTTCATAAACACAACCACTACGAAACTTGGGGTTTGTTTGACTTTTTTTTTTTATTGAAGAAATGCTCCCTCCTAGCACTTCCAGCTATTGCCACCTTGGGTCGCCTCCCAAGCTGTTAGCGGATCTCATTAGGGATTTTCCTTCAAGAAAATGTTTTCAAACAGAAAATGTACTGGCAAAGAAAAGCCTGTGTTTTGTGGTGGTCTTCCCAGGCAAGAAGAAAAGCGACAAGGCATTAAAAAAAAAGACATTAGGCAGATTCCTCTGGTTCTCAAAGGGGATCCTTGGGCCGTGACTACCTCAAGGATATGGTTGCTCACCCATTTCTGTAAAGGGCTTTCAGTGGGTCACCTGGATTCTCTACAGGGCAGACAGTAAGGGACGTTTTCCTCCTTTGCTTCCTACTTTCCCCTGTTGTCTGTTTGCTGGCATCGAAACTGGGGTTTGGAGTGACAATGCTGAATGGCAATGTTGATACCTGGTTTGTGTCCAAGGCGTGTTTCTTTCAAGTAATTAGTTTGGGAAGTAAAAAGCCCATGTTGCTGTGCTTTTTCAGGGATGGGGGGTTAGGTTACCTGCTGAGTTGGAGACATTACCTGTTTCATTACCTGTTTGGTTGTTCCCCCCCCCCAAGTTCTAGACTTGTGATAGCCTGGGAAAAAATTGCCTTTATAGAGGGATGCTTTAAAAAGAACCATGGATGCCCCCACCTTTCTCTGCGTAGTAGCCCAAGGGCAGACTTAATTAAAAGTCCTTCAAAATATACTCCCCACTGCTCTAAGCTACTGTGTCTCAAAAACTCTGGTGCTCTGCCAAAGTGGGAGCAGGCGTATGTTAAAGTGACAGGTACAAAAGAGGTTGTTATATTCCTGGTGCTCCCTTCTCTGATCCCTCTGTTCGGAAGTCCCACAACCTAAACATTATTGAAAATAATGAATAATCACCTCCTTTCTCCCCTTCCCACCTAACAAACACATTATGGCTAACCGTTTGCCTTTTGCAAGCAGTCTCTCTGGCACAGGTTCCCACTCCCGGTTGAGATTCAGCCCTGAAGCCTCGGGAATTTTCCTGGAAAGAGCAGCTTGGTCACACCATGTCTTTGCTGGCACTGTGTCCTGTGGAAGCCTGCCACGCTGCCTGCACAAGGACGATCAGGCTAGAGCACCTTAATACCTCCCTAGCTTCTTGTTAGCAGCGGAGATAATCAAAGCCTCCTTGTCATCGGGATACTCCGAATTTTCTAAGTGCATCTAGACACATCAGCCTTTCTGCTGACAGCACGGCCCAGGCACCACTGCCCACAGCCTCTGTGGCAGCCAGCAATGAGAGCCAGTATCAGGATGAGAGACAACGATTTCAGAGAGAAGGGTGGAATCGTCACTTTTCCTGCCTGTGATGGAAAGCTCATGACAGCCATTGCTAGGCAGTAGGATGAGATAAACATCCTTCCCTGAAGACTGAAGAGAGAGAAGGAGCATGAATTGGAGCACATTAAGTTAATCTAACAGCTTGGCATGGACTAGCTTCCCATTTTCACAGTAAGTGGGAGCCTTATTCTGTCAATGTGCTGAGGATTTTATTTCTAGAGATTTATAGCCACAGGTTCTGGAGTGCTCTGTAATTACATGAGTTTACACTTGCAGGGACAAAGGCTGAGTAAATATTTTATTAGGCAATTTTTTATCTTATTGAAACTGAATACACATGTGATAATTTGCCTGGTGAATGGGGGAAGGATAGTGAAATAAATAAGATAGTTTACACAGAGCTTTCTTTGTGGGCTGCATGCAGAATCAGCGCCGCAGGCTGCATTGATCCCAGCAAGCGACACCCACAGCCAGCGCAAGAGCCTGGGCACAGCCATGCAGAGAGGTCACTGCTGGCTGTGAAACATGTCCATCCCACGGGATGAAGGGACTCCAAAAGTCTCCTTGTACAGAGACATTGTCCTGGGACCGATGAATTTGTTTAGCCTGGTGGGTACCTGCCACCCATGCCAGCACAGGCTAAAGGCACCAAGACCCCTCCTGTATGGACTTCTTTTCCTTCCTTCAGCTGTTTTCTGATCTTGACTCCACGTGTTTTGCTCAAATTACCCCTTGACAGTAGCAGCAAGGAGTCTCCAGGATCACTCACAGGACACAGAGCACTGATGGTCCCCAAGGGCTGTTGGCACTGCTGATACACAGCTCTCCATCACACCCTCCCATTCACCATGACAGAAATAATAAATAGTACAGGCCACAGCTTTTAAATGGGACCTCTTGTTACCACAGATCTTTCAAGGTTTCTCTGCTGTGGGATCCAGTTAGTGGAACAGATCTGAACTGCACCGTCTGTGGCGTTGATTCACAGTGGAGAATTTCTGGCAAAATTTGAGGCTCATATCCAAGAGCATGCCAGCCAGGATGCTCTGAAGTTTAATGTTGGCTCTTGCAAAGAAGACAGTGTGATGAAAGAGGGAGATTTTACAAGAGAAACACTTAATTTTGTGGAAGTTGTTGAAAATAAATGGTTGTCATTGTCAGGTAGGTAAGTGGCCCTGGGAGGCAGAAATGGATGGAGCTGGCTGAGCTCGCTGCCCTTGGGGGGCAGGTGATCTTTTCATGCTGTTATTTTTGGCTCTCCAAGAGCAGGTCCCAACCCCATGGCTCTGCTGGCAATGAAAGTGTGTTTGCACTGCCACCGTACAGCAAGGAGACATTGGCATCAGCTCCTTGGGGCCGTGGGTGCTCAGATGCAAACCCCAGGGTCTGCTTAGCTCCCCCTGCCCCATTGCTGGGCAGAAATTTGTGCCGTGCGTCACTGATCTTCTCAGGAGACTCGGACTCCTGATGCCAGCTTATCAGCGTCAGGGAGCCAGTAAGGAACTTACTAATTAATGACATGGGGCCTCCCTCCTACGGCATTCATGCTGGCCAACATCAGAGCCAAGTGGCCCTTAAAAAAAAGATATTTCTTAGGGGCAAGAAACTGATGTCACCTGTCCTGTGCCCCAGCTGGGGAGGGGGTCACTTGGCTGCCTAGGAGCTGCAAGTCCTCCAGGGCGAGGGTGGGGAAGACAGGATTCTCACTTCAGCTGGACATGAGACCCTCCTCAGACCCCTGAAGAACAGCAATATGTTGACATGCCCTTCCCCCTTGTCCATCAAAAGCAGCTGCAGTCACACGGAGAGATCATCATGCAAGTCCTCAGCCTTCTCCTGGCTGGTTTCATCACCGGTTGGCCTTGCCTCCCTCAAACAGCAGCAGAGAGCTGCCTCCTCTTACAAAATCCACCCCAGCCCGACAGTTCGTGTGATGCCTCCTGGATACGGCCCCCCTAGAGGGCTGCTGCTCTACTGTGTGGTTTATTGGGATGGTACAGTGTCGCAGCACTCTCCAAACTATCAAGCTGCAACAAAGTCTTTTACCATCTCATACCAGCATATTCTTCATACAGTCCCTCTGCTGCCTTCTCCTCACCCAGAGTACCTGTTCTCTCTGCTTCTTCCTCCTCTGTCTTCCTCAGCTGCCCAACCTCTTAACAGAACCAGCCACAGCTGCACCTTGTCTACACCAGCCAACCCACCGCCCCTGAAGCCAGCCCACAGCTGTGTATTATCAATGCTAATTAACCCAGCTTCATTCCTCTACACTTACCCCTTTTTTCTTTTTCTTTTTAACATTTCATACTTTATGTTTTTAACAATCATTACAACCTTTTTACAAATAAATTTTTCATACGGTCCTCTATAATTCCTCTACAGTACAGGGCTGGCTGTTCACAGCAAAGTGACGACCTGCTAGCCTAAGTTCATGACTTATCCAGCCTCCACTTGTAGCCACGGGATCAAGACTCATGCAATACTGTGGATGTGATCCAAGTCCCACTGCAGCCAACAGCCAGCTGCTGTTTGCATTTACTCTGTATTGACATGAACTTAGCATGAGCAGAATGTGGCTTGCTTGGGAAGGTGCCTGTTGATTTTAAGATGACTTACAATGAAGAGTGAACTTCCAACAGCTTGCTGATGTGCAGGCAATAAACTCTTGGATATGGCAGCTGTATATGAAACTCAGCTTTGAAATTAAGCTCTTGGTGAAGAAGCATCAGTGTAACATTTTTTAGCAGCAAGACATTTAATAAACATCTTTGCAGGCACATGTAAAATTGATAAAAAGCAAAGCTTCCTACAGCGTTTCAGAGATTTGTATTATTATTCTATTCACAAACAACTGCAGCCTGTTATAAGTCCCACAGCACAAAATTTTCTAAGAATAGTCAAGGAACCTTAGAATTAATTTATAAAATTTGGTAATCATTTGCAACTTCATTAAATACTCAGATACCTAATAATACATTATTCTTATCTTGATTTTAAATTTTAATTGCATGAAGTTGGTCCCTCAATAATTAACACGTCGTATATCCCACCTAATTCATGAACTAATTGTCATTTCCTAGTTCTTAATGTTGCTTGCTAATTCTGCCAGTGATAAAGAATTTTATGTCAAAACTCCAGAGTAAGTGACATTCTGCATGCACAATAATGACAAAACAAGTTAATTTACTGCAAAGTTGTTGAAAGACAGAGCTTTTTTAATTGCATATTTGTTACCTTCATTAAAAGGTAAGTGGCTCTCCAGTTATGTATTTGCCCATTTCTTACACATTAAAAAAGTGCTAATGAACCTGATTAAAATTAATTGAAAAGGTCCAAGATCTGCAAAGAGATCCTAACATCAACAGACTTCTAATTACTGCTGAAAGTGGACTTAAATGGGGTTTAGCAGTAGCTAGAAATTCATTTTCTAGCTCTGTTGTAAGGAACGATACAGGCAAGAAAAAGCGACCCAGGACCGAAACACCTGGTTACGGATGCAGCAAACGCGGAGGGTCTGGACGCTGTTTCCTCTCATTCCTCTCGGCTGACAAGGGCCCTGCCCGCCCCCCGTCCCCGCGCGGGGCAGGCTGTGTTACAGCTGCACGGAGCTGAACAGGCGCTCGCAAGAAAGTCCCGGGGGGAGAAAACTCTGGGCTCCCCGGTTGCAAGGATGCAAGGTATCAGAAAAAGCCTGAATTGTAGGCGGGTGAAGGGAAATGCCCACTGAAAGTGGGGCTCTAGAGTGAGAAAGGGAACCCGAAACTGAGGCACTACGAGGAGAAGGGGGAAAGGTGCAGGAGAGGGCTGGCTGCTCAGCACCAGGGACAGACCAGGGAACGGGAACAGGGAGGTCTGGGCCCTGCAGACAATGGGCTGTGCTGGAAATCTTGGTTTATCCCACTTGGGCTTTCCTGGAAATTGTGCTTACAGCCATCCAGGACGCTGGAAGAGAATGATCCGTGCTGTGGTTCACCAAGGTGAAAACGATGGGCGATGCCCAGAGTCAAGGCACTGGCCAGAAACCTTTTCAGCTATCAGGCACGTTTTATCCGTGCTGTTCGGGCAGTCACAAACCCACAGACCTGGAAAAAGGGGCTCATTCCTCCTCCAGTTATGCTCAGCAGCAGTAGCGTGTCTCTAAGGTGGGGAGAGGGTACGTTTATGTATTTATAGCAAAAATAGAGAGTTGCCTTAGACAACGGTCTCCCTCAAACTTCACAGACCACTTTGTTACTTTAACCGCACCATTTATCATTGTCCCTTTTCTTCTGTGCTCCCCCGCTATCCACTGGCATTATTCCAGGATATTGCAATCTTATTAGAACTATTTTCTTCATCTCTGTTAATAGCATACACCACTTATCTTGCTACCACTATATAAATGTAAAAGAAGAGAGAAACATATGAGCTATTTTAATTTTTTTTGTTTTGATTGAATTTAAATTGCTGAATGAAAAAAATAGCTTCTTCTAGTAATTCTGCTGTAACTAACTCAGTTTGATATTGGTTCTATTAGCCTTCTAATAGCATGAAAGCTAAAAAATTAAGTCGTTCCACTTCCACATTCATAATTATGTGCAATTAAAATCTTTACATACCCAAAAGTCTTATATGAAGCCCTGAACCCTTCAACTGTCACTCTTCATTATCTCCAAGCCTAACAATTTTACAGTGACACATTGTACACAATGAGATGTGCTAAAGAGGAAATATTATATTTTACTGATGTATGTGTTCTTTTAATTTCTCTGAATTAGCTTTTTGATATGGATGCTAATTGTTTTCTTTGAAAGGAGTCGCCACAGATATGTGATTTCTCTGTGCCTGTTGCGCTTCAAAAAAAATACAGTTAATTGCAGGAAACAGGAATTTCTGTCTTTTTTATATATATAAAAATAATCAGCTGCATATCAAAGGAATGAATCTTAATCCAACTTTCTGATTGTACATTAAAAAGAAACCTTCAGTGTTTGTGACCAGCACAGAGTATTTGGCGACTTTTGATGTTTCCCCTTTTCATTTATTCATGAGGAGAGATGAATAATTAAAACAGGATGTTTGGCAAAACCAGTGCGCACACAAAAAAATATTTCCATATGAACTTCCAGCTTCAGCGCATGATACTCTACAAGACACGTTACTGCAGGGTTGTCCATATGGCAAGTGTGCATGTAACTCTGAAACCATAGACCTGATCGAGACTTGGGATCCTGCCATCAGTGGCTGACAGCTGTTACTGCTGTATAAATGCAAATGCTAAGTGTGGATCAGACAAGTGTGGCAGCTAAGAGAGGCTGAATTTGAGCCCAGTCCTGGGTGGGATGAAGGCCACTGGTTACGCGTGCTCGCAGGGTGAGTGACAAACCGGCTCTGGATCACCAGGGGAAGGTGGAGTGAGTCGCCACACTCCCTCACGGTTACGCAGGAGAAACCTGAGCTGCAACACAGAACTGCCCCTCTTGATGAAGCAGCAGGCTGCTCCACATGCATTAGAGAAGGTCCTTGAGATGGAGAGGGAGGGTTTGGTCTGTAGCTTCCTGCAGGCTGCTCACCAGGTAGTTTTAACATTCAGTCTTAGCTGCAATGCTGCAAGAAGCCCTAGTCTTCATCCTAAATCTCACAAAAGGTTAATTTGACTTACCTCTCATTCATTATAAAGAAATACTGTAGAGAAGTGACAATATACCATGCATATCAAAAGGTCTCAAGCAGTCTGAGCTGGTCTCCTTTGTCTTGAAAATCTTCAAAGGAGCTCATGTGTTTTCATCAACACACCCTGCTCTATTTCACAGCTTGGAGGATCCTGCTGTTGAAAGACATCTTCTCTCCATATCTAGTCTGGAAATTCCCCACTGACTCTAATGAAGGTCTACATTCCTGTTTGCGACATTACTAAATTTATTCTTCAAAAATTTTAATGCAGCTTCTGAGCTCCTGTGAACTTGTGCACTGGTGTTGGAATGACAAGTAAAAAGGGCTCCATTCACGCTCGGTCTAATAATCAGTCACTGTCTATAGCTGTCTCTAACATTTCCTACAAATCCTTGCCATCTGTGCAAACTACATATATTTTGTTTATCTTAATACCTGCAGTCATGCTTTAGCTTCTTACATAGACAAAAAGGCTTCCAAAATGCGGCTGGTTTGTGCTTGTCCTTCAGTATGCCTCTTGAAACCTAACTAGTTTTGCTCCATCTCCTCTTGGAGTTTCACCTTTGCCTCTGCTTTTCCTGAAGTGGAGTCTGTGGTTTATGAATCATTTTACTATGACTTTATCTTGTTTTCCCTCCAGAGCTGTGGTCTTCACTTACATTCTCTGAACGGCAAAGCCCATTTGTTTCTTTTTAAACTTCTGTCAGCTTAAATTTCCATCAGCACTCTTCTCTGCTTGGGGTCTCTGATCCCTGCTCAGACCTTACCTCAAATTAGGGATTCCACAAGCTTCTGTAAAATGAGGATCAACTTATATTCTCAGATTAAGTGAGATGAATAATTAAAATTAAAATTCTGCCTCTATTTTACTATTCCTTAACCAATGTGAGGATCATCTCCTATTTCTCATCTGAAAATACAATTTTAAAAGCTAGCTTTTTTCACTGATGTTTTCGGTAGCTCCACCTGCACAGATTTGTTTCTTGAACATTCTCCTGAGCCCTGTGGACACTTTGGATGGGGTAAGCTGCATAAAGAGCTTGGTTCCATATTCCCCGTATGCTCTCAGGTTGTATTTACCACTGTGGTAGAAGGACAGTGGGACACACAGCGTTTCCCAGAGGCAATCTTCTCAGAAATTAATAAAACCTTAATAAAATGTATAAAATTAATAAGTTGCTCTCCTTTTCCCAGACTACCCTTCCCCATCCTCCAGGAAAATTACAGCCAACAACTATGAGCAGATGAATCTTCTGAAATGGATAGGACAAATTCAGCAGAGCCTTATATATCGACTGGTGGCATGGGGTGAGGGCTGGGGAGCGCCAGAGCTCACACACCAGCGATGTCAGACCTTCAGAGGGTGCCGCTGACATCTAAAGGGGACAAGGGACCAAAGTGGGCCACCACCAACATGCCCTGACTGCCCGTTCTGGGCACGGGGGACACAGATCAGCAGAGAAATCCACTGCAGCTGGCGGCACAGGAAGGGATCTGGTGGTGTTTTCTTTTCCACCAAGGCTACTGAGGGCTTCTCTGTGGAAGACTCACTCGCTCTGCTTATATTGTTATCTAATATAAATAAGTTGATTAAGTGGCTTGTTTAAATTGCATTTATCACATTCCATCCTTGTTGAAAAACCCTCTTCAAAAATCTAAGTGGCTGGAGCATTTGCAGAGAAGTGTTATACTCACAAGAGTGATAATGAGTTAGGTGCAGCTGGGAATCAGGTGTATGAGAATCACTGAACACTTGGCAAAGGCTGTTATTCCCTTTCTCCCCCTCTTTTCCTTCTCATGATTAAAAAAAAATCAGGAAAGGTATTTGTACACCACCAACAGAAGCTTGTTTGTTTTGGTTTGGTTTTTTTACAGAGTTCGTTCAGCTTGTAGGTCCTTATTAATTTATTTTTCTGCCTCTCTAAATCACTGAGGAGTATCTGCTAATACTTCTTCATGTCATTCCTTTTTGGGGGTGTTGATGGTGTCTTTGACCCTGTGCCTCCACACAGAAACCTCAAGCATTGCTAGGAAAGGCTTTCCTCAGGTGTCACCTACGGTTTTTTCTGTATTTTGATCAACACATATAAATTTTCTCCCACTTTCTGATTACTGTAATGGCCTTAAGCAAGCGGAAAACAGCACAGCATCCTTGTACCGAATTTCCCAGGACAAGCTTGTTTCCTGGGTAGGATGTAGCTTCAGTGCCACTCCCTGGCTCTCCTTCCTCCTAGTCCCAGCCGGGTGAAGGCAGGATGTGTCAAAATCATTGAAAACTCAGACTCCTTTGGGCTGAAGGGACATCCTCTGGGTCGTGGTCCAGTTTGGAAGATAAATAAGAGAAGATTCTGGTAGTCTTCTGAAATGCTCTTGTCCAAGGAAGGGGATGAATTTGTTTCCAGAGGCCCCAGAATCCTTGAAATAATGTAAACAAGAGTCGTGATTCCTCTTGCAGATCCATTGATCCACATGTGTGGTGAGAAAGATTAAGAATGATTTCCTTGTAAACCTGTCATTGATGAATTTTAACCACCTGGTGCAGGAATAGCTGTTTCATGAGTCACGTCCACTATGCACAAATCCTCACAGCAGCTACAGTCAATGGATTACACAAGTGCCATTCAGTGCCATGTCTTTTCATGTGGGTTCTTTCTTTTCTGCATATTCATTTTGAAAAGATTAATATAAAGATGGAGCTACAAGAAAGAAAATATAACAGCACAAAAATCTGCTTTGTGCTTCCTATTTCTTGTTACTGTTAGTCACTCTGATCACACCATCAGCTAAGTGAAGTCTAATTGAATAGCAGATCAGCTTGGATGGCAGCTCTGCTGCTGTACTACCAATTCAACAAATTGCCTTTTCCTCTCTAGCAAGGTGCTATATCAGATTGGTAGCAAGATATCATACAAATTTCTGTTACGAAAAAAGACTGCTCATTAGTAAAAAACATCCCAGACAAAAGCAAGATATTTAGACAACATTTCTGCTCGAGTAGCAAAGAAATGCTATTTGCAGGCTTAAGAGATCAGCCTAAGAGTTCCTAGAAACATTTTGGGCTTTCATGATGTTAGCCTAATATCTGCCGAGCCCAACTGCTCGCCGTTGCGCTACTGCCGTGCCACTGTAGAAGCACGTAAGACTTGGTGGGACAGTCATCCAGGATTCATACAACAACCAGCCAAATCATTGGAGAGAGCCAGGTGGACCACCCAACTGCTGACAACCAGCAGCATCGACACAAGTGCTGCGTAAAGCTGCAGTTGTGGGCTCACACCTGCTGTAGGCTGAGCACACGGAGGCGAGACAAGCCATGGCAGGCTGCAGATACTCACCTTCAGGAATCACATTCCTTCTCTGCACTCTGCCAGAGAGCCCGGCTGGATGCTTTGTGTACTGCTGTTATGCACTGGGGTGGTTTGTTACTGTTTTGCCCCGGAGATATTTCAGGCAATTAGGTCCCAAACCATCCCATGGTTTACAGATTACCTTCAGTTCTGTCCAAAAGTTTCAAGTCTGCACATCTCAAAATGCCTTCCCCAGTGTTTTACTCTGATCATCCCTCTAATGTGGGATATGGACTTGGAGCAAGCGCCTGCATGGCCCCAAGGCACAGCAAAAAGTCGAGTATGTATCCCATCTGATGGTGGGATCACAAGGAGCGGACAGCTATGGTTGACTCTGCAGCATGGGAGAAACTTCAAATTTGTCTCAACAGGCCTGCTTAGTAATAACCCCTAACCACAGCGCTGCAGGATCTAATGCTGCTATGGATGGCCAGGAGATTCCCTCCTGGAACAATACTGGCAACCAAGAAGAAAAATGGAAGTTCTGCATTTGGTGGTTGAGCTGAGACACTTCTGCTGGACCCATAAGAAAAAGTACTTTTCAATCCTTGGCTTTAAAGCAATGAGATTTGTTTTTCTTACAAATTGCATTTTGAAAGACTTTTTAAAAAAAATCTAAAAGTTTTTTTAACAAATTACACCTTTTTTTAATGCTGAAATGTCACTGAATCTAATGCAAAATCACCACTATTTTCTGTTTTCTCAGGACTTCCAGTTTACTCTCCACGAAAGAAAACTATCAGGGCTCTGACAGAAGTTGCAATGGGCAGTTCCTGTTTTTCTCCCATAAGAAAAGAGTGCATAGATCAGGTATACATCCCTGGCAGAAGGAAGAGATGGTTCTTCCCTGGGGAGATACCCAGTCTACTCTAATAAGAGGTTTCCAAAACACAGGTGAAGCAGGCGAGGAAATGAACCAAGAGTCTGCAGCACAGCAGATGCTCTAAGTAGGAGAAAGTGTGAGTCAGCAGACAGGTAGAGTAGGACCTCTGACACATTTCAAAATCAATTTTGTTCTTCCTCTGATATTAAAAGTCAGAAGAGAGTTCTGTGTAGCTGCAGTAAGGCTCCAGACCTTTAGATTTTGAAATGAAGTGTTTGTAGATCGCTGAAGATCCAAATTATGCCCAAATTATGTTATTATAGTGTAATCATCTTGTTAGCTGCTTAGAACATTTTCTTCATTATCACTTCATTCATACTTCTGATGATGAACAGATGGTACCAATGTCATAACGCAGCATAAATCACTCCCAAATGTTGTTTGAAAACAGTCAGAAGGTGGTAGGGACATCCTCCTGCTGGTGAGCCTGGCTCACTCCCTTGGCTGTAAGAGGAGTTACAGAAACCTACTTTGCCACTTACCAATGTGCTGGCTGCTGGCACCACAATACTGCAAGTCCTGTATGAACAGCTGTCATATGATCGTTTATACTGAGAACAAAGTATGCATTTTTATGTTTTTTCTCAGCAAAGACTGGTGAACCTAAGGCATTTCAAGGTGGATTATGGCCCATTTCAATCAGCACAAGAACGTCATAAAGAAGTCCCACATGTCCAGCAGATCCAGTTCTTACTGAAGAAGTTATTGCCGGGATCTGTACTTACACCTCATCCTCTTAAAGGACGCAGACTCTTAGTAGTCTGCAAGGGAAAAGCAGTGTAAAGCAGACTCACTCTGCTGCAACAGTCCTGCACTGGAGTAAAGTCCTTCACGGCCATGGAAATGGTGCAACTGGAAGTTGCCTGTTGCAGTTTTAGCTGGCACTAGCAGTGGAGCTGACCCTGAGAACAAGGCAGTGGGAGTCCGTCCGTCCCAGGTGCTCCCCTCACCTACAGCACAGCCCAAGGTTCAGAGGGCAAATCCAAAGTTAAGGTCTAATCCAGATGCCAGTGCCCTTTGGAAAAAGATCAGTGATTCCTGAAGTATCCCACAGAGCTTTATGGGCACTCTGGCCCCCTCTCCAGCGAGCAGATGGAAGCCACGGAGCTCAGTTTGTTTGTAACTTCTCCCTCTCATTGTTCCTTTCCCGGGTTCGGGCAGACACTCCACAGCAATCAGCAAAAGGACCGAGCGTTCTCAGAGCAAACACACCATCATTTTACTCAGAATCAGAACAAACACACTCCAGACCCCAATCCCCAAATCCAGGAGACACAGATGGAGTTGAAACCCAGAGCACCTAAGCAAGCAAAGATGTACACACACACACAAAACCCCCATGAAAGCGAAACGACAGCTACCATAAGGCTGCTCATCCCTGACTAAAATTAACAAAACCAAACCAACACAAAACAACCCCAACCAGCAGGGCAAATATGGACCCCAAAAATCATAAACACTTTTCAAACTCATATAAAACATGTTTTTCAGACTCAACTCTAACTCTGTCCCCCCACCTCTAGCTGTACCAAAATGGAGCTCAGCCTTTGATTTCTAGATGCTTAGTCAGGCCAAAAGAGCGACCTGGTCTCGGCTTGCAGCACAAGGATGGCAGATTTTGCCACTGCAGGAAGGAAGGACCCCCTGTTTAGCTTGTTAAAGGTATTTACATGCTTAGTTCCCCTTGATCCCCCTTTGCAAATTTGGTTCTAGCTCTCAGCAGAAATTCCTCCCAGAAATCTTTTACTAGCCACTAGAGGGGAATGTGTCACACAGGGAGAAGGGACAGAGTGACACCACATCCAAGTTGCAGCCAGTTTGCTCACTCAGATGGAGAAAGCATTTAGTGTCGTGCTGGATTTTACAGTTTTTAGGAGCTAGTTTAGCATTTATCAGGTGCCTTGTTATTTTACTCTTTTCTGTCATATTGATCTCTCTCACTTTCTGCCAGTTTAGGGCAGTTGATGTTAAAGTCATGGACTCTTCAGGTGAAAAAAGATCCTTACAGACACTTAATTTGATGCCTAATACCCTCGTAAACCCATAAATCATGCATTTGAGAATGTGATCTCCACTGAAACAGTCTCCTATTCAAAATTGTTTACAGAGCATAGCAAGTACAGCATTTCTATCCCAGGAGAAATGCTGACATTTCAGCCCTTCTCTCCATTTAAAACAGGATTAAAAAGTAAGATTCAGATTCTTCTGTGTGTGGGATGGAAATTCTGCATTAATTCCAGGTAAGGAATGACAGATTCATTTGGATGTTCTTTAACAGAATAAAACTTTCAGCAGTTTGGATATTGATGGGTTTTTACTTCAGTCACTGATAGAACAACCCTAAATATCCTGCATCAAAAATGTATTTCTCTGCAGCGTATGGGAGCCAGGCACTGCCTCACTGGAGCTGGAATCTGCTCTTCCCTACAGCCCAGATTTCCGAACCAGGCCACAGCTTGTATCATACCCCAAGGTCCCACGATCACTGGGTGTTACAGCAGTCCAGGGCAGCAAAAAATCAGCACATGGGCTTACAGTCCTCTTGGGAATCAGGACAATGAGGTCCCGCGTGAGTTTATGCAGTGTATCATGAGAATCTGCCATTCTCCTTCCCTTACAAACTATTCCATCTGAAATCTATGTCCTGGGTCATGTGGGCGAGCAGCTATGAACATCAGGGCTGGGGATGCAAGCAGTCTGCAACACTGGGAGCTGAACTCCTACTGCCATATGGCAAAGCATCATACGGAAATTCACTCCAGGGGAAAAAAAAAAAAAAAAGATTTAAAATGTGTTTCAGTCAAATGAAATAGTTAATTCCATTTTTATGTGGAAGCTGCAAATATTCATTGACACAAAAACTTTCCAATAGAAAATTCTGAACTGGCAGTAACTGCATTTTTATTGGGGAAAAAAATTTAAAAATTGTATTTATCATCCTGATAAAAGATTCCAAATCAGCTCTGGATATTTGCATCAGAGATTTACATTTCAAATATGTCTTGTTCATGAGCCAAATTTTTGGCAGATAGGAATTAGCAGATTCAAATCAATAGAGCCACAGAGACTGACAAAAAAAAAAAGGGAAACTGCATCTCTACATATTCAAATGCCCTCTCCTGATAGCATACTGGTGTATGCCAAATTAAACCACCTGTTCTGCAAAGAGGCTTTCATCAGAATGCTCGAAGGTCATATACCTGTTCAGTCCTCTCTCTCCAATACCCCCAAATCCTCATGCATGTCCTTTAGAAGATGTGGAGCTCCCATACATTGCTGGAGTTGACACCTACCTACATCCCTCCTAGACGTAAACCCTAGACTTGCCCATGACAGCCACTAACTCCTTCAGCAAGTCACTGTGGGTGTGATGCTCAAGAGAACTGGTTCATTTTCACCAGCGATACTTTTGGCCCAACAGAAACTTTGCCATGCAAGTAAAGGCAGATGGTTGATTTTGGACCCACAGCTTTTATATACAGAGGACAGTTTGTGAGGAGATGAAGGCAGAAGTTTCAGGTGTTTCTCTCAATAAGGGTGGTTGAAAACTATCCATTGCAATTTGCTGTATTTTAGGTGTATCTTCTGCTGGGAGCCTGATGAGACTGTTCCTGTGTTCAGTGATTAGCCTCAAAGTTAGACCAATGTTCTTCATTCGTATGCTGCAGATGCCAAGGAAGCAAAATTAGAAGCCGATGCAATAGCAAACACGCACTTTGCTAAAATTATCACATTTAGTGTGATTCCCCTAATAAAAGCATGAGCCAGTGTGGGGAGCCTCTTTCAATTTACACAGAGAGACTTGGGGTCTCCTGACAGTCAGAACAGAGCCAATGTTTCTGAGTAAACTTTGTTAGGAAAACAGATTAAAAACTCCAGAGGTTTCACTAAATCTTATACAGGAAAACACCTTGTTACCCTTCTGATTTAGAATCATAATTTAGTACCAGTGAATAATACATATTAAGTGGCAGTGAATATGTCTTTGTAACAAAGCTTATGTCATGTATTTTTTTATTTTATGTGAAATATGCAAAATTAGCTGTTCTATTGTGATTATTATTATTACTATTGTGACTAGTTGTGCAATAGTTGCCACAATCAAGTCTTGATGGCTCATTAATGAGTCATTTACTGAAAGTAGTCAAGTAGATGATTTTGGTTGGACACATTGCCTTGTTATATTGATGTGCCTCTGACAGAAATTTTGTCACACCTAGAATTAGGTTTCACATTTTAAAGTAGTGGAAATAAGCCCCCCTGCATTTCAATCGCTTTCTAAGAAAGCAGGATAATCCTTCCTTAAAATATACTCTTTCTTTAAAATCTGCTCTAAAATCTACTCATTCTGTTGGTGATCATTTATAGAAGATGAATATAAAAGGAGAAAAAAACCCCTCCCTATGTGAGATGGATTTGCAACCTCACATTGCCATTCTTTTCTAGCACTGCCTGGTTATTTCCCTCCCTCATTATTAGCAAGCAGCAGTGTAGCCGTGGCCGTGAGCCCCTTCACCGTGGTACTGTGGAGCAGGGCCACCGGGCTCAGCAGCAGATGGACACAGACTTAGAAGACTGCTTTAAACATGCTTTTCATGCACATGCTTTAAAGACGGCCCTGAGAGATGGTTACCCCTGGAGTTCAGCCCCGTGGCTGCTGCCACTTCATGGTTTCCTTGACCTGTGACCGGGATCAGCTGGATCAGGGAAGCATAACGTTGCGTTACAAAACCAGGAGTTCAGGTTTTATAATCCCTTGGAAATGTGAGTGCCATAGGCATACTGAAACTCTTACTGCAACGTGATGTGTGGCTGTTATCCTGATGATCAGCTGCCCCGCTGTCCATTTTCCGTAGCCACAAAAGAAAGCTGTTTTGCTGATACATCACCACCTATACTTGCTGCTGAATTTTCTGCCTCGTACCTTCCCCTAGACCCTGCCATCCCCTCCATCCCAGCACTCCTCCCTTTCCATCCCAGAGGAGGGTTAGCCTCCTGACCATGCTGCTGGAAGCGTATATTCATCCAGAGAAACTGTGCATCCCCACATCTCTTACCTAAACTGAATCGCTATGTGTGGATTCTGTGTGGGCTGAAAGTGAAAATCTAAACCACATTACCTTTCTTCTCACTCTAGGGGAAAAAAAACCAACCAAACCCCAACAACACCCAGATTCTCACAATTTTCTCTGCAGGGTTATTTTACCTTTTTTAGAACTTAATTCGATTTTACCCTTGACACAATGTTGCTGGGTTTGACAGTTAAACTTGCCAGTATGTGTGTTCCATATATGTGTTCCTCTGGTAGGGAAGAGCTAAAATTTCATGCCAGATACAAACGGTGATGTGGGAAGAGAATTTTTTTAAATTTGCTTAAAAAATAGAAATAATTACCACTATCAGCAGCAACACAGCTTGCTAAGTGACTACTGGTGATAGCTAGCTAAGGAAAAAAATGGAAAATCAAAGTCTACGGCCTTCTACCATACACTCCCTGCCCCTTCTCTATCCAGAAAAAATTCAGATTTCTCATGAGGATCTCTGTCTTCCTTGCACTGCAAGGCAATGTGTCAGTAGTAGGTGACCAAACTGATTACTTTGAAGCACTTGTCCCCCTCAGCATCCTGGGCTGTTACGTTGTGAGTTGCCTCCAAGGTTTACCCCCTCTGAAAGACAGGGTTAAATGCAGGTTTTGAGACAGTTTCATCGAGAGGGCTGGGGAAAGAGCAGATCTAAATGTACAGCTGATGACAAGCTCAGCTCATTCTTTGGAAGGAATATGATCTAGACAGGCTGGAGTTGTTACTGGACAGGCAGGTAGCAAGTGATTTGCCACGTTTTTAAGTCAAATTCATTATGCTTAATATTTCATATGCAATAACAGAAAAAAATCCACATGATTTCCTGAATAAGTTGTTAGGAAGTTTCACAGATGATGTGAGAAAGGAGACATTGAAATCATTTACCTAATGCAATTCCATTACTAGAAACTTTAAGAACATCCCATCTCAATTTACTCCTGCCTCTCAGATACAACTCTTCATTTAGTTATTTGAAACTAGTTTATTCAAGTATGCAGTGACTCTGGAACATTTGCACAGCAATGTCAGATGCTATCTGAGAAATAAGTAGTACATTTTCAGGCTCTGAAAGTAATTTTTGATGACACCCTTAAATCAACTTCATGGTCAGCTTTCTCATTTTGAGCAAGAACTGGGATTCCATTGTGATAACTGAAGGCTGCATGTTACTTGATCTACGGTAATGTAGAATAATTACTAGTCCATTGCACTTCATTACACTACTGTAATAGGCAGCAGGTCAGTGTTTGAGCTACAGCTGCTCTGAAAATTGAGCTGACACTGATACTACGGTAGAAGTGATAGCGAAAGGCTCTCATGCAAATTGTTGAAATTAGCTTCCACTCAATGGATTTTGAAATGCAATACATGACTCTGATCAGGACACCTGGCTTTGACTAACTTTTTTTTTTTTCCCCTTGGATACAATGGGATGGTCATGAAATAAATTAATTGTTTGATGCAATGTGCCTTATAAAAGGTCACTGAAATACCAGAGGATTCTAAATACCACAGGACTGTTGGACTCTGGCTAATAACATTCTCTAACATGTCACTGAAGGCTATCTGATGGTGGTTTTATTTTATTTAGATAATTCTCACAATCATTTGCAAGCATTCTGCTCCTATATTCGCAGGATATTTCACTGCATAAGACAATCCTACTTTTTATCAATGCCCTTAATTTATCAAGCCTTCAGACAAGGGCAGTAGGGCAGAGACTCTGAAAAACAAGGTGTTTTCCTTTATTAGCTAGCTGGAATCTCTGAATTGAGCCAGCTGCTGCACTAAGCATCCCCTAAGCAGCCAGTCTTCTAGAGGCACGGGTTGATCCTCACCAAGGCAGAACCTTGCTATGAGGTCTGCAATGAGCACACAGGCTAACATACCACCAGCGTGTTTGAAACACTTCTTACCGCTATTCAAAACTAGATGTGGGTGTTTTTGAGGAAAATGGAATATTTTTTCCTCTGAAACATTTGTTTAATCAAACTACCCATTTCAGTAAATTGAATTCTGCTGGAAAACAACTGTCCAAGCTGACATACCACCTTTCCATTCCAGGGAATGCTTACCACTACTTAGTCACAAAAAAAAAAAAAAAGAAAAAAAAAAAGAGAAACTTGACACGCGTGAAGAAAGAAATCTTGCCATAGCTCTAGAATAAAGCAAAGTGGTTTATAAAAACCACCCACATACATTGCCCTGGCTATTGCCCTGTCGCTGTTTTCTGCAGTGAAGCCTGCCCAGCCCCACACGGTGCGTCTCTGACAGAATGCCCAGACCTCCACCTGCCCTGCCCCACAGGGATCTCCGCTCCAGCGTGCAGCCTCTTCTGGCCCTGAAGAGCCTTGACTTGGGGGGGGGGACGACCCCAGCCTGCACCCTCCTCACTTCTGAGCTAGGGCACTACAGTAACTGTCATGTTTCTGCCTCCGGCCTTTGGTGCCAGTGTGATTCAGGCAAGCCTCTTTTTCCTCCAGAGAAGCCTAAGTGCAGAAGGAATCCTTCAACACCTGCCAAGGTGTATTTAATGAATAACCCTGCTGCTTCTTATATGACTTGGAATATTTTTAAATGATGCTTTTGCTGGAAGTATTCTCTTGACATTTGCATTTACTAGCTTCAATATGTACACAAAGAGAGGTTGTGAAAGTATGCACAGATATCTGAAATCTTCCCCCATTAATGCACCACAGTGCCTTCCTATATACTCCCTATAGATTGTGTAGTTTAGTCTGTATCTTTCCTAGCCTCTTGGGGGATTATAGCTAGAATTGACTACCACTATTTGTTTGAACTCTTTATAAATTAATAAAAAAATAAATCAATACATGTTTGTAAATGCCAGCTAATCACAAGTAGCTTTATACAAATTAGAGCAGGATGTAAGAAGGAAGTAAATGGACAATGCCTGTGAGGGTGAAAAAGTCAACACTCAAAGTTCATCTGCTACCTGATTCCAGATACATACAGCCTGTTCCTCTGGTTTTGTTATTCATGAGAGATGGGGAAGGGGGAGAAGAGCAAAGCAAACATAGCCTGTGCTGTATGGGCAATGAATACAAAGAGCCAGTGAGCCATGAGAGTAGGAGCTCTATCAGAGAAAACTGGAATGCCAGAACATTCATCATGTGGATTTCAAGATGGAAGCAAAAAAACCCCAAGCAACCACCTAGATTTCTGGATTAATATATGGGAATTAATTTTCTGTCAGATTCAGACTCATTGCTTTTCTACCTCAGAAAACACTTTTCTGGTTTAGCTATGGTGCCTATGGTTTAGCTATGTTAGCCAAAAGCATCCATGAGGTGGGATTCACAGTTGATATACTGTAGAGTTTTTAGAAGATTGACTTATTGCCCCCAAAAGGTACATAGGTGTCTGTGATGCGTGAAAACATTTCTTTTCCTATGTATAAAGCAATTCTTTGTAAAGGAATATCCCCTAGCATTATCATGTTCAAAGAATGGTAACCAAATAGAAAATGGAAATGTATCACATCATCCACTAGTAATCATCAGCTTTGCTTCACCTAATTCAACGAGATCCTACGGAGTGTCACTCCCTTGCCAGAAAGGTTGAGTTGTATGCAGCCAGATCAGCAGAGCTCAGGGTGAGGAAGCAACCTGGGACACATGCATCATATAGACTTACCTTCGTGCAGATGGGTTCAACTGGCCCCCTGGAATATCAGATCAACTGGGAAATGAGGGGTCTTCCTAAGGGATCCTACATTTTTTCTGCTTAAACCTGCTTAGCTGCTCTCCTCCTCAAGCTGTTTTGCTACTTAGCAATAATACCATCAGCAATTCGGTGCAGTAAGAAGTAGTGGGGACTTACTTGCTGGCTAAAATACCAATGTGTATTTATTCAGGGTGCTGATGGACCAGGAGGTATAAAGCAAAGCATCTCTGTATAGACATCCTCTGTGCCTGAAAAAAAACATTTCTGCCTTTCAGTTTTGTGAGGTTTCTGTTTGTCAAAAGCATTTTTTCCCCCAGTGAAATTCCCAGCTGAAGATGTGCTCAATTTTTTTCCATTTCCCCAGACAGGAGATGTACTTTTATTATTTTTTTCCGATTGATGCAGACATATACTCTAAAGATCCTCCAAAGAGCTTTTTGTGGGGGTTTTGTTGTGGTGTTTGTTTCGTCGTGTTTCCATAATGGTAAAATACTATCTGAACTGCTCTGGGAGCTGTTATGCAAGACTTTCATGAAACATCAGTTCACCTGCTTTAGCTGTGAAAAGCGGTTGCAAAAGCAGTTTACAGCATCCACAGACAACCCTGGAAGCACATCCAGAAAACTTGCTGTTCTGGACATATTCCTCTTTTTATGTACTCGGGTTTTTTTCAGTAGCCTTCCTTTCAGTGTGTTTGTTCTCATTTCAAATTACTGATTGAGCCTTTCATCTAAAATACGAGGGACATTACCAAGGTATTAGTAGTTAAGCTGCTTTGTTAATTACAGCCAGGCTTCTCTTTTGCCTGCCTGTCAGTTCAGCAGCAACAATGGTGCCAAATGGCTCTCCACCCGCTCTGCGTCAGCAGCTTGTGTTCACACAAAAATCGCTGCTGTCTGAGACTTCCAGGTGCTCTTCCGACTGCAGGACGGATAGAAGACCCGCCAAGGTCACCAACACGTGCCCACACAAGGTCACACAGCAAAGCAGCCTCTCCAGGTTGAACTCACCATCTATTCAAGTGGAAATCACTGAAAAGTTCTGACCATCCGTGTCACCGTTCTCATCCTTCTCCAGGTCTACTCACATTCCTTGACATAAGGGGGCTCTAGCTTTACATAATTCTCAAGATTTATGTACATCCTGAATCTGTAAAGAGGCATGATTGTACATCCTGTCTTGTTCTGTATTTATTTCCTGGTAATATCCAGCTATTTGTTTTGACTGCAGTCTGGCATTAAGCTGATATTTCCTCACAGCTACTCATTATAACCCTAACACTTTCTGATGCTTGCAGACAACCAGGACTTCCTTGAAGCACATGCAAAATCAAGCAGTTTTCCATTTTCATTATGTTGCATTTACCTACATTGAATTTCAACATCCATTTGCCCTGTCACTCCACTATTGATAAGGTCCTTCTGCAGCTTTTCACAATCAATCTGCATCTTTACTGTCCTGAATCATCCAAGGATCCTCAGCAGACTTCACTAAGGCAGAATTACTTAATTGTATGTAATGCTGACTCCAGGGTCACCTCTAGACGCTCTGGGAACCAGGGAGCTGCTGGGTTATGGTCCAGCAGCCCTGAAGACACTTGTGGCTGCTCCATCAGTCCTGAGGTTTGTCCAGATGAGAAGTCTGCCAAAGGTTAGGACAGCGCACTCACTAGAACGTCCATACTTAAAAGGATGGGAATTTTGCATGGTACTACCACCTCCAATATTTAGAAGCCTTAGACAAGTCAAGCTATAGCCTTCACCTGTACAAAGAGTATTTTGGGCTATTACTTTTATGAACTGCAAGTATGTATTATGCAAGTAACAATGCAATTGTCTGCAGACCACATATGGTCTTTCAAAAGAGTTTCACTTAGTGATTTCAATATGATTATATACAGTTGTGTTTCCTTATTTTTGGTTATACTTTTAAAGAAAGCTCACACACACAAATGAAAAAAAATGAACAAACTGTAATCTTTCAGGGCCAAAGGATAGCTAAGGAAAAAAACAAAGCCAATGTATTTTTCCCTTCTGTAATTCTGTTTGTGAATAGAATGTAAATCAAGTTAGCTGGATAATTTGCTAAAACCCATGGATGCAATAATTCTTATGTTGTTCTAACAGGGAAAGAAAGTAGAAAATGTTACAGAGAGAGACAATATGCAATTATGTATGAATACTAACACCCTAAGGGACAAATTACCAACAATGACAGTAAAATACTGCAGATTTCTTTTTGTGCTACAGTATAATTGACTTATAGTCTGATGAGAAGAAACAGCTTAGCTTTGGAGAAAAATCTAAAAATACAAGCTAAGTATTTGCTGGAAAGTATATAGTCACTTTGTTTTTCCACTTCGCTTTACCTGTGATACAGATTGCATTCCTTTATTTTTAACTTATATATGCAACTTGATTTGAGACGACATATTTCTTTCATCTTCTCAATAAATTATTACTCAGTCTTAATGGTATTAATTATATGGCTTCAATTATTTAATCAAACTTAGTCAATATGTTCAACGCAAACACTTTTAAAATTACATGTGGGAAGCCTCTTTGTTGTTTAAGTGAAGGAGAAATAAATCTTTCTCTAATGACTCACGTGAGCTGAGTCTCAAGGGGCTGTTCCTGTCCATCAACATTACACCTTGCAGAATCTGCTGCATGGCATGGGAGTGCAGTAGCTGACGTAACCTCATAAGCAGCAATCTGCAAACACCAATCTTGGGGCAGGATCAGGACCTTAATTTGAATTTTATTGTTAACCTCAAGGAAGATTAAAGAAACACAGTCAAGGTTGGCTGCTCAGCATCCAAGGTACTTTTTGAGTTACATTTGCAAGGTCCACATGATTAGCTTTCAGATTCCCCCTTATGTCCCTGCATAAACGCTCTGATTATTCTGTTTTGTGTTGGGTGGTTAAGGAGTTGAGACAGATGTTTGCAAACAGCCTTCTATTTTACATTTATAGATGTGATGTTTTTATAGATGCAGGGTACCTGGCTATGACTACGAGTAAGGCCTCCAAAAACTACATAAGAAACCAGGAAACAATGGCAAAGACAGAGTAGTTTTGCTTGCAAACAGGTTTTCATGGAATATCTCAAGTTTGAAGGGACCCATAAGGATCACAGAGTCCAACTCCCTGCTCTTTGCAGGGCTACCTAGAACCAAGCCATATGCCCAAGAGCGTTTTCCAGGTGCTCCTTGAACTCTGACTGTCCTTGAACCCTGAAGGTCCCCCCTCAGCCTTCTCTTCTCCAAGCCGAACAAGCAAAATGACCTCAGCTGCTCCCCTCCCTGCCCTCAAGACCTCTCACCACTTTGGTCACCCTCCCCTGGACACACTCAGGTAGTTTGATGTCCTTACATTGAGGTACCCAGAGCTTCACCCAGCACTTGAGGTGGGGCCGAAAAGGACACGGCGGGCCCTTGTGGCTGCCAGGCACGCTGCTGACCCATGGTGAACCTGCCATCCACCCAAACCCCCAGATGGCTTTTCACGGGGCTGCTCTCCAGCCTCTTGCCCCTCAGTTTGTGCCCATGCCCAGGATCACCCTGTCCCAGGTGCAGAAGCCAGCACCTGCCTTGTGAAATTTCATATGGCTGGCGACTGCCCAGCTCTCTATCCAGATCTCTTGGTAAGGCTTCTCTGCTCTTGAGGCAGCCCACAGCTCTAAAACTGAGTCCTGGGGAACCCCGCTGGTGACTGGCTGCCAGCCTGGAGTAACCCTGCTTACACAGCTGTGAGCCTGACCTGTCAGACGATGGTTCACCCATCCTATGATGGACTTGTCTAGTTGTATGCTAGAAATTTTGTCCAGAAGGTTACTGTGAGAGGCAGCATCAAAAAACTTTGCTAACATCCAAAGAACCCACATTTACTAGCTTGAAAGAATCAAGCTACATCGGAGAATTACAGCTGTGCTCTTAGAGAACAGAATGGTAGATTCACACCGGAGTAGAGCCAGGTTTGCCTTTTCTGTCTCCTTGATATTTTCAAGGACATTATCTTTCTAAAAGATGGAAGAAGAAAGGCAAACATATTTTACACCATTAAAGACAATTTAGGTCAAATTAACTAGAAAAGTTTTGTACTGCCATGCTGGGAACTACCCACTGGAAAATGGAAATAAGCAGGGCTTGGTCAAATCTAGGAAGGTACAAATCACTGAGTGTAGCACAGTGCTGCATAACCAGGCACGCTACCTCAGAGTGGTCCTTACATTAATTAATTCTGTTTCCTGGCTCAGCACCTGTCATTACGGTGGAGAAAAATGGCATTTTTCACAAAATATCTCCCTGAATCATATTCTGTCAGCAAAATTTGCAGGGGACAGACGGTGATGCTAACTCATCTGGAGGTAAGTCATACTACTTAATTCAGCTGTTGTAAGACTATTGAAGTCAGAACTGAAAAGCACACAATCACCTGGGAGAAAATGAATGGATAAGCAACGAGCTCTCTTAATACTCCTTAGTAGTGAGGTGTAACAATATGATTTAACAGCCTCATCGCCTTTTAAAAATATGATTTAACAGCCTTACCACTTTTTAAAACCACTAATGAACCAATGCTGACATTACATCTTCTCAAGCCTTCTAACAACATCAGTGGGTGAACTAGAAAGAATGCATGGACTGACCTACCTAGAGGAAAGAGACTGAAAGGCGACTTTGGGTTAGTGGAAAATGTGGGGCAGCAATATGTTTCATGTTCCTTTTTGAGGAGAAGAAGGGAAGCGGTGTCACTGAACAAATACAATGTCTGATCACATGGAGAAGATGTATTTTGCTCTAAGACAGAGGGCTGCAGACAAGTCCCTGTGGAGGAGTTATTGTGGAAAGTACTGAACCTCACACTACAATGAATGCAAAGTCCTCTGTTAAAAGCCATGCAAGTTGGGCAGCGTAACAGAAGAGACCAATGATCTAGCAAAGCTCTTCTTCCATGTCTGTGAGCACTGGCCTTTAGACTTGTTCAGGGGACAGTGAACTTCATCTTGCTACATCTCACATAGATAACAGTTCATTCTGAGTGGTCCATATTTCCTTTTCTCCGTACAGAGTCTGCTAATGAGTAGCTGGTACTTCCCAGTCCACTGCAGCTGAGAAGTATTTAGATGATACAGTTTCAGATGGAGTTAAAAATAAAGTACAGGAAGGCAATGACTAAATCTATGCCAGACCTGAACTGACATGGACTCTGTTCTACTTGACCTAAACCATCAATCACATCTGACCCTGGATCTCACAGTATTATCCTTAATACGACCTTAAGGGTGGCTCTACTGAGTTCCACAGCCAGAACAATGGGAAAAGCTTTTTGGATCTCAGGATGTCTGTCAGTAGTGGAGCATCCCATGCTCCAAATACTTCAGTTAGTACCCAAATACTTCTGTTAGTACCTTGCACAAATAGAAGGTACTTTGTCCTGTTCCCAGTTATGTCATTAATCTACTGAGTAATGTATAGCCAGTATGGCTGGAGAATAATGAAGCTTTGCAAGTATATTGGCAATTTGGTTGCACATTTATACCTATGAGTCGTCTGAATACTGAAACCGCTTACCTGTTCTCTGAAGAACATTAGACTTCAGCCGGTTGAATTGGTCTCATTTCTTCTCTTCCACCACTGATTGAACTTCAAATTGGTTAAGGAGGCTAGAAATGGTTTTACAGAGACAAGAAGTAAGTAAATTTATAGCTGGTCTTGCCTATGAAAACACTAAGCACTTTCTCACTTGGCTCACCTATTCAGTTTTGGTCAATATGGTCTCTTCCTCTGGCACGGAGAAAGATATAGATTTTAGCCTGATAATAGCAAACACAGCATCTGAGAGCAGATTAGAGCCAAGGAGAAAGTGATACAGGTAACTTCTTCACAACATAATTAGTTCTCCTGTAACACTTAAGCCCTTATCAGATTCAGGTACCTTCTCTCTGCCTTGACCTTCAACCCCAATGAAATAAGACTTGATGACTGTCTCCTCAGCTAAGCAAGATGGTTACCTGTTATATTACATATGCACTGCCTATGCATTCTCTTGAGTTCAAAATGCCAATAATCAATTAAAACCTCACAAATTCTGGGATTAGGAAGTGTTATTATCTTCATTTTACCAATAGGCAAAGAAAGGCTTTGAAAGGTTACATGATGTTTTTCCAGAGGTCCCTGAGGCTGTTACACACAGAGGGCTCCCCAGTATCGAGGCAGTTTGTAAGGACTCTACACTTCACCATTCAGGCCTGGGACAAACTCTGAGCAAGAGTTGAACTGAACTTTTAATATGCTGCTCACCTAGCTATAAGTCAGAAGATTAATGCTGACTTAGCTATATCCAACATGTTTAGTATCATTTCATAGTGTAACACTGATGATGAGTGTCTGAAACTTCTGTTTTTCCATCCTCTTACGTTTGGAAGACATTCAAATCTCCTTACCACCTGGTTAAACTGGCAAATATCAGCTTAAACACCTGTGTTCCTGATACATCTGTTAATATCACAGCATGCAGCACATACCAGGTGCATTACTTTGAGAGGCTTGGGATAGGGATTCAGTCTAAAATGATGCTGGTCTCATTAAGAACCATGTTTTCTTCTTTCTCACTGTGTTCTTCTAATCTTCTTACAAGGCAAACAAGCCAGGTGTTTTCCAATTACTTGTGAGAATACTGTACTTGGAATTCAGCTTCAGATGTTTATAGACTGAGTTTTGTGCAATTATTGTATTGCTTGTGTGATGCATAGTTTCAGAGGACCAGCTGAGAACAAAACACTTCCCTTTCCCTCTTTCACATACAAAGAGTAATAAAGATTTTGTGAAGGTTAATAAGTAATTTCAAATACCCTCTGACACTAGTACTGTAGCCGTTCAGTAACTCTCAGTTACATCTGGAGAAACGTTTTTCACTATACACAGGCTGTCCTTTCACATAAAGGCTAATTTTAAGAAAAATATGCAAAGAATCCAAGGTGGGAAGGAGTGATGTGGAAAACAAAGTGTATGTGAATGACTTGTCACTCCGGCATGAAGTTAAAGGCTGCCCAAAAGTTGTGTGAATACTGTGCTGTGTCTCTCATTTTAGAAACATTGTTGGATAACACGAGCAGATTCCAGCCTAATACAGCTGCATACCCCTCTATCACACAGCTGCCAATTCCTAGTGAATTCTGCAATATAGTGACAGTAATGGAAAGCAAAATGATCTCTAAATAATGGTTTAAGATGGTTACTTGATAAAGGGCACCGCAATAATTATGATCAATGGAGCATGGATTCAATATATATTGCCCATTTAGATGCACCAGATTAGCTTAACAGCTTTCTTTAATGTTCTGAGTATTTTGTGTGTGTGTGTGTGTGTGTGTGTGTGTGTGTGGTTGTGCATGTGTATATGAGAGGGACAGCACTGCACATTTTGGTTTATTCCTCATCGCTTAATATTTATCAATGCAGATGAGCACCTTGCTGTGTGGGAAAGAGAAATGTAAAAGTTAGACTATCAATTGCAAAGGCAAAGCATAAAGAGTTGTGGGATTTTTTTCTAGACATAACTATTTTATGCCCCTAGTGTCAATAATTGCAGAAATAGTATTTATTTCTTTAAAAAATAACACACACACAAAGGAGATAGAAAAATTGTGCAGCTGGACTGAGTGCTTCTTGGTTTCCCGGAGAAACCACCGAAACACAATGAAGGCTTCAGAACAGATGGAGGCACTGATGGGTTCTGACTCGCATGAGAAGGGTCTAGGGATGCCTTGCAGATTCCCAAGTTTCTGGTTTGTTTCACAGGATAAAAATACAAGTTTCTGAAATTAGCTCTGTTAATTTTCAAAGCCCAGAAGAAGTGACTAAATAATCACTTCTAAGGCAGTCTCACTGCCTAAGTATTTCACCCACTGAATTTCCATGGAAGGTGATCCACTGGCTCCAGCGTTACACGGAGGTGACAGTCGGGCTGTACCATAGGTTGTATAATAGGCTTTGATCAAACGAGTGACCTTATTTACATAGATCTAGTGCATGAGACCTTTCTGCTTCTCACTGGCCACATTAGTGCAGTGTGATTGCCTCTCAGGTTCTAACAAGATGCAGAACATTGTTATTCCCAGTTTAGCCTGAGAAACCGAGGCATCAAGCGGGATGAAATTTTCCAGACACAGGCAGGCGCGGGTTGAGCTGGGATGGCTGAGTTCCCACGTCCAGCCTCATGCCTAACCACCGGCGTACGCCGCCTCAGTACGCAGTGAAATAACTACCAGGTGAGGTTTTGTTTCAGACCGAGGGAGGATGTTATTTTTGTGTCATAGCTTTGACCAATGTAGGACTGCATTTTGACAGGGCACAGAAGCGCAACGGCAATTGTCACAGGTAGTATTGGACCTCAGCAACTAAAGAATCAAAGCTATTTTTAAGTTTTAGAGTGAATGTAAAACCCAACTATGAAGGCTCCTTAATGTACCTATATAAAAAACCCACAAAAAAATGCAAACCAAAATCGACCCAAAATCCCACAGTAAGGTTTTGGAGATTTTGTTTGGTTTGGTTTTCTCTGTGCAGGTTTTTGCTTATTTGTTTAGGCTATATTAAAAAACGCTGCATCAAACTTTGATGGGCTCCCTAAGATGTCACGCTCAGTGAGAATTTTTACAAGCTGTATTCTTCCCTATATTGTCATGTACACAAAGGCAAGGTCCAGCAGCTGCCGCCTAGCGAGCCAGCGCCCTGCTGGAGTGCACTGCCCTGCTGTGCCCCACCACTGAACCCCCCGCCTGGCTCTGCTCAAGGTGAAAAGCAATTCTGCAGGGGTGATAAAATGCACCCAGTCCTGCCCTGGAGGTGACATGAGGCTTCATGTAGATCAGTTCAAGAATCACGCCAGAGGTCTGACATAATGTTCATTCCGAAGCTACTGTGGGAAAGGATTTGGATGAAACCTGCCCGTCCATTTAGGTGATGTAGTTAGGCACAAGCCTCTTACGGCATTCACTCCAAAATAATGGGCAAAGCAAATGAATATTAAATGCAATGCTTTAACTGTAGCACCACAGGCTGGCTCTGCTTCATGAAAAACTCGGGTGATTGGTAAAATGATAGTCATGTGTGATATACAAATATTTTGGGTGAAATATATAATCAGTTAATTGGTTTATTAAATTATAAAACTTTTGTTTGCTTGAAAGAGCAATAAAACTAACTGACTAAATGAATATTCGCCCCTTTGAAGACTTCTTACATTAATTATGTTTATGCATCACTTGCAGCAGTAATGTTAGACAAAAGAAGCTTTATCTTTATATGCCATAGCTACATTGTATTGTGGTACAAATGATGGTACCGACTTTGTGTCTACATAATTACTGAAATCTTATCCCTTTTGTGTTTGCACATCATTTTCAGTTTTTTGGAATAGTTAAACTCCATTTTACTTTTTAATAACATTTTAGAAATCATTCTGATTCAGGTAAACAGAATTTGATTGCTTTGATGGATTGAAAATGGTTAGCTCAGCCAGAGCTTATTTGATTTGTTTCTTCAGGGATTACAAAGAATAGGATTTTATCTATGAACTGACAAAAGAGGCAATCTCTGCATTTTTGCCTATGAAATAGCAGATCCACTAAGCCATTGCTCCTTCACATAGTGAATGTATTAGTCACGGGGTTGCTTTTTATTCATTTTCAAAGTTTTCATTCCACATTGTATGGGGTGTCAAGCTCCTTTGTTCTTAAAAAAATTAATCTGGAGAAATAATACTGTCAAATGGAGTTTGGGGAGATTCAGTAGCCCATTAGATTTAAAGCAGATTTTAAAAACAAACAAATACTTTCTCACCAGTAACGAACATCTTAGACAAATGCTCTTCAACTAATGCAATGGATTTAAAAGCCTGAAGTACCTGAATGCTAATTACCTGCCAAAGTTCAGGCTGAGAGTTCTCCTGTGGGTTTCCTGAGAGCTCAGTCCTGACCCAGTCAGATTACGTGGTTTTCCTGGTACCGTTCTTCATTTTATCTTGTGTGACATGACATTTGCAAAGCAGACAGTGTCGAGAAAATGTCAATATATAGTATAGAGATGATACAAGACACCCTGAATAATGTGTTTGCAATTGTTCTTACACTGGCCAGCGTATTCACTGAGTCCTCTTCAGAGATGCTGCCGATTGCCTGGGGGCTGGTGCCCACTGGGTTTGGCTCACAGGTGAATGGATTGTAGCATGATACTCAGAGATGCACCAAAAAGATTTGTGGGGACTTTGTAATTTACAAGCTCAGCATTTGTCTCACACTATATCAGGGGAAAAAAACAGAAATGTAAAGTTGGTCCTTACTCTGATGCCCTGGACCCCAGTATTGGATGTTGTACACTAAATGCATTTCTACCTAATAACCCTGGGGGTTTGGGATTTTGTTTTTATTTCTGTTTGGGGTGGTGAACAGAGGGAAGTGTAATCATCCAATGTGCAAAATGTTTAAGTGCACATTCAATTTTCAGTAAGAACTACCCCCTTGCTTAAAGCAAAAGATTTTGCAAGCCAGAACCTTGTGTCCTGTCTGTTTCCAGATTTCATCCCCACGCTGACTGTTGGAACGCAGCAGCGCTTCCTGTGTGCGCTTGAAAGATTAATTAAATTTGACATCATATACAGTCTACTCTCAAAAACATCCCTTAACAGTAATAACGGGATGTTCTTTCTCAGAATTTTCATTCATGGCCAGACATGATGGGGAATGTGGTGTTGTTACTTCTGCATCATTCCCATTAAGTATGAGGTTTTAGATTTGCTCTGTGAAATCTAACAGGAAGTTTTCAAGTGCCGCAGGTTAGAAGACCAGGTAGTGAAAAGTCACAGTTGGCCCGTTATCTCCTTTGGTTTGTACCGTCTGAAGATTTGGCCCAACATTGGGTTGTTTCCCTTCCTTTTCTGGAAGACAGCTTTGAGGAATATGCATACAAGCTGCTCTAGGAAAGGTCAGCTGTACCGAACACGGGTCACTACACCCACAGCTCCAACCTTTCCAGCTTACTGCATCCTAATACAACCAGAGATGACACGGGATGTTGTGTGGTGCAGATGCAGGGAGTCCCAGCACACCCGGGGGACTCATTCTGCTGCTTCTGTTTTATTTCAGTTAAACATGAATGCTCTCTTTCCAAGGTTAAACATAAATTTTATTTTTCTTTTAGAAGAATACTCATTATCTGGTTACAGAAATGTTTCATATACCTCATTTTTATAATTAGGTGCCTTTTCATGCTGATTTATGACTTACTTTAGCTTTAACTGGTCTGTGTTTCTGACCGCAGCAATGATAATCCATACTCCCATGTAAGCTTCAAAGAAATGCTGATAATCCACTGTGCCTGATCCCGAGACCCGGCAGCAGAAAACTGGAGAAGAAAGCAATGTGCTGACTAACACCGCTGAAAACCTCCCCAGATTACTGGGACAGCACTCAGACCCCTAACAGCATCCCCTGTCAAAACTGGTGATGAGATTTTGTCCTCCCCGCTGTTACCGGGATTCAGTGGAGGCTGCTGCTTGTGTCAGAGGGAGGAGTGAGCCCTGACCCTCCTGTTCCACAGAGCTTGTGCACGACTCCATCCACAGGGAGTGAAAAGGTCACTACAAAAGAGTTGGGGTCAATCACTTTTTCAAAAGCAACAGGCTTGATGATGCACTTTATGCTGTTTTACAAGGCCAGGTGAGCTCATTCATGAACATCACTCCGTTCATTGCCAGTGCTCTGAACTCCCTCTGCTTTAACTTGAGATTGGAGTTGCGTGTGTCTTGGGCTTAATCCTGTGTTTAATTAAGTGAAGGTCAGAATGAGGGTCAACCAGGCTAGTGAACTTAATCCAAGACCCATAGGTTATACAATAGCTGCTTTGGGGAGGTATAATTGTAGATAGGAATCGAGAGAAGAAAAGACAATATAATTGAATAAGTTATATGATGAAGGAGGAGGGGAAAAGCAGGATTTTTTTTTTTTTTTCCCCAGTCTGTGTGGCACTGGATGCATTTTACAAGAATAGCCACTAGATAGCAGAACAGGCATGATGCTCTGCTCTTTTGTTGGGCCAAATGCAAGACAAACAATGCCTGGTTCCAGCAAATACAGGGGGTGTAACTGTGCTCAGCTGGTACCACTGCTTCACAGGAGAGGGATTTTGACATCGCTTCCCACTTCTCTGATCTTAGTCTGAGCATTTTGATCCCAGCACGCTGAAAGAGGGGTTTATTCTCTGAACATGTGATTAACCCCGACTTTTGTTCCATGGAAGAATTTCTCCAGTGAGCTGATCCAGGTCAGGGGAGCACCCGGCCACTGCAAGCCAGCCCTGCTTGCCCGGTGCCCCAGCAGCGTCCCCACCAGCTGGCCGTGGCGGGCTTGGGTGACAGGGCGTTATCACTGCACCCTGGCACTCATCCCGGGTTTTGACTGGAAACTCCCAACGTCTCAGACACTGAACTAAGATATCTCTTTTCCCACTTTCTCCCCCTGCCGCCTGCTGCAGTCGGTGCCCTTTTAGAGGCTACAGGGAGGTGACCTGTACCTTCCAGGGAGCGGCACAAGGACCCCATGCAGCACAGCAGCCTGCCCCGTGCTCTGGGTTCTGTTACCCAGTACTGACCAGTTAACGTCCAAATACTGGACTGAGTAGATCTCTGCTGCTGGGTTTGGCTCTAGGTGATACGTGAGCAAGCCCCTGAGAGTCACAACTTCAAGGTGACTTTTCAGAGGGAAGGGGGTAGTTCACAACCATCAGACTTCAGGTGGTTCTGTTACTGCTGGCCGAGAAAGCTGCTCTTAAGTCATCCTTCTCTGTGCATCCAACAGCCCAGGATCCTGCCACAGGCAGCTTTTGTAGCACAAGTTATCTGAGTGCAATACCGATTAACCAAAAATTGACAGTAAAAGCCCTTTAAGGTTATGCTCCAATTTAATTAGACAATGACAATGCTTTCAAAAGGATAATTTGATTGTCTATAGGATAAGTTCTGAACCAAACCCCAAAAGTAATGAACTCCTGCATTCAAACTTAGGGAGAAAGCTTCTTCAAATGGTTGGGGAAGGTGAATTTCAGGTGGGTTCCCAGCTAGCTGCATCTCTGATGAAGCACTAACAAGCTGCAGCAGCACTGCATGGGTACAGACACTTCACAGTCTTGCTATGAAAGTTTCATTCATGACCTTGCTGAGTTTGAAGTTATGTAGCCATACTTTCGCAAGACCTAAATTGCAAAAGTCTCTTTTACAGATCGAAAAAATTTTGAACATTGACTGATGGACTCATCCAGTCCCCAGGACAAGGGTTTCGATCTTCAGGAGGGGGCTGGAGCACTTCCATAAGTCAGAGGAGAAAAAAGGCACTTTGAGCATTTACAGTGCTCCATGTTTTGTACCGCACTGTGGCAGCCTCCTGTGGCAACTCAAACCCTCATCTCTAATTCCTATAGCGAGACCTGCTTGGGAAAGTCTAGAACTTAATTATGTAAAAACATTCCAAGATACCGATAGTAATTGATCCTCATTACAGATTCAATTTGTCTGCAATTGTTTTAACTAAATAACAGAGCTGTTTTCAGTTATAGCAGATGAGGGAAGGGGGGGCGTGGAGACTTAAACAAGGATACACTTTCTAACTCATTGCCTCAAGGGGAAAACAAGATTTTTCCAGAAAAAAAAAAAAAAAAAAAAAAGTTCTAAAGTAATTAGCTCCTGGGCTGAAATATTTTTAGCCTGCTGTGAATTTTTATGACAGTGCTGTTAGACTGCTGAAAATATGCTTTCCTAGTTTATCTTGCACAATTTTAACTATGATGTGCAAGTAATATTGCAGGAGTACTAATTATGTATCTGTAGCTATATATACATATGCATATACATCCCCAGAAATTTTATCTCGTCTCTTGCAAGAACTGAACCTCTTGTGCTCAGTGAAAGAATGAACTACATTGCACTGCCCAGCTTTTTACTATTTTATCTGTTTAAAAATTAAAAGAAAAAAAAAAGGATGTCCTTGTTTCAAGTGTGTTGTTCAGTGAATAAGGAACCTGGTGGATCTCAGAGAGTTAGCTTTCAATGCCACCTCCTTGTTTGGCTCTAGACTAGGTGTATTGCCTGTCTCAGTCTTAGCCTCCTGGTTTGCAAATTGGGCATAACGATGCTGAACTCATTTGCAAAATGCTTGAAAGTGGAGCCAGAATAAGACCAAATGCTCTTATTTGATACAAATCGTGTAAACCAATCTAACAAGAAAATATGTTGTGTTGGACCCTCTAAAGTAACCGGTCCATTCAGTACTGAGCTGTGACATTTTGCCATGTCACCAAAATGACAGCTTTCCCATACCCTCTGCCAAAAGCTCAACTTGAGCTCCGCAGAGGTCAGTGACAATATTCAGACATCCTTGGTCCTCAGCCCCCATACCTTTCCATGGTTTGAATCCCAAAGCCATCGTTCTGCACACAAAGGAGGGGCGACTCCATGTCTCAGCAGCAATGGTTCGAGGTCAGGAGCTGTGTCAAACGCAGTTCGGCCTGGCTGGAGTTACAGTGGTGGCCGGGAGCTGGACAGGTGAATGCAGCCTCACTTTGCAAGTATTTCACGTTAGGCTGAAATCTTTAAAGGAATAGGAAGAGTAAATACAATAATTTATTTCTTTTCTTTTTTTTTTTTTTTTCTAAAAGCTCATAAGCAGAATGCAATTAAAGAAACAAAAACCAAATAGGTGGGTCAGTCATAGCACAGCCTTTCTCCTAGGAGAACAGCTTTTCTACTGTCCGTACCCACCAGTTCATACGAAGTATAAGCCTGCAGGTGACACCAAGCATCTCCAGCCTAAATGAGAGAACTGTAAGGAGGAAATAATACTGTCCTGCCTGTGTAATTAGAGAAGCTGACGCATGAATCATTGTTATAACAAGTTTAATTATAAACATGATTAAATAGGCAATTAATGCATATTCTGTGCCGGATAAACAAAATTAAATTCCTGCAATATTAACATCTTCCACAAGGTTTATTATTAGATTACTGTAAGTCATGTGGTACAGGAACACTTTCATGTTCTATATTTGTTGTGAACAAACACTTATTTTTATTTCCACTTAACCAGAGGTAAAGGACAAAATCTGCTGCTCCTCTAAACCGCCAGGACCTCTGGAAAAGCAGCGTCCCATACATTTAAAAAAAATTAGCCACAAGTGCTGGCTTTACAAGTATGCCCGATGACAACTAACCATCGCTACAACTGCCGATCGAGAGGAATACAAAGAGCCAAGTGTACGTGAGTCCCGGGCGGGCAGCTCTCCTCCTGCTCTCCATTGCCGGCCAAAGTGGCGGGAACGCTCCTCGGGTATCAAAACCAGAGCATGGCCAGGTCAGATCAGCGAGGGGAAAGTGCTTTGGATCCGGGGATGGAACAACAGTAAAATGCACAGGATTTTCTACTGAAAAAATCAAAAGGCTTTTTAGTGGGTATATTTTACTTCCTGGCATGTGTTTCTCCAGTGACAGCCTATCAAGAAAGGTACTAATGCATTCAGCATATAGGCAGTCTTTTATCCACGTAGCTCCAGAAAACGGTATAAATATTAAATACATCTAAACAGCCTTTTCCACTTAGTGACTAGTAATCTGAGGGTGTTCTGTAAGGAGACAGAGAGAATGCTGAATGCCCATGCCTGGAAACCAGGTCCCTGAGAGAAGCTTCTGGTTAGGAATGCAAAATCAGTTTTAGGAAACACCACAGCTCTGGTTTTCAGATGAAGAAACTGGTAAGAAGAAACTGGCTGAAACTGGTTACCAATTCCAAAAGGACATGAGCTTTTGTTTGCAGCACAGTCCCTGTCCATTTTTATTTTGTTTTTCCTTGAGGATATATTTCCCCAAGAGTCTAAGGAGCTTTAAATTCCATATGCTTTCCTATGCTTCCTAGCCAACTGGGATGGGATTTCTCACCGGTCAGTGATGACTGGTCTCCAATAAATGTGTAAGGAGGCTACACATATTCTTTATTTGTCCTCTCCCGAGCCCACATCCTCCTTATGTGCAAAGCTTTTGGGGCAATTGATAAAAAAAGAGGTAGCTGCTACCGTAACATTTAGCTGAAGTCTCATATCCAGTCTTATTATTCCTGACTGTTGAGATAACCCAGATTCTTTCTCTGTATCTCTTATTATTGCTCTGTGAAATCCAGAAAGGCTCCAAAATAAATTGATATACCAACCATATGCATAAATCTGTCTCAGTGGAAACTGATTCAGCAAATTTTCTGCAATTGGGAAGTCTACCCCACCACCCCTGCACGCTGTTCATTGTATACTCTGCTTTTGGAAAATAAGCAGCATTCTTATAAGGCAGAGTGTTAAGCTGTGCAGTTAACATCTTCAGCCGTGATGGAATAAGCAAGCAGCTGGGTCATGGAGTCCAGGGAAAATCTCAATTTGGATAAGAAATGGCCACAAATAATTCTAGCTCTACCCTGTCACAGTCCCTTACTCTTTCATGAACGAGGCAATCTTGGTCTAATATAGCATGGCATTCACATCTCATAAGATACATAACGATGTTCATACCATAAGGATTTTTTGTGTCTCTATCTACAGCTGTTAGCAATGCTGCAGCGTGTAAATTCTCAGGTGGACGATATAGGCAAATTCCAGCTTTCCCCCAAATAAAAGCGAGGGCCAGGCACAACTTTGCTGATCAATGGACTCTGGCGGTCACTGGAGAGCAACAGAGCAGCGTCAGGCTTGGGTGGAGTGTCCAAACCAGCACAGAGTTCTGCGCTGGGCACGGGAAGGTACATAATACCCTGACCTGTGCGGATCAGTGAAATGCATCAGATGTCAGACAAGGAGGAGGGTGTCCTTGTCTTATGCCTGTGCTAAGCACCAGCATTGTGCAACTCCAGCACGAGCTGTAGCCTGATGTAGGTATCAGCGCCAGGCCTCATGCGGGCCTGCTGCTGTACAGGGACAAGTTGCAGGATGAAATAGTAGCCTTGCTGGCCACTACTGGGATTCAGGCAAATTGCATTTACTGAGTGAATGGTCCTGCATTAGGCATGTGTACAAATTTATACCAGTAACGGTTGCAAGATCAGGCACGTATTATTTTGTGAAAAGAAGTAGGTGACATACTGAGATATGCCTCCCAGATGTAGCGGACAGACAAGCATAGCCCTAACACATGGGAAAACCTGCCGCCTCTATAAACCGCTTACGCTTAGCGAGCCCTTTATCACATTGTCAAAATCAGCACCAGCTTGAACTTTCTGATATCAGTATAACATTAACTTGTCTTGGGTCGACATCACCTATTAAAGAGTGGAGAGGAATTTCAGAATACCCCAAGACATAAGCACACCGACAAGCCAACTGAATCCCCAAATATGCTTTTCCTCAAAACTAACAGGTGTTCTTTTCTTTCTCTTATTTCTAATTGAACTTCTTGGCATTCTAGTCAATGCTCCGTAGTATATTTTGGAAAACAATAAATCCTGGTAACATGAGACCTTGCTACAGTATTTCACTGTTAAACCTTTGCTGAGATTTGGGGAGTGTACCAGGGTTTGTGTGCTGAATTATGGGGTGTGCGGATAAATTATTTCCCCCCCTTCACTTTTTCCGTCACAGAATCAGCACATAGGGAAAACCTCTGATGAGTCAGACTCTTACTGTGTCCACATTTGAATACTCTAGGACACGGTGTGTTTCAAATACATTTTAATCTTTCTTTGAAAGTAAATGAATAATTGAAGTAGGGAACACTGATACTTTATTTTATAGGGCTAACCAATATTTGATTTTCTTCAAAATGTAATTTTGATGATAGTGTGTTTTCTCCTTAAAAGCAGATACTTTCACAGAAAAATAACTTCAGTTCAATTCCCAAAGAAAACCACAAATTCTTATTGTAAAAAAGTTCTGGTTTATAATTTAAGACTTTTTTCCTAACTTCATACACAATTCTTGAAAAGCAAAATATTCTCTGAAGCATTTTTTCATTGAAAAAAATCCCCTCTATTTTCACTGGAAATGTTGGGAAAAAAAACCCCACTCCTGAACTTTTCATTAAAATCTTGGGGTTTAAGATTACTTGGGGTTTTTACACCCAAATGCTTTTCTATTTAACTATTATATCATTGCTGCTGTGACTCCGTGGAAGGCAGTCAGGACCTTTCTGATATAATCAATAATTTGGTGTTTGTGAACTCCCTGAAATTATCTGAAACGACAGGTTAATGAGAAACATTTGGGAAAAAAACCAGCCCAAACTAGGGAAGTTTCAAAATCTTGTATATATAATATTAAAGAGCTATTGAGGCATTTTTATATGATAGTGGGTTAAACATCATTGAGGTCTTAATCTCACAAAGGCATAATGAGACAGCAAAGAGTTATCCAAGACTCTGCATTAACAATGATTAAAAACTGTGAAATTGTATTTAATAGTTTATAGTTTAAAATTTAACTATAAGATCATGAACAATAATTCTTTTTTATTATTTTTTTTCCAATTTAACATCACTGTTCTTCAAGGACCAGAGAAGCACAACTCTAATGATTTTCCCCTCTATTTCTGAGAATATTGTTATGCTGCTTTAACAGAATGTCCTAAATGAACATAACTCTTTCTGTCACAGACTTTAAACGCTGCCCAAACTTTTTACCCCAAGCTGACCTGCAAGATCAACTGCAAGCTTTTATTCCATTTAAAAGGCTTTATGATGTCAAGAACAGCACTAATAATAATATGTTGGATTGGGTTTACCCTAAGCATTCTTGGCTATTTACAGGGTCCTTTGAGTTCAGTCATTAATACTGGAGCTTGATGGTAGCATGGTTATAGACATGTAACGTTACTGGGAAAACAGCACGCGTTCTTTCCAAACCTGTACCCCACACCTTCGTTTCACATATGCACTGCCATTTGATGTAAAAGTTAGGATATATATAAAGCTTCAATTTTGCCTTTACTCTTGAAAGTTATGCAAAAAGCGCATGGGCCCAGAAGACTAGTTGCCAGCTGTAATATAAAGAAGGATACTACGGAAACTGAGAACTGCTTATGGCAGATGCCCTGTCAAAGGAATGATTTATAATCTGGAAATACAAGCAGTAAGAGAGAGGCCCACCAGCTAGACCTGTATCATCTGAAGCAATCAAATCCTGCAAATATAAAGCAATTTAGTATTACCATTTCCAAGTGCTCCCCACAATAAGGACTCTTGTATGCCGAAGTTTAATATTCAGAGCAGAAACCACAAACTCTAACAGCCGCTTCTGGTCAAGATAGCTAATAACAGTTCCCAGGCAATGGCACAGTTGTAATAGTATTGCACAAAGCAGCTGGGGATTTACTTGTATGTCAGCTACTACATCTGAGAACTAGAAAACGATGGTGGGTCAGACATCCATTTGCTTTATATATTGATATAATTTCATCAGAATTTATGATGTGGGAATTATTGCACTGGCAAGAAATGTAATCTAACCTTCATCTCACACAATGTAGTACCGATATTATGTTTTGAGAGAACTATACTGACTTGTTGAATCAGATTACTCCAAGTGCATTCCTAATGGATTTCAATATTCCCTTGGATAAACCGGTGCTATTTGCTTTATATTTATTACATTTAAAAAAAAACAACACAGAAGATAAAACCTCTTCTGACACTATATATTCTTTCATTTTGCAAACTACAAACATACATTTGTTCATTAATTTTAATGCCTAAAATTTTCCCTGGGTAACAGTCATTGCATTTACTCAACTACCTGTATTTCAGCTACACACTTTAAATGTATAAGGAATTTGAAGTCTAAGTATTGACAGCTGTATGCTTTTCTCCTCTCTCTCCTGGATTAGACAGCTTGTCCTTGCATACCTGTGAGGATCACATGGTATAATTATTAGTGCTGGGATATTCCCAGATGCCAGGGTATGCCACTGGTAATAGGTGATATATTTGGGATATGCTTTGTTACGACACTTCTAATGTAACAGAACTCCAGGGAAGTTTATCAAGAGATAAAACCTGGATCAGTCCTGAGGCTGCTTTATATCATGAGTCAAGAATGGGGAAAATAATAACAGTAACAAAGGTGTATATGAAAAGAGAGTGAGGGATTTTGAGAGTTAGTTCCCCCAACAGCTCTGAAAAGATCTTAAAACCCCCATGAACTCCAGTCCCTGCCCTATAGTTGGATTATCCCCAAGAAGAGTAATTATTTTCAAACCCATCCATACCATGAACATACCTACTGCTAAGCCATCTTCTCCCAAGCTTTCATTTACCAACAAAAAATACTGGCAGGTGCCACAAAGAAGATTCATCGCTGCTGCTGCAGCATCCAGCCTGATGGACATTGTATCTAAGTCTCAAAATAGGCAGGGATGATCCGTTAATGTGAAGGCTGAAGCACTGGGTTGCAAAACTGGAAACAAAACTTCAAAGAACTAAAGCAAGAAAGCCACCTCTTTCTGGGGCTGGAGCTGTATCCCCAGCTATTATTCCATGGTTCCTGTGCAGACAGTGAGGGAACAGTGAACAGTGAATGAACACTGAAGGTGAAAAGCAGCAAATATTCTCCCAGACAGGATACTACTATCTCACAGAATTAATTTCTCTTCCCTCAGAGTACATCACTTATGATCCACCTTAATCAATAGCTACTGAGTTGAAATAGTTCTTCTGCTCCCTTTAGAGAGCTCCTCAGTCCTCTGGCTCTTCAGCTAGCAGATTGTTTTATATTTCTGCTTCATTTTATTGTCCTTCCCTCCTGCCGTGGTGATCAGACAAGATGGAATAGGTTAGTATATCAATAGAAATGCAAACCACTGTGCATAGTAAGTAAATATTGATATTAGGAATGGGGAGACTGAATTAATACCTCCACACACTATTAGCTCCAGGGTACTTGGTCATGTCCAGGCAGTACTATAAACAAATATATGAAGAAGAAACAAGCCATTCAGACAAAGATCCTGTTCCTTGTCATTATTTATCCTCGAACACAATTATAATCAGAAGACAAAAACTAGACAATCCACCCATGCATACTGGTGCACAGTGCTGGAAAGTGCATTTTAGTCAGAATCCTCCTTTTAGTAAAAAGCATCATATTTTCTGTGGTCTATTCAAGCTAAAGTTGTTTTAGCATTGACACTGGGTTATTTTTTAAGTGCCAGACAAAATAAAACATTTTAATGTGAGAGCATTCATTAGAGCATTTGTAAAAAATTCTCCTTTTGAGCTCAGAAGACTGCAGCCCATCTTGTTATTCTCCAGTTCCACTGCATTCACTCAGCGGATAGTGCCAGGGTTGGTTTGGTGATTCATGACCTCCACACAGAGAACCTTCGTGGGATGTAATGCTCATCTGAGTGCAGAACTGAAACAGAAATCAGAGCACAGAGATGCTTGCCTTGCTTGGGTTTTTTTGGGGGAACCTTTCGGAAACCACAAAAAAACCCACCAATAAACTTCAATAATGAAGACTCAATGATCTCCCCAAGCAGCCTAATGTATTGCTATTACAGTTTTCCTGATGAATGTAGCAATACGGGGCATACAGCTGCACATTAAGTCCATAATTTCTGGAACAATTCAACATCGTCATGGAGAACCTACGCTCGTAACGCAGCTTAATTCCTTTTGCTGTACAGATTGTACTTGATAGCAAGTACGTATGCAAAAGGTAAGAGTGAGTTAGTGTCACTTCTTATTGAGAATGCCGACATGCCCAGAAATGATTGCTGTTTTGAAATAGGTGTTTGGTAGAAACAGGTTTTCACTGTAATGTTTAGGAAAGACATACACCAGCAATTTCTTCTGGATAGACTCATACTACATAACCACTCTGTGGCCACTGCAGAACTACCACCCTACCGCCAGCTCTGGCTCTCTAAAGAACAACCCTTTCTCCTAACCTCCTAAAAGGAACACACAGGGGATACATGTGATGAGCACCTGAGGCTGAGGGTTTCCACTAACAGACATGCTACGCTAATGGATGAGACAAACGGATTCAGTTAGTGGTTTGCCATTATTAAGTGACAAAGACGTTCTTACAGAGGCAGAAGCAGTGCATGAGATGGGAGGTGCTTGTAAGGGCAGCATCTCCTGGGCAGAGGTGGCGGTGCTTCAGAATAAACGTATGGTGTCCCCTGAGATGGACGTCACAGTTTGACTCACCTGTTCGTTTGTCGTCCTTTGATGTGCATTGGGAGGTGGCGTTATCTAATGATGCAGAAGCAACTGTAACACACTGAACTCTCCTAATGCTTGGTTAGGTAATTTCCTGCTTGCTTCACCACAGAGCCTTCTCCTCTTTGCACCTGAAATTCACATATGCAGCAAATATCACCATCCAGTACTGAGGAGTCTTATTTTGGTAAGATTTTCCCAGGGAGGAAAAGGTCTGTGTTACGAAGCTTACCTGTCTAAATCATGGCTAGTATTACAAGCTGCACTTAGAAAAGGTTTCAGCCCAAATTGAAGGGAAAAAAAATGATGGTAGAGTTTGAGCGTGCAGTCACATGAGTGCATCTGTCTGTGTTTTACAGAGGCAAGGATGAGGCATTACCTAAAAGCATTCATTTCAAAGCAGTGTAGTGAAGCCTGAAGGAGCACTATTTTAAAACAAATCAGTCAGCATTTTATTGGTGTCGGCCCAGCTTTGTACTAAACACTCAGATTAATGTTAAATCACAGCTCAGGAATTATTCATGAGATCTCCTACAATGTAATTGCTGATTTTGGCATCAATAGTCTGTATCCCTTTATTTCCTAGATTAGTTTCCCTTCCTGAACTACTGTATGTCATGCCAGAGACAATGATTTTATATGACATATTTAGGAAAGAGGGACCCACCTACTTTACATAAAACAACGTCTGAGGAATGCACCCTCCTTGCTGAGATGCCAGTCGGTGCTGACACGTTCCTGTGAGAGGCAGAGCCTGCTGGGAGACCAGAGAGCACAGCACTGAACGTCTCCTTTCCAACTGTTGACTAAATGGTTAGTTTTATTCCAAACCTTTATAAAAAACTAATGAAATTACCCTTCACCTATCTTTGAGGATTAGCATTAATGCTCAGAACAAACTGCATGACTACTAATCTCTTAATGTCCCTAAAGATATGTACAAAATGAAATTTATAAATAATAAATGAAACCCAACTTTTTCTAGAAATACTAAGTCATCCTGTTCTTGCCCCCCTCCCTGAGACTTGTGTGCTCTTGTTTGAAGTCGGGCTGATATAGGGAGTTGGAGAAAAGCTCCTTTGAGCGTGGAAGTCAAGGAGCTCCATGCCTTGGGCCTCCACCATTTTTTTTTTCCTCTAAAAATATTGCCTTTTCTTTTTACGGCAGCATGTTTAGATCCAAATACCTTCAGCTTCTCCCCCCTCTCTTTCCTTCATGCTCCAAATACCTGTATCACATGGGTGAGCAGCGAGAGCAGGAACCCCTGAAGACACAGCGTATTTCATGCTCAGGTAGCTACGCCCTGTAGTTGCCAGAAAAGAAACACCACCACGCGTACCATTCCCTCACATCCAAATTTTCATGCAAACAAAACCCAGACTGAAACCCAGACTTAAATTCTCTGGGTTGATGAGAAGAGATTGTTAAAAATTATCAGAATTCACTGCATGCACTACAAGCAAAAGAGTTTCCCGAGTGAGAAACCCAGCCGTCGTTCTCCTAGTTGGAATGCAGACCCAGTATTTCTCTAAATGGTGATGCTGGAGGGATTAGCCACTCTGATTTCCCAGTGCCTTCTGCCCGCCCACTGCACTTCCACCCCTGCTTACAGAGACTCACACTCACATACTTGAGGATTTTAGTATCTATTTTTAAAGATGTGCCTTTTTAGTCTCTAGAATATTACAGATTTTTAATTTGATAGTTAAGGATTTTGCAGGAGAGCTGGTCTCTCACCTCCATCTCTGAGGTGTGTGTTTGCTCAACAAGCACACCTGAAGTGTATGTATTGCACTTGCACATGTTTTGGAGCATAGCAGGCACAGAAAATATGTAAGTAACTGTTTCTGAAAGACTGTGGCAGCATCACTTTGAACGAATTGTAATGATCCATTTTGAGACAGACCTGGATCTGCTGCAGTTTGCTCACATTTCCAAGCCCCTGTCATTGCAGGCTGACACAGTCTGGCCAAGGGTTCTTCCCAGGTCATTATCTGATTTAAATTTTCTCTATTTCTAAAAAATCTTCACTCAAGGAAATATTTCAGGCAAAAGATTTTGTCCTCTTCAAGGACTAACTCAGGGAAGACTAAGATTCAAGTCCAAAAAGATTCTTAGTTACCAAATTGCCCAAGACTCATGCACTTACTGTTTTATCACTGAGCCTTCAGAGCAAAATTTGGAAATCTAAACTGGGCATTTAGGCTTCACATCCAAAGCAAAAGCAGAATTACATGCTGTGTGGAGCAGATGCACAGAAACAGTAAGTCAAGTGGCGAGCCTCTGGGGAGGCTTGAGTTTGTCCTAAAACCCTCCCTGTACCAAGGGGAAAGGACACTTTGCTGTGACTGTCATAAAAAGCGATCCCAACATCGCCTTACTTTGGCGAGGATACTCTAAGGAGGTAAAAGTAGGGCGCCATCACCATCTTGCTCCCTCTAAAACCAACAGCCCCCACTCCATTTGTACTGATCTGACTTGATATTATTGATCTAATGCGTCAGTTCTCTCAGATGACAAATTTGAGAAACACCCAGCCTATAGATCCCAGATGAGCCTGGACATTAGTTGAGGACTGGCAAAAATCAGTATTCTGTGCATGTAGCAAAGCAGAATTTTTTGAACACCGGCAACTGATACCACACAGACACCCAGAGGAGTTCACATTACTTGAAAGTTAGGCAATAGTGGTATGATGATACAGGATTGTTTCACTCCTCCGGAAAATTTGGTTCCTTTCATTCTGCAAACGTAGCCATGGGATGAGAAAACACAAGTGCTGCTGGTCCAGACCTCGGTTTCCAACAGAGCCTGTCCCAAAATCTCATTTGCTTTCAGCTTAAGGACTTAGAAACCTAAAGCATTGTTGAGTAGAGTTTGTATGAATGGTTACAAGAAAATGATATTTATTCATGATAGAAGAGCATATTTTGTGGGTAACATTGTATGCTCATACAAAGTACATATATCAGAAAGTCATGAAACGTTCTTTAAAAATACTTCCCAAGTGCTCATTACTGCTTGAAATCCAAAGAGTGATTTTGTTAAAATAAACCAGATCTATTTCTGAAAGTCCTAAGACTCTCGTAGACATCGAGTGGAGCTTTAAGGACTTAGCACCCAGAAAAGCAACAGCACTTATTTTTATGCTCATAATTTTACACTGGCCAAATGTATGGTTTTCTAACTTTACAAAAATGCATAAATTAATAATACAAAATAAAAATAGTATGATCCAAATTACCTCAAGGCTGAGATACCATGTGCCTAATTTCAGCCCAATTTTCATGGCTGTGTTATCTGAGCCTGCATATTTATAATGGAATTACTGACAACCCTTTTTTCATAAGGAGACCCTCCTGCTTTAAGACCAATATAAATATGCTTGGACAAATTTGGTATGCAGGAAAACAAACATCAATAAAGATTTTGATACACAGAATAGTATAGACATGACAACATATTTTTTACTCTGTACAAAGACATGCATTCATCTGTAAATGATTACATTTCTATCTGTGGCAGAATGGTAGTGTGGGGCATATGAATCTCACCTTCAAAAGATATTCTTTCATTCTACAAGAAAATGCCGGCAAGCACAGGAAACTTCAATCAATGTCTTATATTCGAAAACTATGACACTGTCAAACTGGTGTCATTAAAGCTAACTAACCATATTAAACGAATATTAAAATATAGGTTTCTTTGCATAACATAATGAGTAAAACTGCTTTTAAGTTTTTCCCTATGCTTTGAGGTGTAGGTGGCATTTTCATTCCAAAACTTTGAAGTCAGAACAAAATGTACAGGTAGAGGGTACTAGATCAAATAATAATCAACTTCAAAAAGCATTTTGGCTGTTAGATGTCCCAAGGCTAATTTCCTCTAGACATTTTAAATGTAAATGTCTAAACTCATTTAAAAATTGTAAATTGGTCTAGGTTCAATCAAAAACCATCCTGACACAGAACAGGGAGACTGGGCTAATTGTCATTTGTTTGTCAAATGAATTCCATTTGGAAAGCAATGAAACCTCCAAGCTAATTCTTTTAAGGTGAGCTGGTAGTTGTATTATCAGTTAAATGCAGTAAAATGGATAATCACATGATGATAATGAAAACTGAACCTATGTTAGCACTCAGGCTTAGTCTGCCACAGGGCATATAGTGATGGAACTTAAGTACTGTAATGTTCCATTGGGCACAATGGCACCAAGTCTGCTCTTTAGCCTTACAGACACTTTCTTTGCATTTTAAAAAACTTTATCAAAGCACCGTGGCAATGTAGAAAATGTCAAAGTGAAATGCACTGTAGGCAAATTGAGATTTCATTAAGTTTAAATTTATTGCTTTTGACTGATGTATTACCATGCTTGTTAAGAACCAGTAATTTGGAATATCTGCCTGCCTGGTAAAATAGCTTTGTCTCCTTGCGTAATACTTTATATGGACTTTGAAAGACCACAGTAATTAAAAAAAAGTGTGGGTTATTTTATTTTTCTAAAGAACAATTTCAAATATTTTAAGGTCCCTGACCTAGTGGATCAATAGACATATGCATGTGTCCCAAGTGTGTTGTTGGTGCACTCAGTAGAAAATTACAGCACTAATATGTTATTTTTTTGCTTTGGTACAACATTGCACTTGCTGACATCAGAACCTTGGGAAACACAATTCTACTTGTTCTGCTGCTCTCTGAACATTTTTATTGGAAATAAATGAAAGTGTTTGTAAGAGATAAGGAACCCAAAAAACTGTTGTGAGACTGCTGTGCAGATGCATACTTTCTTATATAAAAATATACACACACACACACAAATTGTGCATATACATGAGTTTGTGAACAGGTATATAAACAGACAAAGCAGAGCTACAGCTGTATCTGTATCGTGGTAGAACACGTACAGGTATTGTCTGTGTTGCACAGTATATATGTCGTATAGCTTGCAGGCTTCAGCTCTGGCAAAAGCTACATTTGAGATGTTGACATAAAAAGCTCTTAAAAGTACTCTGGTGCTTTTCTCACCTTCAGGAAGGGATTGAATCAATAGTGTAGTACCAGCACAATTTCTGACTGATGAGGAAGGTTAGGCCGTCAGGAACAGATTACTGCCCTTGGAGAGAGACCTGGATTGAATTTACTATATTCCAGATATATTTATTTACACTAGGTGCCAGGGTTTTATGGCAGAAGTGACAAAGTTTGTGAAACCCAGGAATGCATTATCATGTTATCTGGTATCTTAGATGGACAGTCAATATGAACAGACTGTAGGCACACCTGTCCCAGTATCCAGTTCACCAAGTAATGAAATGGAAACAATAAAAGTCTTTGAACAAGCAACAGACATTTGAGTCTTTGGGATTAAACAAGAGGACTGTAGAATTCAAATGGGTTTCCTCTAGTGCTGCCAGGGCAGCCATGTCTGCATTGGTGCCAACGCTGAGAGTCACGCAACAAAGCTCAACTTGTGTCTGCCCATGTGCTCCCACCCCACAGAATATGGATATACTTACTTCTTCTTGGGGTGGGGGCAGGGGGTGAGAGAAAGAAGAGAGTTTTAAATTAGACCTATTTTACCTACACTTTCAATGAAACCTCTAGTTGAAAACTGAGGAGAAAGTCATGAGTGGGATTCTATGAATTTAATCTGCATTTTTTTTTCCCCTTTTAAAATTAACATTCTGAAGATTAGGGCAGCCTGTGAGAATTAATGGAATTAAGACACAACCATTTGTCACCAGAAAAACTTATTTCTTTCTTCAAAGGGAAACAACCTGCTTCCCTTCACCCCAGTATTTCAATTCAGAATCTCTCGAACACTCCCTGCCTGCCACTGCAGATTTACCGAAGCAGGACATGGCTGGCTCTTCAGAACCATAGCCCACATCCACCAAATAGAGATTTTCAGCAAGGGCACTCACCCCTTTTTCCAGTGGAACCTCCAAAAGCTTCCTTCTTGTGCTCCTCCAGGGCAGAGTTTGCCAAGGGGGTCTTCCATCACCAGCAGCGGCCAGCCTGAGCAGGGGGCTCCCAGACTCAAAAGGCATCCACGTGCACTACAAAGCCCCAAGAAAAAAGAGATCTCACCAAAGGTGGGTGCAAACCTCAAACCCTGCTTAAAAATAAAGGTTTTCTAGTTTTGTTTTTGCATGTTGTACAAAGGCTGCACCAAGTCTCAATAAGAAGGGTGCAGAGTCAAAGCAGGAGCTAAGGTAAAGCTTTTATTTGATAAAACATCTGGTTTTTTGCTTTAAGACACATATGTGCAGTTCCCTTTGAAGTCCAGAAGAGCTATACAAGTCTACACTTGAGGGCAGAATTTAGCCCAATGTGATAACACAGGAGCTTGTAATGTGAAAAAGGAGTGTATTTATTACATTTTAAGGAATTTGTGGGTTAACTCAAATTAGCCAGGTAGGACTAACACCTCTGAATAATTCTCCCTCTCAAGGCACACTTCAGAACACTCTAAGAATTACAACTAAACCCCACCTTTCTGCTTTCTTTTAAGGCACTGGACAAAATTTGCATTTTGGAGTAAGCCACTAGCTGGAGCTAAAGACCTGTAGAGCTAATCCACAGGAAAGAAGAAAGGAAGGGGGGAAAGCCACAAGCCTGAGGAGAAATCCAGACTTCTTAAGGCAGGCCTGGAACAGGTTTCTGATTGAGTTGTGGATACTGGCTATCACCTGTTAGACGGACAGAAAGACCAGCCTAAAAAATGAAAACATCCATATACTTGAGTTAATGGCTAGCTGAACTAAACTGGAGCAAAGCCTGATTTTTAACAGCAGAATGAATCAAAACAAACACACTGAAAAGAGCTTTTTAAAAGCACCCAGAGGAACAGGGAAACAATGAAAGGAAAATCGGAGATACTGAAGAAATAATTAAAGGCAGAAATTAATTTTTCAGTAGGGTTTGGAATTGCAAGTGAATTACTTAGAAATACAGAAAGCACCTAACAAACCCTCTGACCCATTTACTTTTAATTACTGATATTGCAAAGGCTTTTTAATGCGCCGATGTTTAAACATCATCTAGGAAGGTGCTTTCATGCCAGCAGGAGAAAAGATCTCTTTTTGTCGATAAAGATCAATTTATCTGTGGCAATCAGATACAATATATCAGGTGGGAACTGAGCACTCCTTGGTTTTGAAGGGTCAGAGCAAAAACCAGAAACACAAAGAATATTCTGCACATTCTCCTAGTTCAGTGGCACATACACAGGGTTTGATCTTCCCGCGTAACATGTAGCGCTGAGAGGACTTCGGTGAAAACAATAATCACTCTGAATCATAGAGCTGCAAGCAAAATGTATTGCAATCTTTCAAAATCTTTCAAAACGTCACCAAATAAGTGCCTAATGTGCCAAATGTGACAAAAAGACCCAGCTTTCCCTGTAAGGCTTCCACAGGGGAAAACCAGGAGTAAACGCTAATAGGGAGACAGGAAACATTTCTTAAGTTTCTATTTGTGCTTTTCGTACCCCAGTTGCAGCAGATACAGAGGCTGGCAGGCAGGGCAGTACAGCTGGGGCAAGCACGTATATGCATAAGCTGAACGTTCCCACAAGGGCTACACGTGTCATGCTAATATCATGCTGCCTTTGCCATGATTCAACAAAACACTAACATATGAATGCAGAACCAAACATTTGCTTAAGAGCTTTCTTGGATCTGACTGCTAACTAGTCTCAAGACAGGTACTGAATGTATGGCTTGATTAGTATATGGAGGCATTTGTTTTTCACAGTAAATTTAGCTTCTAGAGGGTCACTTATGCGTCACAGAAGTGGCCATGTGAATTTCCCCATCGTGGCGATTTTCCTAATTGAAATAAATCCTTTTGACCAGCTGGTATTTACTAGACTCCTAGACCCAGTTTGCGTAGGCAGCATCCACATCAGCGGCAAATGCAGCTCCCAGCTTTCAGCAGGTGCTAGTAAGACATTCTGCTTTTTCAGCAGTGGTGGCACGTTGTTTTGAACCAGCCATGTATGACTAGCTATTGTCATCCGTCTGCTTTAAGGGATCAGTTTGGTTGCTGTGCCACTGTAGAACTGACTTCAATAGTTTTTCTATGCGTGTGTGATCCAATCAGAGACAGCTTTCAGCTTTCCTGGGAATATATTTTATGTGACATTCTCCTAAGGTTATGCTGTTCTGAAATGAAGTAGATCTTTTTTCCTTTTCTCCAAGGATAACAAAATAATAATAAAAAAAAATTCCCCAAAGATGAAAAAGCACACCTTGAAATTAACATTCTTACTGGGTTTTACATACACGACTATACCATATCTATTTATTTCAGACACTGCATTCGTAATATCTAATAATATTGAATGTGACATATTCTTTTAATAACTGTAATATGCAGTTTAATAAATTTTAATATATACTCTTTCTTGATACATAGCACTAAGTCCATTAAGCACTTCTTAAATTTAAACAGAGCTTTCATATGTGAACATGAGACTTTCTTTCCTGACTCAGGATAGGATTTTTTCTTTAAAAGCAATTTCCACTCAACTACTTTCCCAAACCAACAGTCTGAAGATTTTCTCAACAATTTCTCAATAATAGCACAGTTCTGACCATTTATCCTTTTCTTTGAATTGTACAAAAACCCCTGTGAGTTAACACCACCTTCAGAACTCTTTTACATCACGTACCAAGTGTACTTACATGCTACTCCACAGGACCAGAGAGAACCTGCACTGTTTCACTGCTCCAGGCAGCATTGCAAATGAAGATTTTATATTGATATACTTAATGATTCAGAAAAGTTTCCTCTGGGTCACTTTGTGGTGTCTGTCATTAAGTTCTGAAAATCAAGATAGAGTAAGACATAAGAAACTTAAAGAACTCTGTGTGTACTTTTGTATGTTCTACTTGGATGAGTGAAAAATTTAGCCAGGGCAAAGTACAATATTCCTGAAATAGTGACTGTCTTTATTCTATTGCACACACACTTTAACAAGTCCTGTATCAGCATGAATTCAGAATGGAGCAGGGCAGACTCAGGCTTACTTGAGGCCAAAACCTTCTCTAGTAGTAAGATTCCAAGAGCTGAGCTACAAGCTGAGAAATGTATAGAGCAGGTAAGCTGAAAGGCAGGAGCATTGCCTGCAAGACCAAGGAAAACATACAGTGACTCCGCTTCCCTATGCCACCCTGTGCACCCGTCTGTGGATTCAGTCCATGGGCAGTTGTGGTACACCTGATCCTAACTCTTGTATGTTATCCTATAGAATTTCCTAGAAAGGAGAGGCACGATTCTTTTAAGCAATCCCCTTGTGAATCTTGTCACGAGGATACCACGGCCCTGGGACTGTGTGGAGTACAGTGGGAGGTGACACACCAGAAGAAGAGAGTTGTGCTGCACAGAAAAGCAGCATATAACGCAAGAAAAGCAGGTGAGGACCAAACCCGTGAGCATGGTGTTTGTTTGGGGCTGGAGAAGCAGCAGAGGATGCAAAGGCAGTAGGCACAGCATGTACGGGAGCACTGAGAGCTGGCCGGCCGGGGAGCGTGCGGTATCACCAGGAACCGTAAGAAATCGCACCTATCATACAAAGACATTGCAGTCATTTACATAGCCTCATCAGCAGTGTGAAATGGCTCCTGGTGGAGTCAGACATTTGGAAACAGATAAAGCCCGTAAAGAATGCTTCTTTTCTCCCGAAGAGATTAATGTAGATGTGAACGCATTAGCGCTGTTTAAGGGAGAGTATTCTCTTTGACAGATAACCGGGATTGGGAATATTAGATTACCAAATAATGGACCTTTTAAATTCTGTCATCATTACTTATCAGGTACATTAGTTTAAAACCTGCAATTTTGAACTTAGCATTATTGAGCTTTTGAAAGATTAAATTACTGAGCTTTTGTTTGTGAATGGCTCTGTGAAATTTCCTGAAAAGGATAGTCCTCGTCCTTCATTGTGTAAATGTGAATGCCAAATAACATACTTTATTGATATTTACAGACATACGAATGATAGGACTAATGCACCTTAATGTCTGTCTCCCGAGTGAAAAGCCAGAGCGTAGTCAGATAATATGGTGCACTGTATCCCTTTTGTAAACCTGTTTGGAAGAGTTAGCCTTTATCCCCCCCACCCCCTTCCCTTCCTGAAAACCTTATTCTCACAAGTAGCTTCTCATATGCAGGCTTGCAGCACAGGCTTCCTTCTAAGGGTCGCTTTCTTTTACTCATTAGGTAGACCAAAATATATGTAACTTCAAGTTACGGAGATAGCTTGCATGTACAGGTTGGCAAGAGTGCCACCCATGTCCGCTACGTTAAAAAATTAGCTATTTATAAGCGCATCCACAATTGCATTAGATAGGGAGGATAAAGCCTGGCACTCATTAGGTGATCAGCCTCAGTCAGGGGTTTAGGAACAAAATACCCTGCTGTGCAGTGAAGTCCCCCAGCTGACTGCTCAGTGTTTTCTCAGTGGCCTCAGGAACAGGGCAGTTCTGTGACATCTTTTGTAACAGCCATCGCAGGGTACTTGACAACTCTGATGACAGAGGTACCACCCGTATCCTGGATATGGCAGTCTGCGACCTTCTTCCTCTTCCTCATACTGAATGGTGAGATTGAGTCATCAAGGCAGGATTTTCAAAGCTGAATAAAGCAGTTAATCTCGCAAATCCCTTAGACATATAATGCAAATTGGGCATTTTCCTTATACCAACACCTTTGAAAATTCCCACTGAGTTTCTCCATTGTTCGGTGAGAGCAAGACTTTTTTACTTTTTCAAACTTTCCCAACTTTTTAAAAAGTCAGTAGAGTAGTGAGCCAATGAATATGAAGAGTGATAAGCTACGGCCATGAAATAGAAAAAGAACATGTTTGTGAGAATATATGTTTGTCTAATGAGGTAGGTTCAAATTATGCTCATTAAACAAAATCAGAGAAAAAGGAAAGACATACTGTAAATATCCCTGACTCTCTATTAGACCCCAAATGTAGGTACCGCCTATGCCCAAACAACTCAAAACACTTGGAAACAGTTTAAAATATATTTTGTCATGGTAGTTCAGTTTTTATGTTGGGTTGTTTTTTCTAAATTACCATGTTTTTTCTTGCCTCTGAGATAAAACCTGTTCTATTTGGGAGCCAGACTTCAAACAGATGAATGTTCTGTGTATGTTAAAAGAAAGGAAATTATTTCAAAAACAAACTCTCTTCTTCTGAATGATGCTTTCTTCCCTCTTCCCCCACAAATGCAACTTACTTTCAATTTAGATGCAAAAAACTGGACATCTATTCAACATATCAGTTCAGCTAACAGTGAGGAGCATGCTGTAGCTACAATATTCATGAATTGCTTATCAGGCCAAGCTTAAAAGCTTTCCAAACTCTTGTATGTTCTTAGGTGTCTTTGACACAAAGAGAAGCTTCATTGTTGTACTTGGATACTTCTAAGACTTGTAAAGTGTCACACAACCATCAAAAAAAGCAACCAGGTTACTCATAAAATATTAGTTTCGTTTTCTCCTCAAAATGGTATTAGTTTTGTTAGCACTCACTGAGAGAGAGAAAGATCAAAATAATATACTTGCACTTATTTTTAATTTACAGCAATTATGTTGAATTTCACTTATATCGCTCCAAGTGTAATTTGAATCACATTAATAAAACAATATTCTTTTCCAGAGATTTAAACTGCATTAGCTATTTGTCTCCTAAATCATTGACTGTACATCACTCTCTACTAGCGGTACATTTTAAAAGACATTAAGCACATGCAAACAAAAGAAAAAATAATCAAGCCAAAATGAGTATACTGATTTATCAACCTCAAATTAGCAAAGCTGTTTATAAGAACACTAGATTATGCGGTGGGAGACATGAGTGCATCATCTTTCTGTATGATGTAAGAGTATGGGTTCTTTAACAGATCTGGGCAAAATGAAATGAGTCAATATGGCTCATTCCAGCCAAGGCTAACATCTGCTTTCATATTTGGGGAGCAATACGACTCAGAGACCCATGAATGCTTTTCCTTGCCTTTACAAGCTCTTTTCATTATGCTAAAAGCTCATTACCATTTTAATTTCTAGATCATGATTCTCATTAATTGCTACAAAAAAAAAAAAAAAAAGGCTTAAGGTTTGAGCTGTGCATAGTGCTGGAGAGCTTGCATGAGCATTGACACAGGTCCTTTCCACAGTGACTGGGAACGTAGGCAGTGGCTCAGCTGATTAGTTTATTGCACTCTACAGAACCCCAATATATGGGTGATAAAACAATTTCTTTTCTGAGCAGTTGCCTATGAGGATTTTTGTACCTTCCTTTGAAGACAGAGTTAGAAATGGATCCCCAGGTCCATCACAAGATTGTAAGATCAGTTAGCTGAAAACAGATTTCTCTGGTATCCTCCTCAGAGGCGTAAGGCCTCAGCCTCACCGGTGGTGAATGTCTCTGACTGAAGCAAGCAGAACTGTTGGGAAAGAAACATTTCTGTTCAAGGTGAATGGGAGAATATGCAAACTCCTCAACACAATCTCATTCAGATTTACAGAAACCTGTTTAAAGAGCACATCCTAGTAAGCATCTTACTTCTACCATCCCAGAAGAGTTTTTATAAGCATTTTAAACAATATTTTGTTGACATGTACAATGCCACAAACACCCAGTACCATTTACACAGGCTAGAAGACAATATCACCTCCTACCCAATGGAATCTACAATACTCCAGTGAAAACAATGGGGAAGTAAGGAAAGCCAGCTTTTCATTGCTGTCCCTCCTTCGACCTCCTCCTATTCCACTCCTACAAATCTTTACATACAGAACTCATGAAGTCTTTAACCTGAGGGCAGCCGCACACTGGCCTTGTGATGCCCAGCAGTAAAAGCCATTGGCTATGGACAGAATGTGTAATGTTGCATGGCAGGGACCTCATAGGAACAATACTGATACTACAGTTATGCATAAGGCACTAGCAATGTTGTTTATGTCTTTTAATAAACAGCCTTTCAGATAATGAATGACAGATGGGCTTTAGTTTAGGACACAGAATATAAAGATTACATACTAATAGCAACAGCCAGGAAAAAAATGTGATAGGCAGGGACAAAGAAGAGCAAACAAGAAAGAATTTGAAAATGGCAAAGATACAAGCAAATATTTATGCAGGCTAGCTAATGTCAACCTACCTCCACAGTGCCTGGGGCATGTGGCTCCTTAGCAGGGACCCTAAGCTCCATCCAGTCTGTTTCTCAAGGGGAACGGGCTTAGCCAGCTAGAAAATGGCCTAGCACTTTGGGAAAGAGGAGATATTTCTCAGAAACGTGATTTAGAGTGGAGTCCTGAAAGAGATACTTGAGGCACTTGAGACTGCTAAATACAAAAAAACTTAAAAGCATAGCTGCGAGGGTGCTGCACTGTACAGAAGCCTCTGCAGTGAGCAGAAATACTGACGCATTTTCCCTGAAGTATTTGTATTTTGTTAGAGGTAGAACTAAAATCCAGCTGAACAAAAATCTTCCACTTGAAAAAATAAAGTTCATAGAAGCTCAGGCCTCAAATACCTGTGTTTAAAGCTCAGGTAAATGTGAAGGCAAAAATGGAGCAAACGTTATTGGAAGACGAAATGCAAATTACCGAGTCTAATCTCTCTGCAGTGATCAGCACACTCACTTTATCTGGTTTCCATCTGTCATCTGAGCTTCAAGTTTACAGGCAATGTACTGTCTGTCCTGAAATCTACATCGCTGATGAGGCATTCAGTTTGCTGTAGTGGCGAGTCTCCTCCGTGGAGATAACCAGTCTTTTTATTTGGGGAAATAGGTAAGGGAATTTAGTCACAAACATACTGGAAAACTGCAAGCTTTTCTGTCTGTGCTTTTCAAAAAATAATCACATTTACAAAGTTTTCTCCTAGAATGGTCTGGGTATACAATTTCCAAGTTCAGAAAAAAATGTTTTTGACTAAACAGTTTGTTTCAGACAATGGTGAAGAGAATGCTGCGAATGGAACTAAATGGAATTAAAAAGACCATTATATAGTCTTTTCCAACCAGTTTTCCTGTAAGTTTTTTTCCTGGTACCTCATAAAACTCACTTTTAAAGAGTATATTGTATTGTTAAATAAAAAAATTAAAAGCAGAACTGCTAGGGTGCTGTACTGGACAAAAGTGCCTGTGGTGAATGTTGAGGGAGCAGAAATGTTGACATATCTGAGTACCGAGCACTGTTCATACAGTGAATTTCAAAGGCTTTTCCTCATTCTATATGGGTTCTTATTTCAACACAAAAATTGTTCTGTGCTTGCAATAAAGCACCGGGAGCAGCAAATCTCAAACCAGCCAGTACATGACACGAGATGCAAAGACATAAACCTGTGCTGCCTACACTGTGGATATCAGGCCACCATTTCTACATAACTTCACCTACTGGGTCGCCTCATAGGCAGGGGAAAGGCAGAGATGTTTAAAATCAAACCTACCTAATTGCTAAAATCAACTCTGTGGAATCCATGTTGGCTTTGTGACTGTTGGGTAAGAATGGCCATAGCTGACTTGGGTATTAGATCTTAAAAATAAAAAAGCTGAATTTATATATCTGAAATGTGCAAACCTTTTTATTTATGCATATATACTTTTGCAAAAAGAAAAAAAAACCACTCCTGAAACACAACCCTTCTGTGAGCAGGCCCCCGATGACAAAGCTGAACCACCTCTAAATAAATCTGCTGCTGCTCTTTGTCCATTTATTAAACTACCTAAAAAAAAAAGTAGAACACCAAAGTGCCAAAAACTTTAATAAAACAGATTAAAACTCATAAGCCCTGTGCGCAACAGGTGTTAAATCTAGATGCAATGTGCATTACGTTACCACCTGTGCTCATCTTATTCTGGCCAAAACAATATCCTTTGCAGGTGTGCAGGAGAAGTAGGAATGTAACAGTGCTTTAGGGTAAGGGGAGAAAGTGGCAGCTTTGGCTGAGGCTTTCACATAAAGTCTGCAGTCAAAGAACATTTAGCTGCATGCCAGAGGATGACCAGGTCTGTATGCAAAAACTTCTGGGAACCATGTGCAGGTGTGGACACCGAGAAATACTTTTTGCTAGCTAAGTTTCTCTGTGTACTGCTGCTGACCCATCTGGAAATGATGGCACATGCCAGTTGAAGTATTTCCTGGGATTAATAAAGGGATCAATTAGATAAACAGTCTTTCATAGTTATCATATTCATCATATTTATGAGACAATTCTGACATTTCTTTTTACTTTTTTTCCTTTCTGCTTCAGCAGTAGCTGAAGAATGCTGATGAGATACTAATTACAGGCATTCAACCCTCAGCTGCTCCCAGTGGCTAAAGTTCAAACCCAAATGAAAGGGTTTTGGATACAGAAGTAACAAATCTCACCGGTGATCCTGGTTTCTCAGCTTCTGTGGAGCACAGGTCCATTGGGAAAGCACTCCTTGCTCCATGAATAGATGGTATTCCTTCCTCATCAGTCCAATGATCATTAAAACAAAGAGTGAGACCCTGGAAGACTTTTCTTAAACCTGCATCTCCTGTATAGGGAACATGCCATTTATATGCTTCTTGTTCCGCTGAGGTAGGTTCTCAGTAACACTTCTCCACGATGGCCTGCATCACTTCTCCACAGCTATTTGGAAGGTAAGGCATCCAAGTCAGGGGGAGAGATGTACTTTGAGCATTTGCAAGACTTTGTTATTCAAAACACAGTTTTAAAATGGCTGTAGGAATTTAATTAGAAACTTCCATTAGGAGATTAGATGACTAGAACAAAGAAAACCAGTGAAAAGGCTTCTTATTAAAACCAGTAGCACTGCAGAATATTGATAATATAACAAAGGAATGAGTGGATATGCATAGCAAATTATTAAAGGTTACAGATAAATGTCCAAAAGTTGCTTAGTTTCTGGTTATCCCAGTATATACAGAAGCCACCGAGACAAGATGACACATGGTCCCTGCCCCTGCAGAACATGTGGCTGAGTTCAGCCAGAGGTATCAGCCAGTGCAAAGCTCAGAAGCGCAGAGCACTAGTCATTTGCATCTTTTCAGCCCTAGTGCATAAACGAGGCACAAATACACACATACACAGGTTGCAGCACAGATTCTAGCCACAAAGATTAGCAAATGTAAACTCCTCTGATAAATAATCATGACTGGCAAAAGGGGAGGTTTTGCCTGGAAAAGAACTGGAACAAGAAGAGTCTCAGGGCTCTGTGACACTGCAGAATCCCTGAGTACCCTTACTGTGCAATGTCAGCTCAAGTGAGCCTAAGCCCTAGAAAATTCTGCCTAGAGATCTGTCTTGATGTAGTCAGAAACTTTCACAGGGAATAAAAAAAAAAAAATCAATAAATGATTTAAGATCAAACCTGGACACAATTTGATTAAGTTCACCTTCCTGGACTTCAGATGAGTTGTTGCCACTCAGTCATATCTTAGCACCTACTTACTCAAAACAGTCCTCCTGTTTCCATCCAAGACTTGTCCATATTCACAGCAGCCATCAAATTCCCACTTCTTGCAGCTCTGCTCTCTGCAAAAACCTGACCAGTGCCTAGTTTTATAGTTTATACAACTAGACCAGTCTTGTTTTAATAGTTCTTTCTGATACAGTCTGGCCCACTTTTGAATCTACACTTCAATTTTTCAAGACTCAGCCAAGTCAATGGGTTTGTAGTGTATATGGAACAAATAACTGAGGCACAAAGCATCTTCTTTTTCAGAACAGAAGTGCTAGATTTTTCCAAAGCATCAGGTGTAAGACTGTTGGTTATGCCTATATAACATTGCAATATTGAGCTGCCCAGGGCTACCTAGCCAGTAAAGCACTATGTTGATGTAGGTATGTTGCTGTCAGTATCCAAGTTCATGCAGAGTTTGATCTTTGCACGATACTTCAGGAAATATAGAACAATGAATTTAATTTTTTTAAAATGCCTTGCTTACCAGGGATATACAGAGTCCATTTCTATGAACACAGATGAATATGCACTCTATTATTGCTTGAGAAAGACCTCTTAAGTAACCCAAGACAAAACCAGTACATGGCAAGGCATGCATTGCCTACCTCACCCTTAGCCTTCTCACAACCAAAGATCCTTCCATCTTTTTCATGTTCTGGCAGAATCCAGTGAGCCAGCACTGCCTTGTTTGTCCTTGCACTGCTCTAACAGGCTGGGACAGCTGACCAGTCTCCCTTCTCAATTCCAGACCCTTCTTAATGTAACTTCAAACGAAAAGCCACTTTTCTGGAGTTTAACAGACTTACAGTTACCTCACTATTAGTCATACTGCAAACCTGATAATACCTACTACCCTGCCAACGTGGGAGCCAAAGCAGCACAGCTAGCAACTGGCAATGGCAACAATCTGACAACTTTTGTTTACAGAAAAGGAAGTAAACCAAAAAATGAGCACACAAAGATTTACAGAGACGTTTCATCTTCATTAACACAAGACAGCATTTTAATGGTTACCAGTTACTAAAAGGTTAATAAATTTGAATATTTCCAAGAAAAAGTAAGGGTATTACAAGATTAATAGATAGCTAGATGGATGGCTGTAAAATACTAGAAAATTGCTGATTGCTTTGCTAAAGGGCAGAGGCAAATTACAATCATTGTCTTTTGTTCTTGTGAACCCAAGGCATTTTTTTTTGTAGTCAAGTTATTTTAAAATGAACCATACAAGAAACTATGATGTCCCAGGAAAAAGTGAATATAACCCAGGCCATTTAAATGGGTCATGAAACCATCCTGAAGCAATATTGAAACACCCCAATATATTTGCCCATTTTACAGGCTTCACACAGTCTGTAAAAGTCTAGAAGACGTGTCTTTTTAACAATACTACAGTATCTTAAGGTCAATGTTATGGTAACACAAGCTTCCTTCCTTTCATCACAGAAAGAAAATTGCACAGCTACTGCAAGATAAAATCCCATCCAGTTGTACAAAAATTAAAAAAAAATCCATCCTTCTACACTTTGTGCTGATGAAACTAGATGGGGTCACCTGCTTAGAAAAGAAAGAAACAGGGAGGAGAAGCATATAATGGTACCAGAACATCTTCCAAACAGACCTTGCTTGGTACTATAATAAGTTTCTGCAATAATTTTTGTTCTCCTGCTGAAACAAACTAACCCCCTCAAATCCAAACATCACAACTCCTTTACCTTTTCAAAAGTCTGTGATAGTTCCTGAACAATTATTTTAATAATACTGTGACCATTCCTTTTAGAAACTCAGAAGAAGAAAAAAAACCTTTCCCTCTGAAGAAAAGTTAAACCATCTCCAGTCCGTGAGGCTGTTTTACACAAAGAGGACAGTTGCCTTAGCTAGACTCCCATAGTACCTGTAAACTTCTTGTCCTAGTGTTAACCTGGACTGGAGTGCCCTTTTAACACATCCTTGTTTTGTCATGAAGTACAATGATTTCATGCAAGAGTATAATAATTCCTGGGACCACCCCCCCCCCCCCCCAGTTCTGGCCATGGTTGAGAGCACCCTTGAATGGAAGCTCGGCAAAGGAGGGATTTGCTCTGTGCTCTCCCTAAACCTCTGCTCCAGCAGGAGCCTGGTGACACTGGCGAGAGCCAGGGCAGCAGACCAGGAAGGCTCTCCTGGCACCGTTCCTGATGATAACCATCAGGCTGAGAAGGACCCTGGCAGCTTGGTCCAGAAGCAAGGGGTCCCCCTGAGGACAACTGGGATCTTTGGAGGTAAGCAGCTTTGGGGGCCTGTTGGGCCCCTTTCCTCTTTAGGGAAGAGCTCCTTGAAATTCCACTCAAAATAACTCTAGTATTCCTCCAACCACACAATATCTGCTTTAAACTTATGTTTATATGGTAATATTTAAATTATAAAGCAATAGCCTTTCACCTTTAGGTTCCTGACTGGATTCAAACCCTCCTCCTATGGGAAATGAGTTTGGTGGCCTAAGCTGAGTCTCAAGTAGACAAAAGTCCTTATCTCTAAACTCCAAACATAATTCAGCACAACATGGCATGATTGGAAGTCCCTGCTCAGGAAAAGACAAGGAATGAGCTTGTGTCAGAAGTAAATTACCTAAGTAATCAAATCAATATTGAATTCAAAGTGGAAATATCAAAATTATCAGGTGGTGCTGTGGAGGCTACAAAATTGCTGTTTAGCACAATGTTTTCCAGCTATATTCAAAATGAGAAACGTCATTTAGAGCAGATAAACTACAAAAAATGAGGTCAAAGCTGCAAAGAAGCATAAGCTGAGAACCTTAATAAATTAAAAAATTTCCTTGAGTAGCACCTTATCTCCCTTGGAAGAATGCATACAGTCTGGAACTGTGTATCTTCCCTCCTCCCAAGTATGAGGCAAAGAACGACCACGATCTGCATCTCAGATACATTTAAAGATGGCTGAGCATGTGGTAGAAACAGCATTTAGAGGTGAGTCCTTAAGCAAACTCTATGAGTTTAAAACTGGATATCATATGTTGTGGCAAAATAGCTACAGAAAAACTAACAGATCGTGAAGTTGTAATAGATTCAACACAAAAAAGTACAGTTCTCTCAGGTTGGAGGGGATAAAAAGATGTAACAGGCTGTGAACCTCTCCACCTGATGATGAAAAAAGCACTTCTTACAAAAAAAATAAAAATTGTTGTGATCCTTAAACCATCTCCTGGTCAAGTTAATGTGACATTAGATTTTCATGTCTTCCCTGCCTGTTCGCTTTAGTGTCTACCCTTTACTCACAACAAAATGGATGACAGTTTCATTACAGAATGGCATCACTTGTCGAACTTTGAATTACTGATCATAAAAATATCAGTTATTCTTTGAAGGATTGTTTGAGCACTTTTTTTTTATCAACATTACTGTTTAGTGCAATGTACACAAGGGGTTGAGGGGGGAAGTGATGGTGGGAAGAAATCAAACCTGGCTGAAGAGCTATGAGTTTGCAATACCTTACCCATACAAACAAGCTTCTATCGCAGTTATAGGCAGCAGAAATAAAAGGGAGCTTTTTGGCTCACAGCTATAAAAAAAAAATTATCATAGTGATGAAGTTCCTCAGCCATCAACAGAGCTGTGATAACGCTGTTTGATGATGATTTTCCCATGAATGTTAAACAGCCGCCACTGCGGAGGAAAAGGAGCTTATCTGCACCTAATACTGATCTCTAATTCCTGCCCTTCTTGAACCATCCATTTTCTAACAGCATTAACTGGGAAATTTACATCCCATCTTAATGCTGCTAAAGAGGACAGGAGATGAAGAGTAAATGACAGCAGTGTAATGAGGATGGCTTTTTTCTCCTTTCTCTTTAATGGCTGAAGATTTACACAATTGTCTGTAAGCTTATATAGAGAGCTTACCTGAACCTTTTGCCAGCATGGATTCAACTTACAGGAGCTTTTGTTAACTAAATACACATAAATATTTTAAAGGAGGTTTAATATTGTGACTTCAAAGAAAGCTAAAAGACAGGATGAGAAAAAATATTTTTTAGCATTTTGATTATGGATAAAAATTGCTAATATTTCTTTCTTAAGCAGATGCAGATGTATTTCCAAAATACAAAAATCAGATTTTATAATTTTTTTTTTTAGCAAAAAAAATGCTTTTCAGTTTTTTTTATCATGTAGAAGAAAAATCTTTATTCGGGTTACAGAATTTTAGTGAAGAATTATCTCCAAAACTCAGAAACCAATGGTTATCCAAATACATTATGTAGAGCTGTATTTCATGTCACCCACAATATGGATTGCTTTCTGATCATGTAGCTTCCATCAGAATAGAAGGCGCTACACCGCATGGCAGAAAGGACAGTAAGAATGGAATGTTCTAATATAGGAAACCACAGCAACAATACTTGGCCAGATTCAGTCAAAGTATTTCTATACATCCAGATGATAATTTCAATGGAAATTAGAACCAGTTCAAGATGTGCTGTTGATATTCAAAAGGCTCTTGGTCTGGCTCAAGCTTTTGCTCAGATACAAAAGACTAAATGTAATTAGCAAGCATTTTTTTTTAAATCGGGTTTATTTTTCCCCTCCAAGTCTTAACTTACTTCATATATATTATTTCTCCAGGGTGTGTAAAGAAAGGCTGTAGTTAAAAGGAAAAACACAAAATACTGTTTAGAAATGCAAGGGTGGAGGCTTTAACTCCTACTCATTAGTATAACTCAGGGCAGTATAGGTGTGTGAAAGAAAATGCAAGACAGGGGACTTTCCGTTTTTCAAAGACACTTTTGATAATCTATTAATTTTACTCTTCAGAAATCTCAGTGTCTGTTTAATACACATCTTCTCCACTACTTCTGTATCAGGCATGCCACAAGTATTAAACACATACAAGATAAATATGTATCCATTCATGCATGTATATCCATACGCACATACACATATGTAAATATTGTATCAAATGTATATGACAAACATCGCATTAAAAAGTACTCCTACTAATTTTTTATTCTTCTTTCAGCAACATTCATATATACTTCCCCTCCCTTTCTCCATGGAAAACTGTAACTGTACCTTGAGAAGAGCTTCTCAGCAGCATACTGCACGTCTGCCCATGCACTTACCATTCATTGCTCCCCTCATGAAGGTTCAAGGGTCCTGAACCATTGCTGTTTTCGAAATTGGAAAGGACAGCAGTCCCAGGCCAATTACTATTGCTACGCTGACCGTGGTGACATATATACCTGGAAGCACATGTATCTCAGAATAGAAACTTACCTTATGCTTAAGATAATAGTTGGCACTTACATTTGTAAAACATACTTGCCTAAGACCCCAGGGCCTAGATCTTTCAAAGATGTATAGGTTTCTAAACTGCTTTACTACCTTTCATTTAGGCTTCTGTTTTGAAGACATTAGGACACTCTGTAGGTAGAACCCAAGACGTCCAGCACACGATGTACAGGACTGATTACTGAATGATAAGCTTGTGTGGTTGTCTTGTTTTCCTACAGTAATCTCTTGGTCCTAAGAGGCTGACAAAATAAAATAAGCTAATTTGTAATCTGTCATTATTGTCCAAAAAAACAATTTGAGCTTCAATTCAATCTAGCCAGCCCTCAACTCAGCAAATTTGCCTTAACTTTCTTCCAACCTTTTAAAGACACCTTAATTACCTGCTATATCTGGATCTCCAAGAGTGAAATAAAAGTAATACGTACCAGAGTAAATAAGTTCATCTGAGCACTTCCGTTTAAGGACCAGTTCTGGCCAAAACCCAGATATTTTTTTGCCAATGATAACCAGTTTTAAGTAGTACATTGCCATGACCCAACACTACTTAGATTCCAGAATCACTAATGAAGTTGTCACATGGAAATCTCCACAGAAGAAACAGAGAAGCCTGCACTTTGTGATGTACAGATCAAACCAATTTCCGAGGCTGGGAAGGTGTGTATAATCCCATTTTGGTTTTGATTTTCCTTCGAGCATCATACAAGCCTCCACTACAGTTGGCATTTTGGCAGATACATGTCCTGTCACAGACTGGCTTGCCTTTTCCAAATAGGTCCCAAGTTGTATCACTTTGCCCACCTTTCATATCTGAAATAACCACAACTATTAATCCACCTATCTGCATAACATACTAGTATTCTCCAATCTAACTGGCAGCCCATCCTTCCACGTTGCATGCAACTTCTTGAAAGAACAAGAACACAAAGGAAGATGTTTGAGCTCAGAAGAAAATAAGGATCATAATACACAGCAGAACACAGATGTACAGGACACTGGAAAAGAATCTAGGAAAAACAACAAGCATTCATGTCTCACTATCTCTCTCTAAGGCTGTAATCCTGAAAGTACCTCGCTACAGCTAGGTGAGAATTTTTTACAAAATGCTATTTCCAGAAAAAAAGTGCTATTTTCATTAGAATCAAAACATTATCGTTTTCTTTTAAAATCAAAATGAAATATATCCATCAGGCAGAAACTCCCTTTGAAATAATTGGAAGAGGTTTGGGGTTTGTTGTTTTTCTTTTTAAAGTAAAATTCAAACTGATACATTTAAAACAACTGAATTACACTTCCCATGAATCACTGCAGTATATTATGAAGAAAAACTCAGTTCAGTGTTAAACCACACCAAAGAAAACATCTGTTTGATCTAACAAACTAAAAAGAAACATTTTAACATTGTTTATGTAACTACCCATTACACTGAAAAATCAGTTTGATATAATGAATATAGAAACATCAAAACTTCAGCATAGCAGGTATTTCTGTTTTCAGCCAATTCTTCCACACATACACACAAACTTAGATCTACATTTAAAATTGGTTTACAGTTTGCTGTATGGGAGAAGGCAAAAACCAAGGTCAGCATGGTGGTGTTCCCCACAACTGCAATGAATACCCAACCTTCATTTTGCTGCCCACCATAAATAAATACCAGTATGAAAGAAAGAAAACTAGAGAAAAACAGTAGAGGTCCACCTGCACTGCATATTTGAAATGAGATTAAAAGATGAAATATAATTAAAATATCAACACAAAATTTCACCGTCTCAAGTTGCAGCATGTACCATCAGAATCGCTGTTGGCAATGCAGAACACCAAGTGCACCAAAACTGTATCTTACTATAAACTGCAGGATTTTTTTGTGCATACAACAAACATTTTAGCATAACAGGACATAGTCAAGATGCACCTTCAACTGTACTTCACAAAATATTTTCTCCTGGGCTGCATGTTAGGGAAGAGAGGGGACAAGTAAATGTTGAAGGAAAAAATACAGACAGAAATTAGAGGTTTATAAAGAAAGCACAGACAAACCCTTAAAACAAACAAATAAAAAAAGCCATAAATGCCATCCAAACTGCTTGAATATATCATGATGCCCCAGATTGTGTTAACACTAAGCCTTACAAAGAGAGATGGGGAAATATGATGTGGCATAACTCTGCATTTAATCAAGGTGAATCCCTCTCTGTTGATTATCAAGTGAGGATAGATTTCCTGCTCCAATCTCTATCCTTATACATGAAGAAAGATACTGCAACTGATAACATCTAAAACCATAATAAGAAATAGAGATTATGTTAACTGTTGCTTAAGAAGTTTCTTTGTACCAGAGAAACAAACAAATTGAGGGCTTTAAAAAAATCAAAGGGCAATTCAATGTTGCAATTCTACATGAACAAAAAAGGACTAATAAAGGGCTGTCTCCTCTTGTTGCAGGCAGATCACAGAACTCTTGCTGCTTCGAGCATGTCAGCAGTGGCTTCCTACAACCACCACCTCATACCAGCTCTGGGAATACATGGCTAGTTAGCTTTATCTTCAAAACTGGATTATATGCTGCCTGTGCTAGCTTTATTGTTGTACCTGAGAGAATAACATGAGGCGGCTATGCTTCTGTGAAGAAAACATTCAACGTACCTGAACATGCAAGGTCTATTTATCATATGTGATGTGGCCTTTTGTGCCCCACCACCCATCTGGAATATCAAGCCAGAGTTCCCTCCCAGACTACAATACTACTAGATTGTATAATGGAAATGGATTTTATTTGGCAAGAAAAATAAATGAGATACAGAATGAACAGCCTGCATCAGAGACCCCTAAATCAGGATACAGAACAATAAAACTCCCAATATGCTTGACTGAACTGAAAATCACTTCCCACTCAAAGGCTGTTCTGGGAAACGTCTAAAGCTGTAATATCTCATGCTTGAGAAAGCCAATGAACAACTGGATCCTGCTGTAGTACAGGTTCCTGACTACAATGAAGCCAGGAAGTGATTTGCAGGTGAGAGATAACAGTGACTGTCCTGTAGTCCCAGAAGACACTGCAAAGACATTGCAAGGTTATCTTGAGCAAGCGTGCAGTTCACCTCAAGTGATCTGCCTCATCCTTGTCTCTCCCTCCCACACACTGGCTCACAGATGAGGATGTGGATGTCCAGAAATTCACTACCATCAGCTTTACTGTTTTTCATTCGATACAGCCCTAGTATGCCCTAGAACTCTTCATGATGCTCATGTGGCCACCCTTACTTCTACAGTGTGTTGACATATCCTGGGCTTCTTTTGCAAATCAGTATCTTCATTTCAGTCAATGCAATTAGGAAATAAAAGAAAAAAGAAGAAAGAGGGAGTCATGCCAAAGAGTGACTTTGTATCTAACCACTCAATACTGGGCATCCAGACTTGATCACATAGATGGAAGCTGTAAACAGTAAGCACAACAAAAGATAGACGTAAATATTAATCAGCCTAAGTTAACTTTTTACACACAAACCCCATAGTGTTTTGCTTGTAGCTGCAGACTTACATTCACTTTTGTGAATGTGTCAAATTATGATGCTTATAATGCAGTATTGTGAATTCAGCCTGTGCAAAATATCACCAATGACATTTTTAAGTGGTCCAGTTTGAAAATGTGACCCTTAGAGACTTGATGAATAAAATTAGTCAACTCTGTAACTTTAAAATAGCTCTTTTCTAATTAAAGTGTGATGAAGCTTTCAGCCTATCTAGCTTGGGATGCAGAGTGCACGAGCAAACCAATTAGAGATAGTGGCAAAAACAAAATGGTGTCACAAAAAGATTTACCACATCAGTCCCTCCAGTAGCTGTACCATTTCTGCTGATAAAGGTGAAACAACAGCTACTGCTGCAGCTAAGACTGAAGCTAATGTTAAGCTGACAAATCAACTTTTAGAGTCTTGGGAGATTCAGCAGAGCTATCAAGAGGCACAAAGGCTACTAATGCTTATGTCATACTTCTCAACTCTCACATTTTACCCAGGAGACACCAGATTTTTTTGGCTTAAAAATTTTTTGCTTTTTGTATTCTCTTGGGCAAAAAAATCAAAGAGGCCCATTAATTCAATGAGAATTTCACATATCTTGCTGCTTGATATTTTTTTTTTCCACCAGACACACTATTTGAGGTTGAGAAGTATGCTATACTTTGATAATGACACCCTGAAGGATAGCACTGGTAGAAAGATGAACATACAACAAAATCCCAGCTGCTGCCATTCAATGCACACATTCAGTACATGTCGATGCTTGAATTCAGGTGGAGAGACCACCATATATCATTACACTGCCATTCAGGGAAGCCTACATAATAAGACACAAAGAACAATTCAGCTAGTATTTGAACCTACACAGGACAGAAAAGAGAACAGACTGGTCTGGCTCTTGTAAGCAAGCATACAGCTAGTAATAATCTGTCAAACATTTGCATGCCTTGTGGTAATCTGGTTCACCACTGCTCAGAGGACATGATTACATGTGTACTTGAACAAATCTCCCTGGCTGTCTAGTGGCGAGCATTAGTAGAAATGGGAAGAGACAAACAGATAGAATGTTACAAAAAAAAAAAGCAATGATTTTTATGACAGACTTTCCTCATGTTGTTCCAGTCTTCCGTATCTCAAAATACTGGTAGGGCAAATATCAAAATTTGGCGCAACTTGAAATTGTAGACAAAAGCTAAAAGCAAAGCAAGTGTTGAAATTGTAGACAAAAGCTAAAAGCAAAGCAAGTGTTAGAGGATAGTCCAAAGTAAAGTACTTCTTGTGTTAGGTTCAAATTTTGTTCAAAGAAACGCCATGAATACAGCTTCTTTGTGGTCAAAAGCACATGTGTTTGGGCACCTGAGGGCAGAATTACTAGACCTTCTGCACAATATGTGTTACCAAAATAACCCGGTGTACTCTGTATTAACATTCAATCATATCCCACGTGGCAGAATCTTAGTAGCATGAGTGGTAAAGATGTAGGAAAAGTATGTAGCTCAGATTTTAAAAATCTATATCCAGCTTCAAACAAATCTGTTCTCCTTTGTTTCAGTTGCAGATAATTTTGTAGCGAAACAGTATGTGCCTAATACACATTATTCAGAAATTAATGCGAGTTATAAAAGAAATTACAGCTGCAAAGTTTCAGAACTCAGTATCCCAGTGCAGTTCACCTGTTAAGTTCATATCTGAAACTTAATTCAAATTCTATGTGTGTGGCTCCTCAAAGCCATAGATTTAATTCAAGCTTAGCTGCAACATTATTATTATGAAGAAATAGTAATTAAAAGACTAAGTTAGCCAGAGGAATTGGGAAAAAATGTAAGGCAAAGCATAATTTTAAGATGTAGGTAAACATGGAAGAATGATGTCTAGTTAATTACATGCAGGAGAACAGAAATAATATGAGTTAGGAGCATGACATTATTGAAGGTAATAACACCCAGTAATATATCATAGATTATATGAGATAAGTTGAAGAAGAGTAAACTCTTTACAGGTGCAATCAGCAAAGGTTACAAGTAAGTAACCACCTTAAGTAACTACCATCTATGAATGTGATATGAAAACTGGCCTTGTTTTAGGAAACAGTACGGGGATGGTGGTTGAAAGCCTGTACAATTAGCACCCTGTTTTTCAGGTGAGGAAGAACAAAAGCTGACAGAAGATGTTCTGACTCATTGGATTAGCAATACTTGCAAAACATAGTGAAAAGATCTGCATTTGACATAAGATGATGTAATCATTGTGGCAGAGACCTTCGGAAACAGGGAACCATACTGTGGACTTAATGCTGGAAACAGGAACTAGAGGGGGAGAGTTCCTAAACCTCTAGAAACTCAGAAAAAATTATAAATTCCCCAAATTAAGATTTTATTTTCAGTCTGCAAATAAAAGAGGAAAGACATCAGAAAAAAGTACTACTAAATGTCCAGCAGAAATACATTTCTAATTGACTGAGGCCATTCTGCCTTTATAATGCTGATACCTGTATTTCTGATTTTGTCTTACCAGAAGACTTTTTCTAAAACTGTCAGTTTAAGCAGCACGTGCAAAATACAATCTGATTTTTCCTGAGGCCAGCGTTTCTTTCAGGGCTCTGAAAGCATAGCTCTGATACAAATCTACATCTATGTGTGCCTGCTGCATTAGTGATCATCTGCAATGGCCTGTCTGCTGTGCGAGATTATGGGGATACTGCAGGCAGGGGGCAAGGGATCAGCCAGGATGTGTACAAACTTCAAATTGCTGGCTACACCCCTGACTGAAGTCTACATAAATTATGTCCACCACATCCCCATCATTTATTTCTTTTGTCATTCCTTCAAAGAACTTGGTCATATTCTGTCTGACAGGATTTATTCTTGGTAAAACCATTGCTGATCTTCTTTTAATAACCCCTTCTCCTACAAATACCCAGAGCTTTCATCCCTAATGATTGATTCTCATATCTTAACTTTCAGCAATATATCTGAGGATAGCTATTGAAAAGCAAGTTTCATCTGCCAAGGCAAGTATAAAGATGAACTCAAGTGGCTCTATGCTTAAATGTCTATGTATCTATTTATCATCTGCTAAGGTACAAACAGCTCATCATTACAACCACCACCACTGAAGGCGAAACCGGTATCCTTCACTCCATCAATTCTAAAGCAGGAATCCAGTGTCTCAAAATACCAGTTTAACTTTTTTGAACATGAAAAGGAAAAAATAACTATCACAGACATTTTCTCTGTCAGAAAACCATTTCCCACCCTCTCCACCAATACGTCTACTACAGCTAACACACATGTACTAAAAAATGTTGTAGTTTGTTCTAATACAGACCTGCAACTTTTATAGTTTCAAGCTCCAAAATATACTGGTTTACCATATTTTATTGGTGAGGTTTTATGATAAAATTGCAGGTAATAATTGAGGCTGTCACATATTCTAGTATTAATACTCAGTCACTGAGTGGTTTATTGTCGCCGGTTTTAAACCACAGAGAAAAAACCATGGTATCTGTTCTTCCTTATACTAGTCTGTATGCCTGTGTCCACTCTAGAACTAGCTAATGCAATTCCATGTCAGCATTTTGTAGGTCTTACTACTGCACTGATGAAGAAACTTCAGTTAGTCTGGAACTCAGCTGCTGAAATTTTGACTGACACCATGCATGAAAATCACATTATCCTGGTTGTAAAAAACCTTCTCTGGCTACCTGTAAAGTACAGGATTATGTGTAAAGTCCTAGTTATTAACTTACAAGTCCTTAAATTGACTTGGGTTTGAATACCTCAGAGACATTCTGGAACCATATATCCTCAGTCGTTTTCTTTGGTCTCAGTCAATTGGATTAGTTCTTTTTGGCTGAAGACATTGAGCTACAGGGCATTTTTAGTGTTCGCTCGCTTCTCATGGAATTCATTAACCATGGAGGTCAGACTAGCTGACTCTCTAACATACTCTAAATCTGAACTTAAGGTACACATTTTTAGATTGCTTATGAGGACATATAAAAGTTATATGATCCTCTCTACTGGGTATCTAAAGTCTTTTAGATATGTACATATCCATGACCGTCAGTATTTCAGAGCTAGAATTAGTCTTGTCTCAGGGTTATTTTCCCCTCTATGCTCTGCAGGAAAAAAACCCTCACTTTGTATTATTGCAAATTTTTCCCAATAACTTTGCAAGGATCTGCAGGGAAGAGGCTTGGCAGATGGAAATCCAATGCTTAGACAAGACATTCCTATTTTTAAAGCATGTTTGACAACATGAACTAGATCAATATTTCCAGGAAGCACAGCAGGCGAAATACAGCAACACTCTTTAAGTTTTCGAAGTCTTTCATTCAAATGTTATCAGTAATTGCTTTTAAGATATTTATAACTGTCTTCCTTTTTCTCACCAGTACACACCCAAAGAAGTTGCCTTGGTTTTAGTCTGTCTGCACCACAATAAATGAGCACTGAATTCAGACATTAGATCAAATTAAGCTCTGATCTAAATAATTAATAAGACTAGATTAGATCATGATTTTGTTGTACTAACTAACAGGCACTCCTATGAACCCCTGCATGGTGTGATGATTCCTACATCCCACAACGGTACTGCAGGTAGACATATTCTAAATTATAAAAGCATAACAAACTTAAAAGGTTGACTAATAAGACGCACAGTCTAATGGTATTTGATTTGGCTCTCCCTCTCTGTCCTAGAGAAAAGTCGTAACTATAGAGAGGACAATGCAACCAAAACAGGGAGGCATGGATGCATCTAATCCATGAACATTGTCCCTATATTGGTATATCACATAAAGAACCATTCCCTATCAGCAGTGTATGATTAACTGTGTCTAGAGCTTGCATGCCAACAGTTACGGGTAGATGTCATCACTTTAAAAAATAAAAGCTGTTTCTATAGACATGCAAGACAGCTTGGTGAATTTGCCTGGTTTAAATTAGGCTGAGTGGTTCATGATGGTGTAAGGAGGGGAAAGATATTTTAATAAAACCAGCCGAATCAAACCTTCTCTGCCCAATCGACTTCTCACAGAACAGGTTGACAGGGTATTAAAAGCTGTTCCATTGCATTCTGCATTTGAAAAGGGTGCCTAGCATCTAGATTTAATAGAGCCCTAAATAGCTATAGATAATTTATTCTACTTATAGCTTTGAGTTCTGTTTTTCAGAGAATATGGGTCTTACAAAAATGGTTTCCATGCAAATCAAAACCAGCTGAAAGCTTGCCAAGGCCAAGATGTAATTTAAGATGGCATTTAAGCTGCTCTGTCTTTTCTGTCTCTAGAGATATCATCATAAAATAAAAGAATTCATCAGGTAATGTTTTCTTCATTGTTCAACTGCAGAATTCTGAAGTGAAAATGATAATTAGACATACAGTGCTGTCGACACATAGTTTATGAGGAGATTCTGATTAATTAGCTATGGTAAAAGGTTTTTATATAGTCATAATTAATTTATATTTCAAGAAAAAAGGCAAACATAGTACACAGATTTTAATATTTCTTTCCTCTGACAGATTTATCAAAGTAATTCTGAAGTCCTGTTGAACCTACTGCACTTCATTGTTACTCTATAAAGTGGGAAATGGGCATCTAACAGCACAACTAATATTGACTTTCCTGGGAGTCAGACAGCTTAGCACGCTCACATCATTTTGAAAAATGCATTTTTCCTCTGCTGAACCAGCAAGTGAAACCACTGTGAACTACTCACCAAGACACACCTTGGTCTGGAATACATTGAATCGGCAACACGAAATAAGGATGTAACACACAAGTTGCCTTTTAAGTTCTATCATACTTCTTTCTACTGAATTGACCTGATTTATAGCAGGGCTGAGGTCAAAAGGTGATTATTCCATATTTCCTTTACTTTTGCATATTGAGTATTAGCTAAAAGAGTTTAGACATATTGTCTTCATATATTGCCATGTTAGTTCTATAATCGTGCTCACACTCAAATCCAAACTCCCCTAACTGACCTCACAGGCTACATGTTGATTTACACTATGGTTAACACCGTTGTGAGCCAACCAGTGCAGCAGGCAAAGAGAAGCATGACAAACTCCAGCAAATTCAAGTGTGTAAAAGAAATGTAACTGGTTCAAACCACATTGTACAGAGAAAGTGAGCCTATACTTGGGCACAGAAAACAAAGATGAAGCCACAGAGACTAACTGGTGAGTCTTCAGTAGATTACTGTCAGGGATTAATTCCATCCAACTAAGAGAGATGAAAACCTCACTGATCTTTGAGATCTTCAAACTGCAACACTACGTTTTCAGGTCTATTAGCCATAGCACCTATATACTATGATATGAAGTTTCATTTTTTCTGAAAGAAACACAGTATGAATTCATGTTGGGTATGAAGCTAAAGGTACAAGCACACATGAAATCACCAGATACTGATCAGGGATTGCTGTTCACATATTTTAGTCGCTTGTTTGGAGAGAGACTTAGAGGTTAAGTCTCTTCTTGGGACATTCACCAACAACCACTGGAGAGAGCAGGAGTCTTTCCAACATAATTTGGCTCAGCCCTTTGAAAATGCTCAGGTGGCACTTCAGCTATGGGCAGAATTAGAAAGACTGCCAAAGAATCTGTTTCTTCTCTTGCTTCAGCAAGAACCTTAGTGATAAAAAGTAGCTTAAAAATCCTAAACTGCAAGATTACAAGTAATGTCCATTCAATTTCTGGTTAAGCTTATTTGATGCAGTATATTACTTAGAATGATTTGGAGCTATAAAAAAAAAAGTTACAATAGTAAAGATACCTGAATAAATAATTCTCAATTAAATGTTAGTACCTAATTATATTAACTTATAGTAATTACTGATTCAATTACAAAATTGAAGATTAACCTGAAAATGCAGAGCGGCTAATTTATTTTTATGATAGCTATACACTAATAGCACATGTAGTTCGGCTTCTCTAGGCACAAGCAAGCTAAGGGTTATTTTAGCACTCGTTTAGGAAGCTAGATTATCTTGCAACACTTGAAGAATATCTGACTAGAATACCTACTGAATTGTCTCTGACACAACGTCACATTTTATTATTCTTTAGTCTCATGTATCTTGCACAGAAATAGGGGAAGAAATAGACCTTGATATTTATAATCTCTGTTTATGGGTTTTAATTTTTTCTGGTCAAAATTTGCATGGAGTGTTTCATGTCAGAATCTGACTTTTATAGTAAGTGAAAGAAGCAAACATATTTCCTAATGCATTTGCATTTGGATTTTGTCTCAGGAACAGGAAAGTTAGAGAATGTTTTTTGGTTCAAATTTGGGTATAGGGGAGAATAGGTTCAATTGTCAGTCCAAATTATTTTAGCTCAGTATTTAGGGAAAGCTTTTGACTATTAAGAACAGTGAGATAGAGTAAGGTGAAGATGACATAGGTAAAGCTCCCTTTGGGTCGGGGAACATGGACTAAATGAACTTCTGAAGTGTCTTCCAGACCTCAGATTTTATAAATGCGTGTAAAATAAGACTTTTGGCATTTTGCTCTCTCATGTAATTTCATTATTTTATTTTTTCAAAAATGCAGTAAAATGAAATAAATTGAGAGAAAATTATCTTTTTAGTATATTTAGCATACCAGAAAAACTGCTAACTTTCTATATTGTGTGTGACTAAGGAAAGAGTTTTGCCACAGATTTGTACTTTAAAATCACATGACTGAAAAAATAAAAGCATGCCTTGGAATCTTAAACAGGTAACTTCTCCCAAGTCAAATCTTCAGTGATGATTTACTTATTGTGCTACTTACAATAAATATCATGATTCTCAACTACAAAGATAACAAGCTGTATTTGTGAGTGGTGCATGTCACATATTTAAGAAGTAACAAAGCAGTAAAGATTACTTCACGTGTACAGATTATGTATTATTTGTTAGTGTGTCACTTCCAGTACTCTTTCTTTTCCAAGCAAAAGTATAGAAAACATGTGATTAACTATGACACTTTATGTGTTAGCTTTTACCCAGATAAATGTCAGATTTAGATAATCCTATGGGATCTATGCTTCAAATGCTTAGAAACATGACTCTGGAAGTTTAAGAAAATATGTACATATATCTTATTGAGATTAGTATACCAAATAGTACAGTCCTGCAATAATAATGCATGGGGCAGGATTGAGTTTAGCAACCATCTCCAAACATTTCCTATGTGAATTAGTGGAAACCAAGTATATGGTAAAAGGGAGTGGATTATTCAGTAAAGATGACTGTTAAATATATCATTTCTCCCTAATCCATCTCTGTCCTAACACGTTTTTTAAAATTTCAATCTCAAATATATTTGTAACTTTCAGGAAGATAAAATATAGTATATATGGCTTCCAAAATGGACTGCTGTGGATAATTCTTTTTACTCCAATGCACAGGCTTTAGCACAGTTAATTGGTTTCTCCTCTGCCATTCCTTTTTGTTTATATTTTTCCCATTTTAAATACCAAATATCTATAGAATACGCAGATAAATAAGCATCAGCATGAATACCACTGCTGTAAAGGTAACACATTTTCTGTTGTAACAGGAGTTCCTACAACTGGTCAACTTTTTTTGCCCATCATGGACTAAAGACTATCTGCTAATAGTCTGCAGGCTTTATGTAGTATCACATTTATAAGGCATGCAATTCTTGGGAACTGAACCTTGCAGGAAAATTTTGTAATTAATCCTCAGGCATTCAAATCCTTTTCCAAAATTACTTTTGCTTTTGAATTTTGTCTTTTAAGACACAAAGTCAAGTGCACTATGACACTACCTTACAGGGAGAATTTATGACTTGCAGAGCATCTCAGAGATGTAAATAGTTTTAAATGCATACTTACTGAGAAGGCTGCTGTATTACCTAGATCTTAATTCTTTGTCACATACCATGTTGCTATACAAGAAAGTGGAATATTCCAGGCCCTGGCAATTTGTGCTTTTGACTTGCATTCTTCATCAGGGTCTCAAACTGGAAAAATATAAAGAATAAAGACAATTAAAAAAAGTCATAAAATTATTTTTACAACCTCATTTGAGTTTTGGAGAGTCAGATTTTTTCACGTTTAACAAATCTGTCACTACCCAACACAATGTAAACAAATTATATAGAAGTTCACTGTTTCAGCACCACTTCTATCTCAGTCTTTCCACTGATTTACTATATGTTTCAGTTACTTCCAAGACACACTGTATTACTCTACATTCTTATGAACACTAAATATTTTAAGAATTCTTCACTATTAAGAAACTGGTAATTTGAGTGCATGAAAGGACCACAGGAGAGGCAATCAAACTTTCCAATACAAAACAGAATTTGACACCGTATGTGTGGAAAAAGAAGTGTGAACAGCAACATTAACCTTGTACACGAGACCTCCCTTTCCCATTGCTGTTAAAATCTTTCATGCTGGTGATTAACTCACAAATGCAAAAATTACACACCTGTCTGCCAACTTCACACAGCTGCATAGATCTTGCTGCTGATCCAACCATCTGCAAAATGCAGCAGCTAGTTAATGAAGAAATCCATAGCACTCTTGGGAAACAATACTTAATATGCCAAGTACTGCCTGCAACTCAAGAGAGGCATCCATTCTTTGGTACTCTTCATTAACAGCACTGGATTCCTTTGGGGACCCCTAAAAGGACAGGCCAGTCGGTTTTAGTATTTCTGAGTTTTATCAAGGGCTTGATGCAAACCAGACTAGTTTTGATTCATACACCAAAACAGATAGGCTGGAAGAATCAATCTCACTGATATCTATGCATAATAAAACGGTGGGCAGCAAGGAAGGTGCAAACCTTCAAAAAACCCACTCAGAAATCCATGTCAGGTAGACTTCTGCTGTGTACACATACATAGAAAATATGGGATTGGGGCTTTCTGACACTGAAGTATATGTAACTAGATATATTAGGAATTTAGAGCAGGAACTATAAATTTAGAATGTAGAGTACTGAGCACTGATTTAACTGGGCCCTTATCAAAACATTGATTTCCTCAGCAAAGAAAAAGAAACAGACCAATGCTGTTCAGTTTTGAAGGAAAAAAAAAAGGGTGAAGAAAATATACTGGGTACTTAAAATACAAATGATGGGCTGTTAAGGGCTAAGTGTGATACAGATGTTGTCTCCATCTCACAAACTATATCCTTCTCTTGGAAACCAGCTTCATGTAAACTGCAAATAGGCAAGACACCATTTAATGAGAAAATAATAGGCTTCTGTATATTTTAAGTATCACATCTAATTTTTTTAACAGCATTCCAAACCAAAAGCTTTTAGAAAATTACTGCTGAAAAATAATGAGATACAATAAAACTATGGTTCAAATGTGTTAAATTATGATGATCGGTCTGACACCTTCTATGTAGAATTAAGAAGAAACGATTTCAAAAATGCTTGATGATTTACAACCATCAATTCCTCATTTATTTAAAGAAATAATTCCTCCTGAAGAGTTTATTTCTAATCAAAGACCATTTAAGATACTTTAAAAAAAATTAATAGCACCCACTTAATGTGTGTTCTGTAGACTATTTCATCTCCCAAAATATACACACCAATTACCTTACCTTTTGCACAGACTACACTATCCCAAAGAATTCCAATGTGCTTTGCAAATATAATTAACAATATGGCATGTCAACTTCCACTGCTGATATGCAACTGCTATTTCAGGAACAGTCAGCACTTGGCAATACTGTGTAAATGTTTAAAACAAAACTGAAGAATCTGTTATCTGTTTAGGGGGCAAATATAATCAATTGACTTGGAATTTAATCAGGATTAAACATTGGCGTTTACAACCCAGCTCTTACTATTGCATTCCCATGGCATCTTGATGGTTAACGTCCTTTAGCTGCATAATGGATGATAATACTTGATTGGATGACTTGCATCAGAAAGAAGGGTGCTACAGAGTGAATAAGCCTGGGTTTTGTTTTGCCTTTTTTTTTTTTTTAAATAAGAGAATTCAAACATTCTTCAAAATATGCATTTGGTGTAGCTAAAAGGAAAGCAGTTTTGGGGTAGAGGTAGGCAGGCTGGTTGCAGCAACTATGGCATCTAGAAGCTGTTCACACTACATCCTTTCTGTTTTCAGCTTTCAAGGGATTATCAGGCAGCTAGCTACAGGCAGTCCTCTGGGTATCACCTGGCATATTCCTGACATACTGCCTACAGTAAAATGAGTTGATTATTGTAGCTACAGAGACCCAACACATTGGAAGAACCTCAAGCTGGTCACTCAGGCTATCCATAAAGCCTTGATGCCACAGTAGCCCAACAAAGACCACCACAGGATATACTAATGCTCTTAAACATAGCACAAAGCATTACAGCGAGAATACATAATGATTTTATGGTTCACAAATTTTGTTTTATGAAACAATAAATTGTGTTTACTTTCCCTGGTTATAAAGGAGGATGTGAGAATTCCTGGGTTGTTCCAAAAATGTAAAGCAGGATCAGCAGTAAAAGATGTTGAAGCAGCAGCGTTTCCCTGAGAAGCAGCCAACTTACAAGTGGAATATGGATTAGTGTCATCAGGAGCAGCAGCAAGAGCTGCACAGGCAGCCTGATGGGGCACTTTCTCACACATCATTCCGCAGTCGTACAGCTGAGCCACTCAAAAAATCAGAGCTGAAAAATTTTGTCCAGAACTATCAAGCAGATTTGCACCTTCCTACACTCTGAATTTTACATTTTACTGAATAAAGATGAATGAATATCTTATGTAGCAGGTGTAATTTTGATCATCAGGAAAGAAAAATGTAGCTCTACTACTGTAAACAGTAATGCCATGAACTAAAGTTTGATGTGCCATACAGTATCTTTCCAGAAGTCTTAAATCTCTTGTTGGATGAGGAAAATAAAAGCTCTTTTTAAACAATTCAGTCAATCTCTTTTTCAAATTCTTTTTTATTTGTGAAAACAGTAGCTGGGAAGTCTCTAACATGTTCTGATATAATTTTCTTCTTTAACATGTCGTTTTGAGTTTACCCAAATACTCTCATTAATTGTAAACATACAAAATATACAAGAAATCAGTCTTCCACATTGATTCAGTGGTAGCATTAATTTCAGTCGCTAACTAGCTATAGTCAACAAACCTGCAGGGAATTTGTGTATCTACTTTTCCTAGTTGCAACTGGCTGGCAAGTTCAAAAAATATGAAAGCATTAATTACGGAATGACTGATATTCTGACTGCAAATATAATTTTTATTAAAAAATATAGAAGACCTACCAATATTTATACCATAAAGATTTTCAAGTGGCAAAAAATATTTAAATTTGTTGCACAAGTTCAAGAATCTATTTTGTCAATTTTAAAACATTCTGAGTTACCGTAAGGCAAATCTACATCACCTTACTAGGTTCAGTTAAAAAAAATAATTCTAGAAGTCTGGATTTACCTTCTTAGATGTCTCAAGGCAAGCATCTGAAATTGCAAGTACCACAAGTGACAGCACACTTTTGAAAACAAAAGCTTCTATTTCCAAAGCACAAAAAGTTATTATTCTTACTGACTTTCAGATGCAGACAAGCCTTATTTATTCACCATACAGACACAGAACCACATGTCTAGTTTATTTGCTCTTCTCTGGACTGAGTTGGTTTCTCACAGTGTCTTTATTTCTGTCACTTGAGTTTGTTCCTATGTATCTTTTTGTGTTCTTATTAACATTCTAAAAAAGTTGAAGAATTCAAAGTAGTGAGTTTTCCAGTATGACTATCTATAGTATTTACCATTATAATGTCAGCTTCAAAAGACTTTCATGCTACCTAAAGAGTTGGTAATTCATTGTTTTACAAAAGCTTCTGAACTTTGAGGATTTTCTCATGTTCTCCTCCTGCTTAAGGTGAAATAGCTTTGACCATGAAGAACTAGCTCTGCAAGACTTTAAGGTAAAGATACAGTATGAAATACCTCCTTATTCATAGACTGTTCATTCCACAGTATAACATAATCATATGACTTTTACTACCTAGCACCTCCTGGGAGTAGGTGCAAAATAAGACAATTCCTAATTTTAATACTAAAGCACAACTTTCACCAGAGAATTCCTTTACCCCGATGGGTTATTACTTTGTGCCACCAGGAGACACGTCAAACTTTTTATTCCCATCCTACAAATGGCAACACTGAGGGAGCAAGACCCAAATACCGATCAAATCTGTAGGTGATACTGGTATCACAAGCAGCAGCTCATAACTTCCAAATCCTACTGGCCAGTAGCCTCAAATCGTGATCATCGGCCCTTGCAAGTAGTCAAATTGACCATACAGACATAATAACTATGCATTTAAATTAGCCAATTTGTTTTTATAATTACAAGTTTAATCTGAATTATGTGTGTGTAATAAAATTTAGAACTACCCTAAGTATGTTTCTCATAGTAGATTGCAATTTTTAATTTCCTGATACTCTGCAGATGTCGGAGAAGGGTTACTGCAATCCTTATGTCTTTTAATATACCCTAAAGATAAGTGAATCAAGATGAAAAAATCCATGAACCACAGGCAACCTCATTATCCATAGTTTCTGTGCTGTTCATTTCCTAAGGACTGTTCTATATGAGGGAAGTTATCTATAGTCTATATATACTATAACAGCAAAGATCTATTTTCCATGTGCTACATTTTCCCCTCTCTAAACTGTACTCCCCCTGTTGGTATGATCAAAAGATAGCCACTTGTCCTCAAAGAGAGAAGTATAATAAGCATTTACATTTATAAGTTTTATCTTATATTTTTAGCAAAATAGACAAAAAAAATCAACATAAATGTTATACACTCTTAAAAACGAATTAGGCCTTAACAGCTAGCCACCTCATTTTGTTCTAAAATTCAACAAACTCTGAGAAAATCTCTTCTTATACAATCTTTGGATATGTCATTTGCCATTTATATTTGATGGCCTTAAGGAAAAAAAGTTACAAAAAGGTATTAATGCAAGTAGATAATAAAGCTGCATTCTATAAATCTATAGCAGCTTACAGTAATCATTAAAGCATGCAAAACTCTTTCATCTATTCAAAAATATGCAGTGCACAGAATGCCTGCTAAGGTGCATGACAAGTCAGAGTTAAATATATATTAATAAATGAATTAGCTTCATAAATAATAGCCATAATGACATTTTAGGAGACAATAAGTCTGAGGATTGTCAGAAAATGGTTGATGTATGAGCTTCACGTCTCAGTGATTCTTCAAAATGAATAGGCTTTGCGAGATAGTTCAAACCCACGACCAGCCTATTTCCTTGAATAATTTACTTGTTGTCAATTTGTACAGCCACATTACACATGCAAATTGTGCTGCCTGTGCAAACACCACTTGGAGATGATAAAAACAAATTTACGAAGGCTATAGAGGAAGGATTTATTTCACTTTCTCGCCCAGGTCAAGCAATACATGTATCTGACGATTGTGTGTACCCAATTTTGTTGTAATTATATCAGCAAATTATTCTTTATAATCTTATTATTTTTAGCAGTCTCCTTGTGCTTGGGATAATTAGCTTTCTTCACTCAGTGTAAAAACAATTCAACTTGCCAGCTAGGCAGGGCACAGCTCCATTATCTGTTTTGGGTTTAAATTTATTCCCTATATTCTTGGACACTTTGTGTAAATTAAAAATTTCATAGTCCCTAATACTGTACACGCTGTTCATTCAGTGATGAATTAAGGTCCCTAAACCTCTACGTTTGCTATTAGATATCTCACCCACTTTATATGTTAATCTGTGCTAATGAATTCCACAACCCCTAGCCACAGCGAGATGACTAAAATTATTACCACTTACAGAGATATGCCTTTTTCATTTAAAGTTCAATTCAAATTGCTCCCATAAACAGTCTGCCACACAAAGATACCTCCTTTAAAGAAGAGTTACTTACCTGTAAGTAGAGTTCTCTGAAGGTAGCACTATCTTTGGATATACATTCCTCAGCCACGTGACCTCTGGTTTGTGGTGGGGGGAGCGGATCCATCCCTTGATAGTTAAGACTTTTTCCTCAAGGCACTTCATTACCTCTGTGGCTCCTGTGCCTCAAGGGTTATTTTACCACAGCCTGTCAACACAACTGCCCCTTGCCTCCCAAGGCAGGCCCTGGACGAGGCTGAAGAGCAGGCAGGCTCTTTAGAGAGGTGGCTGTGGTGTTGACAGAACATCTACAGAGCAGCTTTGTACTGAACGAGTCTCAGGTAAGTGTCTTCTTCCCCCTCCAGATAGCTACCCATGAGGCCATCGTCCACGGCAATAGCAAGTCCAGCAAAATAAAACCACACAGAATGCCACAAAAAATGCTGGCATAATATATGTAGCACAACAACAGTCACCCACAGGTCAGCTTGCCCATGGTGCAGCTACTCGCACTTTACAGAGAGCCTGGATACATAACTAAAATTCTACCAGTCTCAAAGGAAAACAAACATTACAGTTTCCTCAATGAAGAACAGCAATACCCTCTGCTGAGCAACTGTGTTTAAATCCAGTAGAGGGCATTGGTATACACAGAGACTGAATAGGTTCATTATAGCAGCTTGAAAAATCAGCTGTTATTTACATAAATGAAACAATGGCACATTTCAAATATGGTATGGAGTATCAAAACTAGCCCTTCAAAGTCAAATCAACACAAAATACAACTAAAAGGATCAAGATTCTTACAAGACTTTCCAATTACATAGACCTTTATTGCAGTACAAATACTAAACCAATTAATTTTATCTAATATCCTTGGAAAGTATTTAAAATAGTGCTGTTTGTTTCACAAACTCAGCCAAAGAAAGGTTAAGTGCTTTGCTTTAGCTCCATACATGAGTGCCACATGAAGGAACTCCTAGGCTCACTATTGCACTTCTAAATACTGTCAATTAATACACAAAGAAAAACTCACTGAGAGGTTAATAAAACTGCTTTCTGACACTCCTTGTGTAAAACCTGTCAGATGATATTTCATTTAGCGATATGACAGAAGAGTGTTTCTCTTCTACTGCCAGAGCAGAAGAAATTTATCCAAGATCCCAATCTAGTATATGGACTTTGTGTTCATTACAACAAAACTGGGACTGAAGTATTTGGATTGCTGAAATCTGTCCTATACTAGATGAATACCATAAGATGGGGTGATGTCTACATTGCAGTGAATTATATGGCTGCAGGTGCCACAAAACATGTTCTATACCCAAAATAACAAACCTAGTTGTAACAACACAGGGTCAGATCAGCAAGCACAACAGCCGCTACATACCAAGCAGCTTAATAAATGCTGTGGCACTTTTAACAAGACGTGAACTTCATACCCTTGTTGCCCTATCATTGCTGGTATCCAAACCAGGTAGGTTAAGGTTGGTATGGGCACAACTACAACAGCTCCATTATGCTTTTGCCTTCTGCAAAAAACCTTATTCTAAGAATACAGATCATCAGCACCTTTAAATGCCTACACTTTTGAAGACCTTCCCCACCAGACTAGTTAATTATTATTTGTTCCTTGGCTCAACATAATACCTAAAATGTGTCACACACCTTCAGTGGTAATTTAAAACTTTTCTACTTGTTTGTACTCACTCCCCTCTTCCCTATCCACACATGCAGTGTCAGTACTCTAAGCAAGATTTGATCTGCTTTTGAATGGGTTCCTGAACTGCTATATCATTCAATAGTCATAATCAGAATCAATCCACATAATATACAGGACTGAAAGCTGTGGTGGTTTAGTAACTTGACCAGATATTCCTAACTGAGGGGAAGATAACTGTCACAGCACTCTCAAAACTAGCCAGCTGCAACAAGGTCTTTTACCATCACATACCAAGTTAACTTCACTAAGTAGTTACCACACTTTGCCCCAGCACAGCCACCAACCCCCTACAAGGCCTCAAAGGTCCATCTACTGTTCATGCCACTTCTTCATGCCAGTCCCTCTGTTGCCACTTCCTCACCCAAAACACACACTCCCTTCTCACTAGCTGCTCTCTCTTAGAGCTATTTAACCACTTAACAGAACCAGCCACAGCTGCACCTTATCCACATCAGCCAACCCACCGCCCCTGAAGCCAGCCCACAGCTGTATATTATCAATGTTAATTAACTCAGCTTCATTCCTCTACAGGTAACATCTGTTAGGAAGGCTGACCCTCTGAAAGCTGGCCTGACTGTTTTAGCTTTCCAGTGGAGCTCTTGCCAGTGTCTGTCAATGCCTTGAACAGTCCAAATGGGATCAAAACCTGCAGATTTTATGCTTGCAATAGACAAGGATGATGAAACCTCTTTCTACCTGTGAGGTACTAAAGTTTTAAATATCTTGCTCACTCCTCACAGGAAGCCTGTGGTAAGAATAACCGAGTGCAGATCTTCCAAGTTTCAAATCAGCAATTTTGAACAAAATGTCTCACTTCCTCACTGAACAGTAATTGTGTGCGAATAGTTTAAAGACGCAAAGATGTCTTTTTTTAAAAAGTAGATAAAGTAACTTGCGCACGTGCTGCTAATGCCTAAAACCACTGACATTTCTTTCTGTTTCTCTGGACAGAATTTTCATCAAAATGCAAACCTCAGAGGAACAAGAATGTAGTAAATGATATTATGACAAGCTTAGTAAAAGCTCAGGACTTGATTCTACATTGTTTTGTAGTGCTCTCAAGCAAGCAAATGTAGAAGGACCTGAGCAGGCCTGCTCTGATGCTGCCTGACAGAGCCCTGCAGACTAACCGTGGAGCTCTTCTTGGCTCACAGCAGTATGAGGGCTAAGAAGGGAGCACATAGCAAAGCTTTTCAACCGTACCCAGGGGATTACACTCAAGCCCATTTTTCTTCAGAATACTATCTGTTGTTACATCACTTTCCTTTTTTTTTTTTTTTATTTTTTATTTTTTGCTTGGTGTCCTTGAGAACATGGGAATGAGAGCACAAGGGGACTTGAGACTTAGATCAATTGGCAGAAGACAATCTCTGGTATATAAACCAACTGTACGCACACGTGGCCAACTTGTGTCGCAGTGTAAAAGCTCTGTGCTAGCTGTTCCATACTCTTGGCCTAATTCAAACCTAAATGAAGCCAACGGAAATCTTTCCACTGACTTAAATGGGCTTTCGATCGGAGCTCAGGCAAGGGCCCGCCTGGATTAAAGTCTTACTTTGAATGAGGTAAAGAGAGCTCAAATTACAAAACATCATTATTACTTACAACATATACTATAGAATATTTACTAATATACTTTAATGTATGGTCTTAGATAATGTTCTTTGGAGATTTCCATTAATTGTCTCTGTGATGGTTCTTGTAATGTTTGTTTAGCAAGAATTAATTTGGTTCTTATATGGCACAGTATGTGGAAAAGAAAACCCTCTGTAATCCTTTTAACTGACTTTAAATGCTCATTTGAATTTAATTATTTTAAAGGATTAATACAAACTATTTTTTAAGTTAGCAACAAATTAAAAGTTTAGGAAAAAACAGGTTATTTTATTGTCTTTACATCTCTCTTTAAAATCATATTAATTTTCCTTTCCAATACTATTTTATTGTATTAAAATATAATCATGCCAGAAAATTTTCTCATTATGTTAGCAAAAATGAATACAAGGTAGACAGTATACTAACACAATGACTGTAATCTGCTAATACAATAAGGCCTTCCTATTATGTTTAAACAAGAATTCAGTTCTTGATCATTTTGACTTATTTCCAAAACACTGTCTCAAAAGGATAAAATGTAGCATATTTCCATGCTTATGAAAAAGTTTCTGATGTCCTCATTTACTGCTAAAACCCCAGAAACTGCTAATAATGCATAATTTATGTTGTAGTAGCTTCCATTTCTGTACTAGGAAACTGTGTACATTTTGTAGAAATAAGCATGCACGTAATTATTTCTGATTAGCTAAACACGTCTTCAAGCATACGCCCGTGGAAATAGTTCAGGCCTCTACCGTGTACTGAAGCCCAACATCTAACCTCTAGCTGGTCTGAAGAAGAGAATTCCAGTGTGACAACCTGCTGTGGGGACCTGGCATGTACACAGCTGTTAGCTTTTCTAGTATCTGACAAATGTGACAGTTTCTGTTACAGTTACTCATTAAGAGTGTTTCAAACAGAACACAAGCAGCGCTGAGTTTTTAGATCATAAGCAGTACTTTTTAGCTAGACACTAGTAGCCTGCTCCCTTTCAGTGCTGCTACATGAAAACAAGAAAAGGTGTGGAAAAATGCTCTGTTCAGGCTTGATACAGTGCACAATGCCAAATGTGGTGGTGGTATGAAAAGTACATCATAACAGTACCAGGACTAAAAATAGCATCATAACATGGATTGGTTACCCACATGAATACAGGATATCCTCTTCTCATGCAAACTTGCTTAAGACTACTTCAGGAGAGCATGAACTAGACATACTGCAGTGCTATACATTAGAGTATTACTTTACAGTAACAATACAGAAAAACCAACCCCCAGAGCTGCTGTTTTTAATTACTGAGCGGACTGTGTAATTTGCTTTACAGAGATTCCTGTAGCAGGAACCTCATACTCCTGTTGCCACAAAACTATACAACTGGGACTCAAAGTAGTATCTGTAAATATCCAACAGCAGAAGGTAAAGGCAGAGAACAGAGATATAGAGAAAATTACGTAGAACCCCAAAATTCATAGAGATCCTGAAAGATTCAAATCAAACTTGATTTTACATCTAATTGCAGTAGGCCTTCCTTCTAAAGTTCAAGTAGTTTTTAATAATAGCATAAAAAATCTCTAACCTGTAATTATCATGTTACACTAGTTTGATGTTCCACAGGAATCTCGGAGGCATGACTGGTTTCATTTGTAAGTGTCATTGTTTGGCAGGTCTTCAGGACAGGTATTCAAGTGAGAAAGGAAGTTAGATCAGTTGACCAAAAGGAAATAAATCAGATGATTTAAATATTTGCTTGATGGGAAACCAAAAATTGGCATGAGAAGATTCAACACTGAATCAAGTTTTGGATACAATAGCAGCCCTCACAAATCTGACGTAGGGACTTCAGTGTTGGTCACAAGGGTGTTCTGCCTTTTCCATTTTTTCCCAGATAAAAAGACTCTATGTGGATAACTGGCTAGCTGAAAAGGGTCACATAGACATAGTCTAGCTGGCTGGACAAAAATGCACATCGCTCTCAGCTTATCTGAAGTAAAGCAAAATACACTGTCTTTGGCTGTCCTTGTTATTAATAACAGGAAGATTGCGGTGGGAAAAGAATGTTACAGGTGGGAACAGATAACTACAGAAGAGAAACTAGGGGTGGGCTTGGTATTTAGGCAACTAACCAATAATGAGCTTAACTTTTGTAATATGTATGAGCTAATTATAAGAAGGCATAAAAGGTGACTGTAAGAGACAATAAACGAAGTCTGCTGATCACTCATATTGAGTGACTGTGTCTTCCCTCCGTCGCAACAACTCTACACACAGTTTCAATGAAAAAACAGTAAATTGCAAATCCTGTGAAGCAGCCAAAAATTTCTTTCATAACTTCAGCAATCACTGACCTTTTGAATACAAATGCTTCTGGATTGCTGAAAGCTAGGGAGGAGCTCTTTCCACCTTTTTTGTCATGGAAGAACTTGTGAGAAGTCAGAATTTGTTGCAGAACTGGGGATTATCCTGAAATTTGGCTTTTAGAATTACAAATACAATGAATCTGTAATTATAAAATGAAATGCTGGTGAACACTTGAGTACTTCATTTGTGTGCACTACCAGTGCCAATTTGTGCTACAAATTGGCTTGTGGATACTAAATAAGGAGCACGTCTGGATAAAAATTTTGTCATGAAATTGAACTTGCCTTCTGAAAAAGTATCCTTATCAAACGTATAAATTTACAGGTCATAAAGATGTCACACATCTTTGAATTTTTGAAGTGTTCTCAAATTTACTTACATCAAGAAAAAATCATGCAGCCTAATAGTCTAACATCTTGATAAAACAAATGTCAATGAATGTCCAAAATCAATACATTTATCAATTACCACTTATCTGGATACCAAATACAATCAATTATTAAATGTAAATAAAATAAATCTCTCAAAAATTGATTTCCCAGATGAGAGGAAAATCTAGTTAGCAAGCTGAGTGTGAAATTTACATGTAGTTCATGAAAAAGTGATTACTTACGGAATTAATTGATTTTAGAAATGAATCTGAGGATGTAAAATTATGGCACAAAAAGGAAATGAATCTGAAGATCTGTTTCATGTCTAGGAGAAAGGTGTTTATTTTTTCCTTCCATGCATGCACAGCCAATTCCAGAAGCTGTGATCCACCAAGAAATCCCTACTCAGAGCCATATTCCCTATTACCCGTCTTCATAACGCTTAAACTTTTGCCCTTTTCTCATTCCCCTCATAGCTGAACCGTCTGTCCACAACTGCATTGTGTCCTGATTTGGTGTCATTGATTCCTTTCTCAGAAGTCTCGATACTGTGATTTAGTTTTCAACCTGCCAAATTGTCACAGAAAAATGCATCTCCTCTCATCTTTCAGACACGTTTCAGTGCAGGTGGTGTCAGCCTTATCCCTTTATCTTTTTCTTGCAGTTTGTCTGTGCCTTCCTTCCTGTTGCTCCTTACATACAAGATGTACTTGCTGAATCATATTCGATGCTACTTCTAAATCCTTGTTTTAACTGTCTCACCTATGAAAGCTGAAGGGACAAGGCGTAAGCGATTCTTCCAAATAAGCAAGTCCTTTACTGAATGCCCTGCGTATCCTTGCTGTTCACCTTTGAAGCACCTAGCACCGTGCTATTTGGCTTAGAATACTCTGTGAGCTTCCAAGAACTTTTCCACACTCTTGGAGCAGTTTAAGGAAAATGTGAGCTCTGATGCAGGAAGGCAATCCACAACGAATAGCCTTGCAAGACCTGGGAGTAGCATTTTTGAGTTTTTCTCTTTACCACGTTAATCCAAGACACTAGTGGGAACTTTGAATGGACTTTTCCACCCTTAAAGTGTAAGGTTGCTGACTCTTGTCATTCTGTCCCAGCATAAACACTTAGGCACTGTATAAATTAGAAGGTTTACTTTTGAAATAGACGCCATACTTCGCTATGGCAACTAGGACTGTTGTAAACCTCGTCACCCGTGTTTCCCCCAGAGCACTGCCGTTACCGACAAACCCGTCTCACTCGCACGCCTCGGGGCGGCAGACCCCTCCGGAGCCCGCCCGGCTGCCTCACTGCCAGGAGGGGCCCCGTGCCCCCGCTGCCCCCAGGGGGACCCCTCTGCCCGAGGCTGCTGCGGCTCTTCCCCCGGGGCCAGGGCTGGCCCCCCCGCCCCGGCACAGGCCGCCCCGGCACAGGCCGCCCCGGCACAGGCCGCCCCGGCCCGCGGCGCGGCCAGCCCGTCACCCTGCTGAGCTGCCATGGAGACCAGAGAGGCCGGGCCCAAGGCAGCAAGGCCCCCGTTGATTGGCTGCCGGGCAGAGCCCAATCGGCGAGCGGGGTGTTCCCGCGGTGCCAAGATGGCGGCCAGGTAAACACGGCGGAGGGGGAGTCCTGGTGTCGGGGCTGCGGTGCGGGGACGTGGGGGTGCGCGGGCTGCCCGGTAGCGCTGGCGGCTTGCGGGGACGGGAGCTGCCGTCTGCGGCCCGCGCCCTGGCTTGGAGCGGCGTTTCTCCTCGCGTCGCTTCTTCGGGAGCGGGCTGCCTGCTTTTCCCCGGCCTGCGCCTTCACCCGGCGGGCTCTCCCTCCGCCCTGGAGCTCGCCGCGGCCGGCCGTGCCCGCCGGGCGGGGGGCGGCGAGGGGAGGCGGCTGGGCCGGCCTGGGAAGCGATGGCGTGGGAGGGTTGGCCGGGCTCCCCCGCTGCCCGTGGGGAGAGACGGGACGCGTTTGCTGCAATACCGCCCTGGGGCTGAAAGCAATTGTAAACACATGCGGAGTGGTGAGGCTTTTAAGAACAGGGAAGGGAGGGGAAAGAAAAAAGAGAAGCTAATAGCTTCAGCCTGTGTACTTAAATCCTCAATTTCTCTCTGACATAGTAAGTATTAGAAGCTTTATAGCATGCTTGTCTAAAGCATCTGATAACTAATTTTCTGGAGAGAAACAGAAATATTTCTGATTATGCGTATTGTTATTTCTGTTTCTCTCTCCTGCAGGCTAATTATGTTTTGATGTCAGAATGGGGAAGCTCACGTAACTCTGGTGTCTTTGCAGTGACTTTACATGGCTTGGACTTATTTGAACTGGAAGATGTGGAGTGGGCTGTTACCTCCAGGACTGAATGAAAGTGATGTTGACTTAAGTTCTGATGATGGAAACGAAGCCCATGGTTCCCTTTCGAAGGAAGATGCAAATGAAGATGTTGAAAGGGTTCGGCTTCCTGAATTGCAGGAGAATGGACTTGAAACTAATGCCATCAGTGAACCTGTTGTGATATCAGTGACAGATGGAGAAAACAAATCTCAACCATGCCCTTCTGGAGTTCCTTTAAATATGTGGAATGTGGGTATTGTTACAGGTCTCAAAATGTCTGGAGCATAATTGCAACATATTCAAAGTCGAATGGCTAATCTTAAAATTTAAAATAACTCCTTGATGAATAGTCAATATACAAATCTGAAATGACATAAAATATGATAAAGTGCAGTCATCATAATATACCTTAGATTGTTTCAAGCAAGTTGAACAGAAATTTAGATAGGAAGTGAATGTAAGATACATTATTTTTTTTCCTCCTAGTGCAGATTGAAAGCACAGCAGGGAGTTTTTTCGGTAACTATGCTTTTGCATAAAGACTTGTGGGTTTGGTAGTGTATGGGCTCTGAGCTTCTTCATAACTGTTTTCTGCATGAGTAAGGATTTACAGCTCAATATATCAGCTGTTGTACTGGTGATGCATATCTGTGCAGTACAGGCATACCCTTATGCTTTCTGTAGGGGTTGATTGCAGGCATTCAGACTCAGTTGCTTATAACCTCTTGATTTTCCTGTTGCATGTAAAGACTGAAAAAAACAGATATAAATAAACAGAGCAATCTGTCTGTATGGCTTTGAGTCAAAATATGAATTGGCAAAATGTAGTTACTCTCCTCCATCCGTCTATCCCTGTAGGCGCCTGCTGTGCAAGGACTATGCTGTCAGTAATACTTGGATTGCAAACTGCCAGGTAGGCAATAGCAATCCACTGAGTGGCCCAGGAGTGCACAATCAGCATAGGTGTGTGTATTCAGCGTAACTGAATTCCCGTAAGAAAACTGTCAGGTTTGAATAGTCCTGGGATTTGGGGAGGGCAGAATGTCAGAAGTGATGAAAGATTAGAGCCAATTCTTGTTTAACACCGCCAAAGTTGGTGGTTCTCAATGTGTACATTTTAATGTAATAGATACAATGTGGATAAATAAGATATTGGGACAATGTTTGTCAGCACATTGTGTAATTTTTTAAAAAATGTAAAGAAAAAATAATTAAAAAATACTGATTTGCCTTTTCTTAATCTTGTAGAAATTTCTGGAGCTTCAGGAGAAGAACCGTGAAATGAAAACCCAAGCAAAACAGGAAAACAAAGGCCGAAAAAGAAAGCGCCGGAGAAAAGGTGGTGTTATATAATTACAAAATTTATTTTTTGAAAATGAAATTAGTATCAAATACACTGGAAGTGGGATTTGCTCGTTGGTGGGGGCTATTTACCAAGAATTGAATGCTAAGTAGATGTATTTTAGCTATTATCTTGTGTTTTATTTTTCCACTTGTATATGTTGTAGGACTAGGTTGTAAATTGCTACTTAAAGTTCAAGTAGTAAATTGTCTATTTTTTAAAAGGAGGTAGAACTTAGTTAATATTGGTTTATAATGGCTAAGTGTATTTCAGCAATTCGGTAAAACATTTTGTGTATTCTGGTTAAAACTTCTTCACAGATACTGTAAGAGTTTCTTTGTATGAAAAGGCTTATGGTTGAATGGTTTAAATCCACATGACTATTGGGTAAAAACCCTAGTGTGTCAGTCTTCCAAAGGAAACGTGACCAGATACAGTTCTGTTAGTTTCATTGGATGTTGTAGTGTATTACTGTGTAATGTTTGATTTTTTTTTTTTTTTTTTTTTTCTCCCTCTAGAAAAACAGAAAAAGAATGAGGAAGTGACCAAGAGGTATAGCCAGGTCAATGTGATTTGCCTGATACTAAAAACAGACCTCAGATAAACTTGTAAAAAGCTTGACCATGTGCATGGCCAAAGCCTAGCTTTGAACATGTAAAATATGTGCTGAAGTTGTTCAGTGTCTCTGTTGGGCAGGCTGAATTTGATACCAGTGATTACTTGATGGAGTTTATTGGTTGATTTTAAAAATAAACACAAAGGTATTATTTAACATAACTTAAAAATGACTTAATGTTATTCCTAATGATGTTTTGCATGTAACTGCATACAATCCCCTGTTCAGCCTGCTGCTCCTCCTCCTCTTTTTCCTCCTTGGCAGTGTTAGGTTTACATTTGGACTTGATTTTAAAGGTCTTTTTCCAACCTAAATGATTCTGTGATTCTATAAGCTTGCTTTCAAGATTGTGGAATTACACTTGGAGGGAAAGGTATGATTAATTTCACTTCCATTAAAAACTGAATGGGTGAAAAGAGCATGTCTACCAAATGGAAGAATTCTTTTCAACATTAAAAAAAATATTACAAGTTGTGGAAAGGGATCTGGTTATATTAATGACTTGTTATTTGTTTTTAGTAGTCAACAGTTGGTAAATGAAGACAAGTGGAAAGAACTTACACAATACTTTGGAATCAATGATAGATTTGAATCACCTGTGGATAGCAGGGCTCCACAAAAGGTGACTGTCAGCTTGTACTTGGCCGTAAAAGAACTCAGCCTTAACTGAGATAGGAATAAGACTGAGACTGTTGGAAAGTGAGTAAATGATAAGTCACTCTGAGGAAGGATAATTTTGTGCACATTTTTAATGAATTTCCATTTAGGTATCACATGAATCTTACTTGGATTGAAAGGTTGCTTTGCTTGCTTTTCAGACATTGTATGTGCTTGTTTTGTGTCTGGTTTTGTTTTTTACTGTCATGAGACAGAACACTTAGTATGTGGTGTTTGAATTTTTTTCTTTTGGTTTTTTTTTTTTTAAATTGTTTTAACTCCAAAATGTGTCACGTAAACCCTTTAGCTGACACCAGAGGCTACAGGAATTAGAGGGCCAAACCTACTGTACTACAGTGTGCTGGATTTATAACACGTTCTATTTGTAAATATTACTGTGTAGCTAGTCATATTTGAAATAACTGATGCAATATGATGGACAAGTTAAGCTTATTGCGAGTTCCTTGTAGCACTGTGTGTTCTGTAGTTCTAGTAAAGACGTGCATAAGTTGTATGACATCAAATGTTCAGTTAGCTTTGTCATAAATTTTGTATTTTTCATTTGCCTAAAGTAAGTTTCTGCATGCAAGTCAGGGGATACTCTCTGCTTCTGAGTTCTTTTGATACTATTTAGTTGTCATTAAACTGCTCAGGATAGATCTGGAATGAGGCCCAAAGTGTTAGAGTGCACTAGTGGAACGTATGTCTCATTAATTTCAGAAAAGACATCAAACAGAATTTGCTATTGCTGCAACTTCCAGCTGTGCGCTTTTTTCAACTTCCACTGGAATAACTCAAGTACCTGTAGATCACAATTTCTCAGGAATTGTTTGCTTTTTTGCTTTTATCTTTTTAAAAAGTATATATGTTATGAAACTGTCAAATGTGTTTTCTTTAGCATCACTAGTATTTAAAACCAGTGAGGCTGTAAATTGTCTTTTGTTATGAGAGTGCAACTTTTTTGTGAAATTCTGAAGTTGTGCCCACTGCTATGCTACCTTTCTGTATTCCATCAAAAGTTTCCAACTATAATTTCCAGCAAATATTTACCTTTTATTTTTACATTATTTGTGAATGTTGTCTTTAAGCAAGCTGTTACATTGATCATAAAGGCTATTTTTTTTCAGAGGTTAAACTCTGAAGCTTTTTCATTGTTTCCATAGGACTGCTAGAATTTTTAATTTATTAGCACAGTGGAGTGGCACCATGCCAGAACTCAGTTTTTGGATAAAGATAAGATCTTAGAACTGTAACGATACAGTGGTAATTGCCATTCTTTGTTACCTGACACACATATTTCACATTTTGTTTAGAAAGCTCCAGGGATGGAAGTGATAAGCCAGATTCTCAGATGAAATTTTATTGTGACAGGCATAAACTAGTCCATGTAATTTTTTTTAACCTACAGTATTATCCTGCACATAAGGTGGAACTAATGCAATGATTTGTGCTCAGACAGTTTTTCAGTGAATTCTTAATTGTACTGTCCATTACAATACATAGACAAAGTGATTTGTGTTACATAGAAATTACAGTTTTATGCAGTGTCTTAAAGAGTTTATGAAATATTTTCAGGAAGGAGATGCTCCATTTAAGTGTTAGTTCTTTTTGTCCTAAACATATTTGCTTTTCTTTTTCTAGTCTGGCCTTGAACTTAGCATAGAGAAGTCTGTGGCTGAAGGTGACATTGATAAGGCCGAGGAGCTGAGCGATAGATTAGCCACTCGTGAGGTAAGTGGGCTATTAACAGAAGCTCTGAGGAAAAATGTGGTAACGAAAAACAGCATTGGAGGTTGTTTGGGGCATCTTTCTTGTTTCCTAAGCAGATTTCTGTCAGTGATTGAAGGATTTTGCTGCTGATCTGGTAATGCTTGGACAGCTGTAGCTATCTATGTATAAGAATTGAAAATACAGCCCTGAACAATCCCAAGTAAGCTTGCTGTAAAGCCTTGGTGCCATCCACAAGTCACAGGAGTCACTAACTAGTCACCTGTATTGAGCTTTTGATTTTTCTGCATGTTGCAAGCCAAGAAAACTGGAGTAGGATGTTTCCTTCCTGTTAGTTTCCTTTGCCTCCAGTTTTTCTTTGCGTTCCCTTCCCAATAAGCTTGGGAAGCCTGAAGAGACTAAGAGGTATAGCAAGCCTAGAGCAAGACATGCCGAACTAAGGACAGATAACCAAACTTGTGCAGCGGTGGGGTTTTTTCTTGTGTACTCATGTGATCAGGAGCAGATGCTGGAAGAATTCTGAAGAATAGATGGATGTCAAACATATTGCTGTAGCCTTAGAATGATGTTACTAGAAGGATAATTTTTTCTCCTTGTCATAATTTTTTAGTAGATAAATGCATATTAAAAAAAAAATCCAGGTGATGGAAACACCTTTTTTTGTTCAAGATGTCTTGTTAGTTGGTGTATCTGAATAATTTTATGAAGGCTATGCTGTTTTTTGCTACAAAAATTGGACCCTTTAAATTTGTCTGTATTACTGAGAGAGTACTTACACTGATGAGGAATCTGTTGGATACCTGTGGTGATTGCAGTTTTATATAAGAAGTAAATTGGTGCATGTATGGTAGGTGGTAGCAGCTGAAGTACTTAATTGAAATCCATGCAGGCTGTTGTGCCCACCAATTTCTGTGGGCAGGGGAGAAAATGCAAAAGAAGAAAATTAAGGCAAGATAGTTGGGTTAGTTTTGAAGCCAGGTAATAGAAAAAATAGCTAAATAAGTACTATTTGAGGCAAGTGGAGAAGCTATAATTTTTAAGTAAGCTGATTTATGTAATTTAAAATATATATTCTGCATTTATATTAGGAGTTAATTTTATAATTTTTGCTTCCATTCCTCTATGTTGCATATTCTTCCATCTTCATGGAGGTAATGGAAATTTTATGTCCACTGTTATACTAGCAAAATTCAAAGGTATTAGAAAAGGATTAAGAAAGGGAAAACAAATTCCAAATACTTCTCATTTTCATACAAGTATTTAATATGTTTAAGTACAGAGTTTTAAGCTAAGCTTTAATGTACAGTTTCAAATTTAAATCAGTTTCCTGCAATACAATACGGTATTGTGATGGCTTTAAAAACAAATGGCTCTTGAATGGGAAAGTACAGTTCTTAAGGTTCTCTGAGGTTAGGTAAAACTAACTCTTCCTCAGTGTGTCTTCATTAAACTCCTATGTTTAGTCAGTCAGGATGGTTTCTAATGACTCTTGCCTGCCTTTTCACCTATGATGACAAAATTTCCACCTGCAAAGACGGCTATTGACAGTGATAGGAATGTGTCATAATGTTCCCTTCAAGTCTGGCCGGCTTATCGCTGTGATACTGTTATATTAGCTTTCGTGTGTACAACATGAAAAATGCTTGCTGTTCTCCTTCACAAATGTCATTGTCCCATCTACTCTAAAGTGGTTAGAGTATCATAATCAATAAAACATACTGAGGTTCTAGTGGAATTTGTTTGACTATAAAAACAAATTAATGTAAAGTTTTAAGGTTTTGTAATATTTATGATAAACTGTTATCTGATTTTGGTAGCCATGGGATTGTACAACATCTAGCATATCCCAGGTGCTACAGCAATGTAGTATTATTTGTGGAACATTAGCTCCAAATTGTTGACTTTCAAATATTAGCATGTTGTAATTCTGAAAACAAAATGCTTGAAACATTATTAGTATTCACAGCCTTGACTTGGTTTTGGTTAAGTGGGCTTTATCTGAATAAATAGTATGTTGAAAGAAGGAAAACTCAAATGACTCTGACTTGATCTCATGAGGAGTTCTGTTGAAGCAGAATCCATGTGAATTCGCTGGGGTTCTTTACTGGTGTAACGATGTGCTGCATTACCCACTGCAAGATTAATTTTTCTTTGTGACTTAAGAAGCTGTGGGGTTTTTTTCTGAATCTTTTTGTCTAAGGAAGTCATTCTAACAGTGACATATTCTGATTCAGTGAAGAGCTATAGAAAAGGATTTGATTATGGGAGGGCTTGATTCAAAAACCAATTGTTTTGTATATAAGTACTATTAATAAAATACTGCTTTTATATTGTGTAGTACTGACTCAATCACTCCTTTCCTTTTTGCAGTTTAAAGAAATGTCCCTTTTAAAACTCATTTTATGTAATATTTCTAACAAGTGAATTGATTTTTTTGAAGTATGGCCGTTTGTATCCCTCTGCCTTCCAAATGCAACACAACACTGAGAGCAAGTCAGGCATGGAACTATTTACTATGACTGTATTGAAGTACACCACTGCTGAAGTCTAGAGAAGTGGATGAATTATTGTTCTTTTATCTCAACTTCATCTTTTTATGTATAGTTTTCATTTTTCTTCAGCAATGTTGAAGGGTTGGGGGACAGGGAGTATATGAGAAATGGCTACCTTCTGTTTAGGGTACAGCCCCCCTTGCAGCTGTATGAAAAATGTTCAGTGGGTAGGTGTTCTTTTTGAAATCAGGTGTATGGGGTTTTAATCGGCACCATTTTCTTTTGCAAGAAGCAGTGACTGGAACCTGCTGATAAAGCTTTTGCTTTGAGGCACAGATCCCAGAGTTCTTAAAGCCGTTTCCTGCCTTAATAAGTGAAACTAATTTTTGATGTATAACATTTATAAGCCTGTGAAACTGATAGGGCAGCTTCAGTATTTAGAGAAATGAAGCCAAAAATAAACAGATGATGAGAATAGGCAGTACAAACATGTCCTAAAAAGCAAAGGAATGCTAAAATGATGCTGTCGCTATGTTATCATTATGACACAGTGAGAAAAAGGTATTTTTAAAAATGAGATTTCTTTAAAATCAGTTATGACTTGGGCAATATGCATAATTTAGCAGCTGTGAGGGGATCACTGAAATACACATCCTAAAAAGTGAAATGCTACTACTTCAAGGTTTTGGGTCTTTTGGTTTCCATGTGGTACTTGTTGCAGGTCCTTTAAGGAAGATGTTATTGTAGGGCTGTAAATGAGGCTTTGGGCAATATATTATTTGTCACTGCCTTCTGCTTTGACAAATGTGCGGAAATGTTGATTTTAAAACAAAACTACTTAATCTAGTAGCATTCAAGGTTTTAGACTGAGAGAAGTTAAACTCTGATACACGGCCTCACAAATAAGGTATTTACTAATGCTGCATGTGTGGATTCATATATAGCTTTTGAGACTAGCTAAAAATGTGTTACCCCTTTTTTTTATTGGCAGTTGCATTTTTGTTAAAAAAATATAAATTGTACTTAGGGTGATGACATTCAGTCTAATTTCGTTGCAAACCTCAGTACAAAATACTATCCGTTATCTGCTGTTCTCATCCTAGTGTTTGGACTAGAATAGTGGTTGCAGTTAGTTTGGGAGTTATCAAGGTAACAGATCTCTAACTTGTAGCATCCTTGGCCATCCCCACAGCATGTTCTCTTGTGGGGTGTTGTGCTTCACCAAGTTTTATTGATCCTGAAATTCTTGATTGCATTATGTTATATTTGTGTGGAGTTCTTCCTGAAAGAATATGGGCATGTCTCGTTATATTGTACTGCATAATTTAAGGCCATCAGTAACTGCTGCTTTAGGTAGGCTGCTTCTAGGCCCCAGTCTAGTCTAGCTTGAGCATTGCGTGCTGTGACACAGTTACAGTATATGAGATCAGCACTCCTTTTTTAATAAGTCGGTGTTGAGCATCAACATAAGGCAGGTGGGTCACATTGCTGTAATTCACTGTGCATTTTTAAACAAACTGTTAGACTGAATTATTTCTTTAATACCTACAGCATACTGCTATTAGTATTAAATGCATTGCAGTATGCGTGGTATAATATGCACAGTTAAGGTTTATTACTGTAATGCAGTTGCTGTCTTTGTTAGAACCTTGCAGGGATTTCAGCAGAGACCTTCATGTTTTAAAGTTCTGCTTTTCAAATGTAGAATGGCATACCTAAAGCTATTGTTTGAACACTGCATTTAATGGTTACATGTTTAACTTGAGAGACGCCAATAGAAGTGCTGTAGGAGTTACCTCACAAACTTTGAACTGTTTGGAATGAAGGTTGTCAAAAGAATGAAGTTTATGTGGATGCTTAGCTGGGCTGCAATAACATGGTTTTCTTGGTGGTGCTCTAAGTGGGGTAGTTGAGATTTAATGGTAGCAGGTACTTGGATATGTAGCTGGGAACAGACACTTGGAATTATGTCAGCTTTGTAATGCTTTTGAAAAACTTTTTGGAATAAGATCTTGGAATGTTTTTTAATTGTTCTTACTATGTGTGAGAATCTGCCTAGATTTTTTTGAAGAGTAAATGTTGGTAAATTAGACTATGCACAGCCACAGCAGTTGGAGGTGTTTATCCTTTTGAGTAAGGATGCTATATGGAGATAACTGGTAATTCCACTTTGCTGTAAATGAGTTTCAATTTGCAGTGATACTTGTTTTAAAATTATTTGGTTTAAATTAGGAATTTTACATTTACCACCCTACTCCTAATATATAAACCTGGAAATATTTTCCAAGGTTTTTTTTACCCTAGAGAAAGAATTTTTCATAGTGCTTTTGTATTCAATTCATTGTGTGGTGTCTCAAGAAGCAGAATGGAGATTTATTATAGCTCTAATATTCTGAGAACTAATCTGGCTAAACCTCAAACTTTGCATTTGCCTGTGGTTTTTTGTGTTAACTGCCTGGTAGGTAGGTGCCACGTTGTCTAAGAAGCGTATTAGCCTGAGGGCTGTAACTTGAACATGATAAAATAATCTTGACCATATTAGACTTACCTGTCAAAAGGAACTTTTAAAATATTTTGTAATTTAATGTGCTAAATTAGTGGAGTAGTTGTCAGTCTCTAAATAAAGCAGACTTTCTGACAGCACTGTTCCTAAGTGCTTAGCTTAGTGGCTTCTGGCATTTTTAAAAAAAATCTTTCACCAAAAAGCTGCAATTTATAGGGAAGCTATAGTATTGGAATCAAGCTTAAATGAAAGATCTACATTGTAATTGACAAAATTAATTGGCTCTCCACTGGAGTATCATTCTTATGTTACAGCAAGATCAGTCCTTGAAAACTTGTTGTATCAGTTTTGACCACTCATGATCAAATTAGTGTCGTCTGTAAGTAACTTCTAGTCATATAATTTAGAATGGGAAGAACGTGAACAAGGTAGTATGTCATAGCTGTTGGGAACTGTTCTGGAAGTTGTTTTCTATTTGAAAATCTGGGTAGGATATGATTGATGGTGAGGTCAACAACACATTACTGTTTCAGATGGACAGGTTATACTGCTTGATGTGCCTGTGTTGGTAAAGCAAAATAAAATTTCAGAATTCTGTGCAACATTCACAATTCATCATACTGCTTTTAGGTACCTGAAGAGATTGATGCAATTTTATATGGAATGTAACCAAGCACCAATTAACTTGGAAGTCTTGCCTGTTGAAGAACCTGGGGGGGGGGGGTGGGGGTGGGGCGGGAAACCCTTCCTTTTTTATCTCTGAAGGATTTTCTTTCTAACGCTTGGGAGAGGTGCTTCCAAATATCTCTTTTCATGGAGGTTGTTTTCTTTTAACCTTTGGAACATGGCAGGGTTATCACCTAGAATTACATTCTTATGCTCCCTTAATTATGTATATCTTTTTCTTAACAAACCTTAAAAAAAGATTTCAGATGTTACAAGTCTAATTAAAGAGACAGACAAAGCACAGTTTATACTGTAGATTTTTTCTGCAGTTCAATTAATCAGCATGTTTTCTCTTTTAATTAAAACCATTTTAGTAAATTAAAGCCCACAGCAAAACACATATATAATTTGTTTGTAATTAGCTCTTAATTGGTGGTAGTTGAAGCTTAGCACCCTTGGTTTCTTTCTTCATGATTGCCATTTTATTAGCAGCCAGTCATTAATTAATCTTTTTTTTCTAATTAGCTTATAAAACTGTTGATGGCACATTATTGTAAATGTGATTTTAAGTTCAAAGCTTGTTAATAAGCTTTCTTACTTAGAAGAACAGAGATAAAGAAATTGCTGAAAACAGTACTACAGTTCTTTTTTTAAAACTGCCTTTCTTATAAGGAGGCTGTGTAAAGCATCTAACAGCTTATAGTTAATTTTTTAATGCTGTGTTTTCTCATGAATGGAAGAAGTTACTTGCATTTAAATGTTTAAATCTAGCAAAGAGCTTAATATTAGAACAGTTTTCTGTCCTTGCTCCATTACATGTCATCCAAATATAATTTGATGTTGTAATACACAGCATAGAAATACAACAAAGGTATTACAGAGTATTTTACAGTGAAAGTTGAGCACATCATTGAAAGGGGACAATTTTCACTGCAAAATCCACTCTGTATTCTTGTTTGCTTTATATATTTTATATACGTCAGCAATGGATAACATTCCATAACATAAAAGGAGAAAATCATTGCTAAAGGCAAGCCTGAAATAAGTAGATTCATATTTGATGAGAAACTGTAACACTGTATTAAAAGGCTGTTTGGCTTCCCTGGTATGATCATGGGGTATATCAGGACCTGTTTGAATATAGATACTTTGTTAGAGCTTCTGTAGGTTTTGCATTTTCTATACCATACCTAAATATTTCTGGAGCTGTTCTTGAATCTATCTCATTACTTGTATTGTTCAGCATTTACATTGCACAGCTCTATCTTAATGACAAGTCTTTGCTTTGTGGTATTTAATGTTAAATGTCTTGATTTTCAAGGAAGTTTTCTGGAAGTTACAGTAGATTCTGTTGCAACTTAATAAAAATGTTTACTCTTCTGCCTGAACTTTACATGCTATTTCAACTTCAACTATTTCTTTGCTTGTTTTAAAAGTGTTTTATGATGCTGTGCAAGAAACACTAGAAAGGGATAGCTGACAAGGAAAAAATTAAAAATTGGATAAAAAGTAAATGAATAATGTCATATTACTAAAAAGATGAGAGGCTAATTTGTGCCGACTTTTTGCTAATTTTGTTCAAGCCTCAAAATGAGGAGCTGTCACCCGTTCTGTGTAGCACTGATGACAGTGCCAATGATCCATGAAATAAGCTGCCGCTGGCTTTGTTCTGATAAGAATGAACAAATCTGCACAATGTACGGCTCCCAGAATCTCATTTTCATACTTGCATGCAGGCTAAAAGAAATAAGCTGTTTGCAGGCTTGATTAATCAGACATTTGAGGGTTTTTTGTCTCTTTGATCTCTTTCGTCTCCTAGGTAACTTGCTTGACATTAATGTTGAGCTTGAGTAAAGACAATCAGGAATTGTAGACCAAACTGATATAAAAATTAAAGACCTTAACACTTTAAGTACTCCAGTAATGGTTCTGCTTTACTTCAGAAAACATCTGTTTTCATTTAATTAAAGAACAAAAGAGAATGGCATAAATATTTTTCAGAGACCTGTTATTCCATAAAAAGTTGAAGTATGATAATTGGTATTTTTAAATAAATGCCTTGAAACTGTTCAAAAAGGAGGAATGCTTCAGAAATTTGTTACAAGGTAACAATTTCAAATGAGTAGAAAATTTTCATTTATGCTACATTAAATATCTAGAGTAAGATATTTGATGTGATTATTGGTCAACTTCAAGATGGAAGGGTCTTTGCTCTGTAGAAACTAACTTGTTTTTTAAGTTTGTCTTGAATCTATATATATTGTTACAAGGATGAACCATAATATCATCTTTGCTACCCAATATGATTTACACACTTTAAACCTGTAAAATTGAAAGGAATTTTTTAAAAAAAAATGTCGCAGTGCGTTTGCTTGAGGTTATGCAGACGCTTTTACAAATCTTCCAAGTGGCTGTAAAGATGAATGCCTCAAGGGTCTAGCCAGGGCCCTGCTTTTCCAACCAGCTAAAGCCCTTATCTTAAATCCAAGCAAAGTACCATTAATCTTTTTGAAAGACCTTTTATGGCTTTTAATATATCCCAAATTAGAACATTTTACACCCTTGGTTCCTGAAATATGGTGATAAAAAGCCTTTAGAGCTTAATTTTCCTTACTGCGTGCTCTGACCAATTTGCAGTTCTTTGTGATAATGTTTAGACACCTTAATTAAAATGCAGCAAAATATTGGATGTTCTATATGGAAAATGCTGATACTTCGACTACACAAGAAATTGTTGTATATATTTTTATTCATGCTTTCTTACTACTTCTAAGATTGTATTTTATTGAGTTATCTGATGACCTGAAATGTTTGATTTGTTGTTTGTGGGTTTTTTTAATGTAAAACCCATTGACCAAGCTTTTTCGGGGACGTGGGAAGAGTGAAGATGCACATCTGGGTGTGGGCAGGAGCAGAAGACATTTAAAATGTTTGTATGTGTTTATATGCGACATTTGTTTCGATGTCTTGAAAATTTGACTCTAGCCTAGAAATGATAACATTAACGCTGCAAAAATGTTTCTCCTTTTACTTCCACATACACTACAGAGGATCTTATTATCCCATATTTTCCATAATTTTCAATGATAGAAGAACTAATTCTGTCTTCCAAGAAATACAGATCAGAAGATTTTTCCACAGCACTTGTGTATACTTAACTGTTCAATTGGCATTAGAATATCTCTTAAGGAGATGCTGTTATTCATCGCATAGGAGTTAATTTTCAAGTATGTTAGGAGGTAAAATACAGTTAAAAATAAAGGCATAGTTCTGCTGATAGACTTCAGTCATCAGATTGCTCTAGTTAAGCTAATAATTAGTCCTGTTTCGATTAACAAGTAAACATTTTTTGCATATTTTAGGCGTGTTTTCTTAAGCTTTTTTATGCTGCAAGTATATTGAAGTTAATAGCTGTCCTTAAATATTAAGTGACAATGCAAATAAGAGAATGCTATGTTCCACTCTTTGACTTGAGATTTGGCGGTTGGGGTGTTGGCATTGAAGAGCTATTTATATAAACATTTTCATGGGAAAATTATGTCACTGATAATATTAAAGTTTTGAAATGTCTGGTCACATGAATTATTTTGTGCATTAAGATAATTCCATAGGTGCATATGTGTGACTTCATAACATGTGCAGATAGTAGATTAAAACCCTGTTTAGCTTTATTTTGTGTTATTTTCATTTTAAAATATTATCCTTACCTCTTAAACCTTTGTGTTGCTAGTTTTCAGACTGTCAGACAAAGCACAAACTGACATGCTTACTGCCTAGATGTATGTAGACTCTCAAAGCCTTCTGCAGAAAGGCTATTAATGTTTGAACCTTGAAAGGGCCATAAGGTAAATGGCTTGTAGTGATGCTGTTTTGTTAACAAAATAATTAGGCTATCAACCTACCTACGGAGTAGGTGTTTGATAATAGAATTGTAGATGGGGCAGTGTACCTGCACCTGAAGATGCGTTCTTGAGTTCTCTCTTATCTTACCTGAATAAAATGTCTGTGAATAAATAAGAGTTGCCTTCTTAGATGCCAGAGATTATTGAAATACATTATCATTCATAATGGATCTTTAACCAAATTCTTAAGGAGTGTTCTTTCACTTGAGTCTCCCATGCCTCTCTTGTTTGATGCTCTCCTGACATTTTGAGGAAACTTAGAATAGCTAGTCAGAAACATGTTAGCTAACTACAGCAGGTTTTGGAAGAAAACTTGTTTATCCACATCACAGTTTATAGCAGTTTTGGCTAAATTAATTGCTTGTTTGTGGAGAAAAGCAGCAACTTTTGAGGCTAAACTAACTCTTCCGAAATTCATATTTTAGTTGGAGAGAATGTCAAGTCATAACAGCAGTCACAAAATGTAACTGCAGTGGACAAGTTATAAGTGCTGATTAAGGAAAATAATCTGGTCATAGTTCACAGTACCTTCTTCTATCTTTTTTTTTTATGCCCCTTGACATTCACTAAAGTAAGCTTATTTCTCACAGTGTAAGTTTATGAAAGTATTCACCTACAGCCCATTATGACCTTATTTGAAAAGTGTGCATATAATCACACAGTAATCTAAACACTAGTAATGCGAAGACTAAATGCCACTTGGACTCTAAGGACACTGCTTCATTTACTTTCTGGACAGACTAATCAAAACATGACTGCTGGTACTACTGGGAAGTGTGTGGTGGTAGCAGTTCTTCCTGCATAAAACTGTCTTTTTGGTGGTTTTCATATTGGTGAGACCTGATACTATTGTGCTAGCACAGCTGAGATCACAAGCTGGTCTTAATAATGGAGACTCTGTATGTGTGTATATCTGTCTATATATTTTTTAAAAAAAACAAACAAAAAACAAATAAAAGTATCTAGTGGGCTACTGCCATTTTCTTTTGTTCTTGACAATGAAGGATTTGATGAAAAGGATTGCTTGCCCCAGGATCCTACTCCTTTGTCTTCTCTCAGGAGACATCCTTGCTCATCCAATGTAGTAGTACAGAATCAGCCTAATGTTTGAAAGATACTTTTATATTGACTTCTGAGAAACAATATCAGACCAAGTAATTTGTGAGGCTTAAATTTCATATGAGCCTTTTGCATCTATTCAGTTTTCCTTTTTTCCTTTTTATGTCTTAGCTTGGTGTGAAAATTGCCAAAGCTGCTGCTTGCCGCAACTTTGTAAAAGCCAAGCAAGAAGCAGAGGCTGCCCAAGAAGCTCAAAAGAAAAAGAAGCTTGCTTGGGGGTAAGTCATTTGAGTATGGAATTAAACATTTGTGGTTTCATTGGCACTAAGTATGTACAATACAATCTCAGTTAAATGTTTTCTTAGTTGAAATAGGCGTGCACTAATCTTGTTTAGTTTAACCTTGCTGGGTTTTGGGTTTTTTGTTGTTTGTTTTTTTTTTAACAGTGTATCAGGCTTAAGTACAGAGGCTTTACCAGAATTAATGTATTGGTTATATGGCTACACTTGCCTTAATGTCCTCATTACAGTATTAATAATATTTTATTTTTGTTGTTACTAAGAATAGTATGGTTGAATACCATACACACATACTATACACACATGCTTGTGATTCCTAATGGATATTGTGCTCTATTTCAGATTTGAAGCTAAGAAAAGATGGGAAACAAAAAGCAACATGGGATACATGTAATCCATTTTTCCAGTCATATACCTGTTTTTACTCGAAGAATCTTTGTGGGTGACTTCTGAAGTATAAACACAACCCCCAAACCAAAACCCAATGCATCAAATTCCTTGTGTTTCTCTTAATGCTGTTAAACCACACTATCTTGTTTTGGCACTCTCTTTTAATGTAGCAAAAATGCTATCTAAGTATCAATATTATGTTAAATACAGTATTTTCCCTCCAAATATGAAAACCTAAGATAATGCATTGCAGAATGCATTTGGAATCTGGTGGAGAACTGTCTATAAAGTTGGAATACAATACTTGGTCCAAATGTGTTCTGTGCTGCACTGCAGTTACAATATGTGAGTATAAGGGGAGGGATAAGTTTTCCTGCTGAGGTTGTACAGACTTAATGCAGTAAGTACTATTTTTCTGATAGCTTGAAAGTTTGGGGGGGGGCACTCAATAAAGAAAAGCAAAACCACCTTATTTGTTTTAAGCCTTTATTATTTATGAGCTTAATAAATATAAACAGGAAAACACTGGCTGGAAAAAGTCCATCCTCCCTCTCCTGGAAGAGTCTGGTACTGTTGCTCATGTCCTGGTGCCATGTTCTTCAGAAAACCTAAAATTCCCATTCCTTTCCTTCTCAAGAACTCAAGTTTTAAAAGTCCCAGTTTCTTAGAACAGATAAAGTATTGAAATAATGTATCTTGAAAAATAGCTGAAATACATTGTGTTGTGCAGTTAGCAGCACCCAGGAAACAAATGCAGATTTCACTCCAAGTCAGATGTTTTATGGATCAATTAGGATTTTAATGTTTATGGTATAATCTTATCACAGGAATTGATGATAATGTTTCTTCAGAATTGTTCTCAGTGAAAAGTAAGGACACATTCAGAACTAATAACTTTTCTCCCTGAAGCTCTTGCATATATGTTTAGTCACCACAATGCCTGAATTGAATTGGTAATGTAAATGTCAGTTATTGTTAACCAAGATTAATACGTTTCAGGCCAAAGGTATGGTATTAGCGTAATGGTGATTTACTATGTAAGTACTTGAGGCTAAAACAACTTGCCAACAAATAGCAATTTGAAGTTTTACAGCACTAATTCGAAGAGTTTAGGTTTGCAGTCCAACATGGAATAGTGCATTTTTGTTCATTAGCCCTCAGGTTGTTTGATTCTTTTTCTTTTTTTTAGCAGAACATCATATTTCTTTCATAAAGATGAGAGTTTGCAATATGGTAATCTGCAGTTAGCTGTAATTAGTTATGATGACAGAGTTGAATACAATTGCCAGGATTGTAAATCAGGGGCTAAACAGGTTTCTGCAATATAACATCATAAATCTCACACTATGGCTTACAAACTACATTAGCTTTAGAAACTTTGGTGTTGAAGAAAGCAAGTGATACCTCTGAGTAAAGTGATTATAAAGGTAAATTGCATGTTTACTTATGTAAACAAACAAATTACACCATGTACCTTCATCAAGATTTTTCTCATTTCTAAATGTTTCTGTCCAAAACTTAGACAATATCCAGAATGTCTGTTATTTTTTCATGTACCTGGCAGATAAGTGTTGGATACAGTTGATTTTTCTGCTTGTTATGTACTGAAAAGCAGAATGATGCTGTTAACTGTGCTGAAAACATCAGCAGTATTCCCTTAAACATTTAGAAGTAACATATTAAAGAAATGCTCTGTTTTCTTGTAATAGCTGCTTTAAATAGTAACAGTGTGTATTAGTCAAAGATCTTGATCTAATTATAAGGATCAGTGCTGTTTGATAGGAGAATGTGCTCTAAAAGAAATCCAAATTGTCAAAACCCAGCTATCTGAGAACTTGCCACACTGTCACAGCAGTGCATACTGGCCACCTGTAGTATTTTTCATTTCGAATGACTATAATTAGTTTTATGTTAGGCCATTAATAATGTAACTATTTAGGAAGTATGCAGAATATTTGCATTGGGTTACTTGTGTGATGAATTTAAAAATTACCAAATTTCAAGTATTTTGATCTAAAGTATTTGCTTAGAATATTGGTTAATTGATAAAGCTATACAGTGTTAAAAAAAAATCCTGATTAACAGTGAAAATACCAAAGCCTAACACAGCTTTATAGAGTTCATCTAAATACATAATAAATAAATGAATGCATAACTGTACCTTTAATAAACATCACCTAAATTGCTTCTCTGATTCTAAGATGTCTTGCATTCCTGACGCTTTTTTTTTTGTAATTTTGCTCTGTGCTGTGAATTTTGGCCAACTAAGTAAAACTGTTCTGAGATTTCACTTTTCTTTGTTTTTAACAGAACAATCCAAATGCTGTTTTCAGTTAACTGAAACCTTTTTAATCAGCTTAAATATAAAAACTTTTACAATGAACTAAATTTGAGATGTAATAATAATTCTTTTAGCAAATAAAAAGTTTGTACTATCTTCTCTTCTGACTGAAATTGTGTATCTAGAGGAATGTACTTAAATTATTAATTTCATTACAAATCTGTTGTGAAGCCAGATATTTTATTAGGAACTCATTTGATGATACCTGGAATTGGGCAACAGTTAAAAGGCAGCTTTGCCTAAGCTCCTTTCTACCCCTCAGAAGCCTTGAAAAGCTTAAGTGCACGTACTAGTTTTGCCCCAGTTTTTTCTCCACTACAGTTCCATAGTTCTTCCAAATATAATCATGATAATCTTGGATATCTGGAATAGTCTTAAGCCATCTGAGGAAAAATCTCATAGCTTCCCAAATGCAGCTCTCCAGAGAAAAAACTAACTTTGAAAAGGGGAATGTCATCTCACAATTATCATTTGTTCTTTGAATTAGGGTTATATTTTGAGCCACCTGGCCTGATCAAAGCTAGCTCTGTTACGTGCCAGGCTTTGCCAGTAAGGCCTCATAACTAAGTTTGTTGCTCAGGGGCTATAACACAGTGAGGTGGCTAGATTGGTTTTGGTTTTACAATAGACTTGGTTAATGTCAAGTTGATGGCTCTGCTCCCTGTTTCACTAAGCACTGTAGACACTCACTGTATGCTTCTCGCTCACGTGGTTGTCATACTTTTTATTTCTTCTCCCATCTGGGGATACTCCAGGCGGCTCATGTTCTTGCAATTTTATTGTGTTCTAAGGCGTACACAATCAAGAAGTAAATTGTTTATCTTTTAGGATAGCTTTTATCGTAAAATACAACCAGTTTGAAATCTGACAACGGTATACTAATACAATTACTAGTATTTCTTAATAATGCATTCCTGAGCTCTTAAACCAAAGAGTGGCTGCAGGGACAGTTTGACAGATAAAAACATATATATAGTTGTTAGTTTTAATAGTTTTTTGCCTGCAACCATAATCTGTATCATTATTTTTTAGTTTAATTCTGTTGGACAAGTTTCAAAGATAAATACGGTGTGTAATAAGCCTTTGCAACCTCTAATTTGTGAAGGAGTGTCTGTCCAGTTAATACTTGCTCATTGAAGCAAGGGGGTTTGAAATCGCTGAAGTACGAACTGTAATTACTGATGTCTGTTTCCTATTCACCTATGGCTTCTGGCATTTGATCAAAAAATGTAATGTATTGCTTAATCTCAGAGCATTCCCCACTTTCAAAAATATTTACTTCATGAGAATTGTACAGCACTAAATGACCTCAGCAAAACCAGAGTAGATTTTTATTTGGCATTGGATCATATGTAGTTAATCCACAAACAAGAATTTTTCCTATTATTTTTTTAATGTTGGTAATTTAGATATACATGTATTTATAATGTACCTCTAGTGCGAGCTCAGAGCATTTTAAAAAGTATTGAATATATTAATAATAGGGTATGTTTTTTACTTCACGAATGGGATGGCTAAAAAGAGGAATACAAAGGCTGAGCAACTTACGCGAGGGCAAATGCAAGCTGGCAGCAAAGTGGCAAATAGAATCGCTTGGTTTGTATACAGTTTGTCATCGCTGAAAATAACATGGTGAAAGCAGTCTTGGACAAGTGTGAGGTAGGTGCCTAAATCTCTTTGCAAGCCATTGGGAATAGGGTACCTCATAACTATCTGTCCTACTGAGAGGGTAAAAAACTGGGATATTGGATGCAGATGTTCAGAGCATCACAAGAGTAAGTAGAAGCCCAATTTCATTTGAGAAAAGTTGTCATCTTTCTTCTTGAAAAATGCCTGCACTGCTTTGATCTGCCTCCAGCTATGTTTATTATACCATCAAATCTTGTCTTCCCTGTTTCCTTGGGACTGTGTGTGACAGAGTTGAGAGTTTTTCTATTTCTTGGCTTAGAATCAGACCTGGAATACATCATTTTCTCCTCAAAAAGCATGCAAGTTAAGCCAATACTGAGAAATGCAAACAGCCAAATTTATATACAAAAATGAGCTCTAAGAATTTGCATATGATGGTTCTTATTGTACTCGTTCTTTGATTATGTTCGTAAATGTGATGGGCACCATCTGAGGAAGGATAAAACAGTGAAAAAGACAGTGTCATGCCGAGCTGTTGGTTGAGTTGCAAATGAGAGAGGAATGTCTATTGGATCATCATGCTAACTTAAATAGTACATTTATTTCTCTTGTGTTCCTCAGGTATGCCAACTGCTTGGCTTATACAAGTGAAGTGACTTCAGGTCAACATAAAGTGACCATGGATTGAATGAAATTGAAATGAGCATTTGCATTTATCATTTACATATCTCAGTGAAGTAGCCTTTCACAACATTGCTGTAACTGAGTGGAATTCATGTGATGTAAGACAAAAGATCCCTATAGACATAGGGATTCTTACCCAAACGAGGACTGCTTTCTGATAGCCAGAGGAGTTTTGTTCATCCTTTTTTTGACAGCTTAGCTGAAGTGATCAATATATTAATATATCCAAACAGCAAATCTAAATATCAAGTGAAGTGCAATGCTCCCTGTGGAATGGAATCTCTTGGCTAGATAGTACTTATGGTATTTTAAGGCTATGTAGAGAACTGTTTGCTGACCTTGTGGGATCTTCCTTAATACTGAAATGTTAGTTGGTCTCTACCGGTAAAGAGCGTTAATTCCAAACTAGTAGCCCCCTGAATTTACCAGAACATCTCAGTGAGACAAGAAAAATAATCTGCATCTTCTCTGACTGGTGATTTGGTGAAAACTCATCTCCATCTGTGATGAAAAATCATGATATTCTTTTGTGAACTGAAAAAGGTTTGCAACATAACCAGGGGGCATTGAGATAGTAGTTTTTTTAACATTGATTCCTCTTCTGTAAAATTTATAAAAATACCTTTTCCACAATTACAGTCTGTCACCAGCCTCCCAAACTACACTCTATAATAGCATAGATTTCTAAGAAAGACCTAAATAAAACCGGGTGTAATATGCTAGGATAAACTGTAAACACCCAAAGAACATTTGAGGGTTGACGCATTGTTTCGGCTTCTAATTACCTTCAAACAATGTAGAATGAGCTTTTATTTTTCCCAGAGTTAATGAAGAGAATGTTGAGAGCAGCCTGCTAGCAAGAGCTGTCCTCTCTTCTTATCTGCTGAAGGAGCGCACGAGCTGCAAAGGGGGAGAGTCAGCCAAATGGGCATTTCCAATTTGAATACTTCTGTCTTTATAGAAATATGTTTATAAAATGTCCTCGAGACTCACCACAGCAATGCCAAGGGCTCTTCCTGTAGAAATACAGACATCACAGAATACTCTTTGCTAAGAATTACTTATTTTGCTTCTCTTGCTACGTGGCTTGGGTTTTTTGTAGTCTAAAAACCAGCATTATTTTAAAATAAGCTTTGCTTTAGGTCACTTTGATTTTTAAGGAACAGCTCAGAGAAGGGATTTGGGTGCCCTTTGTCAAGCAACAGCATGTTTTTGCAAGCTCCATGGGGCCACCATTTCATGTCATACCTTCAGCAGGCTTATTAAAGCTCTGCATCACATCTCACACCCTGGAGTGGACCACCTGCCATTGGGGTTTGGACTTCAGGTTACCCACCTCTGGTGTGTTGGAGTAGTTGTTCTTTCCTTTCTGATCCCTTCTTCCTAAAGGCAGAAGCATTTTATTTTTAAAGCAGTTCCTTTCAATATCCAGTTTAGAGTATGACTCCACAAATAGTTGTATAGGGCTAATTGAGGGAGTAGGAGAATGGGGCTGGGAGCAAAATGAATGCTGAAGTTCCTGTAGAAGAAGGAGGGAGGAAATAAACCTCTTATACTGACATCATTTCAGGTCACACTGTATTGAAGGGCCCCATGCTTAGTTTTAGTCCCATTGGAATCAGCCTTCATTGATTTTGATAGCTGGTGAAAATGCTGGATGTTGTTGTTAAATATAATTATGGGTTTGAAGCAGAGAATTACTTGATGTAATTAATTTTCTTTTTTTTTTCTGATTCATTCAAAAAGCCCATGCTCTAGGAATATATTGCCAGACACTTTCATCATGCAAGTAGCGCAATTTAGACTAATCTCTGGAGATCATATTCTGCTGCCCCCAGTCAAGAAGAGCCTTTACTCCACAACTGGTTGCACTGGAACAAATAAGGGTGACAAAACTTGTATGGAAACAAATGACTGGAGACATGGACCCGCATTTGCGAAGGGGAATGGATATTAGCTCCCGTTTCAATGCTGAGTGGAGAAGGATGTATAAATCTTTAAACTCTGAAGGTAACTGTTAGGTAGAGAAAAGGAAGCAGGCACTGCTACGTTTGGTGCTGCTAAACATAATGTAGTACTTAAATGCTGGCCCAACCTTTGTCAGAAGAGGTGTCCTACATGATAACTGCCATACAGGTGTCTGAATCCTGTTCTTTTGCATTAATATTCATTGATCTTGGCACATGCATGTCACCAGAGTTCTGTCAGATATGTACAGATCCTCAAAATGTGATTCCCAGTGGATTTAAAGGGCTTCATCCAAAGATACAGGTCTTCGCTCTGAGGTTTCTGGAATATCAGCTTTCTCACAGTCTTGAGTAAGGTGAAGTGGAACAGGATGTGGAGGAGTTTTTAACTAATAGACAAGGGAGTATTGAGAGTATTTCTTTGATGCAAGGAGAAAGGTATATAGAAGCTGCAGCTGGGGGGGAAAGAAGCCTTAGAAAAGGAATTGAGAGCAGAAAAGGCTGGAGGACTGGAGATAAAGGAAAGCAAATTGTTGGTGCAAACTCTTCCAGCTCCACTGATGTCCATGATGAGATAGTTTCTGCCTGTTAAAAAAACAGGTGCTTGGTTTACGTAAGTTGAGTGTTCATTACTTGCTGATATTTAGGTATGGAGAGGTGCTAAACAGTGCCTGCCAGTTGTTTATATTTCAGCATGTGAGCTCTGTAAAATTTATCACAACTACTCCTGTAACAACAAAAAAGATGTTCCCAGAAATCCTTTCCAGTCTTTGTGTTGTTCAATGAGAACTGATTGCAGCTGGCATGTCCCTTTCAGTACCCTCGGGGTAAGATAACCAGATGCCTGCTACCACTGCTATACTGTAGGCAGACTGGTAAGAACTGGAAAAACTACCACATCTACCGACCATGAATAAACACGTTTCCAATGCCAGTTGGGGGGGTGTACACCTTGGTGAACAGAGTTCATTAGTTTAGAAGGAAGAAAGTTCATGGATTATACAAACTGATCAGGTCTTCAGTATAATCTAGTGAGAATGTTTCTATGGTCTTGAATGTCTTCTGATGTCTCCCTGTGGTCATGCAACGTGGAAAAAGCTATAGCGTAACCTCGTGTCTGAGCTCCCTCTGGTGTAGACAGAACATGTACTGCTTGCACAGATGTGAACAAAATACTGCTTGAGTTGTATTGCCCCTTAGCCAAATGTTACTCATTTTTCGCCATGACCGTGCACGTAGCTCAGAGTTAGGACTGCTGATTCACAAGGGCCCAAGTATTAGGGTAAGTTTCCCTCCTCCCCCCAAATAAGAGCACAGGCATGTGAGGAAGGTTGGCCAAGGCCATGGAGAATATGAGTCACAGTTTAGAGACCTGATCTCACATTAATCACAACCAAGCACAGACAACCTGACATTTGACTTTTACACAGTGAGAACCTGGCAGCAACCCTTCTGATTCACAAATAATCTGTTATAAGCACCTGTTTTCTACTGTTCATAACGCTCAGGTCTTACATATTTTGCCTTTGTCCCAGGTTGAATATTCTTCAGTTGACTTAATGGTTGTCACAAGTAAATGTTACCTAGAAATTTATGAGCCATAATCATGTTTAGGATGCAAAGTTTTGTTGAACTAGGTTTTGGGAATAATTGTTAAAAATCCACAATTCTTCCCATGTTTTGTTGTGAAATTCATCCATTTTGATGACATTTCAAGAGCTATATAACCCTTGTTGCACTAATTTGCTAGTGTGATATGCCACAGACAAAAGATTTGCTGTACCAAGACTGAACAGAAGCTTTGTTTGAAATTTCTTGTATAGCCCAGTATTTCAGATTTAGCATAATGGTATTGCAAATGTTAATGTACCACAATCGATATTTACAGCACTGCTCAGCAGTGCAATTCATCATATAAGCATAGAATTTTACTTCTAGAAAAAAATAAGCGAAAGTGCTTAGATCACATAGACTCCATTAGAAATAGGATGCCCATCTAATAATAGAAAAATGTGTGAATTCATCCTGAGGATAAATGAGTACAGATCTATTGAAGCAAGCAGTCTTTTTATGTGAGTAGAGTTGCACATGTTTTCTCCAGGGATCGGTTCAGTCCCCTTTGCCTTTGTAGTCTATGCTGAAATTCTTCAAGATAGGAAAAACTTGCAGAGTATTTGCATGTACTAAGTGCCTGGCATAGATCAGAGTCTTTACTTTTCACTTTTGCTAGCAGTACAATCATTTAAAATTAAAGAAAAAATAAAGCAAGTAATTAATCCTGTATGAATGTTCAAACATTCTGTTACTAAGAGTTATTTTCTCCCTCTAGACCTTGAACTTCCTCTGTGTATGATCCAAGAAGGCAAGTAAAAGTCTTTTGCAGGAAAATACAATTTTCAAGTACCCTGATTGTGCTATGATACTTGCTCTACCTGAATCTTTTTAGATAACAGGCATCATGCTGTCTTTGGTTTATTTATCTCTGATCGAAGAGCAGGGTAACATCGAAGTGGCAGTCAAGGAACTTATTAGGGGTGTATACACAGTTTGTGATAGTAAGATCAAGCAGAACTTGTGAGAGGGAGAATTTTCTTCATCTAGAAATTCAGCCGTGCTCATAATAAGATCCACCTTCACAAAGGAAAGAGAACAATCCTGAAAAAACTCTCTCTCCCACCCCCACCCCTTCGAAAGGGCACTTTGATCTTGTTTTTAAGGTATGGATTGGGACTCTCGATATTTTTCCATGGTCTTTTGCAGGCCAGAGTAAGATCATCCTGTCCTCAATCCAAGCTGGCTAGCAACCAGCCAGCTCCAGACCCAAATCTATGCAGCTCTGTTAGTGCGGTGCTGTCTGTGTCCGCTCTATTAAACCTTCTGAGAGTCTTTAAGCCTTGTTTGCAAAAATCTGGATAGGTATTTCTCAGAAGAGCATAGTTCAATATCCAGCACTGGCACCATTTCACTGTGAGACCCCGGAAAAAGTGCTCTGAGCCAGATTTTTAAACATGCAAAGCTATCCCAGAGCCCACTGTTAAAATGCTACTGATCTTTTAAAAGACACTGCTCGGTTGCAGTCTCTGTTTTTGCCAGAGGGTATATATAAAGCCACTCAAACTTTGACACTGCCTCACAGGGAGGCTGTGAATGAACTTGTGCATTAACCTCTAAGTACAGGCAGTCTCCTGTTGATCCAGTGGAAATTTAATTATTTATAAAACCCGACATGATGCTTTTAGGGAGGATCAGTCAACCCTGGGATGCTCCATGTCCCAATGGCTGGGAAATTTCCTCAGCTGTGGGAAGGGTGTCCTCCAGACTGTAGTCCAAATTTGACAGAAATAATCAAATTAAAAATCTTTTAACTACCCTGATGACTGCTTTGGTGGAAGGCTACTCCCTGGTCAGTGGCTGGTGGCTTCTTTGGTGGAAGGCTACTCCCTGGTGAGTTGCCGGTGGCTTTCTGTCCATCTTATCACAGATGGGATGCACAAAATTCAACTGCTACCTATAGGGAGAGCCCTGATGAGGAAGGACCTCCTGTCCGGTCTGAGCAAAGCGCCTGTTTGTATAATCTCAAGCTACTACCTCCACAGATCAGCTGTTCAGGTCCTCCTTAGGCCATGATGGGTGGGGACCAGAGGCACTACGGCAGGGAGAGGGTGTCCCTGTACAGAGTGACCTCATGCTTCCATGCTCAAACTCTCAGCATTCAAATTCCTGAATTCTTTAAGGGATACAGCCATGATATTCTCTTGTTTTTTAATCAGAGAAAAAAAAATTGTTTTCTAACCCTTGTGTTATCTGCTTATAGCCAAGTTCTTTGTTGCATTTGCTGCTATGTTCAAACCAGATAATAAATAGAAACCTGATTTTGACAGTGCCCTGTGCTGCAGCATGGAATAGCTTTCCTTTGTCGTTACGAAAGGGAGAGAAAGGGAACAAGACTCCATGTGGGCATGCTGGTGGTGGTTGATCGCGTGAAGGACTCTATGGAGAAGACCCCATAGGCTGCAGGGTATCTCTGAGAATACTGTGGCTCTAACCAGCGCCTAAGCTTTCAACAATCTCTTGACTGAAAATACTCCTGGACAGAACTCTGGGTTATTAGAAGAATAAAGGTTTTCACTATCCAACCATAGTTGCTTCTACTTCATCTTACTGTATAATTCTCTTCCTAGACGATTTTAATTTCCCTCCCCTCCCACTCCCCAACCCCTCCCCCCAAAAATGGCTCTCTAAACCTGGTACTTTAATCCAAACCATACAGCCTGGTTCCTTGGGTGAACTGCTTTTGTTGTATTGATGCTTGCTACTGCTTTCTTTTCTCAGGACATTAACTGTTCTTTGTTTTCTTCCAGGTTTCTCAAATGGTGGGTCGGTCTCACCTGTGTTAAGCATTCTGAAAGCAACTATAAGGGGTTATAAGGCCAAAAGGGATAAGGAAACGTGGTTAATTCTGCCATTCTTTATATAAAAACCTATGTAAGAAGGAAGGACTAAATCTGTTTTACATAGGCAGGTGAGTAATGATATATGGAATTCCCAACTTCTAAATCCTTTTTAAATGAGATCTAAGAAGACCACTTCAAAAAAATTTGACTTTTTTTACCCTAACTTTTTAATTGGCATGAATTAAATTTTGGCTTTCCTCATGTGGGAAGGATGAAGGTAAAAGGTACAAAAGCAATTCAGTTAACTTCTTGCATATCATCATGCAACAAGTACCTCTGAAGAGGGCTGCAGTCAGTTCAAGAGGCATGCACTCGAGAGCTCATAGGGCATACTTCCAAACTGTATTACAAGCTGGGGTTTAAATTTGTCCTGATTCTAAGACAGGAAGACCAACAAGACAGTGTCATTTGCAGGAGATATTGAACACAGAATCTCATTTAGAAATATTTATCCAATCTCTTTATTATTCTTCTTTAAGAGTAGATACATATGGAGTTTAAGGTGTTGAACAAGCCTGTCTGGTTTTGTGTGTGAAAAGAAATGCTACAATTTGGCTTTTCTTCCTCAGGGAGGCTGTTGTCCTTTCTGAAGAATTCAGTATTGCACAGTGAATAGCAGAGGTGTATATATCGCAGGGAGGGTCGGTGGGATGCAGAAGCAGCAAATTTTTGCTTCAGCACAGCCTGGAAAGCAGCTATGAAATGAGAAACAAAGACTGGAGAGGATGGCAGCACCCACAGAAGCCATGGCAAGCTCCAGCTCTCCCTCCTCCCTGCCCCCGTACCAGTGCGGAGAACTGCTTGCCTGGCTTCCCCAGACTCACTGCAGCTCCAATATTGTAATTCTGCTGCAGTCGTGCATGCCATCTGAATTCATTTGTCATATTCTATGAACTAGAATCCATCAAAGCGTATTCACTGGCCTTTTAATTAGTGTTAGATTAGCATTTTAAGATATGGGTAAATTCCCAAGTCTAACTTTGTTTAAAGGTGCATATTCAATACAGTAGCCAGGAAATCATGTATTCTCATGTACTTATTACCTTAGTAATGTAATGCTGTGAGGGAAAAAGGCAGATAATACTTCCGACAAATATTAAATGTTATTTGTATAGCTACTGTCTGTGAATTTAAACAGAAAATCATTCCTCACGCCTTGCCATGAAACACACACAAATTTCTTTTGTGGCTTTCATGTTTCATTAAAGCTTTGTATGTGGAGGAGAGGAAAATCTAAATTGCTACTTAATTAAAGGGATACTGTCAGATTAAATATATTTTGAAGAAATGAACTTTGCTTTTTACCTGGGTTGTCAGTAACACCTAGGATTATTAAAAATGAAATATTTTTTAACATCTAATATACTTCTCACCATTTATCAAGCTGGGTCTTTTCTTCTCCTTGGCTGGTGAAACTAAAACAGTCTCTTGCTTTTTCCATTGTCTGGATCCTATTAACTAACGCAATATTGGAGGGCTTTAGGTTGTAAATACCAGGAGGTGAAGCTTACATCTAAACCAAAAAAAGAAAATGTATGGTTCTTTCTTTATTCCATTAAAATATTTCTCTAGAGCTGGACAAAATGTAATATATGCTCCTTTAATCACATTTTCATCGCCACACAGCATGTGCAGTGGGGGTTAAATCCTGGAAAGCGTTGAGCAGTGTTGTGTGTGCAGCTTTCTCTCTTTATAGAAGGCCAAAGGTGCTAAGGTTGCACAATTGCATGGAAAGGGGTCAAACAGCTATGCTGCAGTGTGTGGAAACCAGAGCCCGGTCCCACCCAGCGAGCTCCTTGCTGTTATCTTTAAAGGGAGCAGTAAGGATTTAAGTTAGGACCAGGGCAGGGGTTGCAAGTATGTGGGTACCTCTGACAAGTGAAAATGAGAATTGGCTTGTAGCCCCTCCGGCATCTTCACTCTCCCACAATGGCTGCATGGTCCTGTCTAGAAGGGCAGACAAAATCTTACTGAGGCAGGTGCCAGGTGCAGCTGTGGAGAAGACTGGATTCTGTGAGTGGTTTTGTTGTTGACTTTACAGGAGCTGCAGGAAGAGGATAGAGAGGGCATGTATTATGGGTTAATTTTGTTATACTTGGAAATAATAATATATGCAGCTATCCCAGAACTCTGCAAAATCAGAAAGGGCATTATTTACAAAATATCCCTATCTATGTATACCAGTGAAAGCTGGTTTTGGAGTTTCATATTAATGCATATTAGCATTCTCGTGAACCTATCTGATAATACTTACACATGGAGACTTAAGCTCCTTAAGCAATGTTCACACCTCCATGAAAAATAATACAGTTAAGTTCTTCCTTCAAATAAACTTTCTAAGCAGGTCTATTAACAGTTATCTGCTATCTGCCACAAGGGGAAACATGTAGACAGTTCTGTAGTGTCTTATAAATCTTGGGCTGCTGAGTATTAGGTAGTAAATTAAATGAGAAGTGAGAGCTCCTTTCAGTGGATCCTCCTACTTTATTTTGCCACATGGGAACGTTTAAGTTGAGTCCTAAGGAAACAATCTGCATCCCCAAGGGATATGTTCCTGCATTCTGAAAAATAAGCCTGCTATGTAAAAGGCATTTTAGAATGCTTTTGTGGTGAAGATTTACCATGGCCTGGAAGTATAAAAGCCTGCCTTGGTGTCGTACAGTGTTGTATCATTTTAACATGGGTAAGTGCAAAGTGAGACCACTCATAAAATCTGACTTCAAATATCTGGAGATGTCCACAGGCTTCAATAGCAAACAATAGCCTGTGGTTTGGCTCCTGCTAGAGAGTTGAGCAACAGGAACTCAATTCCCAGGTCGGCTGTTTCCTCTGACTGTGAGCAATTCACTTCATCATTCCCTGCTCCACAGTCCCCTCTCATAAGGGGTGGCGAGGGGAGTGGAGGAATACATTCCCACCCTTGCAATGGCTGGGGTGGCCAGGGATCTCTGTGGTGGAAACCATAAGTGTCACTTGGTGGACAGAGGTTCTGGACGGGGCCGTGGAAGCTGATGGGAAATTCTGTCTGCTATGAAATGCTATCAGATCATTAGAAAACAAACTCTAAAGAAGGTATGTCATTGTATATTAAATTCCATAGACTTTGGGCGTTCTGTTGGATACATTTGTATGAAATCTTACTGGTTTAATCCCATTTGTTGCTACATGAATTTTCCACAATGGCAGTGGAATTTCATTTGAATAAAAAACCACCCTCAAAAACCAGAGGATTTGTATTCTAACCATAAAAGTTAAGCTGGCTGGATTTATAATATGCCATAATAAAGTAAAAATACATAAACAGGGAATCAGACATGTACAGGCAACACAGAACATAGATAATTCCTTTTAGGATTAAGCATATGGCCAGCAGCTGGCAGATCACTGCAGATCTCTGTGAAACTAAATGATAACATAGACATCCTTTGCTGCATGTTCCTGGGTGACAATAACTGGTAGGAGGGAAAAGAGTGGCCATTCATAATCTTTATTTTTAGTGAGATTTTTATTTCTGTTTTGAAAAGGAGAAGGAAGACATGTAAAGGTAGAAGCTTCCTGGAAAGTGTAAGCCTGTATAAACGGCAGCAATGGGAAAAATAGGCTTTTATTTTCTTTCAAAGACATAAAATTAAACAGAACTTTCCAGCATATGTTAGTATTCATAGCTCTTGCAGACCATGCATCAGAACAGAAGACTTGTGATGATTATTAGTTCTTTGTGTTGCGGTAGGTCCTAGAGATCAGGGTGCTATTATGCTAGTTGTTCGTAATTAGAGATTGTGTACTCCCCGGAGTAGTGACTATCTCAATAAACAAGACAAAGGATGAGAAAAAGGAAGTGGTATTGTTCTCATTGTACAAACAGCACACTGAGAAACTGGCAAATTAAATGATTTGCCCAAGTTCATAGAAGAAGTCTTTGGCAGAATTTTATAGACAAAGCTTCTTGTTTTGTTTGCCTTCTAGGAAAATGACTACAATGTTGATATTTAGTGGATTGATCCTCTTCTGCCAAAGAAAGAAAATACTGTTTTAAATGTAAAAAAAATTTCAGATTTTAAAAATAAATTAATTTTGTTACTTTCTAAATCTATTATAGGCACATGGATGTCAATTTTTTGTTAGTGAAAATTTTGGTTTTCTTTTCAATTTCCCCAGTTTATTTCCATCCATCTTTGTATTTAAAAAGACACTAGTAGGAAAAACTAGAAGAGAGAGTTGAGAAACCTGGTGAGGAAAAACAGTAAGCCGAAATTCTGATAAAAATAATACAATCTCCCCATAGTTTCCAGACTCATAAAAAAATCTGAAAATCTGTCAACATGGAAAGAAGGACTCTTTGTGAAAGACGTAATTAATTTACTGTTTCATTTTCTTCTCTTTTACCACACATATTCAAGCCTCCAAACCCAGGCTGAGATGGAGCTAGAACAGATATCTGGCTATACAGCCATGAGGCTGCCCAGAACACTTTTCCATTCATTTGGGCTGAGCTGCAGTGCTCCCCTGCCCAAACTGGGAAAGTGGGGCAAGCACTGGAGTCAGGATGAAACCATTGCTCACAGTGCATTTGGAGATGGGAGAGGCTGTGCCATTGAATAGGGTTAGGGAACCAAGGGTTTTCAGAGTTGGATCTTGCAGCACTTGGGAACATTTCAGAAGGACTGTTGTGAACCGCTTGTGAGAATCTGTGATCCTGAGCTCTTGCCCGTTACGGGTTTTTAAGCTCATAATTCTGTCTCTTCTCTACTTGTAACACAAGACCTAAAATGGGCTTCTTGCAACAATTTCCTGCCATGTCTGCACCAGTCAAAACCTGCCCTTTGGTTGCAGAGCTCTCAGGAGCTTATTTCACTCTTCCAGTTCTTTCTGTGGTGTCAAGAGTCCAGGATACCAATAAGGAACTTACTGTTTTGCTTTCCAACATGAACACATGAAAGAGAGATGCTGGATGCACAACACAAAGGTCCCTTCTTCCATCCCACGATCCATCCTGTCTCTCCTTAAGTACATCGGAGGTAAACATATAGTTTGTTTCTTTTTGTCCTTGTCTCCTTGTGCTAGGAACACTGTGGAATGATTCCTGTGCTCATACAGAGGTCAGAGGGTTCCCCCTAAAGACAGGGACCGGGGTCCTTGGACATCATCCTGGAATGTCCTGCAATATAAACAAGTTTTAAATATGTGCTGAGACCTCCTGTCATTTGAATGACAATGATGTAACATTTTTATAACACTTAACAACTTCAAAACTTGAGGGAAAAGCAACCAAATTAACAAAACAAAACCCTTTGCTAAAACTCAATACTTTTTAGAACACTAAGTTGCCATAACAACTTGATGCAAAAGTCTTTGGTGGCAACTTTGTACTTGGTCCTATTGAGGCTAAAATAACCTTACTCTTGTGTTAATACTTAGCCAGCATAGTAAATACTATTGGTTACAGAAAATTAAAACTTTTAAATAGTGAAACTACTTTTACTGAAGTAAAAGAAACCTCTTAAATCTAAGTGTTTTTCTTCTTTTAAAAAAGCATAATTTGTCAGACATTAAAATAACAAAAGGTCTTTGAAAAAGGATTATGGTTTCTGATGTTTCACTACTAGAATGGATTTACTTTATATCCTACTGATGTTGTAATCTTGAATTCTGAGGTAATGTTTTAGCCCTTTCTTTTCACATAAATAAAGATTTCAATGATAGCACTTCATTTCTTCTGTAGAACTTTCCTTTATTTTTCAAACTACTCATTTTCTCTTGCTTAAACCATTTCATCAGAATAACATACAAATTGGATGCAGTGCTTATTAGGAGGAGGGGAACAGTTAGAAAGGCAAGGCATTTCAAATCAACACACTGCTGACTGTGAGGTAGATTTTAAATGGAGAATTTCCATATTGCTTATATGTTTTCCTCCACAATGTATTTTTTTTTAAAAAAGTCTTATTTTTAAGATTTCCCTGTAAAACAAAACTATGTATTTTTTAATATATCGTGGGTTTTTTTTCTATTTTAAAGTCACTTGAACCTTCATCGCTATATGGAGCACAAACAATTGTTTTCAGTGCTAAGCACTGAATTTTAAGAATCAAAAAGCATATTTTAACATGGTAATAAAACACTTGCTGATCAGACTGACTTCATCCCTCTTTGAAAAACAGTGCCACGTATCTGTTTGGGTTGCAGAGATTTAAATTAACACTAAGTGTCTTTGAAAAGTCACAAATTCCCACCCTCTCTGAAATTAAATCCACTCTTTACACTCAGTTGGGCTGCTTTTGGGGTGTTTTTAATATCCTATAGGACAGTGAATGGGGGAGACAGCAGAGTATCTTTAAAGGATTATTATTTACTACCAGGCAGGGGAAAAAAAAAAAAAAAAGTGCTCTGTGTCCTTCCAGCTCATGGAGACTTGATACGATTTCCCTCTAGCAACTTCTTCATTATTAGCTTGCTTGGCAAATAGGGACCATTATTCTGACTCTCACCCTACAACCTGCCTTTGAAAGTATAGAAAAAGTGGTGTTTATAAACCAGATTTTTTTTTCTTTATTATGTATAGTGAAGTGAAGGCCAAAGCCTTTTCCGCTTCAGCAAAACCAGCGGGGAGGAAATACATGTAGTAATTACCTTAAACATGCAGGCAATAAAGGCTGCTGCCTCTCAAACCATGCAGTTCGAAAGGTGGAGGTGCCAGCCCTCACAGCCCCAGAACAACCGGCTGGAAACCCGGCATCCCCATGCTCCTCCAGCTGGAAAACCAGCATCCCCACACTCCTCCGGCCCTCTCCGCTCGGCCGGCTGGGCCGGGCTGGGGTGCTGAGCCCCTGGAGCCGGGGATGGCTGTGCTCAGGTGCACCGTCCCACTGATGGAAAGGGCATCCTCCAGAGAGACACCGCACATTAGATGGACTTGGAAATATCCACGGCATTGAGGCTGATTCCCATTTGCAAACCAGCAACAGAGCAGACGGGAGTTTGGTTCAACCTTGTCAGAATTCTTCTCTGGAGAAGTTTTCAGTCACCTCATCTTTTGGTGGTTTGTTGGGTTTTTTTTTGGTTTTGTTTTTTTTTAATAAGGCTCAAATTGACTTTTACATTATATTTCAGCAAAATTTCTTTTTCTTTTTTTCCCTGTGCTCCTAGAGCCAGCTCCTCCGCTATGGTAAATCATGGAAACTTCACTGAGCCACCACAAAGGACCTGGGCATGAAGGACAGGCTGGGAAGTACAACATGGAGTACATGGTGCTCGCGGGCTTATTGATGGGCAGAGTATGTGCCTTCCAAAAAGGTGAAGAGACCAGCCGGGCCCCGCTTGTGGCCTTGTGTGCCTCCTACAGTCCCCGCTCCGCCAGCCCTTCTGGCCAGGCGCCTCCTGGAGCCTCATGAGGACTTCGCAGGGGCGCCGTGCTGAGGCCGCTGGCGGTGAGGTGGGGCGGGACCGCCGGGTTGCAGGGGACGGGGCGGGGCGGCCCTCAGGGGCCTGGCCGTTGGGGGCGGCCGTTGCGATTCCCGCCATTGCGATTCCCGCCGCGGGCCGGAGAGGGCGCGCGGCCGCGGCGCTGAGGTGGCGGCTCTGAGGGGGCGGCGGCGGCGGTGGCGGGGGGGGGGCGTTAGCGGCGACCCCGTCCCCGGGTCCCCAAAGCAGCCGCCGGCCGGAGGCTCCGGGACTCTCCCAAGCCGGTGTCCTGCCCCGGCCCGTTGTGGCAGGGCTGTCCCGCTAGCGCCATTCGCTTTGGAGGCTCCCACCCTGCACAGCCAGATCTTCGTTGCCCTATTGAGATGTGTGGCAGATTTATCTCTACTAATTTTTAAATACGAAGTGTATCTAGTGTACTTATTACTCCTAATTAATGTGAGAATAAAGAATCAAAGAGGGTATTCCTCCAATGAGTTGTTTTTGAAGAGTGACAAATTAATCCCCTTGGATATGGCTGGAGCCAGGGAAGATCTTTTTGTTCCTCTAACAAACTGCAGCAATTAGATGTCCAAAACTCTGTTTGTGATAAATAGATTTTAATATCTATTTGTTTTCTTTCTGTATGCCAGAATCCCAGAGCTTATGTCATTCAACCGAATGTTCTTGCAGGTAACCAGAGATGTAGGAATGTGTTTCCAGTCGTCAGGACCTGTGTGCACACGCGTGTGTGTGAGTGCATCCGTGCAGAGTTGGCATTCAGGGTTGCATGCATCCGTTTACACACTAAATTCATTAGACTTTTTCTTACGATCTTGTGAGCTTGGGACCAGATCCTCAATGACCCAATTTGTTTGCATTGTTACCTGCATTCACTTGCCCTGAAATTACATTTCAAGCGCCATAAGGAAAAAATTTATGGTTGAATTTTTTGTACGGTTCTCCCTCTAATTGTATTGTGACATTTCAAGGGGACACTTGCAATCTGCTTTCATAGGGATCCGGTGGCGTTTGCAAGAACTCGTTCAGACCTCACGGGTACAACTTTAAACTTCCTCTGCTTGTGGAGTCAGAGGGCTTTGACAGCACTTGGGGGTGATAAGCCAGAGATGAGATTTTGACAGGCCCCTTTTCTGATGGGATCTGGCGATAAGTGACTGGGAGATTTCCAGTCCGAATTGTTCCAGGTCCTGATGCTGAGCAAGGAAGGAGGGCGATGGGGAAGGCGTGGAAGCCACCTTTGTGCTGAAGTGATCAAAGCAGGGGACTGAAGGCTGCTTCAATGCTATCAGCCCATAACAGGCCCCCACGGGACTCCTGCACCTGCTGTGGCCACCACTCCTTTATGCTTGTGCCGCATCCTGCCCTGCGCTCGCCTTACCCCCGGGTGACACAGAACCGACTGTGCCAGAGGGTGTTCTCTCACAAGAGGGTAATCCTCAGCTGTTTATTCAGGCGGCTCAGAAGGGGCAGCAGCTGCTGGTCTGCTGTGGAGGTGGGGTGGTGGCCACCGGAAAGGATGCGCAGCTGTAGGCAGCCAGGCTCCAGCCAAGCGAGGCTGGAAGGTGGGTTTTTCTCTCTGTGCACTGTTTCTGCTGTGGGGTCTCACACAAAGCTTATGCTTCTGGCAAGGTGGAGCAAGTGGAACTTTGAATGTTTAAAAGCCTTTTCTGTGGTGCTGTAGATGACCCCTGTATTGCCCTAAAATTTGTGGCTAGCTAAATACAGTAACCTTCCAAAGTGCGCTATCCAAGGGAAAGTATGGCTCTTGCACACTCAGGGCAAGGAAGATAATGCTTCCATTTCACTGCAGCCATTCAAGGCAAAATAAGTACAGTCAAATCCTTCTGCAGTGTTCAACTTCAGGAAAAGTGATATTTTCACAGCCTTTTTTTTCTTTGATATCAGACTTTTTTCAAATGGAACCAGGCTGTAAATAGCTGTGAAAATTATTGAGAAGGGGAATTTTTATGAAGCAGAGTTTATGCCACGGAATGCCACATGAATGCAGACAAAGATATATAAGTTTGAGGATTTTTATCTCATACAATACACTTTAAATGTATTTTTGGTACCCTCAGTTGACAAGAATTTTTTAAACTGAATGCCATAATGAAATTCTAGAGCTAGAACAGTTATGATGATCGCTTAAGATGAGGGTATATCTTACTCAGTGCTGTTTTAAATCTATTGGGCCAAAACTGACCTATTCAGCCCAGGAAACCAATGTAAATTTTGAGGCTAGGATGGTGGGGTCATGGTTCTTTGAGTGTGAGGCTTAAAAGTGATGTACTGCAGAAATGGGAACTCGAGAGGCCAGAAGGGAGGGAAACTAGTTTTCAAATCCAAAGAACTGGTGATGCACAGATGGAAGGTCTAGTGGTGTGGGTTACAGGGGGAGGAGTAAGAGAGACAATGGGCACAGCCAGATGGTGAAAGACACACTGGAGGGACACGCATAAGCCCTTGTTCTTGTTACCTATAGGAGATAATTTGCATGACCCCTAGAAGCAGATTTTTAAGTAAAACACCAAAATATCCAAATGTACCATTTAGTCTTGGAAGCAGAGGATGGAGCCAACTGTCATCTGCTCCGATTTCTCACTCTCGCTATCCCAGGCCAACATCAATTTTCACCCAGACATTATATAGAGAGGGTTGCACAAATCAAGATATTTCTTTGCTTCTTTCTACTTCTTCCCACCTGTGGCTGCCACAGTTCACGCTGGCCAAGCCTTTCCCTCAGGACAAAATCTTGCTGTTGAAGAGCATGGCTAGACTGCAGCGCAGACACTTATCACTTTATTTTCTCCTATGAGCAAGGAGTAGGGATGTCTCATCTGGTGTGTTGAACTCAGATCTAAGTGCTAAAATGTTTACTGCTTTCAATCCGCCCAGCAGGATACTCCAAGCAACAGTGACGGTTGGCAGCCTGCTGCTGATGGTACCATCCAACTCACAGGGCTTACAGCACAACTCGCACAGAATCTGAAACATCAGGCTTTTAATTATTTTAGGGGACTTGTTCCACAAGTACTTCAGATGGTTTTCTATTAACATTTGACAACATCTCAGCAATTGAAATATGTTTAGTGAGATTACAGCGTTTAGATTGTGGTCTGAGAACTTCTGATCAAATTCTGCTTTCCCTAATTGATGCATTCCAGCACGTACTTGATGGCATTCATAGCAACAAATAAATTCTGTTCTTCTCTAACGATATGCTCCATACCTTGGCACTAGAGTGCAGATAAACACATATATGTTTTTGTTATTTTAGAAGAAAAATCCATGTGCTGTGGATAATGAATTGAAGGTTAAGTGACAATTTTTCTTTACAACCACTCATGTCTTACAGTCTGTGAACTGAAAACTGGATTAACCTTTAATTACCCCCCATGATCTCTCAGCCCTGAAACAACATTACCACTCCTCCTAGTGTTATTTGCATACAGCATTTAATGAGAGAAACATCTGTTTGCATATTTGATATCATTAATATTATGCAGATGAGCTGAGTTTTCATGTTGCAATGGGCAATTGTGCGGAAATCTCCTTTTCTCTTATTTTTGGTCTATTTCCCTCCTCCTAACAATTTGCTCTGACTTGTATTAATTAGAAAAAGAGCTGCCTGCTGCCACTAGCCTTGCATATATAATGCATAGTTGCTATGCGATCTGAATGGCAGCACAGCAATATCCTGATGAATTTACAAAATACAGAATATGTGACTTGATGCTGTTAGGCAAACCTGTTGATTTCTGAGGCAAACATACTCTTTTAATAAAACATGTTACTATGGCTGAAAATTAAATGAATACAAGTAAGATTGCTAACAGATCTTTTTCCTTATGACTTTATTTATGAAAGATAATTCTGTCTAATAAGACAAAACATATTCATTAGGTACCTGATCTGGTAGCCATTTGATTGTCTGGAATTTATGCTAGATCTTGGTATCTGTGTCTGTTCTGTCCAGCAAGCTGAAACGTTTCATATGACCCTACGATGAAATCTTCACTCTGTACTGAGCCACGACCATTGAAAACTCATGGGCCACTGCTTTTAGTGAGTGTGTAAACCTAAGTATGGGAGAAGCTGCTTGTTTTTCTTGAGAAATTAGGAGAATTTTCCCTTTTGTTTAGCTTGAACCCTGTTTTCTTGAAGGTGTTCCTCAGAAGAGTCTAAGCCATTGTTGACATTCCAAAAAAAAAAAAAAAAGAAAGAAAAAAAGGTGGGGATGTTGAACTATGGATAAAAATTGTAGAAGGAAACAGAATACTGATTTCTAGTTTATTAGATAACATTCCCTAAGTCCAGATGCCACCATTTGCGGAATGTGGAATGTTTAGTCAGCTAGCTTGAGATGTGTACAATGTCCTAGATTGTTCCCAGTAAACACAGTCCAGTATCTTTAAAATTGAGATTTTAGAAGAGAAGCTGAGAATTTGGTTGGACATGATTCCTGTGATTTTTTTGCCATTTTCTGAGGGAATTCAAGGGTAGAAAATATTTTCTGCAGAAAGATGTGCAGCATGCTTTCCACAGATACTGAATTTGTCTAACTCATCACAAATTGCTTCAGTTTGCCCTTCTGTGCTTGAGTTGAACTGCTGAGCCAATGTCAGTGACTACTGAAAGTTTACAAATCTTCAAATTATTCTTTTTCTAGACTTCTACCAGGATAAAGATGAGTCTGGAGCAGCATGGAATTTACTTCATTGCCTAAAATGACACCTAAGCTGTATTTATCTCTCAAAACATTCCTTTGTTGAAGAGAATTGAGTAGGTTACTGTGAGACACAGGGTTCCTATTAATTGCTTGGACTAAATTGCAGAAGCAAACCAGTTTGTGATACAGTAAGATTTTCAGACAAGAACAGTATTTACATTCTCTGCTTCAGGGAGGTTCTTCCCAGTTGGACTTCAGCTAAAAGTGAAACTGCCATGTGCTGCTGCTGCCCATCCAAGTCCCTGCTTCTGACCTGCTGCTCATCAGCATCACCCATTCTTCTGCCCAGCCGTCGGGGACTTGGCTAGCTTAGCAAAAGACAAATCAGGCTGACTTTTTCACATTTGGAAGTAACTTCTATATGGAGACAACTGATGGTCCAAATTGTCAAAGGCTGGGTAAATTTCAGTGAGGAATAAAATAGAAACTTGAAAAACCTACGGATTTATCTGCATACGGAAAAGTCAGTGTTTTACGGATAGATCGGTTTGTTCTGTAAGATGGCTGTTTTTTTCAGGATGGCTTCTTTCCAATGAATTTGTTGTAATCCAGCCCCCAGTAGTCCAGGATTAGCTGTGCCCACCTACTCCTAAAATAAAAAAGATACCATAGATATTACATATATTTTGACTAAATGGAGATTAAAGATGACTGATCGGTGTCTTTTTTATCCTGATTCTGCTGCAAAATAATAATATGCCTCACTTGTAATTCATGACATAAATTTTATAGGAGAAATTTGTGGGGTGTTGTGTTTTGTGATGAGAATCATTTTCATGATTGGTTACGCGTTTCATGAGAACATTTGTTCCTCTAAAGCAGATTTTCATAGTTTAAGAGTTGCTTTTAATAAGTCAAGCTTGTTTATCTAGAGGTCTGACTTGCAGGTAGGATTACTGTGGTTTTATACACAAGTCAATGCTTTGGCATCTACCAGGCCTTTTATGCAAAAAATATCCTTAATGTACGCAAACTGTTATGCATGCAAATTATAGTCCTGTGTGTGGAATTTAGGCATGTGAGTGAGCACAGTACTTCCACAGGTAATTGCCTGACTCCTCTGCAAATTGTCTGACTCCTGACCATCTGCAGTGGATTGGCCAGTTTATGAAGCCAAGCCATCACTCTGGAACTTGGATTTCTTTGGGTAAACAGGTTGTGTTAGTAGCACTCAAGATTTATGTTAGTATAACACTTTATTTCATAAGTCCTTTCATTTCAGAAACTACTATGAATGAGGAAGGGTATCTCCAGTGGTCTGACAGACACCTGGAGAGGTGAATGAAATCTGGGGCAGGGTCATGTGAAATCTTCACATGGGAATAAAAAGTATTGCTATTCCAAAGCTGTGTTTTGTATTTCAGCTACACAAACTCTAGGTTGCCAAAAATTTTTGGATAAAAATTATTTGAGCCTATCACGGCAAGCTTTGTTTATGTGATGTTATTTAGATTTTTCAGATCTAAAGCAGATGGTCTCAGTTCATGACAGTGTACATTTCATGGATGGGGACTATCTTTGGGACCTTGGAGAGGACTTACTAAAGGAAAGAGACCTTTTTTTCATTTGCCACAAACTCCCTGTGCATCCCAAGACTCTAAAACTTCTAAGGCAGGGTTTCCTTTTACTGCTGAGTGCAATCTGGTGGCCTCTCAAGTGAAGTAAAAGTTGTTTGTTGAGCTAGTTAAGAAATAAACCCCTTGATTGTTCAAGAGCTTTTGTCAACGCAAGGTCAAATGAATTTTTGTTGGCATGGCTGTATTTTTACACATTGCAACCAAGAAAAACAAAACCTGTAAGAGGTGGAGTGCTCAGCACTGGCCAAACTATTCTTGCTAAAATCAGTGGCTTTTGTGCCAGAATGTAACTGAATACTGGGTACTCTTAGTGGATTTTTGTTTGTTGGCATTCGATACACAGGTGCACTCTTATGCCAGTTTATGAATGTACTTTCCCTGTTTGTCCTCAGAGCAGTGATATCACACTAATATTTGTACTTTAATGTGAATGAGATTATTTTAGAATTGATGAAACCCTTCCCCAGTGAAACACTTCACTTTGCCGTTCAGCTGTTTGGAAAGCTTGCCTCCATGAAGCAGCTCTGCATGCTCTCTTTGCATGCTCTTTGAGAAAATCACTAATCAACAAAAACAATAATATCAGTGTCGTAACTGAGTTTAAATGCAGTGCAATTTGTGTTAATAGTGGCTTTTATAAGCACTATTATATAGTAAATTAAATGATATCTTTATTCTTGTGTCTAAGATAAACAGTAAGTATGTAATATATCAGTAATAGAAAACCCTTGGCATTTAAGAAAGAATTGTGCTTTAATGTAAGGACGTTTTTATACCTCAGTAATAAATTAACATTTCAAAAGTACTTTAGCCTGCTGAGATGGATCATTCTATGAGTATGGGTAACACCATGGACTCCAATAATTAGTGTAAATTGCCTTTGAATAAAACAGAGCTGGGAACAACTTTCCGTGCTTAATGCCCCTTGCAGTACATGATGAAGAGTCCTTAATGGAGCTTGGAAAAACAAGTAATACCTATAAATCAAAGAAGAAAAGCCGTTTTTGATGCATTTGTCTGAGAGTGTGAGTTTTAAACCAAATTGTTAACACTCCTCCCTGCTGAGGGTCATGGATTAGCTAGGGTGGGAGTTTCTTATAGGATCTTTCACACTAACCAGCAGAGGTAGGGGGTTTCAAATACAAGTGTTTTCTTAACCCTAATCCCTGCCTCCCTGACCAGTAGAGCTCTGAATTTCTCTCTAATTAGGTGGAGAATTAGTAGGTGGATAAATGTGTTAGTGGATGAGGATGAAGTGATTAACTTGCCCCAGACTATGATAGTGAGTTCAAGGCGCTACTGAATTCATTTTGTTTCTAATAACTTTCTCCCCATATTCTAGTGGCACCACGGCAGAGTACTTGAATTTATATCTCTGTAATCTTACAGCAGTATATTCTGTTGTCTTGTTCCTGTGGCTTTATCTGCTATATTTAAGCAGCAGTGCAGTATATTTCCCAATGTGCCAGTTCACATTTATGTATACTATTTAATTATCTGAAGTCTTGTAACCTAGTCGAGATATACTGATGTTGTAGTAAGACTGTATATATGAGGGAAATATGATTTTTATTACAAGATAATGAGACTGCAAGAATTTGACCAAGTATTTGCTTTAAAAACAAATGAATGTCTGCTGCTTTGCTGTTGCTGCCTGCTTACTGCTCTTTGTTCAGTGTGTGGGGCTCTGCTGTCACAGAGAAAACACAGTTTCACAGCGCTGTAGCCAGAGATGACTCTACTAAACTGGAGTGGTGACATTTTCTGTCTCTTTGCTGATGTGTCCCTGTTGACCAGGTAGGGAAGGATTTGTCGTGGCGGAGGGCAGGATCTGCTCCCTGCCATCTCTCCCTCAGTAGCCCCTGGAATGGGACTGACTTTACTTTGGGAACTCGGTGGGAACCTCTGCTCTTTCACAGTGAAGCTGAATCATCCCAAGTCACTGCCAGAGTGCTTATTTTTTTATTCTTACTTATGGCCCCAGCAGTGTCTCAGCTACCTCATGACACATTTCTGTCCCTGCAGTCTCTGATTCGCAGCGGCCTGCTCAGACCTGTGAATTCACTTGGCCCCAAAGAATGAAGTGTGCTACTTGCGAAACAGGCAGACCCAGCAGCAAAGGGAGGAGATTCCCAAGCTGGCTCAGTGCTGTGACTCGGGACAAGATGGGATGTGAGAAGATCTTCCCTGGAATAAAAGTCAATGAGTTTTTCAGGTGTATTTAGAACAAGGGGGGGTTCTAGAAGGTGCCACAAATAGAAGTAGATCATAAATGTGCATTTGCTGAGAAAAGAGACTGACCTCTACAACTGATTTAGTATCTTTCAGAAAAAGATCTGGTGTTCCTCAGCTTACATGTTGAAGGAAAGTAAAAATGCCTTCTGGAAATGCCAGTCACTGTTCTTGGTTTACTAATCAACAAAAGAGGCTGTAGGACACAAGAAGTAATCCTTCAGGTCTGTCCAGGGGGAATCAGCTGACATAGCATGTTCAGAAGTACCACACGTCAAAAAAGGTGGGGAGGGATAAAAGGAGCATGGATGATCAGGAGTCCAGAATAAATGACTAAAGACATAATACTGAAGAAAAGGAAAAGGTTCTGATTAGCTTGCGTTAGAAGGCAGACGTGGCGACTTATGTGAGCATGCATGTGAAATGCAGAGGCATACGTGTGTGTAAGGAGATAGGTAGTAAGTTATTCTCCAGGACCATAGTGCATATGACAATGATGTTTCAGCTGAAACAGGGAAGATTTAGTTCAGAGAGTAGCTGAAACTTGCTAATAATGAAGCCCTGGACTAATACACCTGGCTAGGATGGGAAGACATAAAAGTTTCAAACTTGCAGTGGTTTAGAATCTCGCATGATGTTTTAGACCACGGTTATTCTCTGAAAGCGCGGAGTGAGCCCCATCGCTGCAAATGACACTCCGTCAGAAGGCAGGTCAGGCTGCAGCCGGAGGCTCTGCGGGTCAGCCTGGGTAGCTCTGTAGCTCGGCTTGCATGATTGAGTCATTAGACTGGGTATTGTCTGTGTATCCAATAACTTAGGCAGGCAGGAAATTTAAAGGGAAGCATATTTTCTATGCAGCACAATCAAAGTTGATTTTAACCTTATCTCACTTGTTTGCTCCAGTGAGCATCAAATGCCTGAGGAGAGCATGGTTGCTGAGAAATCTGAGGTCTAAAGGGGACATGGGGGTGGTGCCAGGGTTAGCAGAAACTCTCCCTGGTGACCGCAAGGCACGGCTCCATCCCTGTGGCTTGTTCCTTGGTAAGCCAAAGAATCTGGGCACTGCACAGGCACCTTAAAGTTGATCTTTAGGGTGAGAACCCAGTTATCTCAGTCCCAGGTACCTGCAGACTGCCCAGACTGCGTAACATCCAGGAGCAGTTTTAAGTTTAAGAAACAAAGGCAGCATTAGTTTCAGAGAACCTTAGCAACAAATCTTGTCTTGAATGGGCTGCTCTTCTTTCATGTTTCCCTTTCCTCCTGCCCTTTTTGCCTGTAGAAGCCTCTGTCTAAGTGTCTGACTAATAAACTGACACATTTGTGAAGTAAAGTGTTTGGGGTTTTTTTTGATGTGTTCATGACAGTGCTTTGTCAATGGTGCTGTGAGAGATTTGAGTAGCAGATAATGATTGGAGCTGTAAGATGCCAAAACACAGCTCCCTAGGACAGGGTAAAATGCCTCTGTTTAGGCAGTGACTGGAAGGCTCAACACACTCAGCAGGAGAAACCTGTGTATGCTGTTTAGGTGCAGGGTTAGCCCTCAGGAGGGTACTTCCACTGACCAAGCCTCCCCAGGTGGAAGGATTGTCTTTCTAATGTTCAGCTGCATCCCATACAGTACATAAAAAGTCACTGTGCATTAGCCAGGATTATGTTGTCTCTTGATCTTATCAGGTTTTGCTCTACAAACTACAAAAGAATGTAGCCTGATGTATGCAACAAGCCAGGTATCTCTGCTGGAAGCAAGCGTTTCACTGGCTAAAATCTCTCTGAAGTGCCTATCTACAGAATTTATCTTCCGTTTTTAACAGAGGTACGGCGGCTTCATTAGAGAGCCAGAATGTTGCTGGAAAGATAAGTTTTTCTTCATTAAAAAATGGAAGTGGAAGTCAGAGAATGATCTTGTTTTCTTTTCTAACTGGCTACCCTACCCCTTGAAATAGTTTTATATATTTAAATGGACGAGGATGTAAATTGTACTTCCAAACTATTAAAGCCAATAGCACACATTATAATATGCTGTGAAAAGAAGATAGCTTCAGCCAGTAACTCTTAAGCCTAAATGAGTTTCTCCTAAGAGGAGAACAGCTGCTTAAAGTACATATATTTAAAATTAAATTTCTTTATTACAAGTTACTTAGCGTATTTTGGACTTATATGTTCTCTAGCTTAAATCTTTTTCTATTTTTTTAATTGCACAAAGCTGTGGAAAATAATCAGAAGCTCAGTTAGCATTACAAATTGAAAATCAGAAATTATTCGAATGTTTTTTCAGGTTCTCAAGCTACATAGGTGTATTAACCCTCATTAGTCATTTTGTGGCAGTGAGAGATTTGAAAACAGAATTCCATTACAGTATTTATGGTCAAAATCTGATATGATCAAATAATAGCTTTCCCAATAGAAATGTCTATGTGCCATGTAGTAAACTTGATAATTGTAAGAATACATTTAATGCAGTAGAACTGAATACCGAACCAGGAGATTAACATTTCTGTTATATAATTACAAGTTCAAGGAGTTCAGCTTCTTATCATACTGCAGTAAGTATAGAAAGTAGAAGTGATCCTCTTTAATTTGTAATTATTTAACTGAAATAGAATGTCTCCCAGTCTTATTCTTACTCTTCTACACTGCAGACATTGGTATGCAGAAACCATGCACCAAGGAATAGTACACTATCAGAGTAGGACATGTTTGAGTATTCTTTAAAACCAACTAAGAGAAGTTAATCTCATTGAACTTCTTTTTATTCAACAAAAGAGTTAGATGTTTCCAAGTCTAATGTGACTATAATGTTCATTAAATGGACTTCTTTACACCTTTAAATGGATTAACTGTACATCTTCACAGTCTAATTATTATACGTGTCACTCACAAATCACAGATCTAATTCAAAGCACTGTAAAAGCTCTGTTTATGAGCATTAGAAAAGGAGATACAGTGAGAATTGACTGTGATTTTTATCTGGGTCATATAAAAGAGTAAGTGTCGTCCACATTAAAGTACAGAAATGTGCGTACCTTCACTTGTTGAGTTTTCCTTCAACTTTGGTCTTGAGATAGCCTTTGAAAAGTTAAGCCACAGACTACTTAGGCATCTCCACTCCCTCATTTGTCTGTAATCCAAGATGATTCCTGACTATTCCTCCTGACTGATTCCTCCCTGCAGCTAAGCTGTTAATAATTTCCAAATAGTTGTCAGTTGGATAAAGGATGATATACAATTTTGCTGGTATAGTGTGGGTATCTGGGAGTAACAAACTTGCTTTGTCAAGGTAGATTTGCTTATCAGAAGATACTAAGAGTGGTTCTAGTGGTCAGATTTTTAAAGGCAGTGAAGTGCTTAACTGCCCAATGCAATCAATGTCTAAACCCTTTAAAAAAAAGTCCTGCTTTGTGTTTCTGCCACATGGGAATGGTTGTCAGCCCACAGAAGGCAGTGGAACTGCACCAGGTTATGTGGGCTTGGAGATCAGGGTGGCAAGTGAGCTGTAAAACAGGCTTCATTCTCCCTTTGGGGACCAAGAGCTTATGGGAGGGTTTGAGTACATGGCATGACTGCACAGTCCAGTGAAGATAATACATACACCTGTAGTGTGAACCAAAGAAGTCAGACGTTTGCCCAAAATTTCTCATGCCTTTGTCTATATAGAAAAAGGACCTGAAGATAATATTGAAGATGTTCACGGAATGACCTTGGGGCTTTTACTATGAGGGGCTACAATAACAAAAGCTATGGATATGCAAATATGTTATGTATATTTCCACTGAATCCCGACAGGGCAGGAATATCCTCATTTCTTGCAGAGACATGTGCTGGCAGCAGTTGCAAGTCAGTTTGTGTTTATAATACCAGAAATACTTTCCTTTTCTCTTAGTTACAAACCCTTAGATATTCCTGCCACACTTCTCTTATGAAAGGTTACAGATTTCTTCTGTAGACAACATTTTGGGTGATTACAATTCCCAGCTTGAAAATCGTCATGATAATGCCAGTTCCTTGGTGAGGCTCACAAACCCTTTCAGCCAGAAGTGGCCCAAGCATCCAAGCTGTCTGACCAGGAGTGGTGTATCTGCAAGAAGCACAATGTAGCTTTTTTTGCAAGGAAGGATGCTGTGCAAAAAGTGTGGGTATGCGCTGGTATGACAAGATGGAAACTGATGAACCTCTGTGTGTGTGTGTCTGAATTTTCTCATGTGTTTGGACAGCACAGACCTGATCTCACTGGATCATCTAGAAGCTGCTGTGAAACAAATTACAGAAATCTATAATCCAGCCTCAGCAACATGACTCTGCCTTCCCGATATACACCTATCACAACTACAAACCACAGTATTTAGGTATTGGGACTTAAATGAGTGAAGACTTTGAAATGGGGGATTTTGGACACGGGGTAGTGGTTTATTCCTTATGCACACACCTAGGATAGCTACAGCCAGCTGACTGAAATGGATCATTACATTTCAATCTGAAACTAATGATTTGAAATAAGGCTTTTGGATTCTTGCCTTGCCAGACCACCTGCTTCTATTCCATTCTCTCCTGTGCAAGAACATTTTAGTTCATAAAATAAATAGCTACCTCAGGTCTCTCTGCACCATAGGCCCCCCTCCTCCTAGATGTTTTAATATTTTCTGTAGTGATTTTAAATAAACGTTTGCTCTGCTTTCCACATGTGCCTGTGTCCTGAGTGCCGGTGGCAGGTATGTTAGGTGGTATGAAAACCAGGTGTTCCCCCACAATTATTTACTTATTGGCAGACACGATGGCTGCAACATCCGCTGGAGCAATTTGACAGTGATTTACCTGCTGTTGCCAGCTGCTCTCTGCTTGTAGGGGCTGAGCTTCTCAGACTCCTAGGGGCCAACACTAGAGTATCTTGATTTGATACCAGATCATTTGGAGGCCCTGCTCTGTGATTTCAGCGAGAACCAGCCAGCTGTAGGCTTCCTTCAGCAAACATCGTGTCTAAATCTATTGCAGTGACTTAGCTGATGTGGTCTGCAAGAAGTTTACTTGCCTGTGGTCTGAAGATGCAACTTCAAAAGCTTTCATGCCTCCGTAGACTTACACTGTAAGGGTTCATCTCAGCTTGAGACACTTGTTTCGCCAAGGTACAGCAACACGGTTGTGTGGAGTTTTTTACTCCAGTAAAAAGGTGCTCCCACAGCTAATTTTTGTGAGTCCGTGTAGCAGCATATTATCTCTTTGAAAGTTTTAGTGTTTTAGTGTCATCAGGATAAAATATCACATAGGCATTTTGAGCTGGATCTTGGCGAAGGGCAGAAAGTATTTTTCATTTCACTATTGTATATTTGAGAAAATGACTGGCTACAGTTCCAACCTTCTGGCTGTTCCCTTGACACCTAAACTGAGGGAAATCCATTTCTTGCTCACTATGCTCCTACAGATGCCTGGTGTGTGGCTGGGGACTGGTGTAATTGCAGTGGATTGGATTTGAAATGCATGGGGTTTTGGCATAAGGCACAGAACGCAGGGAAGCAAGGAGCACAAGGAATTAATTTTGTAGTGCTCCTGTTCTGTTTCACTCTGCCATGTTCTTTGACTGTACCCACTTCAGGGCAAGTGGATTTAATTCAGTTTTGTTCAGATTTATTTAAGGATTTCCTTTTAAAAAAAGTCCATGACATACACAGCAAAGTTTCCTATCAGGGTGAACCAATTTTGGTAAAAATGACTTGTCTTTCTAAGTCTGCAGCTGAATTTTCTTACTTTTTTTTTCACGTGATACACATTTACTTACACAGTTAAATAAGCAAACAAATTCTCAGGTGAAGAAGTTTTGTCTCAATTAATAAGGACAGGTGGCCTGAGCAGTCCAGGAAAGCTGAACCTCAGCTGATAGTGGAAGTCTCTTCCAGAGACCAAGGTGTGGGGACAAAGAGCAGAGGGCCTAGTGAAACCCAGGGCAGATAGAAGTTCTCAACATATTTGGTTAAAAATATAATTTAAGGGAAAATATAGGGTGGAGGTTTTTTCCTATAGAAACAGAAATTTTCATGAGAACTGTGCAGGGTTGTTTTTTATGTTTCACTAAGAGTATGGAAAGATTGCTCATTTTTCAGACAAGAATGTTCAATTCTGGTTTTGTGTATGTGGCAAAATCTGGAAATATTTAAAGCAACTCATTTTGGACAGAAACAAAATCCCTTTTCCAGTGAATTCTCAGTGATTCAGGCTCTGAAGTTTTGTACTGTAAGATAACAAACTGTCATCCTCATCTCTTTCCCCTTCCGAAGACCTCCAGCCTTCCCAGCTCTGCCCAGAGTCCAGATCTCTTTCTGTTGGGAAGACAGTTCAGCTGGTAAAAGTTACTCAAGTTACTCAGACATGTTTCTTTGCTCTTCACACTCCCTGGTCTTCTAATGAGTCAAATAAGGGTCAGTTTAAGATTAAATTACAACTACGTAACACACCACTATAAAGCAAGATCCATTCTGGAACAATGTATGGGAATAGTCTGTTTTCTCCCCTGTACAAATTATACCTTAAAAGTATGAGTGCCAGGTCACTTCTGCTCTACATGATTCTGGCTCTGCCTCTGGCCCTGTTAACCCAGCATGTGTCTTTATTATCAAAATTCAAATACAATTACACAAACTGTTAAATAACTTGAATCCTACATGTGTAACTGATCTCAACAGAGATGTCAGTTCAATTAATATTACATGAGGCTACCCACAAGACTATGCTAGTACAGAGCTGATGCTCCAAGTCAAGTCTGGGCTTGTTGTCTGCTACCTGACAAAGCTGAAAAAAAGATGAATACTGAATGTAAGGTAACTCCATTAACTCTTTCTTTCCCTGAAGGCATATTCAAATATTTTGAATGCTGGGAGGCCTGCTAGCAATCTTATTGAATATTCCATTCTGACTCAACAGCCGATGCTTCAGAACTGGGGAGCAGAGACATCAAAATCACTGGGCACTTTAGGAAACTTTGATCTTAACTTGTGCTGATTTTTTATATATTTCACCTGAAGTTTCCTACAGTACTGAAAGTGAGGGAAAAAAGGAAATCCTTTTTCCACTGGGAACTTTAATACCAACTGATAAACCCAAAGTTTCTTAGAACTGTGGAGGTGCAGAACAGGCAGAGTGTCAAGGACAATTGGAGATAGAAAAGCACTTCTTCCTCGGTGGCAGTTAAAGTAAATCTCAAATATTTGGCATTCCTGAGCCACCTGCTCCTTGTGGGGCTTCACTCCAGAAAACTGTTTCATCCGCTGCACTGATTGTACAGGAACCTCCTAATGGAAGCAACTAAATACAGAACACTTTCTTCTGTTGTCTGACAAACAAAAGAACAACCAGTTCTCCCTTTGTAAATAATGGAGTGTGGATCTCAAATAATTTTTTCTTTTGTGCTGACAAGCCCTGGGTTCTCTGGGTTTCTTTTACAGCTGCTAATCTTAGAGATATTTGACTATGTAACATCAGTTCTTATATTGACCTTCATGGTAAAAGAAAAAGCTGGAAGTGGGTGTGAACATTTCTGGTTTAGAAGACAGGCAGCAAACAAGGAAATCGTGATTATTGTTTCCTTTAATTTGAAATTATTGCTCACTGCCATAATTTCTTGGGAGGGGCTTTGTTTAGGTTTTGGAAGCTGTGGATCGGCTTAAGTTACAGGTGCTATTTAAATGTGGCATTACATAGGATAATGTTGAGAAATGGACAGAAATTGGGAACTATTATCATGTTTTATATCCAAAATAATCTGTTTCTTACCACCTTGGATTTTTGTTTTGCAGCTCTGACTGAGGAATGTCCAAAACCCTGTGCAACTTGGCCTCTGTGGTTTCTTTCTAACACAATGACTGGCTGGAAACAAGTTGCTGGGTTTTGGTTTTTTCTGCCATTTTCTGTACTATGATGAGCTGCCTTCTAGCTGTTTTGTCAGCAGTGCATTTTTCAACAGGGATTTGCATGTTGATATGCTAATTGCAGTAATAGAATGTTTTATCATTTGGACTCCGCTCCAAAATGGCAGAAGAAGTATCTCTCCTTCTGTCAAAGGAACTTCCTATGCAAGACAGAAAATTCTCTTCAGGTGAGAAGGGTTGATAAACTCTCAGGACAACTGATTATAATTTCTTTTGGCTCCTGAATTTTCAGAATAAAGCAGTACAAATTCCTAATGTCTTCTGGACCAATGCCATAATGATTTGAATGGCAGATGAGCAAGGGATCTGGGAATCAGTTAATTTTTGTGTGTTTCTTTGAAAAGCCCCATACAACTGACAGAAACAGTTACAAGGGACTCCAATTTTAAAGTGATTTAAAATGTTTGGGTGAAGACTTTGATTTACTTGTTAATTACTTTCCTGTTTTGTATTGAGCATGAAACAGTCGGTGCGAATCTAGTGACTCATGGATGCCTTCAAAAAGCTTCAGGCTTAGTTTCGGTGTTGCATAGCAGCTCCCCCTGAGTCTGTGCTTGTTGACTTGTTGGAGTTACGTGAGGTTTTGGAAAGGACTCAGAAGGTTTCAGATTCCCTCATCAGTACGCAGTATATTTTTCTAAAGAACCTGTTGGTAACTGTAGGTATCCAAAGGCCTTTTCAGGTCTGCCTTGTCAGCACTCCTTGCCAGGACATCAAGCTGCATCAGGTCTGTCCAGCTGCTGTCCAACCATAATGAAAAGCCAGAGCTAGAAGTTGTATCCCAAGGAATAAAATCAAGGTTTTGTCATGTTACCACATGACATTACATCTGCTGATAGCACTTTGAGCTTCAAAAGTGAGAAACATATTCTACTTGTCTCCCTGTTCTGTGCAACACATGCCAATTTTTTTAAAAGGTAGTATTATCAGAGGGGTATGTGGGAGAATTCAGAGACTCCAGAGATTATGGCCCTCTTAGCAGATGAGTATACAATCTATGCCCTGAAGATGCTAATCTATTTGAAAAAAAAGAAGTTTTATCTCCATTCTAGTAACTGAGGCACAAGGAAATTAAGTAATATGGCCAAGATCTGCAGGTGCTCCTCAAGCCTGCCATTTTAACCAAAACAGCATCTTTCTTACTGTGGTCTAACACTGCTTTGGGAGTCTTGTATGAGCTGGATAGCCCCCATGGATATCTGTTGTCCATGTCAAGAATAAACACACAGTGATACGGGCTAAAGGGATGCCCAATAGCACTCCTTGATGAAAAAGAAAAACCTGCAGGCTTTGCTAAATGGCAGATCCAAATGCCACACAGAAAATTATGGAGCACATTCACTTGCTTGCTGGGGGCTCATGGTTTGATTTATGGTGCCCCTAACTGATTCAGGATTCCTAACTGTTATTGGAAGAGGCCGCTGAGATAGACTGGGAGTGGGGGAACTGCACTTGAGAGCAAGAGGTGCAGGAGAATGGTGGTGGGGACTCTTGGGGGGACCCTTGGCCAGCCCTGCCCAAAGCTTGCAGACAGCCCTAGAGCATCCCCTCTGTCCTCTAGAGCTGCTGGGCAGACAAGCACAGTATGCTCTGCTGAGACCCAGGGGAATGAATAGCACAAGAAATGACACAGCACTGGAAGGACTATAAAGAAAGTTGATGTCTCTTAAGTTTTGGTCCATTAAGGTAATCCTACACTCTGCAACTGAAGCTATGGGTCAATGAAAACAAATTACAGTTCATTCCCCAAACAGAAAGATTAAGACACAGGAAGCTGCCGAACGCTGTAGGCACTGGCCTTGACTTCACAACCTCACCAATTTGTGCTGCCCGTGGGGCTGTACAGCTGTCAGTGAGAAAACAAATCTTCTCATACAGAAACTCCTCTCTTACACCATACTCCTTTCTTCTTCTTTTTTTTTTTTTTTTTTTTTTTCCCAGACACCAGCCTTTGTTGCTAGAGAAAAACCAAAAAGTATTTTGCATATCCAAAATGCAAAGGCAATACTTGTGCTCCTCATTGAAACTGTTTCAGTTAGGAACAATTACAAACAAATGAATTTGTGAATACCAAAGAAAATCCAGGGGTAAACCATCTCAAATGGGGAAGTTAGAAAAATAATATTTCTGATGGTAGGAGGTAAAACCAAATAAACTCACTGCAGACTAGACCACCTAACATCAGCCTTTCTTCTTTGACAGAGAAAGCACCCTCGCTTTATCAATGAGTGACACTAGCAGGCTGATAGGAACAGGGTTTTCAGAGAGAAAATCTAGTTTATAAACAATCAACATCTAACAAGCTATAAATAGCTGTCTGGACATCTAGCAGATTTGCTGATGCTTGAAGGGCTAAAAATCAGTGTTTTCCTAAAACCTCCTTCATTAATTTGTGGCCTGGTATTCATTAGGACAACAAGCCTCGGGGGGCTACTTACAGCTTAGCTCCCCCATCCCTATCGTGTTGCAAAACCAGGCTCTGCTGATTTTGAAGATGGGTGCACAGCTTTGGAAATTTGGGGTTAGATATGTCACCATCGAATGGAGGTGGGTATGAGGACCTAAAAGGAAAACAAACAGAAACAAGGGCACCAAAAATTCATGTCTGGTTCCTCCTACCCCAAACAACAGGTCATTTATCACTGTGCTTCTGGGAGCTCTTGTCATTAAGTAGATTCCACAGTGATGCTTGTGCCCCATCCATGTGGGAAATCAAGGAAGACAAGACAAGACTTGTTTTAACCTAGACAGAATTTATGGAATGGCTGAACTGAATGGTAAGTAAGAGCAATAGCTACACCCATTACAGGAAATACAGACTGGTCCTTGGAGTAGAAAAAGCTAATAAAGTAATTGGGTAGACAGCAGTAAGCATGTGTGACTGATTAGCACAAGCCTGTTTCAGGTGTGATTCTGAGAGTGGTGGCACACATTTTGAAGTTCTGATAGTACAAGGTTGGTTGCAAAGCTCTGTGAGAAAGGTGCAGCATGTCTTAAACCTCCCCAAAAGATTGATTTAGGAAATTATAGAGTAAGAGAAGGCAATTCTATGTATGCATGCTGAGAGAGGAAAAAAGAAAAAAAAAAAAAATGACTGAAGAGAAATACGGGCTGGTTTGTTTTCCCAGTGTGCCTTAGGTAAACAGAAGTTTTTGCAGTTAGTTTTTTTCTTTCCAGTCTATTAGGGTTAATGCAGTTTTAATTAGCACTTGATTTGCAGGCTGTGAGGTATGGCTTAATGTGCCTTTTAGAGATTCCAAACCAAAGTACTGCAAGGAATTGAAAACAAATGACCAAATTAACGTTTTTTCATACACATTTTTCTTTGTGGATTATTTTCCCTCCAGCTTTCCATTGTATAAAGGTGATCCTAAAATAGAGATGTTGGTTGCTTTGTGGAAGAGACATTCTATACTAAATACTTCATAAAAACCTTGGGTTTGTCTCTGCTCTCACGCACTAACCCTGTCTTCAGCTCCTGTTAGCAGGTGCACTGCTTGGTCTTATTGCTAAGGCCACTTATCTTGCCCTGTTGGCGTTGAAGATAGCCAGATCTGGAGTGGTGACCTTGCACTTGTGTTGAATAATTCCTTTCCCTAACTATGCCACAATCATCAACTTTGCAACTGAATACTGGATTACAGCCCAAGAGTTCTTTCTGAATGCAAAACACAAGGAATTCAGCATTTGCAGTGAGTAAGTCTGAAGTAATCTACACAGGTGGTTCTTATATTGCACCTGTCATCGTAGTATCTGAGCTCCTGCAAGGTCTGTGATCGCATCAGTGTTTTGAGTGCCTGACTCCTGCATTCCTTTTGCATGTCTGAAATGTGTGGAAATAACAATATCCAGTGGGAGCATTTAAAATAAAGCCAGAACAAAAGCAGATAAGGAGCAAGGACTGTCCTGAGGAGCAAGGACTGTCCTGAGTGGTTTTATCTAATTTATTTTGAACAGAAGTGGTTTCTGAGACCAAAATTATCAGAATAAAAATAACGTAAAAACTAAAATGAGGAATTTTGGCCCAAACGCAGAAAACCACTGTCCTTAGGGAAAAAGGCAAGCTGAATGCTGAACGTTGAAGTGTCAACATTAAGTCTGAAGTCCTACAGTCTCTGTCACTACATAGGATTTGTAGGTAGCTAAGATCTTTGGACATAGGGTCTATCCTGTTTATCGATGCTTGTAACCTCTGTTCACATCCACAGGTTATGTCTCTCGTTGGAAGGAGACTCTCTCCTGCCGGTATGTTCTTGGCACAGGACCACTTCATGCAGGTGGATGACGGAACACTTTGGTCTGGCCAGATGGCTGCTCAGTTTTAATGTTGATTAGCCTTTATTATGGATTATTGATGTAATGCTGCTACCAGCTCTGCACAGCAAGACCTCATTAATGTCAGTGGAGCTTTGCTCAGGCCCAAGGGTCTATCCACAGGGGTCCAGCTAGCTGCAAGATCAGCATCTATATTTGTAAATAGTGGGATAGGATGAATGAGACTAAATGTGATGGGGGATGGCCTCAGGCAAGTAGTTTAGCTGCATACTTGGCTGGATGTATCTCTGTCTAACAGGAAAACAATGTAAACAATGTGTTGGTTTAGGGAAGAGTCCCAGTGGGTTGAAAAATACATTGAGTAATTCTGAAAATGCGGCATACTCGTGTTCCCAGCAAGTATGTGAGTTTGGGGGTCTATGGCAGTACAGTGACCGGCCCAGCTGGCCCCCTGAGTTGGGGGGCTATGGCCGAGGGCTGCCCTCCATCATCAGACTGGAGCTGCTCGTGGACACCCAGCCCACTTTCCTCTGGCTGTCCCTTTTGCACAGGACCTATGGATGCATCTTAACTCGGGCTTTGGGCTCTAGGAAGGCTGACGCGTACACAAAACTGGAATTTGGGAGCCTCCTTGTCACATTATTGCTCAAGTAAAACTTAGCTGCAACAGCAGCCTGGCTAACTGGCGCGCATTGTTTCGCACGTCACTCCCTCCTTTCCCAATGTAAAAGGATTTGCAGTGAAAACAAAAGGAGAGTGTTGGCTTAGTAAATCTTCAGGCTTTTTGTGTAAAATGCTGGCACGGAGACACCGAACGCCCTACGGCCGCCCTCGGGAGCCAGCCCTGCCTTGCTGCGGGCAGGCGGGCACCGTGCCCCGGGCAGGCAGCCCTCGCTCCGTGCCCCTGCCTGATGGAGGAGCGGCCTCGGGGGCCTGCCTCGGCTGTGCCTGGAGGCCGGGGGACGGCCCAGCCGCTGGTGCGGCCCGTTGGGAGCGGGACTGTCCCCCCAGCGATGTGCTCCGGCCGCCCGGGGCCGAGGAGGGGGCGATGCTCGGCAGGGCTCGGGCTGCCGGCGTTCGCCCCGGCGGCGGAGCAGGGGCCGGGGCCGCGCACTTGCACTCTCCCCCGCCACCACTAGATGGCGTTTGCCAACCACTTTGCTCGCCGCCTCCCGGCTCAAAAGCGAGCCCGACGATTTCTCTCTGCTTCCAATAAAACTCTTTCAATAATTTTTTATTATATTTTTACAGTGATAACGTGCAGGTGAACAAAGCTGCTGTTGTACTAACCGGCTACAACCGAGCAAAGGATTTGGAAGGATTGGGTGCTCCAGGGCTTGACCTTGGGAGCTGGCACGGCGGGCTGCCGGGACAGCACCGAGCGCCTTCCCCTCGCGCTGCTGGTACCGTGCCACCTTTTCCTCCCGAGATATTTTTGGAGTGTTCTTTCCTTTCCAAGATCCAGGGGAAGGCTTCCAACACTTCTGAATATTCAATGCCTTGATTTTTTCAGAAGTGACTGTGGCTGCGAGCATAGCTCGGCGTTGCGGAGCAGCCGCAGGCCAGCCACGCTGCCCCTCCAAGGCAGGTCAGCAGCCCAGGGGGGACAGCCCCCACTCTGTGCGCGAAACCAGGAACAGGTCAGGTCAGGCCACCTCGGGGAATACACATAGATGTTGCAAACTACAGCTTTTAGGATCTAGCTCTCTGTATTTTGTACTTCAGTTTGAAATAAGTACTTGGTTTTGGTGTTTTTTTTTTTTTTTTTGGTTATTGCCACTATAAAAGATGGACAGGACTCTGCCTCAAGCAGGCAGGCTCTGATCTTTCCGGCTTTAATTGGGTGGTTAGTTCTATCTTTTCTTTCCCAAATTATTTGCAAGAAATTGCGATTTAATCCATTCTGCACTTAAGAAATTTAATCAATCATTAAAAATAACTGCCAATGATAGGAAAATATGCTAATTCATGTTATTTTTGCAGACAAAGCACTGATATAAACAAAACATAATTAAACATGCCCTCTTTATACACTTCATAAAAAGCCACAGTCCTTGGGTATTATAAATCTAAACTTATTTCTCTGATCTCAGGGCATAAAATGTGTTCTGTGAATTGTCTTACTTCTTGTAGGAAAACACTGATAATATTTGCCTTGCAGGCAGCATAAAACACAAAATGTAAAATAAAAATAAGTTATTAATCAGACTAACGGGCAACTTAAATGGAAAGCTGTCTTCTATGTCACATTAAAAATGATAATGAGCAACATTTCACAAGGCAATATTATTAAAAAAAAATAAAAATCCATGTTACGCACAGACTTCTCAATCCATATCTGTGCTGTAGTCTCCAGGAAGCAAACAAGAAGGACGAGTTTTGTAGTTGGTTACCATGGGTATGTTGCCTGAGGAATACCTGCATTTCAACATGGCCATACCTAAAACAGGTGTTGCTTTTTTATCTACAGCTAACCCAGCCTAAGGCAACAGTGATCTTGTTTTTCCAAATTTGCATCTTAGTAAAAACAAAGTTTTAGCTCAATTAAATACCTGTCACAGAGGGGAGGAAAGAGTAGGAATATGTTGTGACGCATAAGAATATGTTGTGGTTTTGAAAATGGTCTCATAAGAGCTATTTTTTTAATGATCTGTGACTAAAACAATGCAAAAAGAAAAACCCTGCCCTAAGGGCCAGTATGGTGCTCTTTGCTTCTCACTTGGAAACTAAGAAACAGTATTTTTTAATTAAGTCCATTGTATAAAAACATAGACTGTTACCTATCTCATCTCATAGGCACCTGCAGGTTGCTTTTGCTACTTTCTGAAAGACATGGGCCAAATTCTTCCTCCCTTTCTAGCATAATTTGAGTTGAAGTTGGCTTCTGGGCAATATTCTTATTCCAGAAAGGTTATTAAGGCTTGTGCTTTTCTTGCCCAGTAAAAATAGGTCAACTCAGAGTGACCCTCTGTGTCTGCATGCATCGTAGGAGCAGTCCCATACCCAAAGGCTGTGTCTGCAATATGTTTTCTGCTCACAGCAACATCTTTGGGGCAGTCTTTGGTAGCAGCAATCAGTGTTTCCAAGGGGTGGGTAATTTGTGTGCTTTCAAGTATTGTTAAATGTATGTAGGACAGACTAGCCTGAGCATTCTCCATCTATCCCAGCAATCTTTGTCTGTCCCATCTGCCCCTGTTGTGATGTCAAAGAGACTATGCTGGGCAGACAAAACTGTCAAGCTCCTCCTTATGAGGACCCCAGCATCACCCATGCAGGGGCAGATGGGATTCATAGGGCAGACTGACCTGGAACAAGGGTTCAAAGATGACATGGATACCATTGCTGACTCTCGGATGACCCTACGCTTGGGGCTACCCTCTGGACAGGGTAGCTGGGGTACGGTGTGGGTCTGGCAATTTATTTTCTGATGTATTTTTAGCCTTTGGAGACTTCTGTCACAAATCTAATCAGCAGTCGCTCTGAGGCTACACTGGTACCACACGCAGGTGTCTTCCTGACAGTGGCAATACATCATGTCTGCATGGCCTCTGCATTTCTACTGACTGGCTTATTGTCTGTGTGTGTGTTGCAGTCTGTTTTCAGGAAGGGTGTAAGAGATCTCTCCTTAACAGAAAACGTAGCAAATAAGCTTGTAGGTAATTCAGAAGCTCACTCACTGCTGAAGGTGTGCTTCTGCTTCCCGTATGTAAACAAGACAGCTAGGCTTACTTTTTCTGTCTTGTGTGGTTTTGCAAGACCAGTGTTGCTTGTTGGTGTGTAGTTCCTAGCATGAAAGGATCCAGCTGTCAGGTGAGCTTTGCAGAAGTAATAATTACTTAATTGCCAAAAAAATGCTTAGAGACATAGTCTAGCCAGACAAAAATCCTCTCTTCCCAGCTTACCCTGGAGATCTCAATAAAATCCTAAAGCTGATCTTTTCCAAAGTGTTCTCTGACTCTCTCTGTGTGACAGCCCAACTATTCAGGTGCTTTTCCAGTTGTAACTGTACTTGTGTTCAAAGCCAGTGAAGATCAACAGGGCTTACTGTTTCAGACTGAATGCTCATTGTGAATGCTAGATCTTCCCTGCATCAGGGGCTAGAACTCAGCTCCCTGATGTGCCTCTCTTTCCCCATTTAGCTCTGTTCAGTTTTTAATTATTTACATTCTCATCCAATTTCTTTCCAAGCTTGGCTTGTCATATATAAGAGTTTTTGTATATATCCCCACCGGAGAGAATAAATAGCTTCTCCAGCAGTGGAATTCTAGGAGCATGTCTCCTGCACATCTGCACGTAGCTGGGATGCAGTGCAGAAAATTCAAGCTAAGGGCCAGGAAGCATGCTGTTATCAATATACCAGGCTGCGGAAAATTATGCAAGTCCCGAACACAAAAATCATGAGTACTTCTGTGCTACTGGACAAATGACTAGAAATATGTCAGGAGAACGCTTTGGTAAGGATGCCACATAGTTTCTGAAATACCTCTTACCACTACTGTGTTACCTCCATAGTAACTCCATAGGGCTCTGTAGCCCCCTGTTATCTTAGCATTGCCATGTTGTCATTTGAACTTTCTTGGAAAACAGTGAATACATGCAGCCCAAAGGCTGGCCCATGCATAGTAAGGGGCACCGTCTCCAGTGGCGGGGGGGATGGGGGGGTGGGTTTGGGCATGCATGACTGGCTGTGCTAGGGACATGAAGGTACTCTGTGTCCTGGCAGGAGCAGGGCTGCAGAACGAGCACAAGCTGTCTGCGTAGGCATCCTGGATGAGCTGGACTTGAATATTAGCTGGGAACAGATCTGTTCGTGTACCATGGCCCTAGATCCAGATCTTCCGTGTACCTCCATCTCAGTCATGACTGCTCTCTGCCCAGGCTGTCCTGAGGTCCAGAAATGTGAAGATACCTTATTTTTAGTAGGGGCAGGGGAAATGAATCTGAGTGAAAACAGAAAGGAAAAATAAAACTAGTTTTTTGAATATACCTGAGTATATTTTAGTTCTGTCATGGAGTTCAATGGACTGATATGTTGTCTCTGCTTCATGGCTAAGATAATGGGTGCAAAGGGATATCCCTTTTCACACACAGCATTGAGTTTGTCTGGAAGCTTCAAGGTATGTAACAGGAGAGCTGTGCTTACCAAGTCGTACTCTTCTAGGAAGAGGGTGACAGTGAGGAGACGGCAGCATTGCTCCATCCTTGGCAGCAGAAGAACCTGTCCCGCACAACTTGTGACAGTTCTTCCTCTGCAAGCTGTGCCGTGAGACTGTCTCCCACAACTGCTTGCATTAATGACTTACAGAGGAGCTGGGGGCTGGTTGGCTTCTAAAATCTCTAGGCAGGGAGAACTTGAGCATGGAGCTATGAAGGAGAGACTGCAGGTTCCTTGGGTGGTGGTGTCAGGGCTGGTAAATGTGGGGTCTTTATAGCTTGTGAAATCACCCAGGAGGGAGACTGGATCCATCTCTGCCTCCAGTCATCAAATAAACAGCTCCTTGCCTCCACCAGCACATTGCAGTGGATATTATGTATCACACAACTCACCATAAGAGCTAGTTGTCTTTTAGAGGAAAGTATGTGTAGAGGGTGAGAGTAGCTATTTGGATGCTAGGTGTGTAAGTGAGGTTATGGCAGGTATAAATTAAGGCTCTCATGGTGAGTGTTGATTTACACAGTCCTTGAAGGGAATTGCACTGGACCCAGCTTGTAACAGACATGCCACGAATCTACGTGCTCTTTTGTGTTTCAGAGAGAAGGAGAAATTTGTTGTTTCATCTGTGGTTAAAAAGCCAGGTGAGACTAGGATTGACAAAAATATGTCCACTGAAATGTTTTTTTTAACAAGAATATAGCTTAGTGATCCTCATTTTTTTATTTGATTAAAATTATGCATATTTTAATGCAAAAATTAGGGTTGCCTAATTCTCCTCTCCCTTTTAAAATCTGGTTTTAGTTGGGAGATTTGAAACATGGACTTTCTATATACATACATATATGCATGGCACAGAACACTGTGAACTAAAAATATTTTTGAGGGATGAGGTGCTGAAAGTGTTCAGTTTGCTTTTTTGACAGTTCCTCCCCAAAAAGCAGTCACCTTGGGGAGAATGTCCTCCCTGTATCTTTTTCATGAATTTTCTCAATGAACAACTTGTATTTTCCAGGTAAATGAGTAGAAGCTGGTTCTGATACTGGTTTCTATCTAGAGCAACTCTGAAATCAGCTGAGCCCTTTGGTATAAAAGAGAAGAAACAGGCCCACAATATGAGTTTTCGAGGATGATAGCATTCAAATACTTCCTTCAGTTTCAGTGGGTAGTCCCTTCATATATATGATGTTTTCAAGTGTGATAAAACAGAGGGGAAAGTGATAGCTCCTGGTCCCATTAAGACCATTAAGTCAGCAGGAGCTAGACAGACAGAATGTTCATGTTTTCCTCAAAGTAGGTAAAACTAGCAGTGTGGTCTGCAACGGAGCAGAAAGCTAGTATATAGGACTGTAAATTCAAAGTATATTCAATTATGAATTGCTGTATTTTTTGCCTCACTTAACAAATGTCCATTATTACAGGTTCCAAATGCTCCTTGGAACATGTGATGTTTTACTTTTATTTGTGTTTTGTTTTTTCTCAGTGGTGATGTTACAGCACTGTCTAGGGTTTTTCTTTCACGCTTGTTGTTCCAAGTCAGGAAAAGCAAATTAAAAATAGCTAAAGAGAAATGAGTAAAGATGGTCTGACTGTAAAAGGGAAAAGGAAAAGGAGAATGCGAGCTATAAAGGAAATGTAAACTCCACAAGTCCACAAGTGATGTACCCAATAAAAGGTTCAGGACTGACTGATCCACAGCTACAGAAATGTGCTTCCTGAGGATGAAGGAACTGAAGAAATGAGAAGGGCTTAAGTTCTCAATTAGTTTAGTGATTAAGACATTCAAGTAAGTCAAAAGAACTCTGTGGCAATGTAACATCAATAACTTTGAAGCAGTATTTAGAATTAATGTAGTTCATGTTTTACTGCATCTCCTCCCAGGCACTGAATATATGGGGGCCCTCTTTACTGCTTATGCGTGAAAATAGCTTGTACTCCTAAGAATAATCTTTTGTGTTTAATAAAAAGCAAAACCAGATCATCTAAAGTCAGGAAAAGCAGGAAATCCAAACAATGTGCTTCCTATTCTTGGGGCTGTTTATGGAAAGCTGCATTTGTATGACAAAAAGCATGATTTTTTATTATATCGAACTTTTCACATCAAATACTACTAATGCATTTCAGCTCCTCCTCTTTTTCTGTCTAACTATTACCAGCTCATTTACTGCTTGCTGAAGTGGAGGACAGGCCAAAGCTTTTATCTACGGTTTCTTTTTTTCATTACTAGAGCGTTGGCGTGCAGTGGAAGTGATCATAGCAAGTTCTCCATCCTGTGCAGACAGTGGTACCCCACGCTGGCTGCTCAGGCTGTCATCTCTGTTACTGAGATCTTGTTGCTATTTATCAGCTAGATAAATTAGTTTTATTCCTTCCGGAGCATTAGTAAGCCTTTTACTGCCAGGCCAGGTATCTCTTTTTCAAATAAGGACTTGGACATCTGTTTTGTCTCTCTGATTAAAGAATCCTGAAGGGTTCTTCATGAAGGAAAAAGCTTTCTATAGGAAAGTGTCAGTTGTCTTGGGTGCTGCTGCATCCCAAGTGTTATATATGGATCCTCTGTACCGCAAGGAGGTTTTTGCTGGAGATGTGAGGTTAACTAGTGTGTAGTGAGACATAAGACTAAAGACTAGATCTTGAGATGAAGGAAAAAAAAAAAAAAGGAAATTAAATTTATTTTGAGAAATGAAGCTATCCCTGTACTAGTCAGAACCTAGTGAAACATGATAGGTTTTTTTGTGTCTCTCAGTATAAAAGAGTGTTTGGGTCCCCTAGTGCAATGAATAGATCAGGCTGTGAGTGCTGCTTTCACACATCAATATTCGGCACAGTTGGGCTGAGCTAGTTCCTGCAAGGATGGATCCTTCAGCATTAGTGGGAACATTTTGCCTTACGTCTTGTTATCTTCTTGGAAAGCTTTGTGTTTCCTAAGACAGCTCAGATGTCCTCGATAGTCACAACTTCAGAAAGATCTTCGCAGCTTGAGTGCTTTCTGCGTATTCTGCCCTTGTGGAGGGAACTGCCCTTCTCTGTATTGACACTGGAGCTTTCCTCCAGGTGAAACACAGCAGCATCTGTAGTAGCTACAGTGTGGTAACACATCACATTTAATCCCATCGTAAAGACGAGTGAGATTGAAAGCAGGGGTGGTAAATTAGACGTAATTGTTTGGGATATAATTTTGCTAGGAATCACTGTTTCCCATAGGTTTTGACCTTGTAAAAACTAGAAGAGCATCTCAGAGACCACAATTATCTATAAATTTGGGGCTGTGTCCTGTTCTAATCCAACAGAAGTTTAGAGACGTTAGAAAGAGTTTATTACCATCCATACTGCACTTTCGTGGCCTTGTTTTGGAGAGTTACTGTATTTTGCAAGGCCTACACATCTACAAACTGAACAAACAACATTTCAAATGTAGAATGAAACAGCTGGAATTTGTAAAAAGTTTGAATTTTCTACCTCTGGAATCCTGATTGATTAAGAATGGAGTAGGTTTATGACAGCAAAATGGTAGTAGTTTTGAATTTTAGAGCATGAGTTTTCTTGCAAGCTTTTTCTGAAAAGCGGAGAAAGTTCCGGTGATCCTTCACAAATAGTTTGGAGGATAAAACCCCAAACTTACAAAGGTGGCTGTCTTACAGGAGGCAGCTCATCTAGCTCCGAAAGGCATTCTGAGAAAAATAATTGTCTGAGTTACTATCATTAAGGAAATCACCAGTGTTGGTTCTGTACTGAATAAATGCTCCTGCAATGGGCAGGTTGCTCAGGGTTTACTGCTGTAATCCCCATTTTCCCTTTGGGAAACCAGAAGAATTTTTGAAAACAGAAGAAATCTTTCAAGGAAAGCTACTTCACATCACGTTGGAATGAAGAGTTCTCTTACCATCCAAAAAATAATATTGGTGTATTGTGCTTTGTAGAGTCAAATAGCTCAAGTATATGGGGCTTCTTTCTTCTTCCCTCGCTGGTGTAATTCTATGGATGTGTGTAACTGCTTCTGCTTTCCACCAGATCTGCCTGCATTAGTCATTTTTGTCTCTCCTGTTTGTCAGTATGGGGTGGGCAGAGGGAAAGACAACCACCTTTGTGTAGTTAGCTTCAGGCAGGAGCTGCGTGCAGCTCCACACAGGTCTGCTGCAGCGGGACCCAAAGGAGCGGGGACCATTCCCTTCCACACAGCTCTGCTGATAAACCAGTGTCCCCAGCAGCAGTCTGCTGGCCTCTCCTGGGCCAGGGCTCCAGCAGCCATACTTTGTCAGGACGTGCCGGCTGGGAAAGGGCTGGTATCCCTGTGCTAAGTCTGCAGCATTGCACAGCCACCCCCTCCCTTGGCCTCCTAGACCAAGTCCCGGAGACAGGAGCGGTGTCATAACCAGCAGTTCCCACAGCTACATGCCAGTGAACAATAAAGGGCTGCATACTCTAATGATGATTAATTACATTTTCTCATATCTTTCTATCAATTAACTGGAAATGTTTCTTTGTTTAAATAATTGTCTTTTGGTAAATAAATGCGTAAACACCACTTAAAGCATTTTGGGGTCTAATTATACTTATCTGAAAGTTAACAGATTCAAGATGTGATTTGTGTTTTAATTGTTTTAATCTATGGTAAAACATGGTGTTGGGTACTGATTTTCTGAACAGGCTGATCTCTATTGTAAGAAAACAAGCAACTACAAATGATTCTCTCTCAAACCGAGCTATTGAGAGAAGTTCTGTCCCGAGCCTGCATTCATACTGGGGTTTGTTTGCTTTTTGACCTGGCCAAACCAACAACTCATTGAGCTAAGCCACTCAGCCAAATTTTACAAACAGCTTAAAGACACCAGGGCCTGCCGGTGGTGCCCGGTGGAGTACAGCACCACAGCCCCGGCATCCCCATGCTGTGATTTGGGCACTGAGGATGCACAGCCAGACTGGCAGGGCTGGATGTGGCTTCCAGTCCAGTTCAGTTCCATTTGCAGTGACAAGGATCACGGACAACTCACGTGCCATACCTGACCCTAGGGCAAGAGAGATCACAGTTAAATCCCCATGATCTAAATGTATCAGACTTTTGGACTCACTTACCTTATAGGCTTTCATCTCCCTGCCCTCTCTAATAGCAGAGGAGCACCGTGTCACCATGGTTTGTTATTCTCATTAGCTTCAATTAGCTGTAACACTGGGAGCCTCTGTCTGGTTCAGGCTGTGTCCAGCCCTAACAAAGATAAGGTACGCCCCGAGGCTACGGTGAGGGGCAGTGGGTAGAACAGCCAGGACCACTGGAGGACAGTGAGATAACAGGGAGACAACCAGTGTCAGCAGCAGAGCCTGCAGCACCCCAGCAGCTTCCCAGGTGGCTGGGAAGTGCCATGGCAGAGGCAGATGGCAAGGAGGGATCTGATGGAGGAGCACGTGCTGGTGCCATGATGTTCTTGTACTGCTCCTTCTGCGCTGCCATGGAGCCAGTGTGGATCCGTGCTCAGGGGCTGATGGAGCCTGTTTGTTCACGCAGCTGCTGTGCTCCTGCCCTTCTGGGGCTCAGCAGACTGAAGATTATTTCTGATCCAAACACACAGTGTCCATGGCCACAGACCTCTTACGTGATCGGCCCTCTGTCTTAATTTCCCTCTTTCTAAAACAAGGGTAATATTTCCACAGTTCAGAATGGTGTTAGAAGGTTAAAATCGCAAATCTTGAGAGGGGATCAGGCAAGACAGGGTAAGGACAGCAATATAAATAAAGAAAACAGTTCTCTGCTATTTTTCCCTTACCCAAAACGTATTTGTGGGCTTTTCTCAGTTAGACTTTTTTTCAAGGTAAGTGGAAAAGAAGGAAAGGAAGAAAATTCTTCCCACGTATTCAAACAGAATTTGCATTTGACTGTATTAAAATTTTTCTTAAATTGCAATTAAGCAATAAATCTTTACCAGTTGCAAAAATAAAGAGTGGGGTGGGGGAAATTTATTAGATAATGTAATCTTTCAGGCATTTTTTAATTTCCTTCTAAGATCTAGAATATCAGTTGGAGTCCCAGGTAAAATAGGATTCAAGTTTTCAGCCACAAGTTGTGACTCAAAGTGCTTAGCTAAATTAAACAGAACAGATGTGAAAAATAAGATGAGAGCTATGCATATAGCTCTCAAACAGCTGTCCCACCCCCCATCCCCATTGAAGAGCCCTGCCTAATTCCCCGTTGTTGACTAAAGTCTGCAATTCGATCCTAAAAGCTTGTCAGAATTAAGTACAATGCTTAATATAAGTTTACATTTTAACTGTTTTTCTTTGATATTTGACAAGGACATGGGAAGTAGCTCCAGAACTTTCTCCTGGGCCAATTTGCTCAAGGTTGCTGTGAATCACTCTTCCCCCTGGGCTGCTTGCCGCGGGGACCGCACTTGAGACCTGGCACCTGTTAGCCACCAGAGCAATTAATAATTAATTAAACAAATAACCCCTTTACATTGCACTGTGAAATCAAAGCTTCAGCATGAAAAAGAATTTTACCATTTAGGTTTCCAGAAGTAACCTCTGCTCCAACTCTTGTGCAATATGTGGAGGAGCAGAAACTTGCTTTTTCCTCATAGTAGTGACTTTTTACAACAGATTAAAAAAAAAAAAAAGGCAAAGGAGGAAAGGTCAGCCTTGTTACATCCTTTCTAGTAAACACCACTCCACTGCAACGACATCAGCCAGTGTCTGAACATTAACAGCTAAACAGAAAAAGAAATCCTAGACATTCTTCTGGAAAAGGGGATCAGTGTAGCCTTTCAGCTTACATTGCTCTGTGCACCTTCTGAGATGGACTACAGTTTATCTTACAGCTGGTATTTTGGTCTAGGAGATGACAAGTATATCATGGGCTTTTTTTTCCTCCCCCCCTCCAAAAAAATAAAACCACGTAGCTGCACATTAAGGAGATAAGTGAACTTCAAAGGGCTAAATATCAATCAAGAGATGGAAGATGGCCACACATAAAGCTATGCTGCTTCTGCAAACCCCTTTAGTAGCCAGACAAGGTCACTGATCAGGGTAATTTGCAGGAAAAGTCAATTTCTCAAGTACCCAAGGCAGGTGTTGTGCCATTCTGTGACAATTTACTGAAACTAAATTGAGGAAGTTGAAAAAAGCAAAGGTCATGAACCATGGGAGAAAGGAGGGGAGCAAAGCCTCTTTGACTGTATTTTTAACTCCTTTTCAACCAAAGCATATCTACAAATTACTGAGCCTGTTTCCACTTAAAAAAAAATCCCACTTGTGTCACACAGACCTGTTCATGAAAAAGTGGGATAAAACCTGGCTGCACAACGAGGAGCCATGAAGGCTGGTTAAGGAAAACACAGGGTGATTCATAGGGAACTCTTAGCAGAGTAAAGGGGAAAAGAAGCAGCTAGCCTTCTCACATTGAAACATTTCTCAGAGCCTTTGTGACAGCTAACAGCTGAATGAAAGTAGACAAGGTGGAAGTGAAAAGATAAAAACATATCTGAGAAATTTGGAGCAAGTCACTGAAATGACCGCAGAAGGAGAGAAAGGGAGCTGATGTCCCAGAAGGTATCTGTCTGTGTCTTTGCTTCACTTGCACCCCAAAATGTGCTTCTTAGACTTTGAGATTTTTTGGAGCACGTCCCAGCACCCTTCCTGGTCACCCTGGGTTTCCTTCCAGACCGAGATCTTGCCTTCACCTTTGGTTGGGATGCAGCCGGAGCATGTCTGCCCTGGGGGGTAGACACCGTTCCTGGGATGTCATACTTCCCTGGGCCCTGCCAGCCCCCGTGACCCTGTTTGCTTAGCTCTGCTGTTTGACAACATGGTCCTTCGGGAGAGGGCCTGGGATGGTGTTAGTGCCAACAGGAGTTACTGTTAGTGACCCAGGCTATGAAACAGGAGGCACACATGGGAGTGAAGGAAGTGTAGACCCTGCCTCAGCAGACTTCCATGCCACAGAGCTGCACTAGTGTAATTGACTTGGTACGTGGGAGAGAGCAATCCAAGACTGGGTAGGCTGAGTGAGGTTCAGATGGCAAACGGGTCTTATTTCCTTCTCCTGTCACCGCAGGTTATGAGCTGGTGACCTCTTACAGTGCAGGAGATGTCTGAGTATGAACAGTGGTCCAGTGTTTGTATTAGCTGGCAGTGGTGGGGAACATCCAAAATGGCTATGTCCACCAAGAAGGAGCAAAACCAAACCAAACCAACACTTCATCACTTTCACTTCCATGCTCTTGACTGAACAAATTGTTTTAACAGTTGTGTTGGTGACACAGACGTACATAGAGATTTCCTTCCTATTCCACATTACAAGATTATTTATTCTATGCTACATTTTCACAGGTCATTGGAGATGTTTAGCTATGCCTCTGGCCATGAAGCCTGGGAAGTTTATGGGGCAGCAAAAGAACGTTCTCTCTACTTGTTTTCTGTGGGCTTGCATCACGTCTACTCAGAATAAACTTCCCCAAATCCTTCCTTGAAGGGAATATTTCGAAAAAGAATAACCTTTTCAATATCAGGTCCTGCTTTGAACAGGTAGACAAGGAGGAAATAGTTGCTGACATATTCCTGTTAGAGCTACACAGGTTGAAAAGAATGAAGTTGGTTGATCAAGTTTGTATGTGTACATTCAGCAGAAGAGACAGCCTGTCATGTGAACGTGAATAATTAGACAATCGCTTTGACTGGGACTTCAGTCCTGGCTACTTTTGATGTTTGCAGAGCACAAAGCAGAGCAAAGTCTCTGTTGGGGGGCCCTGGCTCACAGGGCCCAGGCTGCAAAAGTTCAGGCTCTGGAGCTCACGTTTAGCCAACCTTAAGGCTGAGGTGTGTGGAGGAAAGATACAGTGACACCCTGCCGGCACGTGGGGCTGCAGTAAGCTGTGGGCATAGGCACTGCCTGGCGGGCTGGGGTGCGGGCACGAACTCAGCTGGTCACTCTCTTGAACGTGGGAAGGAAGAAGCAGAAGCATTTATACAACGATGCATCTGTCGGATGTACACAGCCCAGGAAAACCATAACAGGGGAGAAATTTAATTCTGCCAGAAATAACTCATGCAGGTGGACCTCAAATGCCAAAGCAAAAATCAACATTTCAGGAAATCTCTCAGTTTTTCAGGAAATCAACATTTTATTTGAGCGGATGTATCCAGTTCTCTATAGTAGGGGATAGCAGCAGCTCTGTACTGTGGATATCTGGTCAAGATGTGAATCCTTAACAGCCACGGCAATAGCGCTGGAATTTTGGGAGATGGCTGTGTCCTGCCAGACCCATAGCCAAGGGTGGACAGAGAGCTAAGAAAGAGCATCAAAAAACATTGGTGCTAGCTGATAGCTGCAGCACTTTGTCTGTAAATAAAACCCCTTGAGCAATCAAAGCAGCAATCACACTACAGCAGCTCCTGAAAGGGAACTTGTTTGTTCTGACTTCTGGGTTTTTGAGTGGCTTTTGTCCCTTTTTCCACCAAGCTCTAGCTGTGCTGTGGTTCTGCACACTCAGTGAAGTCCAGTAAAAGCCAACATCTTTTTGCAGATCTTCTCAAAAACAGTCCATAGTTTGGGATGTATTGAGCTGGGAGTGACTGGCCTGTTTCCTGACTTTTTTTCTCTCCCACAGTACAGAAGGCTCAGTAGGAAGATTCATTTAAATACAGAGAGGATATAATTAGCCTCCCAAATGACTCCAGCCCTACTGCTGCAATACTTCAGGAGACTGAAGATTTTTTTATGACACCAGGAGGTAACTGTTTTATGTGTTCGGACTATTCCCAAGCGCTGCTGGTCATATCAGCTTCTCAGTCAGACCTTCTAGAAATACAATCTGTGAGTTCCTTGTAAGTGCAGGACTATTTTTATTTAGCTGTTTCAGGGCCCCATTGCCTGAAAACCAATCCAGTTGTTTAACTTTGAGGAAAAAAGCCCTAATCTCTCTTGCTTCTATCCCATGTCTTTTACATCCTGAGACTGGAAACAATCTATATCCTAAACACTCAAAGTTTCAGGAATGTTAAATCAGAAGACTTTATCTGCAGTGGGCAAGAGGACATGAGTTAGTTAGTCAGGCAAATAAACAAACACAGTAAAGCACATAAATAAAGCCACCACACCTGCAAGAATGTTAAAAGGGGTTGCATCCCTAGGCGAGCTACACTGGTTCACTTTTCATCACCAATGACCATGTTACACATGCAGCTGGTGACATTACTTAGCCTCCAGCAAGGTCAGAGCACACCACGGAGCGAACAGAGAAAGAACTGTTCCCCTGTTTGTAGCAAAAACATGGTCAGAAGTGATTTGAACTCCAGCTGCAACTTGGCCTGCTTAATGATATCTAAGCAATACTGCTACCAAGGGCGAGCTTCCCTTTCTTGTGGAAGCATCTCACTTCCACAAGGCCACCTTTAAAGCAAAGATACATTTAAAATATCTTTTTATCTCATAAAGATTGTTTTTATAGGTCTCCCTAAAGTGAATTATCAGGAAATGATTATTCAGTGATGGCTTACTGTAGGGGTTTTTGTTGTACTGTACAGGCATTCAAGTAAAGTTATCTGGATATGTGGCGAACTGGGTGTAGAGGGGCAGATTTTGAAGATGCTTAAAAGCACATGGCTCGTTCAAGTGCTTAATGGGGCTTTCAGAAATGCCATGCAGCTGACCCAGCTCACATGAAGGACATGAGCCGGTTTGTTAAGGCATCTGAGCATATTTAAAATCTGGACAAAGATGTTTAAGAATGCTATGATAATGATCAAAGCAATTCCTCAAGAACGACAGAACTAAAAGAGGAATTAAAAAACAGACTGATGTGTTCTGAACTGGTCGTGTGAAATGAATTACACTATACACAACATATCTTTAATGCAGAACTTACTATTTATTTGATTTTCATTAATGAAGATGTGTAGGAATTCTTAAGCAAGTTAGCCATATTGCCTGGTTGGTAGATCTAATCAAAGGCACTACCTGAAAAACATGGTTCGTTCTGAAAAACTTCAAGTTATTACAATTGCTAAAGGGGTTAATAGAGGCTGTGCATGAGGAAGATAACCTAGGTTTAAAAAAACTATAGTCATCATTGTTCATTTATTCTCTTTATTGAGGTAATTTAATTATCATATAGACACAAACATTTGCTCCCATGCTGGGCTCTTCACATCTGTTAGTAGAGATTTGATTAGGTCTACACAAATGTGCTAGATTATACCATCTAGTTGGTGAAATTCAAGCCACCTGGATATTTTAGCAACATCAATAAGAATAATTCTCTTTTTCCAAATCAGTAAATCCAAGATATATTAAAAAGAATTAATTAATGAGTACCAGATAGGCAAAACAAACATTTGACAATGAATCATATTATCAAAGGTTTTGTGGGAGATCCCTCTCAGCTTATGTTTAGATGTCAAATTATATTACCAAAACTAAACAATCTGTTAAACCGATCTCTTAATGCAATAAGTCTCAGCACCATACTCTCTTTTTTCCCGAAGTCCTTCATGAATGCAGTGCAGCATTTAAGGACAACAGTAGTTAAAACACTAGCAAGAGTGTTACATTAACAAACCGTCAGTATGAAACGGCTGACTCCTAATATTTTTAGTGCCATTAAGGTGTTGTGGGTTTTTTCTAATCGTGTAGGACCTGATGATGCAAACTGCTAATCACCCAAGGAGCCATTATTAAGCATGTGAGTCAAGCCAGGGTGACTGCATGTGAGCATTAACGCCCTGAGTGTGCATTTCTGGGTTATGCTTTTAGAATGTGAATGACCCAAAAAACTCACAGGGAATTTGTAGTAAATACAGATGTGAAGATTACCTACACTGCTATTCAATAGGAAAAGAGGGGAGAGAAAGCAGCTGTTGTGTGCTGGAGGACTTCTCTCAAAGTTTGTTTAGTAGCTTACACAGATGTACCATTTGTGGTTGGTTTTTTTTTTTTTTAATTTCTCCAGAAGGAAGCTACAGAAATTAGTTTAGGTAGAGTCCTTTTATTAGGAAAAGAACTTTTAGCTGAAGTCAGAAAGAACAAGCCTTCAGTCTTGAGGTATTTATAAAAATATGCTATTTTAGTTACTTAAATGTTTGTGCAGACATAGGACTGTCTGAATTAAATTTTAGCAAGTTCTTCAGGCTGGAAGAGGAGAAACGCAGAGCGGTTAAACTGGCAAGTGAGAGCAGCTCCTAGACCCCAGTAAACGTGGTAAGTGTGAGCGCCTGTGCAAGGTCACATTAATTCTGCTCCCCATGCGCCTGTTACCAAACATCTGACATGGAGAATATATTACCAATTTGTTTTGTTCTTTGCCTTATGCAGCAAAGCTGAGCAGAGTTCAGCTTCGTTGGATGAAGAGCTTTCTTTCTGCAGGGAAGGCTGGTGGCCATGACCAACCTGAGGGGAACAACTCAGCCCACATCAGGCTGGGTGCTGCCTCCATCGCGGAGGACTCTCGTTGTTTGACATTGTTCTTTCAGATGTAGAACTGGAATCAGAATTCAGCCAGAGAAGAGGTATTGTTTTCGCCACATCCATGCTCTCTGCTCACGTGTCCCACCAGATTTCATGACAGCTCAGATGATGTGGTAGAACCACAGGTATGAACCCATGGGATTGTGGTAACCAAAGAAAAGTGTTTGTTTAGGTACAGTCTTGTCAGAAGTGGTGTTAAGGCTTAAGTTATAACTTGTCACTGCAAGAGCAAGTTGGCGTAAAAGCTTTCTAAATCCATATAATCGTACTTAATTGTTTACATAATGAAATTATTTTTAAAAGAGAACAATTGAATGATGATGATTCAGTCACAAGAATTTGCTTCTAAATCTCCAGAATAGCCTCCTCTGGGAAGATTCATTATCAGAAGGATATGTCTTCACTCTAGGGTAGTTAGATGTCTGTGAAACATGCCCAGTACTTAAACATACCAAATGCAGAAAGCAACTGGATAGCAAACCCATCCCACCTCAGCTTCCAGAATCCCACAGGAAATTACCAGGCTTGCTTTGGCCTATTTATTCCATTGGATGTAAAAGAAATGGGAGTTATTGACATGAATCCACAGGTTATGGAGAGATGCTAGAGAGGCACTAGTGATGCCTACGGGGCTGAAACTGAGGTTGAAGCTATATTTTTCTTAATGATGAGGTTCAATTCAGGAAGGAGGGTAGATTTATGGACATTGATTTATGCTCTTGGTTTTCTGCTGAGAACAGGTTGGAGCACAGTCCAACCAGTTACCTGCTTTCTGCCGATTTTCTGTGAATTTCTTGGAAAGTGGGTGCTTTTTTTGTTTGTTTTTTTTTTTTAAAAAAAAGTAGCAGGATTATTTTTTTTTTCAGTAATACAAGGGTATATATACATATATATTAGGTGGGTATTTCACATATTTTATTTCAAGTCAGTATTTTAATTATTTTAATGCCTGTGATTGTGCTCAATTCTTGTATCAAAACTGGCCTGAAGAATTATCAGTTTAATTAATTCATTGTATTCTGAGTTGCGTTCCACAACACAAAGAGCCACAGGGCTTAAGGTCTGCAAAACCACTGGAGCTTTCTGGCACTGCTTCAGGTTCTTTTCCCACCTTCATTATAGCCTGGACATGACTTGAAATCATATCTTATTAGCCTGAGTGAGAATTACATGAGGAACAGTGTTATAATAGGACTCAGCAATGAAAAAGCAATCCTCCAGGGCTCTTACAGCATCTTGTTTTACTATATATGACAGCAAAGTCTTTTTATGTTGTGAGCAGGTGGTTTTCCCATCCTGTTCAACGCAGCAGTCTGCAGGTGTTGTGTATGATCACATGTACTTCTTTCCTAAGGCATGTCTGGAACTGTAATTCCAGTAATAATAATAATATTAATAATAATAACAACAACAACAACCATAAGGAAGTCCACAGTTTAAGGCTTTTTTTCAAGTAAATCTGTTTAAAAAATTCATGCAGGACCTTTTATCTGTAGGATTCTGCTCTGTATTCTGACAATAAACATATCCCTATTCCTCCTCTCCCCACTTGAGCACACCCCAGGACAATCAAGGTGCATCTTCCAAAGTGAAACATTGATACACATGCAGCTGCTTTCATGAGATTCTGGTTCTTGCTCATAGGGCAGACTGCATTTGAGTAACATATGACAATATTTCATAGTGGCAGGAGATTCCTTCATTTAATAAAGTATAATAAAAAGCAATTGGAACTAGGATATGGAGAGTAAAAGGCACTGAGAAGTTGAAAAGGTACAATTTACAACAAGGAAAATGTGATATGAATGGATTTGGAAAGGTACTACTTGAAAAGATTGGATTGATTGCTAAATTTGTCCACAAAAAATGTTAATTGGAATTTCTCCAGTGCTTGAACCCAGAAATGTATGGACATGATCTGCAGATGAATCAGATCTCTGTTACACTCTAGTAGGCAAAAATTAAATTGTGGACATGCAGAAGGTCAGGCACGTAGCAGCCAGTTTGGTGTTTCTGGAGCTAGGCAGACCTCCCGCTAGTGCTTGGGGACAATCATAAAGCAGAAGCGATCATTGTGGCACCAGGGATGGGGTCCAGGGGTGATGACTGACAGTGGAGAGAGACTGTAGCACAGGGAAGGCTCAGCATCTGTGCTTTAACAAAGTATCGCTAATCAGAGCTGCTGCAGGAATATTAAAATGTAAATGGCCCAATTAGACCGCTTACTTTTCTAGATCCATCTCAGAGAAACACTGCCCTGAGTTCATCTTGTGTGCTGATAAAGCATCCTCTTAATAAAAATTTTGCTGGTTGTGTAAAGCAAATAGGTGGTTCATAGGAGCTGCAGAAAGTCTAGAATATCTTTAAATGGGCTACATATTGAATTCTGTAAATGTTGGGCTCCCTGATTACTGAGGATCAAAGGCAATAAGAACTGGTTGATACTGAGCCCTTAAAAATTAATTCTTTAGGAAAATGACTGCCCTTATTTAGTCTTGTGGAATAATAGATGATGAAGTGATTTCAGCTGTAAGAGACACATTGTGGGCAGCTGCTGGTCGTGAGTTCAGGCTTGTGTTATTGCTAAAAGGTGAACAACAGCACAGATTTTAATTGAGGAACAACTGGTCAAAAAAAAAAAAAAAGTTAAAATATTTCTATGAGAAGCTGTAGTCTGGCATAACTATTTACCAAACAGGCCACACCTAACCAGCATCTTGGATTCATTCTCTATTCAGCATAGCTTGGGTGGCTCACACAGCATATTTATCCACAGAACTGATTCATCTTAAACATCTTTTCTTGTATTTTTAACTACTTCTAAAAGTAAGCTTGAGAAGGGCTTAGCTAACTTGATAGTAATCTAGAAAGACAGAAAATAGACCTTATTGCCAGTTTGTGGTTAATTATAGTAAACTCCTATCTGTAATTTACTCCTGCCCATAATGGAAAAGAGTTTTGCTCCAATGTGCATTACATTACATGGGGTTACATCCCATGTGGTGACATGGCATTGTGTAACTTCATACAACCAGATCAAATGTGACATATTTTTTCAATGTATCTGAACAGAACGCGGGGATACGTTCTGGTAGAAAAACACATTTACAGAGGACCCAGTTCAGCAAGACTGGTTTATGCCAGATCGCAGTCTCTAATGGAAATGCTAATCGCCATGTTTTTCTGCAACTCTTGCAGAAGCAAATCCAGAGTATCTTTTAATTGAGAGTCTTTCTTTATGGTCTTCAGATGTTTATAAATATGCACAACCTAATCTGATTAGGGCCAGACTCTACATGCTGCCTGCTCTGACAAAAGGGGAGAAACTTCTTGCCTGCAGCCTGTGAATTCTGTTCCATTCTGTGTCTTTTCTGGTATTACAGTATCTAAGCGCTTTTAATAAAGTATTAAACACAGCCAATTCTTTGTTCCTCCATCTTCTGTTGGAGAAAGAATCACGTATGCTAGTAAGTGGGTAAAGCTAATAGAAAAATCTTTAAGGGAACAATTTTTTTGTTGCAAAATGCACTTTGTTGAAATAAAAACATTTGATGCAATGATATCAATTTTAAGGAGAATATGGAGCAGAAGGAAGAAGTAAGAAGGGATTCTAACAAAGCTTGCAATGTGTAAGCTTCCATTTTTGAAGGGAGATCTTTTAAATTTATGCTGCTTTTGGTATTGCAATAACTGAAGTAAAATTTGTCAATTAAGGTGAATATAATATTTCAGTTGGTTAAAGGAAAGTCATGAGGAACTTCTAATTTTTCTGTCTTTTATCCCACATCTGAATTTAATCATATTTTAAAGTAGCATATTCCTTCATGGAACAGTGTCTTTCCTCCACACAGCTTCCGCTTGGGGAATTTCACTTACTGCTAAGCTGCTCTGGGCAATATTAAAATTGCCTGACTAACTTCCACATAGGTCTCAGATCCATTGCTTGGCTCTGTGCCTTCCAAACTGGCTAGCCAGTAGGAAACAGTAGATTTTGACTGCCAGTTTAAATTTGGGCTGTCTGAACACATCCTTCCATCCCTTTCATAAGATTCATTCTGTGGCTCACTTACACCGACAATTATTAAGCCCTGGAAGAGCTTCCAAATCAAATTTTGGCTCATCTGGTTTAATGTCATCTCATGAAACAAAAAAGGACAGATCTTTAGGTGTCTATATGCAGGTTGGGACTTCTTTCCACCTCCTCACTTCTCCTTCCCAAGAGGTACATAATATGACCAATGGTTGGTGGTGAAATCATAAAAATTCATCACTTGTTCTCAGTGTGGAAGTCAAGAAAGAATGAATGGTCAGGAAGACAATTTTTTAGTGTAAGGTAATGTTGACCTTTGCAGGAATAATTTGTGCCCTTCAGCATCTGCAGCTGTGTATTACTCACCAGGGAGTTGTCTGCCTCTGAATATATATCTGTATTTTTTAAAAAGTGTCAGCCAACTCAGAACTCTAAATGCAAAATGTATGGCTCAGGAACACTGGGAGGATTTGTGTCTCTCTCTGAAGAACAGTGGTGTAGCGAGCAGCAAGAGATACAGATGCACTTGGAACATTTTCATCTCCTGGTGAGGACAGGCTTTTTGCAATGCTGTTCAAGTTGGGGAAGAGAAAATTGCTCCATTTCACCTAAACCTACATCTGCAATTTCACAAGAAGAGAAATATCTCTACAGAGAAATGCACTGAGAAGCTTCTATAGGAAATATTTGAGTTTTCATCCAAGACAGAGGAATTCTGCAGAAATAAAGGATGCAATTGTATAATATAAATGGATAATTATATTATCTTGTAAAACTTTATTAGGTAGATAAAATGGCCTCTATAGCATTATGAACAAACAGAAACACCGATCTATAAGATTCAGTAGTATTTCTACTGACTGAGACGTGTGCCAGTGAAGCTATTTCGCTCCTCTGTGGCTTTCAGCATCCTCATCTTTAAATGTGACTTTAAATGCTGTAGCCCAAACTGAGCTTTGACATGGCTTCCACTGGCGTCCATTGCTGAGTATGGCACCTCGATGCAAAGGCACCACCGGCACTCTGGAACATACTGTAATTAGTAGAAGGGACATATAACGGGATGCATGTTTTCTCAGAGTTGTTTTCTCTCTTGAAACTCACCTGTCCGTGGGACACTGACAGAAGTCTATGTGTGATTTAAATGTCCTTTAAGCCTTGTTATAGTACTAGTGAGACTTAAGCCAAGCAGACAAATCTGTGATGGTTTAACCCCAGCCAGCAACTAAGTACCACACAGCTGCTCGCTTATATCCCCTGGCACCCTCACCCACCCCGTGGCATGGGGAGGAGAATCGGATAAAGGTAAAACCTGTGGGTTGAGATAAGAACAGTTTAATAGTTGAAATGAAGTAAAAATACATATAATAACAATAATGATGAAGAGGAGAGGGAGAGAGAGGAATAAAACCCAAGAAAAAGAAGTGATACACAATAAATGGCTCACCACCCGCTGACCAATGCCCAGCCAGTCCCTGAGCAGCGATCAGCTGGCCCCAGCCAACCCCCCCAGTTTATATACTGAGCACGATGCTCTATGGTATGGAATATCCCTTTGGCTGGTTTGGGTCAGCTGTCCTGGCTCTGCTTCCTTCCCGGCTCCTTGCGCACCTCCTCACTGGCAGAGCATTGGAAACCGAAAAGTCCTTGACTTAGGGTAAGCACCACTTAGCCAGAACTAAAACATCAGCGTATGATCAACATTATTCTCATACTAAATCCAAAACACAACACTGTACCAGCTACTAAGAAGAAAACTAACTATCCCAGCCGAAACCAGGATAAAATCATACACCGGCTGTCTGTACAATGCTGTCTTTGTCTCAAGAACCACGGTACGGTTTCAGAGAGAAAGAAGGGGTGGACAAGCAAAGCAGAAGTGGTGGATGTTCATCAAGTGCAAAGCTATGCCTCTTCTGCTTTACCAGGAAAAATCCGTGAGATGATAAAGCGTCTTTTCTTTCTCACCTGTGTGATCCGTGTTTGTCAGACTTCCCATCGGCTCGGTACCAGTAACTTCAGGGAGATTCTAGTTTGTGACTGTGACTCTGTTTGCTCAAACACCTGGTGTGTAATATTGCTCCTTTCTGAAATGAGAAAGTGACTTTCTCATGGTCTGCCTTGCTGTTTACTCACACTTGTGATCCCTTTGCTAAATATTTTTAGCCTATCCAAGGAATACTAGTGGGTTATACCAGCACAGTCATGAGGATTTCAAAAGCTGCAATGTTTCCTGTTTGGAAATGTACGCATTGGAAAAATTATCAAGGCAGATAATTCTGTATATCCTTATAAAGGCACCATGATTATTCAAAATCATATATCAGGTCCCAGTCACGGCTTTTGGCTGAGGATCAGCTATACATTTACAGCAGATCCGTTGCTGCTGCATGACTTCACTGAAATGAACTATCTCCTCCTTTTTGTGGGCATAAAAATGTTCATTTCTTTGTGCAAGGTAATGAAGATCACTGAGTTAAGGGCAGAATATCTTCACATGAAACCCAGCCTCCTGGGCTCACAGGAAAGCTGTGCACCCATGTTAAGGCAGAATTTGGCCACCCTGTATAACTAGAATTCAATATAAATACAAAAGCATTGTATTCTTTTCCCTTGATTGTTCTAGAGAGGCAAAAAAATCATCAGAAGGTGAATCACTCTTGCAGCTGATACTTGCCAAGACATGAAAAAATGGGGATGGCCTGTGAAATGAGAGGCAATGGGAATAAGAGTGAAAACAAAGAAATTGTTCAAAAATACTAGATGCTATTGCATGATAATGGAAAATACCCAAACCTATGAATGTTGCATCTGGATTGGTGTCCGCCCTTGTGTGGAAATTCTTATATGTGTTTAAAGTGTCATGGTGGAAATTAATGAAGATAAAATTAAAGCACTTGTAATGTAAAATATTACATGCCTTCTCATAGGATTGAGACATACCACTCAAGAGGATTAGCTTATAAAAAGTCAGATAATCCTCACTGGTGGGATAAATATAACTTATAGAAATTCCTGAAGCATGCTCTCCAGAAGCATTTCATTAAAATTAATTTAGCAATAAAATTAGAATTCCTTTAGATGTATTTTTCAAAAGTCGTTAAAGATCCATCCAAGTCATACAAAACTTTTTTTTTCTAATTTACCTGAATTTCTTTTCTGCTTCAACAACATCAGGTACTTGCTTGCAATTCTGCTCATCCCAGCAGTGACAAGAGGGGTGAACAAATAAGACTTTGTGCTAGAAGTCTTCTTGTGAACTATTCCATGGGTAGAAGAGAGAGGTAAATATACATATTTCTTATTTGGTGTGGAGGAAAGAGAGTGCAGCATGTGGGAAATGGGATTTGGCTGCAGTTTGCAGCGCGTTCTTTCTCTCTCCCTGGGATGTCTCAGTGGTGAATGGGACAGAGATTCTCATCTGGAGAAAGAGTGAGGATTCCTGCCTAGGACTGACAGCTTCTGACCTGTTATCCATTAAGGCTAAGTGTTTAAGCAGGCTGATGAGTTTGAAAGCAAAGGAGTCCCAAAAGCTGAATAATTAAACAGGAAAACAGCTGGGGAAACTTATGAGAGAGAGAGGGAAAAAAGAAAAAATCTTACCTTCCTTAAAAGCAGTCCTAGGAAAAACTGATGGCAACAGCTACTGAGAGAGCAGTGAAGATGAACCCCAAGAGTAGAGACCACAAAAAGACTGGACAAAGCAGGTGACGTGTTGCTTTGGGGTGGGTAAGGCTAGGAAAAACCATGGTTGCTAGTGCAGCTTAAAATTTGCAGACCACCATCAGAAGGCTGAAGGTACATGGATGCATGCAAGCCACAATTTAAGGAGAAAGAAAAACTGGCAACTGATTAAGGGATGTATTCAGGATCAGGGTTTCTTTGCTAAAAAGAGGAAAGTGAAAGGGACAGAAACAAAAGCAGGAGTAACAGAACAGTGTCAAGGGACGGGAAAGAGGAAGAAATATGAGGCCAGAGCCTAGAACTGGAGGAATGCCAAGGTGAGATAAGGCAACTGTGAGAGATAACACAATAAAGGATTATTTTGGTGAAGTAAGGGAAAGGAGATGGAAAAAAATAGAAGGAAAAATTAAATTTTAAAATGGGTCAAATTCAGTCCTTTGAGGAAAGGTTTGGGTCATTTTGTGTCTTTGGAGGGCACTTGCAGAAAGTTGATCCAAGCTAAGTACGTGCCTGGGAATACTAGTCTTCAAGGACAAAGACTGACCTGACTGATAAAAGCTTTAAATGGAAAGCTGGGGAAAGAAAACTTGGATAGCTAAGCTACGTAAGGGGATGTGGATTGCTGCAAGCTGTCAGGCATGGATGTCTAGCACATGCAGCTAAAGAATGAGGTTTGGACAGTAAGAAATAACTAATGTTGGCTTGCCAGTACCAGGAACAAACAAAATGGATGAACCTGAGAATGCAGAGCTGTCTGTAGAACCAAAACAGTCAGAGTAGAAAAACAGTGAAGCAGAAATCATGACTTGAACATAGGAGCTGAAGGTGTAGGGCCATTCAGAAGAGAACACCAAAGACGAATGTGCGTGAGTTGTGATGTACATTAGTGATGTGAGAAAGCGCAAAGGAATCAAGAGAAATAGTGCGGGTAGAACTGGACTGGGTTCAAATCACTTTCCTGATCCATAGTAGAAATGTTACATTGGCAGTATACTAGAGGCTGCCTAAATCTCGTCTGAGTATTTGAATGTGGAGAAAATTCTGTATCATACTGGAAAAATGTGTGCTGTCAGGAATGGCCACTGTGAGAATATTGATCTGCTCAAATACATGTTGAAGAAGAAACACTCCTAATTATGATACAGCCCAATTGTTCCAGCCTCACAGGGTCAATGAAAACAAAAAAAAGTGACTCAGTTCTACGGACGTGTTTCATAGATGGAGAGGACTTGGAACTGATTTTATAAGATGTTCAAGAAATAAATCCAAAATCAGTTATCATGAGTTTATGGAGTTTCCATTCAATGGTAAGGTGAAATCAAATAACTAGGCTTTTCCATTTTAACAATTCCAACCTCGACTTTTCTATTCAATAAAGAGAACACAATTGCAGAGCTTGGATGCCTTGAATCCAGTTAAATCTTGAGTTTGTTTAAATAAAAGTTAAAAAGTGGCTGGAATGTTTATTTTTAAGTCAAGGGGGAGCAATCTTACACCTAGGGAAGCGCTCTAGATTTACCTGGTTGGGTGATGCATAGTCTGGAAAATATTATTTATATCAACCAATTAAAAAATACTACTTAATTTATCCAAAGGAGAATTAAGAAGTGATTTATGAAATGTCTGCACGGGGGGTGGGAACTGCTCTTGAAAACCAGTATTTTAGCAGAAAATTGTACAGTGACATCTAATGCTTAGAAGATGGTGCTGGACAAATTATTGTGAGAATGAACATGAAACTTGTTCAGCAATGAAGAGAATAAGTAATATGAACAAGTTTACTTACACATGAAATTCACGTTTAGATGTGCTATCAACCAAATCCCTATTTTTCCATTAAGCAAGGGTTACAGATGTTCCTATTTTATAATTTACAAACTTCCTGATTTCTAAATATACTTCATAAAATAGTTCGAAATTATAACATGCACAACAATAACTTTTTCTTTTTTAAACACCTTCACAAATTTTTTGGTAGAAATTATTTTCTTTTATGTGTCCTGAGAAACGGACTCTTTAAAATAGTGTGATAGAAATGCTTTAAACAGAATCAGGGCAAAGTAACAGGGTAGATGTGAGGCTGTGACTGCTCTAAACCCATGCATTGAGGTTATGCATTATTATTTTCTATGACACCAATCTTTGCAGCATGTTTATCGCTGACATTCATATTTATTCACTTCTATCCCATGGCCCAGATTCCACAGCTGTCAATTTAATACAGGTATTCCAAACAATGGCAAAATAAAATTATTTATGACTCCCAACAGTCCCATACAATTATTTTATTATTTGCCTGTTCACTTACATCATGACAACATTGCCTTTGTGGAGAGTCAATGGGTTGAAGTAAATCTTTATGCAGTGCAGAATAATTTCTTATAGGCAATGGATTAATATTTATTTCCCCTAGCTATAATGGCACTCTTCTAGGTCAGTAAGATGCTCTCAGTCTCTCTTTAGTCAAACCTCTTCCCGAAGCTGAGGAGTGAATCCCACAACTGAGTAAATATTTTATTTTCATATATCACCACTAGCACTGTAATACAAACTTTTCAAGGTAAATAGCTTCAGAAATTGCAATTGTGATACCTGAATGGCATGTCTGTCCTTTGAAGTCAGACTTTGCAGTGCAGAATCGAAAGTAAACAGTGAAAGCTGAAATGCCTTGGGTTTTTCTAGTTCCTGTAATTTTGGTTTGATAGCCCTGGGTAAGCAGAAACCAGAGATGACAAGAGGCAGTCTTGCCGTGGCACAGAGTTAATGTACCACATCTTAACGGAGATGCTAGCCCCACAAGTGGTAGTATCACTTACTTGTCTATGGAGAGTTAGAGTTTGTGAAGCAGATGTTTGTCTGGAGGAGCACCACAGAGATTCACCCAGCAGCCATCTGATCTGGAAGACTTTCAGATTAAATTAAAACCCAGAATAAAAGGTGATCTTGCGTTTAGGTTAAAAGAACAACAGTTTCTTCCTTTTAGAATCCAGAGGAATAAAATCCTAGGTACAATGTTTAAGTGTGTAATTCTCATGCAGAGTATTGTGGTACTAGTCATAAATGCATTTTTGGCACTTAGATAAATGACCTGATCTTCAGAGGGGTTGGAACACCTGATTTTGCAATTTTTTACCCTGTAAGCCCCTCTCAGGTCACTGAGTAGAAGAACAGCAGCTGGCTGAGGAGCTGGCAACTTTGGGAGCAGCCGTGCTGTACCCCAGAGGCACCTGCCCTTCGCTGGGGGCCAGGAGCGCAGAGGGTGGCACACAGCACCAGAAGGATGCCACAGCCCCACGCAGCAGCAATCCATGTGCCGGCAGGCACACCGTGACTCAGAAGTGCCAGTGGTCAGATGGGTTTTGAAGGAGATGGGTTTTGAAGAGAGAAGGCATGGCAAGTGGTGCCCTGCCAGCTGACGGCAAGTTACATCGTATTACGACACCGTAAGGGCAGAACCAGCCCGATTCTCAAAGAGTCGCTGCAGTTAATGAAACAGAAAAACACCCCAGTATGCAAGGACTAAACCTTTAATTACCTCTCTGAATGATGGAGAGAGGCTAAAATCTGATAAACATGCTTAATTGCTGGCAATTACAAAAAAAAAAAAAAAAAAGGAAAGAAAATCTTTTGGAAACACACCAGGTATTTTGCAACATGGTTTCAACACCATAATGACAATTATGCTACTCTTAGGAAGTGGGTGACAGGAAATTTCTTCCATTAAGCTTAGTGCAACAGGATTAGGCCCAGTGTTGCAAGGAATGGACACCTTCAGCAAAAACATGGTGTGGGACTGGTAAGAGCCTCACTGGTAAGAGCTTGGAGGTGTTTATTTCATCCACCTCTTTGGGAAAGGAGAGCCCTGTTTGTAAGAGGTAGCATTTCTTTGGAAATGACTGTGAGCTAAGCTGTAGACTCATGGCTTGTATTTACGGATAAAAGCAGTCCCCTGCGCTTCAGTAGGATTTCTTGCAGGTGACTAAATAGCTGTGGCTGTCATATTGCTCCCAAAAATCGACAGCCCTCTGTTTACTTAATTTCTTACAAGAACATTCACAAAAGCCAGTTACAAAATAGTCTTTATAAATTATTGGCAAAACATGAAAGAGGAATAAGGTTTTCACTGATTTCTATGTTCAGTGAGAGAAATAGTAACAAAAAAGTGGTGTTTCCTGTAAAATTTGTAAAAGCAGAAAAAAATAATCTCCCAGCTGATTTAATATGTGCTGCCAAGCCATTGATTCAATGTCCCTAAAGTTTGATTGATAATGTAACCTACCAAAAATCTCATAGCATGCCATCTAAAAGTGCCTCGAATCTTACTGAAGCCAGATACAATGGATTTAGAATATGACTGAAAAGTTCAAGGATTACTCAGGAGAGGGAACAAAGCTCCAGCTAGTGCTGTGACTTTGGGCAGTGCTCGAGAGGCTTGTTAGGGACTCAAGTCATTCTGTGCCTGATTAAGTGAAAAATAAATTTTGCAACAGACACATGACCAGTCTGTCTTTGGTGTTTTCCATATCCTCATGCTCAAGCATCATCTGAGAACCTCATAATCTTCGATGTATTTAGTACTTCAATGAAGTGGGAAAGCACTGTTATCTCCAGGTGAAGTCAGAGGAAAAGGTTTTTAAATGATGAATTTACAGATGAGGATATACTGAAATCTGGGGTGGAGGAAAGAAGTGAATCCAGGTGTTCCTGTTCTCTAACCCATCCTTACTCATGCAACCGCCATTCAGCTGGGAGGTGAAATTCATCCTGCTGCAGAGGCAGCACCAAGTGCCTGCAGTCCTTGAGCTCTTTGGGGCTTTGGAGTCTGATGGCTCTGGCACTGTTTCCTTCCCCTAAATCACACCCACCTTCAACAAAAACAGGGCACGCAGCCTCAGCCAGGGAAGATTTTTGCAAATACCTTGTCAGACGAAGGCTGGCATTGCCAAAGTCGTGAAACCCTGCCCTGAGATAATTAGTTGAAGCATCCTAGCTGAAGCTAGGTGGGTCATCTGGTCTCTAAAGCCCTTCACCTGGCTGTCAGGCCTTTAAAAAGCAGCAGGACCCTAGTGGCTGGGTACAATTACAGGGAGAGTGGTATTGAAAGCTTGAGTAGGAGGTAATACAGTCTGTCAGCTGTTACACTGGAGGGTCTGCCAAGTCCTTGGCAAACAGGGGAAAGGGGATGTGGCTGATGAGGTGTATTTGTTTTATGTATTTTGTTTGAGGAAGAAATGAGGCTGGAAGCCTGAAGAGAAAGGGGCTGAAACCCTGCAGCTAGAGTGTATTGCTGAGTGCGTGTCTGCAGGGCTGCACCTGTTTGGAGGGAGATCCCAGTGATCCCCAGGCCAGGGAAAGAGCAGGCTGTGGCTGTGTGAAGAATTGACTGTGGCTGCAGTGGGACACTTAACATGAGGCTGTTACAGTTTACTGTGATATATAAGCTATTTAGCATGTCATGCATTAGGATGTGATGCTGATAAAATGTCCATGTTTGCTTGTGCTTTTATAAGTAAGAAAAAGACTTTGTTAAATTATACACAATGAATCACTGCTCCAAGCTCAGTGTCTCTAACTTCCACTGATGGGATGACACTCTGCATGTGCCACCTAGCTTTTAATTAAAAAATTGCTCATTAGGAAGGCCAAAGCTTTTCTAGTGAGAGGCGTCTAGTGCAGTATCTCAAGCTCTATTTGCACCTGTTCCCTGCACAGAAGGCTTTTACATGTTGTGAAGAACAAGTACTGTGTAAAACAGTGGGGTTCAGGTTTGCTGTGATAGCCTGGGCCTCGACAAAACCATAATTGTTCATCCATACCTTCAATGTACCAACCTATGCAATGGGAGGATGAAAACTGAGTCTTACCTGAGGACTCCCTCGTAACCACCATGCAGTATGTTAAAGTGGCTCAAAGTCTTGAAAGCTTTCTGCTTCGTTTCTTATACTTGGTGGCTACTCCATGAGTGTCTTTTATCTCTAGGCAACGAAGATGAATTATTTTGTCCCCTGTACATCTGGATTTGGCTGCTGATGTAGCAGGAAGAGCTGTGAGCTTGGACTGGTGGACTTTCCATCTCCATTTGTACTTCCGTCTGGAAGCCTGTGCACCCCACAAAGCAAGGCTGTGCTGCCTCCCTCCAGCGATGAGGAACACAGGAACGAACACTGGGACTCTCATTCCTCCTTGTTTAAGAAGGTTCGTGTCTATTTGTTTGGGTTTTTAACAGGAACTGATTTTGTAGGGTGGCTGACTGCCCATATCACTTCATATTCTTATTGGAAACATCAGCTCACAGTCAACCTGCCGATGCCCTTCCTTGGACACAGGGTGGGTGCTGTTTCTTTTAATCTGGAGCTGCCCTGATGTGCCTGTTTAGTCAATGGGGTGTTTGCTGTTGACTTTGGTAAGAAAGGCACCACTATTTGTTCTTTTCTATCATGCACATACATGTGTAGCTATGTATTATACAGCTGTCTCAGCTAGAAGCTCATAACAGAGGTAATGAAAAGTAACATAAAAATGAAGGATGACTAAAAAAACCCAAACCGATAACAAATAAATTATATTTGATTCCAGTTTTATTTTCTGCTAGTAGCTACTGATTATTTCTAGAATCTTTCTTACTATGCGCAACAATAAATATTTATCTGACACTGCTATGCCACACACTATACCATAACCTGTGCTGTACAAATATCAAGTGTCTGGGATTTAACCACAGTAAACTCTATAGCCACGAGACATTTTTATTTCTCTACATGTTGTGGAAGGTCTTGTATTTCTTTTAGAACCATAATGGAAAGAACAGATTCACAGCTTTGGAATTCATTCTTTCTTGGTCTGAAACTGCCTGAATTTCATGACATTCAGACATGTAGAAAGTTCACCTTTTCTCCCCCAGGCATTTGAGAATGACGAATAACTGTGGTGGTGGTGGGGAAATCACTTTTTACTGTTATTATTATTACCTGTCTTACCAGTAATGGTTTATATTAAATTCTGCTGCTTTTCTTAAGTTATTACTTGAGATTAGAGTTGTGAGAGGAAAAAAATGTCTGAAAATATGGTTTAGATAGAACCAAAAGCATTTAAATGGAAACCAAGTATTACCAATGCCGGACAAGGAAAACTTTTTTCTGAGCTAGTAACAAATCAGTTTCCGTCCATGATGGGCATATGCAATAAAAGTAAAGCAATGCAAACAAAAGGTCTAGACTTAGGTGCCTTTCCCAGAATGATGAGGCAATAATGTCTCCCTCCATTGAAACAGTCCAGCTCACCAAGCACACATCCAGGTATAGGTGACTTTGGGTTGCAAGGAAAACGAACTCATCTGGATTGTAGGGTGGCTGGGAATCTTTATGATCTTCTGATAATGTTAATTGTTTCCCCTCAAAAATTATTGTAAAGGATTGTGACTAACTTTAGAGTGATTGGTAGAGTATTCCTAGTGAATAAATTATTTATAGGAAAAAAAATTCAAAATTTTAGGGTGTCTCATTTTTAAATAGTGAGAGGACTGCATTCCTATGGTTAGATGTTGCCACTAGGTTTCATATGAACCAAATAAATATGTACAGCTGTGTTGAGAAGTTATCATTAACACTGCAGTAATGGTTAAGAAGCCCCAGCTATAGACAGAAACTCATTATACTCAGCACTGTATAAATATAAACCGAAGGCTCAATTTCTACCCTTAATCACTTCTAGTCTAAGGCAAGAAATAGTAGTAGCAGATATAGTACTGCAATAGTGGTAGGTGTACTAGACAGATAGGGAAGCATCAGGGAATAATTAGGTAAAAGTAGCCAGAGTAAAAACAGTCATTATATTCACTATGAAGTATTTTCCTGTACCTGTCCCAGGAAAGGAGACATTTCTAGAGGCATTTGAGAGAGATCAATGAGGTGGGTTTGCCGATTGTTAGGGGAGCTTCTTCCATGCATGAAGCTGGCGTGGGAGAAAGGGTGAAAGTGCTCACTGGTGAACATAACAAATGGGTGATGATGGCAGGCATCGCTGGCTGAGCAGTGGGGAGAGCTGACATGTTGATAGCATAGAAAAAAAAGATAGGCGGAGTTGGGTAGGTCATGAAGGGCCTTTAGAGTGAAGATGAATAGCATATGCTTGATGCAGAGCCAAGTTCACAGATGATTCACTGTTTTATTTTCTGAAAGTATGAATTTCCACATTATTTTTATTTGATTAATGCAATTGAGGCCTTTTGACTTATTTTCTCATAATTACAAACATTCCATTCATTTTACAAGGAACCTATTCAAAATAATTGATGGATTCTGTGAACTCAATGAAGTTGATGTCATGACATGTTGGTACATTTCTATACTATCAGTTACAATGCCTCAGTGCACAGGAAGGGTCATTAAAATTACTTAATATAAATTGCTTTATTGTTCCAAGGTAAAGAGCATCAAGCAGGTTGTGGTAGACTTAAGATAGGTAGTATTAATTGCCTGGAGAAAGACTTTTAAAAAACTGTAGTTAAAGGTTGAATGCTACCCAAAGGTAACATCTGGTAGTTGAGTTTGTTCGGATGTGTCTACCTTTCTAACTTGTGATGTTACATGAATATTTCTTTTTATGCCTTTCCAAGAATTGAAGTTTAGTGAGGAGAAACTGATCCCAATGTGCATTTTCAGTGATGAATGCACAGAAGAAAACACGGGGTATGCTTCTGCAGCCTCACCTTAGCTGTTCACCTCCCTTCTCTGCGGGAGCATGGGCAGGCATCTGCATGGTAATGGAATGATCGCTATTAGTCCCACTTTCTACTAGTGCCTGAGCGTTCAGACAGGCTAATCATATTACGTATACACAACTCTACAAGAAAACTACCTTCCCACCCTTGTTTGGAAGCCAGGGTTGTCTGTGGGCTATCTGTACATGCAGCACCTCAAGTAATGAATCTTTGGTAGAAGCCTCTCACTGGGGCCTGAGAATAAAAAAATCAAAGCACCCAGGAATTTGGTTTGACCAAAGACGTCTCCACTTGTATGAGCAGCGGGCAATGTTCAGAAGGTAACATTTTTACAAATGGCTGACTTCCCTTAAAAAGAAAAAAGAAAAAAGTGGAGCTTTGGCTTCCTAAGGCAGTCTGTAAACCATCTTACTAATGCACCGATTGCTGATAAAGTCAAAGAAAATGTTAAATGTCTTCATCTGTATAGGATGAAGCCTGTAATCCTGAATGAAAACTTACACAAATCTTGGTGAGAATGTGCTTGTCAGTGTTTCCATTGCAGTTGCTTTGTTCAGAGCACAGCAATCAGCTGGAATTTATCCATGAACCTTGTTTATTAGAGGAATGGGAAAAAGATGTCTATGTGGTGTAGTTTTATAGCAGGGCACTAAAGTACTATAGTCGTATGCTATATTACATGAGAAATCTTCATGCTGTTTGTTCTTATCAAAACTGCCTGTAGACCTTTTGCTGTCCTGATCACAGACGGCTAAATTCTGCTTCCCTGCACATGCCTTGTAGCGATGGAAATCAGGGACACTTTTTATTCTGAAAATCCATGAGGGAAAAAAAAGATCATGACATCTAGAATGAGAAAAATGCAGCAGGGGGAAGAATCCTCTCTATTTCAGGAATATGTGTGAAGGTGAAGAATCAAAGCAAGTGTTACCGCAACATTCCTAAAAACAGTGGGTTTGTCTTCAGCTGCTCTGAGTTGGTGGAATGACATCGATTTACAGAGATCTAAGATACTGCACTTTGAAAAGGTACGTTCATGCCCTTTCCTTAAATGCCAAATACAGATTCAAGTACCAGAGTGAAGACATCCAACTTCGACAATTTTGGCATGTACCTTCTTCTCTCTGGACTTCCATACCACCCCAAAAGCAGAGAAGCTCCTTCAATAAAGGTTTTTGAAATATTAGAAGACTAAGAATCTTTCCTTTTTGATATTTGCTTTTAGAGGGGCTTATATATAATCCCTTTTAAATTACAGTGCCTATGGAAGTTTGCATGATAAGACACCTAATAAATTAGACTGTATTATATTGTATTGAAAGTAGAAATATGAAGCTATATTGGCTAGACAATATCTCATAATTAGAGTTTGGTTTCACCATCTAAGTGGAAGTGTTGACTGCTCCTCTGCCTGGAGTACTGCTCTCTACTTAACATACATCCCTGAGTAAATCCCTATATCTCAAAACTCCACATATTTATAGGTAAGGTTTCAGGTATGTAGTATTTGAGGGGTTTTCCTCTGTATTTTTAGGCAAATGAATGTTAAATTAACTGCAAGATTTTCAGAAATGGGAGCCTAAAGTTAGGGATATTTTTTTCAGATCCACAGAAGACCTGGACACAGTACGATGCCTTTAGGTACTATCAAGAGCTACTGACTGCTCAACACTGGGAACCAGCTGGCTGTTGACGAAATATGCAGAAAGATGACCAACACTGGTGACCAAATGGTTTACCTACATCAAAGGGAGTGTTTCTGGTTCAAGTTCTGTCCATTTGCAGGACATTTTGACACCTTCCTTTCTATTAGATTTCAATGTAATTATATATTTCACATATAATGGGCCAGGAGCAGTTTTAGCATCTGACCAGTCTCAGTTGAGTCTTTATAACACACAGCTAGAGATCAGCAGCAGTATAAAGGAAGGAAGAATACTTCATAAAGAATGAAAAATAGTAGAGGATTTTGAAGGCCACAGATGTCCATTCTCATGCAAAGTGGAACCAGTTTTGAAATTGGGTTAACTTAATAGGCTGTGAATTATACAAGCTCTTTAAGTTAATCTGATTTCATAGCCACCTTAGCGTATCCACACTTAACTGTCTGAGGACCAGAGCACAAGTCCTTTGAAGTGTCAGATGAGGTGGATATTGCTTCAAATTTCCATGCCATAGGAGGATGTTGCTGGTGGGATCTGCTACTGAAAGGTATTTGAACCTCAAACTATGACATGAATAGGTTGGTGCAGAAAACGTCATTGCCAGCACTCGTTTGCTTGGAGTGATGACAAATGATTATGCTGTTTCTTTCCATTGTGTGCACAGTTCTCTGATGTTATTCCATCCTCTTTGCTATATCACAAAGATCATTCAATTTCTGATTGAAGTCCCTGGCATCTTACTTCCAATGCCCTGCGGCATTAACACATTGCATGATTCTGTTTCAACATCCTTTGCTTCTTGGCAGAGATTTCCTTCTATATTCCAAGCCTAGACAGTGCATGAAAGGATTTCTGAGCTTTTATACAACAATCTTGGCTGCTTTCCGCACACACACACACACCCCTTTTATTTTTGTCTTTTTTTTTTCTTTTTTTCTTTTTTTCTTTTTTTTTTTGAGGTAGTGACTAACTAGTCTATCTCCCCATTAGCTCTAATGAAGACGTGAATTACACAGAGAGGTTACCTGAAGGTAAACGTCCCTGTAGGATTCAACACAAATGTTGCCAGAAATGAAGCTTTTTGGTAACAGATTTTTTTGATAAATGAAAAATGTAAAACTTCAGATTTGTTTTATCCCAATTCAACTGAAAAAAGTACATATGCATGTGTGCATATACATATGTGTATATATATGTATACATACAACCCCCCATGCACTTCTGTGATTGAACTTTTCATCAAAGCCGACATTACTTCTTAACATATCTTTTTTTTTTTTTGTGAGATGGAATTTTCTTTGGGAAAACTGATTCTTCAAACCTTTTTGTACCTGTTCCAAGCAGGACAACAGACTGATTCTCTGCTTGAAACTGCTTGGAAGGTATTTTATACCAGTCCATCCAAAAAGACTGTTTTACGAAGAACTAGTATGTCCAGTTCCTCTCTCAGGAAAGACTAACAAATTCACAAGTGCTTAGAAATCTCCCAAATAACCACTTCTGTCTTTCCCAGCCTACTGCAGAGCACATTAGATAATGAAAGTAAACAGAAAACACACACACCAATATTTCCTGTAGCACATAACTGCATCCTCACCTAAATGCTAATCACAAGCTGATACTTGCCTGCTTAAATCTAATCAGTTTCTTTCAGAATTGCATGAGGAGTGATTCCTTTCATCTGCATGGGAAAACATCCAAATAGAGTATCACATTTGTGTCCTTTAATAGTGCTGTTTTCTCTGAAATATACAGTAACAGGCTCTACTTCTCACAAGTGCCCTGATAGCAATATGCTCACGCTCATTTTAATTTCCTCAGCATCCAGCTCTGAAGGCAGAAGGGTTTTTAAGTGCCTAGACACATATCCTGCCAGGTACTGAGCAATTCAGCTGGAAGAAGGTGTTTTGTCACTATATACAGTTGGACAGTGTGGTGATACATGGTGTGATGAGATACAGAAGCAGGACTCTTGGCTGATGTAGGCTCGCGTAGCTCCTATAAAAAGAAATAATTCTGGTCTGCTGAATATAAGCACTGTAATGGAGTTGTGTTGGTTGCTCAGGGATTGCTTTTAAGTCAGGAAAGGTAGAGAAAACTTAGGGTTTCATTTTGATCCGTTGTTTTGTTAACCTTCTGTCCTGTCCACCCCGCAGGTGAGAAGGGGGATACCCTGCCCTCTGCTCAGCGAAGGCACGGCTCTGCTTGGCTACGTACTTCACTGCAGTTTCAGGTACCCGTTTTCCCCATCGTTATAGGTGGTAGAGGGTATGGTGAAGTCCTTGGGTCATGTTGCTCCCAAGCAGAAGCCATCCTCAGCTTGGTGACTGTAAGCACCGGGTGGAAAAGGTGCAATCTTACAACCTATAAGTTGTATAACTGATGCAGGTCCTGGCAAGAGTGTGCACCCAGCTGCAGGCATGTGGGGATTTTGAGGCTGAACAGGAAAATATCTATAAATGTTAGGAAGAGCAACTGGGTTTCTGAACTCCCCTGATCTCAACTGAGTTCTGTTTTGACAAACTGGACTTTGGAGCCTCCGGTCTGCCCAAACCCGGCAGCGGTCTGTGTCCCTTCCCCGCATCTGGCGCTCAGTCTCTGTGCATCCCTTTCCCAAAATGGGAGAGGAGCATGGCTTCAGCAGGGGAGTCGTTAGGGAAAAATGCTGGTTTACTCGATATCATGGCAATGAAAGCCATAAAGGGACTACAGAAAACAATGAAGGATATTTTTTTTGGTGGTTTTATTTTATATCAAATGTTTTTTAACATTATCTCATCTCCTTCAGGCATGTAACAATAAAACTAGCATTTTTACATTAAGCCCAGGATGAAATTTAGCAGAAAATTAAACCTAAAATAGAATGAAAAGTGTTCTGTGCATCTTTTGTTTCACAGTTTTAAAAGTTGTGTGGATTGACTGCTGCACATTTTTTTTCTTGTCAAACTCCCAAAAAAGCAATTATGTAAGTCCTCATTACATGTGAGTCACCAGCATTGTTTTGTTTTATAAAATGAAAATGCTTTAGCACTGAATTGCCTCTAAGAGTGCAAAAGAGCATATATAAAACTCAGCCTGCTTCTGCTTTACTCCTTCATAACTCAAAAGTGGCTAAGTAAATTACAGCTACTAAACACCACTTTTTGTTATTGAAGAAAAGTAAGGTTAAGGCTTATTCATGTGTGACTAAAATGGTGTTGTTGAGCAAGCTTTAACAGACCACTGCAGGCAAGATAAAACTGAACAGGAAAACTGCTTTACTTAATATTTACCAGATAATGTTATTCCCAATATCTTTAAAGCTGGAGTGCCTTAAATCTAAACTCCAACTTTCTGCTTTAAGAGAACTTGGAAGAGGTCATGTTTTGAGCATATGTGTAAAACAGCATTCCATAATTGATTTATTAACATATGAGGTCATGTTTATGATTTTCTTTTTGAAATATATGAAAGCAAGCTATAACTATATAATCCTGTATGATCTATTCAACAAAAATCTGCTTCCAAAGTCCAAGAAAACAGTGAAGGGGGGGAAGCAAGAAAGCCAGTAAAGTGCGGTTAAAAATTATTATCCAAAGGACAAATTAATGTAATTTGTATTTGGTAAGGATCATATTGCATGTTTTATTTGCATTCTTTCACATCTCAGGATAGGTGTTGCTAAATAAGTCCAAATGAGATAAAATTAGTATATTTTTTTATTTAAATGCAAATGCTGCAGTTTTCAGGCTACAATGTGATAGCATGTATGGGGCTCAGAAACACTACCTTAAAAGACTTGATGCCCAGGACTTTTGTATGCTGCTTTTTTTATTTTTTTTTTCCTCCTCCCTTTCTTTTTTCATCTGTGAAGTCTTTTTCTGCATATAATTTCTGAAATGTGAAGCACATGCTTGGTTGTTCTGTAGCATAGGTCCCTCTTCAGCAGCCCCTACTCACTCTCTATCAAAGTCAAACCTCCCTTTGAAGTCCTGTGTTTCGCCTGAGCGCTGCGTGCCGTGGCGGCAGTGCCTCTCCCACTGCATGTTCTTCAGGGCAGGGACTGTGTTTGCTGTGTTTGCGCGGAGCCCGGCCACACTGGGGATTCACCCCTGGGCTGCTCTTGTCGTAAGAGTGTTTAATCACCGTTTAAATACGCAGTTTGATCCACAGGTGATCCCACTGACTCCTCTGTGTCTGGCTACAATTTAGTTGCCATTTCTAGGTTCAGGTCTGAGAGGCACACCTGGGTCCTCCCAAGCTGTGACCTTTAAGATCACCCGAACTCCCACCCGTCATTTACGTGTGTTTTCCCAAGGTTCCGCAGGGGCTGTGCATGATCTTCTGCTTTATTCCGGGATGATGTTACAGGAAAACAATGAGTTTAGCATGTGAGGTTTTTTGAACAATGAGCTTAGCACGTGGCTCTTAACTACAAGATCCCTTTAAGTTGTGCAAGTATTAGACATGGTATTGGTTGTATTAGACGTCAAGGGAATGTCCTAGAAATCACTGTCTTCTAATCTGAGTATCCAAAATTTGTCTGAGTATATCCCACCAACTCTCTGGAAGGGGCATATGGAGTCAAGTCCCTTGATCATGATTCGTCCAATCTCCTCGTCACATGCTCCAGTATCGACCTCCAATCTTTTTGCCTGCCCAGCATTTTGGGTACCTTGTACCTGGGAGCCGTTTTCCTTCAGAGCCAGCTCAGCAGTTCAAGGTGGCACAGGGTTACAGCCTCGAGGGGCTCCCAGTGGTCCTCCGAGGGAGTGACAAGTGTGTCCCTTGGGCAGAGCTGCTGCTGAGATGCTATTTAATAGGCTTATCTTGGGCAAGCTGAGACACGAGTCAAACATATAATATAAACAGGAGTTTGTAATTTTGTACAACGAACCCTCTTGGTTATGATCTACTGTCAAAGGCTGCTGGTGGGTTGAGCTCCATAAAACAAAAGACAGGGGGAAGGACAATGTTAAATGAAGGGGTGAAAACTGATTTTCTCCAAAAATGTAACAAAAAAAAAAAAAAAAAAGGAAATCTGATGGAAGGTTTTTCACTAGCCGTACAGTTGGTTAAGAATAAACTGTGAAAGTTTCATGGCTTATTTCATTTTCTAAATAATTTTAAAATATTGAGTCTGATTTATTTACTAGCCAAAGTAAAGGTTGAACCTCAGAAAACTCATTTCAAGTATGGAAAAATTTCTGTTCAAGAGCTGAACTTTGGGGAACTTAGTTAATTGGGGAATCTTCCATTGTGGAAACAATTAATAAAAATAATTGTGCACCTCTATAAAGATAGTCAATGGCTTAATTTTAAGACTTAGTTGTTTTCAAGACATGCTCTTTATACTAATTATCTTACTATTTCTGGAAAGTACTTTGCTGGTGCTCTAAGCACAATTTTGTTTTGGCTCCTATGGAGAATATTGTGACATATTAAGACATTTGTGTGCACCTCAGTTCATACCTTCCTACCCTCCTACGTACTTTCCTACTTTTTTTTTTTCTGTCTTCTAAGATGCTGTGGCTCACCGTTCAAATTAACCACAGCTTTAGACAGAGGAAAGTAAAACATATGTAAATATAGGTGCCATCTTGTGCAGTATAAAATAGACTCCTCAGACCTGAGCAGCTGGGACCTGACACCCCAGCAGGGGCTGAGCCCCTGGGGGCCTATGGACCAGGGTGGGGATGCTGCAGCCCAAAATCCCACCCTGGCATCAGCACCCATCTGAAAAGCTGCGCCTGGAGCTGGGTTTAGCACCGGCAGTGAGCGCTGGAGCTCCAGGTGAGGACTGGGGTGGCTTCAGAGCCCAGTGCTGTACACTCGTGGCAAGTGACAAAGATAAATCTTACCCGGAGCTTCTACAGTTGTTCCTAAGATCATACAGTAATCATGGATATCCTCTTTGAAGAAAAAATGCTTGTTTTTTAAAGCCGTTTGTTGGCCTGTGGCAAAAAAATTGCTATGGGAGAAAGATCTTGACAGACACATGAAAAACATTTCAAGTTGTGTTATACTGTAATTATCCTCCTGGAGTTAGGCACTCATATAATTTTGGTATGACAGCGTGCTAGAAATTTTTTCTTTCCCTGTGATTTTGGTAGGGCTCTTATTTAAAAAAGAGCCAGGGTGTATTTATCCCCTGTCCCCAGCCTGTTATTTTTAATTACCGATCGAATGAGTCATTGATGCATTAGAATGGAAATAAGGTGGGGGGTTTTTGTGGGACCTTGTGCTCCTGAGAATCCTTTAAATGCCTAGAAATTCCTATGGGAAGGAGCCGTGTCACTGCATGTGTGCACCCTGAACTGTCTTTCAAACACATCGCCCTTGCTGGTTGAAGGGCTAAGCCATCCCTGGGCAGACCAGAGGGCAGGGGCTGCACCAGGTGTGGGAGTGGGTTAGGGACTGGAATCCGCAGCAGGCAGAGTCGTGGTGAGCTTTCAGAGTGATGCAGAATGAGATGTTTTCTTTTAGAGAGAGGTGTAAAAAGCAGATGATTTAAAATCGGTATTTTCTATAGGGAATGCAGATTCAGTCATCCTATTACTAACTTGTATAATATTAAAAAGGAGGTGTTCAATGATATTGAAAGGCAACAAATTGAGATGTTAATTTGTTCCTTATTGTTTTATTAACTTATTGTTAATAGGTGTTCCATAACAGTTCAAAATTTTTTAAAAAAAAGTGGGAAGGGGAAAGTTCTTTTGTCACATCTGAAGTATTTTTGCAAACATTTTAGGAAAGATTTTTCAGCTGAAGGAGGGAAGATACTGACTGATGTCCATCCACAATGGTGAAGTGCCCAATTCATTCACCCCAGGTAATGTCTCCCACCTAAGGTGCCTGCTTCATGAGGAAATTTTTGCTCCTTTGGTTTATCCTTGAGCTCTTTCATAAGTTTTATTTTCATTCTGAACTGAAAAAAAAAATCTATTTCTGAAAATTTAAATTTCTGGATGAAACTACACTGCTGCTTTCTAGTCCTTCCTATTTATTACACAGGTTTCTGCCCATGTTCCTTCATGGTGTTTGTTACTACTAGCTACTGTAGTAGCAAAGTCCTGGAGAATATGATTCTGCACCTAATTTAGTGTGGCAGATCTTGCACATTTTATTGTTTAAGAAACCTTCAGCCAATTATCAAATACAAAATAGACTCAGTTTTTTCCCCTAGTCTAATCGTATGAAAGATTATTTTAATTGGGACTAAAATAATTAAGGGTTTACATATTACATGTTTCATGTCAAGGACAGTCCATATCATTTTGTATTTTGCCAGGCTGTAAACTGTCCAGCGCAGTCCCAACACTGCTGTATTTTACAAGCATCAGCCATGCAACCTCCTGTAGTGCTGTCATTTACCGCTGGTAAAAAAGCCACTGTCACTCCCCAGGAGCACAGGGAGGGTTACAGCTTTCATGATGTGGGGCACAAACATCCCAGACATGGAAAATATTTCATCTGCCTTCTGGCTGCGGTTTGCCAAAGATGAGGATTGGGATTACGCAGTTTCTGATATGACCCAGCCCAAATACTGCTTGGTGGTGCTTGGTCTGTTTCTCCCTCGGTGGCATGGTGGCTGTCAGGGGCTCGGCCACTCCTGGCTTTTGGAGAAATATTTTCTCAGTCACTGGCAGTGCAGGTGATGTCAAATTGGAAAGAGGAAGGCTGAATCCAGTGCTGTCCTCCTGGGCTGCCTGGAATTTCTGGCAATTCTCTGGAAATAGTTCAGATATTTATTTGTCTGTTTGTGCATTCTACTTATCTCCCGAAGTTACAGAATGCTAATGAGATGTCTTTCTATTTATAGAAAATAAAACATATGGGAAAAGGATTATGTTTGTCACATGCTGCCAAGCTGATTTCATAGAGCGACAGCTCTACAGGGAAAGCTTCACTTCCAGTACTCCCGGGAAGTCGAACCAAGACTGCGAGCCAGAAAGCCTGGGTTCCAGTCCTCCATCTGCAAGGCACTTAACCCCCAGTTCCTCCCCTTTGTCTGTGACTTAATTGGTTTAACTACACTTCCTTGCCTCACTCTGGGTGCTGTGGGGTTAATTAATGTGCAGAAAGTCCTTAAGATTCTTGGATGTAAGTTTTGTTTCTCGTGTTTCCACAGTAGCTGTAGAAAGGGACCTTCTTACTAAAGCAAAGCCGTAGGTTTTTCTAAGTGGAAGATCACCTCTGCTATACCTTTTGCTGAGGTGAGGCTGCGGTGGGTAGCAGCAGCCATTAATAGGTCTATTTTGAGCAACCATTCAGTCCCTACAGAGCTTCTGCATGCTTTTCCTTGGTTTTATGGCATCCAGGCACCCCTCAGTGACATCCCACACTGATACAGAGGTGGAGCTGGTGAAAAGGGGCTGGCAGGCACACAGCATGCACAGCCACATAGAAACTGATGCTCCTCAGGCATCTCATGGGGAAATGGAGGGGTAGGAGCTGAGATAATGTCCTCAGTCTTCTATCCATGCTTGGTAGGTCCCAGTGAAGCAGGTCTTCATGCAAGGTTTGAGGATCACGAACAGGGAACAGGGACTGAACGGCACTGTCAGCCTAAGCAGAGTCAAATCCTCTGCATGTGTGATGTAGAGGCTTGGTTTGCATGGCAAAGTACCAAACCGGAGAGCTTTGTGAGCAGGTAGACTGAAGCTGAAGGTAGAGTGGCCCAGATCTAACTGGCATGCAATGCACCGAAGTGCCTCATAAGCAATGTTTTCCCTTGGTTGGCTTAAGGTCTTCAAGGGTGGTTCCTCAATGAGAGATCTGTCACTGGGATTTGTGTGATGTTGTCTGTGGAACCTCACCCCAGGTTTCTATGGAGTGCTTAGAAAGACCCCCAACTCCTGATACTGGCTGTTGTCTTGGCTCTCCTCCTCCCATACATCTCCCAGCCACACTAGCAAAACCCAGGTGTGCCCCCCCCGTACGGTCTTTCCTGTGGAAGCAGAGGTCAGCTGAAGCTCAGCCCAGATGTGTGTTTGCACCGCTGTACAGCACAAAAGCACTAAGTCAGGGCTTGAGCACAGGCTCAGGCTCACCCTACACCAGCTCAGGTACCCCGAAGGATACCCACCGATCTTACGGAAGGTGAAGATCCCCTTCACCTCACTGCTGAATCCATGCTAGCATCCATAGCTGAGATGCTAGTCATCGGCTGCTAAATGATGCTATGGATCCATGGAAGATTTAAGCTTAAGTGTTTCAAAGTTTGGGTCTTTCTCCTGTCCCTCTCCCTCCATCATCTTCTAGATGTCAATGAATTAGAAAAGAAGCTGCAGCTGAAGTTACATGGATAAGCTCTGCGGGCATGGAAAAGTACGTGTATGTAAGGCTGTGTGATTCTTGTTTGTGTCTCAAGCTTGAAATTTGCAGAGCTAAAGGATTTGAGCTCAGTGTGTCATGAAATAAGTAGCATTTTCAGAAAGAAATTCACTCCAAGGTAGAGGAAAAGAAGAGCTTTCCTATCATATGTAACTGTCACTGCATTTGAACTTTTACTTTTCCCTGTGTCTTGAAGCCAAATCCCAGTCTCCTGAGCAAAACTGGTAAGAAACATATTTTGCACAGGGGATCTCTGCAGGGACTGGATTTCCCTCTGCAGCCTCCAGCACGGTTCCGGCTACAGTTTACAAGGAGTAGCAACAATTTCTTCTCCTGCACTCTTCGCAGAGAAAGGATTTTGTCCAATGGATCTGCCGTGCACCCACCTGCCTTTTCTTGCAGCTTCTTTATTTTCGAGGCAGGCAGTGGTGCCTGTGCCTTGTGCTGAGTGCTCCTTCCCACTGTCTGGAGAGATTTCCTTGCCATATAGACAGCCTGCTCTCGAGTCCCCCTCCTTCCTTTGCCCAATCATTAACATAAATCATAACCTAGCAGATGAAAAGAAATTTCCAGTCCTTGTGATCTCCTGCCAGAGTTCTCCCAGTTTTTCTCAGTTCGGGAAAACAAATGTGCATTGCAGCATGTCCTGAGGGTTGACAAAATAGGGCTGTTTCTGACCATGGAAGATGAATTCTGAACACGAGGTCATGCTGTGGCCCTCATGTGGAGCTGTGGGGCCTCCCTGGAGAGCCATGGGGCAGGACCACCTCTGCTCACCTGCCACACGGCTGGGCTGACACAGGCGTGGGAGGGGAAGATGCAGTGGAGCCTTCTTCAAGCCTCTCCAGGGGCCCCTAGAGCTGTCCACAGCATCACAGCCTAGGACTGGTGCCTGCAGGGAGGGAAGAGCTTGTCCCCATCCTCTGGCACAACCCTGGGGACAGGGTGAGGAAGGGTCTGCCAAGACTGGGGCAGGGCCAGCTGTCCCTGCTGTCACCCTGCGGCAGAGCTGCCTCCATGGTAAGGGGCTTCTGTTCTGCCAGGTGATACAGTCACTTGGCACAAGTGGAATTGGGTCCTTAGGTTCTTTTTTCCAAACAAGTGTTGTTCTCCAGGTGGTCGGTAATCCTGCCGTGTGGTCCGTAGGCTCCCAGGCTGGGCTGTTGGTGGTTTTTTGTTGTGACCTGAACAGGGCGTGGCTCCAAGTGCAGCAATTTCTTGAAGAAGAGGGTGGCTTTCTAAGAGGGCTTCAAACAAAGACTGTAATTCCTATAATCTCTCAAGAAGTGAAATCTAAAATGCTGTCAGAAGTCAATAAAAAGTTCAGCTATGCTGGTAAAAACAAGCAACTTAAACCAGACTTGCAATATGAACCAGTAAAGCTTCACCCTTCCCCAGCACACACTCTACCTTGCTTGTGCTGGAGACTGTGTCAGAACCGGTGTGCCACCGTCTGCCGTCGCAGGACAGAGCGTCCACGCTGTGAGTTTATACACTGGAGGAAACTAGTATTATGTAGGGTTACTCAAAGAGCATAACTTCACAGGCATGAAGTAAGCCTGCATAATTTGACTTTGGTGCAACCAAATGGCCACATCTCAAGGTCACTGGTGGCAGATAATAGCCGAATGACTGGCTCCAGCCTTCCAGCGCAGCGGACTTTTAATAGGTTGATCCAAGTCCATATGGTCTTATTTTATTGTTCCTAGCTGCCTACTATATTGAATTTTGAGGTGGATTTTTGAAATGGATATGGCTTCCAAATATATTCTGCTCAGGACTTCAACTGTGCTGTTTGAAATTTTATCTTTATTTGAAATTTTTTATGAGGAAAATACATGTCATGTGACACAATTTTATATGCTTTGCCAGGAAGCCTCCCTTCCCGGACAGGAGGCACAGCAAGGAGTGCCCCTGTGGGGTTTTGTGTTAAGAGTTTCCCCCAGTTTATTAACTCAGTAGAACTTTAAAAAAATGATGCCAAGTCTTGTTCATCTGATGCATGCTTTGATTTCTACAGATTTTATTAAATTCCTTGGCTCTCCACCCCCTGTGTTTTTGTTTTTTTTTTTTTCTTTTTTCGCTTGCATGGTGGCATAACCCACCAGCAACAGATTTTCCCCTATCCACTATCTCCATGAAAATCTGAATATTTCAGGTCCAGGGGATACTCATGGAAGACCTGTTGAGACCATTTTAGCTGACATTACTTTATGATTTAAACTTCAAAAGCTAAAGGAAGATTAATGCTGTGCATTGTTTTCCTTCTTATAATCTTTGTTGTCTTATGTCCCTTTCAACCCAGAACTGGAAGCGTTACAGAAGCAGCTGATTTCTGCCTCCATGGGAAAAGCCATGCATGTAATCGAGGGAGTTATACATGGGATCAGTTTCTGATACAATTCTTGTTGTTATAATTTGATAGGGCCATAATAGGGCTTGCAGTTTGATTGGCATCTCTGAAGATTTCTGTAATATGAATAATAATTATAAAAAGACAGACAAAGAATAGTATTCCAGCCTGCATGCTGAAAAAAAATGTTCTTTCAGGGCCTGTCAATGCATTGGTAGGAATTCCTTGGAAGAGCAAACCCCAAAGGCGTGTGAACATAGTAAAAAAAATTCATGTAAAGATTCAGATGAATATTTGTAGGAAGCACGTTACAGTTCCTTTTAGCTTTACAAACAGGATTACATGAGTAATCTTCAAGTAGTATAAGGATAAATCATTTTTGGAAAAAGCCCCCAATGGTTTAGGTATCAGCAGGCTTTCACTTGCTAGCAGGCATGCACGTGTTTCTGGCCCCCCTCTCTTGCAATGTACAAAACAGAAGGAAAACCCCACTCTTTCTTTAGGCCAAAATTTGCTACAATCCTGGTGAATATGCTTTTTACATATAATTCCAGAATGTGCTTAGATACAAGGATAGATTTCTACGTTGCTAAGTTGAAACATCAACATTAAAATGTTGTCCCCTCTACGTATGCAATTGTTTCACTATTTGAATCTGCCCTTTCCAAGATGTCCCAGGACTGAGCTGCTGCTCAAACCTCAGTTCCTCAGTTTTGGCCATGCAGTTGTGGACATCCAAGGGATGGATGTTGTAGCTGGTGAGTCCTTCAGATTCTCTTGTATTCCTGTGGAGTTTGGGGGTTTCAGCATCTCTCATGAGAGCCTGGTACAGTTCCTCCTGCAATTTGTCCTGTGATTCCTCTGAAGGCAGTGGGAATAAAGCTCTTCCGAATAATTTTGAGGATTTGAGGATATATGAATAGAAATGAGTGTGTCAAAATAGCTCACATTTCTGTATGTGCTGACGAGGTGGTAATTGCTAGGACTGCTATGGCTGCTTGGGCTGCAATTCCTGCCGCTGCTCTTTCCATTCACAACAGCTTTACTTCTAATGGACCATTTTAGCCATTGGTCGATACAATTGATATATAAATGAAAAACATAGCTCAGATTCGCATATGTGAAGTTTCATAGAACTACCATAATGAACAGAGCAATGATAAAAAAAAACCCCACCTTATTAAGTGCGTAATTAGGTTAGTGGACAACTGAAAAGACACGGCGTCTTGAAACTGCAAGAATCAAGCCTGTGTTAAGATGCAACTAAATATATTTATATAACTAAATATATGTATATATCTGCATCTCTGTCCTGAATATTATGAACATAATTTGATCAACGATAACATTTTAAAAATTACTTTTAAATTTATTTTTTAAACCCGTTCTTTCAGAAGCTGTCAGCTTAATTGAAAATGTTCTTTGAAAATTAAGATGCAATGCTGAATGCTCTGGTTTTATGTGTGTACATCTAAGGCTTTGGTTCAATAATACACTCAGTCTTTGAGGCCCTTACTCAGGTCTCTAAAATAGCATTTGGGCCGGGGGGGGAGGGAAGTGAGGTGAAAGTTAGTCCAGTTCTGGAGTAGCTTTTGGAATATGCACCTGCTCTCTACACAAAAAAAATCTAAATTTTAGTTAGTGATTTGGTATGGTCTGCTCTTCCTAACTAGCAGTGTCTTTCATTTCTTTATCTGACAGCCTCCTCACCCCCAGAGTATGACAGAAAATGATTCATTTTCATATAAGGTAGAGGAGGTTAGTGAATATATGACCTACGGATTTTCCTAATTTTTTTAGAATATATTAAATTTGATGCATTTCAAAGATAATCTGTCTGAAATTTTGCATATTCCTACTTAATTACAGTATATCTCAAGATGATTTACTACAGTCAGATAATTCTGAAACAGTCTTTCTGTGGAGGGCATGCATACCACAGGCAGCTGTACAATTAAGCACAGAGTTCATAGGGGAACTTATGTGTGTAAGTGGAAGTGAGGAGGGTTCGCACAGGAAGAGTTACGAAGAAAGTGATATATGACCTCATCTAATGTTCACTGATGAGGTCTTTCTGACAGTTTCAGCGTATTTTGGAGAAACCCCAAACATTGTTTAAGCATCGTCCGACTTCCAGCCTCTTGAAGTAATGGGTGATGAGCAGAGGAACACTGAAAAAATACTCTGAAGCAATTTCCAAGCTTACATATTTCCTTTTCCAGTTTTATATCATCGTATTCTAGTAAAGCACAGATCTATTTTGGGGCCAGAAGAGTCTGGAATAGCATTTTGGCTTTTTATTTGACCATATGTGTTAATGATGCAGTGACTCCCTCTGCATAGAATTAGCCTGGAATGAAGTGATCAGCGCTCAAGAGCATTTCAAAACCATAGTAACAGATCCAGACCTCCAAGGCCAGATGAGGACTGTGAGATCATCCAGGCTGACCTCCGCTATAACACATGCTGTAGACAACTGGAAATAAATATACGCCTCTTCAGCCTTTCAATAAATGCTGCGGAAGAGTGGGCACATCCGCCCAAAGCAGGTGGAGGGTTTCTGTGTGCACGACGGGCTACCCCTGAGGCTCCAAACCATCCCAGGGTCTCTGTCCCAAGCCATGCAGGTGTTTCCATTCACAAACATTTGAAGAAAACACCAAGACAGTAAGTCATTTTGGAGGTAGAAAAGCTTTTCTGGGATTTAGGACTCCCTTGACTTACATAATGGTCATATTTACTTCAGATTTATTTTTATTTTAGCGAGTGGAGTTGTGGAGACTGGATTACCATGACCTCTTTATTTTTGGAATATTTGATTCTCTCTAGGAATTCACTTATTTCCAGTTCTCCAATCAAACGTTAGCCTGGCAAAAGAGTTGTCTGTAGAACTTGCTGCACATCTGCAAATATCAAATGTCCACAAACAGGCAAAAGACTCACTCCACTTACTTTTTTTGTCAGATGGTTTCATTTAGAACCCAAAGGGTCAGGAGTCACAGCATGACCTCATCAAATTAGACTCAACTGAGAGAGGTGTTTAGCACAACAAAAAGGAAGTAATCTGAAGGACATTAAATGCAAATGAGACTGCCATGTGCAAACTTCAAAAACACCTGATCCAAATGAACAGTGTTGACGGGGGTCGAAGGGGTGAGAAAGAAGGTTTCATATTTTGGTTGTTTTTTTTCAAGGACTATCAGCAATATTACATCCTGTAGGGCTGGCTGAAAATCTCATAGGTATGTGAATATTTAAACTTAAAAATACCCACTGTTATTTTTGCCAGGTGAGAAAAAGTTAGTCTGCGCTGGCAGGAGTTTGGTTGGCTTGTAGATCAAACCTGGTAGCAAACCATTTCTCTTTCAGTGGATTTGTTACTGAACAAGTATTTTTAGAGCAGGTTCACAATTGCGTGAGTCTCATTTGGGGGAGGCAAGAAAAATTTAACTTGAACGTCTAATTGAAGACTTTCAAGGAGGCTTCTGTTGCTGATGGTTCTTTTATGCAGAGCAGAAAAAGCTTGTTAGAAGGTTTGCACATTTTCCCTCCAGGACATTAATCCATGCCCTCATTGGCTGAGATATCTTTCAGCCATGAAGGCGATGGGGCAGCGAAGGTCTTGTTATAATGGAACCAGGCTATTTCCAGATAATGTGAGTCAGATTGACTTCAGGGATAGATCTGCCTTCCAGATGTTGGATATAGTCAAGTGGAGCAGGGAGACAGAGATGGCAGCTAAGGAGAACCTTGGAGTAAATCACAAGTCAGAAGTGCTGTGTTTGCAATGAGTAGCGTTGAGATTTTCAACGCTGCGTGAGTCAGGGAAAAAACGGATAAACAAATATTTGTTGCTGACAGACACGGGGATGTCTAAGTGCATTGAGAAATGAGCCAAAATAAGATTGAAATGGGATCAGAATAGCACTGAAAGCAGTACTTTGTTGGAGCTCGGGATCTGAATACGTCCATAAGAGTGCAAAAGACCAGAAAGTGGTCAAAATGGCTGGTGAACAGGAAAGAAAACCAGCCCTACTTGCTCATAGACATCTAGGACAAAATAATACAATGAATCCAAGAAGAAAAGCATGATTTAAAGAAGTTTAGGTACAGTAAGAGCTAGTGATGATCCTGAATATGCAATATCTAACCCAAAGCCTACAGAAGCCAGCGTAAGCTCTGTGGAAGTGTTAAGGCAGACGAACTGTTTTTGTTTCTTTCCGTTTGACTCTGTTCATCTTGGTTTGTCTGCATCCTGACAGCCATGAGAACAAAATTAGCTGTCTAACCAAGCAGCCAAGCTGTAGGCAGATCAGTGCTACACATGTCACGAGACAGCAGGAGTTCGTATGGGCAGTCTTTGAGACTGAAAAATATGGGATGATGGGTGAGATCTTTGTGAGCTTTTGCCAGGCAGGCTGAGAGATATTGTCCATGTGGAAAGGGGATTATTTTGTGACAGGCAGATGGACAGATTGCATTATACAGGTCCGTGCTTCCAGGAGTCTCTTCCCATCCTCAGTGCTCCTATTTGTAGCTGGGAACGGCTGCAAATGCAGCCTTCTGCTCCTTTGAGGAATGTGCCGAGCAAGCCCTGCTAGAAGGTCAGGAGAGAGGAACCGCGCTCGTTCCTCCTGTGGCCTGTGGAAGGTGCTGCTTTTATTTCCTTCAGCAGCAACGGGTTTGCAAGATGCAACTGAGCCTTTGGAGAGGGTGCAGCTCATGGGAACAAGACCAGCCCCATGATCAGGTGTCATTTTCTTAACCCGGCCAGTGGGTCTTATCTCAGGATCAGGCCAGGTGGCAGCAAGCTGAAGGCGATTGCTGGCGGTACGCGCAGTCAGGGGAGGTAGCAGGAGATCTGTACAGTCGAGTGTACACGCTCGGGGTGTGGGGGCTCACATCTGGCTGCAAGATGCTTTGAACAGTTTGTTGGACAAAGGCGCTTGGTCAAAAGAGGTCAGGGCAGGTTCAGTTGTACTGCCAAGGGTGAAAACTATAGTGAAAGTCAATAAAAGGCTCTCCTGGCTTCTAGTTTACCCAAATAAGGAGAGAGAAGAATTGTTAACATAGGGTTTTCCCTTACCTTTTCAAGGTCATAGGAAGGTTAGCTCAGCCTCAAATTGCTGCATAAGCTTGAAAGGAAGAATGACAAAATGTGGATTAGGAAAATACACGGTCTTATTTTTAAAAGGTTGTTCTGTTGAAATGGTGGAGGATGGTGGTCACCAGGAGAGCGAAGTGCAGGCAGGGTGGGAGGAATGCTCGAAATTTTGTAGCTTGAGCATTTTTCTACATGTTTTGAAACAGGGAATAGCGACAAGAAAGATTTTGAGGTTACAACTGGGTGAGCTTTGGTTACTAGAAAGATGTATGTTTTTAACGGTGTTGGTAATTATCCATGGGCAAAATCAATCAGGAAAACTGGGGGCTCTCTAGTTTGGTTGTTTTCTGGAAGCTATGATTTAATTACAGAAATCATTGGCCATAATATATGGCAGGGTGGTGAAATCCTATCATTGGGTTATTGAAGATTATCTGGTAGAGCTTCTTGACATAAGGAAGCTATTTTTTAGCTCCTTTTTACAGATAAAGAAAAGCATCAGGGGCAATCATCTGGGCTTTGCAAACCACACTGCGTACCTTTAGTTCTGCCTTTAGAGACAGAGCATAACTGACTGAGGCCGGCAGTGTATGAGCTGTTTTCACTGCTGTGGAAACTAATTTTACCGTTTACAAGTAGTGTTTTAAATAAACAAAAAAATCCCTGTGTATAAATTCTATAAATTCCTGTTTCTGTAACACAGTTTTTCTATATTTCCAATGACACCTGAAGGGTTTGTTGCCCAGTCTCATAATAATCTAATGGTGGCTGGATGTCCGAACCCAACAGACTGTCTTCAGGCAGTTCAGTCATCAAGAAACTAATGTCAATTTACAGTAAAAAAAAAATAAAAAAATATCTTCATACAGAAACAGAAATTGGGGGAGGAGGTGGGAAGGGTTTATCAGAAAAAGATCGTGCAGTCAGTTTTTAATCAAGGATTGCAAGTACCTCAGATGTCCTTCAAATATTGCAGCATGGGAAAATATCAGGGAATCTCCATCGTTTTTGCCTCTTCCACCTCTGGTTATGCCAGTTATTGATATTGTGTTCCCACTGATCGTATCATCGTTAAAAATAATGATACAAACAGAATTCAAAGAAACTCACTAACAAATACGTTATGGTATTTACAAGGTGCATTTTTTATGAGTTGATTTTTCTCCTCTTTAAGCAATGCTTCATCTGTGCATAGTAAAGTCCTAGATGAGAAACAGTTTACTAGATACAGAATATTAAATATAAGTATTAGGAGGTCATAATAGAAAAGTTTGAAAATGGCTTTAAAAAGAAACCAAAGAAGCTTTCCTATAGACAGCTAGAATAAATATATGAAAATTTGGATTCTCTTAATGAAATGTACTTCATATGTGTGTAGTTAAGAAAATGTCTATATTCACATGCATGTATGTGTGAGAATATATATATATTTGTGCACTCACATAGTTCAGCTATACATGTATACACATATTTTATGTATTTATAACATCTGTTTATGATATTGATATATGGTTTTCAACACTGTTGCGCTTTTTCATACTGTTCAAAACCAAAACTGCTTAACACAAAATTCTAATACTCCAGCTGGAGGTAAATGTCACCCTTCTAAAATAATGAGCTATAAATATAGCTTTTGTTTTTACTGTTTACTCCAGATAAATGATATTTTTAACTAGTGTGCTGTCCTGAGGACATGGAAGCTTTCCATACATATACACATGATTTAACCATTATTTAGTGGAAATAACACCAAATTGCACTAGGGTTAGAAAGACACTAAGCAGCCTCAAGTGTGACACAATAGTTGAACTTGAAAGTTCGGTTCATCGGCAGAGATGTTACTGGTTCCAGCTGTGTCCTCTGCACAGGGGACAGGGCGCAAGTCTATGTCCAGTTGGAAATTGAATGAGCTACACAGAGCTCTACATTCAGGCTCTAAATACACACCAGAGACTAAACAAAGAAATGTCTGAGATACACAACGTTGACTCAGAATAAAACCAGCAATAGCAGTTGAATCATGCCACAATAAGCTGAGATGCTTTACCTCCTACATTTTTCCAGGGAACTTCTTCAGGTGACACTTTGTTTAATAATGCAAAATACTCCTATATGTAACCTTTAGAATCTCCCTTAAACTCTTGAGTGATGTATTTTCATCATTGAAATTTATAGTAATATCAGCGTCAGTAATTTATGTGTTTTAATTTAAAGCATCTGTTTTTAATTTATATAGTTCAAGGTTTTTTCAGCAGTTGCCCATGAGTAAGCATTTGATCTTGATACTGTATTTTGAGTCTATATTTGATGACCATCTTTCCAGTGTGTGGGTTTTCATTAAAAGTTAAATCATTTTGTCCCAAACCAAAAATCAGGTTTTCACAAGTGAAGTGAAATAGTTTTTAAATAACTAAAAAGACTGTTCTGCATTTCAGTCAGCTTGGACAATGAAAAGAGCCCCGTTCATTTCACATTTGATTTCGGTCGTTCTCACCTTCCCTTATTTTATTATTTTATTTTATTTGTAGACTGATTCAGTGCTGCTGTGCTGGATAATATTGAGCCATAAGAAAACACCACCGTAACAGAGAAGCTCTCCTATTAATTTCCAAATAACAACCAGGCTCAGTGCTTCCAGTTAAAAAGCAATGCTCTTTCTTTGTGAGACATATGGCCTTGAGCAGCATTCTTAGCTTCTCTTGTGGTTTTAGGATGACTCATGAATTTTGATGGTTTTCTTGAAGACCCAGTTGCTAGAGTCCTGTAAATGCATTTGAACTTAATTTTATTTTAAAGGGAAGGGAAGAGTTTTCTTAGCTACTTGGCTGCAAAGAAGGGGTCAAGAATGCAAAGCTCAAAGGCTCGACTGCATGAAGACATTAATTAAGGAACGCAACATTTCTTTGTCCGAAAACCCCATAAATCCGGAGGGACTTTGTGAATGCATGCGACTGGCACTATTGCAGACCTTTTGTGAAAGAAGTCACTAAGATGGTTCCCTAATAGCAATTCCTTGGTTCCAATTCAACTTGGATGACTCCTAGCTGCTTTCATCTGCTGTCCTTTTCCAAGACTTGTGTAGTAACGGGCTTTCCCTTCACATGGATGGTGGCAGTGATAAAGAGAGACCTGGGTGAAAAGCTGGTTCAAACAGCGCATTTTGTGGCTGGAGCTCAAAGTGCTCCTTCTCCAGCAAAGAAAAGGCAATATGGTGGGAGGTCTCCTGGTGCCCTGAAGCTGGCGACACTCTCCCTATGCGTCTGTGCCTTGTTCTTGGCCAGAGACTGGGTTTCTGTGGTTGTGTGTGTGCAGGGTGCTTTAACAGGCTCTCGCTCCAGAAGTTCTTAAGTATGTGGACTCTGCCCGGCATGTATTCCCTGTCAGTAAAGGAGGAGGGGTTGAAGACCAGAATTATGAGAAAGAAGGTGACTAGACATACTTATAATTTAAAATGCATAATCTTTTTTTTTTCTCTTTAATTAATTCATTAATTACAAATTAGCTTCCAGGATTTCATAGTAGGAAGCTTTATAATTATCTAATCTTAACTCCTGTGTAACGTACCAAAGAACTGTGCCTTAATTCACTCTCCATAACTGATGGAGGATATAAAGAAGAGATTCAATCAGGAATATTACTCTACCAGGACCCGTTTCTCTGCAAATCATGATACCGTATGGTACATTTAACCAGGAACACAGCAGATTTCCAGAAATGGGAAAATTTTATATCAAGTATGGGAGATGTCTCTCTAGCTGCCCTGCTTTCATTGATGTGAAGCATCATAGTCTAATCATAAACTTGGACTGAATTTTTGGTTACCGGCTTTTTTGAGGTAAACCTCCATGATTTCTGGTTTTAAGAAGTCTTGGTTTCCTGCCCAGAAGGTGACCATGCTGGGAAGCCTTGCTGAAGCCTTGTATTTGTTTAGCATATTTACCAGTACCTGAGTGCAATAATACAGCATTTTTATCCTGTGAACACAACTCTTGGACTTCCGGAGCTCTAAATGGGAACGTCCTGCTCCTCTGAAAGGACAAAAGATGTCTATTTAGAAAGTAATCCAAAATAATTTGCCTTTGGGTATAAGAGCTGTAGGAGTGTTGGGAGGTCTCGAACTGTAGCCTTGCAGTAAGTCAGTTTAATCAGAGACATGGCAGCAATTTTATTGGAAGAAATTTAAATTAATCTCTCTAAAAATAATTTAAAAAATATTAACAAGTCCAAATCTTAATTAAATGCTATATTTTAAATTCTGTGAATAATATTGTTTAAGAAACATTTAATCATTGTATTTTCTTGTTTAGGATTAGCTGTTTAAAGACAAAAGACTCTAGGCTCCAATTAACTGCTGCCAAAAATTAATTTAAGTAGCCTAATTGACAACTTGCTTTAAGCTACATAAAATCTTGGCATAAAACTTATTGTCAAGGGAAAAATATTCCTAATTTATTACTTTATTATAAATGAAACTATTGACCAAAGTGCACTTGCTCTACTGCAGCTGTTATGTAAAACAACAACATGTAGATGATGATGATAATGAGTCCTTATCCCTATGTGTAAACACAAGTCGCTCTAAAATTGCGCTGGTTGTTAATGACTGTTCGGTGCCATCGGGCTGGAGGAGAGCTGCGGCAGAGGCAGAAATCATGTGTTCAGGCAGCGCTGGTTCCCGGCCCTTTCTCTGCGATGCCTCCTTGCCATGCAACGCTGGTGGCGGTGAGACGGGGCTCCTGACGGGCTTCGGACAAAGCCTGTGAGCCCCTTCTGCTCACCGTGAAAACTGAGCCCCACCACTTTCCACCTCTATGCAAAAGAGAAACGTAAACTGTTCCACATGTGGGAGCAGAATGTGATCGCTGTGGGGAGAAGGTAGCAAGGCTATTAAATGTAAAACCAGGGCTGAACAATCAAAATACTTGTCCGCCAGTGTGTGAGATACTCGGATATCTGTGAACAGGGAGAGAAAATTAAAAGCTGTAAGTACATACTGTAAAGCTCTTTAGTTTCTTGTTTATGGTCGCAACGGGCCAACTTTCAAAGCCACTTCTTGAAACGTTGCCCGTGGTTTTCCACCTGCAACTAGTTAGACACACAAGTCCTGTATTTTCTGCACTGGCACAGCTAATTTGCATCCCTGAACACCCAGCTGATTTGCAGAGGCATCAGTGCCTGTGTGGGGCACGGTGCTCTGGCCAGACCCTCGGTGCATGCCGGGCTGGAGAGGCAGCCCCTTCCCACACACCCGCACTGCAGTGCCGCACCTTCTGCCATTTGGCTTTTTTGCTTTCTTGTTTCTTGCTGCCCACCCATCCCAACCTGCTGCAATGCAAGCCCGCCTACTTAATACAATGTTAACCGTTATAATTGTGCCTTTTTCCTCTTAGGGCTGCAAAAAATGATTGCATCAGGAAGGTAGCTTACTGGCGTGCAGCTTTTCCAAGGAGACTCTTTGAAGGCTAAAAAGGTTGCTTGGAAAATATAGTATCTTGGCTCAATTTTCATTGTCTAGGCACATTTCATTTCAGAAAATCACAAGCTACCAACACAACCATGTCATTGCAATTTTTCAAGCATTTTCTTTTTGTGCGTGTGTGTTTTATATCCCGGTGAAGTCACATCCCCCCCAGGCTATTGGAACAAAGCTCAGCTGAGTGCTGAACGTACTGAACGAGAGGAAATTACAAAGGAAAAGTTAATGTCTCAAACCATTAGTACGGGCGCTTCTCCCACAGCCTTCACGAACCCTGGAGCAGCAACCTAAGTTCACTCCGAGAGGCATGCTGGCTCGGAGGGATGCACAGTGTCCAGTCTGGCTGAGAACATGGGAAAGCAAAACCCTCCCAACCACCAGCACAGCATCCATAAACCCTCAAAGATGCTTCTGAAAAGCTCCCAGGGCGCTGTGACCCTTCGCACCCCTCCTCCACTGAACAAACTGTTTAAAGGCCGAGATGTGCTGCAGAGATAATGAGCACTGAAGAATTTACAGCAGGTGCTATTTGAAGAGACTCTGAACAATGCAGAATTACCTGTGCCCATTTAAGTCCATTAATCTTCTCTTGTAAAAATAGCAATAAACGGTGATTTAGAAGCAGGGAGGAGCAAGCTGGAAGCCCTGAGGTTAATGGAGAGAACGAACAGTGCTTGTGGTTAATTTTTTTTCGGTCTGTGCAACAAGTGATGGAACTACTGAAAAATGTATCTGCAGGTCCAGCTTAGAAAATACCAAATCACAACTGTTGTGGCTGGTATTATTTAGCTGATACATGACAGGGCTTCAACCAGGTTATACTAGTTACACAACTAATAGCATCCAGCACACAGAAAGAGTTTACAAAGTGCAAAGACCCCCGAAATGGACAGACAGACTCTCACTGAGCATCCAGGGAAGGGACTGCAATGAGGAGGTGCGCTAAAACAGAGGAGGTGCCTGAAAATTGAAGGTAAGCAACAGCAGTTAATCACAATAATTACCACCTGCTTAGCTATTATCTCAGTTGCGGCTGCTGCTGTGTCCATAGAGCATACCCTCAGCCTCAGAACAAAGTCATCTTATGATGGATAGGCTCTGGTTTTTAAACTAAAAGAGACGGAGACCTGGCCAGAGATCACTGGAGCCAAGGGGGATTCTTTTCCACTGGAACAAGCCCTGTGGTATCAGGAACCCATCAAAACCAAGGTGATTTAGGTGAATACAGCCACAGAATATTTTCTTCCCAAATGAAAACAAATGAGCTGGCAAAGTATTAATTTAAAATACTTGACTTGTTAATGAGCAGTATACGTTATAAAGGTGATTTTGGTAAGGACTTTCTGCCTTAGCTCTGCAGGTGGCTGTGTGTCTGCCCTGAGCTGGTATGTGGGTACCAGCCCCGAGGCTCTGGGCCAGCTCAGCACCCGAGCGATGCGCTTGCCACATTCTGCCTGGCAGCTCTCTGGGAAGCAAAGATGCTTGTGACTCTAGTGTGGCTGCTGACGTCTTAGGAGGTGGTATTAATACTCTTCAACAAGTTAACATTAATGAAAAATACCCTTGCTTTGCTTTTGCATTAAAAAAAATAATAATTCTGAAATAGTCTTTGAAACTGTTTTGGTCTTGGTTTTTATATGAACAAGGGTTTTCTCAATATCACTTTAAACAATTTAGATTAAAACCATTGTTTCATCACTCATTTAAAAACTCACAGAAATAGTTGACCCAGGCTCAAAATAATTATGATGACACTTTTTCTTTCATTTTTAAAAAGCTACATACTTCTGGTGTTGATCACATTTATGTAGAAAATTGTTGTAACTTTTTTTTTAATAGGCAGTCATTTCCACAATAAATGATGAAAATACATAGAAATCCAAGGAAGGAAGGAACTATCATTATTTAAAATATTTTGTAAGATAATAAATACAATTCCTAGAGTGAAGTGGCTGACTAAATATCTATGTAGTCAATATAAACTTCAGCCAGTGGATTTACTTCCTTTAGAAATTACACCCCTTTCTTCCTCCCCCTCCTCTCACTACATGCCTAGTATCCTTTATTTCTGGACACCGGCAACACAATAGAAAGAAAGAGAGACCTGAGCATCCAGGCAGAAAAGCAGGCCTTGTACCAGAGCCAGGAGGCAGCCGGGATTCCTGCGCCGCACAATGCTGCAGCATCAGTGCCTCGCCACGCTGTGTAATGAACCCCAAGTGGCCGCCTTTCACATCTCAAGAGCTGAAACCGGCTGGATGCTGAGCACTGCTGCTCCCGCTCCAGCCTTCAAGTGACTCTTTCGCCCAACAATAATGCTGCAAAAGGCACAAAGCCTGCTGCTTCTGCCTGACACCTTGGGATGCAAACTGGCCAAATCTGTTAGGGTCAGCAGGACCATGATGCTCTTTGTTGGCAACTTAAACACAGACAAGGGGTGGGGGCAGGCAAAGACAGCGAAATTTAACAAAGAGCATTTTCAGAAAGTGCAGGGGAAGGTGATTTTTTTAAAAAAATCATCCTTTGAATCTACAATCTGGACAAGGTTTGCGATAAAGCAACAGTAATTCTGGAAATGGAGAGGCCTCTAGCTGTACAGCGCAGGTTATTTTGCAACTTTGCTTCTGACTTACCTGAAAAGAATTCCTCTCCCCTGGTTCCTGATAAGGAACTCGCCCCTTCAAATTCCCCAGGCAGCAGAACGAGCCGGGGGCGGGGGGGTGACACAACGTGGTGCTCCCCCAGTTTTCTACACTTAGGCTTTCATCTGTGAAAAATCCTTTTTATTAAAGGCAAACTGCAGTATAATTGAGCTAAATCTCCAACCTCTGTTGGAGGTAGCAGTGCCACGCACAGTTCATTGCAGTGCCTGCTGTCCGAGGGATTTTTATGAGATCATATTTCACAAGGAAATAAATTTCCTCCTCCGGTCTGATGCAATCAGTTTTCCAAGTGGTAAATAGCTATGGATATCTATCTCATGTGCTGTTTTGCAAAGTGTTTGCGGATATTCTAGGATGAAAGTTGCCAAAGATAAGATCTTAATCACTGAAATCTGCAGAGCGATTGAGAAAATGGCCCCACGAGGATGTCAGGCCAGGTTCCCTGAGGGAAGCCCGGGTACCCCCTGCAGACACTCAGCACCAGCAGGACCCACAGGAAACTATTTATCAAATAGCCCATCCCAGCACAGATCTGCTTCAATGACAGCTACCAAGTGACAGTCTTCTCTCTGTTTGCAGGTCCCAAGGCGCTGACTTGAACTGATTCATCCCTAAATTGCAGCTATGGAATCCAGCGTGCAATGGTTTGGTGTAAGTACATCCATTTCACTTCTCCTTCAGGAAGCAAAGGAAGACAATATCTTCCCAACTACATATTCTCCTCCCTCTACCTACACAAATTTTCAAGGGAAACAATAGATGGGCACCGCCTTGTGCTGTAAAAATCAGTGAACTGACTTTTCAGGGAGCTACTTTTGGAAAGGTACTTGGGTAACATGCTCTAGGGATGGCCCAGGTAGTCGACTGGCATCCTCTGATCCATGGAAGGGCATCACGTGACCTGTGGAGGAGTTAACCCCTCTTAGACAACAACCATGACAGCTGCTGTTGTATCACCACGAAGATCTGGAAATTGTCCACAACGAGCAACGAACAGAAGTGTGGCCTTTGTGCCACATTCGGTCCTGAAGCCAAACTAAAGCAATTCAAAATGTGAACTCATGCATATTTCCATCAAAGCTTCTCCTTACTAATTTTCTCCAGACAAGAAGGTAGAGACAGCTGGATTGCCAGCAAGATTGCTAGCTTCTGGCAGCTCCTTCTTGAATAAATCCTGTGGATCTCTGCCCTGAGAGAAGCGGGAAACTCAAAGCTTCCAATGGAAATTTGAATCTTGTTCTGGCCAAATTTGCATACATCACTCCCAAAATAAGACAGGAGACCTCCTAGAAATTCTGCAATGTGGACCAGAAACTGAGGAAATTCTGCCAAACCCGTGGACATCAGCTCCTGCCCTATTGCAACGGCCCATGGAGAACCTTTCTCCCACCCTTGTGCCGGAGAGCAGCTCTCAGCACCGTTGAACTTCCCTTGGGAGCCAGCAGTTCCCACACACTTGGATTTAGAAGAGAAATTTCACTGCCAGTTCCTGGAAGCAAAACAGGAAGTGTCAAACATGCAGCCCTCACCAATACACCCCATCTAGGTTCATCACACAGGCTGAGATTTTGCTTCGTCTTTTTTTTTGTAACCTCACTTTTTGATAAACAACCTTTCCTCACTTCTCGGTGTTTTTGCAGTAAATATTGGCATAAAAGTCACCTCCATGGGATTTATGCTTCTGTTTCTAAATAGGCACTCACTGATCAGTGCTTCCTTAATATGAGATTGTGAAATACCTAAAACAAGGCCTGATCTGGCAAGATAATGAACACGTGAATTGCCTTTGAGGTCAGTGGTAATTGCGTGTTAATGCACGCATCACAAACCAAAAATACGTGGATCAGAAAGCAAGCCTGGATTGGGTTCAAAAGGTGATGAAATGGAAGCTATCTCAAGCGTTTTGATATGACATCCAAAGGATTTACCCAGGTCAGAGCAACCTGATGAATCCACTTGAAAGTGAATCTCCTTGGAAGCTTTCCTTCATCCTAGAGAAAGCACGAGGGATCAGAAAAGGAGTTCTTCACAGATAGCGTGATATCCAGTTCAGGCAATTCTTTAAGCGCACAGGAGAGAAAAAGAGGGTGATGGGCTAAGGGTTAGGAAATAGTGTTCTCTCTCCTGTACATCCACCATGCTTCCATACACAAACAAACATGCTCATATAAATTCACCTGGACTGCAATTTTTAAAAAACAGGGTTTTTTTAGAATACTGTGCAGGACACAAACTCCTGAAAATTGTATTTTTTCAAAAAGAATTTGAGTTATTTTTTAAAATAAATATGTATTCACACGATGATGCAGGTTCATCCTCCAATGCATACATTTTTGTGGTTTTCCTTTGACATTTTTTAGTACTAGGTAGTTTCCAAACCTTCAGGACTTAAAATACATATTAATGAAAAATCTGAATTAAAAATCCCTTGGGAAATGAACGGACTTCAAGGGATTTTAAGTCATTCTCAGGGTATATATCTGAATTTGCTTTAAAATGTTGCTTTTCCAGGGTGCCTAGGCTACAGGAGTGATCTAATGCTTCCTTCAGACATTCCTCCCATGTTAATTTGATACACGATTTGCATGTCTTTTGGAAGCTAATAACAGCTTCTCAATAGAAGTGTTGTATTTTCTGTTATTGCCCCCAGCCCCCATTCTGCAAAGGATGCCTTTGTAAGATTTTTAGGTAAGAGAAATCTTGACCTGGACCAGGGGTTTTGGTTGTGTTGGTTTTCTTTAGCAACTGATTTACCTTCATGACACCACCCAACAGGATGCTGATATACAACGTCATGCCAGCATAGCTCTACATAACATCCATTTTTTTAAAATCGTGAGGAAGTGGGCATGATGCCTTACTCCACGGTGTAAGGAATGTGGAGACTGTATGGTAGCAGGCCCAGCTGCACCTTTCATTCTTGGAGCTTCAGACTATGGTTTATCTGCAGCCAGTGCTCAGGTTGCTTTCTGGATCAGACTGGGAAAAAGTCCCAGTATGATTCACTGACCAGGCACAAACTACTCCCATTCTTCTCCGGGCTGGAGGAGCTCAGAAACCCACCGGCTTTGCCTGTAGGAATCTGACATGCCATATACCATGCAGCCAACATAAAGCCAGAGAGGTTTTTGCTTCAGTGGACGCACTCGGCACTTAGAGAAAAATGATTGTAAAGCAATGCTCTCTGTGTATGTTGATCCCACTGAAAGGCCTTCTCTGCTAATCTCAATAGCCCTAATTTCTTTAGACATTCCAGGAGGATTTTGCGTCTCTAGTCTAGACACACTTCATCCCTCTGTTTTGAGAGAGAAAGCCTTTTGAAACTGCCAGAGCTCCTTTGTTTTCCTGCTCTGAAGGGCTTTGGTGCCTGTGAACAAAATAGAATAGGCTAGGATGAAGATGAAGTCTTCAAAGCTGTTTCCCTATACATTTTTCAAGGTACAGGCTGTGTATCTGAAGTTCCTAGTCTCTTTCTGCTTCTTGTTTCTTCAAGTTCCCTATTAAAGCCAATAAAAGCATGCAAACCAGAGTTCTGGTTCTGCCTCAGCCAATCTGACATACTGAGAAAGTCCCCTCATCTTTCAGTTTCCTACAAATACTCTTTTTATTGTGCAAATTAATCATGTAATGTCTATACAGGGTTTAAAGCATCAGTCAGAGTTGAGACTAAAAAGGCATAACACGCCTGTTTCCGTTTCCCTGTATGAACTCTTCTGTTCAAGAATCAATCTTGTAGGGTATAAATACTTTCTGCTGGGATTTCTGAGTATTTCTGACGTCAAACAGAATGAGACCTGATTATAATGTGGTTTTTTTCGGTCACAGAAGTGCTCACATATGGAAGACAAACAGCACTTTTCAAGGCAGAACTAAGTAAGCTCTTGCCCGGGCACGGTGAGGAGCGATGGGGCTGGTCCCGTCATTGTGCCGCGGGTCACTTTGCAGTAAGTCAGTCAGCAGCACCTCAGATGCAACAACAATGCAATGTTCTTTAATATTTTCTTACCTTTCCATATGGTCCTCCTGAAAAAATGTCATGAAGTGTGACTCATCACATCTGCATGAAGTTATAAAAAAAGTAAGCCTTGTTAACCTGCTGTTTGAAAACCAGAACACTTTTATCAGTTCATATAATTGCTAACCCCTTATTCACTGTTCAACACTGAAGGGTTCTTTGCCTCCTAAGATCCCACTAATTGCTGACAGATTTGATTTCTCTGTGACAGCAGGAGTCCTGTTTCTGGCCTTTACATCAAGTAATTGCTTTATTTTTCTCCCTCTGCTCTGAAAAACGGAATTCCCTTCTCCCCTGCTTGAACCTCTGTAATGACTTCTTTCTACGTTATTAAATCCTTGCCTTTTAAATCACATTTAGAGATGTTTTGAATAACTGATTCCAATTACTAAGGCTCTTACTAAGGAGCAGCTGAAAACGCAAGTCATTACATGCCCATACACAAGCAGCTACACCTTGCAGCGAAGTCTCTGGTGGACTGTATTTTATTTCTACTCAGTAAGGTGCAATTTATGCTCACAGGAGGCGGGTGTTCAACAAATATACAGCTGCTGGAGTTCTCATAAATTGTCACTTGTGCAAAATAGAGATCTGATTTTATATTTATTTTATAAATAGTGCTATTCCTTCAAGAAATCATCCGGTCCTTCCTGCAGTGGCTAGGGGAGCCTGCTTGGAACAACAGTAGAGATGAGCAGTTGACCGACGAATGACCCACGTAAGGTTACTGTCCCGAGATCTAATAAAAAAGCATGGCAGGGTGAAAGGAAACATAGCTATAGGTCGTACATTCCTTCCATGAACTATGGTCAACTTCTGTTGTTCTCAACATTGTTTTTTATACAGGTCACGATTCCTTGAATGTACTAAGAACTTCCTGGCAATAACAGATTAGTTCAGTTATTAATCATACTTGTAATCATTAGCGCCTTTGTAGAAAAAAATAAAATGCACCAGGAGATGATTATTTGACAAATTACTGCTGGGGCTCAGCATAATAGCTTTGCTGATACAATCAACATTGAACCAGTATTTAAAAAAAAAAAAAAAAAAAAAAAAAGCAACTTCCAAACTGTTTATGAAAATTGCTACCCTGTCAAAGAATAGGGACTGACATTTCGATAGCTAGCGTGCAGTTGTCTTCACAAGTGCAGGCTCAGTTCCTTTTCGTGTACAGCTCCTACTGAGGCACATGTAAACAGCTAACAAATGAATATAATTCAAAATAACTGAGGAATCTGCAGTCGTCTCTAAGTCATGGACTCATAGGAATGGGAGGGCTGCAAACTGAACTCTGGCTGAATCTGTACTGGAAGCCGTGGCTTGATGTACTGGGAGGCTGTGTGCAGCTCCCAGCTTCTGCTGGTGCAGGCTGAACTGGTGCCTTGGAATCTGTACAAGAAATAAAAAATCCCTTCTGTATTTGTATATTAACTTTCTGGTACTTCCTTCAGTCTAGCCCTGATAATTAGCCCTGCTAATATACACAAAGGCCCCAGTTTACTTTTAACCAATGGAGTAAAACTACCACCAAGTGGAATAAAAGGTATGCAGATAAAAGCACAGCCTGACCACTAAACGTGCATCAGTGGTCAGGACTCCTGCCAGCACAGCTAAGCTGCAATAAGGATCTCTCCTTTTCCCAGCCCTGACAACACAGAGACCAGCACAAGCCCTCAGTTTTTAGACCCTAAGGCTACGTGTGGTCTGTGCAACAAAATTTACCTCTTGATATGCAGTGATTGTTTTCCTGCAACACTGTTTTGCTTAATAAGTAGATACATTCATGCTTTCATATTTTTACTGTATTTGTTCTGGAAATGTGGTGAAGTGTAAGGTGTTGTTAGATTCCAGTTGGAAGTATACTGTGCTGCTTCAGATTGCCTAAAAGTGTGAGCAGACCAGTGTCCCTACTTCTCCTCATAGGCATTGCTCTATTTTCATGTACAGATAGACAGCTGTTCACTAAGGTCCAACCTTACTGTCACTGAAATAAATCTTTCCCCATTGACTTCCTTAGGAAAATACATGGATCCAGAATTCTACTGCCAATACTAACATTGCTCAAAAATACCACTTCATGCATAGAAAATTATAGTTAATAAGCAAAATAAAGTAGGTGGGTTCATTTGGTATGCAGAGATAAGCTTCCGAAATGTGTAAATGAAAATAAAAACAAAATTTCGATGAGTATAAGGGAGCTGTTTTCTTTTGTGTGGATGTGACTCAGCTTTTCCTTCCTATGCAAAACAATAAAAAGACGACTGAAAATACCCGCCATTGTTTGAAAAAAACAGTCCAATACCGTGAACAGTGGTAGTTGTGATGCTAATTTTGTTGCTATGGCCACAGAGCAATACGCCTGGCAAAGTCTGTGCAGTCAGGTGTCTGGAAGGCCTCGGCCATGGGCTAATGAAGAGACTCACCCTCACTGAAGAGACTCACCCTCATGTACGTACGGAGCACAGGCTGAGAAAGGCTGGCCGAGTGATGGACATGCTGCTTCTCACAACATCACAGAGTGGCGGGGGTTGGAAGGCACCGCTGGAGCTCATCTAGTCCAACCCCTGCTAAAGCAGGCTCACCTTGAGCAGGTGGCACAGAGTCGTGTCCAGGCGGGTTTTGAATGTCTCCAGAGAAGGAGACCCCGCAGCCTCTCTGGGCAGCCTGTGCCAGTGCTCCGTCACCCTCCAGGTAAAGAAGTTCTTCCTTTTCTGTTTTTTCACGTGTTTTAGTTTACCCCATTACTGGCTTTAATTAAAGATGCTTAAGAGAATAATCTATAAGTTTTGATCTGCTCTTTCTAACGTGGTAGCAGCATCTGAAAGGGTCTTAGTCATTCCCCCCACCCTAGAAACCATGAGTCAGCATTTCGAGAAGGATGCTCATGCACTTTCTGCATAGCTGGGGAATAGCAGAAGGGTAAAATTTTCCCGCCCGTCCTGTGTGATGCCCTAGAAGTCAGCAGGCTGGAAACTACCACCAGAGTTTGGCAGCAGCATTGTGCTGGCACAAGGGGTGCCCGAGCTCCCCAATACGGCAGCGTGGAGCGCTGCTAGCTCAGCGCTGGAATGAGTTATGTAGCTGTATCTCAGGATACCTGAAATTAGGCCCATAAGGGCAGACTTTCCAAAATGTTTTAGAAAAGAGCAGCAACATTATCAAAAGAGCCAGGATGTCAAAATTCACTTTTGAAAATCTCCCCAGGAATCCCATCTATCTGCCTTTTTAGTCACTTTGAAGGTTGGTGATTAAATCCATACTTACAGTGCGATTCTCCCACACATGGGGAGCAATGGGAGCTTTGTCATCACCACTAATGGGGACAGGATTGCGAGGAATGAAATATGCAAGGAGTATGCGAGGGGGAAAAAAAGAGACTTGAAAATCATCAAATGAAAAGAGCCAGTGGAGTTTTAATTTTTGTTCATGGTTTAATTACTGAAAATGATAGAAGCATTTTGCCATTTTTAAAATGGTTAAGTTTAAAAATGTCTGGGGTTGTTTGTTTGTTTCTTTTGGGAATGACATATAATAACCAACAGATATAAATCAACCCATGGTTTTGCTTTTCTTTTCTTCTGCAGCCACAGCTGAAACAACCGAACAGCGGGGCAGCGCCTCGGCAGCCTGAATCCACACTGAGCACAGGGCTGGTATGGGGCCGGCAGCGCGGCTCAGCCCGCGGCGTGCGCCGGCGCTGGCGGGAGGGCCAGCCAGCTTTGCCATGGTGGAGCTGTCTCACAAGATGCTGGATGCCCTCCTGATTAGGGGACCCACAGATATTTCCCCTTTGCAATCATCTGGGGACCTTTCCCTCCTGGGTTTAAAAAGAAGCTGTGCTGAAAGATGAAGGATAGCCCAGTTTTTGTGATTATTTTGGGTGAAATCCTTACTCCAGTTTAGCAACTCCTTAGGGCTGAGATAAAGATCGGGTTGTGCACCTGAATCTTCTTCCACTGCCATATCTTTTCCATACTTCTTCCATATCTTCCCTCCTTCCCCTAGCCCATATAGGCATCAGATTTTAACCTGCTTCTCTCTTTTTTCCGGTGAGAGCCCACGCTGCACCTTCAGTCCCAGGGAAGGAGACCCACGGAGCCATCCCCAAACCCGATCCTAGCAGCTGCCTTGGGTACCGATGGCAGCGCAGCTGTGCCAGGCGGGAGACTGGTGTGGGCCAGCTACTGCATGGACACTTACCTGGCACACTGGACAATATCCTCTGGGATGCCATGGTTGTCTTGCCTCTCCTGGTCACAGGCACTGTCACAGTCTGGGCTCTCTCTAGGGTCCTCAAAAATGGCTTTGCTTCAACCACCAGAACCAGAGCACCAGCAAGCTGTCAGGTGGTGAAAATCCATGTCGTTCTCCAAAGACCATGGAAGAAGAGGGCCAAAGCTATGGGACCTGACATTGGACTCTTCATCCATCCCTTTGTTTTTAAAGCCTTCCCTCCATCCACAAAACATGCTAGGTAGGCAAATGAGCCCACTGGTTGTGTTAATGTGTGACACATGAAACCACACCTCGCAAAGCCCTGTGCTATGTGCTATCGTGCTGGAACAAGCGTCAGGAGAAAGCCAAGGCAGGACCAGGTCACATCCCTCCGGGCAGCTGAGCTTACACATGCGATTTCTGCTGTTGGGCCTGCAGGAGATCAGCCTGGCTGCTTTCTCCCTTGATGTTTCAGTTTTCTGTTTGTAAAATGCAAATAGTAGCTCTTCTGTGTCCCACAGGCATACTGTGAGGATAAAAGTATTAAAGAAGTGCAGTAACCAGAGTTCACATCAGGGCAAAATATCTTAGGGAAGATAAATATGCCTGTAGACACCAAGTAGTCTCTTTCTTTGATGCTCTGTTGCTTTTATGGTCAATAAAGAAACCTTGAGTTGTACAAAGGCTGTCTGGCAGTTCTAATATTAGCATCCTCACCACAGCTACTTCTCGTTGGTGGTGTCTGTTTGTAGCTCTGCATGATGCTGATGTTGTTGGTAACATTTTCACATACGATAAACCAAACTACAAACCTGGTTTGTGCTTCATGGTGAATTCATCTGCAAAAACGAAGCAAAATGCAGTTCAGTCATTTGAGAACACGAGGAGAGGAAGATGACACCAGTGTTTCCATGTTAAATAGAAAGATGTGGAAGCCGTTTCTTCATAGGAAGCAACTGAGGGAAAAACATAACTACTTGGTAAAGGAATAAATATCACGTAGTAGAAACAGCAATGGATATTTGCATTTCCCTTGGCTTTGTTTCAACCAGTCTAAGAGCTTCTTGTGATAAATTTAGTGAAAGCTGGATGAGACAGAGCTGCTGGGGACCCTGTGCTGAGGCAGCCCCTGCTGGGAGCTGCTCCTGCCCAGGAACACAAGGAGCGCAGCCTCACTGTGCAAGACATTACATACCCTTAAAGTGGCCATATACATCTATACTGGAGCATGAGTGATTGTGCAATCCATCAACCTGCACCAGGGACGGAGTTCAGCTGCATGTACAACTTTACTGTTCTTTCGTGCTTCTGGAATCTTACCCACACAATCGCAGCTGCCTCAAAGGAAGGTTTGTGTGGGTTGTTGTTTTGGTTTGGGGGGGTTTTCTTGCCTGGAACGTTTGACTAAATCACATTTGCAGATATTTCAAATTTTTCATTCACGTGACACCTGAGCTTTATTTACTTTTGAAATAAGTCATCTCATTAACAGAATTCATTATCCATTATTACTGTCATGTCATTCTCCTAATAAAAGGAATGACTGTAGAAGCATTCAGTGGCTTAGCTGGTAGCATAGTGAGCTATTATGCTGCAAACCTGCATTCACGCTGCACATTGGTATGCCAAGGCTGGCAGAGACTAGGAGCATCAATGAGGTAATAGTCTTAATCTCTGAGGGGAGGATTATGTTGTGCTGCACTGCAAATACCTCCTACCGTTAGCAGGATAATACTTCAGATGGAGCTACAAATTGTTCAACAAATAAGGACAGGTGCTGGAAAGAGGGTGAAAAAAAACCCCTGCAATGTTCCACCATTATCTCCAGATAAGAGGTGGAAAAAAAGCGTTGTTCTCACTGCTAAACTATTATCACTCTTTCTCCATTTAATTTGCCAGTGTGGCATGGCCAGCCACTTAGAAGTGAAGCACATTGACAGTACGTGGGTCTCTTCTTTCTGGAAATGCTGTTGGCTTTTGTTGACTGAACGAATGCCGGTTGTAGATACATGGGGCATGAAGGGATGGTAGCCAGGGTGCCCAGCCACACTGTCCCACCTCCCTGCGTGAGCTATCTGCTCTACTGAGTGCTACGGCCCATCTGACCCTGACTAGACTGCACCTTCCCCCCATTTCCTGCTCAGAAGAGCAGTTCCTGTCTGTGGCATGACGAAGATTGTAACTGCTCCTTTTTGTGTTTTACACACCTGATACTCTAGGTTCACCTTGACTGGCCTGGGAGGACACAAGCCACCCAGTTGAAGCAGATGTATCTGTCGCTTTGTTTTGGTGGTTTGCTTCCTGTCCCACAGCAGGTCCTACCATGAGAAAGACTTCTCATTTCCTAGGGGGTGGAAAAAAGAAAAAAAAAAATATTGGCATACATACCAGGATATCTTTGATTCGGGATATCAATGGATACCCAGGATATCAATGAATTTCACAAAGCTGGGTGAATAGTATTACTCTTATTTGACAGAGGATAGATATGAGATAAACATTTAAACATATTTAAGCAGTGCTTGTGCTGGGATAAACCTTTTCCAGTGGCCCCTGGAAGGTGTTTCTCTATCACAACATAGCAGAAGACAGGAGAGGGCATTTAACGGCAGCATACAGACCACCAGTTCAGGCTGAAACATGATCAGAGATTTGCTTCTAAACACATGTTGATTTTTACATGTAGCAGTGATTTACCATGGCCCCAGCACTTCTCTCTGATATTATCTTGCTGTTCTTCCCACTGCTAGAATTTGCGCTTGATCCAAAGCCGCATCCAGCCACACAACAAATCAGTGGCGAATTTTGAGTGGGAAGCAATGCTGTCAGCCTCGTGGGTTATTACTGGAGTCTAGCTGAGAAGCTTTGTTTTGCGCTAAGTCAGCATTAATTTATATTTGCCTGACTTACTTCTCAAGGAACAGAACTAGATTTCCCCTGGGTGCCCAGCTGGATCTAAGGGATCTGCTCTTTGCCCAGACTACGTCTCCCATGATACAATGATGACCTTCTTTCTCTTCATGTGAAACACCTTCTTTTGATTAGAAATGTTGAAAGAAACATTTCCAGGCCCCTGGATAAACAATTTTTAAAAGTTTTTGCCCATGGAAAGATTTTTTGTTTTTTTCTAAAATGTCTAAAAAAAGACATTTGCAGACTGTCCTGTTTGGGGATTACAGCAAATGCTGAAATATTGAGCTTGCTCATCAGATTAAAATTCCTTTAAAAATTTTATCTGAGCTCAAACTTGTTCAGCCCTGAGAAATGGGAAGAGAGACCTCTTTTGGGCAGACTCTTAGAAACATGTGATTTAAAAGAATGTTCAGATTGTGGGTCTGACTCTGCTCCCAGTCATGCAGATGGAGACAGGAAGTAATTCCCCCAATACGAGTGGCCTTTCCTATGTGATGAACCATTCCAGGCTAGAGAAGAATCAAGCACACAAAGAAGTTGAGGATATAACTAAACAGATTTGTCCACCAGAAGCAATGGAACAAATGCAAATTTTGATACAGTGGTTTAATTTTTTACTTTTGTGGTGTTCATCCTTCAGGAGGTGCGTGCAGTGCTGTGCAGAGTACAAACAGCTATGGCTGCTCCTTGCAGAAGGTTTGACCTGCTGCTCATTGCAAACTGATTTCATTGTTTCCATGTTGGCATCTTCCTTTCCATGAATTAATAACTTTTTCTTTTCTCTCACTTTTTTTCCCCTTCCCCACAGAAATCCTGTTTTCACTTGTTAAAAAGTGAAACAGTTCTCATTGTAATTGCAAAGACTAGGGAGAAAACAAGTCTATCTCTTTGTATGCCCTTGGTCTGAAGATTGGCTTGAAGGTCTCTGAAGACCTACTCACCTGGTCACAGCAGCTTGTCACTCTACAACCCAAACCCAAGTGTTTTCTTCAAGAGAGAGTTTCAGCTTCAAATCATGTCCCTTCGTGGCAGAGCCCATCCAGCCCAGCACATGAACTCTGACTCCACAGCTTACGTAGGGACTGGGGTCTTTTCTGCAGTGAGTCAGGGCTGCAGGGTCTGGCCTGTGCCTAGTTTGTATTTACACCAGACTAACCGCTGCCGAAGGTGCTGTCAAGCATCTTTATGGGGATTGTAAATTTAAAGCCACCTGAGCAGAAGTGAGAGTGAGATTTCTAAAACTATAAGCAGAACAGCTTGTCTCTTGTTGCCCTGCAGCCAGGTGAGAGAAGCTCAGAGAAAAGCATGAGCCAGTTAAACTCTGAGGATGCATTAACACATAAAACCCAATGGTGAAAAGCAAACATGCATTGCTTCACCAACACTGCAACAAACTACAAGTGCAGCCCTGTCCCTCCACTGGCTTTCAGCAGTCTTTGGAAGAGTTTTTATCTTTCTGCCACTCTGATTTAAGATACAGTGTTACTTAAAACTCCCTAAGAGTCAACTAAATGTCAAAAGATGAAAAAAAATTTCCGTCAGCCTCTGCTTTTTATAAAAATATATCAATTTAATAACTTGGTTTAAAGAAAAACAGAATGATCATGTTAAAATACTGCCAAATTTATAAACTTTGACAGTCCCACATACTGAGATGAACAGGCAAATTTATTTAATAAGAAATAAAATACATTTTCTCCCTGCATTCATTGAAATAAAAAGGCAGACACATCTGTCCCAAATTTCGTTTAAGGAACAGAATGGCTGCTAGTAACTAGAAAATAGTGCCTTTCTGCTAGCTTACCTCAAGATAAATTTACAGCTTCACTGTAACAGTATCAGAATTCAAAATGTAATGAGTTCAAGTAGCAAGAGATCAAACATTTCTGTCCACATTAACTCTTTGATGTCACGATTCAATATCTCACAATGAAAGATGGGGATGTAAAATGCAAGAAAGTTTATGCAAGTTCTTGCTGTTCTCAAAGTTGAAAAATCTGCGGCGTCTGTTACGTGGGGTTTGTACATTCCCATAGAAATGTGTGGCGAGCACTGTGGAAGCTTACCCTACCACAGGAGTTACAGATTTACAGGCATTTTGAGATGCAGTTCTTACCATTGACAAGACCTCACAACCTCATAGTCCAGCAGCTGCTTAGAGACCTAAAACAACATTTCAGAGAGAAAAAATGCCCCAGGCGTACTTCAGTGCAAGGTATCTGTGCAGTTAGAGTACTAAGCGATTTCAAAAGTACTTCAGGAAAGGGATGCTGCTTCTGTCATCTCATCTCAGAGGAGGGATAGTCCAGTCTCATCCCCAAACAGCACAGAACATGGGAAGCAATAGTTGCAGCTGTACAAAAGAAAAACGGCACATTTTTCAAGGCAGGGAACAGTCACCTTTCTCTATCACAACAGGTAGGGTTATTACACAAAGTGTCCCTTATCTCCAGGACAAGGGAATTATGCCATGTCCCACATCAAATGGAAACCCCTCCATTAAAAATTTCTGCTTTCCTCCCAGACCAGACATTTCTTCTTGATCTAAAGCCTTCGGTCCTCTCTGTTTCCTTTGTGCTTCTCAGATGGCACCAAGGGGATACCAAGAAAAATCAGCAAGGGATTTCCTTATTTATGAAGCTAAAAAGCAGATCATGCAAGCTGAACAGGCATATAAGCAATTTTTTAGATTAGTGTGGCATTCCCTTTATGGGGGAAAAACACATACTAACCCCATATTTTGTGGACCTGAGCACTAAGAACCTGAACTTTAAGAAAAGTTTTAAAAACTGAAAGGCGGAATGGTGTGCTGATACCTAGCTATGATGGTGAACTTTCCTAATGAGAACCAAGAAGGGGTTTACTGGGGGTAAATAAGGGTCAGCTACAGGGGCTACAGCTCCCCATTAGCACTGCCTGATGAAGTCCTGGCTTGTGGATTGATACGACCCAGCTGCAGCTGCCCGGTGAGGCTGGGCTGTGTACGCCCTGGCACACATTCAGCTTGTGCTGGCCAAGAAGTGCTTTTCTGGTCCAGCCTGAAACAGTTCTGCAAACAAGGCAAGCTGTATGAGCAAAAACCACTTGCTGCCAGTATAAGCTGTGTTTCCCTGAAAGCTTTTGCCAGTGTGAAGTGTTCTTAAAAACTGTAAAAATAAAAAACAAAAAATGTCACACCCTTGGCTGGCACTGGCATGTGTGCAGACATTTTAAAGATATACTTGGCCCAGGTTTGCTTTTGCTGGATAAAACTGTACCAATGTAATTGAAGAATGTTATGTTAATAATAAATGTCATGTTTATTAACATATTTAACAACATTAATAAACGGGAAGCTGTCAAACCGGTGTTACCCTGAGCAAAGACCATAATAACACTAAGTGGTAACTCTAGGGGACTACGTGAAAACAAAAACATTTCTTCTGATGGAGGTGCAAAGTACTGTAACTGAAAAACAAAGCAGTATCTCTCCTGCCTTGGTGAAGAGCAGCTTCCAGATAGGGAAGGTTACTTAGCCAGGGTCTAGAACATACAATGAAAGCAGGAAAGGAAAAAGAGATGAGCTTGTATGGTAACAGGTCAAGGTCTCTGGATTCCCAGAGGCTATTCCTTTGCCAGGCAAAGTGCTTTGCTGTCTATGAAACAGAGAGTGCATGTACTTGTCTGTTAAGAAGCATCTAAAGTGATTTAACCTGCCACAGTGAAATGAAGACTTCCATGAGTCCCAGAGGAAAAATTAGTGACCCTGAATATACCTGGGACAAAGCACATGTCCTCCAGGGGACAGGCAGGCCAGGCTCTGCATCTGCCCAAGAAGTCTGAATACAAATCCTTGAAAACTAAAATTAAAAAGTAATTACCTGAATAAGGGTCACAGAATCCATTACTTTGTAGATAGGGTTTATTAGAACAAGAGAATATCAGACAGACACAATGACCTGCCACAATCCAAGTAAACCACAGCTGCATATAAAAATGCACTATTTTATTCTGTGGAGCTGCCTGCTTTTCAGAGCATTGTTAGCGCTAGAGTATAGTTTTACTGTGGGGCAAACAAGTGATTGCCTACCTTCTTCATAACTGGCATATAATGGGGGCTATAAATGGGGGAGACTAAACAGTTGGGACTCAGACCATTTGCCTCGCTGCATTTGCCAGTTGAGGTTTGGAGAGGGGAGGTTTTAAATATATTTTAGCGCCACAATTTTTCCTATTCAGCCAGGACTTTTTTCCGTAATTGCTTGCAGGTTAGAAGAAGGTTTGGACCCTGACCAGACAAGGCTCATGAGTATTTACAAGTCAAGAGCTTGCAAGTCAACAGGATTACTCACCTACTTGAGGGCTCGAAGGAGCAAGCAAGGCAAGGTTTGTAGGGAAAGGTAATGCAGTTTATGAAGAAAACTGATATCACTGGAAAAAATCAACAAGGTCTCATGGTCACAAGTTCTAAGCCCGAGCCCTGCCAAAGGCTTTCGTTTCTGGTGTAGATGAATTACTTGGTTCACACCTTCTGTTGCCCTGAAATACCTCAGGGCCAGTTCCCTCCCATTTTCAGGCACTTGGCTGCGGAGCCCTTTTCCCACAGACTCATCAATGAGATCTGAACTCTTCTCTAGACCTTCCAATCTTTTTCTTTTTTTTTTCCCCAGGGCATCTAAGGCACCTCCTAAATTATGTGCCTATGATTCAGGGGGATTTAGGACACCTGATGTGTCATGTAATGTTACACAATTACATCCCAGATCCTGGCTTTCAACATCTAAAATCCAGCAAACCTAGACAAGGTGATTTCAGGCTGAGTTTCTTAGTAGTTCCATTACAGGTTGGTGGGTTTTTTTTGGAAAATGATTAGCTGCAACATAAAGCAAATCTAAAAAAACTGGCTCTGAATTCTCTATATGCTCAATCTTCTAATCCACCCCCACAGAGGCTGTTGTATCATCCAGCCCTTGGTGTGGGTGTGTAGTTCAGCTCTGATGACTGAACACCATTATGTGAACACCCACGCAGCACTAGCAGACGAAGCGATGCTGCAGCTCTTCCTCCTGCACAGCAGTCAAGCACTACCGTCCTCACCCCCACCCCCACCCCCCACCCCACTGATCCACCCCATCTGTGCTCTCCGCTTCAGCATACTCCAGTGCCAGGGAATCAGTTTCTACAGACTGGTGCCTGTGCTCCACTCCTGGCTCGGAATCTGCTTCAGAAAGATGGAAAAAAGGTGCTTAACTTGCGCTTGACGTCACCAGAGCAGCAGGATCCCGGCTCTACAGGTGAGGGTGGAAAATACAATGTATTGCGCTTCGTATTGCGCAAAGCAATGAGCTGACGGTTAGTTGTGTGAAGATAAGCCAGAGAAGAGGGCAGGGATAAGGATTTCAGCTGCATGTTCCCCAGATATTTCACTGTATTTGACGTACAAGGTCTTAATTTAGTTCGGCTCCTGTAGGGGAGACTGAAGCCCTGCTAGAAGCTGCACTGGCAAAATAGCGGCTCTGACAATAGATGTACATGAGCATATTCCCATTTCTTGCTTTTGAGAGAAAATCATGCTTTTTACTTGCTCATTGTGGACATTCTTAGTGCCTTCCTCCCTCTCCATATAGCATTTATTCTAGAACTGCAACTTTGAAACCAAATGACTTCTTATAGCCATTTATATTTGGCAGCATTCACAATATGTGCTGAATGCAGAGTTCCTGAAAAACAAAGGACTGGTGAAACAAGTGCTACTGCCTGACAACAAAACAAGTTATGCTACAGAAACTTCATAGGAAGCTGGTTGAATGTTAAAAAAAAAAAAAAAATCCAACAACTTCCACCCACCCAAATACTAATTAAACAAATTGGCCAAAAGCCTCTTATTCTTGACATAAATCTACTTTATTATTAAGAAAAGATGTACTAAGGAAGGTTCAGTATCCAGCAGGATGCAGCTTAAGAAATGGGGAAGTAGTAAAAGGGGCTTAGAAAGAGCAATGTCAGAGAGATAGAGGACAATGGCAATACATCTTATAGATGTTATTTGTCTAAAGGAGACCCTTCCGATTTTGAAATCTAATTAAAAAATGTTATATCCCATCAGCTGATTCCAAAATCTGTTTTATCAGCTCAAAACTTTTTCATATCACTGGGACTGCACAGATGTGTACAAAGGTATAATTTGAATTTATTTCCAATGAAACAGCTCATAAGTAAAAAACACCCTGTTTTAGCTATTATCAGACATATTTTTCTAGGTGTCCATAATGGCAAAACTAGCATAAGCCATTCACATCGTTAAAGCTTTGGGAGCTGACCAGGCTTGATACACAGGCTCTGTGAGACCATAAAGAAAATGTCTGCGAGCTAAATCCTATCAAGAATGAATCAAAACTCTGTGTGAAAGGTGATTTCAGCATCTCTGGCTGAGCAAAGTAATGCCAATTTAAGTATGTAAGATAGGTCGTTTTGCACCCCTGGCCTAGTTGAGTCAACGTGACTTCTTAGGCCAGACAGAGGGGCTCAGAGCAGGAGGCTGGGTGCTAGGGAAAGAACAAACCAACCTGTGCCAGAAATCAGCTTTATTCTTACAGGAGCCAACTGCCGACGTTCCTCTGTGAGCTCTGGAGGTAAAACCAAAGCAGTCAAGCCCCTGTTTAGTCAGGTCTTAATCAGGCTGGCATATTTTGTCCAAGGACACACCACTGACCCAGAATCCCAGACAAATGACCAAAGTCTTTCCATTCAGGTTAGCATTTCCAAGCAGAAAAAAATAGTATATGTTGTAGGAAACCTAAATGGGTATTAGTCTCTTTATGAAGGTTTGTTTTGGGTTTTTTTTAGAGTAATAGCACAACCTCATTCTAAAATTCACAATCACATCACTTAACAGTTGTAGATTGTGTCAGCTCTCTGGATTAGTAAATAAAAATAATGAAATTGTGAAATATCTTCCCTCCATCAAGAAAAGAAAAATACAAGTTTTAGGGTTTTCCCAAGCTTTTGCAGTGATGAGATTGCAAATCAATTCTTGTTGTCTAGTGAGCAGAAAAGAACTAATTGTGTGACTTTTTTTTTTTAATTTCAGTACAAAGAACATATAATAATTGTTTGTCCTGGAAACTTAAATATAGAATATGCTATAATCCAGAGTTCATTATGACTTGAGGGACTGGTAATAATAATAAGGTATTATGCAGTCCTAAGGAGCTTCATATCTAGAAGGTAAATACTTAAAAACCATGGTACAACAGCAAATCCAGAGACAGGAATAGAGATTATTATGGCTTTAGGTGGGGGAACATTATAATTCTTGTTTTTAAACCAGCTTTAAATCTGATTGCAGAAGAGCTTGATTTCAAAAGGGAGATTTGGTGTTCAACAACATGGGAGGAATCTACATTTCAGACACTTTTTACCACTTGTTGGTATTCCAGAGTGAAAAAAAGACATTGAAAATCATTAATAATCAAAGAAACTGAAGTTAAAAGCATTGGTCATGTAGTGAAAATAGGAAGCAGATAAGTGTGTAGTGTTTTCCTTTGTTGTTTTGCCCTCAGACCAGGACAACTGAAATTTAAATTCACTGTTTGCTGATTTTTTTTGTTTACACTTTATATGTATAACATTTTGATTGTCTCCATTCAGATCTTCATACAGAAGGATCCTCACCACAAAAAAAAGCAACCACACAACTGCCCTTGTTTTTGACAAGCTGCAAAACTTGGGTGGCTAAAGTTATTAAATGACCTCCTTACCCTTAAAGCAATTAATAGCATCTGAGCCATAACTCTACATCAATAATAACATATAATCCATACTATATAACTCTAGTTATAGGGTTTAACTATAGTTCCTTTGCAACTCTAGTAAATATACTATTGGTAACTAATCAAGGGTTGCAGTGGGGTGTTCCCTCTCCTGAAGGGCTGGGCTGCCTTCAGCCACCTAGCCTGTGCTTTGCTTTAACCCTGAGTATCTCAAGCCTTGTTGAGGATAAGAGAGAAGAGATCACCTTTGGGGCACTTTGGATTTATTTATTGGAAGCATCAGTGGTTTCACAGTCCTTCTCCAAATAAAAGAGAGGACTTCAGTCACAGGCTACCCATATTCCACTTACATACGCCAGCCACTGGACTATGGCAGAGAGGGACTAGTGGAAGACTTCACTTTGAAATACACATTTTGGTTAGAGATGAATCCTAAACAACTGTTTTTGCTATTGGTTGTGTTTCTGAGCTGCTTTAGCTAGCTGAGCTGCTGTGAATCCTCTCGTTAGGGTGCTAACTCTCCACCACTCTCCATAAATACCAGGAGTAGCACAGGTTGCAAAGCCCGTTAGCATAAATATTCTGTTTCTATAATGCTTGACATTGGCTGTAGGGTGCTTTCTGGATTTAGCACCCATGAGTGACCTGTCGTCTTCTAGAAACGAGCCCGGTCCTGCAGCAAGGGGCTCTTGGGCAAACGCACTGTAAAACTATGGGTGGGAAAGACAAGATGCGAAAAGCATCCCAAAGAAGCCTCAGAACTGAGGGAAAGGTAACAGCTGGATTAGTGTTCAACGGCTTCATTTTGGGGTTTGCCATGAATAATTAAGTGTAATTAATAAATAGTGCCCTGAAGATAGGATCAAACAGACTTTGGGTGTGGTGCTTAATCCTTCCTGAGTTGGGGAGTAAGGCCAGCAGCCTATAATGGATTTAACTAATTCTCTTAATTGCAGCTTCATTTGCCTGATCTTTCTAAATGGTATTAATCTAGTGATTTGCAGAATAAGCACTTGGAAAAGACTTACCAAAATCACGTTAGGATCTCAAATATATATTTCTCTTCTTAGACTTTTTTCAGTGGGAGAAGAGATTTCATAGACAATGCAAATTCTATTAATTTGGCTAAGCATTTACAGTCTTTGTTGGTATAAAAGAAGAATTCAAAATGTCATTAACAAATTCAAACTTTGGAATCAATGTTGATAATGACAAATTGTGCAAGGCTCCTAATTAGTTATTTATAGATGAAATGTTTTGTAAAAGACACAACTGCAGCATTTCACTCTCACTCACATGCTGGGTACTGAAGCGTGGCACAGATTTCTGTCTCACAGATGCATTCACGAGAATCACCTCCTGCATGTTGGTGACCACACTGGGAGGCAAATTGATAATCACATTTCTTTATCAGCCTTTGCCTAGACAACAACAAATCTGCACGAGAAGCCTTTAGCTCTGAGGAAATTCCAGCTAACAGAAGTTATAGCTCATATCCTCAGGTTTTCCATATCGGATCCGCCCTCTGCTCCCTCCACACACCACCACGCAGGTGTTCAGTTCCCTTCTCTAAAGAGCTCACTAAGTTGAGCCCAGCAGAGCTAAAACATTTAACAAAATCTTGAGGTGCAGACTACCGCCAAAAGTTTTCCTCCTTGGGCACAATGGAAAATTTCTTCTCTGACAGCAGTTTGTTAGAGGAAAAGCTAACGAACTGCAGCTCACGTGGAAGAAACAAAGCTGAGCAAATGCCGTTGACTTGCCATAGGTGACTGGCTGTGCCACTTTTGACTCTTGAACCGTTTTGAGTCGAATCCCGTTCATAAGGACTGCAGAGGTAACTTCTGTTCTGCTTGCCTGAAACTCAACAACATCATTTGTGCTTTCACCCATGCAAATGAACGGCAAAGCTCCCGCTGGTTCAGCGGTGCACCGCCTACCAGTGAAGTCCGGTTCTGCCGTGCCTTTAGCTCATGGGAAGGATTCATCTGTCTTTTAATTATAAGCTATGAATAAGCTATATTCAAAAACTTACTCAAACATGAGTCACGTGGCCTGTCTGACCATGCACACAGCTCTGCTGGCTTAATGTAGGCCCACACTTTGTGTGGACAATGTGGACAAATGCTTGTCCTTTTCCTTCCTATGGTTTGCTGCCTCCATTGCTTTTTGCCTTCAGTTTGGCTGCAAGTTTTTAGGAAATACATTTTTATTTTTTATTTTTCTTTTACCTGTGTTTGCACAGCGTCAAGCACAGTGAGACTCCAGAGGCCTCTCACCCTATTGTACCATTAATAATTAAGAATAGTCATTGTTTTATTCTCATTATCAAATCAAAGAATGCTGCTTTGAAGCTACACATGCTGTTGCAAGTAGCAAAGTGCTTCTGATTTCCATGGCCCTTTTGCTGCTCTTAGCTAGCCACTAACTCACTTAATTTTGTGTAGTTTAGCACATTACAAGATTGTTCAAGAGTGCCATAAATGATGTCAGGCACCATCAGAAACCACTTCAGAAAATCATTGCCTGTAGCCAGATCAAAAGGTGAACACCTGGAAACTTGCAGTTCTGGGAAAGCAGAATAAATCTTTTTTTTTTTTTTTTTTTCCTCTTCCTCTTGCAGATTTGTTTCTTTTTGCCTTAAAGAATTTGAAAGGTTTATTTACAGCTTTTCAAATGACCCCTAATCTATTTAGAAAAACATAGCATGGCAAATTCATCTCGGGTGTAACTCCATTTGTTGACTTAAGCAGACTTGTGCCAGAAGGGAGCCTGGCCCAGGAGTTTCTCTGCAGAGAAAAACAAAGCATTTGAATACAACCCTTAATTGACTTGTTGAGTCCCATCACAGACTGTCCTGGAATATATTTATTAAAGGTAATTCTCTTATTTTGGTAAGATGGTATCAGTAACTGAAATTCATGGTATTAGCATTACACTTTGTCTTGTTCCCCAGGCTTCAATGCTTGAGGCTGATAATTTTCACAGCACCTGACAGCATTTAAAGAGGCATTGTATTATGTAGTTTAGTGAAATCTAAGACCGTAAATAACTGGGAAAGTTGCTTATTTTGTCAGATATCAGCAATATAATTAATTAAACAATCCATCAGGCTCGACTTTTGGGAAGTAATATAAAACGTTATTTACTGTGGTGCTGTAGAATTTAGAAACATGCTGGGAGCCTGTTGCAAAGACACACAGAGTCCATAAGTAATATTCAAATGATGTCTGCTATAGATAATTTAATCAAAAGATAATTAGTTTGATTAAGCTTACAAATTGCTGGCATTCCTCTCTTGACCAGGTTTATTTATCAATTCATTATTTTTCACAGTGAGTTCTGAATACTTTTACGAACACATAAACCCCAGAAGAAGAGTCTGGGGCACAAAGAGTCCCATCAAAAATGGTAGCTGCTGCTTATTGTGAGATACTGTGCTAAATTCACAGCATGAAGCTGGCTGCCAGGGCTCCCTCTGTATGCTGCATATGGAGCAGGGGGATGGCGGGGTGGGGTGGTGGTGAGGGATGGGGAGTGGAAGGATGTTGGGGGAAAGGAATGAGAAAAAAGGTAAGGAAAAAATACAAAGCAAAAAGCAGGGAGAAAATTAGAAAGGGGGAAATACAGAGATGTTCTGCAAAGCAGAAATTGGCAAGTGAGACTGGGAGGTAGAGACAGGGCCAAAGCGTCAGTGGACAGCCAGCCCCCTCCCCTGCATGGCTATTGAGTAGATATAACAGTTTGTAGTATGAATCCTCCCTGTCCTGTCTCCAGAAGAAAGCCTTTATTAACAAACCAATGATGAAGTCAATAGAAAACTAGTAAACAACTTGTGTATATTTTGGAAGAACCAGTTGCTTTGCTTTCATTTGGATTCTAATGACACGATTGCATCAGGGTAAGTTGGTTTTTGGTTCTCTCAAGTACAAAAAAATCTGTACAGTCTTAATTATTTTACTATGAATGAGTTCACTTTAAAAAGTATCATGTTGTCTAGGTATGTAGAAGATCTCCATCCCTTTTTTTCTGACTTTAATATAACAACATGAGATTTGTGCTCACTGTACAATTCTGGCCTTTCACCGTGACTTTGGTCACATAGTTTAACAATTTATAAGAAAATCCTGAGGCCACAGAGCATATGCAAATGTGTATCAAGCTGAATTGATGGAGACAGTACTAAGAGAGAAATGTGTTTCAAAAATGAAAATTACCTTCCACGTGCAAGCAAACTGATTTGCAGAAAAAAACTAAGAAAACAGAGTCTTTTAATAAGACAGCCAAACAGGGGTTTTTTTTGCAAACCAACTTCTTGCTAAAGAAGCTGGCTGGGCATATGCACATGCATTACTGTTAAAACCAATTGGTTTACTATAAATGCTAATAATACATATATATTATTAGCAAATATATATGCTAATAACTCAGCCAGGGCAAAAATATTAAAAAAAAAACCAAAACCAGTATTCTGTAGAAAGCTGGTTTGATATATCCAAGAAACTTTTGAATTTATACACTGTGTGAGAGAAAAAGAACAATTTTTTCTTAAAATAAACAACAGCAGGTCATTTAAAAGCAAATTATAAACAGTATCAAACCCCATAAAATTATTCTGAGAAATGTAAATGAAATGTCAAAATTATTTCTGTATATATATCTGATCCAGCATCACTGAGATTTGAAAATTGACTTAATGAGAGCAAGGTCAAGCTCTTTAGCAACAATGATATTATAGCCACTATTTTGATCTGGAATTGCATTCTGAAAACTTTCGGGTTTGTTCTGGTGAGCTCTCCTGTATGAAGCCCACTTACAATCCTTTCAGTGGTTCCAGGTTGCAAACGACAAACCTAATCTGAAGATAAGCATTTATATGTTTGATGTTAACTGTAGTAGCAGCTATATTCAGTCAGACCTCTTAAACCTCTTAATAAAGCAGATACTTGACAATAGTTTTTATTTTATCTTTGTAATACATGTACCCCCCAAAAGTTTGAAGTGATAAATCTGAATATAGAGTAATATTTCTCAGTATTTGCCATGTAGTTTGTACGTATTACCATTGCATAATAAATAGATGTTTTAAATATTTGTTCGTAGAGGTCTTTCCTTGAACTTAAGCATAAGTTATCTAAACAGTTGAAAAAAGATTTATAGTTATGAAGAGGCCTATATGTCAAGCAAAGTTTTATGATATGTTCCATAATAAATTAGCAATAAATGGATACAGGTGACTATGGAATTTATGGCCTTTAATGTTTTAATGCTTCACTAAAGAAAAACCTATTATTAAGGTCCTAAAGGGTAATACAGGAATACCATCTACAAATTGTCAAATTAAATAGTTGTTGCCAGGTATTTGAACAGTGGAACATTTTGGCTTGACCAGCAGCAGGGGCAGACAGCAAAGAAAGTAACAGGGAACTCCATCATTTCAGAAGTGCAAATGAAGATTTCACCCTGCAAACCCTTCTCACGTGTGTCACCTCTGCTCTGGTCATACGGAAAATGACAGCCCTGATCCTTAACAACCTTGCATTTGAAAAATCTGTAATTACCCAGGTGATCTAAGTCTACTCATAGGGCTCCAAATTACTGATACAGGTAAAGGCTGCAGGATTCACCCCAATTTAATCGATGGCCACAACCCAGTGAGTGAAGTGCCGTGCCCAGCTTTACTTGGCAGAGACCTTTCCAAATCTTTTTATCCACGTGAAAACTATTGCTTGAATCCAAGAAATACATTGTGAGAAAGAAACAAATTCCACTGTCCTACCACTGTGACCTCAGGTAATTGCCCAAAGACACATTGGGACAAATGCCAGACCACCACCAATGCCTGTGAACCCTTTCTGCTGACATCTCTTGAGTGGGTAAACTCCATCAAAAGCTAAAAATATGGATAAAGCCGATGAGAATCCAAGCAGAAGATCAACCAAACCTTTGGGTCAAACCAGGGATGGTATTTGGTGGGGTAAAGGGAGACAGATTTACCTTTGAAGGGAAATCAGACCTGGCAGTAAGGAGTTAAGATCCCAAAGCCACTTGGCAGCGCCGGCCGCTCATGGGAAACAGCCTCCCCAGAGACATAACACAGACCCAAGCCAGCACTCGAGAAAAGCCTGGGTCAAAGTTACTTTTTAGGATTAGGCATATCCATGCCATTAGCGGGATGTCTGCACGTTAACACATCAGCACAAAGATAGGGCAAGGGGGAGGGGGAAAGAGTTATGCAAAAGTGCTCTGCGGCTGCCGTTGGGGCAGTTCATCTCTAAAAGGAAACACATGTTATCCAACCCTACGCCTAATAGGGTTGGACAATAATTAAAAAATATCTTTTTTTTTTGAGAGCTGGGTCTTGAAACTACCAACTGGCACCATCAATCTTTTTGATCTACTGCAAAGCTCTGCAGCAAGGGTCAGCGAGCGGGATCTCTGCCATTTGTAGAGGGACGAGCACCCTGACAGGACAGTGAACTGTAGACCAGATAGAGTCATTACACCGCGCTATCGATTAACAGTGGTTGGGAAAGGGATCGGGTGGTAACCGGGACCTGTTCACATCCCCGTCTGCACTCATGTCGCTGAGCTGCCACTGGTAAATCAACTCTGAAACTAGCAGCAGCTCCTTAGAAATAAAATTCAGGTGAAGCAGCGGCTCAGGGAAATGGTTTGAAATGTATGGGAAGCAGGAAGAGGGCTCGGGAAGGTGTCATGGCCCTCCGGCTGCCTTGCTCTGCTCGTCAGAGGTGGCAGAGCAAAACCTACTGCTAGGCTGGAAATCTTGAGATTTGCTCAAGACATTTACACTGCCACGTGTGCATGTGTAAACTGGTCGTCTAAACTTCAGGCTGTACCATGTTAACTGTGCCACAAGAGTTAAAGCAGCAAACCCAACTCATCTGTCCCATGCTACACACTTTCCTCCCAGCATTAACACAGGTCTGCTCCACCGCGTGGTTACGCCGGTCCAGTTTGCCCCAGCTGGGGAACGCTTCTGTTCTAAAGCGTCTTGACATCCTTTATGAGTAAAACTAAATCCCCAGAAGAGCTGCTACTGGTATAACTAGGCACAGTTTGTGGTCAGAGGACAATCTGTCCATAACCAGAACAGTCACCACATACCAGTTTGCTAGCAGAGCCTGGAGGGCAGCAGTTTTAGCCAGCTTCTAACAACATCTCCAAAGAAGTGTCAGTTTAAGCCCTGTTGTCATTCAATTAATCTCCAGCACGGCTTCAGTAAAGAGAGAAGTTCTCCACTCCAGATAACCAGGATAATCGTTAATTAACCCATTAGTCTTGCTCACTTCACAGTTTCTTTCCTTTCTGTGCTCTACTGTCATGACACCACTAGATGTTTCACTGTATTTTGACAGGGCTAAGAATCCCTTTTTGGTGGGTGGGTTTTTTTTTTTAGATTTTGGGGTGGTTTTAAAAAGAATTTGATGAACACCTGTGATTTCACCTGGAAGTTTTTACCCTCGTGCTGTGAAGAGCTGACTTTCAGATCACCTTCCCATCCATATGTCTATCAGATGTGGTCGTGTGGTGCTAGGTTGGGTGGGGGGTGGGGGTTCACCATGAACTATGAGCTTATTTGACCCTTAGTAATGACTGCTGCAGGTGAGCTGTAAAGCTTTCTGCTGTTCAGATAAAACTCAAATGCTGTGCTATAGGTACGACCTCTGTTCCCAAGAGCCTTCTGCTGTGTGCTGCCCAAAGGGTCCCCAGTTATTGCTCCCCAGGGAAGGCACCTTCGCCCCCAGGGAGTCTTACTGGCCACAGCAGAGTCAAATATTATGGAAACTCGAAATAACTGCTGTGTTTCCTCATGTTTTTATTTGTTTTTCATGCTTGCCCTAGAAATTCTGTATCACTATAAAAGATAGGTTATTGAATAAAGATCCCCTGATTATTCCTTTGAATTCTTTCTCGCTCAGGACAGAACAAACTAAGATGACTGTGTGAGCAAAGGATTAGTTTAGCTTGAGCAAGTGTCCCCAAATTGGGCTCTAGGATAATATCACCTTTCAGTTGTCTCTGAAGTACATCCACCCAGGAAATATGGGGAGAAGGACACCCTCAGATATATTTTATTTTTCTCCTTAGACAACAGATTGTGATCCCTCTTAGGTTAATAGTGGGTTAGTGACAATCTTCAGTAGCTGTGGTGAAAAGTCCACATACCAAAGTGCTCTGGGAAAGTCAGTTCTCAAGAACCCTCAGATTCTGGGGACAGGGCAAGCAAAACAACTCTTGTGTAAAGACAGCTCATATCTTCTTCTAAATAAAAAGTAAAAAAAAATAGGAGAGATTTCCTGGTTCAAGCCAACAATTATTTAATTTACATATTTAGCTAGCATACTTGCACAAATAAAATAAAACCCCTACACTATTACTTTACAGCAGGTAAGGTTCTTCATTATAACTACAGGCTTCTAAATACTGGTTTTCAGGCTATTCTGCCTCCATCTACTATTCCACCATGATAAATCTTTAAACATATTATATAGCTATGTTTCTTGAGATTTCCAATGCATGGATATTTTAATGGCGTCTACGATGGTGTTTAAATGGATATAAAAAAATTAAAATTTATGGATTTCAGATGCTTCAGAGTTTAAAAGCAGACTAAAAAATATGAAAGTGAGGAAGTGATGAGATATAATGAACCACAATTGCTTTGCATTTGGGATTTTCAAACATGTTTAAACCATTGGAATCTCTTCTTGCACTCAGAAATATTTCAAAGACTTTTAAAGATTCTTTCCTCATATAGATGCTGTGCATTGGGAATTGGTGTGAACCAAAGCCCTACCCTGGACGCTCCTGTTCCAACCTGTGGCTCTGCATCACAACATGAATTCTGCAGCTGAAGTCCCTCCCTGTTATGTCCAGCATTGCCAATTCTTGTAACGCTTTGTGTAAGGCAACATTTCAAGTACTAAAATTATATGTGACCTCTGAGGGCTACAGCTGGGAAGGAAGGGATGTTAACCTTCAGCTGCAGCCTCCAAACTGCTGCTTGGAGACCGCAGGAGCAGATAATGTTTCCAGTGACTACCAGTGGAAACTGCAGCATCGCTTGTCACATCCTGAAAAACGTGATGGCTCTTCTGCCTGAGCAGTGTGTACTGAGCTAAAAACCACTGTGTGCTGATGTGAGTAGAGATACAGGAGGTGTCTGGTTTTCATGCCTGGGTTGCTGTAGCCACTGTCGGAGTGACTGGGACCAGAGGAAAATTGGAGCAAAGTCTGCTTCTAGACACAAATGTAAAGTGAGCTGGATGCAAGCCGGAGGTCTTCTGTCAGAACGAACGGAGAAGGTGATTGAAGGAGCACAAGACTGAGCCATGTGCAAGTAAAGACAAAGAAATTAAAATGGGGATTTTTCTTCTAGAAATATCAGAAATATCAAGAAGAGGTTAAGCCTACTCAAAAGACAGTGTTGCTGTTTGCAAGATGAGGAGGAAGATGCCGAGACCTGTGTTCAAAAGAGTTGCTGAAGATATGGTATATACCATACTGATGAAAAAGAAATAAAAGAAAAAAAGGGGTGTGTCAGTTCATAGGATTTTAGACATGTAGAGTCTGCACAGAAAAGTAAAAGGCAACAATGTTGAAAAAAAAGAAAAAGAAAACAAGACAGAAAAGTGAATGAATTAGGTTCGGGATCTGTGACATTGGTGATACCTTCCACATGCTCAACAGGGGCTTCCTAAAAAGCAGAGTGTCTTCTAACACTGAAAGAGAAACGTGTAAGAAAAGCACCAGTAACTATGAATATACCTCCATAAAATTTAAAGGTACACTTGCACATAAGATATAAAGTAACAGTCTAAAAGGCCTGGGTTACTGTCTGACTTCCTGGGTTAATTTATTTATAAACTATTGTTTCATATTAAATATTTCCGAGTCGGTGATAATGGAGCACGATGCTTTTTTTTTCTTCTTCTCTCCTAAAGGTATGCAGCAAGCTGAGTTTTGTATCCAAATATGTGTGTCTTATTTGATAGTGGCTTAATGGCTACTTTCCCAAACATAACAACGCCGAGCCTCAACAGCATTGTTCCTGTGATTTACATAACAGCCAAGTTCAGGGCCATTCCTCTTTTTTTGCTTTCTCTGACAATATCTCTTTGTCCTTTTTGTTTGTTTGTTTGTTTATTTCAACTCAAGAGGGGCTCAGCAGAAAAAAAATATGAAGTGGAAGTTATGCTAATGAAATTCTGCATTTTCCTTTTAAAGATACAAGCATAACCATTCACTAACGTGCTTATTGCAAATTCAAGCCTGCAAGATCAAAATTCAAAATTATTCTCCCTCTGAAAAATAGAAAAAAATACATAAAAATCTCTAGAATGCAAATTTAAAGCACAGCAAAGAATACCACACCTTGAGATCAACAGCCGGGTTCAAATATAAAGCTGAAATTCCACCACTACAGGCAGTGCACGGTGAACCTTGCCCCAGCTTTTGTCTGTTGATGCACTTTGTCAGACATCCCTGCCCTGGGACTGGGAGGATGCAGGGAGAGCAGGGAGTCACCTCTCCAGGAACCACACCGACTGCAACTTGTCTGGTGTTGGCTGTCTGGTTCTGGTTTTACTGCTACAGGGCTGAAGTTAAACTATATATTCTTGCCCTCTGTCATTTGACAGAAGAATGTACTCAGCCCTCTAACATTTGCACTGCCTGTCTTGCTGCCATTGTTAAGAGAACCTACTGCCTTGTAAAAATGTAACTACACGTGTTTCATAAAAATCAATATAAAAATAACAACACTAGGGTACTTAGATCTTTGCGGAACAATTGAATTCTGAAACAAGCATCTCTGGTTCTTCCTCCTGCAAATGGATCACATTACATTTCACTAGGTAATAAAGCGTGGTACAATAGCCTGGCCAATCTGTTTTCATCTTGTCTTGTACAAAGTCTCAGATGTACTTACTCATTATTCAACCTAATGGGCCTGCATTTGGCATATATTGAACGTTAGTGCTCTCCTTGGAAGTTGCAGAGGTTAACTGCTCCTAAAAGTCTCTTTCCGTCCTTTCTGGGCATGTTTTCACCATGAATAATAGAAACAACAGAACCGAATGTCATAATACCCTAAAATGAAGGTGCTGGTAAAAACCACAGAGATGAAGTAATGGTAGCAATTTTTTTGTCCTAATCCCTGATCATCCCACTGGAATCCAGTCCATACCTGGAAATATTCTGAAATGTATCAGGGAAAGAATCTCCTCCTGCCAAAATGCTTGCAGATTTGAAGGTCCACATTATTAAGCATTGTTATCATTCTTTGCTCACTTTATTGGTAGTGTTTGCATGATTGTGGCTATGCATGAGGGGGGAAAAATGCTGTCAGAAGTGAAACTGGAGATGTTACACCCTTCATTCAATTATTATTTCAGAGGAGGAAAAAAATTTTCTAAATACAAATGACCTAATTGAATGTTAACTTTGAACTCACGGTCATTGTAGTCCTGTCAGTGGTCCTGCTGCAGCAAGTTAAAAACAAAATTACTTTTGAAAACAGAAGATTGAAAAATGTTTGTATTTAATTCCTAAGCTCTATAGCAAGGAATTACACAGATTGTTAATCATGCACAAAAATGAATAAGCTGTTCATACAGTTGAAATATTTTCTTTGCTCTCCTTTTGTGCTATAATATTTTTCCAGTCCCTGCACTCAAAGTAGATGTAGTAGATCCCATTTTGATGTAGTTAGGCTTTTTTCAAGGTGTGAAATTGGTAAGCACCAACACCAAAGGAAAAAATATTCCTTTAATACTGTGCTGTGCCACTTGAAGCAGTATTACCCTTTGGCTTTGAGCCAGCAAACTCCAGTGAGAACTATTTTATAGCACATGACTATAATAAAAGATACTTAAACATGGCCTAACAATGGATTAAACTAGTAAGACATAGTTTGTGTTAGATCCCAAGGATGAATATCAAAAATAGAGGCAATAGTTTTGAAACAACAGCCAGCAGTGAAAAGTTTACTTCTAATATAAACCAGACAGTCCCCAAAATAATTTGTGGTTTATTTAATTCTTACCGTTCATCTTGTGTTCTTTTGAGTAAGCTAAAGTAAGACACCCGCCTGAAAACACCAGCTGGTTTAGATTTTGATTCTGGATCTCTAGTGAGCTGAAAAACTGTAATCTGCATCTGCAAGGGTGGGGAGTCATTTCTGTAAACAGGAAAAATAAGGATTTGCTGGGGTGGGGGTGGGTGGCAGCTTATGAGAAGGTGCATTTTGGGAGAAGAGAGAAAAACCAACCTTGCTAAAATATTAGAATAAATTACTGTTTTGTCATTATCTTGTTATATTTCCAGAAACATCAATTGCATATGAGCCCTGCAAAAGAATGTCTTATTGCCTTTAATATGTACTGCAGTGTGCACCCATACAAAATCATTACTGTAACAAAACCAGCTGCGTATAATAGAAAGCAAATGATTTACAATGTCACTATAAGAAACTACTTTATTTCATATTATCATAAAAAGAACAGCACTGAAAATTTGCATGACAAACACAGGAATCCAGGAAATTCCAAATCTAAATTCATTTTTAGGTTTAAATAGGTATTAACTTAGGGAGGTGAATTGTTAAGAACATTTCTTGAAGAATATTTCCAGACAGTTTAGCTGCAATATTGGAACTCATGTTTAGTGAAATGCAAACTAGTCTGGTAGGTGAAGAGAATGCATAAGACTTAAATAGTGGATTCACTGCTGGACCTAGAAAAGCATATTTATTTTTATCACCATGCTATGGCTGAAGGTTTGGGTCTATCAAAGATCTCTCTAAGTCACTGGGACTGCACCTCTTGAATACAGACTGCTGGATTAAATGTCGTTCTTAAAATTTCAGTTCTGTTCTCAACCTACACAGTTACAGTTTTCAGCTATTGTGAAGTTATTGCAAATAGACATGAGCAGTTTCAGACCCATGCTCTGCCCAGTTGTACAGAGTAGTTGGGTTACTCAACTCATCTGGCAGATTATGAAGGATCAACTCCCAACTCTGTCTCACACCAGTCATCAAACAAGTTTCCATTGTAACCTGTCAGGTAAGCCTATTTTATGTAACTATCGAAGGAGATAACAGCTGTTACCAAAAAGGTGGCAGGCATGTAAAACAAAAACTAAAGTCTTGAACAAATGAAGCTTTATAAGACCCAGGCTGGACTCAAACAAATGTTCAATGAAAGTCACTTTTATGGCTTTACTTTGGTTTATCGCAAGGCAGTAATAAATGTGTCTCATTAAAAGCCAGTAAAAGAACACCACCTACACCACCAATTGCTGTAACTGCAGATACAGCAGATCTGGAATAGTTACCTAAAGACCCTCATTTCCTAGCATTTAATGCTTCCCTGTCCATGTAAACTAGCCTTCTATGGATTTAAAGACTGTTGGATGCTAAAAACAGCAGCTGTTGCTGGGAAAACGACACTTTCAAAGCCCTGTTTGTTTCTCAAGGTGAAGTTAGAGGGAAGCTGAATGAACACGGAGCTCCCCTTCGCTAAAAAAATTGCCAGAGGAGAACATGCCAACAGAAAGACAAGCAATTCCCCCATTCCAGCTAGAGCGTAAGTGTTTTGCCTCAGCTTTATTGCTCAGCGGGTCAAATTCATTCCTGGTGAAATGGCAGTTCCCATGGTGAAGCCGCAAGAAAATTCTGAAACCTTCTGGCACCTGTCAAGAAATGGGGATGTGAAAGTGGGGGGAGAAGCTGGCATGTAGAAGCTGGGATTAAGGGTGGGAGCCACCACATAAAAGGTTATTCTTGTTCTAGTTGTTAGAACTTTTTTATTGCGTAGAATTTACATACATGCTTATTAAGTGGTTTAAAAAAGAAGCCTGACAGATATTAAACAGCATGCCACACTCTTTATGCTGCTGCCATACAGATGTGTCCAAAGCATAAACAGACTTACAGTCAGCATTCGGTTGCTCTATGGGAGAGTATCTCTGCAGTAAATTTCTCCAAACTTTTCAGGACAATTAGCTTGAGAATTGGAAACTTTTTCCCCCCAGATCTGTTCCTTTGCTTGATCTCTCACTGCTTTCCAATTATGCAGGGAAAATATATAGCAAGTGTTTTAATACCCTAGATTGAATTTCCTAAACCTAAGCTAGCAGCAGAATTACTGGGCCAGGGATTCTGGCACAAGAAGTACAGCTGTGTGTGAGCTGGTGGGAAAACTACTGGAATATCATGACTAGTCTTGGTGTTCACACTTCAAAGAAGCCATGGAAAATTGAAAATAGATCAGAAAAGAATGATTTCAAGATCTGCAATATCTGCCTTGTAGGGATAGATGTATGCAGCGTAATCTGTTTACTTTATCAAAAGAAAGGTTAAGGGACTTGATCATGATATATTAATACCTACATGTGGAGAAGATTTGTAATGGCTCTGTGATTTAGCACATGAAACTGAATCAAGACCTAGAGGCTGAAAATGGTCAAATTTGGATTCTGGATAAAACAGGCAGGATTAACAGCGAGGTTAATTAGCCATCAGGAAAAATTCTACAAAAGGATTGTGGGTTCTTCACCCCAGAAGCTTTTCAGTCAAGACTGGATGGCTCTTTGACGTAAGGAGATCTGTGAACTGGGCTGGGTGCAGGATTCCCAGGTGAGGCACTCTGGCTGGGGCTTGTCTGTTAATCGTGATGATCCCTGGGACCAAGGATGTGCTGGGGAAGGTCAGTCTTATTCAGTTGAACTAGCTGGCAAAATCTACATATGAACCACAGAATAACCTACATCCTGAACAGCCCTCTCTTCACAGCAATGCTGATGCTCTTGGGAAGCCCTGTCACCTGCGCTTGGCTTGGTGTGCAGCTCCCTCTAAATACCCTCCATGCCCAGACTTTTCTGTAGAAAATATAAAAATGGAACCCGATAATCTGCTTTGTCCAACCCCCACCGGTGCCACGCACAGCCCAGCTGCTGTAATCTTTCCTCTACCTCTCTTCCTCCTTTCTCTCACAAACTCCTAAATTTCAGGCTTACCACTGGATAGAAAAGTCTGAAAAAATGTCTTATATGGGAACATATATTGGATACGTAAATGTTGAAGTGAATCTCTGTTTCTGTAATTTAAGTAATTTCAGGGATGAGTCTGAAAAGTGGTATCTTGGCTGGGATGATATTGAAGTTAGTACTTAAAACTGCCTGTGAGTTGTGCTGAGTAAAGGTTATTTGCACAGCAATGTTAGTCTTGTGCCTCTTTAGTCAGCACTCTCTAGGCATTCTCATTCTGCTCAAACCCAGCAATGGTGCAATTCTGAATGTCTTATCTAAAAATTTCCGTGACTTCTTGATATTGTCACTAGGGATGGAAGGACCCAGGTAGTGGCAGGACACTGTACAAAAGATGCTGAGATAAATTAATAAGCAAAAACATCTGATTGCCCAAGTAGAGCATATAGTTAGATAGCCTTTTCTATCACTGAAATTAAGGTGGACATGCTGTTGTGGTAGTATGGAGGAGAGAAAAAATTAGATTGAGCAGCACCAAAGAAACAAAGGAGAAGCTGAAGGAAAACAAAATGTGGAGATGATTTAAAATCACTTATGAGACCTGTGCCTGCTAATGCATTTTTTCAAATGATTATGACTTACATAAAATACATTCAGACATCTTCTTCTCATTAGAAATACTGAGTTGAAAAAGATACAACCGGTATCCCAGTGTGTTCCTCTTACATGAGCTTTTCAACCACAGCTACGAAGTTGCATCCAACATTGGTATGCCTCAACATCATATGTTGCTTGATGATGAGACATCTGTGTTCTAATATGGACAGTCATATTTACTCCAATGTCAGTGAGAGTGTTTCTAGAGAAGAATTGCTGATGTGTTAGCATGGTTTCTATTTTTCTATTGAGACTAGTATCTTTGATTTCATATTTTTCTAGCAGAGGAAAGTTTCAAAAGCACTGCTATAGAGATCTTTTACTGTTATTTGATGCTTTTTCACAGTTAGATGGACAATGCTGTCAAACATTAATGGAAAAGGAGGGAGCACCATTGGTTTAAGCCATGAAGATACAGTGAAAACCCTATGGTAATGACCAAAGTAAGAAAACAAATCACTTTTGTTAGGTCCATTCAAAGTGGTGGGTGAAGAAGCTCTGAGAGTGACATCTATATCCCAACACTCTTAGGACTGACTTTTTTAGAGAGGCTCAACCAGGCATGGCTCCAGTGGCAAACTTCCACAGCAGTTCCTCTTTTGGAAGCAAAGACGAACGAGCGTGACAAAGCTATATATCCAACAAAAGATTGTAACACCAGGTAGCTGTTTTCATTTTTATTTACTCAGACTCCAAAATCAACTAAATCTGACTGCATTGCTTTATTTTCATAAGCAGGCACGTTTTCTGAGCACAATTCTAAAGTGATAGTGGACAAAGTGACAGAAGAGCCTCGGCAGATTTCTAGCATAGGGGAAAGGGCTTTAGAGCTGCAAATAATAAACAGAGGCTGAATTCTGCTCTGTAACACTGGAGAAAAGTCAAAGTAATTACCCCACTGACTTTGGTGGAGTGATCCTAGATTTATATTACTGTAAATGACAGCAAAATTTGGACCCAATATAGAAATAATTCATCTAAGGCCATAAGTATAGTTGCACAATTCAATCTGTAAATAATGCCACTAATGCACATATGGCTAATTTACATCCAGACTATGAGAACATACCCAGTGCTGATTTCCAGGATGCTTGAAGCACTAGGCAGTGCCAAAATAAATGTGCAGTATCCCCATAGCCCTCACAATCCTTCCAACTTTTGGTGTTGGGAAGATGCACGACAGATATTTTTGAAAACTGAAATTATATCTTAAATGACTGGGTATTGGATAATTCTTACAAAAAAAGGCATAGAAGGCTGTCAAGCAGCACTCCACATCTACTTGCATGAGCTCTGCAAGATCTCTCCTCTCAATAAGTTGTTTTTATCTAATTTGTCTCTTACTGGGAGCAGAATTTGAGGAGCAGCTTGAGTTTTCTAAGAATAAGCCACGCTTCAAAGAAAGGAGGTTTTCAAGTAACATTGGAAAAGAGTGCTTGGAGTACATACATTGAACACACATAAAACTTAACTACAGCAATTTAATTTAGATTCGTTCTCTAATCACATATTTATATTAAGACCTTGCTGAACCCAAATTGAAATTTATATTGCTAGGAGACAAAGTTGATATAAAATCTGAGTTATTTATCAACTCAAATAGAAAAAAAAAAAAGTCCCAAAATATCAAATATTGTTCTGGCCTTTATATCAGCTCTGCAATGTGGGGTAAAGACTTAGAAAATCCACGTCTTGGTTTACCAGGGCTTGAAAGAAGACATGTTAAGTCTAAGTGTAACAAATACATCAATCTTCCTTCCTTCCTAAAATATTTTATATTATGTTTTTTTTATTTTACTTTTTGTGTGTGCGTGTGCATGTGTGTCATCAGGGAAGAAGTGTTCTCCTGTTACCAACACACAGGAGGTGTTGAGACCCTGCAGTTAACTGCAGATTAATCACGGCTGACTCACTGCTGCAGGTGGATTCCATTAGACCCTTCAACAACAGAAAAGACACGGGGTAGTCCTCTGGTAGAAGAAAATCCCTGGGAAGAAATTTTCAGGGCAGCTAAGCCTGGGAAAAAGTCTTGGGAATGAGCAGGAAGTTTAAATGTGTTGTTTTAGTTAAGAAGACCAAACTTCAAGGAGGACTTTTCACTCATTTCAGGGAGCACGCTATGTTTTAAGGTGGGTAGGTATTTCACCTGCTTGCTGCAACTGCTGACTTAGTACACAAAGGAATGATGTAAGTATAACAATTTGCTCTTCTTACAAATAATTCCCTTTTGTTTGCCCTCATATGGCAGCCTACTGATGTTAAATATGTAGGACCTGTAAAGCACTTTGAGGTCCCAGAGAGGGAAAAGAAGTAGAGAAGTTCAAAACTTCCATTGCTAAGAACTCTTTTTCAGGACATAATTTTCTGGTATTTGCTGAGATTCTCCTTAAGAGAGTTGATAACTTCGGATAATTTCTGAGGTAACAGTCTCTGAGATCCTTGGAGACCTATAAAGAAAGAATAAATGCATGAATTATTTAAACCCAGGAGAAATACCTCTGAAGAAGCCTCATACTCAGACAATGATAAAAATCTCTTTTTTTTTTTTTTTTTCCACTCTCCCAGTGCATTACAAAACCAGAAAGAAAGTTATAATTTTTAAGTTTCTTGTCTCCATTGCTAATGTTTCCTGGGTTCTGTCAAGCACGAGAAACACTGTTCTCTGCAGAGATGGCAAAATTATCCTTGACTCTCCTTATATTATTTATGTCCATTTCCAATGCATAAAAGTTGTTTGTGATCTTCAAGCATTGGACCTGTACTGAAAACACGAAAAGAATGTACATATTTAAGTCTAAAAATAGATGTCACATAGCCAATTTCCATTTCTAATATAACTCTTTAGTTTGAGCCCTGGTTTGTGTTTCTATGATTTTTGAACAGGTACTTCTCTAAGGGTCAGCTTGGAGGTTTCCATGAAGGTTTTGGAGAGCCAATGACAAATCTGAACCCAGCCCTCAGCGCTTAGTTCTAGAAGAGTTGCATGTGACTGGTTCTGTCCCCTGTGGAGCTATTGCTGAAGACAGTCTGAACCCTACCTAGGCTTAGGACAGGGCAATTGCCCTTCAGTGTGCTTGAGGTATCCCATGGCTATTTCAGATTAGAAGTGCCCAAGGATTTTGTGTGATGGTGCCTTTGACATAAGAGTAGAATGGATTGCTTGCTTATAATTTGTGCGAAAGATGCTGAGAACCCGGAGTTTTCACATTTTTAAAAGACGGAATTGAAATCTAACCCAGACAGCTGACTGACGTCTTGAGACACAGGCAGTTTGGGTCAAGTCTGAATGACTGGCAAGTTTAATTATAGCATTTGATGACTGTTGTACAGCATTTAAGCCTCTTTGAACTTCACAATGGATGGCAGTGTTGAAAGGCTGTGAGACAAGTTCAGCTAAAAATGAACAAAAAAGATGATGTTTTCAACATTCTTAGTGGTACCTGGGGTTTATTTGAAGTCTGATATTGCATACAGTTCTACTGTATCTGTGACTCCAGGTTTCTGCTTGAAAAGTACCAGATTTGTACCAGAACAATGGACGATTCCATGGGCCTTTGCCTGATTTCAAACCCCTGCTCCCCTCTTTAGAAACACATTTCCTTTGCTGTCTTTTGTGTGATCTTGTTTATTACAGTAATGCAAGAAAAACAGTTGAGAATGAGGCAGGGGAGAGACTTTTTGCACCCCAAAATTGCACCCCAAGCAGAGGGTGGGATAAACCCATAGCTGGCTAGAGACAGCAACAGCACAGAAGCAATGAGAGTGGCGGTACCCAAGAGCTCAGTACCAGTGAGGTGTGTGTAAGGCTGTCAAGAGCTATCGGAGAAGATTCAACTCTTGTGTAGAGGCCAAATGCCACCTCCTTCTGAGGAGATATTCCGTAAAAGTGAATGCGAAAGGTAAAAGACAGCACATAGAGCAGGACAGTGCCTAACTCACCCACCCTCAGAAAACCTTGAACATTTTGCGATGCAAAATTTGGGTTCAGGAAAGAAATGTGATGAATATTCATCTAGCTTTTAATATTTACATCATAATACTTTCAGCCTAATGAATTCTTCTCAAACCAAGAGAGCAGACAAAAACAGTAGCTTGAGAAAAACCTTCCAATTCACAGTGGTGGGTTTGAGCCCAGCTATTTGATTTCTGCAGTCAATTAATTCCAGTGAATTCCTGAAGAAGTCACTAATTGAAAAAATAACAGCAGCTAAGATAAAGTTAACAGACAACAAAGTTCAGTCTCAAAATTTGCGTAGTCTTTCCAGAAAATGTGCAATCTGGACAGTTGAAACAGCTACTGAAAGCTAGTCAAAGAGGCAGAAAGCAGAAGCTTGTTACGTGTCTAGACGAAACCAGCCTGTGCCTCACAATGACACAATGTTCAAAGCAAAGGCATCACCAGAAATCTGCCAAGGAAGAATTATTCAGCAAAAAATGTCAAAGAAGAGATGGCAATTTCAGAAAAAATAACAAAATGCTTCCTATTTCATAAACAGAAATCAGGGAGAAATTAAATCACCAAATTATCTCCTATAGTTTACCACTGTAAGCATAAATGCTCTGATCCTCTTTAGCAAGTATGCAACTGGAAATGAGAAGCAGAAGATGAAACTGTCTCAGCAGCAGAGGGAAAATACTTTCTTGCATTTTCTTTTGCAAGGGCAGCCAGAATATCAAGCCTGATGTTTAATCAGATGTACTGCTGGCTCAAGAGGGAGAATTGAGAGGGTATTTCAAATTACTGAAATAAAATAATAAAAAAAAAAAAATCCCCCATAATGCTTGGAATTCCCTCTTTAAAAAACAATGTAGGTCTCCTGGGCCAGAAATGCCTGGAAGAACATGTAATACAGATAGATGGCACACATGAGGATTAAGGTTCTGTATTAAATACACCATAGATCTGCACTGTTGTTCTGTGATAAACAATCATTTTTTAAACTCGCTCTCATCACTGCCTACAAGGAGAGGGGGTGCTGGAGCAGCCACCAGGAGCATAGCACAGATGCTGCAAATCAGAAATGTAGAAACAGTTTTCTGAGGCCAGAGGTTACAGCTCTAATGGCTTTTTCTTCAGCAGCAAGAATTCTGGACTTGTTTTTCTCAGATGTCTTTCTCCAACCCTACGTGGGTGGTGGGAGGACAGAGAAAAGGGACAAGGCAGAGCACATACAGGAGCTACCCACCATCCTCTGGGAGAAATCCTTTTATGACAATATAGCACTCAAGGGGAGCTACTTTTGATAGCAAACTCCAAATGTAATGTTCTGAGCTTAAAATCTTCTAAAAGAAACAAAACCAAGGACTGAAAAATTTGTGGTAGAACATCCTCGGAGTGAGTGGACTTGGACAGAAAGCACAATACAGTGACAAGAGTGAGTTTTAAAAAAATATTATCACAGAACAACAGTGCATATCTATGGTGCATTTAATATGGAACCTTAATTCTCATGTGTGCCATTCATCCGTATCACTTGTTATTCCAGGCTTTTCTGGCCCAGGAGACCTACATTGTTTTTAAAGAGTTTGTCCTGCATCTACAATGCTTGATCTCAACATGAGGAGGAAAAGGAAAAGCGAAGGAACAGTATGGCCTCATAACCAAAATGGTACATGGAAAACAAAATGGATTTTCTAATGTAATATTCACTAAATCACAGACAGCGATGAGCAAAACCTACAGTGCATGCAGCCACTGAGTGGTGGCTGTGGTTTAGTAAATGGGAATCTGAGTCGTTTCTGGATTAACACTCTAACACAGTGCCAGGGGACACTGTGCTGCTGGAGATATCATTATTTCTCTGAGATGTTTTGTCATTTATATCGCACGTTACATTCAAGAAGATGACAATGTCCCTATTCCAAAGAGGACCAAATCAAAAGGCCAGATTGCATCTTGACTCTAGAGGGGTATAAGAGGGACTAAAATGTATCTGGTGCACCTTTGAGCAGAATTCACTTCAAGCACCGGGGTGGGCGAGTTGAGAGGGCATCTCCCCAGTGCCCACTCCACCAGCTAAGCAAAGAGAAGAGACGTGAGAAAGGCTCCTCTCTCCTCTTCTCACATGCCAGATTGTGCATAAGGGGTAGAGGACTAATAAGCTGCTTATTTTTGAAAGCAGGAAAGGCAGATTGGGTGTTGTATTGATGTACTGTATGCAGAGGTACAAAAGTTCTTCCACCTTCCCCTGTTCAGCTGTGTCCATATGTATTCCAGTCAGCCCCTGTTCAGAAAGAGAGAACAATAAATTATAGAATACCAATAAAAGGCAAGGAAAAAGCACAAATCCTGCCTGTTATAAGAACTCATAAAACTTTTCCTAAGACACAGCATGCAAGACATGATGTTTGACTCAAATTTCTGACTAAATAAATACATTCTGCCTACCTAAAATTCATTTCTTGTTTTGATTTGATGAGTGCATCATGCTTGGTTTCTATTTAGTGCAATCAAGAGTATTCTATTAAAACAGAATTTGCATGTGGTAAAATTCATTTAAGAAATAATGTGATGTACATATGTCTCCCTGGTTTCCAACAAGAACCCCGTGGCTTTCCCCCATGGTCTAAGTCCCCTGCAGAACACTGTCACCATAACACTTCCCGGCTCTTCCAGCCTGAAATACTGCTACTCTTTTCCCAAGCACAGCAGTTCGCCCTGGGGGCTTCATTGACAGCTCATTGCGAAACATTTGGGAAAGATACCTGAGGATGTGGGACACTGGCAGCTGCAGAGGAGGGGAAGTGATTTTTCAGGTGAGTGGGATGGTGATGCATCCCAAAGAATTGACACACAGCCTTAATTTGACCATTAGTATCTCACCAGTCCAAACTAAGGCGGATAATAATAGCATCAATAATTCTTGAAGAACTTATTACCCTAGATAATCATTTACATGCTTTTGTCTAAATATGATCCCAAGACACGTTCTGAAGTTATCGTTTCCAACCAGACCATCTACTTTCCAACATCAACAAAAATCAGATACGATGTGAGAAAGAAGTGCCAGCACTGTGTTAATTATTGCAGCACGCAGTCTTAGGGGGTCATTCAAGTAGTTACTTAAATTGTGTGCAGAGGTAACATGAACTGGGAATCAGACTAATGATTCTGCATGGACAGGTGATCCCCAACCTTCTCTGACCCTGGACAATAACTTGCTCAGCATTAAGTGTTGTGGGCAGTAGGATATTTAATGGCCTCCAGCTTTAATTTCCTCAGCAGTACAAGAGAAGGTCTCCCAAGCTTTTTGTTGCTCACTAACCCACGAGCTGTGGTGGATGCAGTATTATCTGACCTGGCTGCTGATTTCCCGGCCTGTGATGGTTCATGAGGGTGGGACGCCCAGCCTTGCAACCCTCATTGCCCGTGGGCTTCCTTTAGTTTTTTGTGTAGGTGAAGTTAATACCTGCGATTCTGCTTACAGGTGTGCACATACACACACATGCGAAGCCTCCAGGTGTACCATCAACAAAATTATGTATCCACAAAACACCTGACAATTATTTTCAGCCTCTCATTGAAATCCAACAGGATTGCCACGGGTGGGTGGATGAGGTGGAAAATAATTTCCCAAAGCAGCTCGCAGCAGGATGGGCCAAGCGGGGGCTTGATGTGGGGGGTCTACAGCCACCCTCTCAGGTACAACATAAAATAATGACGATACTAATAACAACAATAGGCGTCCATAGGAGATGCCTCCTCTCCACAGCTCCAGTAGAGATCTCTCGCCCCTCTACAAATAAAAATGAGCTAATTGCCCGTGAGGGGATTTCGGGGGGGGGAGGCCCGGCCTCTCCCCCCTACCCTCGGGCAGCCCCGCCAAGCGCGGGAGCCGGTGCCCTCGGCAGCGCCAGCCCCGGGTGACCGGCAAAGTGAGGTGGCCGCCCGCCCCGGCGGGGAGGGGGCGAACCCTGCCCTCTGCCCTCTGACCGCCGCTGAGGCCGCCGCCGCCGCTGGCAGCATGGGGAAGGCGGAAGCGGCGGAGCCGGCCCGTCAGGCCGGGCGGCGGCGCGGGGGGGAGCGCGGCGAGAGGCTGAGGCGGGCGGGCGGGAGGGAGGGCAGCGCCGTGACGGCCGCGGCAGCCCGGCCCGACTCCCCCGCGAGGAGCGGCGCGGTGGCGAGCCCCCACCCCGCGCCGCCCCGCCGCCCTGAGGCACCGAGGCGTGTGGGGCAGGGAGGCGGCCTGCGGGGCCCGCGCCGGGCCGGGCCGCGCTGAGGGAGCCGCGGCGCCGCGGGCCGGGCCGGGCGGAGGGGCCCTGCCCGGGGGATGCCCTGGGGGCGGCGGGGAGCCGGGCCGGCGGCAGCGGCGGGAGGGGTGCGGGGCCGGCGGGCGGGGGCAGGCCGGGAGCAGGGGGAGTAGTGCCGGTGGTGCGGCGGGGGGGACGGCAGCCCCAGCCATGGAGCCGCAGGTAGGGCTGCGCGGGGAGGGGGGAACCTGAGGGGTGGGCAGTGCCACCCGCGGCGGGCAGCGCTGCAGGAAGGACCGCGCTGAGCCCCTGGCAGGTGTCTCTGCCCTAAGTGCCCTTAGACCGCAGCTCGACGACTTGCAGGCTTCGTGTTTGTTATTGCTGCCGCGATCTTCAAAGATGATGTTGGCAGAGCAAGCCCAGAAGTGGTTCCCAACTCACGTGCAAGTTACGGTCCTTCAAGCCAAAGGTCTGAAGCCAAAAGGTAAAAATGGCAGCAACGATGCCTACACCATCATACAGCTGGGCAAGGAGAAGTACTCCACCTCGGTGGCTGAGAAGACCCTGGATCCCGTCTGGAAAGAAGAGGCCTCCTTTGAGCTCCCTGGATTACTCATGCAGGAGAATCCAGAAAAATACATCCTGTACCTGATTGTCATGCACAGGTCGCTGGTGGGGCTGGACAAGTTTTTGGGACAGGTGGCGATAAGTCTGAATGATGTATTTGAAGACAAGGAAAGACGGAAAACAGAGTAAGTGGTGGTTGGTTTTTTTCACTATAATTTGCATTCCTTGTACACTTATACTGGGAGTGGGCGGGAAGCAGTAGCCTCACTATCAGCATACTTCGAAATGGAATTAGGATGTTTCTCTCTTCTGTGGTGTGTTCAAAGCCCTTAACATATGTCATTGTGGCCTGACCTTTTCCAGAGAGGTTTACTGTAATCACAGTGGTCACCCTGCACGGGGAAGGACTGTCAATAACATTAACGTTTTTTGACAAATTCTTGTGTGTAACATGAACTCATTACATCTGTTTTTCTAAAAATTTGTCTTTGTTCTGCTCAGGGACATATCCCCATTCAGCTCCTACCTCAGCTTGAACCATGTATGAGACTCAGACCCCCTCGAAGCCTGGTGTCGTTCTCTTTAAAAATGTTTTCCCTCTGTTGCTGCAACCAAGCATTTTAAAATATCTTATATTTATGTTTTCATGGTCAATGAACTGTGACTTAGTCAATGCTTACCACAACAGCACAGTGCTGTTCAGGTCCTGATTAGTCTTAGGCCGCAGTCCTGCAGGCTGCTCTGTACAGGAGGCCTCGGCAGAGAAGACTGAAAGTTCTGCTGTTGTAGTAGCCTCCGTCATTACCTACGTAAGCATTTGTCAAATAAAATTGCCATTTGCCAGCAAATTCTGGTACTGGAATATTGCGGGGGGGGGGGGGGGGGGGGGGGGGGGAACAACCCAAAGGAAAAAAATATAAGCATCACAGCAGTTTGTTAGGCTGAATTGTAAATATATCTAACTCTCTGGGGTTTTTCAACTAAATCAGAAAAAAAAATTATGATTTCTGGTTTGGACATGGTTGCACAAAGATTTCTGGTACCAGTGTAATTTATCCTCCAAAATGCATGGGAATAAACTGTAGGTGTACTGTGTACTGCAGGCATGCCTGTGACTGTGTGATTTGTGTGTGTCTTACCTATGCTTGTCCCACGGAAGTAGTCCAAGAACAGCATGGAGACCTCCAAGCCAGCTGTATGATGTATAAGCGCTGACAAATCTTTCTGCAGTGGTTAAAAAGCCCCTGCCCCATGTGCCTTTCTTCCTCTAGTGTCTGTTCAGTAGCGTGGGAAGGTTCCTGTGCCCAATCTCAGCTGTTAAAGTCTGATATTCCTTCCCTTAGTAATGGTGGGTCTGTGCTAACTTGCTGGACTAAAGTGACTTAAGAGGCTGGTGGCATCGTTCGTCTGCTGCTGACTGTGCTGGGGAGGCGTGAACCTCCAGCAGACTCACAGCAGGCAGCTGGAGGTGGGAACCAGTACAGCCACACCAGCCAGGTCTTGTTGGGCAGACAAGTGTTTCTGCACAGACCATCTCAAAACCTGGTCCTGCTTCTGTGTGCAGTGGCTGAGGTTGAAGGAGCACCAAAGACAAGTCAAAACTGTCTTCGCCTCAGTGTTTTGTGTGCGTGTGTGTTTGGGGTTTTTTGTAAACTATTTTTTTTGCAAAACAGTATGTTTATTAACCGTATAATAGGAGAGAACATGTCCATGCAGAATCTGTTGTGTGTTCATGGTCTGAAGTATTATACTTTTTAACTGCTTACCTTTTTAAGGACAAACCAGTTATCTTGATGCAATACATGGTAGTGCCTGTAGCCTTAGGATCCCAATTTCTATTTACATTGATTCAGGAAGTTTCAGTGCTCTTTAGACATGCATCTTAAATATTCTTTAACCATCAGTTGTAATTATCTTGCAAGTCAGTAGCAGCTGCCTTGGTTTAAACACCTAGCTGCTCTACAGGAAAAAGGTGAATGAACGAAGTAGAAATGCTGCTAACTGTAAGAACTTTGTAAATCTAGGTAGAAACATGTATGCCGGAACTGGAGGAAATAATGTAAATTATTCATGTATTACTGTGAGTAACACCACCTCTTTCTCTTTGAGGAACCATATGCTTTTGCACCAATTTTAGCAAAAGTAGTATTGGAGTCTTACAAAATTACTGCAAAAATTTGTAAGTGGGGTAATTAACGTAGTCCTTGTGCTACTTAAATAAACATTGAGATCTCTTCAGTATTTTCATATGAAGTTCTATTTAGCAGGGCTTCATAGGTGTTGTTTATTTTTCCATTGCTTTCCTCTTTAGTATGAGAGAGGAACTTTGGCGAAGCGTGCAGTGGCGCTTCCCTCCACTACTGCTGAAATTATCAGGGCTTCCCGAGGAAGCTGTGCTTTGCCTGCGAGCTGTACTGCGGAAGATGGGGGCCTGTGGGGAAATTTTTACACAAACAGCCTAAGTCCTATTTTCAGAAGTTACTTGAGCATTTAAGATGCAAATCTTTTTAAAAGTTGATGTGTGTTAGGCTTCTAGAGCTGAACGGACATACTTGTAAAAGTCTTATATAAGTGTAAAAGTCCAGGTAAGTGGTTAGTGGGAGTTTTGGCAGCACATATTCACTTAATGCCGATTTAAATTCTTACAAGAGAGGAGCCACTAAAAGTCCAGTTTTCCTGGCCATGTCTTTAGTGCTTAGAAACCTAGAAAATCTCCTTTTTGAAACTCAGTTTTGAAAAAATAATTCAGAGTCCTTAAGTGCTTAAATGCTTTTGAAAAGTTATTGTGGTTGTCTACTTGTGTGCCTTCATGCAATGTGGGTATGTCGTTGCTGTCTCCTTTAAGCATTAGTTGGAGATGTGGATGCAGTTTTTTTTATGTGTATGTACATACAAAGGGAGGAGGACAAACTTTCAAGAATATATTTGCAAATGCGATCTCAAACAAAACACTCCTTTTTTTTTTTTTTTCCTTTTATTAAATCCTTTTTGATACTTAATATTCCTAGTCCTTTGTTGGCAGTAAAATAAGGGTAATATATTTGGACCCAAAGACCTTCTAGCCGTGACTATGGTGTGGGAACTGAGACACCCAGTGCCTTTCAAGACCCAAGTCCAATGTCTTTATTACCAAAGCATTCTGATGGTTGAAAGCTATATTCATTGTTTCAGAAACACTAATCTGTTTTATTAAGCAATGTTTTTACTTTCAAATATGTTCAACAGGCTTGTGGTGTTATTAAATCCAGAGTTATTTTCTTATGTTGATGTAACCTTAACATTTCTTGCTTTGTTTGGGGATGAATGGGATCCAGTTATTTGATGAAGTGTCTATTGGTAATATTTCTACTTTTTAATATATTTAATAGCTTCCTCTTTCCAACACAGCTGTACATATGGTGCTGTAAGAGACAGACTCAAGAGTCACCAGGGTATTGCAAAAAAGATATTTAATATTCTGCACAATGCTGAACCCTGTCAGCAATTCCCTAGTGCTTTTTTAGTAAGGAGGTATGAGAAGTGAAGGCTACCAGCTGATTTTGAATTCCTAGGAAGACGGTCGGGTGTGTGACATTTGGCTTTTTGTGTATTTTTTTTTTTATTTAATAATTTACAATTTGGAAGAAATAAATTTAAAAATTTACTGCAGCTTCAGAAACATTATGTTAGGGAAAAATAATCCTTTCTGTATGGCTTTTTTTGTTACTTGTACATCTCAAGAAAAATACTCTCTGCAGTAAAGTTTTCAGGCAGAGGCCTCATGATAGGATTTGCGCATCTTGTGTTCTAATAAACTTCCTCTGGCACAAGACTTAATGAAATAAAGCAGTATATTTACTAAAATTTGATAATGAAAATTTTGTACGTACCATCATGCAGTCTCCTTTCTCTTTCTTTCTGAAACTGACATTTTTTTGAATTCTTAAAAATGAGAATTCCTGGAACGGTTAGATCCAGATGTGGCTCAGATGGTCCATAACTAGGTCTCTTCCAGAGACTTCAGCCAAAGCATCTGCAGGATCGTAGTCCATTTTTTTTCTGTCTTAGTGCAAAAATGCCCATCACACTGTGCTAACTTTGTAAATTTGTGTCTCTGGCATCTCTGCTGTAGTTGGAAATGGACAGGCTCTTTTAACTTCTGCTCTTTTCTCCAGAGTTGAAAACCAGGCTCCAGATGCGGAGAGTTTTTACGGAGTTTTTTTAACAGTTCAAAAAGCTAGAGAGATACTGCTTTATTTGAAGTATATTTAGCATAACTTTTTATATCATAGATTTCTAACATGGTTTTTATTTTTTGCAGTATAATCATGTGGGGTTTTTTTGTAATTCATCCTGAGAAATACACAACAATTTTGGGGATCTGCTGTTGCAGAATAAATATACCTCTTTCGCTTTTGCAGTTTAAATGTAAATGATGGTAAATTATTGTGTTGTTTTAAAGCTAAATACATTTTTGTAATAATTTCAATTCAGTTTCAATTCATAGTTGCCTTAATCCTGCTGATAGTCTGACAAGGTGTAACATCAAAACAACTTTTTGAATTATAACAGAATAAAAAATACTCATTTACTGACTTTTCTTAATTTACTGAAGTATTTTTCAGTAGTTTTTCGTAATGACTTTGCTTAGGTTTTTTTCTCCTGTGTGCTAAATGAACACAGCAATAGAAGAACACGTTTCCGTTAGCTTTCTCCATGATGTTACTTATTTCATCAGCATTTGCTTTGTCCTTGTTGTTCTCTAATTCCAGTCTATTTATTGTCCATTCCTTTATTAGCTGTCCTGGAGAGCTAATTTTATTGTATGTTCAGCTGATTTAAGATGCAGCACTTGTCTGGAATGTTATAAATTTGAGGAGGGCAGGCGATGGTAGATGATTTTTTTCTTACAGAAATGTTGTTGGAGGAGATGTCTTTTATTTGTGACTTAATTCTCCTTCTCCCTGATTTCTATAATACCTCAACAAACACAGGCACAAATTGCAGCAGTGTTGTAAAAAATGCTTATTTAAACATAATACAGTGAAGGAATCTTGCCCTTATCTAAGATACTTCTCTGCTTGCATCGATCATATAAAATAGTCAAAAACAGCTGCTCAGCAAATAAACAAAAAGAATTAACGATTGACCATGATCCATACCCCTGTGTTGTAAGCTCTAATTCTTCAGTGCTGCTGTGCTTCCTGAAAGATACGGAAATTGTGTGACTTCTTCCCAGTTAATGTGAATTCCTTCTTGGGAGCCTTCCTGTTGGATATGGACAGGTTCCGCCTTTGACTGCCTCTGCTCTGTCCCCTCTCTCATCCGTAACAGCATAAGCAAGAGGCAGGCACTTGTGTAGGTGGCTTTAAATACAACTGGAATTATGAATTAGCAAACAACTAGTAAATAGATTGTATGTCATGGGCTCAGTGCTTGTTAATGAATAGTGCCTTCTTAAAAATAATTCTACAAAATGTAACACTTCATAAATATTATGTACTAATTTTGAGTCTTAAATTTAGTTTGAGCCAGAAAAATGCATTTTAGGTGATAAAACTCAATAGTACTGGAAATGACAGGCTGTAACAGCAATTATCAAAATGTGTCTAAAGTAAAAGAAAAAACTCCTTCCGTTCTAGTCAAAAGTGGGAAGAGTAGTAACTTAGAAGTTTGTTAAAGGTGCAGAAGTAATGAGCAGCCTAGAGGATCCATATGGATTTGTGCTGTTGCTTTTGTGGTACCACTCAGTAAAGGTGAAAAATAATGAAGGAAAGTTGGTAGTGAGGAACAGAAGAAAAACTTGGTTATGGGGGAAAAGAAAAAGTTGAGCCCAATTGTAGCTTTATGAGATTATAGCAGTATTTACATATTATCTAGTAATATACCCAGCATTTACATTTCGACAACAAATGCAAGCACATCCTCTGAGTAAGTCGTAATTCTGAGTCAAAGTCTGAGCACCATCTGGATTGAAATACTTCTCCATTTTCTGTGCACACACACATGGTTGCACACACGCCCAACTTAAATAACTGGCCTTCATTCTCCTACCTTCAATTACTTTGTTTCTAAAATAAAAGTAGTCACACATAGTCTTTAGCCAAAATAGTAAGTAATCTAAGACCACTTTAATTACTTTGATTCCAGTTGATGTTAGCTAACCCCTTGGGATGGGTGTTGTGCTAGGTGTAAGTTCCCATATGTTTTGTGGTATTACAATGTGACTCTGTAGTATTTATTTTTAAACTTTGCTTTGTGTACCTCATTTTGGTTGGTAATAGTATTCAAGAATGTCATCAGTTATTTTAATCAATAATTTCTTTTCTTCTTCATTTCCCCTCATATATGATGTAGCCAGTGGTCAGCCCCTTGCCCTAATTTTCCTCCTTACTGACTTTTTGGGGCAGTATTTCAGTATGGTGTCTGAATGATTTATCACAAAGCATACTTCTGCATTTTTCAAAGTGCATTTGCTACTAATGAAAATGTTAGACAGTTCTGGGCTTTGGATGTTGTTTTTTATCCATTTGCTGTGGACGTTTATGTTGATGGGATTTTGTGAAGCAAGTTTCTTCAGTGTATCTAGCTTGACCATAGTAATCTAAGATGAAGAACCACTTCTTTCCCACAACAGCTGATGGACATGTTCTGTCACTGAGATTTTGATGCTCTTCTGCAGGGGTATTTTTAGAAGTACCTGCTGGTGTAGAAAATTCTCATCGCTGTGTGGCAGATTAAAATTGCGTAGCAGATCAGGATGCTGATTTTACCTGTAAAATCAAGGTTAGAAGCCTTGTGGATGCTGTGATGATTATGTGGCCTTTTGCAGAATTCCTAAAGAAATTTGTGAATTAAAATCAAGATTGTGCAGAAATCTTTAGATGCAATCTGATTATTTCAGCAAAGCAAAATTAGATCAGCTCAATAAATGTTTACTGGCAGAGTGATGTATTTGAGAGGCAGCAAAATGAGTGGGAAAATTCCTTTAGGCTTTCCATCTTCAGCACTGGCAAGAAGATGGAGTCATAAGGTCATCTGTCATGCACAAGTTGAATGTGCTGGCTAGAAGATTTCTAATTCCTGTTGAAATTGGTAGACAACTATCTCAGTGATTTTGGAGGCTGTTAAAAGTTTTAAGTCTATAATTTAAATGTAATTAAAATTACATAGGGGTTTTTCTTACCCATGTTGTCAATCTGTTCTACTCAATGTCACGTCGTGAACAGAATGGGTTGAGTGATGCTTCTTCAAAGAAGAGAGAGGGCTAAGACTTGGAACTGTCAAATTCCGTGGCTGATATGGAGGGTAAGACGTGACATTGGCTTCCTGCTATTAGGCGAAGAGAAACAAGATACTGGTTTCAAAATATTTGTTGAATGCAGGACGAAGGATGCAATTAGAATAGTACAGATAAGCAAAAGTCAGTTGGAAAGCCAAGTTAATGGGGGAAAAAAATGAAAACAGAAAAAGGGGAGGAAAGTAACGGTTGAAGAAATGGTTTTGAAAACATAAGTATGTTTGTAGATTAGCTATTTAGATGGAATAGGCAGACCAGACTTTCGTAACTTGCTCATTTGTAGTAAATTCAGATTTTTTTCCTTCACTCTTCCTGTCAGACCTTTATAAAGGTAAAGGGTTCAGTACTGCTAATGCTACACAGTTTACCTTAATAGTATGCAGAAGATGGTTATTGTCTGTCTTAGAAATGAGGGAGTTGGCTTTTTGCACCCCTAATAGAGGCATGGCCAAAATTTTGTCATGGTTAGAAAATAGCCGTATTTCTTGAGAGAAGGGTTTAGTTTTTTGGGGCTGACTGGTCAGCAAGAATTTTCCTATTCAGCCTTGAACGTTGATCTTCTCTTGACGTGTTCAAAAACATTGTCAGCATACAGAGTGGCAATTTTATATAATACTTACAAAATAAAAATGATCAGAAACCTGTACAAGACAAGCAAAGCCCATTAGCACACTCAAAAACAGATGATAAAAAGAAGCAAGTGTTATTTCTGATGGAAACCATAGGGGAAAATTCAAAATTAGAGGGTGCATGGGGGTCGTTGTCCTACAGAACATTTGAAGGTGAGAGCAAGAAGTATGAATGTGATTCAGAAGGCAATAGGGCTTCCTTTGAAGTTGGGAAAATTTGCCAGACTTTGTACAAGGTCTGTTTAAATAAAGACTGTCTGCAAGACTGGATGTAATATTTGGTTATTAAATAAAAGGGCATCTGCTCTCATAAAAGCCACCCTGTTTTGTTCATGTATGTTATTGGCTATTTTCCTACTTTGTACAGGCTTTCTATAGAATAAGCTCATGGCAGCCTGACAAATGGAGCATTTATTGTGGCTAAAAGTACTGTAAACAAAACCAAAATAGCAAGTTTTATTGGCTTTTATAATACATTACAATTTTTTAAATTGGCAGTGGTATAGTGGAATTTAATATTTTAGTACCCAAACGTTGTTATCTGAAAACAGCGGACTTCATTTTCCAATTGTTTTTTCTATTATATACAGCACTGTTTTTCCTATTTGTTGCTCACGCCCATGTGTTGTAGAAACAGATTCTAATAAGAAACATTTATAGACTCAGTTGCTCATTCACGTGCAGCTCCACACAAATGCATTGCCTGCATTCGTTCTCATCTGTTTAAAAAAGTAATTATTTGCCTTTGAATTTGAAGAAAATCATGATTTGAGTCTGCTTCTCATATTGTCTTGTTATGAGCTGAAGCATATGGAACCTTCATTATAACTAAACCAAGATAAACTCTCCAAGGTAACAAAGAAACCTCCTTGAAAAGCGTATGAAAATTAAATATCTGTCTTTTTTACAAAGATTTGATCCAGCAATCGTTATTCAAATAGATATTCCACTGAAGTCCAGAGGAATTTTGCTGGAGTAAAGAGTTTATGATTAAATTCTGTTGGAATCACTAGTAGCATTGAACCAGGTCCCAGCAAGTATGAGGTCTAGTCCCTTGTGCCATTCTGTTATCTTCCTAAGGTAAGGAGAGTTTTCTTTGTTTTCCCAGCTTAACTTATTTTTAGTGTCAAGTTCTTCAAGGTCTACTTTGAAAACAAATGTACAAGCTACAAAGGCAATGTATTAGCTGTGTGCTGGAATTCTCTCCTTCAGACTTGGTGAATGTCAAAATAGCATGTGGAGGTACACAGTTAGCATGTGAGTACTGGTAGTGACACAGAGCGCTTGTTGATTCGTGATAAGAATGTCACTAATTGGGTGAAAGTAACTTTTAGAAGAAAAGGCTTTCTTCCACACAGCAAAAGCTTAAGAATTTCTGTCTCTATACTGTTTTAAAACAAGTGCAAGTGTCATATATCAGTTTAAAGTTTTGGTAATTCCTAAGTAGAAACATGAAAATTCAGCAGTCTTACCAGACATGCAGTATTAGTGTTTGAGACCTGTGAGGGAAGGGAAAGAGGCAGAAGGGGAATAGTTTTTTTTTACAGTCTTAGAAGGAGCCCTTAAATCTGAATGTCAAAAAAGTGAGGTCCTTTCTGCCTGCTAAACCCCTGACAACACTCATAAGCCTTATTTATATTTATGTTTAGTGTCTGTCTAAAGGAGTCATGGGGAGGACTTTCTCAGTTTCAGGGTGGGTTTTGGTTTGGGGTTTTTTTCTGCACAGGCAAGATCTATCTGTCTGAACAAGGATTTGCTCGTTATGGCTGTGTAGTGTTTTTATTTTTTTTAAGAAAATATATGAACATATTTTATTTTAAAGAAGAGTTTTGGAAAAAGTAGGCTATCTTCCAGGTTTTGTGATATTATATATCACAAAAAAAGATTTGCTTTTGGTTCTGTTGTGTGTGTTTTCTGTAACGATCCTATAGATGACTTAAAGTATTTCTGGAACCAGTTACTAAGAAGTGAAACATTATTAACTAAAAGGAAAAACGATCCATCTTCTTCAAACACATAACATATTTCAGGTTTTGCATTTCATTTAAAATACATAAATGAAGTTACCTCACAACAGAAGAAAAACTTTCTTCCTAAAGGCTTAATTGTCCTCCTGCCAGTTCAAACTTCTTGATCTACTGGTCTAGATTCATGTTGTCCAGTGCCAGGACAGAGAAGGTCTGATATTTTTTAATATTCCGGTTTAGTATGGGATGTAAAACCTTTTGGACATCACAAAGCAACAAAAGTCATAATATTCTTTATCGTTTCGTTATTTCTTTGGCAGGTCACTTTTAGAAGTATTTTCTCAACTCAAAAAATAGTATCTCTGCCTGAAAATTTGATTTCAGCTGTCACCTTTAAAAATACTTACGAAATCTGAAAGGAAATTGAGGGTTATTTTTCTCCTTTCCTGACCTTGTTTTCTATATTTGGCAGTATTGAATAATGTACTCATAACTGCATAATCAATTTTGCATCTGTGTTGATAGGCAATTTAATTTCTTAGTCTCCAGTTCAAAAGCTACTTCGTCATGATAATGCACTGTTGTGTTAGTATGTGTGCATGCATTTCTCCTGACAGTGGGTTTCAAGAACTTCAGCGGAGCTGGCAGATCTGAAATATGCCCTTCTGCCCTTTTTGAAATAGGAAAAGACTATTGAGGATGGGTGTGGAGAAGGGATTGGCTGTTCATTTAGGTGAAGCTGTGGAAGGAAGATTGAGCAGTAATTCTGGAGATGCTTCCATGGGACAATAGAGCACAATAGAGAACGAATAAGACTCTTGATTAATGATAAAGCCTTTGTTGGACCTGGCAAAGACACACACTTGGGTTTTTGAAACATATGATCACACCTTTGACCTCTTTTCAAGGAGTGGGGGTTTATGTCAGTGTTCCAAAGCCTGTGGAAGTACTCCTGAAGTTAATCCTACTGGTGACCTGCAAAAGAGGGGGTGGCTGTTAGATACACCTGGGTGTTCCTGTTCTGCCAACGGTGCTTGTGGAGTTACCATCAACATCGCTACCAGTTGCGGAACTGAAATGGTCGTTGACTGTTCAGGGCTCTCAGATATTTCTTTGCTAGGCTAGTGCAGTTGTCATAAATCTTAACCAGTGGTTAGAAGAAAGGGACAGGGGAAAAATATTTGCTAGCGTATAAACCTGGGCAAAATCAAAGGAGAAAAGATTACTCGATGAAATATTTGCCACGCAGTATACATTCAGGTAATATACATAACTGCTAAATAAAGGCCACTTGAAAAATATTATGTTCTTTTTAATAGCAAAATAAGATGTATTTGTATTTTTAATCAACATTGGATACAAATTCTGCTGAGCCCAAGCTTTGATGAAGTTCAGTGAGTTTCCACAAAGTTGATTTTGGCTCTCAAAAGAGGTAAACACTGCAAACAGCTTCACATTTGCTTAATTATTAAGTTTTCTCTTCAAAAACATATACAGACAAAAAAGTTTCTCAGTACAGGAATGTTTTAATTTTTTATATGGAATTTGGTTTTGATATTTTAAATTATACTTGTCAGATACGTTAAACAACTAACCAAAGTTTAATGGCTAGCCTCTGGAAAACACATCTTGCTCTTTTTCTCCTTTCAGGTGGTTTCACCTTGAGTCCAGACAAGGGAAGAGAACTAAAGACAGAGGAGAAATAAAGGTCAATATTCAGTTTATGAGAAATAACATGACAGCAAGTATGTTTGATTTGTCAATGAAGGACAAAACCAAATCCCCTTTTGCTAAACTAAAAGACAAAATGAAGGGTCGAAAAACCGATGGAACATTTTTGGATACATCCTCTGCAATCATCCCAAGTACTCATATACCCGATGCAAACGTTGAGTTATGTAGTGGTGAAGTACAAATGAAGTCAAAACCAAAAAAACCTTTCCTTTTGGGACCTCAGCGGCTATCCTCAGCTCATTCGATGTCAGATTTAACGGGATCGCATGTCTCTTCAGAAAAAATGAAATCCAGTACTGTTGGCTACTCTCATCTTTTCAGGCGTCAGCTAGAATCTTTTGGTTCAGTTGATGAAGGTGGTAAGTAAAGCTCGTGACCATTATGATTACAGCGTACTGCTATTAGAGCATTCAAAAGTCTGTTTCTTTAGTTTATGAAGCAATTACAAGGCCAAAAAGTTAAGAATTATTGCTGGCCCGGTTTTGGTGGTGGGTTTGCTTTTTTTTTTGGTTTTCACTTCCATTAGTTGGTGATAACTCATAAATTACTGGTTTTGAGCATATTGGTCATAATGTGGGGTAATTTAGCATTTATGAGAGTATGTTGTAGTGAAGCACTGCATTCTAGAGGGAACTCTAGGCAAAATAACATCTTGTGAAAAATGAAAATCTATTTTAAAAGTTGAAAACAATCACCAAAGTTTTAAACTTGATTTATACAAAGAACTGAAAATACTTTACATTTTTCGAAGTTATTATGCAGTGATAGACTACTGTCGCTTTCTGGAATGGCACACTAGTCATATCTATCTTCTTCGTAGAATTTAAGTTTTCACATAGGAAATGACAATTTGCTGTAGTGTCTATCCATAATAATTTCTGAACTACAAAGTTAAGGCCACAGCGGTTCATTTTTTTTAAAATAGCTACTCTGCAGCGTTTTGAACTGAGACTCAATTGCAAAGCTTCTAGACCTAAGCTAAAATGGGTTCTCTGCATGTCATAAACTATGATATAGTGTCTCATTGATAATATACTAATGACAGATTGTTTGCAGGGAGTCTGAAATCTCCACATAGAAGAACATTAAGTGTTGATACTTCTAAAATGAACCAGCTTGACAGCACAGTTGATGAAACTGCACTTGAAGCACAGAATGACCCATTTACCAATGTGAGTGCTTCGTTACCCCAAAAATTTGCTACACTGCCAAGACAGAAGAATCCATTTGAAGAAAGCCCAGCAACATGGGATCAAAACATAAGTCTGTTTTCCAAACCTGTCGAAATCAGGAAAGAAATTAAAAAAGAGAAAAAAGAGAAAGTTAGTCTTTTTGAAAGAGTGACTGGAAAAAAAGATAGCAGGAGGTCAGATAAACTTAGCAATGGGGGATCAGACAGTTCTACTGACTTGAAATCACCTAGTGCGTTTGGTGAAACTCATCAGGAGAGTTTTGATTATGATTCGACTAATCCGTTTATGACAAACTTCAAGCCTTCAAGCATGTTGCCATCTTCAAGGTAGGTTTTTGCTGTATTTCAATCTGATATCTTGAACGTGTTATATAAATGAAAATGTGAAGTGTTGAGGAACACAGCCTTTGTGATTTATATACGTTTATATCATTGCTTATCTTTCTAAGTAAAAGCTATGAACTTTATATATAGCTTGATCTTTTCTTTATTCATTTTGAAGTCACGTTTGTATTATTAATATGTACTGTGAATGTTCTTGGGTACCTGCATTTTTGGAAGACCTTGTTCATGCTTCAGGATAGGTTCTTCCTGAAAGTTGTCCGCTTTCACTGAACACTCATTGCTAATTATTACACTGCCCTAAGTTGGGTTTTTAGAGGGAAAGGTTTCAAGGCTAAAGAAAAATGAAATGGAATAAATAAAAGGGTGAAACAACTGTGAATAATGAGAACAAATCCTTTGGATATCACTATTTGGGAAAAAACCCAACATTTAGAGTCTGTATGTTAGAGCACAAGAATTAAAAACCATTGTATTTCTAAATGGGAGCACCCACATGGGCAGTTACCACACTTGAATTTGTTTGGTTCACTGTAGCTTTGCTGAGTTGCTATGTATTCAAGTCAGCGTACAAGGCAGCAGTTTGTGTTAAGCAGAGTGAATTGGGTTACGGGGCTGATAAGAAACTTTGATTTAAATAATCCATTTTGTTCTTTGTTTGTCAAAGTATACTTGTCCTTTAAAAAAAAAAAATAAATTGTATCCCACAGTTAGTTTCCTTTCTGGTTTTTGTTTGCTAGTCAGGAAGATACACTGTCTCTCTCTTTATATATATACATGTGTGTGTGTATATATATATATATAAACATATACACACACCCCTTACATATGGTGTTCCCAATAGATAAATGTTTAAGCAGTTAATTATTTAACATTTATTGATTTGCATTTTTCCCCCCTGTATATTAATGCCAGAAATTAACAGTCCATGTTTCCATTTAATGACTTAAGTTTGGTAGAAATTTAATTTAAAATCAAAATGCTTCAAACTTGAATTTTAAGGTTTTAAAATAAATCACAGTTTTAAATGGAAAACAGGATTCTAACAAACTTGCTTTTTCTGTCTGTTAATTCCTTAATGACACAGTAGTATTTTCTTAAAAAAAAAAGTTGCTTTTTGTTTTCTTGTTCTTTAAGATTTTAGAACAGTTTGATCTTATTGTATCCCAACCCAATTTTATTCCTAAGTTAAAATGCATGCACTCCTGATTTAAACTTATATCATGTTCTCAACAAAACTAATGATGAATGTGAATTTGATAAATGAACTGAAATGGAACTGCTATAGAAAAGATTTTGTTGCTAGAAGCTCAAACAGACTTCAGTGAATTATCTTCTCAGAATCTTCTATGAGTCAAGTCATTTCCTAGTGTCTTAAATAACATGTTTACAGACAGAGTCTTAGAATATTATTTATTTAATAAATGATTTATCCAGATTAGAGTAAGGTTAGGATGTAGCTTGGTTTGTCAGAAGTTAAACTTCCATTTAAATAATCTCCTTTAAAGAGAAGCCATTTAAATAACAATTAAAATTACATAGCATTTATTTTATTTTAAATGAAAAAATATTCAGACAGATGCTAGATACAAGTAGTGAGATCTTTTGAAGTTCTTGCATGCAGCAGATCTTGATAAATATAAATCTTTAGTGGTAATCATGATGGACTTTTTTTTTCTTTATTTTGTAATTAAAAAGCTCATCACAGTGCCCATTCAGAAGGACTGTAGTCATTTGTTCCCTCTTTGTATGAGCCTCTTTTACTAGTTCTTGACTTTTATGTAAACATAAACTTTTGATAAGACAAACAGATATTCTGTTATTTTCACAAAGCCAAAAACAGTAAACATTTTGACCTTTTCTGTAAAACAACTATTATGGAATAATATCTAGCATGCAATAATTTAAGTTAGAAGCTCTTGATTTTTGTATGCTCCAGTATTATGTTCTGTGAGAACCTTTTAGAATAAGTTCACTTTCTTTCAAATACGTCTTGTACAATGATTTTCTTTTGAAGTAGAAACTAATACAAAATGTGCATATTTAATAAGTTTACAGTTTAAGTTTACCTTTTATCTGTGGAGGATTTGTTGAATAGAATCCATTTTTAATTTTTCAAACTAGTAATGCTGTGAAGAAAAAATTGTATAAATCTGTGGGCACAAAATAAATGAGGTTGAGTAACAAATTCAGCATGCAGAAAGCATACACAGGGAATTTGGGTTTTGAGTTGTTTTTTATTTACTCAACATGCTATTAAGCTCTTTTGGATGGATACAGTTTCTAAAGTAAACCAGGCAGTATCTGTTTATTAATGTGTGTCCAAAATTAGTGTTCTGCTGTGGATGAGGAGTTTGCTTTGCAGGTGGTTCTCCCAGTTAACTCCACTTGGTTTGAGTGATGGAATGGTCCCGAGGCATGTGAACTGGATTACTTCCTGATGAAACTCAACTGGAAGATGTATTCCAGGAGCACATTGTAGCCACAAAAGGGCATTCAGTCTGTGGGACCAGGCTGGAGATAATGCAAAGTGGAAGAAAAGAAACCCCACATGAACCCTCTTCCCTACCCTCAAAAAAGATTGACCAAACTCGGCTCCTCCGTGTGCGTAATGTGAAGGTCAGGTTCTTAGCACCAATGAACCTATGTCTGTAAAGTGAGTGGGAGTCTTTTCAGTGACTTTAGTGAGCTTTGGGTTAGCCTCAAGTCCATCCTAATTAATTGTTTGGTAATGTTGACTAAGCAGTAATGATTTGCAGGGCAGCAGCTCGTAACAACATCACTAACTCATGGCTAGGTGAGTTGCAGAATAGAGTTGCTGAAGAGCCCTTCACCCAACCAGTCATTAAGTGCTGACGGGCTGTATGCATACTCTGGCACTAATTACTCTTACTTATTAATTGAAAGAATGATAAATACCTCTTCCACATGTTTCTCAGCTGCTGGTACAGAAAACATAGAAGTGGTTCAGCAACAGTTGTCCCAGGATTATCTGAAAATTATTATTTTCATTAATATTATCTATTATTTTTACTTCAGGCAGGTTTAAAAAGTATTTTGGAAAAGCAAAATAAACCTGCCTGGTTTGTGTATAATACTAGTTGTCAGGAAATCACAAAACATGGCCCCCTAATTTCTATTAATCTCTGCTCTGGCAAAAGCTTGTCTATGGCTTTGGTTAAATCTCTTAGTCTCCCTGCTCTTGATCTGTAAAATGGGGATGATATTTTGTTACCTCTTACGAATGCTAAGTGGAGAAATTAGTGTTTTTTTAAGGGGTTTATAGAGATGGTATTTCAGTATTACATAAGTGTTAAGATTAGGGGGGGTGTTATTGTCTGGTGTAGGAGTAATATAGATATTTATGAGCTGATTTCTTGACAATTTAAAAATGCTTCAGTCTCACAGTGAAACCAGAAATTTGCTGTTTTTGCAAATATTACAGAACCTGTTCCAGAGGATTTATATCATACAGCCAATGAAGAATTTTTAAGCACACAATATGTCTAGTATTTTAAACCAGCATTTACTAATAATAGTTTTGTCTTCTTACTTCTTAATCCACTGCTTTGAAACTTTTAGCTAATATTATCTTAAATTGCATTCATTCTTACAATTACTGCTGTTGTCATGGCTCTCAAGGTTAATTTGCAATCAGGAGCCACGTGGATTTTTGTATTGAACACAGTTAGAGAAATTGAGGGTACTCCTGGAAAACAAAGATTGTTTTGTGCCACGACCAAACCTTGTGCATCATTTCTCTGAAATTGTTTGTGTTTAGGAAAATACACTACAGTAGGCTAATAAACTGATGTGAAAATTTCTCAATTTACACCACTTGACAAGTGCTAAAAGAAAAGCATCTTTAATTTTAATGTGTTATTAGGACCTTTTTAGAGAGATTGTACAAGTTATTAACAAGGTCCTCTGAGACAGGAGACGGGTAATTAACAAGACCTACAGAAAGAGAGTTTAGGTAATTAACAAGATCTTAGGCACTGGACACAGGGAAACAAATAGTCCAATATTTAAAGCTGACAGGTTGTTACTAGTCTGATCGAGTTCCAGATCTGGGAAACTGAATTGATAGATGTTTGGGAGCTTTCTAAGAAACTTTATATGTAAGCGTGTGTCTGTGTATACATATATGTATAAATATACAGAGAAATGCATTTTAAAAACCCTTTAAAGTGGCACTTCCATGACCTAAGTACTGTTAAACTTACAGAAAAGAAGATAAAGCTTGTGTCTACATACTGGTTATGCTTTTATCTCAAGATCTGGCAAAAAGTATGTTGCATTCTAAGCAGTGTGGAAGATGGAATAGTGGAGGAGAAAGTGACGTGTATCTTACTAGGATTCACTGTAACAATATTTATTTATGTAACAATAGTATTTATTTTTTTCTGTGCTCTTTTATTGCTTCAGCTTACTTTAAAAATTGCAACTAAAAAAACCCCAAACAAACACCAACACCACCCCAAAAACTCAATCCAACCCTTAAACTCACCTATTTTGGATCTTTCTGCTTTGTCTACAAATTCAGAAATACATTTCTGAATGTGGTTATTTTCTTCAGCCTCTCCCTCATACTGTCATCACACGTAGCTGTTAGAGCTGCCTGCCTCTCCAATGTTGCCTGTTCCAAACAAATTAGTATCTGCAGTTTCATTTTTCCCTATGGATGTAATGTTTGAAATAAGCAATGTCTCTGCATTTTGATATGTTCATTACTAGATTTGGAAAAAAACAAACAAGTGAGGTGCCATGAAAACATGAGGCTCTTGATAACCGCAGTGTGTTCAGATCGTATTAAAGTCGAAAGAACAGCTGACATCTGTTAACATTTCAGCAAATACTAAAATCTTCTATGTGTGACAGTTAACTAGTTAGAAAAGCTTTTGCAAAATTATCGGTTTGCTCTGACTTTCTAGGTTACTGCTTGTCTGTTGAGCTGTTAGTAGAGCAGGTGCCTGTCTGTAGTCAACTGCCATTGTAAAGTAAAACCTGTTAGCTTAAACCACAGTGAAGAGAAGTTATTAGAGCAATAACTTCATCAAAGATAAATGACTGTTAAATGGTTTCAGTCTCACCTATTCCATACAATGTGCCAGAGACATAGTTACTGGCCACGGCTACATTGGAGTGAACCCCAGCAGTTGCCTGGTCAGATCAAAGGGTTGAAATGACTGTGTATTTCTTTACCAAGTAGGTCATCCTTTTCCAGTTTACCGTGCAACTTCCTATTTTTAATTTTCATGTGCCTTGTTCAAAAATGTTGATCTCTAACATTTAATTGCTTGTTTGCTAGAGTAATAAAGTCTATTCTGACATTTTAACGTGTATTTATTTCTGTTAGTGAAAAAATGACATCAGGTGAACTGTGATATTTTCAGAATTTTGTTGCTCCTGTCTGTGTTAGCCTGTCTTTAAGAGCAGTGTACTTCTGCATTGCTTTTCCTGAAATGAATTTTTGTCAGTTCTCTGCTGAAATTTGACTAGACTTACGTCTAGTCAACTGTGATTATCTATAGTCTAGGTACAATATTGATAGGCTATGACAGTGCTTTAATTATACTGTAGACTGTTAAAATTTGTTAATTCAGTGTGGTAAAGCTGTCAGTAAAGCGTTATTTCAGCAAAATAAACACATTACCGGCATGTGAAAGGTAAGGGGGAACTACAGAACAAGCAGAAGTCATGAAAGGATTCTTAGTCTGTTCTGCCAGGACTGCTGCATGTCATGAGAGAAGAATGAAATCTTTTGCAAAGCTACTACAAAGCAGTGGTCACAGTATTTGGGACATTACTGGAGTGGGTTGGAACAACCCATTCTTAGATAGATATTATAGGAATACCTAGTATTAATCTTGACTTTTGCAGACTCTTCACCAGCAATCACTTACTCCTAATTAGTTGTCCGTTTCAGGAACGTTGTTTTCAAAGTTGCAAAGTTCATCCTGCTGGCTGCATGACAACGTTTTTTTCAAGCTTTCATTGTCTGTTGGTGCACATTATGGCATGTGAAATTTTTTTTGAGTGGATGCACAAAGATTATTATCTCTACCAATGCGAAGTGCACTGCCTGTTCTATTTTCTTAAAAGAAAAAAAATATTAAATAGTTATATGCAGCCTCTTTGTTGATAAATGCAGAAGCTATGTAAAACCGATGCACTTCTTTTTTTCCTATTTCATTATAAGAAGACAAAATTAATGCTATTTTTTTTAAGCATTTAAAAACGTTTCTGGAAATTTCAATATAAAATTTTACTTTAGGGTTGATTGATTGTCTTTTCCAATCTAAATGATTCTGTGATTTTTTTTTTGGTTGACTTACAGATCTCTAATACTAAGGTATTCTTATGGAAGTGCTGGCACAACTTTTAGTATAACAGTTCTTTAGTGGTCTCTTGAGAATAAAACTTCATTAGTTTTTTAACCACAGCACAACAGCCTAGTGAAAGGAGGAATATTTATATGCTTTAAAATATTAACATTTTATGTAAAACTGTTGTTGTTTGTTTCCAGAAACTTTAATTAAAATTCAGTTGAGTACACTGTGTGAGATCGGTTTTGATTTTAGAATGTCTTGTAAGTCCTGAATAATAAAAGAATTTGCACAAGTAATGCGTCCAGCAGTGTGCAAGTACAAGTGCCATTATTTTAAGATACTTATATTTTTGGAAGGAAAAGGCTAGCATTCTGATAGAGCTCATGAATGCAGCCCTGTATGCCTCCACTTCCCTTGATCTGTCTCCGCTTCAGAACTGGTCACCAGCTTGTTGTGGATTCAGATTCATATCTGTTTTCAAAATGAAGGTGTTCATACATAAAGCTAAAATTTTGTTAAATTCTTTTGAGTTGTTTTAACTCAAAGCTGCTGTGCTTCTAGGTAGTTGCATGGTTGTGTTTCTACTGCACTAAATGTGAAATATATGTGAGCCACAAGAGAAAAGGCTGCTTCCTTGAAGTGTGTATTGTTCAGGACCATTATCAAGCCCTGTATTCTGAGACTGTACGTTCTTTATCTCACGGAAACGTCTGCCATCTTTAAAGGGCTCTGTAGAGTGCAGCAGTATACTCATGAACAGACCATTTCCAGAGAAGTCTGTGTAAAGCATGTGTAGTTTGAGAAAATTATTTGCAAGGGAAGTGTGCCTTATGTTCAAAGTTCAGCGGGTTTGGTCCAGTTTCTTAACTCCTGGCATGAGACTTTATGGTAATGTTAAGAAAATGGAGTGATAGCAACAAAACCTGATACTCCTTTTGTGTCCTCCTGGGGTTACACAAACTCCAGAAGGCCATGGAACATGGCTTGACAGCAGGACAATTTATATAGTGAAGTGTCTTAAGTGATGTTCCCCAGAATCTGATTGTGAAATAAATGGTAATATGCTTACTCCATACTTGCTTAGCTGCCAGACATGACAGTCATTCCTTCTCAGAGTATAAAGTGATGTCTGCATTGCCAGACACAGCAGGCTAATAATATTCTATGGAAAGCAAAGTTTCTGAATTTCATTAACTGTATCTGATTTTATTAATTTCTTTTGTTTTTCTAGTACATTGGTAATAACTCGAATTGCATCCTAATATTTTAAGGTTTTGATATGTGTTGTGAGAATTCAAAGAAAAATGCATAAGCACTGTAATAAGAATCAGTCCAAAGACTGAGAAATAGTAATATTGCAACTCCGATGGAAAATGAACATGGTAGAGCTTTGCTAATTGCCTGTTCAGAGACATTCCATATTAAAGGAAAAAAAACTAAAAACTCACACTGAGCTTATTGATATAGTGGATATTTTACAGGATGTCAAGTTAACATAGAAGATTTCAATACTTTGAATAGTAATGATTAATGCAAATATCCTAGATTTAATTTCTATTAGTATACGGTACAATGATCATATAACTGATATGAATAGCAAAAGATAAGTAAAATGCTTTTGCTCCTTAAGAAACTATGCTTTCCATACAGCATAATTTAGGAGTGTGACTCCCATTCATAATGTTGTCAGAGTAAATGGTTCAGGCACTAAAACATTTAAATCACTTAGAGCAGAGATTTTTTTAAACATTGTTTTAATCTCTGGGCATTTAGAAGCTAAATATTTAAGCAACCACTAGACCTAATGTTTGAATGTTGATAACTACCATTAAACTTCAAAAGACAAAATTACAAGCTGCATTCATAAACTTGAGCTTGTGATACATCCTACGCTCGTCTCCACTGTGTTGAAGTTTCTATACAAGCTGCAATTAATCGACACGTAACGGCAGTATTTAGCTGCCTCATAAAAAATAGGTGTTATGAAAAAAAAAGTAAGTTTAATGTGGTTCTAATGAAATATATTTAAATAGGGAAAATAAGAAAGTATAAAATAATATGCTTGCTATGATTATGAAATAGTCATTCAAAACACTGTACAGAATCAGCATTGCAGTATGTTTGTCTTCATTATTCTTATACTATTTTTATTTCTCATCACTTTTTTCCCCATAGCAACATAGCCATAGGAAAGGGTTCTCATCTCGGATAACCTAAACTGAAATCCAAACTACTAAAACCCCAGAAATTCCGACAAACTTTATTTATTATTCAGTAAAAATGTAATATAAAGGAAGTTACTTCCCAAGCAACTAAGTAATGGATATAATTTAATCTGGTAAAAATATCTGATATAAAGTAACTGTTAAGGAAACCAATTGAATTTCCAGATGAGTGAAATGGGGGATGTGACTGTTTGCTGTACTAGATCGAAGGAGTCTGTTCTACCTATAGTGGGGTAGGGGGGCGATGTAGGAGTTGGTGGCTTGCATGGTCAGCGTCGCCTCCCTGGTTGTACTGCAGCTGATTTTGAATCTGTGCCGGTGTGATTTACTTCCCTGTGGCTATTTCCTAACTTTCTCAAAGGTGATTGGAGTGAATGAACATTTAGTAGTTGTAAGAGACAAAACTGTTAAAAATCATTATAGGACCTGGGATATAACCTTGAGGCATACAAGACTCGGTGGTGGTGGAGAGGGGGGCTGCTTGTGCTGTCTGGGTAAGTGGGAAAGGTAGAAGATGCTTGCTTTCTTGAGATGATGAGGGACACCGAAGCAGGAAGGTGGATGAACTCTTTTCAGTGAGCAGGAGGAGGAGTAGTCAGGCCAGTTTGTGTCGGTTGAAAGATATGTCCGTGGGAGGGTGTTAGACTCAGACATAACCGCACCTGGGAGTTACACAGCGTTAATGACGATGAGCCAGAGAAACTCGGTTTGACTGTAGTTCTCAGAGTGAGTTGGCAGAAAGTCCATTTGTTAGAAAAGAAAAATCTTTTTACTTGTAAACTGAGCAAATTTAGTTTGGGCATAAATGAGAAACAATAATTGTAGAATCCCACAGTGCCAGTTTTTTGCAATCGCTGTTCACAATAAACTGCACTCAAAAAAAAAAAAAAAAAAAAAAAACAACACCCAAAAAGAGAAACTTTTTTTCCCAAGCTATGAATAGTTTTTTTGCGCTTCCATAGCAAAAGTTCCCTGCCAATTTATCAAACCCTGGGGAAAAAACAGAGATGGGACTATAACTAGCACTATCAGTATGAACTGTGATTGTAACAGTAAAAAAATGACATTATTTTTTATAATTGCTTAGATCAGTGATTTCGGAATGCTTTTACGAAGTCAAGAAAACGGCTGCTCGAAGGAGGCTTACGATGGTTGTACAGCATGTGGGCTGTAGTCCTAGAGGCATGTTTTCTGTAAGCTGTTACCAGTAATCAAGTGAGATGGTAGCTTTAGGGGTATATTATTGTGATGAAATTTAAATTAAAACATAAACACTTTCATGAATTTCAGTACACCAAACATGCAACTCCCCCAAATGTACACATTCATAATTTTACAGTATTTTCTTTTGAGGTATTACATCGTCCTTGGACAGTGAGTTATGGGTGCAACAGTGAGAGCCTGCATCTGCTCACGCTCACCTCGGTCTGGAAGCACTGGCAGGAAACCCTGTGGGGCTCAGTGGGGCCGTGGAGCTCCCACCTTACAGGCAGACAATCTGATTTTTAAAAATGTTATATGCAATCTCAGCACCTGTTTCTTCCCTGAGAAACAGTAAATTTTCCACGTATCTCTTTAAACTATGAGTAAAGGTATTCATGGGGTTTGGGTTTTTATTGGGGAATATTTGGTTTAATAGTTTTTCATTTTTTGCAAGTATATTCAAATTGCTTCATGTAAAATACGCAGATGTGCTCTTTGGTAATTGCAGTTAAAATGTCCACGTTAGAGAAACAATTGCAGGTTTTTTAGCTGAAAAAAAAAATAAATAAAATTAGGCTGTATTGCCAGTGATTTATATTTCTAATTTTCAAACGTAACTTTTCATAGTCAGAACTGCTGCTTTTCTTTTAAGCTGCTGCTATGAAAAAAGAGGCCTAGAACTTATATCACAGAAACTATAAAGTCATTCAAGGCAATGAAAGTTCTTGCTTTTTTAACCTTTCAGAAAGTCACTCAGTTGAGCAGTCAGGCTGTATTATTCTATATCTTGTCTAACATGAGGAAACAGTCCCAAAAGAAAGATATCCCAAATTAACGCCACACTTCGTTAAATAGAGACATTCTTGGTTTTCACCAAGCTAATTCGATCCAGTTCAGTTAACTCTTTTTTTTTTTTTTTTTTTTTTTTTTGTACTCGGATCACGAAAGGCAGTCATGAATGAAGCAAGTTCATCATGTGTTTGACACATCAGTGTGAAACTAAAAGGCGGGCTGTGAGGGAGGGTTCCTGCCTTTAGCTTTTTAGACAATACCCGATGAAAGAGGCCCCTCATTCAAAACTGGTCTCCAGCAAACTAAGCAGGCTGCTGCGGATCACTGTTACAAACAGGTATAATGGGAATTAGCCAGAACTTGATTTGTCAGACACCTCTTGGTTTCTAGTTGTGACTGTTGGTGTAATCCAATCTTTATCCAATATCCTCAGTCCAGCAGATCGTTCCCAAGACTTTTCTATGAGCAAAAAAACTGCCTTCTTTGGAAATGAAAAATAATGTACAGAATAAAAATTCTAATGTAAAAAATTGTAAACATTTTTTATCAGGTTTTATATTTTATGTAATATGCATTTGTAAATTATGTCCTTTCCACTTCTATACCATGAAATATATGGCTTATAAATTCAGATAGCAGAGCGATGAACAGTCACAAAATACATGTTCCTTACTTTAAACTGCCTTTAAAATAATAAGAAAGTGTAAATATATTTTTGTAACTTTTTGCATTATTCTCAGTCAAATGCCACCCGTGACAGCCAGTACATGCAATCTGCCTAGTAGTTTCTGTCATGTGAAAGAATGTCTGCTGTGATGCTACCAAGTAAATAGTATTTGTGGGAGATATCAAAATTCTAAACACATTTTGAGAGTTTGTTTTCTCTCCAAACTTGCTGTAGCAAGTACATAAGAGCATAGCAGCACTGATTTTTGAAGATACTAGCTAATAATTACAGCGACCTGAGACACCAGTAGGCCTGACACGTAGGCAATGGCTGTTTTTATCAATATCAGTTGCACTTTTGCAGTTGAGGAAGAAAAAAATCTCAACGCAACAACATCATGAAACAGCTTTGGTTTTTGGATATGTGGGATAATTGCTAGGTTTATAAAATAATAGATTATTTACTCAGTTTGAAGTATGGAGCAAATGGTGCTGTCCTAAGATGGCTTTTCAGCTCTGGCTTGAGCTGATGATCACACTGGAATTTCTAAAAAACCTTACTCCTCTAGCAGCTGCCATGAAAGCTGGGAATACATGCTAGTCTGCAGGGGTTTTGTTAACAATCTCATCCCTGTTTCCAGTCTATTTCATTTAAAGTGCCACTTTTTGCTTAGAAGCTCAAGGTAAGTCTAGAGATAAGAGAAGAGCTAGGGAAGCCTAATCAGTAATACCCTTTCTTGCATTTCTTAATTATTAAAATCTTATGACAAAAAGAATATGGAAAATACAAAAAAGTATGAACAACTAATATATTAAAATTTCCATTAACTTTGAATATTTCCCTACTTTTCCTGAATTCAACAAGTCAAGAAAACAATCATATTAAATATTTTACAGCTATGTGCCTCATTCAGTAGTGTCTTCTGGTAGATGTTTTCGTCAGCTAAGTATGCACCGCTAATATTTGGGGTTTTGGTTTTTTTTCCACAGTTTTAATACAAATCCTTCTGGCATTGAAGACCTCAGGAAAACAATGGTGAGTTATGAGGTATTATGGAAAGCCATCAGTAAATGCCAACTAATTGGCACTTGACACAGGATAAGCTATTAATCTTGTTTAACCTCTCATAAGGAAATGTTGGGGGTTTTGTTTTTTCTTTTGACATATCCAGAAAATCTAATTAGGAAATTACAGGCTTAATTTAAATTTGGAAGTAAAGGAGAGTTTTACACTCTATCTAGTGTACTTCTGGTATGATGATGTAGAGAAGAAGGGAAATATCAGATGTTTGCACACAAAGTAAAAAAGAGAACTGTTGCTTTGGGGTATTTCGGATGACTCTAGAGGTAGTAGTCAGGTGAGGAACTCTGCATTAGGCAGTGATGTATTAATTGACCTAACAGGAGTTTTCTGTCACTATAGTTGGAGACCTAAAGACAGTCTTTAAATGGCAAATCAAAATGTAAGTAATGAACTCATACATTATAGGAGTAATAATGCAAAATAATAAATGAACAGCCTCTCAGTAAACACTAAAAAAAGAAATACCTGAAGTTGTTACTCAAAATATTTTTTTGACTCTAAAAGAACCTAGAATAAATTGTGTACTAAGAAAAGACAAAAAAAAATCCACAGATTTCCTATGCAGCGTCTTTTGTTGGAGGAAAATACAGTCTTACTAGAATTTGTTCTGTGAATAGATAAAATCTTTAAAAGTGGGTTTGTTTTCAATCTTTAAAATATATAGAAAACAAGTTTCACAAGCAAATATGACTTTGTACTGTTTGGGTTTTTTTCTGGTTTATGTAAATGCATTGTAATAACATTTGATGTTATTGTAAATGCCCAAGTTTTTATAATGTAACTAACTGGTGGGAGATGTCAGAGTATATGAAGGCTGCCTTTGATCAGATAGTAAACTGAATTCTACCAGGCGGTTACTTAATCTCTGACAAAAAGCGACATCAAAAAAATTGATTCAACTTAGCAGCTATTGTCTGTAAAGTAACCATAATTACAGTTTCTATGTGCTTGCAAATACACTACCTCAAATCATGTAATTTATTGCTGGTAAAAGCATCTGTTTAATTCTTTTAAGAAATAAGATGTGAATTGTTTTATTTAAAGGATTTAAAGGTGATAAAAGAAATCCTTGATGATTTTTGTTTTGCAATACCAGCTATCCTAAATGTCAGTTGTAGGATTATGAGGTGGTGCTCATTTAATACAAAATACAAATTAGGTGGAGAAGAAAATATATCTCAACCATAGTTTTGAATTAAACCATTTGATTATTATTTTTTCAAATATTCAAGATTGCTTTCTAAGGTGTTCGAAGTAATTTATTATTAGGTTCTGCAATAATAGCCCTCACCAAGTTATTATATTTCTTCCTTGTGCATCACATTTAGTAATTATGTTTGTATGTCTTCTACTCTGGTGCCAACACCTGTCTCTGAAAGCAGTGTTTAAATGGGAGCAGTAGCCAGTTGAAAGGGCGGTGTGAGCTCTTTAAGGCCTAATTAAGAACTGAAAGGAAGATGAACTAAGTAGGACAAAAGATGTGAAAGTAGCTTAGATGGTATTCCCAGAGCAGAATTCCTCATTAGAACAATAAAGAGATGATCAGAAATTGCCAAGCCTTCATTTTATCTAAGTCCGTTTCCTCTGGCTGTCAGCGTGTACCCCAGTAATATTCTGTAGCTGAGACAGTCATTCTTCGCACAGCTTATGATTCAGAATTTTTTTCCCGTAATAATTCATTATAAGATTAATGTTTTTTATCAAAATTTTAGTATCTGTTTTTGTAAAGATATAGTTGTTCCTTGCACATTCAAGTATCGCTTATTTGCTCAAACGGAACATTTAAAATCTTCTTTAACAAGCTTTATTTCCAAGTCCTAACATCCTTTAACTGGAGTTTTCTTGTGTAATTAATGTGATAGGTTATTCCCCCCTCCCCCCCCCCTCAAGATCTATATGGAGCATGTGTATGACAAAACATCTTTAAAGCATATGTATTACGCACAATTTTCCAGTAAAGTTTATATAATAATCGAAGACATCATTGCCTCTTAATTCCTGTTCCTTTGTCAAATCAGAAAATTAGGGAAACACTGTGTTTTAGACATGGAAGTGTTAATAATCTTATTTAAAAATTTAGTACCATAAAGAGAAAATTTTATTTCCATCTTGTAGAAGAAAGTGTGCTAAAAATACAATGACCACAAAGTGAAGTATAGTTATCTTTTCTATACTTGTTGGAAATCAATTACCGATTTATAAATTTCAAGTTAACTGTTTTAATAAAGTGGGAGTTATTGATCACTTACAGTCTTGTAACTTGGTAGGTTTCAAATACTGAATACAGGTACATAAATGTGACATTAAATATCTCAAATGTAGTGAGAAACCCTTAAAAGCACATATTTTTGAGACCTACTGTACTATAATTGATGGAGAGAGGCTGATTGAGCTGTCGTACTTCAGCCTATTGCACCATCATCTTTAATTAGGCTTATTTGAAAACTTTGCTCACGTGTATTTTAATGATTCAGCATATGCCAATGTGCAAATATGGAGCTGCATGGAAAGAAAAGGAATGGAGCATGGAAAGGGAATTAATATGACTTTACTGTGTTGTTTGTGCTTGGTAGCTGTGCAAGCTTTATTATTTTTAATGACAAGTTTCTACTGTAAACAAAAGCTATCTTGTGTTCTTCTTCTGCCCTGTTAGAGGTGCAGAATTTGAAAGATTAGATTATTTTTCTTAATTAGAGGTTCTGTATCTTCCACATGTCTCCATTTCTGAATCAGATAAAACTTCTTGCTTAGCATGTCTAACTGTGCTAGTACTTTTATAACCCAAATCTCACAATCTTTTTCTCAATTAAGCATTTCCAAATTTTTCATAATCTGGTTACTTGAAGTCATAGCTAATCTTGACACAGAATAAGACATTGTAGTTTATAGTATTTTGGATCACTTGTTGCCTTTTGTTAAGGGGACTAATTTGTCCATCTCTGCTAATACCTGCATTTGCTGAGTTGTCAGAAATTTTTACAGAAACAATTATGTTTTCCCTACTGCTTAATTCTGGGCCCCTCCTGCATCCAAGCAGGCAAGCAGGCTCTTTCAGTAGTACACATTTCTGTCGTAAGTGCTCTGGTTCAAACAAGATGCAGCCTTTTAGTTTCACCTAAAATTTTAAATCGAAAAGTTTTGTTACATGATCTTGGCCAAGGCCTGGAGAACCACTGATGACTAAAAATACAATATGAAAGACAGATGAGGGCTGATGTCATTTAAAGCTAAGTAAATGTTTTGCTGTGATACGCTCAAAAGGCGAGAACTTGGGAGAGTTACAGCGGGACTTGAATTCTCAGGGCTCTTTCTCTTGTTCTTCTGTAATGAAGGTTTCCCAAAGTGAACCTGCTAATTGTTCTTGTGCTTACTGATCGGTACCGTCATTGACGGTGTATACATCTCACTGAGAACGGTATTTTTTTCTGAGATGACAGTTTGGGAAACTTCAAACTGGGCAACCTGTCTCCAGTTGTCTGCTCCAGTGGGGGAGTTGGAGGGAAGAGCTCTAGAGCAAATGGAGGTGTGTTGCCTAAGGAAAGTTGCTTCTGTCAAGAGGTGCATGTGAGAAACATATGGAAAGCGATAACCCATCAATTTGTCCAGAACACTGAACTATTTAATAAAATCTCTTGTTTTTCTTAAACTTACCTGTAGGATGGAAATCCTTTTGACGCCACTGCAGGATACCGTAACCTTACTTACGAAGAGGTTTTGCAGGAGCTGGTGAAGCATAAAGAGCAACTTAAGAAGAAGGACACCCATATTCGTGAACTTGAGGATTACATTGATAATCTTCTTGTACGAGTAATGGAAGAAACACCTAGTATTCTCAGAGTGCCATATGAACCTTCTCGAAAAGCTGGCAAATTTTCCAAAAGCTGAGACAGCAATACTTGATGGTACTTTCTGCTGAATACAGTAGTGGAAGGAAATCACACATTAACTTTTCAACTTCTGTTTATTTCTTTTCTCCTAAGAAATTTCAGGAATCAAGGGAGGACAGGACTATGGCACGGGGCGGGGGGTTGTTTGTTTTTTACTCCAGACACTAGCAGGGACTGCCAAAATTAATATTCTGTTAGATTACCTGAATATTATTATTTTTCCTTTTTGAGAACACCTTTAGGTACAGAATGGTTATGGTACAGTTAATAATACACATTAAATATGTTCATGCAGTTTATGTAATAGCTTAGTGTTCACCATGTGGCAGTTTCAACTGGGAAGCCTGTGCTGTTATGAATGTTTTCTTGACTGATTATTGGTATTATGCAAATATATCGATTCTGGTATTACAGCATGCCATCAAGACCACTGTTTTCAAGCCAGTGTAGTACACTTCACTAAACCTACATGTGGTTTGTTGCAATGGAATGTAGTTTGTTCTACACATATTAGAGGAAAACAGTGATGCACAGTCCTTGCAGAGTAAATGCTGTGTTCTATACAATGTGCTTTTTGTATAACAGTGTAAAAAATACCATGCCATTCCAGTAATGGCACATGCTGGAGTTAGTTATTTTACACTTAAATGCTGAATTTTGTGTATAATTATTGAACTTTGGTAGTGAGCTCATGACATAAGGTTGTTTTGAGGATCTTTTTTGTATGAAGTTATTGCATGCCTTTTTATATGTTAAAGTACTTTGAACAGTGTTAATAGAGTCGGAGGTAGGACTGGAGGAAAGTATGGAATAAAGATATGAATACTTTGTTCAATCAAAGTCTGCTACAGTAAAAATGTAGGAGAAATGAACAGAGTGACTTAAATAGACATAATTCAAAAAATACATAACTGACTCAATTTAAGGTTGAGTTTTACATGATACATATCTGTCTTAGTTTTTTTTAATCTTATGACAAGGAAGTATATGCCTTTAGAAATAGGCTATGTTGCTTAAAGACATACAAAGTACTTAGAAAGGCTTTTGATTTAAAAAAAATCTGTATGTGTGTAAGTACTTCTAAAAGTCAGTTTTCACTGAGGCAAGTGAAAGAATGTAGTAAATGTCTTCCTGATCATTTAATAATTGTAAAATGACATATGAAAAAGGTATCTGTTATTCAGTAAATTGACAAAATATAGTGATGAATGTATAATGGGAAAATACTATAGGAGAAGAATCCTCACAATATTAACATAAATAGATATTTTAATTTTCTTCCTGAGAGTCTCAATTGGATTCTCTGTTGCTGTGAAACAGTAAGATGATACTAAAATAAGGTACAGAGAATAGAGAACTGTCTGTCTTTTCCTCCTCTTATTTTTCTACACCTGATCTGTTTGGGTTTTTTTCTTATAACACCATGTAATCACTGTTGCTGGGCAGGAAAAAAATTCTAAAATTAAAATCCAATTTTTTGTTGTTGTAAAAGATCTAAATATGTTTTCATTTTTAAAACCACAAAAAACAGTAATATCTTGAATAATTATGACCTGGAGAAGTTGGAAAAGTTCTATTATCTGAATGCTTTTGATAATGTTAGTATTGTATGACAGCACAGAATTATTCCTGTTAGAAAAAAGTACATCTTTGTACAGTTGTTCTCAGATTTCATTTACTCATACTTGGCTTTTTCTTCTTCTCTTCTTTCTTTCTTCTTTTTATTTTCTTTTTTATTATCATTATAATTATTTTTTAGCAACTACCTCCCATCTCCCTAGTGCTATGTCCCTAAAACATATGCAGTTTGAGTGTTCCCAGCCCACCGTTGGGATCCCTTAGCATAGATCATTGTGCCTGGATGGAGCCTGAGTGATTCAAGCCCCACCTAATTGTAGTGCTCTGCATTTAGACATTTGCAGCGCAGCAACGGGCCCACTTATCAGGTAATCTTTCTTTTGACAACCTAAGGATTTATCAAGTCCAGTACCTCATAAACCACGTGAATGTTCTTTTGACCCACTTAAGATCTAAATTACTGTAAATTTATTGTAATATATACAAAGTGCCAAAGGTTATGTACTACATTATGGTACGTTTACTGTTGGAAGTTAGGTTTTGCACTCAATTAGATTTTAATTTCCTAATTACACCAAGATGTATTTCAGTTACTCAGTATTTCCATAAAAGATCTTAAACATTTTCAAATGTTTGGCCAAAGCAAGTGGTTTTCTCATATTGTTAATGGGGAAGTGTTGTGCAATTGTTTTGAATTCCACAGTCATTTTCAAACTAAGTGGTATGAGACCATCTGTAGTATCTCCGATGATTGAATCATACACACCAATGGGGTTTAACAAATAAACTAACCAGAGAATATGCTCCAATGACTTTTCACTTGCGAGCCAACTTATAATTATTAAAATGAAACTCTACTATATTTAGCACCTCTGAAATCACTCCTTTTAGAATGTAAATGTAGAATATCAAACTGCATAATTGACTAAAAGCAGATCATTTGACATATTTGCATACCAGGAACGATAAGCAGATTAAAGGTAGCGAAAAGATCAATTTTTGTGCATTAGTGGAGAAATTTAGTGAAGCTTTGAATGTGCTATCTAGTCTTTATCTGATCTGTAAGTGAATAAAAGCACCTTTTGTTTCTAACAGTTTGTCAAGAAAAAGGGGAGAATGACATGCAATTTAGGACAAGGTAAAGTTACTAAGAGAGGCAGAATGGGACATTTACAACTATGAAAATATTTTTATAGAGTTCTTACAACTAAAGATACAGGCTACTTTTGGAGCAATTCTGGAAAGATTACATGCATGTAATTTTCTGCTTAGAAAGAAAATTTTAACATTTTTCTATATTTTGAGATTATTTTTGCAAAGCATCTTCACCCCAAGCGTATTTTTTGAACCATGCAGCTTTTGAATGAAAACATTTCATACAGAGTCATTTATATGTTGCGAACAAAGGAAATTCTGTTTCTGCCATAGGATAAAATTGTAAACTTTCTTGTAGATCATTTTAAAACCACAATAACATGCCACTTACAGTCAGTCTTTCTTGCCCTTTGAAATGTAGGGATGAAACTTTTGGATATCTCTACATTATTTTGATTTCTTCTCTCAAAAATTAGCATTTAAGTTCATCCATGCACACACTGTACTTTGAAGTTATCCTTTGAACACCTCTGCTCATAGCCATGTATTTTACTTACTTTAAAGAACAAATATCATGGCCATACTTTAATGTTGTAAGTAATATAAACTTTCTGCCATTCCAGAAGGATGTTTAATATTTATGTATGTTACCTCTTGCTGCTGTATTTTATGTTTAGCTTGGTTTTCCACCTACTAATGAATGTAGCATTCTCCCTAGATTATACATAACTACATTTATTGCTGCTGGCTCTGTATCAAGAACTATTTGTAATTTTCCAGCTGTGAAAATGTTGCCTTGCATTTAGGAAGGTTTCATGATTTGGGGACCTAATGAAAATCATGCTCATTAGGTACTAGGCTGCAATTCTTTCTGTACAGGATGCCCCTTTCTTACATGCATCTTAAAACAAACAGAACTGCTGTCTTAATATGTTTACTGCTGCACTGGAGGTTTGTTTACACTTCCAGCTTTAAAGAAAAATTATTGTCCTATATCAAGTATGTAAAGTAAGCTCATGCTTTTTTGCTCTTTATGTATCCATTACTGTTGTAGATACGATAGAAGCATTAGCTGTGGGCTTTTAAAATGGTGATATTTAAAGCATGTTGACTAACTTCCTCTGTTTGAAGTCCACGGTGAAGGATTATAGCACTGCTGTGTTGATGATGCTAGATTTAAGGGTCTGTCAGCACTTTCAGTATGAAACCCTGTTTTCAGGGATTTATAACTTCTAAATGTAAATACAGTCACTGGAAGTATTTAATATGCAATAGGTAGCACTTTAATCTGTTTATGAAGGCTGTTGAGATCTGTTTCTGAAGTCATGGGTCTCCTAAGGCATGGTGGGCATTTGCTTTATCTTTCATAATTTTTACATGGAGGAAGCCACTGGATGTTACAAATGGTAGAGCCATTCCTATTCATCTTAGAAGCTTCCAGATGTCTTGTATTACAACATACTCCAAAAAGCTGAAGATCCAGGTTATATAGGAAGTCTGTAAAAGATATGAACATTACTTATAACTTAAGAGTTGATTTTCGTCTCGTGCAATCAATGGTAGTTTGTCTACATTAAATAATGGTACAGAATCACAACTATATGCACATGTGAAAACTATAAACTTAGAATGCATGAAAAACTTTTTTTGTTTCATTGTTGCAACTTCAACTCCTTTAATTTGATTAAAATGTTATCTTAATATTTTCATTTCTGTTCATTAAATAAATATTGCATGTCTAACACTAATAAAGCACCACAATGCACTACCGCAGTATTTCTCGAATTGTGATATTACTCTGTGTTATGCAAAGCATGTAACGCTTTAAGCTCCGCTTAAATATGTGTTTGAAAGAACCATGCTGTGAAGACTCTCAGACTCCAGAGAAGTGTATTTCCTTAGGAACAGCTCTAAATGAATATCCCAGCTGTTTGCAGGGTAGCCATTAAGAGAAATCTCTTCAGTAGTGTCCAAAATGTATAATTAGTGAAAAAAATGGCATGTTCTTAAATGCACTACTATGTGTGTCGTCTTTTGTGTGACAGCTGCAGTCCTTTTAAATGCACCATTCCTCTGATTCTGTGGTTGTGTAAATATTACTAGGAGTTCTTCGGCACTGCAGGCCAGAACTGCATTTAGCATGAGGACAAACACTGCAAATTTTTTATATGGAAAACATGATGCATATTTCTCTTCATGCTTGACAGAATAAAATGCAGCCAGAATGGCAGAAAACCAGAGCATTCTCCCTTGTCCATAGGTATTTTTTTCCAGTGCTCACAGAAGTTTTTCAGCATGCTTTTCTCAGAAAAGGAATGCTTTCGCCTGTCATCTTTTCCTCTTCCTTGAGGCAGCAAGGCAGCAAAGTCTGTCCCCTGACAGTAGTAGGTTTTCTGGGTGCTAAGAAGATATGCAGAGTGGTCCTGACCCAGGAGAAGAACGCCATGAGTAGTTCACCCCGTTACTTGGAGGCTTGAATTTCCCTGGGATGCAATTCCCTTGCAGTTAACTTGCTCTGTGACTGGGTCCTTTGTTGTACAGCTCTGAACTTGGGAGAATGAGAAAGGGTTCTTCTCTTTGAGGTATCCATGGAATGTGGTGGATATGGGAAAGCAGTGTAATTTTTTGAGGTGTGCCTGTACTTACACATGCTTTGTTGTGCAGGTTTCCATCAGCTGTTTCATGCCGTGTCTCACTGACTTTACAACTGTCCTGATGGGTGAGTAGATGAGGAGTGAGGACAGAGGAGGAAGGCAGGTTTCTGAAAGCACCATGCTGCATATTAAATACCAGTTTCCATCTGTAATTCACATTTGGTAACTAATCTCAGTTCCTATGCCTATCTGAAAGTGGAGCCAGCACAATTTCCCTGCCTCAGAGGCATAATGTATGTTAGTTGATACCAACCGTAATTCTATTGTCAATGTAAGAGCCCAGCTTGATTAAATAGTTTCCTGTTTCCTCAGCATGGAGTTGATTTTGGGGTTTTCATTATTTAACATCTCAACCCCATAATAAAAGTTATCAAGGATATTTTAAATATAGTTTAACAGTTAAAAGCTATTGAAACACTTAGATGTAAACTAGAAGGATTATTAAGGACAATTCTCTCTCCAGTTACATTTATTAAAGCTAATTCTTTATGGAACCATAGAGAGGAAGACCCGGGATTTCATTTCCATGTTTTAAATTGTTTTTATGGGAATGTTGTGCAAGCTCTGGCTGCAGCGCACTTGGGATGCATTGCCCTTTTGTGTAACACGGGGCACATTAGTAAAGTTATAAATAACGACAATGAAAAACAAATCCTGTCTCTTATCCTGCATTAACAAAATGTTGGGTTATTTTGTTGGATTATTCTGTAATAGTGCCATTTTATGAGAGAGAGGAGTAAGACTGTCTGCTAAAAGAAGCTATTTTCTCTTGCCTGGTCTGCTTACTGAGTAACGATGACAGAAGGCTACCACACTAAGTACAGCCCAATTTGAAAACTGTGTGGCATTGGGCAATGTTTATATAAATAACAGTAAATTCAATGCTGGAAGCCAATGGCTATTACATGGAGATTATTGCAATGTATTTATAATATGTTTTTACGTCATTTAGCAACGTAGATCAGTCTTTGATAAATGCACAATGATTTAGGACAGAAAAGTTACTCTCCGTGGCTACATACTGACATGTGTGTACTTTAAAAGCAAGCAGCTGAAAAAGGTTTTAGGGAGATGCACCATTAAAATGAAGCCAAACATTAAAAAGGGGGAAAACTTCATGGGATGGTCTTTTGTTTCAGCCTTAACTGTATCTGCTGTGTGGCACAGAGGGAGTGAGTAGAAACAGCATTGGGGAGATTCCACTGTTGGGATCCAAAAAAACCCAACAACAAAAAGTTGGTAGGACTAGGGTTCAGATTTTAAGGGATCTGTTTGCCCAGCATGTGCCAGATCGGTTTTGTAATAGGAGGAGCTAACACGGCATCCTTCCCTGGCGAGACCAGTGTGGGGGTGAATTCCCCCCCAAAAAAGTGGGAGTTTAGAAGGATTAGTTCCCAAGGTTGGTGTCAGGCAGGAGTGCAGGGCTTTAGGCTGCTGTCACCTCTCCTTTTTGGGGCCCTCTGACACTAGTATTAACTTTAGGGATTAAACAAACGACTTCCCTAGGAAAGCTGGGAAGTGCCTGAAGAAATCAGGTGTACACAGCACGGGGCTGGCCTCATTTGTTCCTTGAGGTAGGTGTCTGGCTCAGGGGCTCATGGAGTCTAACAAATAACCACCAAAATGTGTCATATCGCTGCCACCTCTAAATGATTCATTCAGGGCCTTCTTGGGCAGTGAATGTCTCCTTCTCCGATAACTTGGTGCTTACATTATGAATTCCTTGAAAATTGACTCCCTGGGACATCTTTACAGGAGACATCAAGGGTTTCCATTTAAATTTAATGAACATTATGTAATTTGCCAAGGACTTCTACAATGCAAGAAAATCTGCCTCTTTGAGGCCAGACCTCCGTCAAAATAGTGGCAGCTTCATGGGATCCTTTAAAAACACTGCTGACTCTCCAGCTATGTATATTTTCTAATTCCTAATAAAATATTTTCCCCATTAAAGCAGCTTATTTCATTAATTTACAATTCATAGCTTAAATATGCTTATATTTTGCTATTGTAGATTACCTTGTACTTATTTTTAAGGAACACGGAATCACAAAGTGTGAAATGTCATTTTTTTAAAAAGAAAAGTCTTGTCTTGTGCATAGCAATTGCATTTGGATGAGAGTTTTTCAATACACTGTTTTTAAGGAGTTTTTACATGCTGTTTTAAACTAAATCATTAAACGCGTATAACAAGCAATTTAAGGTGTTCATACAATTTATAGTTGTAATTCCTTTAGAGATATGTTCTCCGATATTTTATAGTTATGATCCAAAAGCTACTACAGTAACATATTTTAAACTGTAATATTGTGAAGAGTCTAAATAATTCTTTTCCAAAGTATACAGAGCCAAAGTATCTTATTTACTCTTTTGTGTATTGTAGAAGTTAAAAATGAGGTCTGGGAGAATTAAGGTTTTCTTAAAAAATTGTACAAACCTGTGTGTTGCATTGCAGTGCCCCAGGACTTGGGTGTGTAGCCTCAGGCGCTCCTTTATCCAGCAGAGCAGCATCAGATTTGCTTTATTGCTTTATAAACGGGAGGACAAGAGAAGAGCAATTGGTTTACAGCAGGTGCTAGGTACTGCTTTTACTGACCACGGGAAAAAATCTTGATGCTTTGTGAGGTGTGGTCTTGACTTTTTGATGTCTGTAAAGTATAATGAGTGTGAATACCAGGCTTATGTGTTTCCAGGATCAAATATAGAAAACTTCCTATTTTCTTACATTTCCACAATTAAAAACTTGTATAAATAACAATTTCTTTATCGTTAGGGGCCAGATTATTGTTGGCTACAATACGTGTAAACAGTTTGCTTGGTTAGCATTACTGTCATTTAAGACTCTCTTGTAATTGGCCTCCTCATAATCCACACACAGAATCCTGTGAAACAGTCTGGATTTTACGTTGAGAGACTCAATGAAAGGAACATCCAACAGCTGTGAGGAGAAATAAAGTAATCCTGATTAAAAGCAAAAAAAATTGTGTGATCTGAATTAAGATTCAATTAGTGGGTACTGAAAAATATTTTTTATGGTAAGTAGTTTAATTATAAATCTCCAGTATAATTGCTTTGGAAAAACCTCATCCCTTGTGTTTGATGGTATAGAATTTACTAACTCTATACCATATAGAGATATATATATCTACATATATATACTCTAGTAAAACCAAATACTAAGTTAAGGACTTGTGCTTGAGCTTTGTTTCATCAGTCACACTATCAGAGGGTTCAAGCAGCATTTTATTGCTGGAGTTGATCACAACAGAGTTATATTTACTGATTATAGCTGTTTTTAAAATCTGTTTCAGTATTTTCTGTGTAGTTTTAAGTTCTGGACATTTCACCACATTCTATTTCCAGCATTATTTAGAACTTGTTCCAGTTCTCTTCATTCTTATGCATGCCGATGTGCTAAATGCCTCCCCAAAGCAGCTTAGCTCTCACCATATTTGGAGGCTGTTCCTCTTCTTTGCTCTTGAGCTGTTTTGGATGGGGACTTACGTCTAAAGTCACAAATGAAATATGTGACAAGAGCTGACTGCCAAAACCAGGATCAAAGCAAGTTTCTGAAGGGCTCATTGGAAAACTATCTTGAACTTTGGAAGGATGGCTCAAAGCTACAGTCTAAATAGAGCAAGACATCGTGAAATAAATGTCAAGGTGGGAACAGATTTCTTGCATACGGCGCATGGCCCCTAAGACTAGACAGTCACTTTGTTCTTAGGGGAAAGGAGGCTTATAAGCAGATGAATTTCCAAATGCCTATCGGTCAGAATGGGTTGGTTGTGGTGTTCTTCATCTGCAAGCCCACAGACCTTTGCATTTCCTGTTTGGGCTTACTACGGAAAAGTGTGTTAGCCAAAGAGCATTCTAAACAAAAGGTAATATTTGTTGATAGCATCATGTGGGGCATCATTAACTGGTTTGAAAAGTTGCCAAGTTTGGAGATGTGTTCTGTTAAATACATTCAGCGTCTTCCTCATCTAACTTAAAAATATGAGAAGACTCAGCTTTGATATTTTAGTTTCGGCCAGTTCATCTGAATGAAGAAGCGACCACATTTTTCCCTGTATCCTTCAAAGAAATGTACATTCACAGAAGACAACTGCTGTAACTGAGTGATTGGCTGTACTTTGTGGTTCAGTATGTATGTTAAAAAAAAAGCTGGCACTGGAGAAAAGAGAGTTCTTCTGTGAAAAACGTACACCTCCCTCACAATCACAGCATCTCTCAAGGTCCCAAGACTTTAAGGTGTTCAGAAATAGTAGGAGAAAACCATCCAGCCGTGATGGTCTTTAGCAACTGGGAGTCGTGCATTTAGTTAAAAAAAAGAGAAATGTTAATTTTACAAGGAAAGGAAATAAAACAGATTTTAAATAGTGGCTGTATTGAAGGCTGATCCCATGCTAATATATAAGGTAGCTGTAGAAGGGAACAGCATCTCTCGCACAATGTAACAGGTGAGGAGTGAGCTTGTGGAGTTTTCCTGTGGTAGGTATGAGAAGCAGTGACTGCCTCCTTACAGGAGGCTATAACTGGCTAGCTGCAGTAAGCATCACACTTCAGGAGTGTGTTAGATGCTGTGAACACAAATAGTAACAGATTTCTCAGGTTTTCCTAGTGCCTGGAAAAAAACTACACCATTTTTTTCCCCAAAGTAAATTACTTGATTTACAAGCCCCTGCTTTCATTTTTTTTATTTATTTATTACCCAAGGGACAATTAGCAGATGCACAAAATATTGAATATTATACTGCTTTATTTGATTCTTCCTTTGACTTGCCTTTGAAAGAAAAATTATGGATTTTAGTCTGACTAAAGGCTAATGGGAGTCAATGCTTTGTTCGAAGACTGACATATAGACCGAGAGTGCTGCAGTTATAAAGGGGCAATGTCAGGCTAGTTGAGTTCTTTCAACAATTAAAATCTTTCTGTGAAGTGGTGATCTGGCAGGAGCTCTTTCTGCAATGGCCTGGGAAACATCCTTCCCTCAATAAATCCCCATACAAAGTAGCCGTCGTTCTAGCTTGGGAAGAGTTACTAGCCTGATACTGCCCAGTTAAAATAACCACTCTGCAATCCCAGATACAAAGGGATGCTTTTTCTGAAGTATTTTTGAAGGCAATGCTTTCTCATTAGAACGCTTTCAAAGATACGAAAGGATAAGATCATCACATTACAAAATTTCCAGGATTTCATCTTTTTCTCATTGCTAACCTAAGACTTGTACTTGGACAGCTGAGTCATTGTCTGAACACCCTTGAGCAAGTTGGTTGTAGCCCTTGCGGTTTGCACAGTAGCAGGTCTCAGCATGACATCTGGATTATTGTTATCCCTTTGCTATAGTACCCAATGGCACCACCGTATATTGTATCAGCTTGTATCTCTCAACTGCTGCTTATTAATTATTTAGACCATTGGAAAACTGAACCACCCTGCTTCCTGCAGGTATAAAATGTGTTTATTTAAGATGTGGCTCTGGAGTTTACACCACCTATTGCTGCCTGTGAGAAAAGCTGGCAGCATATCTGATAAAGAATAAGAATCTCATGTTCTCAGACGACTTCTCGTGAGCAGCAGAAGTCAGGAGGCTCACGGAGGCTCACTCCTATTTAAAACATTTTTTCCTTTTTTTTTTTTTTTTCCCCCTCTTGATCCTTACTAAGTAGGAAGTTCTGCAATTCTCAATAGGTGTATTTATTTTTTTTCAAACTTTGACATTAATGCCATATTTTGGCATTATACTATGTCCAAATGAGCTTAAAGGGCAACTGAATTAACAGTTATCCCCACTTTGGGCTGGTTTTAATGACTATCTTGGATTCAGAGCAGTGGACCCTTATACCTGTTTTCAAAGTAGCAATTGGCTTTGCTGACATAGAGGAAAACTTAGGGCTGAGTATAAATCCTGGTCCCTAGGAATGGAATATTTTGGCTTGTCTGATGGTAAAGTTACACAAAAAAGTAATGTGTTAGTAGCCTAGGATTTTTGTGAGATGGCAGTAGCATCAGTCTGTTTCTGAAGCTTTTTCTCCCTCTGGCACACAGACAGCTAAGCGGTTGAAGCCAGTGATTTACACAGCTTCAGTTCTGAGTATGAACTTTTTCTTTAGCTGTTGAAATATTGTCACTCATGTTGGTGCACCTGTACTTTCAATTTGGCTTCAGATCAGTATAGAACATGCACTTTGGCAAGTTGTAAAAATTAGTTGAAGACTAATAATAAATAAAATGTCATCCTGCCCAAGCACGTTGTATTTTCTTTACTAATACAATTGCTCATTGAACTTATTTTCCAGATAGAGTTCTGTATATTTAAGTATGTATCTGAATAACTGCACTTTTAAATTCAAGAGTCAAGTAGCTACTTTGTATGCTGTGCTTATCTTAAATAGAGTTTGATTTAAAACATTTATCTTCCCCGGTATCATCTCCCATGTCAAAGCACATTTAAATCATGCTCTGTTCCTAAATATCGCTCGTGTTTAAAATGGTATCCAAGTACGAAAAAGTTTGATGAGTGCTCTGTTATTTGCCCACTTTGTAGTTATTAGCTGCTGTGCCATTGTTTTGAATATCACTGAAGCTGAGAAGGAGAAGCTTCAGCAAAGTAAACTTTTAAAAATTAAAGCCAAGGTCAGACTCCAGGGTTAGCAACACTAGAAGACTGCAATTTAAGATGCGTGCCATTATGCAAAATCATGTGCTGAGTTACAGCCTCAAGTCTCCATTGTGATCTGTGAGGTTTCCTACCTAAAAATATCAGAGGAATTTCAGGAGGGGGTTTCTTTTGTTTCTCCCTTATATCTTGACAGAGAACGATGCAATTCTGGCAGTAGTCATCTTTTAGATCAGTAACTCAAAAGAAAAACTGTTATTCCAGGAATGTGTAGGAAGTGCATCGCTTCAGTGAAGGCAGCAGACTCAGCATGAGACTTGGGAGCCATTTGGCACCTTGTCACATTTTATGGATTTGCACCAGTAGAACATTCAAGCAGCACCTCTGAATCTAGAAATAAATCCGTTAAGGGACAGTAAGTGACCCACTATTTTACTGATTATGTGCTTCATATTTAAACTAAACACTGTCACAGCTAAGTGTTTTTTTCCAAGATCTTCACTTTTCCTTAACCTTATTCTACATCTTTTCCTTCAGGCGATCAGAAAGCACAAGCACACAGTGGTGCCAAATGGTGGCTTCCAGAAAGGCTGGAATGGAGAGGTCAGGCTCAGTTTGCTTGGATGATTTGTGTGGAAGTTAGGATAATTAATTTACCAAAACAAAAATCTGTTTCTCCTTTCTGGGTGAAAGAACATCATGTGCTATGCTTTTAAAGTACTTGTCCCCAAGCCAAAACACTGTGGAGATATTTTGCAGTCCTCCTACTTCAGAAAACATCAAAGCCCACCACCATCACATTTCCTCAACTTCTGTGTGAATCTGAGGTATTATGGTTTCATAATTTTGATCGTTTGTGTGAAAACATTTTTAATAGGAGAAACAGACAGATTATGTTCAATAAAAACAGAAACACAGTTCTGAATATGTTTAAACAAGTTTTTGCATTGATAAACAAAACTACCAGGTATTTTTTTCAATCATGCAGACACAAAAAAAGTCATCAGTACTTACTAAAGAATTTGTGCAGTGCTCAGGGCAAGTTACAGCTGGATCCTCTTAAAAACCTCAATCTTTTCTAATAAATGACTCATAAAACTATTGTAGCTATGAAGCTTTTCAGAAAATTTATATAATTAAAAGGGATTTTCACCATTTGAACAAATTTTAAGTTATTGTAAATATCTTCTTTAAATATGAGGAGGAAAAAAACGCTTGTTGCTTTTGCAAAGTGTTTCTCTTTCGAACAGCCCACAAATGGAGTTTCAAAACTGATAAGTTTGCTACAGTAATTGTTCCGATGTGTTGGAGTGACGCTTCCTACTGGGCAGGGCTAAGGCACCTGGAAAGAGTCTTGTGCATCTCTGTGTAATTAGCTGAGTACGTGGGAATTTGCTGTCCAATTAACTCTGTAACACTCTATTGAGCCAAACTGTCTTGTCTTTTCTTACATGAGATGTATGTGTTTGGAAATACTGCTCAAATTCCATTGGGTCATTGACAAAGTACATTCTAAGCCCTAACTCCTGTCACCCCTGAGATCTGCTCCCACCTTTTGATGTTTAGCCCCCAAGACATCTCTTCTGCCTTCCACAGCTTGCAGATGAAATCCTGTTTTAAGATCTTCTTCCTCCCAGTAGCTTTTCCTCCCCTCCAGGGCCTGCCGCTTCACCAGTGCTTACCTCCGCTACCTGCATATCCATGTGGAGCCGGGAGACTCCCAGGTGAGGCGTTAGGAAAAGCTGCCACTGAGAAGACAGCGACACAGCCTTAGAGAGGAGAAAACGTTGAATTTAAACATCCATCTTCTTCAAGTCCATTCCAGAAGAAATAGTCCGTGCAATAAGGCCATTAGCAAGCATAACAAGAAGACTGAATTGTTTCTTCATGACCAAAGCACTAGCAGGAAAGAAATTCCTGGTCAATTTTTAAAATATCTAATGACTCACTGGGATCTCTTTTCACCAAGTGCTACAGGGACATTTTTGTCATAGAATAACTCAGGTTGGAAGGGACCTCAGACTGGATCATCTAGTCCAGCTTCCCAGATCTTCAGACAACGTTGCCTTTCCAGGAATTCTGTGGTAACTAAACGGTTTCTTCACAGGCACATAACCAACTCTTGTGGTTTTGTGTCTCGGAATGCAGAACTGAACTGGGTAACATCTTTTAAGATGCAAAAAAATAAAAATAAAAATCCCTTTGTAATCCATTATTCTTCTGTGTTGTCTTCTTTATGTTAACAGGACTGCGTTTGTGAGTAATGGGTATGGGATTAAGTCTTCTAGTGAGCTGCATGGCCTGATAATAATGAATTTAAACTGACCCTGCAGAACTTCCCAGAGATGTGTAAAGGTAAGTATTGTCTCTATGCTAATGTTAAAAGTGAATACTACTTCTAGGAATACAAAAGCAACCTTTTATTAAAACTAATATGGGCTATAATAACCGGTAATACTAAAATTTATGGATTTATTCTGATAAAACAAAAATTATTCAAGCTATATTAGCAGCAAAATGGTTATTAAAGCAATAAGAACAACCACAAGCTTTATAAAAAATTACTTTAATACTGTATGATTATGTATTCTCTAAGGGTCATGTGAGAAAGTGCCAGCTTATAACAAAGGATAAAACTGTGTCTAAATATACTGTCAGATAAAGTTCCCATTGACAATGTGGGAGGAAAATCACTTAGGACCTATAAACCGACTTAGATGTAGAATAAAACGTGGAATATTCATCCTATTAATTTATCTACTGATATTAGAGAGATAAAAATGATAATAATCTAGAACCTGGCAAAGAATTTAAAATGCTGTGAGGTTACCATTAACTGGGTATTTACCTAAAAGTCAGAGGAGGCAAGGAGACTTGGGCTGGCAGAGCTGAGATCATGTCGGTTTGAACATAAGTGAAGTAAGTTCAGGAACCAAGTCGGACAACCATATTTTAGTATCCCGTAAAGCTCTGGATATGATGTAAGTGAAGCAATGCATTCCTTAAAGTGGGAAAAATCGTAGTCATATAAAATTTGTGTCAAAATAATATTACTGAACTTTTACGAACCAAACCCCAAATTTGATATACCAAATACTGAATAACGAAGTCTGTACAGCACGGTTAAGGTGGGATAGCTAATGAGGTTAAGGAGGTAAAAATGGAAATTATTGCACAGGAGCAGAAGCCAAATGAAGACCTTGGCACACGGAGAGGACCAAGGTTTCTCTAGCCTAGGCTTATGGTAAGAATGGAGATGTGCTATCGGAGCCTTGAGTACAAGAGCACAGAGGTTAAAAACACAAGGTTGTTTTGGGTGGTCTTTTTAACGGAGTGAAGAGATCCAAGTAAATATAAACATGTTACAATTGAATGTTTTGATTGTGCTCATCAAGCTCATCCAATATAAACCAGTACTTGTTTTTTTTTCTAAAAAGGAAAATTCTATTAATCATTTTTACATAAATTTCAACAAATATCTAGTATAAGATTAGACCATAGCAACAAGCCACAGGGAAAAAAAGAAGTTTCTGTGAGCCAAGCTAAGCACATTTAAAGCAAAATAGTTAAAAAGTAATTTAAATAATATTAATTAGCAAGGAGAACACCTTTAAGGGTGCTATAACTTTGTTTTCAGTTTTCTTATATGTAGTGTACACTATATCTTGTATCTGTTATTCAGGCACGTATACATTTTTTTTATATTTGCATTTATTATGGGTTGGATAATGATTGTATCCTCATTTGGGTAGAAATTGTAATTCCAATGGATAAAAAAATCTAGGCATTAATCTTGTTGATGCTACTGAAATAAATTACCCTAAGTAGGCTAGTTATATAAGCAAAACAATATAAATTCATCTAAATTCAATTATTAAACAAAGAGACTATTGTATTTAATTAGAAAATTGAATCAATTTACTTGCATTCATCCTTATCCTTCATAATTTTAGAGCTGATAGATCTCTTTCTCTTACGCTGTATTGTTATACACAGAAAGAAGAGAATAATCTCGCTTCCATTTTTCAATTCCTGTTTGATTTTTTCCAGCTGTGGATGAACTAATTACTAATCAGAACTAGTGGAATAAACTGAAGCAAAAAAAGATTATTCTTATACAATAGGAAAGGAGAGTGTTGTCAAAACCTGATTTAAGACCAACAAACTGATACGCATGTTTAGTCAGGACATCAGCTAGCTCAGTAGCTTCACTTTCCTCAAAATTTAGAGAAAACTTGTATGAATATTTTAAAGTTTTAAATAATTGAATAGATTACAGTAAGATTAGAACTAACAAAAAGTATTGTGAATTTATTGAAATGCTGTTATTTTTTAATTATTTTTAAAAACCGAATTATTGTAGTTGTTTCTGCTAGTCACCCCAAGTTATAGTGGATAAGTTCAAAAAAAACCAAAGAATGTGAAACTTGAAATAACTGATCCAGCTGTTGGAGTCATCCTTAATTGTTACAGTCCAGTGCAAAGTTTGCTGAAGCTGAAATCAGAAGATAGAGCACAAGAAAAGCTAAATGGGGAGAGATTTAAAGCAAGCATGAGGAAGACGTGAACTGTGCTCCGATTTCCTTATAAGCAAAATCATAGTTTTCTTAATACTGAATGAAAGTAAGTAAAAAGCATTTTATCTTGGTTTAAAAGAGTGGAATTTGGCCACAGTACTGATGCTCATAAAACTGAAATAATTTTTAATCCTCACAATGTATCATGCATTTATCATTATTTAACCCCTCCAAACTCCCCTAAAATAAGCTGATACAGGCTTAAACTGTAACTTGTAATTTGTGTTTGAAACCCCAACTCACTGGACCGAAGCAAAACTCAGGGTTTAGAAAGACACAATATTTTCACACAAAGAAATCAAAACAAAAAGAAAAGAACAAATCTCCTTTTGAAATACATTTTATTACTTGGGTTTGCTGGACTTACTCTTTTTTCTAAGGGAGACTTGAGGTACTTAATGTACAATAATTTAAAAATTTTGGAATTATTTTGATACATCAAGATACCATAAAGCCTTATGCAAAGCAGAGTTCAAATTGCAATTGGTCTGGTTCCTTGGAGCTGGTTAAGCTAGAAAGAACTCGTAAGTTTTATGGTCTAGGTTTTTATGAAGCATATTATCCCAAACGGGTCACTCTGAAAATCACTGTAGTAAGACCTTGTTATATTTGGCTGGGATCTGCAATTGTTAGGAGGCAGCCCGAAGTTCAGTGAAGTCATGGATTTTCATCAAGTCAGTATAGATTAATACGGACTAGATCTGTCACACTTCAGCTAACAATGACCTTTCTTTACATGTATGTGTGTTCCCTTGCTGAATTCGATTACCAAGACACCTATTTCTTAAGCACTACAAAGTACTTTTCTTGGGAAAAATACCTTGCCTGTCTATTCTTCAACCAGTGATTATAAGTAGGCATGGTAAATCCTGCAGACTACAGTGAGACTAACCCTGGGAGAGAAAGGTCTCTGTGCAAGTATCAAGAGCACAGGTATCCATTTTTTTCCAAGGAAATGCAAATATATTTAAGTATTTAAATCGTACATGAATAATGATAAAGATGCACCAATAAGTTTAAAGAGTTTCTTTGCATAACTTTTCCCCAGAAACTATCGGGCTAATTTCCACACAAATTTATCATCACATACAAAATTGCTGCAGTTAAGAAAATTACTGTTTGAGGTATAAAGGGGTGAATTGTTCTTCCGAAACCAAGATGTTATAGGGTTTGGCAGCTGTTATATTAGGGTTTATGAACTGTGAATGTTCTACAATGTTCTCCTTTTCCAAGTGGGCTCAAACTGTTGATACATCTCTGAATGAATCTTGTAAACTGTGATCCCACGGGTGCACTTCAATTTTGGAGCCTTTGTTACAGCAAACGAAATAAAAGTTTTGCTAATCAAGTAACATATATGCTTGATGTAGCATATAAATTACACCACTTCTGCTTCTCTAGATTGACTTTAAAAATATTTGATTGGCACCACACATTTTGTATATGGTTGTACAGTTTTCTTGTATTGACTGGCATATGTGGAAAAACTTTTTGGCAAACAAACTGCAGATTATTCATCGATGCAAGTGAATCTAGGGACAGTGTGAGGTGTTTGAGCTGGCATTTTGATTGACTGGGCCACAATAACGCATAGACTCCACTGAGCTAGACTCTCCTCTGTCATGAAGATGCTTATGTAGTTCCTTTTAAAAATGGAAGTGATACTGCCCTTTTTCAAAATGTATTTTATTGAAGGGAAAGAGAGACATGAGCAGGATAAAGAGCACATTAGTCATTAGAGGGTTTGGCCAAGCTGTAAGAAATTCAGGTTCTCTGTCCCCTTCTGCATAAAGGTATTAGGGTCCAAACCATCTGCTCTCCAGGAAGATGCTTTTGCAACTGGCTGTCACAGTCCTGGGCACAAGGACACTCCAATGCTGTAGCTAAAGCTTTGCTAGCACTGCAGAAAACTCACAGAGTGCGGGGCTGGGATAGGAAGGAGGCAGAATCTCAGCTCTCTAGTTTGGCAATGATAGCATTCGGTGCCATTAAGCTATGAGAGCTGTTAATGCATGTTCTGTGTTAAAGGCGATGCCATTCGTGTTTAGGCAAATTAGAGCCAGGCACTGGACCCCCAGAGGATGATGGTGGTGCTGGGCTATAAAAGTTGAAGAAGTTTTACTGTTGAAAACATAAGCACATACGTGACCTGAGGAGTCATACTTCTGTACCTGAATGCCTACATTTTATTTGTCTTGCTTTTTCTGCTTGCATCCTTTGGCAGGTGATGGCTTTAGCAATTTGCCACAAATCACGCAAAAAGCTGTAGCAGAGAAGGAAACTGAACCAAAGCCAGCCATCTTCCATCTTTTGGCCCTGCTCTTCCGGATGATGCCTATGAAGATGCAAATTATCCCCTCTCCAAGGCAAATCCTAGGGACTCCACAATGGAAAAGCCTAAAAGGCTTGATTAGGACCCACTGGTGCATCCAAGCAGCTGTTTACAAATCAGCGTGGTAAAAACCCACAAGTCCAACAGGGCAGAGAAGCCTGTAGTGACACCAACAGTCTTGGAGTGGTTACATTCCTACGGACTGGCAGAAGTAAAAATAAATTCGCAATGAAGATGTGCTCCATGATCTTAGCCACCTGCCTCAAGAGCTGTACTCTGCCAGTGCAACAGAGACTTGAATTACGTGTGTCACACTTTTCCTTCTGCTGCAAAATCTCTGCTTCATTCATCTGTTGGTCAGATCCAGCTGTGGGTTTTGCTTTCACATCAGCCTTTGAGGCATTAGGGCCAGTTCATCTCATGTGGATGTTGTAAAATAATTAGTCAACAAGTACAAAACATATCAGATGCAAGAAAACTGAGGGCCTATAAAAGTCTCTAGGAAATTATTCTTTAAAGCTCGTCTCCTGTTGTTAATTGAGAGGGGGCGGGGAAAGAGCCAGAGGTATGATTTCAGCTTTTAACATGCGCACAGTTACATCCTATGAAAAAAATTAGATGTGAGTAATGAGGCAGACCTAATTCTGTTACTTCTCAGCTTTGGAGCACTTGACTTTATAAACTTATATTTCTAACATTTGTTGATCTAGAATTTGATACAATTTGATACATAAGGCTATTTTCTACCGGTGCTGGGAGAAGTTATGAACTCACCCTAATGAAGGTTACTAAGCGTGCACCTTTGGAGAGGCACCCAAGAGTAAGCCACCTTATTAACAAATGTAAGAGTAATGATGCTGTTCCTTGATGTTCCAACAGGCATCAAGGTGTCAGCAAGGTTGGGAATCTCATGATGTATGCTCTGAAACAGCTTGTTCTTACAGTCTGAAGAGGCATGAGCTGGCATGCACACACTTGGCTCCGGGGCTTTCTGCTGCAGCTGTGCGCTTTGTCGGGCTCTCCGCAAACCTCGGGGTGCTCTTCCCGGGAGACTTTTCTGTGTGGGGCGAAGGTGCAGCACCCAGTCATGCTCTGCTGCATTCCAGGAGTGCTGCCCCAGCCCAAAATAGAAACTCCTAAACAACAAAAGGTGAGCACGTTGTTTTGTAAATCAAAGCGAAGCATTGGTTACTAAGCTGGAGGAGGCCACGGACAAATAGTTATTTAGCAGTAGGTCTATTCTGGAGCATAAAAAAAATTATATAAACGCAGTTCATAGAGTGTGGATTATAAATTTGCATGGTTTAGATCAGATTCTGTTCTCAACATTGAGAAATACTGTGCAAGCCCAAGCAACACGGACAAAAGCAGTGTTGCTCTGTAGTTCCTCTGATTGAAGCAGTCATAATTTGCCCTCAATTACCTTTAGCTAAGCATGGATCTAAACTAAATCCTTGAAGCTGACCCTCCTCAGATTTGCAAAAAGTTCACATGAGCCCTGGCTTTCAATGCGGTGCACAGCTCCCATCTCACACTTTAAGTGCAGCGAACATACCTTTTGAGTTTACCTGTGCATTTGCAGTTGGAGAACTTCAGAAGATAAAAAGTTAATATGATATAAATTTAGGGCCGACATGCTTGCACTGTGAAGGCAGGTTAATCAGCCTCTTAACATCCTGTATTTCCCCTGGCAAGTAATGACATTATGCTTCAATCACATCGACCTTTTTTTAACACTGCCCTCAAGAAAGATTTGGAAAAGATAAACATTTCCCGTAACATTTTTTCCCCCCTGACTTGCATCAGCTATATATGATTTATCTTTTAATGTGTTAAGGCCAGCTCAGTACTCCCTGCCCAAGATAATCTCTCATTGACTCCACCAGGAGATTTTCTCATGGCAAGAACATTAAACAGAACACAGGTTTTATTTTATTTTTAATGTGCTTCTGACAAATTTTTTAATTTTGTATCTCTTTTTTAATTTTCATTTCTGTCTCAGTGATGCAGTAGAGATAATTTATTGGGATATAGTTTCTACACTATTGTTTCAGCCCTGCTTTAACACCTGCCATGGATGATAAATAGCTACCCTGGCTACCGGTGTGAATTATAGGAGTGCAAGTATTGCATTAGTCTTTCTAAAACATCGTCAGCCACAAATTACTTAATGGTATGCAAAGTTAATAGGTCATTAACAGTATCATTGTGGCCAGTAAGGAACATACAACTGAATGCAGGGCAGGTGTTAGCGTCACCGATGTGCAATATGTCATGCACTAGTATATCATGAAATGTGATGATTCTCCCTATGCCTTGCTTCTAACTTTATTTATTACCGTGGTCTTTTGTGCATAGGCACTGACTTCAGTAATTTTTGGATGGCAGGATTGCTGTTATCAATGATTTTTTCTTCATTCACATTGGCACTTATAATATTTTCTGCTAACTTCAAATATTCTTTTTTTTTTTTTTTTGCTACAAAGGCACATTGATAGTGGCTTGGTTTAAGAAATTGAAAGCTTACATAAAACTTGCCTTAATATTGTGGTCTGTAGAAGGTAAAAAGTTATTACACTTTTCTTTTTGTACTGTGGGGACAGTCCTAAATTTTATCATGTATTTGCTGACTTTAAATTCCTCTCTTGAAAATGCTTCTATTCATTATTACCTTTAGTAACAAAAAAGAACATATGAAATCAGCGCTGCTATTTTTGCCATTAAACATGTTTGGAAAATGAGGTCCTGAATTAGGATGCTATAGAGAAATTAGATTTGAATTGGTAATGTTATTTTATTTTACTCATCATGGTAACTGTCATAATTAAATGCTTTAATTGGAAACTGGTTTTTGTTTACTTCTTGGGAATAAGTTTTGATTTTATTTTTATGACTTTTGCATGAGCTTTATTACAAAATGATCTACAAAGTTTACATTACAAAATGTAAAAGAGTTCCTCTAATGATTTTATTAGGCTTTTGAACCTTTTTCCTCATTATGTGTAGCTACTGACATGTAACCAATTGCAGCATCAAAAGATAGTTTTGCTTATGATACGTGTTATGAAGTACAGTGACCTGGTCTCTTCAGTTTTTCACTGGGATGCTTAGGATTTGCAATTCCCAATTGCAATCAGAATTAGAAATCCCAGTTTATGCCAGTTCTGGTGTGAACTTTGCCATTCAGTGATATTTAATAAGAGGAATGGGAGGGAGTGGGAGGATTGTTTTTATTTTGCTATGAACTAAACAGACAACCAGAGAAGTGTGCCACTGAAGGTGGCAAAGTATTAGTGAAGGGACCCAGAAAAATTGCTGCCTTCCTTAGTTTCCCCTGATGTCCTTGAATGGAATGAGTTTGGGGGCAGCAGGATAACACATGGGGAGGTCATGACATTTCTGTTTGTTTTGGGGGACCAGTCACAATGATTTGGTTTTCAGCTCTCAGTTTCAACCAGCTGTAAGCTAGGGGAATGCAGTGTTTTATTCATCCTTGTCTGGTCTTGGTATGTAAGGTCCATTATGGAGATCCACCTAGTGCTGGAGGTGTACCACCATCATTTTGCAGTCACTGTGCTTCATTGCTGTTTGCCACGTGATATGGTGGAGGTGAAGTCACTTGACAGTCCTGTTGCTTAATTAGTTTCAAAGCTGCAAAGAATGTTTCAGGGTAGACTTTCACTCCTGCTCTCAAAAATTAAACGAAGATGTCTTGAACAAAAAACCACCCTGAATTCCAGTGCTACAGCTGAGTCTGAATCTGCATCCAGGCTGACCAGGTTGCAAAGACCTACTGTGGAACTGCCTCTGCAACACTGCACAGCTCCAAAGCATGAGGCAGGTAACGCTGCACAAGGTCCAGACTCTCACTTGCACCCATCTGCTCCACTTGTGGTTTATCTGTATGTTGGCTGCCCACACATCCCACTTTCCCAGCAGCAGAAATGGTTACCCTGGCTTGGAAACCATGGGGCCAGAAGTAACTTCTGAAGAATAGTCGGGAAAAGCAAAGTAGAGCAATCCTTGGGATCCCTGCCCATCTTGCAGGAAGCAGTCTGCCACAGCATCGGACCTTAACGATAGTAACAGAAATACGGTAATGCAGCAAGAGGAGATCGATATCTACTAGCTCTGAGTTCAAAAAAATCGCTTTGTCCCTCAGGATGCTGGGTTTCCAGGCATCCTCAGGCAAGAGTGTGGTTTTCCACAGTTTGGTACCCTCATGTGTGAGGCTCACCTACAAAGCAGTCATATTCCTAACCTGCTTAGTAACAGTTACTCCTTCACATCGACCCTAAAGATACTCAAGCGTTACGAAGACAGCCAATGCAAAGTGGCAGAAGGAATTAAAATCATGCTTAAAATTGCTGCCACTGTGTTGAGTTCGTTCACAGCCGTTCCCATGAAGGAGGTGGTTTCTAGAAACATTTCTTTTCTGTGCTTATGCTCATTGCAATGCAGACTGAATGCCTCTGCATAAACAATTAATTGGATTTCTTCGCATCAGGCACCCTTTTGATAAATACTGCTGTTGCAACTTGTTTGCACAGGGTGAAGACCTATCACTTAAAAACATTTACTTGATATATTTACATATAATTCTGCATTCTCTCAAGACCTGTTGGCAGCATTAAGATATTCTACAATGTCAGCTGTTACAAGGTTGTGAGTTTCTTGGCTCTTCAGTGATATATAGAAACAAAGCACTTGCAGAGGCTTTGCCGTTTGGCTGTGATGTTGCTTTCCATTTAACAAAAAAAAAAAAAAAGAAAGCATTTCTTGGATGTCATATGAGCATCGGTATCAGATTTCTGAGTGATTAGACCGGTGGTACAGGTAGATCTAAAATTGTTGCTGCTGGTGGTGTGTACTAAACCTTTAGTAAGGTCTTTGATGTTCTACCTGGGTGCTTACAAACTGTTGCCACCTGAGTCTGTCAGCATTTTTGATGTTCCAAAATGTGAAAATGATAACCACATATCATTAGCAACCTGTTGCTGTTCAAAGACAAAAGCCCATGATGGCAGAAGCAATGTTAATAGCCACAGTGTTATCTTAGAGACATGTTAGCTGAGCTGTGCCACGCAGTAGATTTGTCTTACCATCCATTAAAATAATTAATAGCAAAATGGCAGGTTAATAAGGACTGTAGAGATGCCTAGATCGGTCCATAAAAATGATCCTTTATGCTGAGGTTAGATTCTGTTCTTACAAAAAGGAAAATCCAAAGAAATTCTGTTGGCTTCGGTTGCATCATTCTTCTGAACAGCAGCACGTGAATACAATCAGAAGCGGATCCCTAAAACTGAGGCAAAGTATGATGTGAACGAATGATGTATAGAATGATTGTTAGATTCATCTGAGGGAGAAAAAAATGGTGGAAACTGTGAAATGTTGCAAAACCTAGTTTTGTTAGTAAGAAGTAACTTAGATAAGGATGTGGTTGCAACTAAATCATCTGTCAGTGAAATGTATGCAGGGCCGGACGATAGTTGGGGAAAGAAAAACCCCCTAAATGTTGATAGGAAAGCGCTTGGAAGCAAAGTGCTTAGTAACAATCAAAAGAGATGACAGATTGTATTATTGCACAACAATAAGGCTTCGAGGTATGAGAGGTATCAATTTACAGTGCTTTCTATACCATCATTACCTGCCACAGCCTGACTCTAATCACAGCAATAGAACCAGGGTAGCTCCATGGGTGTTTGTGACTTTCTCTGAATATTTATGAAGGTTATAAATGAAATCAGGATCTTGCTCTCTGTTCTTAGCCCATCTGTATAACCATGGAGGCTAAATGAAGCTTTTAGTCATTACACTTAATTGGATGAATGGCCTTCAAAGCTGTCAATAAGTGGTGTGTTCACAGTAAGGTAATTAATAACGCTATTTCCTTTTGGAAGACATATCATTAGCCATTATTTCTCGAGATACAACACTGATGTCTTTATTCAAAGAGGTAATTGCAGGTTACCCACCAATTCCCCACCAGTGACATCATCTTTGCAAACTGAATCTCACAATCTGTCACTTTCGAATTCGTAATTAGGATATTTTTCCAATGACAAGTGAATGTTATTGAAAGAAATACCTACTTTGTTGTTACAGGAATAAGCACAGCCGCTCTGAAGAGCGAGGGGCTGCTAACACAGACAAGGGTTGCAGGTTGTGAGACTGAACATCTGGGACCCTCAGAATGACTGTACTGAAGGATCCTGGAAAAGTCACAAAGGCAAACCGGCAGCTGTATCGCAACCAGTGTGTCACCAGCAATTTTGGTGGCATACTTGAACAGGCATGCCGAAAAGATTTTCTGCTGCAGAACTGATTTGCTAATTCAGAGTATTTTGTAATAATGGATAGAGAGGTTCTGTTAAATCCCGCTCCCCCAGCTTCAGAAAATCTGTACTATATACAGTGTGAATGTCCCTTTTCACCCCTCTTAATTAGCTAATGTGCTACGCAGTGCAGTCGATTTCTGACCCTATCTTGGGAGGTCAGAAACATGGATAGCAATGGGATCCTTTGGTGTTTTTTATTCGTTCATCCTATTTTTAAAAGTATGTGTACAAATAAAACAAGAATCCGTCACCAAGAGGTGAACAGCTCTTGCCAGTGTTGTAAAGCTATACAAATAAATCTTATCTATTTATGTCAGTGTGAAATCCTTAAATACAACCATAGTTTTCCACTATCTCAGGGAATTACTCCTCTTCTTCTTGCATTAGCCATTTGGGTTTTTCAGTATCTTGGGAGTTTTGTCAGGGTATAAGCGACAGCATGGTTTATGCACTGGCTTTGATCTGCAGACTTCAAACAAATATACTCTGCAAGTATTTGTCACCAACCCAAAAGTCTAGCAGGAGCTGGAACCCGTTCTGTTTCCAAACCCAGATACTTTGATTCTGGGTTTATACCCACACCTTACCAATTGCAGGAACCTATTCAACATGGTTTCTGCTTCCCCGATCCTCATTGTTTATTTGATTTTAAGTCCCCTTTCGTGTGCATCACCTCCTTGCAATCTTGGCTCTTTCTCTCTCAGAGCTTCTGCGGTGATGGGACAGTGGTGAGGTATCCGTGGCTGACTCTGTGGGCCTGCCCCAGCCGAACAAATTGGCTGCTCCAGTCCCACGCAGGGTTGAATAAGAAACTGAAGAGAAGTGCTCTGCAGGTATGTCTTTGTCATACTCTTGTTGCAGCAAGCCTCTTAGCTCGCTGTTGCTGCTCCTCTCGGGTTAGCACGCAGACAGGCACATGCTGTAGCTGCAAGGCAACAACTAAGATCTCGAGTGCTGTTTCAGCCACAGGGTAGTGTCAGGAGCCACTTTGTATTGCCTTTTAGCTCTTAATTCTGTTCTTAAACTGAGGTTTTTCTGCACGCAGCTACATATGTGTTTGGGCAGTGAGCTGGCCTTAGCTGACCCTGTGTAACTCGTGTACCCACAGAACTGAAGATGCTGATGAAGGGTTGCAGAGGACCGCGCTCAGAGGGCTACCAGCATGGCTAGTCACCAAGCAGGGTGCCCAATTTGGAACAAGTCCCAAGCAAAAATAGTGTTGATGGCCTGGCTGTTCTTGACCCAGGACAGGAAGGTTATTTCTTATTTTACCCGTATAGCTTTGCCACGCTAGTGAGAGCTGTCAGAAAGCTGTAATGTAGTGGGAACTCTGTGGAGTGTTTCTTTCTTGGTGGTTTAAAGATACGGTGCTAAGCAGTTTCTTCTGGTAAAACATTTTTAGAGACGTAATTTCCGTCCAATAACTATCATTTTCAAGCCCAATAAAAGTAAAAGCTTTATGACCTGTATTAACTCAAACAGCCCTTTGGAGAGTGTCTGACATTTTATGAATACTTATTGTCTGATTTTTCTACCTGCCCTTAAATAATGAAATACCTAACACCTGGAAATGTGTAACGATGTTGAGAAGGAAGATCTAACACCTAGTGCTGCCTGGAATATCAGGCATCAGAATTTCTCATTTGTAAACAGTATTTTTCTTACAGGGTTTGCAGGTATCAGGAAATGTTTCTCCAGGAGAAGTTCAGAGCCTTGGTGGCTGGTGCACTCTGACGGATGGCACATTGAAAACATTCACCTCCCTACATCAAAATTTTAAGCCTTGAAAACCATAGGCAGAATGGTTGCAAATGGCTCTTGCAGAAGTACAGTCTGCAAGATTACATAAAATTCTCTCATGGGAATGAAGAGATGTGGTATTTCAAATTTAATACAATAAAAATTGAGTTCAGTGTCTGATCTCCTTTTTCTTAGCTGACTATGTTTGCTATCTAGCTTACTATGTGAAAAAGATGACACTTTTCTTTCCCCCCCCCCTCCTCCGGTGATCTCATCTCTCTTTAATCTTTTCTTTTTTTCTTGCAAACATCCCAGTGTAGTATTTACCTATTTAAAAATCTAGGGAGAATGCTAGTGCATGGCTGCATTTAAAAAGCAGTATTAAAAATACAACTTGTTGATTTATCAAGCAGGAGGAGGGTGGGTTTTCCTCTATGCTAATTCCTCAAACGTATGACAAATTGTAACGCAGGCTTGTAGAACAATTAAGACATAATTATTGAGAAGTGAAAGTCTGGCAATAAAACTTCTTTGAATTTTGCATTTTAAATACAGAGTTGAATCCTGGAAATCTTTCGTTAGTAGAAATACTTGTGTGATAAAAGACAGTTCACTAAATGTCCCTTTATCCAAATGCATTTCCTAGATGATAGGGTAGATAAAATGATCGAGCCCATGTTTTATTTGCAAGAATAAAGTGACTGTTAAGCAAGGGTGGGTTTCCACAGCTTTATTAGCCAGCAGCTGCAGCCAGGGCTGAAGAGGGGGGATGAAACACGAGGCCACATATGGACACACACAGAAGCTGGGTGCAGATAAGAGGGGGACATGTTCCTTCGCTTGTTCCCCAGCACTCCCACAGGCACAGTTGATCGTTGTAGGACTTTTTCTCCCATTTCTGCACTGGGACTAGTGTACATCACAGACAAATCTTAGGACCAAGGCTCTCATGGCACCTTCTCTCATGTTTTTGCCAGGCTGAATTAGCAGGATCACGGTGAGTTATGGTGCCTGCCCTAAAGAAGACTTGGCATTTTGAGGAAGCTGTGGAATCTCTTCCAGATTCCTAAAACAGGACCTGTCACAGGGCGGTGGAGCACTGCCATGATGCACTGTTGAGTTATTCTGCCATGATGTTGTTAATTCGTGATAAAGGACCTCAAGAGTTGTCTTGGAATCAAGGTACGGTAACATTTAACCAAACCTTTTACTTGTCAAAAACTGCTTACAAGAGTAAACATCAGGGACCTTCACCCCAAATCACAAACATCTTTTTTGTCATGCTGCTTCTTTGGCTAAAGCTGTGTGTTTTGGCCCTGCTTTTATGGCTTTTAAATCAGTAAGAAAGTCTTATTCAGCCTCTACAGGAGAGGATCTGCGCATTATTGCTTAGTAACTCACATGACTGAAAACACTGGCCCTGAGCACTGACGGGAAGCAATGGGGTGGTTGTTTTGCACAATTTCCGTGTGTGCTTGCAGCTGACTTTGTGCAACAGTAGCTGTCCTGGGATGATAGGCATGATTTGTGTCTTATACGTCTATAAACGTATCAGTAGAAGGAGTTATTAATGATCATAACCCGTAATTATCAGCAAACTGCTAGATGCTCAGGCCATTGATTATATTAAAGAACTTCTTAGGAAGGTGTAAAGCATGAGCATGATCACTGTTGCGTAATTAAGTAATTATGTAATGAATATGTAACCATGTAATGCCTAAATAATGTGAATGGCGCTGTCAAATGTTAACTGTATTAATCACTAGAGGGCAGATTATAATCCATGCTGGGTACTTTCCTGCTCGCTGCCTGTGTCACAAGGAGGCAACAGTTCTCGGCAGCTGGCTGGTGCACAGGCAGGTGGAGCGGAGCGAGCCAGCACTCAGCCCTTCCCAACGCAACAGGCTCTCTCCGGAGCCGGGAGAGATGACATACAGGGAAGTAGTTCAAGTTCAGCAAGTCTGATGGAGGTTGCATCTTTCTGTTGAAACGAAGGGGACCTGTGGACCACACTGACTTCTAGTAAAAATCTGTATTATTGCTGTTTCTGAAATTATATGAATGTGGGTTTTCTACCTTTTTTCAAACCTATGGCTGAGTCAAGGCATCTATGATTATTTTATAAACTCACTTGTATGTAATATGCATCATATCCCCTCCCGTTTTGGGTTGGTTGTGGGTTTTTTTTTGTCTTTTCGGAGTTTATGCCAACATGTATATACTGTAAATTTTCCCGAGTAGCAATTTATAAGAATCTATATGTTAAGCTTACTCAGACTCCATACCCCACTTCCAGACTCAGTTTTAGTGTTAACATAAAGCCATCCTACCTGTCTATATCCAGGACAACCCTGGGGGATCTGCTGTGTGTTAACTTCAACACACCAAAAAGAGTTGAATGAAGCTTGAGATCAAGATAGTTCTTGTCTTTTCCTCCAAACCATGGCATGGTGATAAAATCAGTAATGTTTCAATCCTTTGGATTTTTCAGGTAGAGAGAGACTAAATATAGACACGGAGGCCTCTCGCTCAGCCTGCTGACCCTGAACCAAGTGGCTGTGGGTTGCACTGACAAAAGCCCTATTGTCCCTTTCATTAATCAAACCCACTGAGCCAGGTAGATCTTTAAACAAGATGAATGGGCAGCATTTTAAAAAAAGTAAAATAATTCACTAGGCTTTGGCTGTGTTTCTCTTTAATTAGTTTGATGAGCATAAAGTCTGAAGCTTTGTCAAACACCCAGTATTAACTTCTGATGCTGACCTAGAAAAGGAGTGTTGTAGAGGTAAGAGGACGGGCAGGTGAAACTCACCGAATAAGAGATCTTTTCTGTTAAAGCCTTTTACCAGATGAAAAGAATCATTACCACAATGATACTTCTAATTATACTGTCATTAGGGTACTACTGCAGGTTCCTATGGTGCATGAAGCTCCCACTCTTTCAACAGCTTGATCCAAAAGGGGTAAAATACAGGTATTAACCCTTGCACTGGACACAAAGATGAATATTTAGGCAAGCCAAAAGAGCACAGTTTATTTTAAAGTCAAGTTATGATATTTTTGAGGTTTCTGAAAAATTCACAGGGCTTTTTTTAAAAATTTGAGTAGTAAACAATGCTGAACAGTGAACTAGGTGGCCACTGTGCATTGTTGCCAGAGTCCAAAGACAGAAACGATGATGTGTGTTTCTCAAGATAGCCAAAAGAGAAGGAAGATGTGCTTTATTCTGGATCTAATTGTTGCCTGACTGCAATATGTGAGGTGAAGTTTCTGGCACTAAGTTGCTGTCCAAACCATTGAAAAGGAGCCAAGAGGAGATAACACAGTGGGCTGCAGACAACAGCATTCTTCAAGGTCACTTTCAACTCATGAGGCAGCTGTTTAATCTGTGAAGTAAAAAATACTTCCAATTTTTTATAACTCTCAAGCTGCAGATAATGCTAATGTAACCTCAGAGTTTCTCTTTAGTTTGGAGGCATGGACATTCAACTCTTGGATCTGAAAGGGATCCAAAATCACAAGCATGCTTGCAGCTACAGCCTGAGAACTAAAAAATTATGGACTATTAGATGCTGTCATGAGACACTTCATGCTAGTGCTAGTGCTTAAATGCTCCTAGACTTTGGATCATAGGTCTGAGCTGACCCAGCACCCTTGTCTAAAACTGACCTGGAGGGAAACACCGTTTCCTTGCTCTTTCCAGTGCAAGCAGTGTCTTTTCTTTCTGTTCTGGATGCAGTCTAGCTCCTATTTTGTTCTCCAGGGGCAGATGTTGGGACCATTGCCTGTTCTAATGGTATAGAACAGAACCGTGTCATCTTCAGCATTTCAAAAGCAGGGGACTTGAACCTCCTGTGTTCAACATGTACTGAGTTACTAGTTACTAGAGCACGAACTAGTCCGCAGCTGTCCCATCTGGACCACCTAACGTGGTGGGGGTGTCCCCAGGCAGGGGCTGCTTCAGGCATACAACTTAGGTGCGTATTAGAGATTCAAAATTATCAACAAAGGGAAAAGAGAGATACCTAGAGGAGGGAGACTCCAGGTACCAAATTATGCCTGAGGCAGATGGCATAAATATTGGGATGAAATAACAATCTTTCACTGGAAGAAACTGAGCAAAGCAGGTAGATCAGAGCAAGAGATGCCCCAACAGCAAAATACATAAAAGCAAAAGGAGAAAGGGCAGCTAGCAAGAATGAGAAACATTTCCAAAAAGAGGTGAGGGACAGGGTGAGTAATGGTATTCATGTATCCCTGTATTTTGAGGGAATGACTTTTTCGTGATGCTCAGCCACAGACACTGCAGCCCCACAACACAGCTCATGGCAGTGCAAAGTGAGGATGTGCCCGTGGAGGTTTTGTGAATCTCAGAAGCTTCTCTTTGATGACTAAGTAGTTATTAGCTCTTTTGAGACCGAGTACCATTTGGATAATTGATGAGTGGACTGTGACCTGAAGTACTGATAAACTGGAGGGAAATAATTCAAAATTCTTTTCAGTTTTACTCCATACTGCTTTTGTTTCATGTTCACACAACTCAATCTAAAACATGAATCAATATTTTCATAAGAGAAATCATAATTGGCATAATTTGAAGGAAAAAAAAGTAGTGACAATGTTAATATGGGTGGAATTCAATTAATAAACCACCAAACCACATACTGTGGCTGATTTGTTTCTAAAATACCCTCTCTTCTACTTTAATAGGCAAATGCCTTGTCTGTTGTGGTCACTCTTAAAAAGACAGCAGGGTTTATATGTTCTCCCCCATTTTTTAAATTTTTGCTGTTATCCACAACTTGAAACCAAAGAGCCCAGCCCTTTGTGCCTGAAACTGGTGGGAGTTCTGTCTAAAATCAGGAGTGACTTCATGTACGATCATAGAGTTGTACTGATTTAAGTGACATTGCACCACAAGCAGAAAAAAAAAGAGCTTTTCACAGGATATTAAAATAAAAAAGCTTGGAAAACTTATGCCAGATGTTAACGTGATGATGAGGAACAGTTCCAGTTAGCAAAGGAAGCAGCTAGGTTTGGCACTGCTCTTGCTGTGACGATCTTGTGAGCCCACAGAGCTGACAGGAGCCACGTCTCATCTTGCTAATGCAGTCGTGTTCCTGGTGGATGAGGGTGTAGCTACACATCCTTTTCAACACCATAAGTTGGGCTGTTCATGTGAATGACCCCTGTGGTCTTTTTAGAGAAAATAGCAGCATTGGCAAAGACCTGGGGCCTACAGGAGGCCAGCTAGCTCACCTCCTTTGGCCTCACATGACCCAACGCAACGGTAACGACCAGCAGAAGGTGGTGCAGCAGGAAGAGAATATATTGCAATCAGAAATAGAGCAGTGCAATAAAAAATAGCTGTTTTTTACCATGAAAGACAGTGTCCAATACAACCTTACATTGCACAGCCTTTGAGGTAGGGGTGGAGAGAGGAACGGCTGGTCAGCATATGGAGTGCTGGCTGAATTAGCTGCTTAGCCCAGGTCTAACAGCTTTCACTGGGTTTAACTCAGCTGCTGCCCTCCACTGCACCAAAACCTTGGGGAGATAGAGGTTTTCAGCTGAGCTTTATGGTTCAACATACACCTTTGTAAAGGACCACCAGTTAGGATGCTCAAGCCCCCCTCACATTTTGCATAGTATCAGCAATACATCAAGAAGACCTTTTAGAATCAGCTTTTATTTTTGAACTTGGAGTGATGTCAAATTATTTTAAAGTACTTTAAAATATTTTCACTTACAAACTACTGTTCCTTTTGAAAGCCAGGTAAATGGTTGTGGGTAGCCCTGAAAATACAGTGTTCATTTATCCCTATTCAATCCCTGTGCAGAATCCTGCTCTGTAACACGGCGAAGTTTGCCTGGCCCCTCTGCTCCCCTCCCCTCTGCTTTCTGATGGATGTTGATCCCGCTCTGGAATAGAACAGCTGTCCTGGTGACTTAGCAAGGCGCTGCCACCCTTGGAAAAGGAGGGGAATTTGTAGGTGAGTACTTTAAGAAAAGAGCCTGATGAGCAGGACCCTGTAATAGCCTGATCTGGACTTTTGTTTGCATTATTTTAATATTTGTTTGTAAAGTGAAATCACATGAAGATGTAAATTTGCAGTTTACTTTAAATGTTCTCACTGGAAGAGTGCCTCACCCTTAACTGCAGGCATAATAATGAAATGGCTTAGTTCATATCTCTTGAAAAATTGCTTTTTATCCATTTTTTTAAATCACTTTGGCCTGCAAAGAAATTTTTTCTGATATTTTTCTTATGCTTTCACTGGTGCTAGCCTTTAGTAAAGTAATTTCCAAGTACAGGAATTGTGATACCACATTCTTCATGAGCTGCAAAATTACCTCAGTTATTACCTGTCCAGTCACTTGCTCCTGTTTAGTTATTAAGTGGAAAATATTTTACAACTCTCTTCAGATAACGTTCCCCTTTTTAACATTTATGGGGCCTCTATTGTATATAATCTCTCCACAAGATAACACTTTAATAAAGAACACTTACATACTTTTTTCTTTTTTTTATTTCTGTGTGTCTGTAACACCTGTTTTGCCAATGCTTACAGATTTTTTGGTGATTTTACTCTGATTTTTTAAATAAAAAGGAGATATTTCTGATACAATTAGAAACCTAAAATGTAAGTTTTCTCACTGAAAACTATATCTTGGAGTTCTTTTGCAATACAAGTTAATTAACTGGATTTAGATATTTGCAAGATGATATATTTAATGGGATTACTGCTCATATAATGTTCTCAGTGACTGATTTGGAATCTAAGCTTAGGGAACAGAATACTGAATTTCCAGCTCTTTGAGAGTTAATATTGTGTTAAAGAAAAGTACAATTTGAACCTTATTGTTCATGAATAGCGAAGTTATTCTAGTGAAATAGAGCCGGTCCCTACAAGGGCTACACGAGGCAGATGCATGAGCAGGAGTGCGCAGAAACTGACATTCCTGCGAGCGCTCGGGGTACAGATATACCCACACCTGAACTCCTGGCAAGTTCAAGGCAATTGCGTATCTCATCAAAACATAATGGCCCTTTATTCAGACTCTGTCTCCCAAGTGGGATCAATTAGATGCTTTGGTCTGCGGGATTAAAAATAAACACTCATGTTTTCGTTTATGTTTATAATAAAAATGAAGACATATGACCGTGTCTTTTCTGCCTGCTCCTGTCATGGTTTGAAACTACTGTTCATTTATTCTCTCAAAATCCTGTCCTCTTAATAGAAAAATTGTGAAAGTTAAATGATAACTTGCTCTGGGGAAAAACGCAGTAACCCTGACAAAGAATATTTCCATGTGCCAATATATCCCACATTAGCGTCTATCTTCTTTTTAAGGCAAATATATTTCTGTGTGTCAATTTGGTTCACTACAATGTTAGAGTTTCACTTCTAGCACAGGATTTCTCTAATGAATATGATAATTTAAATCTCATGATCAGAGTACTACTTTTAAAAGAAATTTGAACATTTTTTGTTTAAATGCTATTAAGTATTTCAATATTAGCTCAGTCAAATAACTATTAGATTGGGGAATTTATATTCTCACTTTAGTGGTTGGCTGTGTAGTTGTACAGTTCTTCTATATTGTAATATTTTTTAAAAGTAATTCATAAGTAGAATGATAATTCATGTTTAACCAGCAGAGATTTTAAAATTTAACCAGTGTTCAAAAGCGCCGGCAAGTTCAAATGTCTTAACATTTTTATTTGTGAGAGTAATTTTAATTTTAAGCTTTGCTAAAATGAAGTCTAAAAGAATTAACTGGATAAGATCATTCAGTTCGCTGTGGTTCACCAGCACACTTGCTGGAATGCAGACAAAAATCCCACGAAGGGGAGGAGATCCTCACACACCCGCATGCCCCTTCACAAAATCAGAGCTAAAATACCATTGGAAATTATACTGGTTTGGGGACATTTTTTTACCAGTCTTAGCTTATTTTGTATAACATATTTTGCCTTTAACATAAAAGCCTTGGTCTGGATGTGATTGTGCAATCTGATCAGAGGGGTTTAGTGGCACGGATGAGAAACAGAGTGAGCTCACTTGCGTGTGCGAAGTCAGAAGCGAGCTGTCCCTCCCAGTTGTGCCAAGGCAACCTTGAAGTTTCATGTTCTACATGACTAAGTATTTCATTCTAAGTATTTTAGTACTTTAATAAAATTTTCTTATTCAGCTAAATTTAGATCTGTTTATGGACGTACAAAAATATGCCTGTCTAATTTTCATGATTTGTCTGTAGTCAAGACAACTGTGAAATGCACCCTATAACACAGGGCAATCACTAAATAGACCACAATAGATTAATAACTTACACAAACCTCTTAAAACTTTCTCAGCTCATATATTTGTGAAGGGTTTGTGATCTTAAAATACGATATTCTGTGATTTACCAGTAAAGGAATTTGAATTGTGCCTTGATATTCCTGTCCTGTAGCATGATGTTCTTATTTCTGGCCAGGGCTTTCACTGATGCAAACCCAGATAATGTTTTTCCTGGACTGAACGGCAATGCCACTGTAGAGGGGGAATTCCAAAGCTCAGAACAAGCTTTTTCTCCATTCTTCAATCTATCCCATGCATATTATCTCTGTGTGCATCATAGGAAAAAACTGATCATTCAACAGCTTTCTTCCAAGCGTCAAAGTGACTTCGTGAGTTTACAAAAGCAGGTTTTTGTAACATTGGGCTTTCATCTTCATGTCTTTTCAAAACACAACCAGTTGTGGAAAGAGCAAGCAGACATGTATGAGTGCCCAGCAGCCCTGCATGCCCGGGAATGGCATCTGCAGTGTCCACGTGAGAGCGTCAGGAAGATTTCAGGTGGGCTGGATCCAACGAACCAACCACCACCTGCCAAGGACCCTGGAACAAGCAGTTGCGGGGCTTTTCTTCTGCTCTCAGTATGTGGAATTCCTATTCTCCAGGATGAAGTTACAGTCACAGGGACAGAGAGCAGGCAGATAATGAACTCACGCTTGGAAAAAGAAGGCTCAAAGCATGTGCGTGAACTCCGCCAGGGACGCTACGGCTGATGGAGCAGTGCTGGTACCGGTTGTGCTCGGGGAGTTTCTGTCAGCTGAGACCAGGGCAGCTGTTTGTGCAGAGTTAAAACAGCAGCGAAAAACACACAACAAATGAGTCCCATTAATTTGAATAGTCTCTTGTTAAAGAGGAATATAAAATGATATCAGACTGGAGGAACTTCGAAGAGACCATGTACAAGACACACTATCAGAACACATGATTTGTCAGAACTGAAATACTTCGCAGTCGGGTATTGCCAGGATATCTGAAAATGTTTTGACAGTATCAAAATATATCTTTTGTGATGAACTGTTGATGCTGTTTTGGCTTTTTTCAATGCAATTTTAAGTTGCTTTTTTTCAATATTCTTTTCCATTGAAAGTTGAACTGAAGCTAAGTGTAGCAAAACATCTGTGTCTACATTAGTGTAATTTTTTCCAGTTACAAAAAGAGCAGTGGTTACAAGCTTATTTTGACAGATGTATTCTACAACTATCTTTTATCTTACATCTTCTATCCACAGATAAATGAGAAAAATCGAGTTGCACTATTGAAAGGGCAGTATCTGAAAGCACCAAAAAAAAGTGTTGCTGTATTAATCAAAGAACAATTTAATTCTGTATTAATAACAACTTAGAAAACACAAGATGAAACTAGAATATTTGTGAAATTATCACCCAGTACACATATTAACTGACAGTGCACTCCAGGAATTAATTGAGATGAGCATGGGATCTGGCAGTTACAGCAGATAGCAGTGTTCTTTTCTGAGAAGAGGGAACATGCCGTGCTTGTGCAAGATGAAAGCATTCTGGGGCTGCTCAGTGACCAGTATGAATTGTTTTTCAAATGCATAATTCACCCTTGCAAAAAAGCCGTCAGAGACCCTTGGATCAGGCCTGAGAGCAGTTAGGTATTCACTGTCTCAATTTCAGCCCAAATATAACATGCGGATGGAGGAGTTCATTGGGAATGCATTTGGCAGCCCTGGACAACCAGCTTTTCCCAAAATGAGAGCCTGCGGAAAGCTGTTTTCATCTTCCCAAGCCACTGGCCTTATGGACTTCAGTGCAAATAAGTTTCCAAATAATGAATCTGCAGTTCAGCTTCTGGCCAAGGCGAACAAGCACACGTTAACTCATTCAGAAAGGAGATGAAAAGCTCACATTCAGGATGCATTAATCTGAAAACAAGTGTACTTTTGTGTCTGGGGAGTATTATTTTCATTGCCATCAATTTAGAACATAGATAGACTGTGATTCTAGCTTCACTATCAGGTTGCCCCACAGGCTGAGACCCCTCCCCAGGCCACTCCATTTAATTTAGACTAATCTAAAGCTAAGTGAAGCTTTTTATCCTCTCTGATTTCTCCCTACGATGGGGAAAACTCTGATTTCCCCTTCCCCAGCGACCTGCTCAGAGTGGCTGGGGAAAGGAGGGAAGGAGAGGAACGCAGGAGAGTGACCCCCAGGTAAGGGAGGTTGTTATTTGTGCCAGCTGACAACCTATTAACGGGTGGCAAAAGTGTTCAACCACTTCTTCCCTAGTAGTTGTCCTGTTAGTTTGAAATTTCCTTCTCTTTTACGCTGTTCTTTTGAAGGTACTCTTTGGTACATGAATTTTTCAGTGTATTGCATGTATCAACAGAGAGAAATCTCCCACATAGTAGAATGAAATCTGGTGCTTAATGCTGCCTTCACACAGTTCTTGTGCTCCTACATTTGCAGTAAAATTGTTGTGGCAGGAATTGGGCCCTGTATTTTTCCATGTTGTTTTGCTGTAGGCTTTGGGGTTTTTTTTTTTTCCCATGAAATAAAATTCTCAGTAAGCTGAAAGAAGAAGCTGACAAAACAGATCTCTGATTCCCGCAGGCAGATGTACTGGGGAAAATATGCATACCTCATTCTCAGTCTTCTTTTAGAAGACTGCGATCCTGAAAGTGGTGAAGGGTCTATGTGCAAGTGTGTGACTTTGCATGGACCTGCAGAGTGCAGAGGTGAGCCTTCATGTTCACTGATACTTCTGTGAAACAGGCAGTGAGCAGAGTATGGGTACGTCTCATAGTTGTTGCACAGAGTCTGATGACAATAAATTTTACATCATTTGCAGTCTTTTTTCTAGACACAATTTCATTTACCACAACTGTGCAGCTCCTTCAGAGATTTCGCAATATCAATACCTACATGAAAATCTGGTTTGGTCAGCATCTGACATCAAGACTTCAGTGGCTTTGCCGCATCTTTCCTTCTCATCCTTTGAAATTTACAGAGACCTCAGAGGACTCTGTGATAGACTTTTGCTATCATTTCTGATACTTGGGGTTGGTTTGTATCCTTTTTATTTGTTTTTTTTTTCCCCTTAACCTGCTGTGATTACTTTCTGTAGATAAACCAGATGAAGACAAAAGATTCTGCCCAGTAATGGTCCTCCACTGGCAAACACTCAGGAAGCAAATCAGCAGGTTGCCACACATAATCAGGTTGTCATTCAGTTTGGGCTCTTAACTTCTTACCTGAAGAAGTAACAAGATACGACAGCCTCTGACTCTTAATCTTTTACAAAGCAAAATTTTGGGTCTCTGCTCATGGGCAAGAAAAAATTATCTACAGCACTACTAAGTTTAAATGTGTTAATCTGTAAATTTGAATTACTCTGCCAATAACCAATGAATAAACAAAAGTGAAGAATAAATTAAAGCTAGTCTGATCAGTGCTTGGAAAATACCTTAAAACTACTTAAAATGAAATAATTTGGAAATATTCAGCAGGTCTTAAAAGGTACTCTAAAGTATCAAAATTTTCCTGATGTCTTTGACTTCAGTGTTTACATGAAAAAGGTGTTAGATGTTATGAAATTATTAAACATATTAGTTCTAATTGACCTTGAATTTTCATGACCTTACTCTCTCATGATTGTGGGTGGAGGAGTTCAGCAGTATGACTGCAAATTTAACTGGTTTCATAGATTAACTGATGAGCTCCAGAACAAGTCTGGAGGATGGAGGGTTTTGGTTTTCAACAGTGGAAGTGGGTGATATGAGAAGTTTTAAAATTACCTCCTGGGTGATGCTGGGTTACAGCTTTCCTGGTTGTGTTTCTGACCATTTTTTCATAGCAAAAGACGTACCTGGGCTGCAGATGTCTCAGGGCACTTTGGATACAAGGGCACTTGCAGTCCAGTTGTCTTTTTCTGATGGTTGCTCAGACACTTTACACAAACATGGCAAAAACACAAGTGTAACGTGCATATCAGGAGTTTTCTTCCTTTAATCATTTAGAGAACAAATATAAATTTTATTGTCATGTCTAATGTAGCTGTGGGTCAGTCATCTCATTGTCCTTATAGATAATTAATTCACCTACATTCTTTATTTCATTCTGGTCTAATGAATCATGGACAATTAGCAGCAACCATGCTGATAATTAAAATGAAAATAGCCTGATGATGTTTCTCATAAACAATTGTGTTTTTCTGATTTAGAGATGCAATGCAAAAAAGTCAGCAAAAAAAATTTATTTTTGTCTGATGGCTCACAAACTTGCACGAACAAGAGCTTTATGTGTGTGAAACTGTCAAACTGGAGCCAGGGTCGGAACTCTCAGGGGGGTAAATATTGAGCAAAAGAGGAAAATGAAGCAGCTGAGTTACTACACTGAGAAACATATGTGCTGTACTTACACATTTACCAATGTTCAAAAGATTTTCTGATACGTAGCTGCTCTCTGGAAAATTATCTACATGGTTGTAACATAGCTGCAGGAACCATTTTGGCCTGTCAGGTAAATTATACAGCTTTGCAAAGAAGTGTATAAATGGGTATTTATCCCTTAGATGGAAACCATTTTGGAGGAGCTCTACCAGCCTAATGAGTGAATAACAAGCTGTTTGAAAACTGTTTGTATGCATACACCCGGGACAGCAAAGCAGCCTTTCTGAAGTAGAATATTTTTATTATCCTTCGTATTTTTTTCTTAGAAAAACCAAGAAATTATCTTGAAACAATAATGTTGTCACACATAGTAATGCCAAGAAATTCAAAGTTATGGCTGACACTGATCCTAATGCGTGCAGCTGACAGCTTTTAGCCTAATCAACCATTTCACCACTAGCGCCTCAATTGTCTGAAATCTTCTATTTCGGTGAGTAATGTGTGCTTAAATTAATCAGGCATGGTACACTGGCAAATCCTCCTGCATGTCCTCTCCACTCCCATAGAAGTCAACAGAGAGACATCAAATAGTCTTTCCTGGGGAAAGATTGGCTTCTCCGTGGCAGAAACCATAAATAGTTCCTCCAAGTTCAAGAGAATTAGCTGGAGTTTAAGGTGGTGTATTTTCAGAGATTTTGGCCCCTTATCTTGAAATAGAGAGTTCTGCATTGTGGTAAGAAATAATCAGGACTGCTTAACTCTTCTCCCATTTCTTTTTCCCAAGTGTGTCTATTTGATCAGCATTTAAGTATGCAGTGTGTATTTTCTAATGAGAGAAAACTACATTATTACAAGATGGTAGAAGAAGACTCGTGTCGAAAACAGAGGAAACAGATATACTTGAATTATACTGTCAAGAGTACAAAGGGAATGTCTACAAATACACATAGAAATGAGGCTGTCCAGAAAGTGCATTAAAGGTTGATGAAAACACCGCTGATTTCAAAGGAAATTGTTCATGTTGACTTTGGTGAACGCTGAATTTTACTCTTGTTTTGCAGACTCCAGAAGATGTCAGCATAGGGTCCGCCTGTGGACACTGCTGCAGAGCTGCAGATTCAGAGGCAGGGACAAGCAGCCAGACCCCCGCTGCAGCCAGCCATCTCCCTCCCCATCCCTCCTGCTGTCCTCGGACATTGCTGCAGCAGGATTCTCCCGCCTGGTTTGAAAACTCAGTGAAATCTGTTTTGTTCACAGACAGACAAGGCTCTGGAGTGACTTCTGCAGAGTCCCACCGCTCCGACTCCTGGTAATGCCTGTGGGGGCTCTCCCAGGCTGTAGCAGGGGCAGTTGACCAGAGCCAAGGTTCAGCCTTCTAGAAAGTGCTCCAAAGCAAAGCAAATGAGACTTCCACCTTTCTGTGCCTCCACGTTATTTCCCTGTTCCCTCCTCTGCCACTGACTTTTGTCTGGGGGTCAAGATGACACCTGAACCTTCTCTAATCATGGCCTATCTTATTCCAAATGGACAGTTATGCGGTGTTTCTGTATTCCTCCTATCTATCCTTTCTACTTTTCTTTCAGGTGGCTCTATTTGTTGCTATCACGTGTTTTTTTCCCATAAATATTCTCTTTCAGCTCTTGATACCTCTTTTTGTTACCAAAGTCATACATTCTGCCCCTTCTCACAGTAATCTCGTGACCTTCAGGTAATATACAGTACTAAAATAGATGAAGTCCTTTCTCTTTCCTCAGCCAGAACCTAGTTTCCAGGCCTGTTAACACTATATGCCTGGGGTCAAGTTAAGATGAGTTCCACAGAAAAGATATTTCTTTCTTTTTGGTAATTTAAGATGGAGATTGAGAGCCAAGGTACAGTACTTCAAGAATAGCTCTTCATGTAACAAATCCAGTTTGACTGTCAGGAGCACAGAGTAACCTTCTAGCATTTTGTCAGAGATTCAAAAGTATACTTGAAAAGGCTGAAAACGATGCTTCTGCAATCAGAGTCTTAAAATACAAGCAGTTAACTTGTTTTTTCTTTTCCTTTTTTTTTTTTTTTTTTTTTTAATTTGCTGTCCGAGTGACATGCAAGGGTGCAAATAAATGAAAACTGAGCTTGATGGCTGAGTGGTATGACACTGCTTCTTGCTTTTAATACTGGTGAAATTAAAGCCCAGAGGCAAAGAGGAAGGCCTGAAGCTCACCATCTCATGTCTACAAACATCAGAGCTCCCTTGACGAAGGAATTTTCATCACTTGAGAAATGCTGAAATTTCAAAACTCGGCCACATCATTGAAATTCTGGTGTCCAGTGAAAGCCATCTCTGTTCAGGTCCCTCTGTGGAAAATGCCTGTGCTGTCACTGCTAACCCTTTCTCCTAGACACAGGACCTGCTCATCAAGTCCTTTCATGTAGATCAACAGGCATGTGAGGTGACTGAGCAAGAGCAGTGTCTGTGTTCTATAAATCAATAATATCTAATTTTCCTATATGCCCCCCAAAAAATATATATTTGCCTTATAAGGCATAACTCACAGAGAAAACCAGCTTCTCTTCATTATGATGCGCAACAGCTTTAAAAGCTTGACAGTCTAGCCAGTTCCCCGCCATTCTACAGCCCACGTGTAGTTCTACGCGCTGTCAGCCAAACTTCGTGTCCAAAGTCATTGTCTTGCATCATGAAACAAAAATTGTGCTCCGTGTAAACAGAAGGACTTTTGCCAGTTATACCACTAGAGGATCAGGTCCCTCTATATTGATATTTGCTTTACCATTTTAAATAATCCAAAAGTTGAGCTCTATCTGAGGGAAACTTCCATTTAAAAGTCTGAGAACAGCCTTAAATATTTTTCTACTTGAAGAGAAGCGTACGTATTTTTTCAAGTCAAATAATATATTTTACCATTTTAGATAAAATGCCAGCTGTTGTAATGAAGCAGGACGGTGACAGTGACATTAGGAAGACCTCTTTCTTAGCTGTCTTACCCACCAAGCTGTTACTACTGTGCTAGCCAGTGCTGTCATGACGGCTCCAAGTGGAAGATCTATCAATGTGTCACAACTGGTGGTGTGTTAGTAAATACCATATGCATGTATTTTTCAATTTCCTAAGAAGGTCTAAAGGGAAGGAAAGTGATGGAAATTGTGTTTAGTCCTGAACTTAGCTTCCTATTGTGGAAAAATGGAAATTACAGCTCACCTAAACATGGAAGGAAATGCAGCCAATCACAGCTGAAGGATTAGTAAAAAGTGTTAAAAATAATATATGAAAGTTTTAATTACACAGAAAAATTATAAAATGCCCAGTAATTACAGTATATTGATTCCATTTTTTTCCTTGAAATGCTAAAACTATTTCAACACACACAGAATCAATAAACATAATTAAAATATGAGCTCATCAAAACAGTAATTAAATGTACTTAACAGCTTTTGTGGCTTTTCTCCATATGGTTACTGTGGGAGTGTGAATCTGGCTTGCTAGATAAATGTAACAAAATAAAGTGAAAGCCTGGGAAAAGATTACTGTGGTATCATAAGCAAATACAATAAAGTCTAGCTCTATAATAAGTTCCAATAAATCAAAAAGTTGACAAAGGAAGCAGTGTTTACAATTATTAGAGAGAAATTCTGGATGTTTTATATTTTTATGGGATTAACACTATCATGGACTTAATATAGAAGCCAAAGCAAATCTTTCTTCCATCATTAAAGCTGTTCTACTAGAAGACTTGCTGTTCAATGAGAGATATTTGGGAACGTTATGGGCTCGCTGGTATTGGTGACAAATCACTTGACAGCTGTCATTCAGGGGGCATTTCAGCTCAAGGACCTCATACACCTGCTTTGAGTTGCCCTTTGGAGCAGCAAATCTTTCTTCAGCGATTAGATAAAGCAGCATGACTGCCAAGCAGAAAGTAAATTAGGTGCTTAAAGCGGGGTGTGTGAATATCTCTTCTCCACCCTTCTCCCTTCCTCCTCCCTGGGTACATGTGCAGTGTCATAAATAATGCAGGAAAATCAATGGCCAGTGTTTTAAAAAAAAAAATACACCAACCAAACAAAAAACAACCAACAAAAACCCCAACCAACCAAACCAAAAACACCAAAGAAAAAAAAAAAAACAACCCAACCAACCAAAGAGATGCACATCTCTGGAACTGATTTCTTCAGAAAACACCACGGACATCTATAGCATCTGTTGCTCTGCCTCCTCTGCTGCCTTTTCTGGAGTCCTCACCATCTCTCTGCCATGTCTTTCGAGACCTTTGGGAGGTATGGCGTTTATATGCCATTTTTCCATCACTGCCACAATAGGCACATGTAGATCCCATGCAGTGCATGCGTTGCCCAGATACAAAAAAGTTTGCACAGGTGTAAAGGAAACCCTTACCACCCCGTACTCCACTGATGGAACTGGCATTGTCACTGATCTAATAAGAAGATACGGAAGTAATTAAGGTAGATATTGTGTAGCAAAAATTAATAGAAACATGAAGATGTGGTGACACACCATATCTGTAATTTAAAACAAATGAGATAGCTATATTTTTCTAGTGCCCAATGCACAGTCAGTACTGATGACATCAGCTGTATAAATAATTACTACCTTTTGTTTTTCCTAACTGCCTCTTGACCTGAAAAAACAAGTACACTTCAAAACACAATGCACAGCAGTGTATTGCAGAGATACTCACAATTTTCTCACTAGTGTATGGCCACCAGCATACCTCACACCTTAATGTTTTAAAAATTTGAACATTCATTTTAAAAGCTTTATTTAAATCCATCCCCAAATCCCTAAAGCCAACTAAACCCGGAGAAAGGAATAAGACAATATATTACAATTTCTTACTCATTTTTCAAAAAGCAGTCACTAGAGCTTTTTCTCACCCAGATCAGGCCTCACCCTACAACTTCTCTGTCACCCCCTAGGCTGAGAAGAAAAATGCTGTAAGATTGTGAAGCAGAGCAAAAGGGTAAATAACTCCTTTAAGTCAGTAACTCCTTTAAAAACAGCAAGATGTGGTAGGTGCATAGGTGTTGTTAAGGAGGGAACACGGTTACGGTTGTAAATGCCCTGTCTCTCCTTCCTCCTGGAATAAGGGACCGAGCCCAGGGACCCATGGCACAGCAGATCCAAATCTCCGTCCCATCTCTAAGCATCAGTACACTTCAGGAGCGCAGAAGGATATTACTGCTTGTATATCTGCTGCTGTCAGTCCTCCCTCACTTACTAGCATTCTTTCGGTCTTTGTCACTATTTACAGATGTTTAAAAAAATCCCCTTTTATTTTTTCTTGAAATGATTCATCATCTTTTTTTTTTTTCCTTGTCCTTGAAAGCATGTAATCGTTCTGTAAATAGGACCTGGACCATAACTGAAGAAATTCCAGTTCCACTGACCTTTTCAAAGCTTTACATAGAACTCAAATTGTGGGAATAGAGTTGGTGGTATTCCATAATGAGAGAACCATATTGTACTAAATTCCTTCACTTTTATCACATGAGCTGATGAAAAGGCCACGTTTTTCCCAAAGGTAGCTAGTTGCTCTAAAGATACAGATAGAAGTATACAGCTCTGACTTCAGAATTATTTACACAAAACCAAAATCCTTCAAAATCCTATTATCAAAATAAAGCATTAGGTCTATTGACTACTATTTGAAAATTAGTCGATATGTTTCTGTCTTTAGCCAACCTTAGAAAATTTGAGCTAATACTTTTACATCTGAAAAATGGGGTATAATGCTACTGGGTCATGATATAAATTGTTTCCTGCTTTTAACTGAATGTAGCATCCTATTCCCTCTTCTGGATGGTGCTACGAATTTATTAGACTCTGCATTCAGTTTCCTCATCTTGTATTATGTTGCCAAGTAGGAGACAAAATGTCTAGTAATTAAGCCTGCTTTTAAAGTTGAAGATGGCCTTTTAAAAGGCCAAGATTGAAAAGGAAGATTGAAGACAAAAATATCTTTAAGGAAAATAATCAAAAGGAAGAAAAAATAAAAGGTTTATTTTTGACTTGGCCTGAATATTGAATTACAATGGATTTAAAATATTCAGCAGGCAATAATAGCTAGGAAACAAATATCTGGCAAATTAGGCACTGCAATGCATAGCAGGGAGCTTCATCACCCTTAGAAATAGGTTTTGCAGGCACATTGATTTTTTTTTTTTCTCTCCTGAATCAGCCAGCTAGTTATAAGGCAACTTCATCTCACAAAGAGATATTGTCACAGGAAAATCTGTTTAGTGGTCTGGGCTGACTGAGTGTGTATGAACAAATAGTAAGTTTCAGTGTAGGAATTAAAATGTTAATTAAAAAACAAAACAAAACAAAACACAACCCTGCGTTTATTACTGTGTCCTAAGGGGGACATAGTAAGATAGGGTCAGTGTACTGCCTTCAGCCATTCATAATTCAGTTTAATTTTGCATAACGCCCGATGACATGGGCTGTGATGATGCCTTGTTTGCAGAAGATGGTAGTAGTTTTCAGAAGATGTAGAAGACGTGAAGTCCCCACAGGGCAGGACCAGCCTGACGGAAGATGCTGGTACATGCGTGGCCTTTCTCATCACTGCTACTGTTGACATCGGCAGGGCTGTTCTGCCTGCAGCAGAATGTAAATGAATTGGGCCAAGTTTTAGAAATTTTAATTCAGGTATCTCACAATCCCATCTTCCTTTGTAAGGTAATTTCTTTGATAGGACTGCATTTCTTGTGTTGCCATGTGGTTTTGTCCCTGCAGGGATGCATCTTCCTCATAGCTGAGAACAGGCAGGTATTGGGGCTGCCAAACACCTATTCTTATAGAGCACTGAGGCACATCTTTTATCAGTAATTTTTGACAACAGAAATTAAATGTTTAGATTCTGTAATGCTGCAATGATCTGTTTGGTTTGAAATACCAAAGTGAACTTTCTGACGCTTCTTAATTAAGAGGTTTTACACCTTTTCCATTAAATGATTTTTTAAATAAAGAATATTTAAGTAAATATTTACATCAATAAATATTACAAGTTTTTATTCCTTATTTGAGACAAAATGAAGGTTAACTTTGGTGCCTTTCATAGGACAATGATTTTTAGTGCCTGACTTCTGCCTGTCTGTCACTGGTACTGGTGACTGTCATAAACCTTGAAGCAAAAGGTTTAAATATAAACTAAGTTTGTGCAGACCTTTTGCATAAGATAGAAATGGTGCAGCACAGTGGCTAAGATTGGGACAGGAAAGGTGTAGATGTAAAAGAACGCTTTAAAAGTGACTTTTCTGGAGGGGGAATGAAGGTTGTTACAGTACACCATGGGCTTTTTATGCCTACTTATTATTTTCTGAGAGTTTGGAGACAACCTGGTTAGGCATTCCCAAGCCCTATGCCTTCTAGGAAAATACGTTTTCTGTGGTTTTGAAACATCAATTTGTTTTATTTTCTCTGAAAAACTGAAACCTGACTCTTTTTAAATCTGGCACAAAGGTAAGAAAAAATGAAGAACAGCTGCTTATTTTAGAGAGGGAAAATAATAACATAGCAATAAAGCTCTGACATCTAGAAAAAGTGTAGTGAACATGTATAGTACGTTCATGTCTTATGAATTTGAGCACACATACATAGCTAAACACCGGCTCAAGTGTTGAACTTGGAGCACTTGCAGCAGAGCCTGCTCTCCCGGACGTCTATACAAACCTGTGCTCCTCCATGCATGGCTGGTCCCATTGGTTTCAAAGACACTACTCATGGGAGTAAAGTTACTCATGCATTTAAGTGCTTGCTGGATTCAGGCCAAAAGCTTAATCTTTTCCATTTAATACCCTTTTCCTAAACTGATAACAGTCTTCAAGTTTTCAGTATCATGTGCAGCAGTTTAAATAATGTAAAACCACAGGAAAAAAAACGTGAAATAACAGTATTGTAATTTAAGGAGTATAGTGAGATAAACAGCATAGCACAGGCACAGTTTTATTAGGAGTAAGTAGTTATCTGCAAGGCTGCTGTATGTTACTGGTCTGAAGGCACCTCGTGTCTCTCAGTGTCTGAAAAAGCAAGGCAGGGAGGATGGGCAGCTCCGCAAAGGCAGGTACAAAACACCAGTGTAAAGCAAAGTATAAAGGAGCATATTTTGTCTGAACAGACAGAGATTAAACAAAACTTGTACTTCTCTTGAAACTCAGTGCAACAGGGCAAAATTCTTCATGGAAAGTATACAGAATTTTGGCAACAAAACCATAACTACGCTTTTAATTGCTGAGGGTTTTTTAATAGTTTTGATTTTTCATCAACAGTGGAGTCTTCCAATGCATTCCGGTTCTTGCACTAGTCTCCTTATGATCTTACCTTCCTTTTTATTGTAGATGAGCTCTGAATAACACTGCTAACCTCCTTGAGAGGTGTTTCATTCTTTCTCCCATTAGGTCCTAAAAAAGGATATTACATTTGCAAGGTGATGTTCCATTTTCTAGAAGGTGTTTGGTTGGGTATCATGATTTATATAAATGCTGTTCACATGCATGTTAGAGTAGGCAAAATCAAAGAAATGTGCTTTACACCTGGAATGAAAAATATGTAGGGTTTATATGGTATTTATTTCCTTTGTCCTGCCTGGTCCTTCATGAGACAAGATGTGGAGGGAGTGCTCTCTGCGGTACAGGCAAGATTTGATCAGGAATTGAGAAGTTCCTCTGTCATTCAGGAGTGGGACTGTTGATAACCACGTCCTGCAGCTTCCAAGGGTCTTTCAAACTCACCAGGCTTCTACCTACCTCGCTGCAGACAAAGACCATGACTTTTCCTAGATATTTTCTTTGAGAGGAGCCTAGAGAAGGAGAAATTTGATGGGCTTGGAGGAATCTGTCTGTAGTAGTAGTCAGAGATGGAGTTCCATAAGCACTGATGGCTTTTTGCCTAGAAATGCTTCACTGATGTAGCCCAGACAGGCACTTTTCCCAAGGAAAAAAGAGCAGGAGCAGAGGAGGAGAGCGGGAGAAGATGGGGGAGATGGGGGGGAAGGGGGGGGGGGGGGAAGGGGGGGGACAGGGGGGCAAGAATCTAGTCCTTTCTGAATCTTTTTTAGAATGAAATTGTATGTCTGTGGATTTTCCTCAAGGAGGAAAGGGAGAAAGGGGAGAAAGAAGTAAGAAATGTATGTAACATGCTAGCTGAAATGGTTATAATAGCAATTTTGCAACTTTAACATCATTATTTATCAGCATTAACAATAATGGTACATCTTTTGGGGCGAAAGAACTTGAGCCGGTGTATTTTGAACGTGTGGTGAGCTGTGTGAAAATATTCAGGTCTATAAAGTACAATTTGATATCTCATACTTCAAAAATATATTTGTGTTATTGTGCTACATAGTTTTCAAGTAGATTAACTGACTTGTTCTTGCATAGTCACACTCTGAAGTATCGAGTTAAATATGTGGCTGAGCAGCTTCTCTCTGAATAAATACAGAGCTAGTGGAGCCTGAGTGTGGGTAGTACAAGCAGCCAGGAAAAACATGGTTAGAAGAGTCCGTGGAAGTGAGAATTCCCACTGTCACAATGGAAGGCATGGGTGAAGAGCCCAGCAGAACAGACGTGATGGAAATAGTCTCTGGGAACAAATTCCAACATATAAATGTGCCATGTCACTGCACAAGGCAAAATGAATTTAAGCCAACAGTATCTCTGCTAGCTTTGGTATCAGACCTGCCTGTGTAAGGGAGAAGAGTGCTGAGATCCTGTGATATCCCAAAGGTGTTAGAAAAGGGAAACAATTGATATAAATATAGAAATTCAACACCAGAAACAGAATACTGACCTAATCAGTGAAATGAGCATCAAAATCAGGCTTCATGCTAAAGCTTTAAGGGTCTACCATATCAACTAGAGTATGAATATCTTCAGGAATATGCCAGAAGCTAATTGGTTTAAGAAATCTGGCTGTATATAGAGACCATTACTCATAGATATCACGTTTTTCTGTTGCACAAATTATCTGCAGTTCTTATGGTGTCTGCTCAAGGAAAAGTTTATTTTCATTTAGTCTTTTCTTTCCCCCTGACCTCAAAAGACTAATTAACAAAGTATTAGCATGTTTCTAAAATATGACTGAATTCATCTTCTTAAGAAAATGTACTGAAGAATGTACCCTATTATTAGAAATGACAGGATGTATATAGGGCCATATGTTTTCAAAGGGGTTTCTGTCAGTGTTAATCAAAACGTTGGAGAACTTACAAACATACTGAGCAGCACGTCAACCATATGGATAATATCTTCCCTTTAATACTGAGAATTTGAATTAATAATAAACACTGGAGAGTAACCTAAAATGAGACAGAAACAATAATATTAAGACCAACAAAAGCATAATATCACATCAGCCTGAAGACTCCTGGGTATTTTAAAAAAATCTTATTGTGTGTTAAATCCTGGTCATGGAACTACAGTCATTAATTTTTCTTAGTTTAGCTTGGAAAGGTAACTCCAAAGATGGAGTTTATTTTTACTGTTTTTTGTACAGGACAGTTTGGCTCTTACAGCATGCTATAGCATGCATCGGTATCACGTGCTGGTCCGGCTGGTAGCTGTACATTCATTATCGCAGTCTATTTATTTTTTGAAAGGCCTTGGAACATTTTTTTGGGTGACGGATATGTGCACAAACCATTTCATGGGCTATACAAACAGCTACAGGAAGAAAACCTGGAGAGTTTGTTTCTAAGTTTGTTAACCTGGAGAATGGATTGAGACTACTACTTGAATCAACCTCCAAGGGTTCTGCTTCACAAACTTACCTCATTTTACAGATGATGAACTCTCTGAACTAAATATTGAGACATCTGTTTGAGAGAAAATTAATGTTGTAAGTGCAATTACACACTTCCACACCACTTATAGGAGCATGTAACGGATAGATCTATCAAAAATGGGAAAAAAGAAGTTATCAGGTTAACTAAGAAGTCCTACCTTTGTGCTTACAGTCACCTGCAAGCACCCACCACATGGATTACAGCTGTCTTTAGAAATCAAGCCCTTTTGACCGAAAGCCGTTCTGCAGCCAGGGGCTGAGCCGTGACCAGGACAGGGCTCAGTTCCCTGCTCTGCCGTATGGGGATTCTCCCTCCCCTCCACAGGAATCGAGTGCATGCTCCTTGGCATTGCCCAGGGCGGCTAGGTGCCACTAAACACCAGTGCAACAAACCCAGGGAATTAATTACTTTGCCATAAGACACCCACCACCCCCCAGCCTTGGTCCCGAGCCCCCAGCTGCCTCCAAAGTTGCACCTCTGCCTGAGCTGGCGACAGGATCGCGGTCATTCCCACCGCCTGATCTCAGCTGGGAAGGTTTTATTTTCACTGATACCAGTCCTGGTTTATTTTCTCCTTAGTTAAATACAAAGTTACATTTAGACATTTGACTACTCACACTGAGACATAAAGCCTTGAGCTGCTGATAAGCACAATCCAGCCTCGGCAGGGTGAAAACCTGAATCTTCTCACAGAGATAGGGAGAAGAGGAAATACAACTTTAAGTCTTTGAAGCTATAAATTGAGATCTCCCTATTACAGAGTGATGGCTTTTATTGGTAACTACCCATCTGCATCAGTTCCCAGCTTAGAAGTATTTTCCTCTGACATTTCTTTTTCATTTTCCTCTTGAGTCCATTCCTGCTTTCCAACTTCCTTTCCTGATGCTGGATGAAAAGCACATTGTTACGGATAGTAGCTTCTGACTGGTAGGTGTCCTTGCACCTGCTCTTAGATTTGTTTTTGGAGTAGCCGCAGAGGACCCTGTGACAAGGAGCAGCCTTCCCCTCTGCGCTATTCCACCAGCTCCTGTAATTTTTCTGCCTGTATTTCTTCTGCTACCCAATAACCTGTGACTCTCCTGCAGACCTCAGGGGAGCTTCTCCTGCACCTGGGAATCAGTATCCATCTGCAATTTATTGGTAGAAAATATATGTCTCCTTTAATTTTGACAATTTGATATCTCATACTTCAAAAATATATTTGTGTTATTGTGCTACATAGTTTTCAAGTACGTTAAATGACTATTTCAGATGAAGTACCAGGACCCCTGCACGTAACGTGCTAAAGGTCTGTGTTTCACATCTCTGTTGCCAGCCATTGAGGGATGGAGGACATGTAGCCTCTGATCAACCTGCTGAGGACACCATACCTGCGCGGTGGAGCTGCTAGAGTGACTTCTATTTTAAAGCTGGTTCACAGGGCACCCTCCCACCACACTGTGACCCAGCCACTCGCCCAGCTCCTTGAGAGCCTCCTGCAGCAATACTGTTCTCCTTATGGCCAAAGACTTTTGCTTCCTCAGTCCTTTTTTTCCTAGCGTCTCCCTTTGTCTCATACACTCCTCTTCTGCCAAACATCATGGACCACAGCCTCTTTTCCTGGAAGTGTAACATTTTCCTCCTCCAGATGTTCCATTTCTTTCAGAAAATCTCTACACTAACATTTTAGTTGCTAGGGTCCGAATTTCAAAGGCCTTTCTTGCATCTTTAGAAGACACCTGTCTGGTTCTTCTGTGTATCTCCTGCAGAAAGCACACCATCAGCAGCACCTGAAGGCTGTAAACCATCCTGAGGCCAGGCCAGCATCCCTGCTTGGCACAAGCCTTTGGCTGGTCTCACAGGCTGCAGCAGCATCAGTGGAGATTCTGTACAGGCAGCTTATGTGTCTTCACAGAGCCCTGTTCTCTGGAGTGTCCCATGAATCCTTAAATACTTTACTTCTGCCACACAAACTAAGAGTCCTCAAACTGGCATGCAGCTCTCATCAGCCTTCTGTCAAGCAGATGTTCTGCTATAGGAGTGTTGCATGAGGCATTGTACTGATACACAAACTGATTCCTCTTGCCTGCAAATCACAAGAGGAGGTGTTAAAACCTAAATAAATAAATAAAATATAAGCCCTAAAAAAACGAGAAGGGGTGGGGGAGGAAACATGCTTGTTAAAACTTCCAGGCACCCTGGCAATTAGTCTCACAATGGCACAATCCTGATGAGCTTTCACATCTCCTATTACATTTGGTACACAATGTTTGTTAGCATTTTACTCCATCTGCTCCTATACAATCTCCATCAGCTGGAGGAGGATATGGTTACTCCAGTCATTAAATGTTGATGATCACTGTTGCTTACAGTAGGTATCTGTTATGTTAACTGTTACTTTTCCTCCTCAAGCTTGGAGGTAATGTTTTTCCACCACTTGCACCCAGGCATTTGTTAATAATGAAATTACTGCTTTTTTATTAAGATGCTGACATCACCATGACTTGCAAGTGCAGTAAAATGCGTTGGTCTTCATTGCACTTTGCCTGAATGCAATAAACAATTTTTCTCTTAGTATGATATTCAAATTTTTAAATGCATTAACTTCTGAGATTTACTAATCAACTCTCCCTCATTAGAAGGGATATCTCTTGTTTTCAGACCAAATCAACTCATTCTTCTAAAAGAAAATAATATGATTTCATTTTCATTAAAGCCAGTTAGTGGTAGATTTAAGTGGATAAATATATTTGACATTCCCTGCCTTTCCATTTCTCTTTTGCTAGCAATGCCAAACAGACTGTGAAAAAGAGAATTAATTCATTATCCCAAGATATTCATGAAGTTCTCTAAGCTTCTGATTCTTGGACTGCAGGTCATTAGCAATCATTAATTTTTAAAGCGATGGATGATGTCCTCTGAAGCAGATATCACATGAAATAAACAGATCTATTAATGTGGTAGTAGGATGGAGCTTGGGAAGATGTAAGTGTATGGAAAAGCAGAATTTTAGCTATGCAAAGATCTTTAAAGTAAACTGAGGCAGTGCCTGGCTTTAGGCAGCTGTAATACAGTATGGCATGGAGAAGGGCATGAGGATTATCGTACTCAACTCTAAAGACCGACAAGGTGGTCTTCCGCATCCTTCTGCTTCTGCACTCCAGGCAGCCACAAAGCGATTGTTACCTTTTATACAGCTTTTGTCAAGTCACATCATGGTCAGAGAAAGCCCACAGCTGCCTGCAAGGGGTCCTGCAGACAGATACACTCATCGCCTGAAATCCTTTTTGTTATGTTTGAGCACAGAACATTTTGTGGTTTTCCTTTCTCCTTCCTAATACACACATCCCTCCCCATTCAAGAGTTAAACATGCCTGGACTACCCCAATAATGACTTCCCTTTTGATGTTTCCATATAATGATTAACCCTTATTAATATGTAGTGCTCCTAACCTGAGAAAAGATATGAGAGCTCAGGATTGTTTGAATGCCAACTAGGATATCTGTGTTAATAGTCAAACCGTACGTCCTCCTAGAAGTATGATGTTGATTGCGACCTCAGAAGAAATCAGGCCTGCTTATGGCAAATATATGGAATTGATTAAATGAATAAATAACCCTATTATTTAGTTTTGCATAAAAATATGTGGGACCCAGGTCAAAGATAATCCCTAATTTTTCTATGCATAATAGATTCCAAAGTGTAAACATTACCAGTAGTATGAACCAGACTAGATGCTTTAAGTCAACAGTCAAAGGTGCGAGTGTAAACTCAGAAATATTGATAATGTTTGTGAATAACTTCAGACTAAATTATACTGGAGTTCCCAAGCTGATATGAGTGCCTCTGTTGTTTTAATACTCCAGTGTCTGTTATACGTATGAGTTCAAAGGCTGACTACAGCTTTTGCGTTGGAGGTTTCTCTGCAGGATTTGGCATCTTTGCATAATTTTAGAGCCTCAGCTTCTGTATCAGAATAGCATAATTTGAGGAACTGAAGTGATATTTTCCTTCAGCCCCTACCCAGGCACTCTGTATTTTCTGATCATGACACTTTCTCTCCTTGATTTTCTTTATTTTTTAGCTCTGGTGCAGAGTTTCTGGACCATAAAGATTAGAGTCCATGGATCTGATCTTTCTTCCTCTGTGCAGCTCCGTGATGGGTGGCATGTGGAGGGGAAGTTCCTGCTCCTAAGAGCTCACAGAGCAGGACTGGAGAGCAGCAGGGGTACAGGAGGTTGCAGCACCTTCCTAAAAGTGGAAGTACAAATAACTGTCTTGTCTGAAAACACAGGCCAGGCATAGTGACATGCTGCCTGTTTTGGGCTGTGTTGCGTTTGCTTGCATTTTGTTCCATATGCCACAGGCTGAATTATGAGTAAAACATGAAACTTCGATTTTGCTATGGAGCCACTAAGAGATCTTCAGTCAAATTCTCCACTTCTCACATTAATTATGAATGTAATAGGTGTAAGACTAGCAGAGCACCTACAAATTATCCTGCTTGGAAGAATGTTGTTGCTAAGCTGTGCATGCTGGAAATGGCCTTCACCCCCGGACCCCATTGTGCTCCACGGAATCTGAGACACAAATTCAAACTTCCCAGCTGCTCCCTATATGTATAATGATCTCAGACTCCACCCTCGCACTGCAATCTTGTGTTTGATGAAGTTCAGGTTTGAATTCTGAACAGAACAGCTCTTCACAGTTGGATCTTTTATCTGCTGAATCCGCAGGGGCGAAAAGAGAGCAGTGCATCTGGTAACGTACAGAAAGCAGACCTTATCTAATAACATACAGGCTCACAATTCACATGTGTATAGAATGCAGCCCAACATGTCTGTGATATGGGAGCGATCCAAAGTCCACTGAAACCACTGGGAGCCTCTCCCTTGGCTTCGACTTCTGTTTAGAGCACTTCCACAATATACAGGACTATCTCTGATCATGAAGGCATATAGGAGCTGACAGAGGTCAAGAGCATCACTTGTGTACTAATAATGGAAGTAAGTCCAACTAGTAGGCACAACGTAATGTAAAACGATGCCTAACTGGGTGAAGAGGGAATAGGAGCAGCTCCACACCTCCATTAAATTTGGATTTAAGAAATGCCAAGAAGTTGCTGTGTCTTAAACATTCTTCCTAGCAAATGATAGTGAGTATTAGAACTGATGTTCAAGAATTTGTATTGGCAGAGGAATAGCTATTTAGGTTATTTAGCAGTTTCTTTAAATACAGTGTTTAAATATGATTTCATTTCTGTCTCCATTCAGCACAACTTCAGGCAAAACTTTTAAACTATAATTTAATACATGCAAATACAATATTTTTTTTCCAGTAGACATTGATTGTTTTATTTTATGCAATTCTCTAATTAGCAGGGTAGTCCTGTATTTTGTAGGTACCCATGGTTTAGTTTTTGCAGCATCTCCTAGCAAATTATAGCATGGTCCTCGGTCTCAAAAATTATATGATATGGATTATGTATTTGCAGTTGCCCAAAATGTGCACTGTGTGCTTCACAAACAAAAAAAGAAGAAAAAAGTCCAAGGTAGTAGCTGAGAAATTCTTTTTGCTATCAGCAAAAATAAGCACTGCTTTGATAAATTAATTCAGCCACTCCTCCACCCAAGATAGGATGTATACTTACATGGTATCTACATAAACACAATTTGTGAGTGTGAAATACAACTCAACGCATTTGCAAGATGGACCAGATCCAAACCCCACTGAAGGTAATGAAAGGATATGATACACTATATTTTACACACACAACCATGCAAATAAGTGCTGTGTAGGTAGGTATATAGGTGTGGGAGTATGTACAGGAACACATGTGCTACCTGTGCCTACATACACAGCTACACTATATTTTGCATTTTTATATGCACCCAGTTTGTATACAGGCCTGGCATGACGTCAGTGCAGAAAATTTAAGCTTTGTTTGGATTTAACCCACTGCCTGATGCATTTCGAGACTGCTTGTCATGGTGCCTGGTGCAGAGAAGGAAATGTGGAAGCTATTGGTTTGATGTTAGGCGATTTGTGCTCCGGTGGGGAGAGGGAATCCGTGATCCCAAGGGGAACTGCTTGAAGTCTGTCAGAGAAGGGGACACTGCAGGAAGTCACTAACTTGTTTGTTTTCCTTTTTTTAGAAGTCAACAAGCCTGAAGGAATGACATCGCCTTGAAGCCGCCACACAGTCATGAAAAGCATCTGAAAACATACCTCAGCCTCCTCAGAGAGCACCTGGCTGTGGAACAAACTGTAGTCCTTCCCTCTCCCAGGGGAGACTGTGAAAAGCACAGTAAGTGACCTCTTCAGCCAAGATTTGCATTGGCCTCTCCTCTCCTCACGTATCACTTACGCTATGTACATACTGCTGCTCCCACCACCTCTCGCCTCTGTCATTGTACCTGCTGTCTACCCTCATGTTTTAATCCTGCACAGGCTTTCACCGGGAAGTCAGCATGCAGAGGCGGTGTGAGCTTACAGCATGTTGGCTACTTTCTGCTAATTCCCCATGTGGACACTGTGCATATTAAAGCACCTTCTATAGGCAGCAGTTTTGAAGCGGAGTACGATGACTTGCATGGCAGTGGGTACCCAAGAGTTTGGTGTAGAGACACTGCTCTGCACCCTAGAAAGGTAATTACCTTTTTGTGTAGAAGACAAGTGCTCAGAAACATCACCTCAGTTAGTTACACAGACTTTATATACACCCGACTCACGATTAACAAAGCCTCACTTGCTTTGTTAATCAGTAAGCCTAGAAAACAGGGATATGGATTAGCAGAAGGTTTCTTTATCACCAGTGAGTCATTGCTTGAAGCAAATTTTGTCTACCTGGTTCCGTGGTATCCCTGGGAATTACCTGGGAGTTGCCCACATGTAACTCATCTATTGATCTCAGTCCCAGTAAATATATTCGTAATGCAGCTGAGTAAATGGGTCAGAAGGACTCCTAAAGTCATATGGGTCTGGAAGATTTTTTGCTTCTAGGTTGGTTTTTTTTTGGTGGCAATCTTTAAGTTGAGAGCCAAATTACTGTCTGACATAACAGCTTATGGTGCAAAGAGACAGTTTCTCCAAATGAATTTGCTATGAGACAGTATAAAGCCCTTGTTATAAACAGGCTTTTCTAGGTGGGATGATGTAATATCCAATATAAGATACTAAAATGCCATTGATTGCATCCTTTGCTGTGTTATCCTGCATATAAACCACCAATGCTCCAAACACAATGCATTAGAAGTTAAGAATAGTTCTAATCAATAATTTACTACATTATTGATAGTTTATGTAATGCAGATTTAATCCTTTGAGCTAATGTCTTTACGACATTTGAGCAATACACACAGCAGCCTGTCTAACAACCAGTCTGCACAGAGGCTAACAACCCACTGCTGTAACCTTCGTATCCTTTGCTCAAGTGCCAGACATCCCATCTTAGGGAGCGCTGGAAGTTCAGGAGATGCTGAATGCCCCCAGATCCCCTTCCAAGCACCCTGAGCCCTGCAAAATACCTGCCTGTTCCTGGGGCACTTGCCCCTTGCCACAGAGAAGGGGGAACATCCAGGCTGCCCCTCTGGGATGGCGAGAAAGTATATTTATGGGAAGGTAAATGATACCTTAACGCAACATTTGGGGTTGTGTCTGTGCAGTTCTCTGGAGGAGGGAGGGTGCTTGGCACTGGCAAGAAGGGAGACGTGGATTATTCGACTGAGCTCCCGTTATAGCGGGGGGTAGAAGGTGGATGCACCAGCCATCACTGCTTCAGAGCTGCTCTGCTTTCAATATGCAATTATGCCATCCCTAAAGGTAAATAGAAGGTTTGTCTGTGAGAAATATTTCTGTAAAATAGTTTGCAGCTGAAAAGATAACACTATTCCCTGCCTCCTACTTGGCTGTACAATTTTAATTATGTCAGGGAATCTCTCCTATTTTATATTCCATATATATTTATGGAATAAGCTGTTGGCAAATAGGACATTATTTCAAGTAATTTAATGTATTTATTAAAAAAGATTAAAAATCTATCCAGGTTATAGTCATTGCACTTAGGGCAACTATTATGGCTATATTATTGTTTCATATATTTCAAAATATCTCTGGCAAGGACTGTTCATCCATGAACAGTGTAAGAAAGAGACCCTCTGTCTGATGATCTGCCCTTCCATGTGGCAGGGGACTCTGCTGTCCCCTTATCCCTCCTAGCCCCGTCCAGATAACCACGCTCTGTAGATTCGTAGTAGGGCCGGGGCAGAAGAGAAAGAGCCTGATACACCCTGGCTTGGTTATTTTATTTCTGCTACTCAATTTTAGCCCCCAGTGGAGCAGAGATACAGAGACAGCCCCTGAGATTCAGTCTGTGAGAAGCTGCAGAACTGCTGAGGGACAAGGGGGTCCCTGTACATCCCTTGAGGTCTGACTGAGGAATCCAAGGATGCCAAAACTAGTCCCTTCAGCAGTGCCAGTTTTCCTCCCCTTCCTCAACTAGAGGAGTCTCTTAGAGATTCCCCTTCACAGCAGGGGTACAATCCACCCCAAATATGATTGACTCTTGTCAATGGTGAGAAACTAGGTGAATTTTTCACAGCACAATGGTGGTTGCAGGTCACACATTTACCTGCTTGTACTCAGATCCTTGCTCCTTGGATGTGGTGGTCCTTGAACTCCCTTTGCATGGTCTGCAGAAGGTGATGAAGAAAGATCAGGCTCGTCAGTGGGTGGACTGTCTTCACAAAAAGAGTCAGAATACTCATCTGAAACATGTCTGGCTCTGCAAAGCAAGGAAGACAGAGAACTGCTGCACACACATAGTCGCAGAGCTATAGCAAGAGCACGGAAGAAAAAGAACCTCTCTGGCACCACAGCTGTATGGGTGCTAGATGAAGAGGTCGGAGCAAAATCCAACCTATTGTAGAATATGACAAACACAACCCTAGCTGGGGGGGAGGGGGTACACCAGGGTCTGCATGCAGCTGCTCACATGCACTCACACTCTTAGTATGGAGAGGAGGGAAGGGAACAGAGCCTTGCTCTGGCCCTGACTGGGGAGCTCCTGAGGGAAGCAGTGATGGGCTACAAAGCCCATTGCACTAACACACCCAAGACCAAAATGAAAGAACATGAAATGAGCCCATGTTTCCAGCTACCCCAAATAGAAAGGCTGGTCAACGTTCACCATTATCATTGTTATTGTTGTTGTTATTGTTGATGTTATTATTCCTGCAGCATTTTTACTCTGTTGGTGAAAACAGAGTTGTCTTTCCTAACATGCAGCCCTCTCGTAGCAACTTGCACGAACTGTTATAAAGCAGCTCATATAGCGAAGGGTACCCGGCTGCTGGTATAAGCACATTTACCTATGAGGCAGTAAGAGAGGACCATATCCATTGTTTGGTAAGTGCAAACCATGGTTCAAACCCTGAACTGTAAGTGAACCCCATGTCTTCACAAACCAAAGGATGAATGTGAACAGTGTCTGCCACCTCTCTCGAGCAGATCCTGAAGTATCCCATGCTGAGACACCATTACTGCCAATGACTAAAGTATCATTTGCTGCCATTTAATCAGTACCTAGAGCTCTCTAGTATTTTTCACACATTTAATGTGGTATGGTCAAATAAAAAACTGTATGGGCTGTATTTATTTATATGCAATAGATTCTGGGTATTAAGCTTATCAATTGATACACATCTTAAGAAAAGCACAGGTTAAGTAAACCCCACATGTGTGAGATTAACAATACATCCCTCTGTTATAAGCACCTGTGTGCCGTACTCCGGTGTCACTGTGCTCTGTAGCCATCGCAGCCTCTCTGAAATGATTGCTCTCTCACAGGGTACCGCCCCAGCCCTGTGAGCACTTACAGACCCGCTCATGTACACTACACCTCGGCTGGTGGTCAAGGTCATAAAATTAAACATCTTTGTAACTGTTAGTAGGATTAGAGCTGTAATAGCATTTTGGGTGCATCCCACCTTGATGAATTGTTGCCACTGCTGCTTTTTTGACATAACATAACCCGTAACATATTTTATAGGTTTCCAACCTTTGAGCAGGACGGATTAGAAAAGAAGTTAATTATGCATAAGATAGGAAAAATTATGTAAATATAAAACCAATATAATGTATTATTTACATACAGCCTGTACTTACCCTAAGTAACTTCTAGAGAAATCTTGGCCCTCGTGATTAGATCACAGCTAATTTCTGAATCTTAGTCCAGAAAAGAGTGGAGTATTCTGGCTACCTTAAATTGCTGCTAATATTTTCTAGACTAGAGCATATTTGTATAAGAACATAACTCAACACAGATGGACAACAAACAGGATAAATCTCTATCATTTATTACATTTGCCTAGCGATCAAAGGTGTCTAACTAGACATTTTTCCTCATTGGTTGTTTGCATTAGATATGCAAATCTTCTTTCTTGCAGAGCCATTTCTGAATATATTTGCAAGGCTATTGATGTCCATTACTTCACTTAAATATAGATCAGAAATACTGACAAATATTTTCATTCAAAGAGTTTGATCATTTTCAGATTACTCTCCATGCTAGTAATTAACCTCAGTCAACACCCTTCCATAGCACTTTCAAACACAGTTCCTAGCAAACATAAAGTTTCATAAATATGTACTAAATAACCTTAAAGCCCTTTATGAATAATTATGAGTTTTTAAGTTTTTGTGAATCTGCATATTAATTCCACTCCATAAATAATACATGAAGCAAAAATCCAGCTTGTTTGGTGTCTGGGGACAGAGGAAGAAAAGGAGGGGATAATTATCAGTTTAATGTGGGAAAATACTTAACCTAAAAGATTATCTTCAAAACTGATGACTCCATAGGTTTGTATATATGTGTGTATAAACACACATATAGAAAAAAAAATATATATGGAGATGTGTATATCTGCAGACACAGTGGAGACATGCATCCTCTCTGAAAGAATGCTTTCATTTGAAGCATGTTACGCTTCTGTCTCTGCTGTGCCATGCTGAGCTCTTTAAGGGAAAAGCAATGTGATGAGCTTAGCCTCCATGTAGTCCTTCTTTCTATAAATGTATGTTCCCCCAAAGGTAGAAAATTAATGAGAGGCTGCTGACTAAAATTACTACATTTTGCCTTCTGTGGGACATTATGGATTTAAAAGATAAGAGAGAGTGCAGCAAAGTCCAAAAACAATTTCATTTCATTAATCCCTTAAGTGCCTCGGGATGAGCAGCCCATGTCCAGCAAAAGTGATGCTACACCAGCTTTCACATGCCTATTGCACATCATCCGAGCACGGTACCTCAGCGCCTGGTGTGCTCTGCTTCTCGTCTCTGGATGGAAGACATCCAATAAAAAGATGGAGCGGGAATGATATATGGCTGAATGGTCTTGGACTGACACTTCCTGGATGCACACTGACAATAATGGGAAACGTAAGGGCTTTGCAGAGCCAGCTCTCTGCTGATGCAGTGCTTGTTTTTTTTACAAAGTTTGCAGTGAAGAAAAGGTATTTTCTGGTCAACTGTTTTTTCCATGCAACAAATAAAAATTGAAAGTATCATTTTTGAAAACAGAACTCAAGAAGGTATTAAATGTTTGCCTTTGTCACAGGACTGTAACTGTGTTTATTTGGCAGAATTTTATTGATTACCACATCTTTTATAGCTGTGGTTGATTAAGAATATAAACACAGCAAGATTTGTCAGATAAAGTACAGCAGATGTGGTTAGAAGTGCATACAGACTTCGGGCACTTGAAACACAATTTCTGTGTGTGAAGCCCTGTCCACTCCACTGCCATTCATAGTTCATCGAGTCTTTTGAGAGAAAATTATTACATTCAAATTTTATATTTATAAATAAATAACTTCATTTGTTTTTTACATATTAATCCACGTAGAAGATAGAATTCACTTTTCGTTCCAAGTCTTTTAGATCTATTTCATTTCATGGTCCTGTTTGGTGGCTGGTGTGAAGCATGAAAGGCAGTATATAAACATTTTAATAAAAAAAGAGCAACTAAATAACAAGCCTGTTCTCTTGGGTTTAACACAAACAGAAAGAAAAAAAGGAAAACTAAACTTATACAAGAATTTTGAGAGCTGCAATTGCTCCATTGCTGCTGTCTCTGTTTTTAGCACCTCAGCATCACCAGAGGAATGCCTCATTTTGCAGGCGAGTGGCAGGCTGGCCAGGAAGGCATGTTGTACACAGGGTGATGGGAGCTGGTAGCATGAGAGGTTAAACAGCCTCAGGAGACTGCTGTAAGTCTATCCCAGCTGAATAGCTATCCCAGTCCATAGATGAGTCCTCCTGTAAATCTCTGACCCTGTTTGCCCAAGCAGGAGTGTCCCCCTGGCAGCACCAGGTGTGCCCGTGACAGCGGGGTGCCTGTGCTCGCTGAAACAGAGCAGTGCGAATGCTCTCTGCCCCTCACTCAAAGTGACCTCGGTAGCAAGACTCTGCGATTTAACCTCTTTAAACTGATTTCACCAGCTTGACTCACACAGTCAGTAGTAAAAGCAATTGGGTGAGCCGCTGTACCACCATATAGGAAAGGCTGATAACATCTGGCTGGAAAGTGGTGAGAAACAGGGGAATTTAGCCCACCCTGCCACCACAGCAGGACATGAACATGCAGAGGAAAACCCTGTGGTTCACTCCTACCCCAGCCCTTGCTTTTGCATGTACATGAAAGCAGCAGAGGGAAAAGGACCCGATGGAAGCGGCTGAATCAAAAGCGGGACCTGAAGCTGCTCTAAATATTCTGGGAGTGAGGGAGGAACTTGTGGGTGTTTTGGTAGTACTATACCTCCTCACTAAAAGCATGTTAATTAATCATAAAGACTCAGCTGGAAATAGTTTCTGGGGAAAAAATAAATATGGAGAAAACCAAATTTATTTTCTATTAGAAATGGGACACAGAACTGAATGAACTATTTCAAAGGCCCTCCCTTGTAAACAGAGAGGTCATTAGGAACTTGTAAATTAACTATTTTTATTGGACAGGGGAAAGAAAAGCAGCCTGTAAAATATTTAATTGCTGTTGCTGTGTCTCATGGAAGGCAAGACTTCTTGCCTCTGAAATGCTTGATGTAGATATAAACCTGTTGATGAGTAGTTTAAGCTAATTCTTATGTGTGCTGGACTCATAAAATCATAGACTTTAGTATGAACTCAGCTGCAGCCTGTGTTACTGGTTAAACTATTTTCATCTCAAACCTACTCTGAATCCCCAACAAAAATAGTAGGCCAGATGCCCAGACTGCAGCTAGAGACCCTCATTAGGCATCATTTGCATCCTATTAACCACTGAGCTATGGGTCATTCGCTGCCTGTCAACCATTCAAGTCATTCCTTTTGTGTTAATTAGTAGAGAAATAAGGAGTTAATGAAGATCTTATGATCTGTGATGATTCATCTTTGTTGTTTCAAATGAATCCCTGCTCTCTGAGCACTCCAATGAGCTCCTACACACCGAATAATAGAGAAATAGTCAGAGGGAGCTTACGCCGGCCTTTGGAGTGTTGTTCTCCAGGGACCTTTTGCATGGTGGGCTTTGTTAGCTAAAGATTAGAAGGAGTTAATTGCTTCAAGATTGCTAGCAGATTAGGTTACAGGGTGTGTTGTATCTATGTAAGCGTATGTCAGGTCTAGTTAAAAGATAGAAGATGCTTATTTTAATAAAATTATGAAAGAAATAATTAATATGTCATTATGAAAAAATCTTATTTCTACCCTTAATTTGAGCACTTACAGATAAATGCAATGCTCGTTTCACTGTCGCTTTCCTTCTCCAAACAGGAAAGCATGGCTCTTGGCTGGACAGCATGGATCCCTAGGCTGGTCCCAGGCTCTCATCTGACTTTCCATCTCTGTTTGAGGTGGATGGAGCTGGGCTGCACGAGGGACTGTAGTTCATGTCTCCTGTGGCTCGTCTTTCTCTTACTCCAAGGGGATGAGGGCTCATGGGCTGACTGAGTGGTCTGTCAACCCTCCTTGCTGGAAAGACTGTTTTTCCTAGAACACAGGAAAATCCTGCAACCTGCACTCCCAAACACCTGGGACCTGAAGTCTCACTACCCACCCCCTGCTGGGAGAGCTACATCACTTCCAAGAGGCAGGATTTGCTCTGGCTCCAATACACAGAAGGAGCTCCCACAACCTCAGGTACACGCGTTTGGGTTTGCTCTTTCTTTGGTGCCCGCTGATCCCTTTTGCCCCAGGGAGCCACTGGTGTGACACTTTTCCCAGGCAGTGCCAGCCAGCAGATGCCATTGGTCCTACGGAGGGCTGAAAATGCCTTTTTTCAGACTCTTAATTTCAAAAATAGCAAACAAACAAAACCCTCACAGCTCCCTTCCCCAAAGCAATTTCTTCAAGGCTTAAAGAAGGAATTGTTCCTGCTCCCATACTGGCTCTGATATTCAGTTGTATTTATTTTTACAACAGGCAAATAAAGATGAAAGTTTTGTTTCTTTCTTTCCTATTTGCTTCCTCTAGAGCAGAGACACTGGCTCAGGAGCCAGGCTGGCATGGCTGGAAAAGTCAATGCCTCTCCTCCCCCAGTGCCTTGCTGCAGGCTGATGCTTCCAACAGCAGGAATGTTGGAATATGCTGGGACCTTCATCATTTATGGACTAGATATATACTAAAATAAACCCAAATTCAATATTCTGGGCTGTTATCCAAAGTAGGGCAAAGTAGCTTCTTGGTGTGGAGGATAATTGCTGCTCTTCTTGCTGTGGTGACAACAACTTCTGGAGAGAAGCTGAGGTGCTCCATAAACCAGCCTCCTCATGCGGAGGCTCTGCTGAAATTTTCAACAGCTTTCTGAGTTCCCATAAAGGGGGGGACATGGACTGAGGGCATCAGGAGCTGCTTCAGGACAAGAGATGATTGCTCCTCCTCTTCCTCCTTGCCTGATCTGTGAATGGTGCTTTATTGCTTTTAGGAAACTAGTGTCTTGCTTCTATTTTTTTTTTTAAAAAAAAAGCCCAGAACTGAAATTAATTATTTAGGTTTGCCAAATACTGTGAAAGATTTTACTTAGACTTTTTTTTCCCCATGTATGTCTATCAGATGGGAAATAAAATCAATTATTTGTTAAGCACTATTTTAAAGTGTCCGTGAATGTTGAGGTGCATTTTAGCAATGAACAGTATCCTCAAAGAGTTCAGGATCTGTCTGAAAAACACGCCACTCTTCCCCGTTTTAGCTGTCACAAATCGTGTGTCAGTTAGAAATGGATATTTTCTAGTTTGTGAAGAAACACTGTGCAAATTGCAAAGATATATCTGGTGAACACATTTTTTACATCCTATTGTAAAACTTGTATATAATTCACGTCTTCCTGGCTGTTAAAAAAAAAAACGAAGCAGAGTCAGATATTTGGCTCCTCTTAAATAGTATCTTCCTCATTTCAAGACAAGGGGATAGGCTTGGTGAGGCAGAAGAGCAGCATAGATTAGTCCCATCCCTTATGGCAGGTACAGGTCTTCTCACTGCCCAGCAGGTCAGAGCGTGGACGCAGGACCCAGCACCCTTGTGTGCTGCAGGAGCCAAGCCACTGCTGGCTCAAGCATCCCGTCGGACCTGGAAAAAGGAGACGTGCTGCAATGCTCTGCCTGGGCTAGGGATGGGGCAGCAGCATGGTGAGCCCAGAGACCTCTGCAGCCGTTTGTCAACAACTCCCTGGCTGGTTCATTATGTTAGAGTCCCTCTCAAGTTTAATCGCTCTAAATGAAGAAAGGGTTTGCACCACTTAGATGTTAAATGGAAAAAACCTTACCCTGCCCCTGCACACACACGCACAAGAGGGAAAAAGGGAGGCCAGTGCAAGTGATGAGGGAAAGGCAGCTGTGACTCTTGTGTGACTTCAGAGAGCTGGAGGAGGTGGGAATGTAATTAGAGGTAGATCAGGTGCCACAGGAATCACAGGGAGCGAGCAGGGGATGGGGTGGGAGCGGGAACGCTGCCTGCGACGCACAGCCTGGCTCCTCTTCAAATAACCAAAGCTAAAGCCAAGCAAGTGCGGGGCCACTCCTTAAGCATCCCCTTAAGTCTAGCCCAGGTTTCACTGCCTGCAGCAGCAGAATGGCAGCTATAGATATTTTTTTTCTTCTGTGACATCAGTCAGAAAGAGCTGGCTTTTGCGTGGGGGTGGGAGGGGGGGGAGAGGCAGAGAGAGAGAAGAGGGGAAAAAAATAAGCAGAAGTAATTTATTCGGGATCTTTGAGAGGATAATAGCCAATTATTTGTTTATAACACTGGTTAAATTTTCATTAGGCAGATTAATGGAATATCATGTACTGTCAACATTGGACTGAGGGGTGGTCTGTAAGAGATAAACGGGCAAACAGTCGATGTGTCTCCCTGAGTAAATTAGTTTTTGCTTTCCTGTTTTTCATATGAAAATGGAAAGGTGGACAAGGTGGTGCATTTTAAAACAGGTCTCAAGATGGGCCAAATCAGTTAAATATGAAAGCAATTCTGGTAATAAATACATTATAATAACTTAGCATCGTGCCTATCATTTTGATTTCATGAAAGTCTGGGATAATGTAGATTTTTAACCTGCTCTCTTAATACACATTTCCTCTTCCTGAACTTCAGCGTTTCTTGCTGTGAGGTGAAAGCATATTACTTTTTTTTGCCTGATTTTTCTGTGTAATCTGTTCAGTATTACAGCTGGTAAGTGCTAGAGGCTCACAGCTCTTTCTTGTGAATTCTGGTATTATCATACTGGATAGCATGAGCAGTCCCCTCTAAGTACTGTATTATCAGCATCAGAACCCCTGAGTGGTTATGGTTGCATATCCTCCTCTTTTGAAGTCAGAATATTTCTTAACGTATTAGCCTGGGATTTTCAGACAAGCCACGGAGAGGCAGACACCCAAATTTCAGTGGGAGTCAGGCCCATAAGTCCACTTAACCTCTTTGAAAATCTCAAGGTATTTTATAGAAGAGCAAAGCCGTGCGGAGGGTCTCATCAGCCGCATCACCGTAATTAGACTTTACAGCTCTGCTGCTCTCGGCGCTGTGCGGGCAGGTGGAGAAGGGAGGTCCTCTGCAGTGAACCCAGCTCTGGAGCACACAGCAGGTTTAAAACGGTCCCAAGGCATTTCATTCAGACTTGACCACTAATAATTACAGAGGACAAAAATGGCCTCCTGCTATTAGGAATGGCAAATTATTTTTTTCTCACGATACGTGATTATGGCACGCCCTGTAAGTTTCCATTTGCAGGCAGCACTTGGTGACATTTGTTCTTTTAGGCCACAAGTTTTGAGGCTGCACAATATATGAATAATATTCCTTCTTATGCTTCTTAAAATTGCAATGTTAAGATGTCTCTACAAAAATGGTGTTTTGTTTACAGAATCCCTGAGTACTTACACACCATGTTCATAAAGATTCTTAGACGTGGTGAGGGGACAAGTCACACTTCTCACATGTTACCCTGACCTCCTCGGAACATCTGTAAAGAAAAGTGAGCTGAGAACTGAGTAATGATGCATGACACTGGCCTGAAACCATATTCCTTGGATTTGTTGTTGCAACCTTCTTAAAAGTCTCCTTCTTGGGTGATCGTAGACCCTACCTGTGGAAGTCAATATTCTCTATTTTCATCAATCAGGAGGCGCACTACGCTCCTCTTCTGCCGCACGACATGGTACCTTCACATATGTCAACATCGGGAGCAGCAGCAGCCTGGCTCCAGGCTACACCGCTGCCTTCATACTGATCTTGAAGATAAGAAAGTTCAGTCCAGATTCTTAAATTCATCTCTCTTTTAAGTATTGTATTGTGGACTGTTTTTTTCCAAGTAGCAGGTGTTTATTGATAACATATAAGGTGTTTCTCCACATGTATAAGGTGTTTCTCATCTACAAACAGTTTCTACATGTTTGATAGCTTTAACTATGGTTTATTCTCTTCCTGTAAACGTACCAGTCCAGTGAGGTAGGGACTCCATCACTCATGAGCAGTCAGATGCATGTTTGTAAATCAGTCTGAAATAAACCTGAACTATGGACAGCGGTCAATAAATCAGACATTGAGTTACACATATGACAAAAAGACACAGCTGATGTTTTTGATTTTCAAAAACTGAAAGGAAATCCTGTTTTCAAAGCAACGAAGGTTTTAGCTGAGATTCTTAGGTTGGATTTTACCTGTTGTATAGACCTAGTTACCCTGGTCCTGTGGCTGTATGATGTATGGAAAGGGTTTTCACTTTAAACAGGGACAAAGGTACAATTTGAGACCTATTTAGGAATTCCATTTTTAAAAATGTTTTATTTTCAAGACACCTAAATGACCATTTTAAAACAGTCCATTTTGATTATGTCAGAATGTTACAATAAAATGAGGCATATTTTAAAATGTACATTTAATTTTAAGATTAAATGCTCTGATGAAATTGAACTGAATCAAAACAAGACCAGAATGACTAGTGAAACGTTCCTCTCGAACATGAGCCTGTTTTTATGAAAACTGAGAAGCCCCTGAAAAAAACCTGCATTTTATGATAGGAAAGTTGCTCCGGAAAAAAAATCAGCAAATGTTACCAAATCTTTAGGTGCACAGTGCTGAAAAACATGCACTACTAAGCAGTGGAGGAGTGGAGGTTTTTCTGATATGACCAGACCCACTGTGATAACCCGCTCATTTCAAGTTATTCTATTTCCCTTTGACCAGTTTAAATCTTGCCTACTTCCATGAAGAACCCTTTAATTACACTCATATCTAAGTGGTGTAAATGAGATCAAAACAGATCCCTGACAGCAATGCCCTATGAACTACGTCAGGTGCTGCTGTGAAGTGTATCTTCTAGTTTCCGTTCGATGTTTGACTGAAAGTTGCTGCTGTGATGCAGGATCTATGCGGGCATCTTTAAGGAGTTAAATGTTTGCTAGCAAAGTTATGGTTGTCTATAATGAATGGGATTATCTGTACTACTCATCAGTGCAGAAAGAATAGCACTAATAACGCAAGTAAACTCTCATCTTGCAGATGTTTTTCTGTTTCATCTTGGAAGTGAATCTGTTCACTCATAAATCTTGCTTTGGTTAAAAAAAAAAAAAAAAAAAAAAAACCCAAAGAAAGAATTAGCATTCTAGCAAGTCTTCTCCACAGAATGACATTCATCATTTTCAACATAAATGAAACGTTGCAAGAACTGATAGGCTCTATTTTTCTTGTATGAATTTAAAAGACATGTGGATTTGGAGGAGAAAAAAGGAGAATTCGTACGTACTTGATTTAAAATGCTGTGAACTATAAAGTTCATCCTGCAAACAATTCCTACCAAAAACATTACTCCAAAACTGCCAGCAACAGTTTTGTTATAGTTTCACTGAAGAAAAATACTTGCTAAGAAAGGAATTAATTCTCTCCCTGTATCCATCCAGAGATTCTCCATTTGTGTGACAGGAAGATACAGGTGTAAATGGAGATATTTTTCTTCATAACAAATAGCCCACATGATAAGCTCATAAGGGTTTTGAGGAATATTTATATGTCCCTTGCTTGCTGAGAGCCAGGCTTCTCTCTCAAGGGATACAATTAGCAAAAGCATCAAAGCTGACATATTTTTAGGAAGTATCCTTCATTTCTACAGTATTGTTCCAAAACCTTCCATTGTGAAAAATAAATAAATAAATAAATACATAAATATTAGAAATCCCACTCATAAGGATGAGGCAAAACATGAGACTCAATTTGTGCACACAGATATCTGCCGTTTCAGAGGATAGCAAGTTTCCACTTCCCTAAATGAACAGGTCTGCTTTCACTGAAGAACTAATGAAGTCTGACCCTCTATTAACTATAAAAGGAGTCTCAGTTTAGTTGGGTTTTTTAATCACATTAATGCAATTTATCTACCGCATAGGGAGACTAATCTCCACATTTTAATACATTAGCTAAAATGAGGTGGTCTCTATACCATTTTGGGATTAGTAAATGTACTAGAGACTTGCCTTTTTCCTGGGATGTAATTTTTTCTTTTCAGGCCATCATCATTAGTGCCCCTTACCTGCAGTACTCCAAATAACCAGCCACAAACCCTACGCAAGCTGAGGTTTTTAAAGGAGACTCAATCAGTTAGGCTCCCAAATCCCATCAAAGGACAGTTGTGCTTGGTTCCTCATCAATCTTAAATCCCTTTGGAAATCCCAACATTAATTCATGCTGAAGGATCAAATATGTCCTATAAAGCAAGGGGTTCAGTGGCTGCTCTGTTAGCAGAACAAAGAATAAAGTCACTCTCTGGTGACTTCCCAAAATACCTTCCTTCAGAAATGGCCTCGTGAGCTCTCCTGGCATGCTATCATACATTAGTTTCTTTTAAAACAACTGATAATATCCTGAGACTCACAGATATGATCTCTGCTCCCAGTTATATTTGAGCCTCTGATGGCAAAATTTGGCCAACAGTTTTAAATACAACACCTAGGATGTTAACAAAATATGTTTCACGTGGCTGGTAAAGTGGCTGCTTTTTATTTCAAAGCCATTGACTTCAAAGGCTGCTTGGATTGTGTGTGTGTGTTTTCTTTTAAAAACCTTCATACTGTTTCTGTCTTTTTTTCTCACTATCAAATAGATCATTACATTTTCAACACTTAAGGACAAAAATTCTTCTCTCAGATCTGCACGGCAGATCTTGACAGTAATATTCAGCTCTTCCCCACATGCAGGGAACTCCTGTTGACATCAAGGAGAGAAATGGAGGCATGTGCAGGTAGGTCCAAGGAGAGCGCTGGCACGGAGACCCTCCGGCTGAGGTCTGGTGGCAAATCTGACCCCTATTTTCCAAACACCCTACGGCCCTGGGATTTTGGGGCCCTTTTCCCCCTACATTTTCAGCAGCTGATCTTGAGGAGCCATTGAACACCCATTTTCTGATACCAGTGTTTCAGCTGCAGTGCTCAGGACCATACTGACACTCCCTCACATTCACCTGCGTGTTATTTCCCCACTGCCAGGGTTCTTTCTGATAAATAGCAGATTTTGTCGGCCCTGCCACCCACTTAGCTGGCTGTGCATTTAGGAACAACCTCCTATTTTTGCTTGTCTTTCTCAGCACTAAATACGGTGCTGCAGGTTTGCCATGAACCTGGGCATTAGGAAGTTAATACTTGGAGTTGTTATTCCTATCCCATAAACTTATTAATAATATGAACTCCACAGCAAGCGTCAGTTGATGGCCCAGGGAGGGGATGTTTGTTTGTTTATTGGTTTTCTTTGGGCTTTTGTGGAGGCTTCCCTTCATCTTTGTTAATATTAACAAAGTTTTTGTGACACGCAAGATACTTGGACAGACAGCTGCTTATCACAGCTCAGAATGCCAGGCTGCTGCTCTCCGCTAACGTGTAAGGCTTTGTTTCATTTCTCTTTTGACTTTTACCATGAATGTATTATCAGAACTTTTCTAAGCATCTTCTTTTCCCATCTCTTCAAACAATGAAAACAAATCCAATGCCAAAAAAGGCCAAGTATGAAAAGGAATAGCTTGGCCATGTTAAAATGTCTTCCCCAAACGCCCAGCTACCATGGAGAAGGATTAGCCATTTAAATGGGCACATTTAAAAAAAAAAAAAAAAAAAAAGCCATTAGGATAGATTTGTTCCTTCACTTCTCATTTCAATCTTCCATTGTGTATGTTTAATGAATAGAGCTAGGAGGGTGAATAAGTTAAATAAGGCAAATAAGGCCATGGTTAACTTAACTAGTTATATGATTAATTCTTTGCTCTAGCTATTTTACTCATGTGGGAGTGTTTGTGTGTGTTATTCAAAATCAGTGGTTCAGTTATTTCAATTTTTAAGGTTTTATTTATATAAATGCACACCTGTTGTAAATTAAAGCAGCTTAAATGGAATCTTACTGTGAACAAACTTCAGACCAAGATCCAGGATGATGGAGAATCAGTCCTAAAATAACCAGAGGCTTTTACAGTGCTGGTGCAAACATTTCTCAGACATACTCTAATTGATCTCTGTAAAGGACTTTTGTGGAGAACAACCGTACAGAACATTGCTTGTGGTACCATCACCTCTCTGTTGCAGCCATCCACCCCCTCATGATGGGTTTGTCCATGGTCTCCTCTGCACATTGAAGGGAGAACAGAGCAGATCACATTCATGGGAAAGCTCATCAAAAGCTGTCCTCTGGGGAACACAAAACCCTCTCCAATGCTTTGCAAGAGTCCCTCCTGAGCAACAGCTCCACGCTGGAGCCATTGCCCCATCAGGAGAAGTGTAAATCACAGAGCATGGGCTTCCACCACCCAGAGGACACCTGAAAGCAAATATATTCTTGTACCTCCCCCACATGTGTATGCAGTGCCCCCAACCCCCAGACAAACCAGAAAGGAGTGAAGGGGACTTGAGACACAGCCAACGCTGATGTCCCCTCCGCGTTCAGTCTCACAGCTGAAGTTTCTGTGTTAGATATTTAATTGCACTGATTTCTCCCTACAGTCAGCTGCAAGCACATATGGAAGGTGATTTTTGATCTTCAGCCCACCAGAGAGTGATTCAGCTGTCTAGCCCTCCATTACCTGTGAAAGATCCTGGGATGATTTTACTGCTAGGTTAGGATACTAGTTTCTAAAGGGAGATGATGCTGAAGAGGTACAGTCCTTGTTAGTATAGATGGGAGTGAGGGCGTGGGGTAAACAGCGATCCTTTAGGAAATTTCTCATCCCTGCTGCTGCTGGCTGGTCTGGGAATCATGTACAGGAACTTGTTTCAAAAATTCAAAATTTGGAGAACACTTTTGGTGGGACACAGAGTCCCATGCTGCTCCCTCCTGGCACGAGCAATGGTTTTACCACTGAGCCAGCTTTCACTCCCTGTATCATGGGTCGCAGCTCTGATGGAATCTCAAACATTTGCACAAAACTCACTAGTCTACAATAAAAAGAAAATAAGAGAGAGTGACTACAAAGGTTGTTTGAGTGAAAATACCTAAAGTTTCAAATGACAGCTCTGTTGGTCATTTATTTCAGTCTCATCCAGCAAAACCAAGTGCTTTACCTGTCCTTTCAGTCTGCCTTGCCAGTCTCCCATATTTCAAAATCCTGCTTAGATACCCTCTGCACAGGTTCAAACACACAAGCTGACAGTGAAGTGATAGGAATAGGATTCAGTCTGTTAGGAAAAGAAAATTTACCCCATTCTGACAAATTCTTCTATTACTATTTGTGGAAACAGAGGGAGGAAACTCATGATGTGTAATTCAACCGTATAAGATGATGATGGTTTTCTGCCTTTTTGTTGGCTAATGGGAAGATTCATGATAACCTGTGACCTTCTGAAAGTGTCTGAAGGGCATATCTGACCCTCAGCAAAGAAACATTTTCCAAAACTTGCCTAATTCTGCATACAAAAGAAATACATTCCTGTGCTGCAAATATGTGTACGTCTTTCAGTAGAAGCTAGTTTGAATTCCAAATTTTTAACGATGCCTGATGATCTATTTACACAGAAACCTTCAAAACTTTAGTAGCAAAAAACCCCTGACCTGACGGTTTTTCTTCCAGATTAAGAGAATTCTTGGCATGGTACCTCTGTCTTCATCCACATCCTCTGTTTTCTCTGCATGCTCATGACAAATTAACAAGGAAGATGGACATTTCCTTATATTTCAGAGCTGACATAGAAACTTTTCCAAACTTTGCATCCTCAACCCTCAGAATAACAACAGGAACAAAGAATTATGTCTGGTACCACTCTTGCTATTGGAGAGACATTGCTGAACTGTGCTGACACTTGCTGGTGTTCATGCCCAGGGCTCACCAGCTACAGGGGCACCACCGATGCCTGGGGGATATTTTGGGGACTGGGAATTGCCTATGGATTTAAGGCTGCCCCACACAACGGTGAGGGAAGGGATTCTCACAGAGCCAGGGCTGGCTTGGGATGTGCTGCCCGGGGGTGCAGCCCACTGTCTGCAACAGGCACCCCCTGGGGAGACGGGAAGCGGGGCCAGGGCCAGCCCCCACTATCGCACCCAGCTGCCTTCGGGGTGTCCTTTCCCAACAGCGCCAAGGTGGGATCTGCGTGGAAGAAGGAGCTACACCTCCAACTCTCTGTGAATGTCCCTTCCCAGGGAGGGCATACAGGGCACAGTCTCTGAGGTTGTTGTTTTTATTTTAATTTTGGAACTTGGGTGTATTTTTTATCATTACCATTGCCTACCACAATTTTTCAGAAATGCACATATGCACTAGAGCTTTAGGATCAAATGGAAAACTGAATAAATCAACATATTATTGATAATGATGGATTAAAACTGTTTCTGGCAGAGTAATCTTCTTTCATGGTGCATCTGTTGAGGAGGACTCTGTTATCCTTTTGGGCATCTTTTAGGTGTATTAATTAGTACCAGCTGTAACTGGTACCAGGTGTAACTGCTTCAACTCCAAGAGCTGCTGAAGAGAGCCCCCTCCAGCATTCACACAGCCCCTCACAGGGAATGTGGTCTCCCCGACAGGCATTAGGGATCTAGGAGGAGGACACACGCCAGGATGATCAAATGCTCTATGTGACTGCAGACTGGGCGTGTGAGGTGGGATGTGGCCATGACCCCTTTCATGGCATACATGCTTCATACCATATTGAAGCGTACATTGCCTCTAAACATAAGCAACATTGTTTTCCCTGTTAGTCCTTCATGCATTTTGTTTATAATTTAAGACCATTATGAACTAGACTGATAATCAGTCAGAATTCTTGAATTGTTGCAAAAATAACATATTACAGGACTCTCTCAACTTGGTCAGATACCATCTGCCTTCCTACAGCTGGTACTGCCTCTTCCTTCTGCAGCAAAGTGTCTGAGGTCAGGGAGTGCCTTCCTCTTTGTCTGGTGTCTATTAACTCTCTCTGGAAAAAGTTGTCCTTTAACAGATTTTTTTTTTCCCCCCAGCATGCCTTTTTGGGACTGATCCTTTAAATTTCACAGAGACAAGCTGCTACAGCTTTTGAATGAACTTGCTGCTATTTGCTCTCACTCTCTCCCTTTTCCAGCTGGTAAGTGTTAACTCACATTGCCTTTCCTTGCAGGTTTTCATTTCTTATTCCTGGGAAGTACATTTTCACATAGGGGAGAAAAAAAATCCCATAAGTCTTAGCAAATCCATTTAAACGCAGATGTATCCATTTTACAGTTGTTGCTATGACAGTTTGGCAAAGGTTATACATACTGAGAAACCTACCTTCTGAGGAGAGAGATCCACGTATGAGCAAAGGTGGAAGGTGGAACCCAGCCTCATCCATGCTGTTTGTTTGGTAGAGAAAGGAAAACATGGAGGGAAACTGCCCATCGTGATAGCTTTTCCATTACACCCACCAGCATATAAGTGGAGCTCAAGGTCAGTGAGATAATAGAAGCAGAAGATTGGTCATGGGAATGGGAAGATGAAAAGGAGATATTTTTTTGGTTTTCCCTGGTTATTCAAGGAGAATTTAGCCCAGACTAGAAGAGAAAAGGGACAAGTCTACCAGAGAACATCTCCCATCTGAAAGTAATACGTTTTAATCCATATGATGCTGCATGTGGTTGAGCCCTTAATGTAGACGTGGACATGGCATTTTTAATTTTTTTTTCTTTTATCTCATAGCACTGCCAACAAACATTCATGATGAGTAAAGCCTTATTTAGTGTCCTGGGAGCTAAACATTGCTAGTTAATTCATTTTATAATGTGACATATTTCTCAGTGTAAATAAAGCCCAAGAGCAGTCAAAGGTCCCTTTCAGATTTCCTAGGGAAGCATCATTAACACTTAAAAAATCTTCACTGAAAATCAAGTGATATGCATCAATTTAAAAAAAAAAATCTATGAAAGAGTCACAAAAGTGGGGTAGATGTGCTTCAAGCTCATTGCAATTAATGCATTATCTACCATGATTGCTTTACTTCCTGTGGAACAAGTCTATTAATTTTTTCCTCTTAAAATGGATTTACATTAAATGTCATCTTGACACAAATTCTAAATTTTAGTTAAAAGCTGAAAAAACTGTAAGTCAGAGTAACAACTGAAATATGAGTTGCAACCACATTAAATGTTTGGTTAATTTCTTTAAGCTGCCTTAGGGAATAGTCACTGGAAATAAATTTATCTAGTATTATTTACAATAGAGAAGATACTTAAATAGAGAGAATAAATGTATTCTCCTTCTTTAAATTAAGTTATTCCAGGGGTGAATTTGGCCCAGCAGCGTTTACACTATTCTTAATACAATCTGAATATCAGAAGTCTTTTTTTAGCAGCATTCGTCTCATAAATGGACAGTTTTGATACCGTAGGATTTATAATTACTTTTTACATTTCATACATATAGCACAAAAGATCCAAATGCAGTATTTCCTTTGATAGCCTATTATGCCTGACATGAATTCCCTATCACATCTTGTTAAGGAAATTTATCTTGTATGGAAGATTTTGAAACTACATTTGCAAAATATACAAACACCAAAATGAGTCTGTAGTTTAAAAATAAAGATAAAGTAGGGAACACACATTTAAAGACAATTACAATCATTTTGAACAGTATTTGACAGTATTTCAGGATATTTAGTCTGGAATTAGTCCTTCCCCTGCAAGGGCAGCATTGCTTTGCCCCAGTGCAAGAGATTCAGCTCCTTTCACTGCAGAGCACAGCCCCAAGCCAAAGTGATGGATGCAGTGAGGGTGTTTCAAAGTGTATTTAAAGTGGCATGAAAATTTGTGGGGAGGGAGAGGGACAACATCACCTTTAAGGCTGCCATCCCTTGGTCATGGATTTCTCACGGTCAGTCTGGTCCCTGTACCCAGATATGTTCCTGTGCATCCTTCAGCATCCCTAGGGCCTGTATGGAAAGCCCAGAGGCAGCAGGACATCATTTTTCCTACTGCCTGGGAGGAACATTTTCAACACCTCAAGCTCTCCACAACCCCGCGACCCCCTTCCCCACCCAGTTGTGTTGAGGAATGGGAAGGAATAGAGGAATCACCTGGTTGCTGACAGGTGAAGGGGTGAAGTTACTCAACCCTGGTGGCACAAACAGATCCCCTTAGTCCTCCAAAAGCTCCTTTGGGAGTGTCAGGTCTAGGGCAGACCAGGAATAGCTTAACCCCAGTCTCTGGTACGAGTTTCACACTGGTAAGAGCAGAGGCCGGGGACGGGTGGTGCTTGGCTGTACCTGCCGCACAGGTGTAACCCTGCATCCCTGCCCATCCCCCTCCCTATGCCGCTGGCGCTATCACTCCTTTCAAAGGCAGCATAGCTCCAGGCATATCTGCTCTGCAGATTGTTTCCATCCTGTGTTCCCCATGGTTCTGGCTCTGTCTGTGCCTTGTAGATATAGTAACTTTGCAGCTTGTAAAGATTTGTCTGCTCTCCCACCCCCTCCCCCCACTCACTCCTTAAATCAGCAACTGGGAGAAGCCCATTCATGTTGTAGGTATCGGGGTTCCAAAGACTTCAGTGTGCATGGTCCTCCAGCAAGACTGAGTGCAGGACCCCATCCTCCCGATGGTGAGCTCTAGCAACCAGCCCTTACAAAGGACCAGGCCATGCAAAGTCCTGGGGAAGTCCGGACATCCAAAGGTTGCACGTTCCTGATGTTCAGGCACTGAGGGGCTCAGCTGAGATAGAGAGTGATGGAGAAACGCTAGTACCTGCCTGGCACCACCAGACATTACCATTGCATGAATGTTTACTAACAGTAAATAGTAATAACTAGATTTTATTACTTCCTGACTCCTAGTCTTACCTACAGTCCCTGAAGAAAAAAGCCATGCGTCTTGGAAGAGCTCCAATGGGAAACACAGTGCAGCTGCTAAGCAGAGGGTCCCTTGGAGCCCATTACCTGCTGTACCAACCACTGCAGTGGCTTGCAGTAAGCACAGGCTCTGGTTTAATGCATCCATTTTCCAACTTCTCACGCTCCAGCTGTCTGAAAAGAAACTAAAAAGATCCCCTCTCCCTCTCCCACCAAGCAGTTGCACAACAGCTGTATTTCCCTGTGGTCCCTGTGCTTGGAAAGCATTTTGTGACAGAACTGGACCTACGGTCTGGAACTGCTTTGTGAGAAACCGGGCTGCTCCCCCCACTGTCAGCTCACTGTGAAACTGAGTTCTTTCTTCAGTTTTTCTGCTTGATTTCTCTCGCTTCTTTCACACAGTCCGGCAAAATGTGCGTTTTTGTGTTACTACAAGTGATTTCTCACCTAGCCTGTGAAGGAACAAACACCAAAGAGTGGATTTCGGGTGGGTTTTTACAAGAATGGCTCACATGTACATCTCCTGGTACCCAACGCCGTGTGCAGCTCCACTTCTCTTCACCAGGACTTCTGCAGATAGAGATTTGGAACTGGACTTTGGTCCACCCTATCTGGGATCATCAGGATCCCCTACACATGCTCATGTTGGCTTTGCAAAATGAATTTCAGCAAGCACCTACAAGCAAGCAAACAAACCCTTTCTTCTTGCAACAGAGAGGGAATGTAAAAGCTAGAAGGCTGCAGCTCTCTGGCTGATACCTTGTTATGCCAAGTTGGAGCACAGAGTAAATTTCTTACAGCCGAGTTATAAACCCCCTGAAAATAGGTTTTATTATGGAAATGCAAACACAACCATGGCTATAGCAACATGAAAGGCTCTGCTATAATAACGCTTAGATCCAACTCTTTATGCACAATTGGCATAGAAAAGTATTTGATTTTTGTCGGTTTTTTGCTGGTATGTGTCAGTGTCACTTCACAGTTGGTCTCAGTTTATAAAAAATTGCATAAAAATTGTTAGTAATCCTCATTTATAGCTGGGGTCTGAGAAGCACCATCTCAGACATTACTTTACCTATCAAACATAGCTAAAACAGCTATTGACATTTGGAACTTTATTCCTGGAAAGATGTGATGTTCACAGTTAACTAAGGAGAGTGCCTATTGAGTTTAGTGCCTCTCACACACTGTAAAGCATTAGGCTCACTGACTGAGCTTTGATAATCAGTTTGTTTCAGATGAGAAGGAAAAAAAAGCCAGGAGAAGGGGAGGAAATCATGAAGACCCTCAGCCTGAGATACTCTGCTTTGCTGTAAGTTCAGATGCTCTGCATATTTTCAGAATCCTGACATTTACCTCATGTTTATATTTCTGGGTTTTAGTTAAAAAGAAGAAGAAGAAAAAATATATTTCATTGTACTCCTAGAGTTTCCACCATATAAAGTAAGTCAGGCTCTTATGGAAAGCTGTGGTCTATTCTGTCCTCTTGGGTGGGGGGACAATCCAAATTCTGCTAAGGAAATATCCTGTAACCCAGAGGAAAAAAAACTACTGTCCTCAGATTTTTTAGTTCACTGTGTTGAGCCACCCTGCCCTAAAATGTCCAAATGTAGTAAATTCATTTTTATGGATGGAAAGTGCTTTCAAAGGGCCTTGTTTTGCTTAAATCACTCAAATGAGTAGTCTGCTCGGCTCAGTACATTGAGTCCTATTGTGAGAGTAAGGTTTTCACTTTTCAGCCACACGCCTTCACCTTGAAAGCAATCCCTCACCTGTGCCTATCTATTTTCCTAAAGTATTTTTAACGATCAGAAGCATGAATCTCCATTTCACAGGGTCAGACACATCCCTGGCACTCAGCCATCCTTCCCCCCTTTTCTCTGTAGCAACTTTAGCAAATTTATTTTGACTGCCATGGTCCCAGCACCTCAATTCACTAAGCATCAGCATTCCAAAAATGTTTAGGATAACAAAATACTTAAAGATCAGTTTTGCTTGTTTGTTCTAAATCTGAATATCCCTTCCACTCAATAGTTTAATTAATGATTACATGTACATTAAATAACTTTAAATAGCCAGTTTACAGATGAGGTAGTTTGGCATGGCACAGGAAAAATGGAGTACATTCTGAAAAGCATAAATAAATGTGAAAATTCAGCCTTTTAAGATTTCACGCATCTTCCTTCCCCCACACACACCTCCTTGCTACACCTCAGGATGGAACTCTAGCTGGACAAAGCCAGGCAAGTGCCATGTGTTTGTAATACACATATAACTGTACTGGCTCTTCTGCTGCTATTGTGGTGCTCTTGGAGATATTCTGCAGAAAATATAAGCCTCTATAGAGGAACGTAAAGTTTAAAGGTAAGCTTTGTGGTGAGATCATACTGCCCAGGCCAATTTAGATTGTGTTTTCATTTTGATGCTCTGTTTCCCTAAAAGCTATCTAGGAACAGCTACTAAATTTTATCCAGCTTTTAAAACTTCACATCATATTCACAGTGTTACTACCTTTGCATATATGCTGGTGGGACCAAGAATCATTATTGTCTCAGTCTCCTGATCAGAGAGAGAAAAGCTACTGTCTCACATTTTCAGAAGGGAATAACTTTTACTGGGTATAAAATGCACAGCTATAGTGGAGTTAAAAATCAGGATTTGCCTCTGGTGGGCATCTGGCCCTCAACCAGCCTCACTCAGAGCTATTTACAGAGGCTTAGAGGAATTTCCAGCAGTCTTTTCACACATAGATAGTTTGTAATAGTTTGTTGTTTGGGACCCTGGATTGTGTATTCATCAGTTTCCAATGATTTGTTGTGACAGTACTTAAAGGACTCATGAGTGATATTCTCCAGGCAACTAAATGAATAGCATATTGGTATGAGCAAAGGTATTTTTACTGTTCCTTTACTGACTTTTATGTTTACTCTACAACTGTGTTATTTAATATGCAGATACTTTTTCTTTTTTTTTTTTTTTTAATTGGAATAACTGGCTCTGTCAATTATTGAACCCTCCCAAAGGAAGGTGATAATGTGGAGCCTAACTGGGAACAGTGTTTTATTTGGTGTTTTGTCTGCTTGTGATCTACAGGGATTTGCCTATTGTGGTGTTTTCTCTTTTGTTTGTTTTTTTGTTTGGTTGGGGTTTTTTGGTTTTTTTAGCTTTCCATTATTTGACTAACTTCAATGGTGAAGCAATTAATTTTTGTCTGAAAACTTTCCATCAAAATTGTCCCTTTTTTTCATTCCTAACATTTTCTAGTTTATTGCCATTTGCCTAAGAATCTGTCATTATTTTCTGATGCTTGCTGGTCACTGATCATTTTTAATTTATTGCTGCTTCCTTGTTTCTTCATCATATTTGTCAACGTAGTTATGGCTGGAGTTATACGCACACAATCAGTAATGCACTTAGGGAATGCTTTGTCTTTTGGCTAACTGAAGAAGTCCCTCCAAATGATTAATAGATAAAATGTAGAAAGTGTAGCATTTCAAAGTTGCCAAAACTTGTGGAATATTTTACATTTCAGTGGAGTCATCTGTTTAACAGCCCCTGTTTTGTTTTGTGTATTACTCTCCCATACATATGCTTTTGGTTTTGAATCTTTATTGGTTTTGTCCTTTATTTCCACCCTTTCCTTAGTACAGACACATAGGAAATCATAACTGAAATAATATTCATAGTTTGGAGTATGGTGTGAATAGAAGCAAATACTCTGTTTCCATCTGAGAAGCAGACCAGGATGAAAAAAAAATAAAAATTTGTATCAGACCTGGTGCAGTGATGCTTAAAATGGAAGCAGAATCAAGTCTTTATCATTTTTAATAAAAGAAATAGGTTAGGCCTGGGAAGGAAAAACAAATACATCTAGCTGAAATATTCTTGTAGTGAATTATTATCAAATCCTTGAAGCTGTTTAGCCCATTACATTGTCAGGTAAATCTCCCTATGGGATTTGAAAGTGTATTTATTTATTTTGTTATTAAGAAATATATTTGGAATTTTTAAAAGTATGGATCAAATTCTGGTTTATGCAGAGTATTAAATTTATACTGTTGGAGCTGGAAGTAAAATATATTCCATGGTTTGTAAATCCTAAAATGTTTCTGGCACTTTCAGAGGAAGCACAGAATGGTTGTTTAAAATCTATTTCCTTTTAGCCTCATCGCTACATGTCATCTGTTAGCAAATATCCACCACTGCCATTACCAGCTATGGGAATTATAAATTTTAAGTCTTTGTTTCTGGGGAGGGGGGCTAAAAATCCACAACAACAGTGCTTTCAGAGCTGATTCAAACTGTAATTAGTGGTTCTGGGGTTTTTAATCCTATTTGAAGAGGGAAAAAATATCCATGTAAAAAAATAGGAGAATATGCATAAGAATTAATTGGCATCACCTGTATAGCAAGATGTCAAATGTCAGTGTACTGGTATGGGCAATATCCTTAACTGAACTATGAAACTATTTAATTAGCTCCAAAACTAGCAAATAAAATTTGCACTCTGTGTGCTAACGAATGCTCACTGTGTCAACAAATGTCAAGAACGGAGATAGTACCTGAGCAGTGAGATATTGGCTGAACTCATCATCTCAGCAAGATTCATAAGCCCATTTGTAATTTTAAATATAAAAGTGAGGGCCAGGAAGGGGACACTTAGATGCTTATCACACATCTGCTAAGATGCTTTGCTGTCTTGGGGCCTTAAAACTTGCCTCTTCTGCTGCTTAAATCCTGGAGCATGTTTTTAACTGATGGCAGGAGTTCTACTGGCTGCTGAAGACAGAGCAGGGATGCAAGTGAATCATTTATACCAGGGAAAATACAATCCACAGCCAATGCTGTATTGTTTGGGAATGGCAGCCAGGGCTCGGAGATCAGAGAGCTAGCAGGGAAAGGAGGAAAAGAGCAAAGATTGCCTCAACCATATTCTCAGAGCAACTTTATCACTCATTATCTAAGGGAGGGAAATGTTGCTTGGCTCTTGGTAACTTTAATCACAGAGTTTCACAGGTGTTTTTCTTGAATCTGCAGCCCCTGGAGTCATGTGATTATGGGAAATTTCCCACTCTTATTGAAGCTTAACTTTCTCTGAAACCAGCATAGCTAGAATTTTGGACATTAAAAGCCTCAAACAGAGAAAAACAAAATAAAAAGATTCCTTAATTTGCTATTAAAAAAAAAAATATCAAGGGCCTGACTCTTAATGTTCAGAGTCCAAGGGAGAGGAGTGTTTTTAAATGCATGGTACACCCATACTCACCTGACCCTAGAGAGCACAATGTGAGCTGCAGTGGCCAACAAGCACCAACTGCAAAAGCATGCAAGCCACCTTTGAAACATCTTCTCTTCCCTGCTCGCCTGTCCTCCTGCTTCTTTTCTTCCTGCCTGATACTGGCTGAACATCTCTGTACCACAGCAGCCAAGTTTCCATCTTGAAAGGCTGAGATATGAAGAGCAAGATGGGTCCTTGGTTCATTTAAGATGTCCACAGTGAAAGTTATCCAGAACTGGTGCCTTGCTCCTGCACCTCGATATCTCTCCTACTAAACATTTTCCTTTGCCAAGATGAACAGCTTTCTGCCATGCAACCTAAAGCATGTCAAATTACCTGCCAAATTATCATGGTGTTTCTCTTCCCCATAACTCTTGTCTTCATCTTAGATTGCAAGCTCCCAGATGCAAGTGCCGTCTGGGTGTGGGAGAAGCACCAAGCACTTTACAGGCTTGGTACTGTAAATAAATTTAAATGTACTGAAGGGAAGAAAATTAAGTTAGGGTGAAGCCTTTCAAACTTATAAGCTTTGTTGCCAAAAACATATGCAGGTTGCCTGTTCCTTAAAAAAAAAAACCAACCAAAACAAAAAAACCACCCAAAAATAAATTAAAAAAAAACCAAGCCACTTGAAAAAAAATCTTAACATGGGATCTTATGTCAGCCAGCCTCAGTCAGAGCTCCGAGTATGGAATGAGGCAGGACAGACCTTGAGCTTTTCAGTATTTGAAAGCAGGTGTGCATACTTCTGGCTGGCATTTTGGATTTGCTCCTCTCTAGAAAAAAAAATCCTATTAAATCCTTTTAAACATTTCAAAACAGCTGGGCAGATTTGCCATCTTTCTCCAACCCCCTGCTTTTATTTAAAAAAAAAAAAAAAATACAAACCAACAACCTGAACTCTCCCAAGCTCCCCAAGGAAATTAACTACAAAAAAACTATGCTAATGGAACATTAAAGTCGTAATGTAAAACCATAAAAGTCAGGAAATTCAGAGTTAGGGCTCCCATGGTACCTCTAAGTCTGTCACCTCACGCGCATGCACTATGATAGGACCCTCAGAAATGAACAGTTGGGGTAAATGCAAGTATTTTGCTATCCACTCAGATATTTCATTTACTCCTAAGGTTGTTTTGTTGCTGGTAACCTTGCTCAGGCACTGCGCTAATGCAAGTGGTGCTCAGCATGGGACTGCGACAACCAAGTGCTTGCACAGCCAGCAATTCAGGGTGCTTGTTTAAACTTAAAAGCAGCAGAGATGCATAGATTTGTATTTCTTTTATGTGTAACTTTAGCACAAGGTCAGTTAATCTCAAGCAGCAGCCATACAAGAGCTGCAGTTTTGTTCAGGCAGGAGATCAAGTTCTTCATAGCACGATTTTAGAAGGGAAAAAAAAAAAAAAAGGGACAAAAAAGAGGAGGGGGAGCTGGGGCAGCTGTGCACGAGCGATGGCAGATACCTTATTCTGTGATTCTGTAAAAATAATATTGTAGCGATAGCATTTATGAGGGGGATTTATAGGACAATTTTGCAGCCCACATGTGTATAAGAGTCACCAAAGCAATTCATATCGAGGAAAGAGGGCAACACATTTCAGCAAAGCAATTTTTAACAAATATCCTTCCCGATATGCAATATATATATATATATATTTATATAATCAAAGGTCTGGGCACAATAAACCAAGCAGATCTGTATCTTTCCCAGGTTTTACCTTTTGATGCCCTCCTCAGCCCTAAGCATGAACAATGAGACAGGACTCAATAAGCACAACTGACCGGAAGAATCAAAACAATTCTGGGGAAAAAATTAGGTTATCATTCATTAGCTCTCTATCATTTGGCCACCAGTAGGCTGCAGGATATGAGGGCCATTTAATTAGGCCCTGCACTACTCTCTGGTGTGAAAAAGGCTCTCAAAAGCTTTGATTCCCCACAGCTTCACAGCAGGAAGTTGTTGGCGATAATTGACACAGGATTTCCTTGTTAACCAGCAGCAGACATGCTGGATTAAAGCGACAGAGATCTAGAGAAGAAAGTGAAAAGAGATAAGAAGCTCGGAAAGACTTCTGCTTATTTTGCACTTGAGGATGATGAGCAAATAGCAATAACAAACTGGAGTGCTGCTCCCTGTGAGTAAGGCCTCCACTTATCAGACCCATTTCAGCTTGACTGATCAAAGATTGACTTCCCTTAAAATAACATAGGCCTGGGGTTTGTTAGTTTATTAAGCTGCAGGTTTTATGAATTATCACAGTTTTAAAGATGGATTGCAGTTTATGTGAAGGAGTAGAGGATTATCAGGTTTTCATCTAAACAATTATAAAATATCACAGCTGAAAGCTTGCTTGCAAATGACATAATTTTCTCCTGCAAACTAAACAGGTCATTGTATGCCTTCATGTAAGAATTTCCAGCAAGTGTACAAATACAGTAAAATTAACTCTGCAACTGAGATGATAGACTGGTAAAATATGTATTTTAACTTCCAAAATGCATGCAAACCCCACGTTCCCTTATGCTGTTCCAAAGGTAATTGTATTTAATTTTTGACCGGGACCTTTTAGGTCTAGTTACATTAAAGAAAAGAAAGAGAGAAATGGCCTATTGAAACGTTTCTTAAAATGTGGTCATGATAAATGGTACTGAAACAGATCCACATGAGTATAGTTAAATGAAACGTCCACTTTAGAGCAGAGACAATTATTGGATATCACTTAATAACTTAACCTTACAACAGCACATGTGGCATTAATAAAGAACTGAGAGTAATAAAAGCTACTACTACTACTATGCTCGGTGCATGCAGGCAGCCGTGTGTACGTATGGGTAGGAGCCAGGGGAAAAAATAGGGCACTCAGGGGGCAGGAGGAGGAGGGGAAGGACAGAGGACCAAGACAGGAGGTAATAGGCTAGTGGTGGTGGTGGGTGAGGTGGAAAGGGAGAGGCAGGTGCAGTCAGGGATGGAATGCTGGCAGGCAGGGTCAGTACCTGTTATTCTGAGCCGTATCTACAACTCTTGCTGGCTACTGGGTACCTGCAAGCTCCCTCGTTCCAGCAGAACCCCATCTTCCTCACCTTCCAGACAGCCCCGCAGGGAATGGCAGAGTCTTGGGTCACCAGTGGGGTTACACAAAACCCAGATTAATTCCCAGGGTGTATTCTGTCTTCTGGGAAGGGAGAGAGATTGTGAGTGTTGCTACATCCAGGATCCTGCAGCTAAGTTGTGCAGTCCCTGGAAATCTCTACTGGGTGAAGAGATCCAGGAAAAAACTGTCCATGCTACACCTAAAACATCAAGAGTCTTAGGTAGTTTTGGCTGGAAAGTAGCAGTTCAACTGTGTGAAAAAGTGGAGGTAACAGTAATTATTTTTATTCCAGTGCAGAAACTGCTGTTAATAATTTTTTTAAAAACAATGGGAAACACTTCCATTCTCCCACCTCTGTTTTTAAGGTCTTGGGTAACTCATTTTGACCATTTTAATAGTTTCTGAACCCAGAAGCTTCTCTTCTGACCACTGAAGCCAGAACAGGAAAACAGACATGAAAACAGTCTCAATAATGTGGGGGTTTAAAACCCTTAAAAGGAAATCAGTAACGTTCTCTGCAATGAATGTAGTACATACACCATACAGAGCTGCTGTGCCTCGTGGCAGTCTCAACACTACTACCTTTAAGGTCACCACTGACTTCAATGCATCTGAGTAATGTCACCATCCCAAATTCACACTGGGAAATACTCCTGAAAACCCTGTCATGAGGTATTAAGCACTTCCGTACGCAGCCTCATATCTTAACGGTTTTCTTAGGAGTATTTATGAAGCATTAGCCACGAATTATCATTTACTGTACAGCAGCTTCTCCTAGCATGACCAGATTGGCAAATTGTTTTTATGACTGCATCTTTTCCTTCCTGAAGTTGCTGTTCTGCTCAAAAAAGTGATGCAAGGCCCAGACAGCCAGCTATGCACACTGGATACCAGCAAAACTGCTCAGGCTACCATCAGCCTTGGTGTCTTCTTAGTCTTGGCGTTCTTTTTCTGTGATAATGAATTATGTTTTGCAAAGTGGCAGGTTGTTACAATGTAGGCTCTATAATATGTATGTTAGATTTACTTAGGTGAGTATTCACTGGAGATGAACTGGAACCAAAGGTCTGGTTATCAACAACCCTGTATTTCAGTGGCAAAGGCCAAAACCCAGACCCACACATCTCATCTGCTTCAATTCTTTGTCATGAACTCCATTCAAATTTTAGGTTAGAGCACTTTGGACTAGATTGAAAGATCTCTCTTACAGTTCTGTGTGTCTATAACCCTGCAACAAAAGAAGTTAAAAATCTGTATCTTAATTATGTGGTTTGCCAAGTCCTTTGTATTTCCTTTCTGACGTGCTTTGTAACTCCCCCTATCATGCTTGCCTCTCCGTATTTTAAATTGGTTGCATATGAATTAATTATCATGTTCTCCTCTGCACTAGCAGCATCCTTTTCAGCAAGGACACCCAGCTGGTAAATTACCATGTGTTTTAACCAGGATTATATAGCACCAATTCCAGGGACATTGCAAACATAGAAGCTTTTTAAGTTCAGTGGCAGTTTTACATACAGAGGATCTGCTGAATTGGGCCCAGAGTGTGGTATGCACTCAAAGACAGTGAGAATTTCATTTCATTGGCAGATCAAGGTCTCATATTTAGTCTTGCAGTTCCTTTGCATTTGTACTAAGATAGCTAACACACACACATAATAACTCGCTTACTATTGCATGATCGTAATAAATAATATTGTTCTTGTTTAACATCATTTCTAGCTTACAGCAAAACCATTGTCTTAAGCTACTTCCTAAGAGCCTGGTACGAAACTCACTGTAACCATTGACAGGCTTGATGTTGATTCAAGTGAGTTGTGTGCCACATTGCTTTGTCCCATCACAAAAGAATATGGTCAGCAGAAAAACAATGAGGTTCTGGTTCAGTATTTCAGGGTGCTTGAGCAACCTGGTCTTATTCTACATAAAACAGGGAGAGCTGTTAGTGAACACACGCCACCATCACAACATTGGACCCTTGTGAAGGATTAGTACCATAATATGTCATGATGCTAGGCATTATTTTTTGTTTTGAAATGCCATCATATTTCAAAAAAGCTAGTTTTGCACATTTTGGAGAGAGAAATATGTATTAGTAAGTTTCACACTATTTTTAATATTTATTGCTATTGATAGGTCTTGCAGTTTTTAATGATACAGAACAGAACTAAATTACAACTAAACTTCTTTGAGTTCTTTTAGTTCCAATGTTGAATGTATTTTTTTCAAAGCTAGGATTACTTCAGTGGACATATAAACAGAACAGAAAACATATATTTATTTATTTATTTTATGTCATGTAAACAAAGACTATATTCAGTTTTAGTTTTGACACAGCAAATTGAGACTTGCGGTCAACTAGTAACCAGCATCACAGACTAATCCACCTTAATACTAGCAAAAGAGTTTGTTAATTTTCCTGGGAAAGAAGGTTTCTTTAATTCACATATGTACATATGGTAGATATGATTCTTTCATTTACAATGGCATTTGATAAAATCCTACTTTTATAAATGATGCATCTGCTTTTAATGTCTTAAATCCTGTGATTGAATAGACAAATCTTCCCCCTTGTCTTGGTTTTTTTAATATCTAAAAGGCCTTACTGCCTTAAAACATACATCAAGCAACATTGTAATAGAGAAATACACTTTTAAGACAAAGTGACAGATTTACATATCTGTGTGATGTGACTCTCTTGACAACTAATAAATGTATTATATTGATGAAGTGAATATGTCCTCTATCTGGTCATTTTCAACTGGAAACTAATAACCAGCATCACCGTATCAGGCATGCAATAACCTGGGTTAAAACTAGGTTCATCAAATAAATCACTCAGGAATTTTTCTATTTCTTTCCCAAGACACGTTGCACATCTGCTTAGTGAAAGGAGGAAAGAAGCAATATTTCTTTGATCAAAGTCTTTTTTAATATCCTTGTATCTGTCCTTTGGGAATGCTATCTCTGGACTTAGGCCTGGGAGAGATGCTCAGCATCTCCTGAAAGGTGCTAAGCACCCTTTTACTGCCACTGACTGCACAAGAATATTCTACTCCTTGCAAGATAGGGCTCCTTCGGAACAGTTGCTGATGCTACATCCCTTTCCAATGATCCAGAGAATGACATAAACTCGAGATTTCTAAAAACAAAACACAAGGTGTTTTTAATGAGTCCCAGTTTATATCAACAGCTTTCAGGAGGGAAAAAAAAAATTCTTAGGCAGAGAAGTATACTGCATTAAATTTACCCCAAGCCTCTATCTCATAGACATGAAACACCTATACATATGTAGAGATCTCTAAGAAACACTTTGAAAAGCTATGTTGTGCTTTTAACTTTTTATAAAGTCTTATTAATATCATTTAGAGTTGCCATGTGGCTGGCTTCCTGCCTGGCCTCTTTTACTATAGACTTGGCAGTTGTTATCCCGAGCACCGCACATGTGTGGACGAAGCTGAGCGTGGGTAGCAGCCATTTGTCTGAGGCGGCTGGGTTTTGTCATATTTCAAACTGGCAACCCTAATGCCTGTTCTTATGGGATACAAATCTGGTATGAAATTCCCAGAGTTGAGTCAAGGCCTGGAGTGGCACACGTGAATCAGGTTTTTTCATGTGAGGATGGCTGCAGGAGCATATTGACAACAGGGGAGTTTTTCATCTGCTTCCACATCTGCCAGAGCCTTGGTGGAGACACTGAGAGTTGGGGCAGGACTTGGGGATTTGCAGGATCCAGCTGTTAAAATGCACTCCCCTCTGACACTTCTGGCTGTGGATATAGGGCTTTTCCTTGGTTAGGAGGTAGCAGACATAAACGTGGTGTCCATAGCCCGGACTTGCTCTGGTTTCAGGTCAGAAGCACGCTGAAAAGTTGGTAACACAGAGAAGGGAAAGTGGCCACTGCATTGCTTTTCTTTATCCTAGAGCTTGCTGGTGGGTACGTGGGGCAGAGAAGGACCAGGAAGTGGCTCAGAGAGCAGCTTTTTAGCATCCAGATGTACCCTGGAGCCACAGATCCCCCAGGAGCCTGGACCCCTCTGCCGCCCCATGCTGCCACAGAAGAGGCAAAGTCCTGCAGGAAGCACAGGTCAAGTCTGGTAGAGAGTCCAGGGTTTCTGCAATTAATTTTCCATTTTATGGTGGGGCAGAATAATACAGACACAAAAAAGAAAAAAGTGTGCATAGGAGTTGGTTTCACATGCTTGAGGCCAAATACTCAAATAGCTTTTAAATTAAACTGTATGGTCTTGTTGTCACTTTTCTTGCCTGTTCCCTAGGTGCTACCCAAAAATCAGGTGTCTCATGCAAACTACAGTGAGATTCATTAGGGCCCATCACTATATTTCTAGGCAGGGCCTGAGGCCCTAAAGTCACCCTGCACTTTTCGTTATAAAGCATTATTTCCATCAACTGCATGGGCAGGCTTTTTTCCATGGGTCTTAACTTGGGCTTGGATTTTTAGGTAAGGCTACAGTGGAAAATATTCAACAGGGATTTCTTTCTAGAGTAAGAGATGTGCCACCTGCAATTTTGTGTAAATCCACATCCATTTAGTTTTGGCATAGCTGTAAACCTCAGCTTGCTCTTGCCAGAGTCTTGTTAGCACTTCAATTTGCACCAAAAATGCTCCCTTCCTGAACAGCATCTCACATGCAGCTGGACCATATTATGAAATAAGGAGAGTACTGTAAGGAGAAGAGGAGATGTTGGGGATGGAGGCAAACAGATCTTTAACCATCTGTCTGCTAGATCCTGCCTTTGTGTGTAGGAATAAACCTGCAGATCTACTCTGCTGGCAACAAATAGGTGGGAAACCCACCTGCTAAGCTGATGTCTCAGCCCTCTCTAAAGGCTGCGCCATAGACTGGATAATAATCTACTAATGTTATTTATTGTTCTAGTTACAGAATTCACAAAACATACAATCTAAAAAAAAACAAATCCACTCAGTTTGCATAGTAATAATACTATATATAGGATACAAATAATACACAAGTAAAATACAGTTGCAAAAAATCTCAGTAATCTATATTTTCACCTAAAAATTACTTAAATGGGAGCATTTTAATGGCATTACAATTCGCCAAATAAACTAGTAGATAAAGTACCCAAAGCAAAGCAAACATGAACTCCTGTAAATGTGTGTATGACCATGACTTTTTTTCCTCTTGTATGTGTGTGTGTTTTATGCCTATTCAACAAAATACATACCACTTAAGGCAACAATACTCAAGGGTAAGATGTTCAGGAGAGTTGGTCAGAACAATTTGTGATAACATGTTTATTACCACAAAATGAAATTCAGCGTGGTGCTCACTAGAAGATTCCCACCCCATCTAAGATCTGAAGCTAAATCCCAGTGCTACCGATTCCACAGGGCTTCTATCTTTGCTCAGGAGATAAGTGGGATTGAAAAGCTCATAACAACTTGACATGGGCCCAGCGAACTTGGATTAATTTCACTCAAAGATTTTCCTTAACTGGTTTGCTACCAAAAGAGGTGTACAGGATTGCTGAACTAACGTGAAATTTAAAATAAAAGGAGAAAAACCTACTTATTCTGACCTGGAAGCAAAAGCTGGTTGTTTTGGCATCATGACGAAAATATCTGCATGTATCTGCATAAGTAAGAGAATTCCCTGCTCAAAGCTGTCTTTGAAGATAACACACCTGCCTAAACGGGTCTACAATTTTCTTCCACCACACTGACGGTTTGTACCCTGTGAAACAACAGTCCCATGACCACACTGCTCTGTTGTTCACATTGACACTCAGTGTGGAATGATTAAAAGGGCAAATCTGGACACGCTGTTACCAGGCAGGTGAATTTGGATGCAGGTATACAAGGATGAAGTTACTGCAGTCTGTGTTATCTCCCTTTCTCCAGATCAGGAGTGATGGCGAGGAAAGCTGAATGTGGTGGATCCTGGCTCAAGGTCCCCTTCCTCCAAACTTCCTCCAGTAGCAAGGAAGAAACAGTGACGTGTGGAAGACATCTCGGAGGAGCAGCATCTCCAAAGGTAATGGGGTGGATGCAGAGTGTGCAGTTTACACATCATTGCATGTTAGAGCTGGATCTGAAATTACAAATACCGTCTTACGTACTGAAATTCTGAATTCTGAACTGCAGTTATGTGAGGAGTGAAAAAATGTGAATGTTTGCGTATCTGTTGATAACAATACCTCATGACAGAGGCAGCTTTCGTCAGTGCTCTGAGCTTATGTTGTCTTTATTAAAAACTAGTAGTTGTACTAGTAACTTGCTTTGTTTTTTAACTCCTAAACATGAAAAGCAAATGTGAATCAGCCTCTTTAAATTAAATATGAGAAACAATTACATTTTGACAGTTTAATTGCATTCTTCCTCCAACATGGCATTCTAAACAAGATACCACATGTATTTAGCATGCTGATTATATTTTTAGATTGTTTTGCAATTAAGAAAGTATCCCTAAAAGAGATAAAATAATTGGTTGACTAAATCACTATTTCTTGAGGGAACAATATTAAGAAATGAATGTTGAATGGTTATATCCATAATAATTAGCTTTTAAATCACTGCTTAAAGGTTTTAGGTTTTTAGCCTTCAAAATTGTATCTGTCATTCAAATTGCTGCATATTATTCAAATTTGCTTATATAAAACAAGGAAAAAAAACCAACCACTGCCAACAAAACAGCCTTCAGTGCAACTGACAGGATCTCATGACTTTTAATGGAAAAAAAAACCCAAAAAAACAAAACAGGCACGCAAAACGTCTCTCATTGGAACAGTCCTAGTCCACAACGCTGATGGGCATTGTGCCATTGGTATTGCAAATAGAGAAAAAGATACTAACTTATTTCAAAATCACTGAGTCTTAAGCACAGTCCGGCTTCCCAGGAGTGCTGGATGACCTTTACATTGCTTTTATTATTTTTGCACAAAGCTGTTTCTTACTTTTCTTGAGTAAAAATAAAGATTAAATACCAAAAAGTTTCATGAGTTTCTGTTATTTTCCTCAACAGGTGATTGAAATGGGGTGGTGGGAACTGAGTTTGAAAAAGAACGTGCTCATTCCCCAGGTTAAAACTACCTCTGGATGACAATCTTCTGAAATTTTATTTTAAAAATAAATTTTAAAGCAAAAGTATATTTAAATTATGCAAGTTGCAATCAAACTTTCAACTTTTCTGAAACATTGTGATTTTAATTATCATTTCAATCCACACACATCTCCCAAACAATTTTTTTTATTTTGACAAAATATTTTTGTTCAACTTCTCATACCAACAACAAACTAAAAAAAATATGTCAACTTCTTCCAGTGAAGTCAATGGAAGTTTTTATTCTGACCATTTTCTGTGTAAATTTGTACAAAGCCAAGCCAGTATTCAGAGAAGAGGCACAGTAGGCTTATGATTCACAAGACCAGATGGAATTTCCTGGAACTTGTTTTTAAGATACCAAATAAAATCATATTTAGAAGGAAGAAAATGAGAAGCTGAACTACAGCTGACTCTGAAGCAACATTGTTAAGACTTTTCATTAGGAATGTAAAGTTTGACCTGCTTGCAGTGCTCTTTGAGGTACGTTGAGTTCATACGTTTCCTACAGAGGTGCATACAAAAATATGTGGGTAGAGATGCCAGTAGTTCACAGAGGAATGATTTGTAAGGGGAAAGGAAGGTTAGCCCAAACATATGGGACAAAGCGAAGAAGACATGCTGGTGAGAACCAGAGCGCAACAATGCTGAATGGTCTAATCAGCTGAAAACATTCCCAGGCAAACTGCCCCAGCAGCAGGGCTAGCACAGAGAGGGCCTGCTTTAGCAGGTTTAAGAAGACGACCAGGTAAGTAAGGAGAGAGAACTGGGAATGCCCAGTAGACACAGCTGGAATAAGCACACAGACATTTCAACACACAAGCTCAGAGCATTACACTTTACCTATTCTTCTATAAAAGGCCTGAGAATGCTTCACCCACACTGTTGAAATAAATGCTTTTTAATAATTTAATGCAACATAGCTCTATAAAATAACCAGCAAATATAGGGTAATAAGAGATCTTTATTTAGTACGTAGTCCCAAGTGCAAGGTCCCAGAGAAACAACAGGATGACAAGATGTACTTCTTGATGTGCAGGAAATCATTTCAGAACAGTTTCCAAACTGAGGTTTAGAAAGAAAAAAGTGGTGGCAAGATATAGCCTTGAACTCTTTCCACCCAGCATTCCTGGACAGTGAAGATTGTGAAGAAAGCATGAAAGAAGGCTGCATCCTTTTCATGTGTTTCTGGCTTTTCAACAGCAACTTACCAGTAGAGGATACTGCTTCCCCACAGACCTTGCCACACTTGAGATGATGCTTCTGTATTTCACAGGCTGAGAGCCAACCCATCTCCCTTTTAAATCAATTGCTCTCTCCTGATTGTAAGTTGTCAAAACCAGCACCAACATCACAGTGGCTGGAGCTGGAATAGTTACACTCAAATGAGCATTTAGCTAACAAGTTTTGATAGCAGCTTATCAATAGCTGACAGCTGATGTATTGATAAAAAGGAGCTGAGCAAAGATAGCTTCTCACATGCCAGCTGCTAGGTGACAGCACATCTCATTCACATGGAGCTATATGGCTAGTAAACCGCAAAGTCATCTTGTTTAGCAGTGGCTTAAGTATGTTCACCAGTGAAGTAGCCAATGTCTCTATTCACCATCACTGAGCAGGGAAGTCCTACCTCTACCTTGCCTGCTCCAGGCTCCAAGCTCGTCCACATACTTTTTGCTGCTCCAGCCTTGCTGGTCTTTCTTCCAGATTACCAGCTTGCATGAGGCCAGCAAAGGCCTGAAAAAACTTAGTGCAAGGATGGAGAGACTCATCAGTCTGGGAGTGCAATGGAAGGCAGAAGAGTAGGGAAGAAACAGGAAGAGCGCGAATTCCCTGTTTCAGCAACAACAAAGTGTTAGATGAGTTCAGCAACTCCTACTACATCCTGCATAAGTTGTACCCACTGCAACATGGACTCTGAAGTCAGAAAGCATTCTGTCTATTAAAACATAGGACTATAGGTAGGAGAGCAGCTGGTTCAATTTATGTCAGTTGCTGAAGAGACTTCTGTACCTTTTTTCGTATGAAGAACCATCAGTGTCACTTGCACATTTTTGTAAAGACACAGTGGTGACTCCTAGCACGTCACTTGCTTATAGTATGTCCCTACCAAAAGCAGCAAAGTTGGGCCTATTATTTGTGAACATATTTAGCCGAGTTTGGCAGAAAGGGGAAGATCAGGCATTTGTCACATACACCAGAATATATGATAACTGCTGCAATTGAGTCTTGTGCTCCTGAGAGCCTGTTAACCATCTCCAGACAGCAGAGTATCAGACAAAACATTCAGTGCAGTTCAGATGAGCTAGCTAAGCCAAATGTGTAGAAGCCGTGATATGCAAGAACTGCTTAAGTCAAGTTCCAACTGTTTCTGGGATACTCAGTCCAATAGGTTGATTAATGGACAAATGTATTTCTTGTGACAGTCAATGTTCATAAACCAGATCCCAGCATCTCAAAAGTTCTGTCACCAAGGTCCTCTATGAAGTGGAGACAGGGAGGCAGCTCACGTAAGATTTTTGTCTCTGTGCATTGCCTACGGTAACCAGGCTTTCTTAGTACAGGTTCTTAAGTTAAGGGTCTAAAAAGGGGGAATGAGCCTGGGCCCCAGTGGCCAATCGGAAATGCAGGAACAACAAGCTGATGCTTTCATAGACCTGCTCCTTCCTAATGCAGTAATAAAACTGAATAAATTTATGGTTCTGTAGCGTGTTGCTGAGATTCCTTCCCCAGCTGTCTTAATTCAACAGATCTGATCCAACCTAGGTACACTGCTGATACTAAGCAAAAGACACAGGGAACTTCCAGTTCAGAATTAGACTTTGGACTCAAATGGCAGCCATTTTTTGGCACAGGGGATAGACTTTAAATGAGCACAAATTGGTAAGCTACAGATTTAGAAAGGGGGCAAATTATTTAGATTCAGGCCAGACATTTTGGGGGAAACAGACCAAAAGTAATATCTGTTCTAAGGAGAAATACTGATAGGCTGTGGAAATACAGGCCAGCTCTTTCTTCTTTTTCCTTACAGTCTGGAGTATGCCTTATAGCTCATCATATTTTTGGCTTCTGGCACATTTTTTATTAACTTCCATTATACATAGAAACAAAACAGACCACTATTTAAAAAAAATGTTGTAAGTAAAAAAAGAAATGTAATGGCATATTCAAAGACTAATTAAAGACTCTTTTATGAAAGTTAAAAGCCAAGAAGAGTTTGAGAGACTTTCACACACAAAATATTGCACAAAAATTGTATGAACCCATTTGCATCCACATTTGCGAGCCATGTGACTTCCCCTGAGATTTGGTTTGGCTTCTCCCTTTAAAGCATTACAGATACTGAAAACTGAGGACTAAAAATCTGGCTTGCTATCAAATCCAAGCTTCAGTTTAGACAATGCAGGAGAAACCAACAGAATCGGACCTCACTTAACTCATTCCAGTCTGCTCAATTACTGTCACCATTAGAAATTACTCCATATGCCAAAACCCTTTAAGCCCAACAGAGCCTGAATAAAGATGCCTGCAAAGCTAAAAAACTGTAAAACTATCAGCATACTGTGCATAGGCTGAATGCCATAAAGGACAAAAGATATCCAGGAACACAGGTTTGTTTTCTGTTCTTGCTGTTCCAGAGATCTGGTCTTATCTCAGATGCTTGTAAATGGCGTGAAGATCACAAAAAGCATTAGCATGAAATATGCTATCAACTGCCTTGTGATCATGGAGCTAGACTACAGGCAAGGTAAAGCCTGATAGCTGTTGGCATTGGTGTTGCTACTCCCGTTATTCTTCACAGTGAGCATTTTGCTGCACACATAAAGCTCTATCTGCTCCTCAGTTTAGGTGTAATATAGGCTTAAGATATTCTGAAGAACATGCAGGAGAGCCCAAAGTAATTTTAGCCATGTCCTGTGGAAGAAATTTGCCTAGGGGAGAAGGCCTATTTTTAGATTGTCACTGTTTCATGGAGATTAATGAAGAAGATGGAGAGGCTGCTCAGGAATTTCCTCACTCCCCCGTGCTCACACTGCAGAAATGGTCATCACAGCAGCCCCAAAGTCTTCTCTGCTGCAACAAATTTAGACCAACAGGAAAAAGTTGCACCTAAAAGAAAATGGTCCAGGGAAATTACAGGTAGGTATTTCTGCAACTATCGCAAAAGCATCTTAAATCAGGTGGTGAAGAGGAGAATGAATGCAGGCTAAATGGTTATCAAGCTGAGCTTCCCTGAAAAACACACTTTATAATTAACCTGAATGAAATGCTGTGAAATCTGCAATGACACTGAACTCACTTGGTAAATGAATTCATGTGTTGACGTTCATTTTCTGGGTCACATTGTCAGCTGATGTAAACAGAAGGAGTTTCCATTAAGTAAATGGGCCTCTGGCAACTCATCTCTGCTATTTATTTATTAATTTATTATTTATTTTAAAGTTTTCCAAATCTGCAGGTCTTTTAAATCCCTAACAAAATTAGATTACAGTTCTGCTGCAAGCTCGCTGAAAACCTACCCTTTTTAATGTAGTTTTCACCTGAAACCTTTTGTACTTTCCATAATTTTTTTTTTATTGAGACTCAGGGCTCATTTGAACTTAAGAATCAAAGTGGAAGCTTAAAATGAGGGGAAACCACGTGAACCAAAAACAGAAATCCAGGTATAACCAGGTATGAATCCAGATCACAACCTCAGACCAGCAGAGGGTGGCATGTCGGGAGGCTCCTGACCCCGAGCCAGCAGCGGGACCTGCAGCACCCCAGCCCCACTGCCTCCACACCGCCCATGCCTCTGCACTGGCTGGAAGGTTTTGGGGGTTTCAAGTAACCCGGTTATTTTTGTAAGGTTTTCTCACATATTTGTCCTTCACCTCCTAGCTACAGACTGACGGGAAGTTATTAAACAACGTGACACAAGACTTTATCTGGATGATGCAGTGAGAGGGCAACTGGTTTTCCTCCTGTCCCTCCCCGGTTCATTCCAGTGCACAAGATAAAGGAGGACTGGACCTAAACCTGAAAGCCTATTACATAAATAAAGGCACAACATAATACCCCATAGAAATAAATTATCTTTTCATATAAAAATCTTCTAAAGCCTATTTCCAGAAGAGTAATAGAGCTGCCAGTCCAACACCTGCAGGGTTGGAAATAATTTACTTAGCCTCACTGACTTTTAGGCAGGTTCTTCGTTTGACGAATGGCCCAATTAAACATCTGTTAATCACGACATTATCTCATCCCAAGGTGGAATACCTACTTCTTCCATCCTGTCTTCCTGCAAGATAACATCAGGTAGCCCCCCGATCCGCCAGGCGCGATGCCTCTTGGGGCTGAGGCAAGCGGGCCAGGGCATGGGCCCCGGGCCTGCCTGCCCCGAGGAAGCGGCTGGGAGGCCTGTGCCTTGCGCAGCCCTCCTCCCCCTCCGCACAACCTCCCCGTAACCTCAGGCTCCTGAACCCTCGTGTACATTTTAGGCCTTGATAATAAAGCAACATCTGCAAACTTACAAGTGCTTTACTCGAGTTAATTGAGTAAATTGAAGCAAGATGCGGTGCAGGGGTGATCTATGATCCCAGGTTGCGGGCCTAGAAGGGAGACAACAGATTTACTGCAAAGACAGTGGGCGGCCTTTTGTTCAGGCCCTGGTTCACGGGAAGTTTGAGGTCACGAGGGATTAAAATATCTTCAGAAACAAATGGAATAATTTGGCTGAAATATAAGGCACACAGTGCCAGCTCATGCCAGGAAACCAGGGGTGATTTATGTGCCTTCAATCCAACACATTTTTCTGATATCTGCCCCATTAGGTTGAATTTATAGATTATTGGGAGAATATGTATCCTCGTCTCTCCTTTTCCGACATGTTTGTACTCTGGGGAGCTGTTCCAAGTATTGCAAAATAAATAAAACTGTGCGTTACCTTGTGTTCACAAGGGTGAAGGCCCGCTGCATTTAAATCTCAGGGGTAAAAAAAAGAAAGAAGAAAAAGAACAAACCAAAACAAAACCCCCAGCCTCCCATTTACTGCACTTGTTTGGGAATTACTTATTAAAAAAGACATTAAACAGGTAATGCTCTTTCTCCTATAATCTGTACAAGTCATTAAGTTTAAGCACAATTCGCCACCTTGAAGCAATTGGATACATTGTAATTTGTTTTATGGTCTCGCAGATGCAAGGTATTTGCCGAGCTATAAATACATAAAAGTGGTTTATACGAGCAGCCCATACCCTGTGCGAGTTAGGAAAGGAGAACCTCTCCTGGTTTCTCTATTCGCATGCACACACACGCGCGTGCTCACGCACTGTATCTGTTTATATTATTTTTTTAAAGCCTGGCTCACTTTTAGTGGGATATATTGTCCCTTTTGTAGTTTCTCTGCTGCTTTATTAAATCCCAAATTCCTTACAAAACTGTACAATTTTAATAACACAAATCCATGCGGGTCATAAAGCTGTCGAAATGTACATAGCACCAGCCGCGATCAGCTGCAGTGATATCATCAACCCTGATTAGCTAGAGCCGGTCACACGACAAGGTTTTATTACAAGTGTCATTTACATTTTTGACAGTTTTACAAGGCTTAATGGCTTTGTATTAAATACATTGTGTTTCAAGGAAACTGACAGTTCAGGGTATCTTGTAAATACAATGCTATGGCATTTCCTCAGAAGCAGTACTCAGGAAAAATGAAACATCTAATATTCCTATTGTAAACAGGGACATTTCACCAAAAAAATGTTCACCCACACCAAAGTTTAACTCCAAGAATAAAAAAAAAGCTAAGAAAAAATATTTTCTGTTTTCTATTTTTTTTTTTTATATCAAGCTACTTATGTCTTGTAACATACTAAAACTTTTTCTAACAAAAGCACTAGCAAACACTGAAAAACCTGAGGCATGTTCCTCACAGAAATTAATGGGAAAATGCTCTTTGCAAAAGTTTCCTATGAAAACCTGATTTATTATTTGGTTTTCTTACAAACAAAAAGCCCTGCCTGGGGGCATTAAAATGTTTCCGAACTTCTTTACCAGGTTGGTGTCTATTTTTAATCTCATGAAGAAACCTTGCCTAAACTGATCATTTCTTACATGGTTTTAATCAGGAATGAGGATGAAATTGGCAATATCACCTCTATTTCTACTTGGGCTTTGGGGTTCATTGGGCCTAAGATAGAGATGCTCAGAAGGAAACCTCCTATACGTTGAATGGCAGTAAATCAAAATCCAAAGCAGAATCTGTGCTTTTTGAATACAGACTAATTATTTCAGAAATTAAAATTAATCCCCCAACGTGAAAACTGCCTTGACTTGAAACAGATAGGCATTTTCACAACAAAATCTAGAGCAGACTGATCATTTAAGACCAGTGCATCAAATACAAGTTTTCCCTCCCACGGAGTATCTACTTACGCATGTAATAGTTCTCCGACTGATTAAATTTGGGCAACCTGTTATTTACTATATGAATTAGGTTTTCATTCCCAGATGTATTTCATTCACTGCTGTTCCTGTGCCAGTTTCTTAACAACACAACACTAATATCCCATATCATTTACACACACAGGTTTTATTATTTTGATTATATCAGCATAATAAAAATGGCACAGCCTTTTTATGGTACAGCCTTTTCTTTGTGTGGTGACCAGTATGAATTTACTCACACCAGTAAAAATTCTACCATTACCAGTGGAAGGAAGGCTTTTTGCTGATATGGCTGAAGACACAGTAGAGATTAACTGTTTAGGTTAAAAAAATGAACAGCGGCAAAACAGTACTCCCAAAAGAAATTTTAACACCAGCATAACAAATTATTTTATCCTGGGCCTTAAATGTTAACAGACTGATATTTCTTCTTTCTCCAGCTTGATCTGAGTAAAATATTAGAGCTACTCTAATGCCTTTTGAGTGCATATTTCCTTGAAGTCTTAATTAGTTAAGAAAAAAGAATTCGATATATGGTAACTTACCATCTTTGCCGATATCAAGAAACAGTAAGGGAGCTGCTGTCTTGCTTTGCCATATTCACACGGACTAGTTTAAACCTATGATAGTTTCTAGAGATGATTCTGGCATGTCCCTGCATTTATTACTATGGGCTTTCCAACCACTATACTGACTATTTAATAGAGGGTCAGCCATTTGATTCATCCTAATTCTATGTACATTATTTCAGTGGTATCTGTAGCCCATATGCAGGTGATCTACTGAACAGATAGTTCCCGATGCAAAAATGCTACAGTGTCTTTAGACATTATCCCCAAATTCTGTAAAAGTACAAGAAGGAGACAGGTATTTGGGATAAATCATGGTAGAGTACTTTTAGCAAAGTAAATCTGTCATCGCTTGCCCAGTGGAGCTTGCAGGCTGTTGTTTCTCCTGTTCCTTCCTTCCAGGCAGTGCTTTCTCCTAGAAGAAACCACAGAAAGGCTGAATGTAATTTATGTTATTCTCAAAGGCTCTCTCTTTGCGTCTCATACTCCACGGAGCCTGCTACCACACATCTTTCTACCAAGGCGTCTCCTCCCTAACGGATGGATGGATGGCTGCAAGACAGCTAAGGGGCATTCACCCTTCCAATCTGTCACTGAATCCTCTGTTGGTGCTGTAAAAAAGTCACTTTGACCTAATATCAGTGATTTTCTTGATGGAGACCTGCCCACTGTAGAGAAGAAAGTTACTGACATAAATTCTTCTAGCCCAATGCCTATGGTAGCTCCATCACTTTTAGGCCGGTGAGAGGGAATGGAGCACCCAGACCTAATGCCCAGTTGGGTGTCATATGGGACACAGAGGAACCATTTGCGTGTTGCTTATGGCTCTTCTCCCCACTCCCACCACGTTGCCATCATGGCTAAGGGACCCCTCTCCTGGGTTACCCACAAAGCAGGCAGTCCTTCCTCCTCCCCATGGCTGCACAGCCCAGAGCGAGTGTCTGTGGCCTCTGCTGCCTCAGCAGCAGGTTGCGGATGGGCTGTTCTGTATTAAAGTTTGGAAATGAAAGTGAAAGCACATGTGAGACCTGCTGAACAGAACAGCAGAACCGGAGACTTAGCTGTATGCCAGAAGCCACAACCAGATAGAAATCACAGGTTAGTCAGGAAATTACTTGCATTTAATTTGGGGCCATGTCTCCTGGGAGGAGGCTGGTCTTTTCCTGTTGTGCAGCGATGTTGCCCCTGGGTATAATTTGCCTTTTTCATAAGCAAGGGTGCTATCTCCTCCTTCCTCAAAGAGACCTTTCAAAGCCAGCTGAGGAGAATCAAATGTGGCACATTAGCAACAGGACAATGGCAAAGTCATTATAAATTGACTTCCTTACTGTGAGCTTCAGTAATCTGGATGTATTACTAGCATGATTCTGCAATAAAACTGAAGCAGCCAGTTCCTCTACTTGAATTAAAAACACCCTTTCCCTACTACTTCAGAGAGGTAAGGCGTGCTCCCATCTTCTGGACATGAAGTGAGGTGCCCAGGGGATAAGTCTTCTGCTCCTTATCCATGTGCCCAAGGGAAGGATCCTTTCCAAGCAGGTGTGGACATAGCCACAGCATGTAGACCACTCTGTAAGTCTCACAAGATGAAGCAGCAGGCTCTGTCTTACCTCCTCCCACCTCCACATCCCCGGTGGGTTGCAGTAAGTGGTGGCAGTACAACTGCCACGTTGCCACATTTTGTCTCCTCCCAAAAGGAGCCTGCTTCAGCAATTGAAGAGGTCATCTCTGACAGCCATAATTAAGAGCTGGAGCAAAAGTCGATTCACTGCTCTAGTTCCCAGATTTCCCAAGTGCTGCAGCCTGAGGTCCTCAGTTAGACACATGCTGACTGCAGTCAGTACGGTTGCTTGTGCCAGTGACTCCTTAGCAGAGTCAGGGCTGGGGAATCCATCTTAAAAACACCTAGGATGCAGTAAGGTAAAGCATCTGCCAGTTTATCCCCCTTTTTTTTTTTAGCTCCCACTTTCTACACAAACAATGGCAACTTTTACAAGCATGTGTCTGCCATAAAATGAGGACTCACTGTAAAAATAATGTTTCATTCAGAGCAAGTAGGTTTTTAAAAGTGTATTTTCTGCAGGGCAAGGTTTTTTAACAGTTCTTGGCTCACGCTTCCAGATAATGCATTAAAAATGTCACTCTGGATCAAATGAACAAATCCTTAATATAGCTATGAGTTTTCCTCCTTCTTAAATTAAATTTAAAAATCAATGGTTGTGCTCAAGTCTAGTTGCTATTTCTATTCAAAATGTTTTGCTACCACATCTGTATTCTCTGTACGATTTGTTATGACCAATTATTCAGTGTCAGCAACTTCGTATTTTTCAGTCTTTTGGCAATTAATAATTCTGTGTCCCTTGCATAGAGCATGACTCCTTTACATCAGCTGTGATGAGGTACATGCAAAGTTCACTTGCTGGAAATAGCCAGATCTCAAAGGTCTGATACTAATATCTCCATCTCCATAAACTGATAAGACTCCACATGTTCATCACATTACCAAAATATGAGCAGGATTAGTCACACAAGACTCCGAAATTAATGACTTGTATCACATCTGCAATGTTTATGTTTTCTTAAGCTTTCTGGTAATACGGATTGTGGGCACAAGCTCTTTCCATTTTACACAGCCTGAGCTACCCACCAGCTCAGCCTCAGGGGCACAGTGTGTCCAGGCCAGAGCATCAGCATTCCTCTGTTCCCAGGACTTGTCAGAGCATCAGTAAATAACAAAGTAACAAAATAAATTAAACAGAAGCAAACAAGACAAATCCACCAGTGCAGGAACTGCAGCCTGGCCTGCCTTGAAGGCATTAATGACTTCCACTTTGGTGTAAGTTTGGATAACTAAGACTCCCATGGCAATAAAAGTTCAAGTTAAACTCAACTGGTCTTGGTTCCTCAGGCCTCACACAATCTCTTTTTCAAGCAAAACTACGGGATGTTGGTGGGAGTTGTACCACGGAGGCAGGGTAAGGAAAGTCCTTGATGGGTGTGATCCCATCTCAGGGGACAGGGAACATCCCTGCCTGAGCTAGCTGTAGGATCAGCCCTACCTTGTGTCTCCAGGATTGGGCTCAGGTAATGTGAGCCAGATAGATCTGGGTAGGAAAATGTACTCCTTGTATTTCATAAGTTGCGTTTCAGCATATGTTTAAGAAAATCTATTTACAATATTAAAACAATGTAGACCATAAAAATGGTTGAGTGGGCTACCAAAAGATTTAGTTAAGCCCTCATCTAATTAAAAATATCCCATTTGCTATGAATCTGTGGGGGGCAATGTAAAATAATTCTGGAAAGTAGTGTTTCCTAGGGTTATGCGAAGTTTTTATTTTCTTTTTCTTTTTTTCTTTACCATTTCTTTTCTTTTTTGGTTTTGTTTTGTTTAAAAGGGTAAATTAACATCTGACTGCAGGCTTCAACATTGGCTTGCTTTTATTACCATATACTGTCACTTCTATTAAAAATGGGGGGGAGGGGGGGAAGATTCCAAAGTTTTTTTATTTTCCCCCTTTGTCTACAATGTGTGTAAAGAAAAGTGACCGAAAGGAGAGGTTAAGAATAGTTCCTTTTTTCAAATCTATGTTGATTGAATTAAAATGTTTGAATTTTATTGAACAGGGGAAAAGAGATTTTTAAAAGCCTATCTGTAGCCCCCTATAAAAGCATTTTTTTTAATAAAACTTCTGTTTAAAAAGTATGTTATTAGCAGTATATCCTGTGCTGCATATTAATAAAACAATGGAATTTTGTATTTCTTTTTCTCATAAATTACATAATTCAAACCTTAAAACACCTTTAATGAACACTGACTCGGCATGTGGCACTTAATAAAACTGGGCTAAACTCGTTTTCTGCCTGACAGGCTACCAGTGGAGAATGTGCCCTACAAGTAAATGATTAAGAGGCAGAAATCTTTTCTGGACTACTATTAAACACTTCAAAGATTTTCAAAGTCAGATAAAATGAAAAGCAAATGTGTTTCACTGCCTCTCAAATACCTCAAATGTTTTAGCAGGTGCAAGCAATGAAACCTTCTGTAGTGACAGCACTTTAGGGTCTGCAAAGTGCACCCTACTGAATTATGGGAAAGCAGGGCTTACTTCATAAAAATTCATGATTTTAGATGAGGAGAGATGCATGTCCTTAATACCCATCTACATATGTAGCACAGAAGGAGAGTCCCATTGTGTCTCCGGGTGTCATGGGCTTGTCTTAACCCTTGTTGGAACTGCTGGACTGTTCAATGTTGAGTTTCATAGCCTTTAACCATTGCAACTTTTGCTTTGATCTTAACACATCAGCAGAAGAGCAGGCAGATAGTCTGTCCTCTGCATGGTTTGTGCTCCAGCAGATATTGCAGTCCAGGAGAGGAAAGTCCAACCAGCTGGCAAGAGCAGTCCCTGGGAACTAGGCTGACCTGGGCGCTTGTCCTTACAGCAAGGTGCAGCTAACTCTTGCGTAGCTTTAGCCACACTGGTCAGCCTCCCCATGCCTCAGTTTCCCACGTGCCTTATGTGAGCAATGCTACTTCTTGCCTCGTGGGGTGTTACACGTGCTTAATACCTTGAAGCCTGCAGGTATTAAGGAAACTGGGCTGATAGTCCTGCTGGATTTTTAAATGGTGCTTGCAGACTAAGATGACTGAGGAAATTTCTTCAGTATTAATTTCTCTGGCATATAAAGGAAAGTCTACACATATTAAATAGTTGTAGCTGCTTTGAACTTTCTCTTCTAGAAAACTGTAAATGAAAGTAGGGCTTATAAAAGCAAAGATAGGTACCATCTGGGCAGGTGCTGGTAACTGCTCTCAGGCTTTGCCAATTTACCAGACCATATACCTCAATCTCAGTCTGTAACTACTCGAATTTGGTTTCAGGAAGATTTTATCAGATGGTTGCATGGGTTTTGAAAGCTGGACCAATAGGTCTTTTCTTGTGCATGTTTGTTACATTTCCTTTGATTGTGCTTTATTTTAACATTTAGCTGACAAATTGTTTGTTGAGGACTAATAAATGACTAACACAAGACAAACGTGCTATGGACCAGAATGTTAGAGACTATACGGAATCAGTGAAAAAACAGGATAAAATGGTAGGACAGTTTTAAGCAAACTATTGCTGAATTCTGCAATAATTCTGCATTTATTAGAACATATATTAGTCAGGAATTAATTCTTTATATGTTCTCTTTAAGTGCAATGTAAATATGTTGTATTTACCTGCACTCTAAATGGGATTATGTAGCTGGAAAGATGTTTCACTTTTTCCTGGGCTGCTGAGAGGATATTTGTCTGCCTGCATCTCCAGCCACTCCATGCCAAGCCTGGCTGCACAGTGTCTGTCCTGCACCGAACAGGCTCTGTGGAGATGGCTGCACACCTTCCTACACACATCCCAGGGGCTTAGCGATGAAAGGTCTGAGTGTATTCGCTAACCCCAAAATAAACTCAAACGCTGTGCATTGTGCTTAGGAGGCAGAGCTTTTGCAAGCAAAATACTGCACAGAAAAGGGAACCTGCAGTAAGTGCCATTACAAGAGGGGAAGATCACAAATTTAATAAAATCTTATTATCCCATTACTTGGCATCCTTGGAATCTATTTACCTTTGTGTTAAAGTGCTAAGTGAAGTGTTCCGCATAAACTCCCTGATAAGTAATAATATGCATGATTAACTTTAAAACCCCACTAACATAGCTAAGAACTACGCTTACCATAGTGTTATGGTGGCAATTTTTACATGGCCAATAGCTTGACATTCAGTGCTGTGTTTCCCACAGCAGCTGCAGCTTCAGTCTTTCATGCCAGTATTTGACTTCCTATGGATAGACGGAGTGATAGTAATTCTTCTGTTAGGATGTCTGTGAGTGCATAGATGAGAGGATATGCAGGGAAATCATGTTACGAGCATGAATGTATTCAGTTGTGCAATAATAGAACCACACGAATTGTCCCACATTAAAATAAATTCACAGAGCCTGACATTGTGGAAGCTGAGAACAAATGTTTTGCATGTAATCCATAAAGAAAATTCATATAATATATAAAATAATCCAGATCAACTGAAAATATTTATGGACCAGCCATGCAGCTGGTGTAAATCAGCATAGCTCCACTCAAGTCAATGGAGCAACACCAGTTGTAGGCATATGAAGATTTGGCACCCAAGTAACTTGGATTTTCAGCATGAAAACCCAAAGCTACTTCTCCTGTGGATTTGATGATTGAACCTCTGTTTAAAAGGTTGCGTTTTGAAATTCTGAATCAAGAAAATCATATATTACATTTTGGGTTTTGAACAGCTTTTGCTGGCTGTGGAAATGTTTAATTCATCACAGTTGGCACTGAGTATTATCTGAGATAGTGTAATGGAAACTTTTAAGGATTGATGAGGTTTTTAACATTTTACATGTGTATTTACCCTTTCTATTTTTTAATACATTAACAGGATTGTAGGGCATTGGACTCTGATCCATATTCCATTACATTCAGGAACAGTCTTTTCATTGGCATCCAAGAGCTCTGGGTCATTCTTTTGGTCAGCCAGATACTGTTAAGCTGTACATATATGTATATCTCATGTATTGTCCAAATTTCTTTTGTGAGATGGGAAAAATTAACATGCCTACCATTTACTGAGATGTTTGCACATGAAGATTACATCACACATTTAAATCAATACAGATGCATTTATTTCACCATGTGGATATCCAGACATCTATGCTTGCCTGGCATACATCTGGATAACTGAAGCATACTATTTCCACTTGTTTATAACTCCTTTCTTTCTGAACCAATTTTTTTTCCAACTTATCCAAGCCCACATTTCTCACTGGAGACTACATGCCAAGTCTAAACTGTTTTCAGTTACCCTAGCACAAGTTTAACATCTGAAACAATTCTATAAGCATGCTCAAAACCAACCATATGGATTTTTACCAAACTTTCCAAAAGCTACAAAAGTATCAGCCTAAAGGAGTAATTTTTTTTCTGGAAACTCATAAAGGGGCTTAGAAAGGAAGTACCTCTTTAACTAGCAAGGAACGCTCAACTACCAAAGAATTATACTCAAGAAGTTCTAAAAGTCTGTTTCTGTGCAAACACATGTCCTGCACTGTCTTCTTTATCTGCCACGTCAGGTAAATTCTGAGTTCAGTCCCAACACAGGTAAGATCCGTAAGAGTGTCTTTTAAAGCTTATGTTGAAACTATAAGCTGAATTTTGGTCTCAACTTTTGCCATGCTTTCAGAAAGATCCTTCTACCTAGGAGACCCTACCAGTAAGTTCAGTGATGTGTCCAACTGTGCTCCTGAAGGAACAAGGTTTGGAAACATGGGATTCCAGTCTGGTTGAAGCCTGGAACAAGAGATCAGATCTGTCATAGCAGGAAACTTGCAGACTGGCTCTGGATTCCCTCCTCAGTGTTACAGGCTGGTACAACATTATCTTGCAGCATGGCAGGAAAAAAGTAGTTTGAGTTCAGTCTCAGCTAACAGGGAAAGTGCAAACAGAGGAGCCTGAGCAGGCAAGCCTGTTAACCAAAGCACATCCGCTAGATCCTGACAGAAGCAATGAAGATAATTTCCATATGGTATATTCCTATTCTAACAGGTTTCAAGTGCCAAATTTTTGGAGCTTTCTTTTCTTTTAAGATATGAGACTCTTTTTTAAATCAAGTAGTAGAAATTGGGTTACTTTTCCCTTTAACGTGTGACAGCAGCAGATAGTGCAACATCATTAGGAAGCACTAATGAAGAACACATTATAGTCAGAGTCAGGACTGCACCACAGCTCCTCTTCAAACACATCTACACAGCAAAAATCCCGGGGGTTTGGGCTGTTGAGCATGAGGATGGATGAGCACAGCCCCCCCCCCCCCCCCCCCCCCCCCCCTTATTGAAATGTACTCTAAACTGGCAATGATCAAGCAAGGTAATGGGACATCAGGGCTGTGCTCTTTGTGTGGCTTTTGCTGGCTTTGCTTTTGTGAGCCTTAAGTTGTCAGTGTTCCCACGAGAAACTACACAGACAGCAAACGTAATGGCAAGCGTAAGCAGTATTTTAAGGACATAGGTGACAGTGAAACACTATCCTGGCTTTCCTCCCCATTTAGTCATGCTTTTCATTCCATCCTTGGTCGCAGGTGACATGAATTTGATTATCCCAGCTACTCAACCACCCAATGAAAAACAGCAGCTCCCATCCAGAAACAAATCAGCATGAAATCAGACAGTTGACAGTGGTTTCTCAGAAACTGCCTTTAATGTAGTTACACTGGGGACTGGGTTACCTATTCAAATCAAGCTAAACTGACACATCTGACCCAACCGAGCATCACTGTGTTTGCATTCATCACATCCAGTCCTTTCATGTTTTCAGATTACGGTGGTGGTGGGAGGGAAACCCGAGGTGTTTAACAAATACTATTATTTTATAAGCTTCTGTTAAATAGTTAGACAAATATTCTGTAATCCTTTAGGCTCATCTTAGGTCAACCACATAGTTAATGAACAATGATAACAAATGAGTAAGTTGAAATTGAAGCTTTGGGGAAAATGCCCCATCTCTTCATCACACGCCTGTGTGCACATATGCACAGTCTGTTAAGCATTTACATTTTAGTTCAAACTTACTTGCCACACTCAAGAAAAATAAATTTGCTGCTTTTAATAAGAGGATTGAAACCAAAGGGCATTTAATCTTTTATGATCGACAATAATGTTGAAATGCTCGAATATATTAAATCTACTTATAGCAATCCCTCATTACATAAGCTGTGTTTTCTTCACTAATGAATTGCATGTTTAAAATATATTGTTACAAAAATGTTTGTAAAAATGTGCTTTACTTTTCAAATGTTTCACAGTATAAACTGCAGGCATTTCACATTTTTTACAATTCAGGCTTTAAAATTATGCAAATATGTGTTAGCTGAAACACAGAATTCCTGCATTTGGAATTATAATACAATAGCATAGTCCCTGTTTTTCTATAACCGTTGTTTTTCACACCAAAGGCTAAAATATAACGCAAAGTATGCAAGCACAGTACTACAGAGACACAAAATAGTTTACATCTTAGTGGACTTAATAAACAGACTGGATAAACAAATGACTGGATTTACATACTAGTATTATATCAATTAGTTCTTGTTTTATACCATGCTCAAAAGAATGACAGACATACAGAAGAAATACAAGCTTCTGTCAAGAGTATCTTACAAAAGCCCCAGTCCTGCAGAGGAAGGTTGAAACTGTGCAGCTTTGCTCAGGTGAGTCCATTCATGTGTCGCTTTCCCAAAACAACCTGCACGTAGATCCTGATAGCAGAAGAAAGGAAGCAACCTGTGGGGTCATCATTCAGGAAGGGTTTTTTCCCTTCCTTTTAAATATTTCCTTCTTCATTTCTGCATGTTGACTTGGTATCCTTTTATGCAGATGGGGTCATTTTTCCCTAGAATTGTATAGGATTTTAGGCATCTAAACTGTTGCCATCTTCCTGTCATCTTTTCATTGTCAAGAGACAAAGCCCTATGCAGCCCTGGAGAAATTTAAGGGAAATATTTCTCAGCGAGGTCCTGATGCTGTAAGGTGCTTAGCATCAGATAGGACTGGGCCCTCAGACAGAACCTATTCTGTTTTTAAGTGGTCTGCAAGGGACGCACTTTGCCTGAAATTCATTCCAGCCCAAGATTGTGAACATAGCGTACAATAGATGGATTGGTGTAAAACTATCCCAGATAACTGCTCATACATCTTTCTTCTGTCAGTGAAATTTGCCATGATGTGTTCAAAGCCAAGAGGCATTATTTGTGCTGTCCTGGATCTGTTAAGGAATGGCAGGGGGAGGACAGAGATACTTAGGGATTTAAAAGCAGAGAGAACTCTATGAAAGAGATAAAAGGAGTCAAATGCACAAACCCTATTTGAAGTCCTTAAAGCATAAGAAAAGAAAGTATTAGACTTACCACATAGGGAGAGCTGGAATTTGTGTAGCTCTGGCCCCTGTGAACTGTAGCTGCTATTTTAGGGGTGGTCTGAATGTTTGAAAAGCTAGCCTGAATTCACAAAACTTTTCCCTAGTACTTATAATGCTTTTTTTTTTTTTCTATAAAAGTTGGTTCTTTTTTACTGTTGTTGTTTCTATGAACTACATCCTAGATGATGTATCTGTTGTGACATTAAATATCAAAATAAGGAGAGAAGTCTATAGAAGCTGGGCCATAGAAAGGTGTGAAATGTATTTTATATGGTAGCTATCTGCATCTAAAAGTATTTTCTCCATCATGCCAACTGCTAGGTCTCAGACAGCAATGTTTGACTAGTATTTTCCCTGCAAGCATTCTCTGCCTCTTTACTACTTCCTCTCTCATATAGTTCTATTATCAAAGCTTCTGTCTGCTCTTTTTTCCTCACTTTCTCTCCTAGGCAAAATCAAGCCCAATACAGACCAAGTCAATTTTCAAAACCAATGGGTTATGATCAGTTTGAACTTCGGTATCATATTTTTCTCCTTTATTCAGTGTCTCTAACATTTAAAGGATCTTTTTTTATTTAATATCCACACTAAGGTCCTCACAACACTATTGTTCATTGCAAGTTGCCAGCATTATAGATCAGAGAGGAGCTCAAAAGACGTTGTTTGCTGGGCTGCCTTTCAGAGGCTTGTCTTAACCCTACTATTGTATAAGGCAAATCAAAATTATTCTGTTCCCTGGACTTTACAACTTTTTGCTGGAAATCTGAAGATAAGACACTGACCAAGTAGATTCTGAGTGTTTCCTATCTATTGTTGGCTACAAACATGTTGAGGAAAGACATTTTATTTACAGTGTTTTGTCAACAGTACTGTATGTCCCAGACCACGGTGCTGGAAAATCTGCAGAGATGAAAATAAGAGATAAAAGCAGGTTACTCAGACCTTTCAGACACCCCATGTATTCCCAGCTCCCTCAGCCAGTTTCTCAGTTCCCTACCACAAATTAAGAGGATCACACAAATGAGGGTGTCTCTAAGTGTCAGAAGGATGGCTTTGTGACCATCTTCTGACTAGAAAAACCAGTGTCTATGTCCTTCATGCCTTTCAGTATTGCACAGAAAAAGAGCCAAATTCACAAGGTTCACTTCCAAAACAGAACAGCCAGTTCCTAAGATAATTCACACTGGTAACCTGTACACAATCATCTCTCATCCATACTATAAGCTTTTAGTATAAAGTTGAGAATAAGGATATTTCTTCACTCCTGTATTGATTGTGTAAGGCTGAGCATTTGAGTGTTTGGTGCCCAGAGTTATTGTGTCAGTGCTGCACACAACTTCTTCCTCAGGACTGTGATCTTTGCCTCATACGAAGCTCTTCTCTGCAGAGTTACCTTAAGGAAAAATAGCAGGTGGCTTGCTTCCATTGCTGAGTATGTTGAATCTCTTCTTGGATTTAATGTCTGTGACTCACAGGTATTTTTAATATAATCCAACGAATGCAGTTATCCTTTGTGATTATATCTACTAGTATTATTTCCAGTATGCCACAAGGAAGCATGGATATTATAAAGCCATGTTGTTTTGGTGTTAGAGATTTATTTAGGTTAATTCTTAACAGCGAGAAAATTAAAAGCAAAATTTTCTTTTATAGTTTTGCTGGACTTCAAATGGGCACTGGGAGTATAATGTCTTCCTTCAACCAGTACAAGCACCTTAAGCAGAAGTCTGTGCATGCTGAGGTATGCCCTACTATAAAGGAGGTAGAACAACATAATTAACTCCACTGTTCATGAACTGTCATGCTAGCCCTTTCCTGAATCTCAGACAATATGTTTATATATATATTTGTGTATTCATAATTCCACAGCAGTATTCAAAAGCAAATGTGCGTAGAAAAGTAAACACATCAGAAGGTATGATAAGTCTGCTGCTGAAAAGAATTTCTGGTACATTGCAGGTAGTTTATCATTTTGGGGGAGATTTTGTAAAATCTTTTTCCAACAACAAGCATGTTCACCGTAAGAGCTACTGAAGTGAGATCTAAGAAATAGTCCAACTTTTGCAGAAGTAAAAGTTATTTCAGTAGCGATCAATTTGGCTGAGTATTTCTTTAATGCACAGGTCCATATGTTTGTAGCACACCTTTAAAGTGACTTATTGGATCACTTGAGAAATTGAACCATATGAATAAAAAAAATCAAATAAAGAACAGGCCCATTCTTTTTTAACACCTACTTTATATCTCTGTATATATTTTTGTGTTGAAAATCCATTAGGGCTGTAAATGCAGCTATATCCTTATGCAACTGCAGAGATGAATACAGTTGCCCCTGGGAGGACCAAATGAAACAGCAGCTGTCTATCTAGCCCACCACAAAGCAAAGGTACCACAAGAGACACCACAAAGAAGTTACCACCCTTAATTCTCACCTGCTGGTCCTCAGCCAAAGGTTCCCATGGCCCAGCTGCAATGTCAGAATTGAGCTCTTCATTGCATGCAGTTCATTCTGAGACACTTCCTTAAATCACATCTAGAGCTCTTGTTTAAGTGGCTAGGCAGGTAGCTACCATGGGTTTGAAGAATTGGCTTCTTTTCAGTGCAGAGTGAAATTAATTTGTTCTTGTAAATTAAAATGTTGTTGTAAAACAAAAAATTATTATGTTCAGATATGAGATCAGTGGATGAGCACAAGCCCATGCTTAGAGAAGAAAATGTTATTTTTCTGAACTTTAGCAGTTCTGAACATGCTCAGTCATATCTCATTAGCTTCATTGACCACTAGTCATATTTCATCTAGGATTCATAGAAACCCTTTTTTAATGATTAATCCAAGATCAAGTAATTTTTATAAGAAGGCATTCTTTTTTATTTCCAGGAATGTGAGTTTCACAGGAAAGTCTTGATTCTGAAACACAGTTTCACTGAGTGATCCCACTGGACTACCTTGTCTTCTCACCCAGGTGGTATTTGTCAAGAAGAATAGGTGTGGTCACAGATGTAATCAAGTAAGCTTCCTTACAGGCATACATTTCAAGTTCCAGCTCTGCCTCCTTCGTTTTCCAGAGACTGTATTGTCTGGAAGTCAATGCACCGGGACAACTAGTGAATAAACACTATATCCCAGTAAATCTGCCCCGTAAGGCTTTTGAAACTCCATCTCGTAGTGTTTTTCTGATGTGAGTGCTACTCAACAGGTATCACAAGTCAAGCTCAAGTCTTTGCCCTTTGTTTCCATGAGGAGGATCAATAAAAGGTTCTGCACAACACTAGATTATAGGCTGAGTAGGCTGGATGCAGAAGCCAAATAAACAACCTGCCGTGGTGTAGAAAGCTGCAGATTTGCTCTGATGAATGGAGCTCATAGTAATATTATTTTTTTTTCAGAGTGCGAATTGAAACATTATTGTACAACTATTAGTTTCCAGGAGAAAAATGTAATTGCTTCTAGATGCTGCTTGCTGTTTTCAAGAGCTCTTTAACCTTTAACTTTTTCAGTACAAAGGAAGTCTTGCTGTGCAGTGAATCTAACAAGACCATCATTTATAGTTGGCAGAGTTCATTAGTCAGTCATAACAGTTTAATTATTAGCATTTTAATGCATGAGTGTTTAACTAGACAGAACAACAGTCTTTTAGGTATGGCATGAGACTTCTTAAAAGAAAACGAATTAATTGGTGCTGTTGTTTATAGTGTGGTTCATTAATAAAATTAGATAACTAAAATTCAAGAAATTTTGAGTCACATTTTGTCACCCATTAAATTAACATTATATCTGATGAACTTTTCAATACATTTCAGCTTTAATGAACGTATTTCCTTTTATAGGAACAAAAACTCTTTCGTGTTTTGTGTCTTTAACAAACAGTTGTGGTGGACTGGGCAAAGCTAATTTCTTCAGTTCAGTCCCTGTCTCAGAATCCATTTTTGCTGTAAGTTGATTTCTCTCCAAGTTACCTCTGCTTCAAAACCAGTAATGAAGCTACAGTGTCAGCCATAAGACAGGTTAGTGGGTATCTGAGGTAAATGAGTAGTCTGAAGCTGCACATATTTGAAAAGTCCAATATTTTACAAAGAATTGAATTTTTTTCATAAAAAAGTTTTCATCCATCCATTTTTTTGAAAACATTTGATGAATACTTTCTCCTCCACAATTTAAAATCATCCTTTATGATGGGTTTTTTTCTTTTATTTTCTAGATTACATTTTCCATTTTTTTGGAAAAGTTTGATGAATACTTTCTCCTCCACAATTTAAAATAATCTTTTATGATTTTTTATTATTATTATTATTATTTTCTAGATTACACTTTTTCCTTAGCCCTTGTAAGAGGTACGTTTTTCCCCCTTTTTTTTTATGGATTGCTGAAAATAACAGTTATTTGGGAGCTAGAGGTCTGAAGGGGGATCTTTGGGAACAGGTTGGATTGCTTGGGAGATCAAAGGAAACATATTAAAAAAATGTGGATGCTTATCAGAACAGCACTTCCGAAGCGTCAAAGAATCTCATTTCTAACTGTGGACCAAAGGAAAATATGTGAATGCAGGTTATCTTTGTTATCTTGGCATGGCAGGTTAATGGTGCTGGAGGAATATGTACTAAGAAAACCTACAGTGTTGTATCATCCCATAGTGATGGTGTCACTGAACAGTGTCCCTGACATATCCTTTTTAAGGTTTTTACAGTCTGCATATGTTGAGGGATAACTTTTATTAGCCCTTTTCAACTTCTGCTGCACTGTGAGCAACAAATAAGGTATGACACAGTTCCTTCCTTTCAACCACACTTGTTCTGCTTTCCCTGTGATCCTTCCTTCCTCCTTCCCCTCCCAGACCATCCTTCCCCCTCCTCTCAGGAGCATGATGTGCTTCATGGATTAAAGCAAGGCATGCACTAAAAAAACCTCAAGGAGCATTGGTTTACAGCATTTTGATGGGGAAGAGAGAAGGATGCAAATTGACTGATTTTTTTGTATTTTTTTTTTAATTCTGGAGTACAAAACTGGTTTAGATTAGTGGTGCTACACTTGCACGTACCATGATTTTGCCCCTGATGCAATTGCCTATGATCTGACAGCATGTCATAGCCTGAGGGCAGTGACTGGCTTCTACAAATTATGGGGTGCCCTGACTACTGGTAAATTAGGGGATCTCAGGAACTGCCCCCTCAGTTATTTCGTTCTCCAGAAGCTGACAGGTGGTGGTACATGGCTAGAAAAGTTTTGCAGAGTCTTAGTGGAACTGTGGGGGATGATACTGGTGAATAATATTTTTTTTTAAGATTTCCTGATAAACTGACTGTCTCTCTGAGGCATTCCCATGTTTTGTGCATGATGAAATGTGTTGCAACAAGGCTTAAGGATCATTTAAAAAATGTCCCTTCTTACAATTTATTGCAGACAGAAGTGTTACATCATATTTACAATGTTAAATTAGAAACTCCAGGTTTTATGGAAGGACGAAATACCTGTTTGGTCCTAACATATAATGATGCCTATTCAGTTTCACTGACATTTTATTAGTACTCAATTTCAGCAGGATATTTATAATCAGAAATAAACATTTGCTGTGGAAATGTCTTTTCCTCAACGTTTCCAGACACAATGTGTCTTTAGTCAGACAAAGGGTTTTTATTTTCAAGGAATGGTATTTCAGAGCTGGAAATGCCAGCTCCCTGGTGCTGAGATGTAGTTTCTGGAAGTCTCTTCCAGATGTGAAGCTTTAAGGAATTAAGTTATATTGGGAAAATGGATTATCCCTAGTGGAGAGCATTTTATCACCTCGTTAGGTTTAGGAAGCCCAGGTGATAGGGAAGAGTGGGAGAAAGCAATGTTGGTACAAAATGCTTCAAATCACAAAACAGGGAAAGACTGTCACTGATAATATACTGACACCACTGCAAAGTCTATCTCTGAGCTACTGTATGATTAATATGTTATCATTTAATCAAATTATTCTATGAAGAAGAACAAAAAGACAGAGAAAATCTGGATTATCCCTATACAGCATGCTAAGAGAGTCGCTAAGCAAATGACAATGTTTTGATGGCAGAGTGACTCCGTATAATGAGCCAGCTTGCTGACAAAGTAATGCCACCTGATCTCTTGGACATGCATTTTGTACACTATTTCTGCAGTTGTTTTTCTTGATTTCTGCTTCCATGGTCCATCTGATTATGCTTTACCTCTGTGTGTGTGTGAGAGAGAGAGAGGAGAGTGTGTGTTTTGTACATATCGGCAGATTTGAGCTTGCCCTCTGAGGATATCAGTGCCCTAATTAGCACATCAGTATTATGCAAAAGGTAGAAGCATTTCTGGTTCCCTTTAGACACAGAGGGCTTGCTTATCCTACACAGTCTTGTCTCAGAACAAGGGAAGTTTGTTCCTGGTGTAGCTGGTTGGTGTCCTCTCCCTGTGAACAGGACACTCATTGCTCTTGGGAATTCCTCTTGAGTTTTAAATAAAGTGCAGCCTGTTCTTCTATAACCCTGTTTACATCTGTGTCATGGTTTTCTTGCTGCTGGACTCAAGGCTACAGGTAACACAGGAAAACAGACTCTGGTGTACAAAGACTTGTAAAATACACTGCTTGTCCGTAGTTTTTACCTGTATGCAAGGGAGAGCTGAGGGTGTTTGCCTCTGTGCTGGAGCTCCAGATGTTAAAGCATGGTTAAAAGCTTGTTAGGGTTGTAAAGGAAAGCACTTAGAAATAACGAAATGTCAAAGCTAAGGCTCATTTATAGATTCATCCTTCTTTAAAATATAAACAGTGTAGGCAGCTTTTCTGTTCTGTTTTTCCTAGATGTACGCATGAGTGAGAGTAACTCTGTGTGCACATATATAGAGCTATGCAGTCTGGGAAAGCATATATTAAACCCCTTTTTCTTACCCATAAATAGAGATGATTCCAAACCAAAGCCCTAGCTTCAAGCTAGCTACGGACCTTAGGGAATTCAAAATCAGAATCTGGATTTGGATCTGAATTTAGCAGCTTAGGCCCATCTGCAATAAATACATACAGGATGAAATGTAGATAACCAAGATATAAGGCTATATAGACTTCAAAGTGGCTCTGATAAAATCATGATAACCACAAGAAAGAAGTGGTGTGTGATCTCAGATGAGATATCCCCAAGATGTCTATACAGCTTAATTTTCCCACATTGTGTCCTTTTATCTTCAATGGATAAAAGGTGAATTATTATTATTATAGGCAGTGGAGTAGTAACGCCTGTTATTCAGGTTGTCTAACACTTTCCATTGTTCCCCCTCTAGTCACTCGCTTATAACTTTTGCAGACTTTAACCTTTTGAGCTGAAGTTTCCCATACTTGGTGTTTGCCTCAGGTTGAATTTGATCAAGAATAGGTATTCCACTTTCAAGACTGTATCAATAGCACCAGCGATAAATCATGTCAACATTTGCTTCTGCATTTGTAAACTGTCTTTGTAAGATAGCTGGAGAGAGGACAAGGGAGCGAGCAAACAGACAACTTTAAAAGCCTGCACCGTCATACTCACCTTATCAAACGAGCGATCATGTTAATTCTCAAATGACAGAAAGTCAGACAGCAGGTGGGTGGGAGATGAAGGAGAAAATGGCATTTCTCACATGATGGCACCTGTGCTTTCCTTTTCGTAGAAGTAGCCCCTGCCTCAGTAGAGTAATCCACCTGCTTTAATATCTGTAGGATTCAGTTTTCACATAGCAATGCAAAAAATAAAAGAGGTCTAAGTCTGAGAAATCTGCACAGCCTGAGAGCTGTCCCACATTCCCCACCCAATCAGCAGATAGGAGCTCTGCACAGCAAACCTGCCATGGTAGCTGATAATTATTGTTGTATTAATTGGTGCTGTCCAGACTAGACAGAATGTAAAAGATCCCACTGTGTCCAATAATTAATGTTTTTCCCTCACTGCAATGTCATTAATAAGGGGTTCCTCCAAGAAACAAGTAATTGGATGGTTCAGCTTCATTAGGGTATTTTTAGATAAGGTTTGGTCTAGAGACATATAGGAAAGCTTATTATGTTTATTTAGACTCTATTATCTATCGTTAATGTGTTACTGATTTTATATCTTCTGCATTCTCAGGGATTGTAATGATAAAAGCAACGCTCAAATTGTGATTTAAATGAACAGAAATACTGCCTTTAATTTAGTTATATTACAAGGACGAAAAAATGCCATCTCCAAATAAATATCACCAGTATCCTATAAATCTCCCCTTTTCTCAGAGACACACAAAGCTATTGTCACAGGAAGACAAAAGTCAGATTTTACTAATTAGAGATGAGTGTAGTTGAGCACTCTTGTTTTGGCAATTATCTGAGCAGCTTTTGAAACTGGAATGTGTAAATCTGGTTTTGGAAATAACTTTGAAAAGAAGACTAAGGGGCTTTTTCAGAGGTATCGTTTACATCGTCATGTATGACTTTATTATTCTGCAAAGATGCCTTGGGAATCTGACTCACATGAAAACTTGATATGCAAGTGAGCTGTAGACCAGGATGTGGCGGATTTACACAGGAAACATATATGGCTAGTCAAAACAGCTCTGTTTTACCACAAAGGAGCTTTGCACATGCTTTGCAAGGATTTTATGTGGGAGCTTACTCTTGAACATAGCACATAGCCAGTTTTTCACAACCCAAAGTTACTCTAGTTAAATTTTTTAGAGCAACTTAGCCAAACTGGTCCCATTCACAGCTGCATCCTTCTTAATCTCATCACAAGGCACAGATCTCCCACTAGGAAATGATAATCCACAGTTTAGTGTCTGTATTATACTTAGTGCAAACACAAAAGGCCACATTCATCCCAAAGTAATTCTCTAAATATGAGAGATCTTGTTACAACAGGGATGCACTTGTCCCAGAGAGTGTCAGATAGTGAAATGGATTCATCATGCAGTGCTAAATAAAAACAAAGAAAAATATCATCAGGGAAAGTATGCGGAGACTCAGATGATTTTAGTTGATCCTCATGAAGTTATTATGTCGGCCAGCATTTTCAGTAAATTCTAGGTGAAGAAGTGATACTGAGCCAGAAATTGATCCCAGCTATTTACAAATCTAGAGTCATTCCATTAACTTCTCACCAGGGCAAATGAAAAAAGAATTTGCCTCCTCCCTCCCTGCTAGATACTTCTTTGCCAAGAATCCAGCATATTGACAGCTCTGTGCAAACTGTTACCATCAGCACTATTTTAAAAACAAGAATTCTAATAGCCAATAAGTAGGACACGTCTGGACAAATGTCTAGACCTGCCACACTAAGTTCACCTCACACAGGAGTGAACAGCTCCAGGAAAGTCACCATATCATAATTTTCATTTGTAATAGAATGTGAATTTAATGAACATATTTCATTAGTATAAATGATCTTAAAAAGGCACAGAATTTTGTGTCCTGTCCATGCCCTACCCCAATGTCTCTGGACCCCTGTCTGCTTTAGGATAGTATAGAGAAAATCACATGTAATTCTGCTGAAGTCAGGGGTGTTACACCAGCACAAATCATAGCACAATAATGTCCTTGGTGTCCCGAGTTCCTCAATAAGATTCACAAAAGTAAATTCCATTAGTATGTGTAGAAATACGTCTTTCTCATAATGATATGACTATAAACTTTTGTACTTGAGAACAGTAGCACAGAGACCCCTCGAAAGCCAGATATTGATAGCTTGCTTTATGTTTAAAGATGTCAACAGAATACAATGGTTCTCAGCATCCCTATTAGTTATCTTTAGTAAAAGAGAAGAAGATTTAAAGTAAGGGAATGAGGTTTGCAGTGTAACAAGATAAAGTCATCTCCTGCAGTCTAGAGGATTTCTTTAATCTTATTTTTAGAGAAAAGCTGAGGAGCTTTTGCAAAACCAGCTTGTTTGAATTCAGTTTCTATTTTATCTCATCCATGAAAGTTTAGAGTTGAAGGGGGAAACAGATAAAAGTTTTGAGCAAACTGGGGTGGGTTTACATTGCTTTCATCAATCTTCTTAGTCTGGGTTTGGTTTTGTAAAACTGGTCTTAAACTAGATCTCTCCTTATCCAGTCCACCAAAACACGAGGAATTCTTAGAAAAGTTTGAAATTAAGAGACTTTAAAAAAAAACGAAAAAGTCATATTGTCTTCCAGTTTGCATCTACAAAACTGTTGAGTGTTTTTTTACCATTGACAGTACTATGCGTCTATGACAAGGGTTTGATAGTTTTAAGTAGAAATATTTCAGAGTCTTTCATAAGGAAATTTCTCCCAAAATTAACTTTGCCCAAGGAAAATTTCAGCATTATACAAGACCCTCTTTTTCTTTATAGGATTATTTTAATATTTCAACCAATCTGAACAGTTTGAATTCAGACAAGGTAATTTTCAGGATTCAGGAGTGTGTCTGCATTTTACTTTTCAGGCCCATGATCTAACAGACAAAGAAACTTCTCTGTATCTGGAGTGAGTTTATGTATCGTGAAGAACAACCAGGAGGAGTGGTGATCACAAATAAAATATCTTTATTTTATTCATACAGAATACACCAGGATATGTTCTTTTGACTGTTTTTTCCTCTTCCAACATGGTAAAAGAGTCATCACTGAAGACTTCTGCTGGGAACATCTTGCATGAAAGGATCAGTTACCTGCTCTAAAATATGCAGTACTCCAACTACGAAGCTTCAGATAAAGTTTTTCTAAACTGACAGTTCCTGGTTACCATTGTGATGGTTCCTCATGAATATGATTCCAAGCTCCCAGAGCCATCAAAGAACCACCAAAACTCTACACTGCTCATCAGCCATCACAGTAGCAACACAAAACATGAAAGTTGATACATTTTACTGAAGTCATTCACCACGGCCTTTGATCAAGAAAAACAGCATCTCACTTCCCTTGTGTGTCCCCTCCTTCTCTTCAGGGAGAAACAGGTAAATCAACACTCATCTTTCTGGATTGTTTTGCAGTATCTGATTCATTCGATACTGTCAAATATTTCTGTCTTGTCTCCAAAAAGCTTTTGGGGGTAAATGTTAAAGTCCTGAAGGACCTCATGCTTTTTCCTAAAGCTTGAGCATTCTTAGCATTTGTTCCTACATCTCTAAAAATCCTGCAGGCAAAGAATTATAAGCCCTGTACTTTGCCTGATACTGTTCAACAAGGAGGCTGCTGGAAGAACAAGAAAGACGGAACAGTTTGAAATGCCAGGACTGAGAAAATTATACCTACTTGTACATTTCCTTGCTATCAAATACAGCATCTTACAGACTTGTCAGTGCTTAGCTGTAACAAACACGTGGATTCAGATCTACTGGAACCTACTGGCTGACAGTCAGAAGAGGAAGTGCTTAGTAAGGCTTGGTTTCTTTATTGTCAAGGGACCTTGAACTGCAAGTCAGTCTTGGCATACTTTCAGTGTACTTGCATAGACACACGCTTGGCTTGTGGAGCCAAACATAGCAGTGATGACCAAAATCACCTGAGTTTGTCTGCACCAAAGGGCGTGATCAGGTCTAGTAGACTTGGATCTAGCCATAGTGATTCAGAAGCAGACGAGCTCCAGCCAATATTGCTATAATTTGTGAAGAGGAATAAAGCCACAAATGCCGGTGAGAACCATAATTCAACGTTTGCTGAACAGGACAGGCCAGCTCTCCATGCCAGAGGCACATAGCAATCTAGTTTAAGGTTCTGCCTTTCTATTCAAAATGACCTGCCCTTAATTTCTTCATGAAGTCATTAGCTTCCAAGGCAACTGACTCACCAGAAAGTGACAATCAAGCTAAAATGTAAAAAAAAAAAAACACCAAAACTAATGAAGTGATTTCTCACGCAAAGATATTGTTTGTATTCTTCTCCTTACATACTTGGGATGCTCTCTAGCACTATCCACAAGGTCTGGGTACCTGGACCAGTAGTAATTCTACAGCATCACTCATTAAGTGCTCTAAAAACAGAAAGCCTGTGTAAACAGGTTCTTCTTTTCTCTCTGCTATGTTGAGCTGCTGTGTTACTGTGAGGAAAATGCATTTTGATTGCCAACAGAGTGTATGATTGCCCAGCATTTTGTATTGTTTGTTTGTTGCAGCTTAAACTGAAACAGGAGACAACCCTTCTATGGCTATCACACAACCAGACTGACTGCTTTGAAAATCTGTTTAAAAATAAATCCTCAGTGCCTTGGGCAATCTGGACACCAATACCAACAGTCAGGAGAATAGAAAGAAACTTAGAAGGGAACATCTTGTGCTCACTGCCAGCCCTTGGATTTACTGGGAAGGCATTCCTACAAAAAGGGTCTCCAGTCAAGTCGGTGAATGGAAGAGCTGCCTCCAGAAAAATCAATTCTGTGTGGTAGGAACCCAGTGCCTCTGTTCTGAAGGCCTTCCTTCTTTGAAGCCGAAAAATCAAATGAAGCTTCAAAACTTCATCTCAGCAATAAATTGTCATAAATCTTATTTATGTTATGAAAGGAAACAAAGCAGACTGAATGGGTAATCAATTGGCTGATGTGCCCTGGAAGACCTGCAGCTTCCAAGTACCAGGAAAATCCTTTCCCTTGTCTCCAGAAGGTATTTTATTTTTTGCATTGCTTGGGGTGCTCCCAGTTTTGCACAGAGGGGAATATCACATGCTGACACTTGTGGAATCATTTTCATTTACACATGGCTCGACTGGAAAATGAGCCAATTTTATTTCAAGGGGATAGGCAACACCGAGGGGAAAAAGAAAGTGGGGATAAAACCTGCACTGATTGCAAATACAATAAACGATACACACACACACACACACACAAAAAGGAAATTGAAGAATGGAATCTGACCCTCCTTGAAATGTAAACTGTGTACAGATTTAACTTTAAAAATGAACAGATGTTTCTGAGATTAGGGGAAACTACTGTATAAAACCTCTGCTGGGTGCCTAATATTTTAGATTCCATGGCCCATGGTTTCTTAAAGCTGAAGTTTCAGAACTCTCTACTTTCTAGTAAACTATAAAACAGTCCAAAAGGTGCATAACTTCTGCATCTCCCCAGTTCCTGATTTTATATTTAGTTCTCAGCATTATCAGCGATCACTTGCTGGCATGAGACCCAGCGATCTGTCATCTTGCTCCGTAACATTGCATAACATTATTGTTGGCAGTCCTGGAAAGGACACAAGTGTATTTGATAAATAACGCACATTTTTCCTCCAGCAAAATATGCACAGTCGAATCCTTCATGAGACATCACACATGGCTGCAGTGTCTGCATGTTGCTAGACTGTTCTTTTTAATGTTATCTGCAGTGAATAAAGAAACTACAGAAGAAAATTTGCAAGATTTTACCTTACCACCTACCTTTTGAATGGCAGCAGGCTGGAAGCCGCAGCCTTAAACCCCTTACTGACTTATGGTAAAGGGGGCTTATAATGTATTTTATCCATTTCATACATGCCCAGTGCCTGAGAGAGGCACTTCAGTGTAAATTTTACATCTGCTGCTCAGTTCTCGAGTACCCACTCAGGGACACAAAAGTACCTGATGAATTTTGGTTTTTAAAGGGATATTCCTAAACAGAGCATTATTGTAGTACCTTTCAACTATGGCATTTATGTGAAAAGGTTTCAGTTAGTAAAATATATGTTAGACTGATGTGTCAAGGGACTTGGGAGATAGCTGTTGGGATGCCTGCACATTTGTGTTTGTTTATTCAATGCCTGATGATACTGCAGTAAGTAACACTTCCATATTCCTGTTTCTAGCAATCAGAAAGGTCTTAGCCTCATGGGTATACACACACTGCGTGCATTACAAAAATACTATATTTGGGCATAATTGGAGATATAAGATGTGCATTCTGTCTTATGCCATGATGTGAAACAATTGTTTTCAAAAGTATCAGAAGTAGCAGAACATACTGGTCCTATATTCACAACAGCCCTATCTCTTTTCCAGAGAACTGTAAAACTGAGGGGTTTTTTTACAGTTTCCACACTTAGCATCTTTCAGAACAATATAGAACACATGCTCATCCAGATGTGTGTATATATATACATATGCATACGTATATATATTTATACACTCATGCACACGAAAGAGAGGTCATAAATTTTTGGTGAATTGCCTCACTCTTAAAATGGCTTTTTTAATTAAGTGAAACAAGTCAATTTGGGAGCTATCAAATGCAATTTAGAAATTTTCATACACCTCATGTAATACTGACTGCATAAAATATCAGCTATGCCTGGGAAATGTGTTCGTAATGTTTATGCAACACTGGCCACTATCATGGCATCTAATGAAGGGACAATATACGATGCTCCATGGACTGCTGCAAAACTTAAACTGTGAATCTGTGATGGTCCAGAATAAGGAAAAGAGATGCTTCTCCATGCCTATAGCGAACTGGCTCTCTAAATATTGGGGTTTTTCTTTTTACAATAGCTGATTTCTGAAAAGTGACTGAGTTTTACATTGTATTTACAACACTGTTGGATGCAACTGTTATTTTTATCTCTATCATGTTTGACAAGTTGATTCTGTGATTAATGGATACAGTTTTATGGATAATAGAAGTATTTACTGATTTATATAGCTAAATAATTTCACTTCCCTATATATCTCTATCTGTATAAGCTCTTCAGCTAGAATGATTACACTGAAGCTGACATACCAGCTGAAAACTGGGTGGTCCATAAGTATGTAGAATTAATAAAGGTACACATGTGAGCCAAAGACCACGAAAGTATCTTCAGAATTCTTAAATTACTTCAAGGGGGCTTAGATCAGGCCAGGAATGGATGGATAGAACTTCATCTCAAATTATTTTAGAGACTTTTTCTTATTCCCCTCCTCTCTCTCTCTTAGGACTCTGAAATCAGTAAGACATTAAAAAATAGAGCCAGAAAATGAAAATTATGAACAAAAGGTTGTTTGGGGTATTTAGAAATCAAAATATTGGTCTAAAACATATATAAGAACAAAGAGCACCTGTGTGCACTACAAGGCCAGTACCTAATAAAAATTATATTGTGTTGCTAATTTACTCTGAAGCTTCTTGCCTATTTAGACCCTTCAAAGTACTTCCATTATGAAGCTGTGAAGCACCACAGTTTGATTACCTTTTTACATGCATTACATATGCAGTGCAAAATGATGTAATTGCTTGATTGTTATTAGACTTTTACAATATATATGTATGTATATGGTATTATACATAAATATAACGGGGGGCGGGGGGGGGGGGGGGGGCGGGGAAGATGACATTAAAACCTTTATTTTCATTCCCAAATGAATCCAAGGCAAAGGTGGTGCCAACACTGGTTATTTTCTCACAATTTGATTTACATTCGCCATGCTGTGCCTGGTGTATACAAGTTGGGGCAAAATGGCTGACGTTTGCAAATGCCCGAAAGGCTAATAAAGATCACCCTACTCCCAGCATGCTCTCTGCTGTCAGAAACCAGCAATTAACTTTAATAGGGTTCCTGAAACGTGGTAGATCCATGAGATGTGGCATGTGTTGACATCCTCCGGCTGATCTAAACAACCTCCCATCACTCAGTAGCAGGATATGTTTGCTATTTGAATTATTTAGGAGCTTGTTATGTGAATTATAAAGCAGCACTTTGCAGTATTAAGTCTAATATTTTATGATCTTCAATTGATTAGGTAGGCTTTCCGGATCACCTATAAAGGTTAAGATAAAACAATACAGATTCTGGCAATTTGTGTGCAGAGCTGTAGTTTCAAGCTATATGCAGCAAAAAGTGGGAAAAAGAAGTCATCTTCTCTTAGCTTTCCTTCTAAAAACACTAGGCTGCTTTGCTTTTTAGACACAAACTAGCAAGCAAAAGAGGTTGGTCTTGAGATGTCCAAAGGCAACAGGGAAAGTGACTCATTCAGTGAACCTGAGCAACATCACTATTTTTCTGAGGTTTAATAGGTATTTGTGCAGGAAAATATTTATGTGGGGAAGAGAATGGCAAAGTCTTGCATGTGGCAAGGACTAAGGAAGAGGAAGAATCAAAGCACGTTGGATTTGCACAGGAGGAAACCATCAGGCCTGAGATAGAGTCAAACAAAGGTAGTGGATGGTAAATAAGATGGTGTGGAAAAAAGCATAAAAGCATGAGGGAAAGAAACACAGAAAGAGAACTAACAAAGGAACAAATCTAAGGCATGGTGCAGAGGGAGAATGAAAAAGGAAATACAAGATAAAGGAAAAAAAAACAAAGTAGGATTTTCAAAGGAATTGAGAATAACCCATAAGGCCTCACAAATCTTATGTCTGGTCCTGCTTATTTCTTCTTTCTCACTGCTTCACTAGTTCTGTGCTACTGGCCATCGCTTCTAACAAAAGATCTAGGAATATTAGCTCACTATAAACATAAATAGCAGATATAATGCTTCTGCCACTGCAGGGAAGAACAAGAAATCTTCGATCTTTTCTGACTGGCCTTCTAGTGGCACACAGGAATGAAGTCTATCAGGCCTTCAGAAGGTGTGTGGCTCCCGTTAAAAGCTACACTTGCATTTACTTCCAGAGATGAGGGCCCATCAAGTAGTGTTTTCTTGGACCTTGTGATGTCACCATTTTGAGATCATCGCACAATACATGTCTCAAGATTACATGAGATGATATGTCCCTCTAGCAATGTGCCTTCAATGTAACGAGCTGCTGGGTCCCAGCCAAGCCTAGTAAGGAGAAGTTGGGTAATAAAAAGGTATGACCTGGCAGATACATTTATATGTGATTGATTTTTGTCTGTTAGGCCAAACAGTGAATAAATATGGCAAAGGAACAGAACTCCTCAACATTGCCAAGCGGAGCTGTACAGAGCTGTGGAAATTAGTACCCTGGCCGCAGCAGGAGCGCACACATTCCTCAGAGTTCAGCAGACAACCTTCTGTCAGACCAATGCAAACTCTGTAAACCCTGCAAACAAATCTGGCTCCTTTACCCCAAGCCAGACTCAGCATCATTCTTGCACCTACAGCCTGCTAAAGTCAACCTTCAAACAAATTCTCCTTTTAAACTTGGAAAGAACCTCACATCGTGCTCCATGATCAACACAGGGTGAGCAATCCAGCCAAGCTGCTATGTGGCTTTTCATCTCACCCCAAAAACTCAGTAGTCTGCATTTCCATCAGCCATGCGGTGTGCCAGGCAAGGCGATCAGGGCTGGACCCGTGGATCCCACAGCACACTGGTGGCAGCTGAATCCCCTTTAAACCAGACATGTCAAGACTTTCCTGTCATCACTTTATACGGTCAAAACCAGAAGGGTGGCAGGGACACCCCCTGCCCATGTTGGAGCATTGTGGTCGTGTAGGAGGCCAGCCCCCAACTCCACCCTCACCGTTCTCCTGCCGGCACTGGCTGCCAGCTGGAAACCACACACGCCTCACCTCGCCACGGGAAGAGGGAAGGACCAGAGCCTCTTCCTGCTCTTGTTTTCCTTTGCACACCAAAACGTAGCCGTCTTATAATTTCTGAAGAACGAAATTGTAAATGTCAGCGTCTTATCTTTGCTCAGCAAACAGTTTACTAAATGCAGCTCGTCATGTTTATGGAGCACGCTAATCTTGTTGCCAGCAATGAGGATTGAGGCACGTTGAATCTGGGAGCGGTGGCATTATTAAAAAGGAGAATAAAATAAGGCAGGATAGTACAGAACTACATTAATTTATAACACTCACTGTATTACAACCAGCAGCCTTACATTAACATGATGTAAATTATTGCACGCTACTCTTTGCGTATGCGTTGGGTTTTCCGAGCCATTATTTATTTTTCACTACTCCCCACTGTTCTGAATGCAGTTATTGACAAGTAACAAGGTATGGATTGTTATTGCTTTTCTTGTCATAAATCCCTGTAGACATTTACTTAGCATGAATTAAATCACAATCATGTGTCATTTATTTTGCATAAAATGAGACATAAGTAGTCTTAATCATATAGCTGTAGAAAGAACAACCATGCCATTGTTTTCTATATTTGAACAATAATTCGATATTTAAACTTAAATATTATAATTATCAGCTTTGTTTGCCTTGCTTAGAAGTAAGATAGGTAAGATTGACACCTCACTTTTGACACCAGACATTAGATTTAATAAGCATAATTTTCATTTATTTGAGTCTAGACTGATTTTTTTATCAATGTATTTATTGTAGAAAGCAAATGTACATAAAGAAAGTTAGCACATTTATGAAGAAAGCTGAAATGACTTTTATGTGTTGCTTTGTCCAACTGATAAAATACCTACTGGCACAAAAATACCTATAACAAGAGCTGAAATCACACCAAACTGTAATTGACATGTGATTTTAAAAAATGCTCAAAGTAATAATATACTATCTCCTAAGTAAAGATTCTTCTGTTCATTCTTTATCCATTTCCAAGAATCTTTTTGTCATGTAAATTCGCATTGATTAGTTTTTAATTTGAGTTTCTAAAAATGTGCTCTGAATACTTAATTCTCGCAAAAGTACATTTTTTTTCCTAGTATTAATAACAATAATTGCAGTCCACAAACGGTGAGCCTTGATGGATTTTTTTTAATGCACATAAACTTCAGCTGCTTCAATGATCTTTAGTTTTGCTGAAAGCCTTATGTTAGTTACCTATGCCGGTAAACTGAAATCTCAAGAAAATAAGGAACAAAGCTATTTAAGTCCCAATCCTGCTTTGCTTGTGCAAGCAAACCTGCCAGTTGCTAGGCCAAAAATTGCAGTGTGACACACGAGTAAATGAGAATTTTGTCAGAAGTACGATCTGTGAGTACAATTTCACTACAGCCCTGACAAGTGAGAGCCCTTTGCGGCACGGGGAACCTGCTCTGACCGAGGAAGGATCAGGCCCTGCACAGAGAAGGGCATTGCCTAAGATTCAGGGGCCAAAACCTGATGGGGAGTAGCTCTTTCGCCAGCAAAAGCGCACCTGAAAGCAAGGTGAGCTTTGCCACTGTGTCCTGGCAATATGAGAGGGACTTTGCTGCCATTAAGTGCCCAGAACTGCCCCATCAATTGCAATGAGAGAAATGCAAATGTAGGGGATGGTGGGGCAGAAGGTGGGTGTTCAGCTGCAAGTAAAATCACTGAGGGCACAGCATGTTTCCAAAAGTAACAATAGCTCTGACGAAAGAAACCCTATCATCAGACAAGAGAGGCAAGGGGCAATAAAATAAATAAAAAGCAGTAAGCTTTAAGGCAGCAAGGAGGAAAAAAGATATCAAGTATATTAACATTGTAGCCAAGTATAGAAATACAGACATTTGTGCAAAGTTGGGGGTTTTCTCCAACAACACCTTAAAAATACAGATCTTTTTTTTTATTTCTGTTTAAGAAGTTAGAAGACACTTCACAAAGAATATTGGGGTTTGATGTATTTTTTTTAAATCAAGGTAGACAATTAATTTCCTCTTCCTGGACATCCAAAACCTTGTGTATTTTTATAAAATTACATTCATAGCTGAATTTTTTATTGTTCATACATTACTTTTGAAGCCAGCTTTTTATTTCTTTCCTCCTTTAAAGCAAAAACATATCAAATATTACAGTATAGGCACAGAAACAAATCATGTTTGAAATAATCTAAAGATTAAACTTTATTTTTCTTAGTTGATTGTATTATTTGAACAATAATTTTTTTAAACAAAATTATTCATCTGCCTGATGAAAGAAAGTACCTGATACATATTTTTATTCCATGCCCATGGAATATTGGCAACATTTTATGTTTCAGCCTAAGCTACAAATTCCTTCAGAACAAATCAAATGTCTTTAAAGAATATTTCTGTTTGAAAAGGAATTAAGCTTTCCTGAAAGAATTTTAAAGGTTGTGATATTCGCAGTCTGATAAAGCAGCACCTTTAATGAAATTCTAATTAGCAATTTCATGCACTTTGCTATTAGTCATATCAGATTAGTGCACATTTTCACAGCCTTCCTTTAATTAAGTGCACTTATTCCAAGTTTCAAACACTTTCCTTATAAGATGAAAACTGTGCTGAAATGTTATTTAGTAAACAGCAGACGTGTGAAAGTAAAGGTGTGTATCCGTGTGCTGATGGACACTTTTAAACTGTCCAGAGTTGTATAAATTTCTAGTTGCTGCCAGCTGCTTTATGTGCTTTGTTTTCTGCTATTCATTTGTATACATTTTTCACATGCCATTAAAAAATGCAGAGAGGTGAAGTCCAGTTCTTAAATGGCTCCAAAGATGTGCAAAAGTTTTTAGTGGCTGATTCATGCGTGCATTTCAGGTTCAGACAATAAAAGCAAAATGTGACAAAAAAAATTCAGACGGTCAAGCCTGAATTACCCATGTTTGTTTTCCTGGACGTCACCCTCCATCACATCACTTTGCATGTTCACAGCAGGGGCCCTTGGTATAAATACTGCATGTGGACCGGCTATTTTACCCACCCAAATCATCAGAAAACTCCCATACACTTTAGCAAGAATAGGTTAGGCCTTATCTCTTGTATAAGGATATTGAATTGCAAAGGCAAATACTTCTAAAATACTGTATGTAACACTCATCTCTCTGCAAGCTGATTAACTTATGGTCAGCATTGTAAAAGGTGAGAGATTACCAACACTGCATTAATTCACAGTACACCTTGTTTTGCATGATAGGAGCAACACAGGGAGTGATTTAACATACATAATGATAAGCAAGCTTATTATGTGTGGGTAGATAAAGGATATAAGGCATTTCTTCCTCTTTCCACAACGCACAGCTATAAAAACACCAACGTGATCATTTTTCACATTTCCCATATTTTTAAATATATATATGAATGTTTTCTCATTCCCCAGAACAGAATACCTCATTTTGTTTTTAAACATTCTTTCCCAGGTACTGCTTCTCAGGTCTGTCGTGTTCCAGGATTTGCATTTTATTGTATTAGCTAATTGCACATGTTTTTAAACACATGTTCTCTTGCTGATGTCATTCATTTAGACTGTAACATTTCTGACATTTTTAGGTAGTCCCCCAGGCCTCATAGCCCTCTTAGCAGGGTCCTTTCAGTGAGGGGTGTTTGCTTTATGATTACTGACTGACATCTCAATAACTTGGAACATATTGAGCAGTGCATGTCTAGTGAGCAGCTTTTTTAAATGCAGGGTCCACTTTGTCAAGTCATGTGCGAGCCATAATTTAGGCTAATAATTACCAGACATGAATGCTATGAAACATTGATGTCTACACTTTTTTCCCCCTCTAAGTACTGAATTTTAATACATTCAGAAAAGGTTTTCCTAAGGCCAAGATAAGCCCCCCAAAAAGCTCATATGGAAGCACTTTAAAAGTGATAAATGATTTGGAATCTACACTGTCTACTGATGTACGTCTCAGGAAAGAAAATTAGAGCTAACAGGTGTTAGATATGGAATGGTGAAGCATTTTAATAGAATTGTCAAAATGTTGGTCCCAGATGCTGACATTAATGCATGCAACAAGGAATGTAATGCTGCACTGCCATTAAATGATTATTTGTTTAAATTTCAAGTCGATGGCAGGAAATCCTAAGTTTGTCCACTACTTCTCTGTACAGGCCATCCCTCCTGTGCTTTCCTCTATGATTTGCATCAAAGTGTAATGGTTATATGGCTCACGTCTGCATGCTTTAAATAATCCATGCCTGTCAAATTTCATTTTTTCCTCTCAGATCAGAACCATCATAACCCCTTCTCCGCCAGCCTTGCAGTCACTACAAATATATTTGTACATTTGGATGAAAATAATTTAAATACTGTGAGTTAAGGGATAATTAATCTTTGAACTATTTTCTTACTTCAAATATATTCACTAAGTAATCTGCATGAAGGCTTGTAATTATTATGTATTTGTAAGGTATTTTTCATGTAATCACGAAGTAGTGACATGGTCACATGAATCCTGTAAATTATAATGATACTGGGGGAAGGGGCATGAGGAGGGGAGCTCTGCTGCCTACGTTAAAAAGCTTTTCCAGAAATCTTTGGAATTCTCTTCAGTGAGGTAGCCTGAGAAGGCAGAAAAAGCACGTCCTTTAGAGATTACTAGAATTTCTGCCAACAAAAGAGATCCAATATCCATGTACAGTTCAGCTGGGTGAGGGGGGAGAGGGGAGTGCAGATAATGAAATATTTTTTTATCTCTTGTTTTAAGAGTAAATCATTAATTTAAAAGTTGCTGTTATTTTTCAGAGGAATTGTGGCAGTTTGCAGACTGCTGAAAACTCAGCATCCATTCATGCTTCAAAAACAAAAGGGAGATTTCTCTTTCTAATCTTTGCGGAAGCCTAAATAGGATGTAGCCTGTAGTCAGACCATCTCTGGCTGTAATCTTGTCAGAGCTCAGCACACATGCATAGGCGTGCTGACACACACACAGCATTACAGTCACAGCATTAATAAAGCCATTGCCCCAGCATGGTTGAAAGCAAGCAAGCAAGCAAACCGTGTGATTATTTCCGTTTTAAAATACTTGGAAGACAATAAACAGATATTAGGACAAATGAACCGATTAGAAGTGAGCACTGCGGTGGGTCAGATCAGAAACGTGGATGGAAGAGCCTTGGACGGGCAGTCACAGGGGGAAACCTGTGCTAGAAAAGCAGGGTTGGTTCGTCTGTAACTGGCATCTTATCTCTCTGTAGAGCCCGCGGTTAAAAGCCAATGCCTTTTTGGAAGCTTTTCCTTACAGATGAGATATAAAAGCAATGCCTGCCTAACCACTTATATACATTAATGATCCCATGAAGCTTTCCAAAAGAGGAAAATATTAACCCAGGCACCACAGTAATATTCTGCTTACTTATAACCCCCATACAATTTAAATTCAATCTGGTGTTGGGTTATTTTTGACTTCCTGACCCAAATTGGTGTGCTGTAGCTCTGAGCTGTTAAGCAGATGAACGCTCCGGTCCAGCGGTAGATCCATCTCTCTGGTGCCTTGGAAGAGATTTCTTAGCCTGCGTTTCAGTGAGCCTCTCCTGGAAAATGTGCTGTATGTAAAACCATTGGCTGAACATGACACAGCATCCACAGGGCCATTTTTACTATACGCACACATCCTTAGTTTCCTGTGGCTGCATCCTTGCCAGAGACTGCAGATGGAGAAAGGCTCTCAAATCCCTCTGTTGGTAAAAAGGAGAAAATGCTCCAGAACGATTTTCTTTTCTGTCTACCCACAGCTCCCTTAGACAGTGCTCAGCATAACATGCAAGAGCGAAGTGCATCACTCTGAGTGTCAGAGCTGGGAAATACACTCTCATTTCACAGCCGAACACCTGGGAGCTGAAGGGACAGACACTCTCTTGGTTCCTGTCCTGTCCAGATTTTCATGGGAGAGCCCCAGTGCCCAGGAGATTGTCACCTACTGGAGCTGCACCACTGCGAAGGGGGCTCGCCTTGGACCCTGCCTGCTCTGCAGATCAGCAGAGCCAAAGCAGATGCTGAAAGTAGTCAGTGAAACAAAACAGACATCTTGCTGGTGGCTGTGAAAACGTCACCACAGCCTCACCAGAGAGGCGAGTTGGGCTCAGTGGTCCGGGTGGTATGGTGGGGGTATTCCTGTGGCGGCTGCTCTGGGACAACTGGAAAAATGACACTGGAAGGTATAAGTTACTAGAAGAGCAGACTATCTGACTTGCTCTCTGCACCTCTTTTTACTATGGTGCCCACTGAATGTGTCATTGTCTTCTCTTGCTCCTAGATAATTGTGTGTTCTTGAAAACAAGGAGGTTCAGCCTGAGAATGGCACCCGAGAATGGGGGATTCAGGGTAGCCAGATTTCAGGGCAAAGGCAGGAGCCAATTTAGTTACTAGTCAAGTAAAACTTGTGCCACACTTGAGCCAGCCCTCTTTGCTGTCATCAACCACCTGGCAGAGGGCAGCTCGTATGATTGCATGCAAACACCACGTAACAGCTCTGCACGTGCCCTTGTGATGTACTGGTGATGTCTAGAGGGCTGAACAAAACAGAAGGTATGCATGAGCCGCTCTGTGTACCTGTTAGGGCATGAAAGAGATATCTGTTTGTCATGTCCTCATCAGCAACGGCAATAGAGTCACTTCAATGGATAATTCTGCTAAAAACGAATGGCATGAAGTATCTTGTCATCATTCTTTCGGAAAGTATCATGGTCCTCCCCAGCCTGTGGTCCCCAGCAGGTACAGGAGTCTGCTTGCTGTCACACGATTGTTTGAAATGAAATGAGCTCAAATTTTTATTTAAGAGGTTTTACAATCTATGGTATGGTGAAAGATTGCTTGATAACTGTGTCCACAAATTTCTCTTTCTGACTGTCCTAACAAGCAGACATGAGATATTTTTAATTGTGCATATTTTACAATACAATGTTGGGCTTGTACACTTTATCTCAGTATCATTAGTGCAGGTGGCTGCTATCATTTTAGAAACCTTTCTTTTTGTGGTATTTGCAGCCAATTTTTTTTCCCATGTTATTTTTCCTTCCTCTTTATCATGAAAGTGTAGCTCTTGGTACAATTCATGTTAACTAGAAATAAGCTCAGACAGAGATCAGATTTCGGATCCCTCAAGCCCATTGATGTGAAGTTCCACAGTCAGCCCATTGTGGAGAGAAATCTGGAGTCTGTATTCTCTCCTTTCAAAGTCTCTGGGGTTTTGTTTGGCTCCATTGCTAAAATCAACTCAAACAGGCAGTATTTTCTGTGGCCTACTCACATTTGCTGTCACAGCCCCCTTACCCAGCCAAGACCTATTCTTATCTAAATAACAAATTCTATGCAACGAACAGTCTCCTACCAAAGATGGGGCCATTTGGACACCTTGTCTAAGAAACACCAATTCAAGCTGGAACGAATCAAGAGAAGAGTTACTAAGATGATTCTCTAGCGTGGAGCATGTTGTCTTATAGAAGACGACAATTTTCTTACTCTCCCAGCTTTGGAAAAAATGAGATTGAGGGTATGACTGCTGTCTGAAGTACTGCAGGATGAGCTAGATAACAATGTTCAAAGATGAAGTAATTAGTGTAAAACTAGTCAAGAATACATAAGTGGAGGCTTAAAACTGGCAGGTAGCTTGCTCCAAAAGGAGCAATGCTCTGTAGCAGCTTCTGAATTACTGGTTGCAAGGAAACACAATCACTTTCAACATCGAGATTCAATGCACCAGGAGGCAAAGAAACACTTGATCCCAGGTATGCAGGATGTGTTTTCCTGTAGGGAGTGATTTACAAAGGCCATATATAAGTAAACAGCAGAAAAATTGGCTTGATGTGTACCCTGAGGTCCCGTGCAACCAGGACTAGAAGCAGGCATCTCAGTTTGCATGCTCTCCCCTGAGCTGGTGTGGAGCACACGTTGTGATTTATTTTCCCATTCTTGTAGCAAGGCAGAATCCCTTTCTCAGCCCTTTCTGGTAGGGGCAACTGTGGGAAGAGTGAGAAATTATCGTGTCTATGAAAGGACAATCTCGCTGGGACTGGGCAGGATAATCATGCGGGACAACCACAAGATTATACTAGTAAAGAAACAGAGGAAGCCTTGTTTTCATTTCTGTTCCAGAACCAATTCAAAACATTGGAAATTTTCCACAAACATAAAGGGAGAGGGAGGAATGAGTATGCAGGGAGTAGAAGATTCAAACATTTTGATTAGTTCATCACATTTGTTAGAATTTTGACCTTTTTTTTTTTTTAATTTGAATGCATAATACATAGTGGTTGAAATAAAATGTCTTTTAGAAAATCAAAACACTTCTGAGACCAAGAAGACTTTCTAGGAATGCTCCAATCTGATATTTCACAGCAGCTGTTTAAATCGCTTCTGTGAATCTTTTACATTTGAAGGAAACAACCTACTGTGACAGAAAACTGTTACCTCAGACACTCTCCCCCACAGCATCCTCTAACAGGAGCGTGTTTCTACATGGGTTGGTCCTTGCCCTTGGGGACCAGTATGGGTGATACTGGCTGGACCCTGATCACACCCTGCACTTCCCAGACCAAGCTGCACTGAGGAAGAACAATTGTTTGGTGCCCTCTCAAACTGTACTGTGGACCATATCAAACTTCCCTGCTGAAGTAAAAAAAAAAAAAAAAAATTATGTCAAGACCAGTTCCCCGCAGTCCATATTGCATTGCCCTCACACTGAGCATCATCATCCAGGTAAAAACTCCACATCTTTCCATGATTAACCCTACGGGCTCTGGTTTTCAAACTAAAGCTTACAGGGAGAGGCATCAGCAGGACTATGAGCAGACAGAGCAGCAGCAGGGGCTAAGTTTCACTGCCTCCTGTGGGAGTGGAGAGCACACAGACCAGCCCCATTTAGCTGATCGACCCACCGGTAATATCTCCATAACCTGTCGCAGGCAGCTTATCCCTCCGTCAGCAGACAGCAGTGGCGTGAGCTTGGGTTCAAGGGGCGGTTTGACCACCGATAACAGCCTTTGTAGTGAATTTCTAGTTAACTAGAGCCCACCTGATGCCGTAACCTCTGTAGCTGTTGATGGGGTCAACTGGGAACATTCCTGAGGGTCTGTCCTTCCCAGTGAACTGGTGAGGTGTGGGGGATTTATTCACAGGGAGAACTAGACGCTGTTGGATGAGTGAAAGAAAAGGTGATTAAGTGTGGTAAGACATCCTTTTACAGACAGGCAGATCGTCAGGGGAAACTTGGTGACCTCAGAGGCCATGAGAATATATCAGAAGTGTCTCCGCTTGTGTAGGAGAAGACATGAACCTGGGGCAGACCTTCAGCTGATGCAGAAGGAGCTCTGGCAGCTCACATCAGCCAAGGAACACTCCCCTCATCACCCTCATGCGGCAGTAGTGCTGCTCCCTGCGTGGAGCTGAATAACCTTTCTCACAGCAACTCTCTTTTCCGCCAATATTGGAGCCTGCCCTGACCCCAGGATCATTCCTGCACCAGCGGCACAACCTCCCTCCACTCAGCCAGGGAATGTGCACATGAGCCTTGCATGAAAGAATTATTTCACCCAGACAATATTTCTTGCTTAAAGTAGTCATTCTCCCCACAGCGTTACCACTTACCCTGTATGCGAATGCTTTTCATTAAACACAAATAACATATTTTCTATCGACTCGAGCCTACGCTCTTTGTGCCATTCATCATTATGCATACCTAATACATTTTGCAAACCCCCAATTCTCCTGCTTTCTGCCTTTTGAGGTATTTCTGAAACAGAATAAAAATATTACACCCCTGTTTACTTTTAAGCATGTATTTTTTTCAAAGCAAATACATTCTGTGTTTTAAGTAAGATACCACCGTGTCTTTACGGGAGTTTAATAAGTTCTTCCATTAATAACATAGACAAACTAATTTACCAGAACGTGTCTGTTTTAAACTTTGGGAACAAAGAGTGGGAGTATGAAAATCAATCTTTCCTTTGTACTTGAGCCACTGACCCATTAAAGCTTTGAAGATCATTTCTTTAAGAAATTGTGAGGAGTTATTTAACTACAAACAGCAGCTACCTTCCCATTCCAGCTGCGTAATCAAGCGTAATAAATTAGAGGAAAAAAATAAAGGTTCACTCCATATTTATTTTTTTTATAACTGAAAATTCCTAATAGCAGTTTGACAAATAGGCCCACAGCAGAAAGAAATCGGCATTCTTCCTGAGACTGCTGTTTAGCACAAGTTAAAACATTGCTTAAAAGGTATTTTTTTTTCTTTAATTATGGTTCAAAAATGTTCTTAGTTGCCCAGGATTAATTATTTAACTCAAATTAATTGTGAAAGTTACCCGTCACTGGGAAAAGTTAGCAAACCTGTGTACTACAACATTGTTAATGACTGCATGCATGAAAACGTACAGCAATTCCTTTTTGCTTGAAAAATGAACTCCTGATGGCATTACTTATTGTTGGTTATCATTAATAACTGTTTCACAGTTTAATGCTGATAATATGCTTGGTTATGTAAGAGTGGAAATTTAAAATAATCTCCATCTTAAACTGCTAAAGCAATCTACAGGCTAAACAATTATAATAATGTTCTAGTTATCAGAAACTCAAATGGAAAAAGTCTGTATGGCATGTCATTAAAACCCGTCTGTAAAAGGCAGAAAAATGACAGCCTTTTAAAAAAAATATAACATAAGGATAGTGCAAAGATGATATTTAAAAAGTACATCTGTTGATTTAATGTTGATGGGCTCTACTTATGATAAATAGACAACCGTTTTCAAATGCTTCAGATAACCTGAAATAGCACTAGTATCTTGCTGGAAGAAAAAGGATGGTGCTTAGTGACAGAGTATGGGAGGTTAACCCTGCAGCACTTCCCAGTCCCAAGGCTGGAAAGACCATATGAAAGGGGTAGAACTCGATTTTGGGGGGTGGGGGGTGGGGGGGGTGGGGGTGGGGGGGCGTGTGTTTCTGTTTTTCTAAAATCTTTTTGCTAAATCTACCAGGGTTGATACCTTTCCCAAACAATGACATCAGAAATCCCTTCCCCTGCCCACACAAGAACACGCAAAAAAGGCTGTGAGAGAAGGAGAGCTTAATAAATATTTTGCAATTTTATAAGGTAGGACATATTGTAATTCACATTTTCAGAGAAGGGCACTTGAGGCTTTGTCACAAAATGTAAGCGCAGTTTATACCTGGGGGTTCAGCTCCTGTGCCAGGCACAGTCACTGCCCCCAGCGTACCTGGACGGTACCTCGCTGCTTATTCATCTGCACAAGATTACAGGCAGTTCTGGGCAAACTTGCAGTCATTTGCTGCCTTTTTTTGTCCTCAAAGTGCCCACAGGTTAAAATTCAATTAACATATTAAGTAATATTTTGCACTTACATATTTCAGTCAGTTTTATTTTGGTTAGATTTGCCACTTGCTTTTTATTTTTATTCTTGCATAGATAGATTTATTTTAGGACATTTGTATTTGCTTATCAGACAGGTCTGTTTATTGGTCTGAGAGATACTCAGTTTAGCTGCAACAGTTTGCAAGTCCTTAGAAGGTTATTCTTTATAGAAGTATCTGAAAAAGCATATCCTAAGCAGATGTTAACACATCATGTGGATCAAGGTCTAAGTTCCAAGGTCCAGTTCCTCGGGGATATTTAGAGAAGTATATTTTATTGATTGAAGGATTAAGTTGCTTTTAGGATCTGAGCTGAAATCCTCAGCTTCACAGACTTCAGAGAAATTATGCCCTTTATTACTGCTATGGGTCAAGTTCTTGCCTCCAGGGCCAGTTTTGACCAGCTCAGTGTTCACCTTCTAGGTTGCTCTAAAACTGCCCCAATTATGTAAACCTTTTCATTAAGGCCAACCACACCTGGAATTCTCATGAGAACACCTTCTCCCAAAGCATTTCACTGATTTCTCCTGTTGGAGCCAGCTGAACATATCTGCTTGAATCTTATTAATTATTAATTTTTTACTGCTTTTTGGCAAAACGAGCATCTTGAACTTGGTAGAAGAGTCTGTACATGTAATATTCAGACAGTGGGTTGCTTGTGAGCTCTTAATTTTCAACTATTTGCCAATCATTATTCATGATATATACATTAGTCGCCCTGGAGCATGCCTCCATCCTGTAGGGAGTGAGCACTGGCTGTAGCAGGAGCTTGGTGGAATGCAGTGAAATTCATCTTGCAAATAAGGAAAACTCCTGCAGACCCAGTAACCCCACAGGGTGTCAGCTGTGAAGAACGTGCATGAGACCCTGAGCACCAACAGTCTGTCAAGGACCGTTACTTGGGCTGGAGATAATCCTGGGAGCCAGGAGAAAGATGCCAAACAAGTAGCTAATGTGCTAAATCTTCTGCTTTTTGACCAGACCCCAGACGGCCGTTCAATAACATGTTTAAGCACATGCTTGGGTCCTTCTCACAGCAAAGAGCATACCTGTGGGCTGATTTTCTTTTTAACAGGTATGTTAACAGCAGACAAAGACAAACCCATTTCCAACATTCCAACAAAAAAATAATTCTTTTTATAGTTAATGAAAACTGGGGATTCCCGGTGTTGCCAGAAATGTGTATCCTGATTACCTAGCCCTTAGACACAGGTCATTCTGGTTCTCCGTATCTCAAAAATGTGCATGAACCTGTATTTTTTATCTATTTTGTTCTGGTTTCTCAAAGACAAGAATGGGGAGAGGGGAATCCCTGATGGTGAAATTTTATCATAGATGCTGAAAATAGGGAAAGGTTCATTAAGTGAAGTTCAGAGCTTCAAAATTACACCTGGAGTGTTTCTTCCCTCAGTACTAGAGATGAGAAAGTGCCAGGAACAGCATAAAATATGGTGGATAGGAATTCCAAGAGCATCTAAGTCACTGAAGAGCTCATGCCCCTTAGACATACAAACCTGAATTCCTAGGATGCTTCAGAATTAAGGTCCACGGTAGAAATATTGTTGTTACCCCTGTTTTCATTATTGATAAATAAATTGCATGCTAAAAAATTACGTTTAGAGTTCCTTTTTTCCATATCAGTGCCATTTCTCTTAAAGTATCCTTTGAATAGTTTAGCTGGGATTCAGTTCATAACATAATTAGAATAACACGTTTTTGTGTCAATTATTAATGTACTACGAGGTCTGCCTTAGCAACTATGTCAACATCTTCTTCACTGATGGAGATCATGAAATACAGACAGCAATAGTGTTAAAAAACAAGCTTTTAGATCCATTTTACTTTGTTGCAACACCGCTTTGCAGATACTGAATTAGAGCCCATTTAAACCATTCAAGCATATAATCAAATTTCAGTAATGAGTTATTAATTAAGCAGGGGCATCCAATTCTGTGCTAACTGCCTCATAAACAATCGACAGGAGATTTGTGAATTTTGACTTCCTGACACTATTAAACAAATCAATATTAGGTTTCAGACACAGCAATTCAGACAGTTTTCCCTGTTATTTGGCAATCGTCTGCCTGGAATACTAATGAAAGAATTAAGAGCTGTAGATTTTGCATGTGTTCCATCAAAAAGATCCTTATCTGTGGGGAATTGGGGCCTGATTTGCATGGCAGAAGACTTTGCTTTTGTAGGTACAATTTTTCTCAATATGTCACTCATTAGTATTTATAAACTACAGAGCAGTGAAGCCTTCAGTCCCTATTCATAATGAACAGTCATATCCCTGCTGGAGATACAACTGAACAAAGCCTCTTATTTATTTATTTAGTGGTCCTTTTCATTTATAGCTAACCTAACCTGCAGAAAACTTGCATACGAGGAGATCTCTGAGTAACTTATGTTTGGTTTATTATTTGGAAAGGAATATATACGTGTGTGCATGTATGTATGTATATGCATATATACACAATTAATTTATCAACAATTAGCTGTATAAGAAATACAGTTATTTGCACGCAGCAGTTCAGTGCCTAACAATTACTTCTGAAAAATTTCAATATCTTTCACAGATTTATTTTTCCTTTCACTCTCCCTCCTCTCAAAATGAATTCAGGCCCCGGTTCAGCCAAGCTTTGGAGCTAAGTGGGGGCTTCGGTGTTTTGCTGAATTAGGGATTAGCGCTGTGAAAAGTGCTGGGTTAACAGTACTGCAGGATGAAGTCCGGAGAGCAAGTACAATAGTGATGCCTCCTCTGCCAGCCGCCCTTTGCCGTTGTAACCCAGTTGAACTTCACCTAGGGATAAGTGAGTGTTTAGTTTTCATAATCACATAGTCTTTGGCTCCTTAATGAAGACAGCAGGGGCTACCAGCACCTGTTGAGGTAGCAGCTTTTGTAAGGAGGATTATCTGGTTGCTGAGATCCGGGCAGAGACGGCACGTGTCTGGTTCTCAGGGTGCTCAGGATATGCTTATCCTAGTGTTTTGCATGGTTGTACTGGAAATTTCTGGCTGCTGTCTTCAGAACTGGCAGAAGCAAAACTGTGACCCAAAACCCTGCCCTAAAATTTCTTCTCCACTTGTATCTGTGATGTTGAGTATTTAGCTCAAACTGTGGTTTAAAGACTCTACAGGAGGTTGTTTTCTCATGTCAGTTTGCTATTTCCCAGACTGTAAATACACTTTTCCTCAGTTTTAGTACCTCCACCTCAGCCCAATTAATATTTCTATTACCTACACCTCAGTTTCCAATACAAAAACAGCCTCTTGCCAGCAAAACTGATGTATCTTGTTTGGTTAGCAAAAATTGTGCTGTATTTACATAAACAAGTATCCAACAATTTAAAGGATAAAAGCCTCACTAGCACAGAAATCAGTGTGAAAATAGGTCAGAGACCAAGTCTTTTAAAAACAATGTTGGCAAGGAAGGATAAAAGTGCTGTAGAGTGATCAGTTCCAAAGTGGGTCAGGATTTCATCTGCAGGAACAAGTCTCTGGCATTATTTCTCCTGTAGAGTGCAAATGTGCAGGCTCTAACCCAGGACTCCCTTGTTCTGCACACAGAGGAAAAAGATTGTCTCTGCCCCAAATAGGTCATAGTCAAAAGTACAAATAAATGACAACGGGTGCACATAGTCGGGAAATGTTGTCAAAGGACAACAGAAGGAAATTAAGCTGCCTACTAAGTGACAGGGGGAATGTGGAACTGAATGCATCTTAGGTCTGAGTTTTGTTTTATTTAGCTTTTCTACCAGCCTCTCTCTCCTTTATTTCCTTCTCTCTAGGATCTTAAGACATCTAACTCATTAAAAATCTTCTTTTTAATTATCTGCCAGGAAAAAATTAGCATAATTAAGGACATTTAAATTTAGATTAACAAGCAACCTAATACATGGCACTGCTTCCAAGAAGAGAACGTTTCTTCTAAATGGCCATAGACTACCCAAAGATTTCATTTGGATTTCTGTCTAGATTTCTCTTCAATATAGCACTGAGAACATATTTCAGCGCACTGAACATATCATTTGATCCATTAAGCAGCATGCTCTCATTTCCATGTTGTTTTTTAAAACACTTGCCTAACACTGTTTCCCATGCTGGGACACATTTCTAAAAGGATAACTTCAGCTTGAAACGTAAGTAGGTCTGTGGTTTGTGAAACTGATGGATGTCATATTGTCTTAAATATTAAACTTCAAATCTATGACATAAATTCAGTTTCCAAAATCATTTTAAAAGATGACAGTTTGCCTTTCTTGATGTTTACACCTTGGGGGACAGCAGGATTGTTTGGGTTTGCTTTTTTATTTCCCCTATTATGGGCATGAGAAAGAAGCTGAGCAAATGGAGCTACACATTTCACCCCAGATGTGGACAGAGACCTCCACGTGCTTGGGTCCTCACTCGGCTAGTGGCAAGTGACACTGAACATCAACACGGCTCTTCGTGATGACTTCTGATAAAATTCAAAAGGAGTAGCATCCCACTCAATGCCCACAAGATAGGGTCTCACTGACCTGATGTGAGGGATCCACCACTTAACAAAGGACACTGAACCCCAGTGCCACTGGTAAGAGACTGGACTTCAAAGGCTCCCTGTGTCATGGGTGCTGAAATGGCTGGGTTTCAGGTGTTTAACTTTAGGCAGTCTGAGTACCTTAAAATGCTGCTGAAGAGTCAAAATAAATAAGCCTGGCATGAATAACATAGGAAAACACATTTCCTTATCTCAGATGTAAAACCAGAGGTATGTTCCTGGTTTGGTTTACACACTTTCCCGAGCTCTGTGTATTCCCTGCTTGCCTGTCATTCAATGATCCCTTGGAAATTTTGCAGTCACCAGTCAGTTCAAGCTCATCTGGCAGCAGAGTAGAAGTGATGTGAAAAGTATGTCCTGCTAGCTGAGGGATCTGGAGGAGGCAGATTCTACAGGAAGGGATGCAGGCCAGCCTACCACCAGGGCTGCACTTGGTGGAGGAACGAGCCAAAAGGGCTCCCCTCTTGCTTTGTAGGAAATACCAGAAAAAATCATGGGACAAGCACCACCAGGAACTGGCTGTGGGTTCTTGAGCTGCATTTGCAACCAGTAAAATGGACATGTTCTGCTGTGGCATGCTTCTGCCAGTGGCAGTGTGTTAGATGCCCCAAAAATCTAGTGAATACCTGTGTCCAAAGCAGGTCAGACCTTCTGTGTGTACCTGATCTGCACCCCTTCAGCAAGGTCTGGCATTTCTAGGTGTCCAGAAACCCTCAGCAAATGCAATTCCCTAAGCAGCAGAGCCAAAACAGCCTTAGCACTGTTTCAGTAAATCCCCACTCTGCTGCCAGTGCCTTATGCCAGGGAAGGCTGTAGCAGGTGTATGTTCCCAATGGATGCTCTGCGATCCACAGGGATGAGCTCAGCCCACGGTCACGAGTCTTAAGAGGAAATCAAGTTTCATCAGCTCTGCCACTCACAGAACTGCTTTGCTTTTAAGGTAAGAATATCCCTTCAGTGTGGAAAAAATATGAAGCCTGTATAAATTAAAAACAGAAGCTGTGTTACACTTTACTGTCATTTAATTAACATCCCATAATGTGTAGCTTAAGGAATCAAGCTCTATCAGGATAAAGCCTATAAGCATTTTTGCTAGTTAATCAAAAATGTAGATCACATCCCATTTTATTTCTTTAAAAATATTACACACTTATTGAAAAGCTATGATTAAATTTTATATAAAGAACCATTTCTCTGAATTAGTTCTAAAAATTCAGTGTCAAAGAGGAACATGGAAATTAGTATATAACATTTGGAAATCTGCAAGGGTAGATGGATGGGTTAATTTAACTTTATTAAATTTCATTCATTGTGCACTGATAATGACTTGACAGTATTTATCCCTATAACACTATATATGTACGTATTCCGACATTGTAGTTTGGGCTAGCCACGTCTTGTTTAGACAACTTGGCAATTCCTAATGTAAGAAACTTTTTTTTTCAGTTTGTTATCTTTCTTTTTTTTTTAACTTTGGTGGATTTGAACAATTTGGACTGAATTTGTGTGCGCTATGTGCCTGCTTCTAGAAAATAACCTATTTATTTCAGCCACTACCATTCAGATCAGAGGGAGGGCAAGGAAGCTTTCATATGTTTTGGAGCATGAAATTTAGATAAAGTGAGAGGAAGGAAGCAAAGCATCTTTTATTGTCCTTGAGAAAAGACATGCCTATTTGGGACAAGTTTCAAGCCTTCAAGAAGTCACAAACACACACCACTGCAGACTTAGATTTTAACGGCTATGTGTTTCACCTGCGCAAGGTGCCTTCCATCCCACCACTGAGCTGAACATCCCCTCACCTTTGGCTCAGAGGTGCCAAAAAATATGTTGGGATCCAGTGCTGGAGACTGGACCACACAGGAAGGTCTCCCACATGCCTCACCCCTGAGTGCTTGGCCCAGGCACACTGAAATTCAACTATAACATTCAGAGCCACAAGGAAAGTAGAAAGAGGTTGGAGGTGCAGGCACAGGGGCAGAGAGTTTGGAAAAGCTGTTCAAGGATGACAGCGTAGTCATTAAAACAAAGGTGACTGAAGAAGAGGCATGGGTTTGGCAATTTCTGGATTATTTTTTTCTCTTTTTACCTTAATAGAAAATAAGAAAATGTGTGCCAAGAAGCTGTGTTGGAATATGAAGTAAATGTGAACTTTCTAATATTGAGAAAAGTCAGGATTAAAGTTGCCTGCAGGGTGTAATGTCACGTGCATAGACAGAACAATACAATCTGTAACTAAGTGATGTTATTTTTTCCTCAAGATCCCTAACTTACTCAGAGGACAAATTGGGACTGTTTACTGAAGAAAGGAGGAATGTGCCTGCTTGCAGGGCAAGGGGCAAGGCAGGAAGAGGAACAACGGTCTTAGACTTAATGCCAGTGAGGTACCCAAGAAAAGGGCACGCTCTGCTTGCTGTCCTGTACAGCATCCTGAGAGGATACTAGACAACTGAGAATTTGTTGTCCAAGGTGGTCACTATGTTTGATTCCTCATTGTCTGGGTGCCCAATGTGGGACCAAGCCCAACCTGCAAAACTGCGGCACACACTGATTTGCAACTGGCATGGAGAGGAGCTGTGCTTCAGGCACCAAACGTGTTGTGTAGTTCTAGTGTCATCTGCAAATTCAGACCTTTTGGACCAGTAACCCAAATTAGTGGACTTCAGCACTTCAGTTCATGTTCATGAAGCACCCTCTCCTCTCCCAGGCGCACTCTGCAAACACATTCATTGGTGTTTGTGAAGCACTTACTGACCACAGTGAGCATGAATGCCACAGGCTTGCCTCCAAGGGCCTTCATCAGTCACTTCGTAGAGAGTAATTTAAATGGGGTACAGTAAATTAGGTATGGGACCCATGTTCAATAAGCAAAATATAGGACTTAGTAACTGTTTAATAGATTCCCTGAATAAGGCCACATGTTTATGAAAAAAAATAGTGTGTGACTATGCAATTACAGGTTGTACCACCATGGGGATGCACAAGGGGACAAAATATGCTTCTGAGCACTTGATTACCACGCTGCTGTCCCTCTTTCACATGTAGAAGGAGTTGGTTTGTAATCTCACAAGAGGTGGGTAATGTCCTTCCTGATGTTGTAAAGCAGAGCTTGAAGGGTTGGGACAATGCACTGGTGATGTTGCAGTTCGTGCTTTCCAATGCTGTCTTTTCCCCATATGGCATCAATGGCAAAATTGTATGCCACAGTTTCACCTGGCAAAGTAATGCAAGTAGCTTTTATTACCTTATTCACTGAATGGAAAGGACAAGTTGGCCTGAAACACACAGCAGAAAGCTAGGTTGATCATCTTTTTAAGGGCCTAATTAAGTTATAATAATCTGAATTTGTGTGGAGCTGTGTCTGACCTTATTAATCATTAAGTGTAATGAAACTACATTAAACTTTTGCCCTCTGCCTGGCCAGACAGTGCAGAGCAACACAAATTATCTCACAATAGCCCTTCATATGTACTGTTGATTACAGATGTCTAATATATAATAGAAGTAATAATAAGAATAAAGAAGAGGCCTCCAGTCTAAAAAAAAAAAATCCTTGCTTCAACTGTTTGATTTTATAAAAATAAATTAGCCCGTTAGACAGGGCTTGATTTTGAGCACCATGAAGCTTTTCTTGAAACCCGGTCCAGGCAGAAATAAGCAACTTGAAACCTAAATTATAGGGAAACAGTAGTTCTTTTGGGCAGAAAATAATCAATCTTCTCACTGTTAACACCTCCTTTCAAGGCTCACTGGCATTCCCTCTGAACTGTGTGGTGTGTCTGTTTGCACAGGAGAAGGGGTGGTTGTAAGTAGGTATTGTGCCTGGAGGGAGAGAAACAGGCACCTCATTTGTGAGCTCTCCCAGAAACAGACTGTGAGGGTCCTGGTGGCCTTGTCTGGACTTTGATGGTGGAAAGTCTCTTCCAACAAGTTGCCTGAGAGTTTTCTTTGTAGCTCTTGGCAGGTCCCTCAAAACGATCTGTGCCTCTGGCCACTGCCTGTGATGTAGAAATATTGATGTTTGCCCATCTGGGGCTAATCTGGCACAGACGTGCTCATGCTTGTCTGAAATGGGCTCAGTCAGACCGACTTTCCAAAAAAAAAGGAACCAGACAGGCATTTTTCTGGTAGGTACTCATCTTAACTGATGCACGCAATGGCATTGATATGACTTTTTGTGCATACGGTTAAGAAAAATTACCTTTCCATATTTCAGCACAATTGTTTTACTCCAGAAGCCACTCTTCAGTAGCTACCACCTCAGTGTCTTTGGTAGGACACCCTGGAGGCCACCAATTAACTATCAAGGCAACTGCTGGCCTGTGATCTTGTGATTCCAGCCAACCCCTATATGTGCAGTTCACCATGCAGTCCTGGAGACATCCTGCTGAGCAGGACCGGTGGGTGTCTCTGGAGGTTCAGCAGAGCTCTAGGAACTCAGCAGAATTACTGCTGGTCTGAGGCTAAACATGAACTATCCTGAGCTCAAGAGTCAGTGGCCAGAGAAATTTAAATAAAATATACAGCACAGACTTACTACAAAAGTACCAAAGTTCATAATGGATAAATATCTGGTTAAATAGATGCAGTCAAATGAGGAAAGAATACATAAAATCTCCCATGAATTGCCTCTAGCCTGCACAGTGCCTTTACTGTTCTGTACTGTTTCACACTTGGGTTTAGGTGCCTGTTGACTGAAGTCCAGGAAGAAAAGAGAGAAGGAGAATCACGTATTCTGTGGGGCTAAGGAAAAAAAGTTTATAAACAATGGTAATCGTTATGTGCAATGCATGTACATGTAGAAGGTTTGCAAAGATCTAATTTCATAATCACTGTGTGACATATCAGGGCCCAATGGGCACTGTTGCAAGAGAACTTTCCAAGCATCTCTTAAATCATTAGTTTTTATTGTATTCAAGGAAAGGAATTGTAGCCAAGGTCCCAGTAACTACAATTTATTCTAGAAGTTACTGCCTGTATCAGGTGAAGGAAATGAATCAATTTGGTGATCGCATCTGACAGGGTGATAAAGGTCACTTAATACCTTTTGAGCTTTTATGCTTTTGATATCATATCTCATTTTCAACATGAATGGAAAACTCGATTGATTTACAGAAAATGGTGTTTTAATTTACAGGAGATGAAGCTTAGATCATCAGATATCCATGTTTCTAGCAATCATTAAAATTGTATAGTTGGTGGCTGCCTTTCTAGGCATTGGCAGACTCGGCATGTAAACACATGAGAAGTACAGATTTCTGAGTGCTTAGCCATTAATTTATTTCTAAACCTTAGGTTTGGCTGCCTGCACGGGAGGGAACAGTGTTCAGGTGGAGTGGGAGATGATGTTCAGATTTATGTTACCATCTGCACAAGCCCACCCACGTATGTCTCAGTAGAAGCAATATGGAACCAAACCCTATGGATGGGAAGAATAACATCACACAGCTTTTGCTAGGATGCTCCATTTCAGTACTGTACCTTGTTTCCCTATAAAAGAGCAGTTGTTGCTTTTCAGCATGTAATGCCCAATTCAGTAGCAACTTGGGTATACCTGTGGGTACTCATAGCTATTTTGGACAGCTAGAAACCATAATGATTTCTATTTAAATATTCCAAACCATGGAATGGCAAATCCAAGGCCACTGAACTCAAGCTGCCACACTTTAAGCAAGATCTGGACATATAGGATGGCTCCTAAAAGCAATTTATCATTGTTCCAATAGTAACAAACCTGGGTGAATCAGAGATCTGTTTGTCCTGATTCCCAGTATTTACCTTTCAGAATACTTCCCATGCCTTTTTCATTCATTCCAATATAGAAGCCCTTCCTCTGCGTGCAGCTGCCCCTTCCCAGTTCTACTCCTCAAGCTGTTCTTTGTCATAACAGAGTTCCTTATCCTCACATGCTGCCTTGTTATACCCCTACGACAGTTCATTATTTTCTCTGAGGAACTAAGGAACTGCAAGATGACTCCCTGGAAAGCCACTGGAAAGGCACTTAGTGTTGCCCTGAGCTCAGAGGCTGCTAGACTGAACTACCGTCCCAACTCAGGCATGCTGTGAAGGCATCTCTGTGTCTATTCCTTCCACCAAACATTAATGTTGTTAACATTATTCTGGGTCAGGATATCATAGAACTGAGAAGCTAGACAATCCTGGATATGAGCATTCTTGAGCTGGAAGGTTAGTAGTTAATGGTAGAACAGGCACCAGCATGTCAAGAAGGTCACAAAAGCCCTATGTAAGTCACATGAATAGTTTAAATTATGTATGGATAGTGTAGGTTTATATGGTTGGAAGTCCTTTCCTCTTGCATTCATTTACTAATGGAAATAATTATTGTCCTGTGTGAAACCCCTGAATTGTACCCAAAAAAATACCAATACCAAAATTGTCATATGCCCTAAAGGCCATGCAAAAGCCCAAGGATTTCCTTGGGCACATGAAAATAGGAGTTCTGCATTTGTCTTCATTTTTCTTACTATTATGAGAGAGGAAATGGATCGCACTCTGCAGCTGATCTCTGCTTACTGTGATGACTGTGTGGATGTCAGTACTACACCATCAAGTATCACACAATCAAGAAGTAGCCTAGGGCATAACTGACTGTTTTGCAGGGCAGTAGCCTAAGTCCAGTATAGAATGAGTCCTGACTGCAGATACACCTCTTTCAAAGTCGCACATTGGATGTACTCCTCATCTTCTGACTTTCTCTCCTTCTTGGTCATACTTTCTACATCATATGAAATATTTAGTTATTATGAGAAGGACCATTAAAATCTGTTGTTCAGAAACAAAATATTATGTAAGTGGAAAGACTTGTAACATGGTCTCTAGAGTAGTCACATTCTGGATTTGTATACTCTCCTTTTGAACTTTACACCCACGCCAGGCCACAGGACCTCCTTTGTTCATTACTTTGTTTTCCTGTGTTCTGCAAATTCTGCTCATAAAATTGGAAGCCAAGAGAGAGAGAGAGAGAGAGATGCTAGAGACAATCAGAGATCTCAAGAGGGTAGTCTTAAAATGTAGGCTGTTCTATATCTCCTGATAACTGATTCTTTGGTTTAAGCTTCACACTTCGGTTACAGGGTTGTGCTTGTTATAATGTTATTTACATAGCAAGACAAATGTAGGCAAAGTTTTGCAGATCACTAAAGATAAATTCCTTAGGGAGGAGGTGGTTTAAATATGAGCAAAAGTCAATACAAAATCAAACTTTCTATAGCTAATGCAAGTTTTTAAACAACTACTTCATTTGCAAAAAGGATGACAATAAACCATGCTAGCTATTGAATTTTGCTGATAGCATTCCCCTTGGCTAATAAACAGACATCTCATACTGGGGGAGTGTGCACATGCATTAAAATGGTGGAAATATTCTGACTTACCCAGTTCTGACACAGCATTCGACTCGCTAGGAATGTTATGCTTTGCATGAGAAAGGCACATCTTTTGTGGAGCTTCAGATATTGCCTTGTTTTAACAACATTTGCAGAAACAAACCACGATAACGATCACACCTTATTGTGCATGAATAACTGCACTTTTCACGCTTTCATGGGAGTCTGGGAAGGGAAGAGGACGATCATAGCTGAGTGAGAGGCATCCGCCCATGTGTTCTGCAGGAATTATGAGCATCGGCCACACAGCTTATGTATTCACAGCAGGTCCTAGGTACAACAGTGATGACAAAGTCCAAAATTGTGATTAGAAAGATGGCTTACCCAATGCCTGCCTGATGCTGGAAGTACCCGACCTCTTGAAGTGCCTTGCAGTTGAACTCAGCCCTCACACGTGCTTTGGGCTGTAGCTATGTACACCCCCAGAATCGCCCCAAAGCCCCTGTACCCCAGGCTAAATGCAGATACAGCTGCAAAATGGCATTGCCACCCCTTGTATTTACGATGGCTGTGTCTGCTGCCTACTCACACCAGCTTTTTGTACAATAGCCTGGTAGTTAGAGAGGGCAGGAGTGGGGGAAACTCCTAGGTCCTGCCCCCAGGAATTTGTATAGATCATGTTCAGTAAGACCTTACCATAAACCACAGGGGCTGAGGGCAGAACCAGCGTCTGTCCCTCCTAGGAGATGTGTTCTCAGCACTAGTCCATCTAACCATCCTCTCTTTGCCTCATCCCAATGAAATTAGTTTTGCACATCTTTCTGCACAGTTCTGCCGTGGCAGCCCCATCTTAAGCCTATAACTGGGCAGGGAGAGCACTTCTGGGGCCGGATGGATGTTAATTCCCACACCTGAGGAGACCATATTGAACTGCACTCATCTGTGCAGCCATCGCCTACCCTCTGTTCGCACCGCTCCAAAAAAAATAAAGGTCCTTTCACTTCTGGTAAAGTCTGCTTGAGACTTGAGACCTACTAGGCTGTGCTGATGTAGCTGGTGTTATGCCTTGAGATACGAATTTTGGAGATTTTCAAAGGCAGAGGGGAGTTAGCCTCCCAGTAGCATTTAACTTTCCATAGGATATGAGGACTAGCTTCTAACAAGTCTTGGAACAGCATCCTCTTTCGTTTTGTTTATTTTACTCATGCCCCTTTCAGGAGAAAGGAAAACAATTCTGATCATTCAGAAAAACATAATTCTAAATGGATTCTGAAGTTTTGCTAAGCATCAAACTTTAATAGAAAAATCATATTACTTTACAATATTTCTTGAGACTATATGAATTCCAGACTCCTTGCCATTATGCCATAGCTCTGGAAAACAATTCACAAATGTTAAAATAATCCAACAGAAATAAGTGAAGTAAGGATGAAAGGAGTGGTATTGGGCTGGGGGGGGGGGGGGGGGGGCGGGGGCGGTCTGCCACAGCTTTCATCTCCCTCTTGCTGTCGTATGTGGCTCATGATTTAACATTTGGCTGTGCATTTTGTTAGTATTTTCAGCACAGTAGTAGCGTGAGCATTAACTGGGGTAATTATTCTGAACTATAATTTAACTGAGTAATCAAACTTGTAAACCAAACATTATCAAAATTATAAACTCAGCATGCTCAAGTGCCCTTAGCAATACTGAACTTGCTGAGTCAGATTATTCCCTTGCAATTGTTGATAATGTCAAAAATAGATTTGGACTGTCTTGCATTTAGTATTTTCCACTGTTGTACTACATGGACATGAAAAATTGTCAATACTTGAGAACAGAATCCTCAACATGCTTAATTTTTTTAACATAAAGCAGAAACCACTTCATTTTTCATTTGCTTGTTTTAACTCTGCAAGACGGGGTTGTTTTAATTTTCACTCCAATGGCAGTGAAAACTTTGATTGCTTCATTGCTTGGCGTACTTCATTCAGTCCCTTCCTCATAATCATATTTGGGCAAGACAAACAGGTATCTGGTATCTACAAAACTTTATTTCTACAGATTCAGAAAATTTTGGCCTCTTTACATAGGTCAAATGTTGTGCCAACAGAAGCAGGGCTGACTTCCTAACATTGTTGTATTAACATACCTCAATTTTAGCCCTGGGGGAGAGGGAAATGATGTTGTTTGGAATGAGATGGTAATTTACTTTCCATGCTTTCTCAGTCCTAAGGCATCTTTTCAGGATGAGACAGCCAGCTGTGTAAATTGAAATTGGTGAACAATTGTCCACTGGAGGCTCTAACATCTGAAAAGCAGAGTTATACACTCTTCTCCGTCCATGTAGAATATGGTGTTTTCATTTTACAGGGATAAGGGATTTACTGTTAAATTAATGGACGTTTCAAACTGCAGTGGCAACACATGTTACTGCCTGCGTTACTGGGAAATAACTTGCATCTGTGCAAGTGATCACTTGGAAGGGAGCGCTTCCGGTTACTGCGCGATGGCACGAGGAAATCGCTCTTGGTACCCGAGTGCCAGGGGAAATGAGGTCACAGGCTTTCGCTGCACGCCTTGCAAGTGGATAGCTCATGTACAAGTTCAGACAGGCGTTAAATTGGTTATGCTTCAACTTCTGATTTTTGTTTTCATTAACATCTGCACTCGTTCGTGGCCTGGAGCCTTTTGTCCTTTTTATAGCCTTCCTCAGTAAAGCCGTGGAAAGCTGATCTCAGGTTCACACTAATGGCCTGAGATTTCCAGGTCACTCCTTACAGCAAAGACTCCTTCTGCTGCTTTTCTGGTGGCATGACACCTAGACCCCAGTGGATAGCCTCGCCTTCACCATCTATCTTCACATCAGTGTTTTTAATTGTACTTGGCTAAGTCGTAAGTTCAGTGTCCAGAGTCACTTAGACCTAAGTGCTTCTTGACCAAAAGCTGCCAAACTGCAAGCCACGCAGCTCTATGGATTAATGGGAATTTACCCTACACCACAAAAAGCTGAAGTCTACGTACAATCTTCAAGGTTTATGTGTGATTGTACGCTCTGATCCCTGAGCTTATTCCCTGCCTCATCCTGAGCTAAGAACAGGATAAATAATAGGGCTTGTTCTCTTGCAGCAAGACAGTGTAATTTTCAGAGAGTAATCATAGCGGTTATATACATAGCTAAGGCAAAGTTTCAAAAAAATAAAAAAAGCTTTGCTTCGTGTGTCTTAACCTGCATGGCAAGACAACCTGGTAGAAATCACAGTGGTGCTACCACCAATGCAGCTGTATAATTGCAAACTGTGGGTATAAGGACAAAAGTGTCTTGAACATAGATGAAAAATAAGGGAAAATAATTGTGAAGCCATATATCTTGGGCTTTTCATTCATTATTAGAAATAGCACAGGTGTGATAGTGAGTCGGCCTCTCTTCCCCTTCAGAGAAGTAGTGGTGTATTCGCTTCTGCACGTAGCAAAGCCGAGGGGTGCATTCCTGCAAGCCAGGCTGGGAGGAACTTGCCCTGAAGAGGAGAGAAGTTCTGTTACAAACCAAGCTTTCCTCTAAAAGGCTTTTAAAGTACATGGATATCACAAGCAATTCAGAACTCCTGCTCCAGCTCAGGTAAGCAAACACTGCTCTAGAAGCGTGTTCACAACTCATTTGAACCCCAGCATAAATGTTTATTTTTCCCTCCTCTTTCTTTTTTTTTTATCTTTCTGGGTTTAAGCAAAGAGCATGTGGTAGCTCTGATTCCTTGTCAATCAGATGACAGGCCATCTTTTTCTATTTAGACATGGTAGTAGGTCATTCTGAGGTATAAAAGATAGGTTATGTCCCTGAAACCTGGCAAAGCATTGAAAAACAGTACCCATACGTTGGGAAATTCTTCTAAGTATCACTAAAAATGACAAATCCTCACTTTCTCAGGCCTAATCCTGTGATATATGTGGTACACATAACCACCAAGGTCAAAGATAAAGGACCTGGAAAATACCCTAACTCTATCACATACCTCATTGTTTATTCCTTCTTTAATAAAGGAGTTTCAAGAAGCAAAAACGCATCATTATGACTTAACTGATGCTCCTATAATAACTGCTTTTGATTTAGGAGATAAAATTAAATTAGCAGATAAGCTCTTTTATTTCTACTCAGCCACTAGCTTATTAAATAGGGTGTAACTTGTCCCTTTAAAAGGCACAGTAACAAAAACAAACCGGAAAGCAGTCACTTATTAATCTGTGGGTTTGTGTAGCTATCTGGAAACTCTTCTTTGCCGTCATTATTTAAAGCTCATAAACAAGACACACCGTCAGTGATTCCTGAGACTTGAATTCATGGGAATTATCTAAACAAAACGTCTTCGTTCCTCTTATGTGTAACCGAATGCATAAATGTTGTTGTCTTTTTATTCTTTACAGATGGTTTGTATCTCCAGAGATTTATAGAAGAATTCATAAATTGGCATCGCTGGTATGTTAGCAATGTGAAGCAGCCTCTGCTCCCATTGTTCCCTGACTGTGAACCTGCCTCTGGCTGAGAGAGTTTGCTTACAATACCAAACTAGCAACATAGCTCCGGTGTGATCGCAAAGCTGATGCTCCCCTGTTTGTGGGACCCCTCAGGACTAAATACACAGCTTTCTAAGTATGAATTGTCATCTCTTTTAGTCATCTTTTTCTACATCCTCTCATTCTCCTGCCCTGGCACTGCAGCCTCAGTAGACAGGAGATACTGATTAAGTAACTCAAAGGGAATGATTGTAACCAAATGCTCCACTGAATGAACTCTCCAAGAGCTCCAAAATCATAAGCAAGCTGGTGCACTTGTCGTCAGAAGCAGCATATTCATCCAACAGCAACCTGTCAAACTGACTTGTTAGCAGGGCTGATGATACTCCCACATTTTCACTGCTAGAGAAGAGCAGGGAGCATCACATATGCTTTTGAAAACCTTACAAAGACCATCAGGAAAAAAGAAAAAAAAAAAAGAAAAAAAACCCCAACACATTATTCGTACTTTCACCAAAGATTTGTGGTAGGGCTGGGAATTGAATCCAGATTGCTTGATTGCTTATGCGAGGCCTTATGCACAAGAGCAGCCCCTCTTTTGAAGCTTGACGTTCTGGTCTTTCTCTATTTGACAGTCCTTTCCCTTGTTCTCATTTGTCTTTCGGATGCACTGAGTTGCTCATGTGAAGATTGCTAAAATTACAGCACACAAGTTTTTGCCAGATAATGGTTTTTTAAAACCCGTGTTGCATATATGTCATATCGCATAGGTACAATGTAAATACATACTCTGCTTTAGGAATAGGTTAATATGAGACTGCCCATAGGAAAACTCACCTGTGGAAGAGGAACGGCTCTTGTATCCAAGCAAGAGCAAAAGAAAGCTGGTTCTGAGAAATTCCCAAGACATGTATTATACAGCACTATGGTATCACAGTGCTTTCCCTGCAAAATTAATAACTGTATCTTTTTTGCATTTCCTCCTCCTTGAACAAATAGAGTAGCAATGTGGAGAAAGGGAGGTAAACTCAGTCTTTTTTGGAAGAATTAGAGGGAGACTCAGTACTATGCCAACCATTACTATCTTCCAAAAGAAGAAAGCTCTGAAATATTCTCCAAAAAAGTTTAAAATTGGGATTTACCTGATTTTTTTCAATGAATTTGCCCCATAAATTTGACTTCTTAGAAAACATCGGCCCTAGTTCTCAGGTGCTTCATGACTTCTTTTGTCTCCAAAGGGATAGATTTGTCAAAATGATTCCTAGATATGTATTTATCTTACACTCTACATGATTGTGGGATGATTTGCTAGGACCTTAAGAGATTAGGACCGCAGCCTAAAACTGGAATCCACTGGGCAGTGACCTTGTACTTGTGAAGGGCGATAGGGATCATAGCCTGGAGCAGGACAAATACCCATTTCATGCACAGCCAAAGACCATAATCCAGCCTGGATGCAGCAAATAACCTGGATTTCTGTGGCCAGGTAGATGGGACGTCATTTTCTCGTATTCTAATGGTGAAACAGCACTTGTCCTGGGAAGTGAAGATACCTGGCCATCCAAGTGATGGATCATCCAAGAGAAAAGCCAAGGCAGGTCCAAAGAAGGCAGAAACAGCCCTTCATTTTTCCCATTTTGTTTGGCACTAGACATTTTTTTCTGAAGTCACAGATTCCCCGTGGTGACTCTGCTATTTTAGTTACGGCAACATCGCAACAGTCAAGGACCCACTTTAATTGAGCATCTCCAAGAATTAAGAGGAATCTGAGCAGCTGTGAGGAAGTCCATGGGACCAGGAAAGAGCCAAATCCTGGTTTCATCTATGAGATTCCAGGGAGCAAGGATGCAGCTTGTTTTATGGGGAGGCGCAAACTCTTCACAGGAGAATGCAGAAGGAAGAGCCTCGGGGGAATCTTTGATGAGAGAAAACAATCTAGACATAAATAAAGACTTCAACGGATTTGTCCCTTCATTATTTTGGAGCCTGATCCAAAGCCCCGTTAAGTCAATAGAAGAACTCCAGCTGGGGTTTAGGTGAAGAACTGAGGGTGCAGTTTACACACAACTCATGTCACTCGGCAACTCTTCTGCATTGCAGGGAAATACGCTTGTTAGAGTACTGAGCTGACATAGAGAAGCATTCCACTATTACAGGATATTCTTTCATTGGGTTACTTGTTGCTGTCCAATAAAATAAAATATAGGAAACCCTTCAGTGTTTCATCAAATTCTTGCTCATTTCAAAGAGTACCAATATTTCTGTGTCTGGCTCACATATTAAAAAGTTTGCCTGCATATTAAATTTCATTTTTTTTTTTGTCATGGACTTAGCTTCAGATCTTTCTATGACTTTTACTAGGGGCTATTTTTGAAGGATTCAAGTCTGTTTTGCCAGTATAACCTTCAATTTCTAATGAGTGTTATTTCAAAAGAGACTTTTCCATTGGTAGGTAACAGAAAATAAAGTTACCTTGAAATTTAATAAGTGTTATTTACTCTGTATCTACTAATAAATCCCATCATACATCCTGCTTTCTAAAATGCTAGAGGTTATGATCTTTTCCTATTTGGCATCCAGAAGTTAAAGAAACATTTAATTATTTCACTTGGGGGAATCTTAGACTTTTCTTTTTCTACCTTTTGATTTTCCACTTGTACAGCCAGGTAACGTTACTATCGCCAGTTTTAAGCAAGTTTTTTAAAGATACCGTATTTTTTTCTTCCTTTTCAATCAAGCATTCTCCTTCCAATAATACAGTCATATAATCATATTTTAATCACAACATACAGGTGTTCTATTCACTCTTCACTTGCCATTTCTTCAAGGCCCAGTACAAATTCAATTACAATTATTGCAAAGGCTTTCCTTGGACATTAGGAGATTTTAGATAAGGAATAAAGCATGTCATAAATTCACATATATATGTATTGTGTGTGTATGTGTGTCTATATAAATCACTTGTAAACAATGTTAGATTTCTTGGTAAATGTACACTCCTATAAATAATATGTTCCCTTTTCCAATGTACGTATATATGCATATATGCTGCAATAGCCCATTCACACCAATAAGATTTTTTAAATCAATAGATGATATAAATCTCAAGTTCCAGTGACCTAAATACATTGCTATCATCCATGTCAGGGGTTTTTAGTTGAATTATAACAGACCTTCTGGGTTGTATTTTTTTACATTTAAATATGCTATAATAATTGCCCTGCAATACCTGGGAGACAATTGAAATGAAATGAGCACATGGAGTTCTGTGATATGAAATATTTCTCCCCTTGAACTGCAGGGATCCTTCTAGTGCTGTTTTACTGTTAATAAATACATAAGCAGCTTTGTCAGTTTAAGGAAATATTTTTTTTTATTTTAAATTATGTACATTGGGTATCTTTGGGGAGGTTCTGAAAAATATGTTTGTAGAACTAATTAAAAGGCTGTTAAAAAAAATAATAAGTATTTGCCAAATTATTTTTCATACATTAATGCAACTTGAACCATTTTTATTTGCTTAAAAATAGAAAAAGTATGTTTCAGTCCAAAGTTTCTTCTTCCCCTTTACATCACTAGTTAGATATTAAATATATTATGCACATAAAAATGTAAACATCAACACAACCGAACCTTTCTCTTTTAATAATTTTAAATTTTGCTATTAATACTTTAATTTTCTTTGTGTGTGTGTGTGTGTGTGTGTGTATGAGTATGAGTGCATGCATGTGCCTCTGATCTGGCTTATACACTGTACTAAATTGTTCAGTAAATACACTGCAGCAGGATAAGGTCTAACTGGAAGAAAATTGTTGTGAGTTACAGGAAATTAAAAAATTCCTGCAATACCAACCCACTACTCAAAGTCAATCTGTGGTATCCCACAATCCACTCGGCTCTGAAGTCAAGCCAGAATGATTTTTGAAGAGTAATTTCAAGCCTTATAAAGGGTCACATCATGTATTAAAGCCATATTTGCTTCTGTGTTTTGTAAATTTTGAACTCATTACTAAACCTTTGTCTCTTATACTGTACGTCTGGCTCTGAACTCTCCTTCATCAATCTGATCCTTAAAACTCCAACAAAAAACATGCAACACATTTTGCATGTGAAAAAGTGGTAAAGCATAAATAGTTACAATCTCAAGGTGCCAGCATTTAAGGAAGGCTCTAAGAAGCTTATCTCTTTTTTTTTAAAAAAAAAAAAAAAAAAAAAAACCACCACCTTTAGATAGGAAAAACTCAAGCAAGAGGTTGCCCAAAACTGCTATTTTCTGACCACCTTTAGGAAGTGCTGAGTGCCCTCAACTCCTGTTGACTTCACAAGAGATTAAGAGAGCTCAGCACCTCCCAGTATCAGTCCCATGGACATATATCTATATCTATTCACATACACATACATACATATATAATGAACTGCTAACAAATAGTGGATCATCTATTCTTTTCCTTGGCCAAATTCTTTGCGAAAGGATCAGACCCAGGGTTAGAGGTAAAACCATATGCAATTTACAATAAGCAAAACGTGTCTATAAACAAAATACAATTGGAAATCTGGGAATCATTTATATAGAGAGTGCTGGCAAAGTGCAGGCATATGTGTACAAAACAGTGCAGCACCTCTACAGATTTCAACAGTTCCATTTCTGAAGTCACTAAGCTAAGCCTTTATCATTACTTGGGACTGAGGAAAAACACACTGGTAGTTTAAGACAAGGGTTTTACCTCCACAACACATTCAAAACTGGGGTGGGACTGCACATCTTACAACCTAACAAAGCTGTATGCACAGCTTGGGCTTTAATTCTTCCAAGCTTTTTTTCTCCTGAAGGATACTGTCATTGATCTGCTGTCACTCAAGGACACCCACAGTATTTCATTATGTGCCTACATCACATATTTACACTCACCGGTCTGAATTCCTCCCGGTTCCCCTGAATACTTTTCTTTCCATGATAATAGTTCTGGAGTGACTCTGCTAGAAGATTCTGGAGCAATCTAAACAGGCATTCAAGGAAAATATCCAAGCAAGTGGATGCAAAATTAGGATGAGATGCAGCTTGAGCAGGGACTGCAGCCCACAACAGCATGCACAACAAACTCCGCAGGAAAACACCCCCTCATGTGGGTTTCCCTCTGTTGTCATGTGGATGGCCCAGCCAGGTCTGATGTTGGTGGGAAGCAAGGAGAAGGAGAGGTTTTGGCCCTACTTTCTGCCCTGTGGAGCACAGTGATACAGTCAAAGCTGTCCAGGTAGTCAGCAGGGAGTACTTACCCCTGGTCTGGAAATCACATACTTTTTTAAGCTGCCAGGAAGCTAGGATAGCTACACAGACACCAGTCTGGGTCTGGATGGAGCTCCAAGCTCTACTGATGCTCCAACATGTCCCCATGCACTAGGCCAGTAGATATGCACGTATTCCTCATGCTTGTACTGTCCTTTCTCTAGAGCTGCAAATTCCAAAAGACTCTGGAGGCTTGGTCCAGTGGAAACGCATTAGCAAGGGCAAGAAGGTAAAGACAAACAGGCCAGAAGAACAAGAGGAGAGGATTGGTTTTATGTCTAACAGGTCACTGAGATGAAGGGAAGAAAAACCAATTACTGTATTTCAGCATCGGGAAGTGATTTCACTGTGCAAGGAGTTGGTGCAACAGCTATGACACCACCATGAGAGTTGTGGGTCCTTGAAACAATGCTTTTTTTCTGCCGTGGATGCCTTGTGAAGCCCTGGACAGCTTATTTTAGCTACGTCTTCACTGAAGAGACACCCCTACTTGTGGGAGAATGGCTTGGTTGCTCAGTGGCACTCAAGCTGCCATGGATGATAGGAGTAAGGATTGAGCAATGCTATCTCAAGCCTTCTGGTACACTGGAAAACTGAACCTAGAAGTCCCATGGCTTTTAAGTGTTTGGGGTTTCAATGTTTAGTATGAAGACATATTTCATCTCTGTAACCCCTATTCAGCCTGCAACAGCCTCGGGCATCTATCTTGGTTTGAGAAAGCCATGAGTTATTTAGACTACACAGTCTCAAGTACTGCCGAATCCTGGTTCTCTCTACAGTCACTGGGAAGTAGCCTTGGTGCTTATTTCAGCAGCTTGGATAGGAAGCTTAAACACAACCTTAGCTTCCCACCAGTAAAACTGGGACAATAGTATTTGCTAGAGCAAGCAGTATTTTATAGGTATGGAGAGGGGAAATCTTTTGGGAAAGATTATGAAATTGTCTCATACTATTATGATGTGGAATATTTTCATGAAAGAAATCAAAAGAACTGAGACTAAACCAGAACTGGACCAAATTAAAGGATTATGGAGGCCACAGAGGAATTCTGCTGTGACTTGTGGGATAGTAACTTTGCTCTGAGACAAACAGGACACAAAGTCTTATGTCTGATAATACAAGACAGGTGAGTGATGTATGTGATCTCCATGAATCAGTGGCCATCTGGGGTGGGAAATGGTACAATATTAACAAGTTTTCTAACTGAAGAGAGAAATGAATACAAGGCATTCAAGCTGAAAGAGTAACTGGCAAAAACCATATACAAAATATATTTCAGTGAACATTGGGATAGTTATATAAGATCTGGTCAAATATGTGAGGAAAAAAGCTCTAGAAAAAGAAGAAAAGTGAAAGCTTATTTTACTTTTATTGCTAGGAAATTATATTGTGTAGAAAATACCATGCTGGTGTTACAGCACTTAAAGGATTTAAACATATTAATTGATCTACGTTTCTTAACATAGACATACGTCCAAAGAATATTGCAATACTATTCGTGTCTATCTGTGCTTATCAAAATAGTTCTGCTTCTAATGGAACACAGAATCATCTAAGTCCCAATAAGATGTAGATTAAATGATATAAAACAGTTAACGCAGCTCTGACCATGCCATGATTATACATGTGGTTGTTATAAAATTATGTCGATAAATTTCTCTAAAATGTACAACTCACATTTGGGGGTTTGGTTTGAGGTAACGTGCATCAGAACCACAAAACGAAGGAAGAGGCATTCTTGGAAGTTCTGTGTGTCTAATTTAGAAATGTATTCAGCCAAAAGACATCTCCTCGGAGGCTGATAGAGAGAGGTTCTGCAAATCTCTTCTGCAGGAGCATGTACATATGTCGGGAAAGACGTCGCTCTGGTATGATCATTATAGCCCCTTCAGCACTCCATGTTAATTTGGTGGCAGACCAAATGACTCCACCCACTTCTTCAGGGTAGATTTTAAATCTCAGTTTTAACAAACGCGGCATCCCGGTGAAGTTGATTCTTTCAGAAACCAAGTGGCTGGGAAGATTCTAAAGATGTCTTGAAGAAGCAGATATACAGTCCATTTGGATTAAAAATCAGACCTTCAACCTGCTATACATGGGAAAATAAGGGTCTACAAATCTTCCACAAATTACACGTTTGGTTCTGTACATATCCACTTCTCCCTCACCTTTCCTGAAAAAACAGAAACCAAATGTAATAGAATATAATCATTATACTCTCCTTGTACATTACATAACATCTGTCCATGTTTACCAATAGCTAACTCACAGGAGCGGTTTTACGATATCTTGTAGTGGTACCCAATGCTACATGTTACGGAGATGGGCGCTGCAGGAAACCCAAATTAAACTGATGGAAAGAAACTCAGCTCATTGAAATATTTGCATAACCAATGCACATGTGATTTTCTCCACTGAATATAGGGTGCAAAAAGAAAAACAAAAATTAACATGGAAAAAATGGCAGTTTGTAATGGGACAGTGGCAGCTCTGCCATAACTGTGGTTGGGATTGTTTCCGCTATAAATCCAGGCTTCCATTCCCAGTGCTACAAATCACAATAAAATATTTTCAGCTTCAGATAGACATATGTGGCCCATGGCCAGGAGATTTTTTGGGCAAATTTTAGGTCATATGTCAGACATAAAATATTTTTTTGAAAGTAAGTAATAGTTTGTGCATTTTTATTCTCACTATTTAGTCACACTTTAAATAGCTGCTGCACCAAGTGGCTCATCCAGAAAACATAAACCAAGGCTAATTAAAAATATATTCCTGCACCTAAGATCAAGTCTAAGATGTGAAAAGCACCTTGGCATATTTTAAAATTCCTCTTGTGACAAATTCAGAAATACAAGATTGGTTAATGTATAAATCTTTGAGATTTACAGCAAATGGGAAATTTGCCATTCAACTGTGATATATGAAAATCAGTTTGGTTAGAAATGTCAGTTTATAGATCAGTGATATCACTGCAATGTGTGTCTGTCTCAGGACTGAATGAGTGGGGACTGCCTATGGATAACTGCAAGAGCATCAGAAAATGAGTCACATCCTTAAAACAGTAGCTCCCTGTATGTAAACTGCTGTACATATTAGTATTGGCAAAAAGGCAGTTTGGTTGGTGGTGTATATAGAAATGTTTGTCCTCAGTCAGACATCCAGCGCCAGAATATTGAATTATATTAAGTGACAGCCTTAAGCCAAACGATCACATAGCCTTGGAGGCTGGGTCTGCTGTGGTAGTTTTAAGAGTCCCTCGCTCAAGAAAACAATTCTTGGACAAAATCCTGCCCTCCACTGAAGTTAATGAGAACTTTACCACTGAATCCGTCCAGCACAGCATTTACTACCTGCCAGTTTGATCGTGCCTGTGCTACATGGTTGTGCCCACGCCCTGCAGCCTGGACATGCTGTTGTGAACTGTGTCCATCTGCTCACTGCCTGGCAAAGGAATCTTGGGCTGTGCCATTTCTTTTTGAGAAATTCATGCACGGGGACAGAGGGAGCTTCAGCAAACTCCAGTGGATGTTCTGGACCAAGACAAGTGGGAGGTCGGCACTGCATACAGCTCTGGAAAGCACATCCAGGACAAACAGTCCTGGAGGACATTTAAGGTTTCCAGTTTTCCATTCTACATTGAGTGTGTTTCCTTTTATGAAACCAAACTGTAAAGAGGACTAGATTTATATAAATCTGATCTCCACCACATTTTAAGAACCTGTGTATTATAGCTTCTTTCTTTAAAAGAATTCCTCTTTTGTAACATGCCTGTGGGTCAAAAGGTGTAATTCAATGTGCTTTAAGCATGACCATGGAGAAGTATTCATGACCAAAGTTAAATTTTTCTTTGCAATGGAGCATATGCATATCATCATGTGGAATTCGGGCATCACTATAGTGACTAACATACTTGTGGTACTGCTCCTCCAGGAATTTGATTCCTAGCGATATAAGATCAGGTTCATTTGATGTTTATATTGAATCTTGCGATTGGTTTTTTCCATAATTGAACTGCTTTTGATAATCCGTTAAACAGTTTCTGGAAAGTATTCAAGTGCTAAAATATCTTTTTATTAAGCTAATGAAAATCACTAGCCTGATATAAAGAGATGCAATTATAAACTCCATCTTGGAATAGCTTCACATCTTTCATTTCATCCTGGTATAATCACAATGCAGCCATACTTTTAAATAGGAGCCATCCTTTTAAAGGGTTATGACTGAATGTTTTAGGTTAGCTGTAAATTTTGGTGATACCTTAGGGAAGTACCAAATGCGAACTGATACTTGATACAAAAGCACCAAGCCTTCAAAGAATCATTGGAAGTGCCTTCAAAAAAATAGCAGCCAAATTAATATATAACAAAATTATGACATTTCTGTATGAAATGTGAAGAAACATTTCTCAAAAGCCATTAGAAAAATTCTCTGCATTTATCTTACTGGAGATAATATAGTTCTGGTCTAGCCTGGAAGTCTGTGCTATGAGGCAAGTTTGAAAACCAGCAAAGATGTATCCTTTTTCACTTGTCTTTTTTAAATACCCATTTATAGTAACTTATTATAAATAATAATTTTCTAAATAATATGTTATTTATATTTTATATTCTATATTATTATATAGAATATTGTATTTGTGCATGTGTATAATAAATTATAAATAAGAGTTATATAAATTATAATAATCTATTTCAGCTTCCTTGAAATCATGGGATACAGATTTTGATGCCGAGCCCTGCAAATTACTTCAGTGAAAGATGAGTTTGATCAAAATTCCCATTTACTTCAGGGAGCCAGGAATTTAATCCCAGAGTCAAGTACCACTAGAATGAAAGATGTTAGGAACATATGCTGAGATCCAAATGCCAAAAGCAGTCCATATTGCACTTTTAACGATGTAGAATTTACATCATTGACCCACCAGTTGGACCATAACCTCAACTCCTGTCATCCAGTTCCTTCATTCTTTCATATTTTGGGTACATGGCACTGACACAATCCAAGATTTGAAGCCAAATAAACTCACATACTCTAACACATCACACTAACTTCTGTATTAATTAAATGGGGTAGCCATCTCCTTCTGCTTTCTAATGGCTATTTATTTATCTAATAACTTGATGTTAGAGAAGATGGAGACTTTCCAGGAGCCTGAAAGGACAGAGGATTGAAAGCTGAATTAGCCTCTTACAGAGTAAATGTCTCCATCACAAAGCTGATGTTACATACATCCCTGAGGTGCACTTTTATGGCCACTTTCTTTACAGCATGACTGTGAAGCTTGAACATGCTCACGGGGCAACGCTGGGCCTACACAACGCCGTGCTTATTTGCTGGATTTATGAGAGCCCTAATTCACCATGATGATGATCTGGGCACTTTCTGAAAGTCTTACCAAGAGCACACACATGTCTGCAAAGACCTCCCTATTCATTTCAGTAGTGTTTGGATTTGGCCCCAGCTATTTATATTATAAACCTTGGCAGGCAGGGCCTTGCTCTGCCCCTATGAGAAGTGCATGAAAACACATGAAACTTAGGAGAAAGAGCTTCAAACCTTTGCAGCCCCAGATCCCTAAGCTGCCCAGTGCACAGACTTGTGCACTGTCTTCTAAGTTACTGTGGCTCTGCTGGCATCTTCTGCCAGTCCTTAGCAGTCTCTCCATCCCTTTGCCCCTGCCCTGCCATACCAGCTGTGACACCAAGCACTGGAATGGAACATATGGAATCTACCTGTCACCTGCACACCGATAAAGCCAGAATAAATTAGGTTTTCTGAAACTTTGCTTTATTATTCAAGGTAAACAGGCAGGGATAGACACATCTAAAAATTTTGTGCTCTTTTGCTAAAGTCTTCTTGGGAAAAAATGTATTTGAGAAAGCCAAATTTGTTGTAACACCTTCCAAAATGACAGTTTGAATGTTTTTCTGCTTGAATCCATTTTTAGTTGCAAAATTTCCTTCACTTTTATTGAAAAATAAGTGTTGAAATTCAGAATGAAAAACCTCATGCGCATCCAGAATAATTGTGTTCCTTCTGGCCAAGGGAAATACTTTTCTCCTTAAAGAGTTTGTTTTTTCAGTCTCTCAGAATTTCAGAAAAAAACCTTCAGAATATCCTTTTATTTACACAGTTTTTAAACAATGAGGTTTGGCTTGTTTGTTTTGGAGTTGCCAGCAAGCCAAGAAATCAGTCTTGTTCTTGGTGATCTCCCCACTGCTAGAAGGCAGAGTGAGAGGGAAACTGCCGCTGTGCACTGGAAGGGATGGAAAAACAGGAAGCAAGAGTGGGAAATAAAAGGGAAGGGGTCAGGAGCTGGAGGGAGGAAGCAGTGAAGGCAGAGGCAAGGAACTGGGAGAGGGAGATTACTTCCTTTCCAGCTCTGGCTTTCTGCCTCTTGCTGACCTGGGAGGGTGTATCCAAGGAGTCCCCCAGCATGGAGGATAATGAAACTAGCTAGAAGCTAGAGCCAAAGAGTAAACAGTAGTACAAAGCTCCCAGCAACAATTACAACTGACAGCACTCATTTTTGAACAGGTTTCAGGTCTGGAGAGTGGAGGGATGTTTGATTTTTCAACAAGACAGAATTCCACGGAAAGCAGATATTGCTGGGGGCGGAAGGGTTGAAGAAGTTAAAAGAACACCATTCAACCAAATCCAACTTTCTGTCAAAAAAAGACTGATTAGAAAATATTCACTCAGTCATGTTTAGGACATATTCTTAAACTTGAGACCATGCACATTTCTTAAATCTTTGCATTCCCTTCTCCGTGTTTAATGTAAATCTTGAAGCCCATTTAAACCTGTATTTCACAAATTTAAAAGCATGTTCTTAGATTCAGAAAATTGGGCTTAACATGGAAGTTAGAGCTGGGGTTTAATATGAAAGGAGGTAGAGTCTGTGCATGGATTACATCAGTTATAATGGGCAATATCAAGTATATTGACAGACTATATAGATGCTTGTATTTGAATACGATCACAAAATAAAAATATCATTGAATAAATCAAAAATAAATACAGAAATACTATTTTCCATCTTACATAGTTCGTCTTTTTATCCTGTAAGCAATGGTTTTATTTGCACAGAAATGTCTTGCACCTGTGCATTTAAAGAGAATTAAGCAGCCAGACAATGCCTCTTCTGTTCCTGAATTTCACTTGCAAGTTCTCAGTGCAATGAGTTAGCACAGGCTAATTTTGCAGGGGAGAAATCTCTATTTCACAGCTGGTGTGGTCACCTTCCAATTGACACTTCATAATGCTTCGCCTCTTTACAGAACCAAGTGGTCTCCTTATGTGTGCATTGTCTCGGACCTTACCAGCTGGATCATTGCCACTTTTTCTGAAAGCTGGGAAGCAGACAAGATCAGGCCATTTTTAATTGCAAACTCTAGCAGAAAGCCTCGTCCAAAAGCTTTACAACACTAAAGCCAGGCATTATTCAATTATCCAGATCTCTGCACTGGTTTTGGACCTCCTTGCTGTCTGAGTGCAGGTAGAGCATCCCAGAGGTACCCGTCAAGAGCTGTTGGCCATAGCCAAGCCACTCAGCAAAGCCACGTCCTTCTATACTATGAGAATCAGGATTAGGCTTTGGCTTCTAGCACCAGTTGAGTCCAGTTTTGTTGAAAAGGGTACAGAGAGCATTAAAGATGCTACTAATCTCAGTATCAATGACTCTGTGGGGGAGGAGACATCTCTTGGAAGCCAAGATCTCTTCTCAGCAAAAATAAGAGACGCAAGTTGCAGAAATACCAGCATGGATTTATAGCCTCGCAGCTGTGGGGATCTGAGCTGTTATTTGTGTTTGTATTGCAAGCGGGGTAAAGCTACAAGACACGGGAAGGTTTTATTTAGAACTGATTCAGTCATCTCAGGTAGAAGTAAACTGGTAGCTGTTCTGAGTTCTCCACAGTCCACCTCTTCAGATTCATGACATAGCACAGAAATGCCAAAGTTTAAGTTCGGTGCCTGCCTTTTCCTCCCCGCCCTGTATATCCAGGCCAGCTCTTCCCCATGAGGATCTCCCTTCAGGGCTGTAGACTCAGTTGCTTTGGGATCTTACATGGATCTGCCTTGCAGTCTGGGCAGAGCCCCTGAGCACACAGGTTGCAGGACAGGTAGCGAGGAACGCGCCATGGCCTGGTGTCTCTGCTCTGGGGCTGGTATATTGTTTCAAGGAGTTTTATCACACCCCTACAACAGGTGCATGTCATAGCTTTCTGTCAAGGAATTTCATCTAGCGCAAAGCATAATATCTTGGCAATAGACAAAACTTTCAGAGGAATATTTTATAACATGCACATGAAAAGGCATCAAGAGAGTAAACACCAATTAGGGAAAAGGCTAAGAACACTGTTAACCCCCAAGGTTCCAAGTAATCATTGCCAAAGCCTATTTATTCAACTGTGGAATTTGTGTACAACCACAGGGGATATAAAATGGAATTGAAATTCGAGAAAGGGCTCAACTATGACTCTGCCATAACAAGGCAGAGCTACTTTGTTCATTCTAGCAACGGTATCGGCACCCCATGGATCGCATGGTGCAGCAGCATTTCGGTGTTTGACACTACTGAGTGTCTTACTAGGGTTCTCTTTGCCTTTTTAAATTAACTCACAGCAAACTCAGCGGGCTGAATCTGCTCACAGAACAATGGCACATCTTCAGAAATAGGGGCTGTCTGAAGAGGAGAAATGTGGAGCTTGTAACCTGCCCCTGTAAAACAAGGGCAACTGAGTACCCACAGTAAATTTGTGATCCTTCTCCATCCATCAGAAAGCCCTGGGAGAGTGCACGGACAGACGCATTGGACTGGAAGGGCAAAGCGAGCCAGTGTACAGTCCCCACTCTCTGCGGCAGTGCCACCGATGGTGAGGGCATCTCACGCTTCAGAGAAAACATCTTGTCTTTTAAGCAAAGTGAGCAAAGACCATCAGCCTCTTGCTAGTGACCTCCTAGAGCAGGGGTCCTCAAACTTTTTAAACAGGGGGCCGGCACGCTGATGAAGTGGCAGGCAATCATCTGTGGCTGCTTGGTATCCCCCCCAACCCCTGGTGGGGTGGGGGGGGTGGGGTTCTGTAAATATGGGGGGCCAGATTGAGGACCCTGGGGGGCCGTATCTGGCCCATGGGCCATACTTTCGGGACCCCTGTCCTAGAGCATCTGCACCTCAGCTGGTAGACTTCAGAGCTGGGATCTACACCAGCCTCCCGCTGCCTGGCAAATGGGAGAGGGAACAGGGGGTGTGGTGCAGGAAACAGGACACGACCCTGACCCTCCAGGTCCTTGTCTTGGAGCTAACCACACAGAGCCCAGCAGAAACCTAACAACACCCAAAACAAACCAGGCGACTTCAGGGAAGGAAAATGAAGAATGCAGTGAGCTTCTAACACCCATGTGACAACAGGACTGAGTTTTTTTCTTGCTCTGCATCCACAAAAAGTGTGTATACTGAGCACGGGCTCCCACCACAGCAGGCTGCAGCTCCTTCCCTACATACCAGCCTCAGGCATGTCCAAAGGCAGCTTCTGCGGGACCCGTTTTTATCCCTCAGCCAGTGCCTGGGACACAGGCAGGCCGTGGCTGTGCTCAAGCCATGGGAAGAAGTGAGTCTAGCTGGGGCTGGTAGAGCCCAGAGAAGCTGCACAGCAGCTTAGCTACATGTTGCTTGCCCTGCCTCACTCATCAGGGGTGGTAGGAAAACACAGCTACTATTAGTTTGGGGACAGCATTGTGCCAGCATCACTGCACTGCTCTCAGCTCAGGTACCTGCCAGCTATGAGCTCTGGCAGAGTACACTGATTGTAAACAACCCAGAGCTGTAAACAAGTGTGAGCGTTTGCATGACATCAAAATAGGGACACTCTTGATTCTTGTTGAGTTTGGGTTTACCCCGTTGCACTACTCATTTTAAGCTTCTGAATTTTTTTATGGCTACTCTTGTTTCAAAAGTTTGTGTATGTTCGTACCTGTTAAAGTGTTGATGTCTACACTTTTCCAGTCTGTATTTGTTTCTATTACATCCTATTAGAATAAAGTTTTTAATGAAAATTTGAAAACAAAAATTCCACGAAAGCACACTTCCTAACCATGGGAACATATTTCTCAGCTGCAAAGGCATGCATGATGTGTGGAAACTTTAAAGTAATATTCCCTGGAAATGTTGGGGTTTGGACTTACTTACACAATATTCTAAAACAGTAAATATCGCAAGTTCAATCTGAATACAATTCTTCTCCAGAATCACTAGTCTTCATTTCTGTCCATAGAATATTTCCTTATGCAACATTTTATGACCCATTTCTTGAAAATACATTGGGATACCAAGATGTATTCTACTAATTATTTATCCATGAAGGCTCTTCTATTTTCAAGAAATATTCTTATTTCGAGTTTGCTTTTCTCTGCAGAATCAGTAACATGAACACAAGCTTAATTCAATCTTATTGCTGGGCCATGAACATATCTCTACCTTCATTAGGTTCTGTAGAGACCTACCAGCATCTAATTTGACTCAGAGAGACAAGAGGAACCAGTCCAGCAGTTTGTGGGCTGGAAAGTGTTAACCAGTGACATCATTGCTAACAGCTGAGGGATGCTGTTAGCAGAATCAGCTGCTTCAAAATCGGTGTGCTTAAAAAGCCACTTTACAGGCTGCCCTGTAGCGTTTGGGGAAGGTGGAGGGGGGAAGAAATAAGAGGTTTTATGGTGCTTCAGCTGCCTTTGATCCTGTGGTTTAGGGTGTGTTTGCTAAAGAAATCAATTTCTTTTGATTTAAAACAAAAAGTGGGGTTAAACTCATGCCTGATGTAACTCTTATGGAGTTACACTAGTGATTAATATTTTAGGGCAGTGGTGCAAGTCGTTTTAGGTGCTGTGCTTTCTTTCAAGCACATTTGAATGTATATATGAAATTCAAGAGTACCATAAACTAAACAATATTAGGAGTTGTAAATACAGTCTGTGAAAACAGCATAAGAACCTAGTAACACAAAAAAGGTGTTTTAGTCAGGAACAAATCTCATAGAGTTCAGGATAGAAAGATGTCACCGTCACTGAGAAGGTCCTTTTCATAAGGATAACAGGAGAAAAATTAGAAAAGGCACAGATGATGGGATGCCAGTTTTATGACTCTGGAAAACATCCAGAACCTAAGTTGAGGAATATATTGAGCTTTCTTTTCTGTATAGATGGATCCCTGTGAAGTGTAACTTATACCCCTGCTGCTTTGTGTGCAATGGATTTCCAAGGGGACTCTTTGGAAAGAGCACGAGATTATTTTCTGGACTCAAAGCAGATTTCCAGTTTGAGAGATGCCTAAATAAAACATGAGGGAAGCACTCCTAAACTGGATGCTCTCCTGATATTAAGGAAATACCTTTTAAACAGTTCACCTTTCCTCCAGTACTAATCTTTTACACATCCAATACTAATCTTTTACTCAGAGAAGCATGCCTTGGAGACTATTGCTGTTTTTACAAAGCGTTCTATTGTATTTCCTTGAGGTTTAATAGATGAAGCTGCTATAGGTTGTATGATGCAGTGCACCTGAAGGATATTGTAAAGCCGAATCACATCTTTTCTTATCTTCTTACTGTATCAAATTAGACAACTGGAAAGATTCCTTTTTATATGAGTATTAAAAATGGGATGTTTGGTGTTCTGATAGTATAAATTTGTAGAAATGCAATTTCATAAAATACATATAATTAAATCAGCAGTATTCTTTGGGAAAGGAAATAGGTCTGGGTAGAGTTCTTCAGAAAAATCAATCTGCATTCACCAGCAATTCCAAAGAATATTTTAAATCTAGCAACTTTTTCAAGCAATAAATCATCATTACTTTATATTACTTTACATAGAGAGATAACTTATACTCTGGCTGATCGACAACTTTCTTCTTCAGCCTTTGACATCAATTATCTATTATCTATTCTTCTGTCAATATCTGCAGTCTAAATCTCATGCAAAAGAATTACACCTTTAGAGAGGAAAAAGTGCCTTTACTAACTATCCAACATTTGAATGACTACATTTATTCAGCGTTCAATAGGACTGGGCAAATAATTTAATCAGCACAAAGCCACCCCATATTTGTTGGAGTTAATGAGTTTTTTCAAGTTGAAACTTGAACATCTTTAGTATTCCCTTGGGAAGCAGGGTCCCTGGGCAGGAACTTCTCGAACGTGCATCTCCCCCCAGGCTGTTTTGCAGGGGGAGGAAATCACTGGGATATGGTCCTGTGCCTCGCAAATGCCCAGCTGGTGTCACAGCCCCCTGGAAACACAGCCAGCTAAACAAGCAGGCTAGAGGAGGCTACTGTAATTTAGGCCAACAGCTAGAGCGGGTTTCTGTTTGCAAAGAATCACATACTTTAGCCCGAAGTCTTTTCAGAAAAGCAAAGCACCAAAGTGTTCAAGCCCTTGTGGACACTTGATGGGTTGGGCAAAGAGGAAGATGAGCATGCACAGCGCACTGCCACGGCTATACACAGCTCTGCCCACACACAGCCTGAGCAACAGCCAGGGACTTGCTGGGAAACCTCTGAGCCTCACCAGGTTTAGGCCAACTCTCAAATGCTCTCCTTGTGCCAGTTAACCTGGGCTGGACCAGAGGTTTGGCCTGTTCTTTGCTCTGGGCTTTTGGGGACCATTAGAAACGGCAATAGGACAGCCCAAGAGGGGTTACTATTTAGTGGGATTGCAAATTTTTATACACGGTTCCTGATTTCTAGAAGTGGATGTGGTCCAACACAATAATCAAGGAAAACCACTTCACTAATGGAAAAGCACGTGCACTAATAATGCAATTGTGGGATGGGCTGAAGTGACACTATGGGAGCAGTCCAGGTCTATTGAGCATATAACAGGCATTTTAAGAGGCCAAACTAATCGCATCTCTTCCTAATCTTCCAAAGAGCCTTCCAGTCTTTGGAACATTAATAATGTTGCACAGTGAAAGAGGACACACATTTAAGGTGGAGCTGAGGCTTGTACTTAACTCAAATCTTCTAACATCTTTTTTTCTGAAAGACTTTTCTTTAAAAAATTAATGGCTTTTTTTGGTTGAAAAACTGAAGTAGTATCAATGTCTCTATTCCACATTTCTTAATCATCCACTGACATGGCTGAGATGCTTCAGGTGCTCAGCATCAGATTTACTTTTGTCAGGGAAACAAAAAACTGCCAGCAAATTCTCAGTTAAAGCAGCCACCACTTCTCATGGCTTTTTCTTCTGGCTGACACTAGCTCAGGTCAGAGTGTCCCAGCTTTGTCATTGTGTGTCTTAAAGCATAATTCAATCATAATTTTCTCTGGTGTCATTGTTTCCACTTTATTTTCCAGCATCGTTATTTGAACACAGTGACGTGCTTCCATAAATCTGTAAGGACAGAAATTGGCAGCTGGGATTTTGCGCTAATGTCTTATAAAATAACAAAGGAAAAGGTGAAAGTAATCAAAAGCCCAGGCACACACCACGCCAAATGTTGGATTAGGATACATTAGGACTACTTAGCAGTCATTTAAAGAAAGGTCATTGAGATTTGTAGCAAGACTATCCTGTACAGTTATTTTGGTTCTCACCAGGAGTGTCCAAATGGCTGCCTTGAAGTCTAGGAGCTCCTTCTGCACTCTGGTGACACTGTCCTTCATGCAACGAAGGGGGAAGGTGCTTCTGAGCTATTTTTCCGCTCTGTCCAGCTGAGTCCAACCAAAAAGCTGCCAAGGTGGAAAATGTCAGGAGCAAGTTTGCTTGGCATGGGGGCACTTGTTACTTACCCCATCTGTAGTGACCAGGCACACCAAGCACCATGCCATGCATCCTGCTGCCCTGCATCCTGCCACTCCAGGCAAATCCTCATCTGCACACAATTTTGGATGTCTTTCTGAGGCGGCCCTTGCCAGAAGGTAGGGTTTTCCCTGGTTTATGCATAAAGCTGATGTAATCTTTGCATCTCTCAAGATGCTAGTGAAGATGGCATTAATGCTAATAAAGGATCATTGGGAATTTGTTCCCCATAATAAGGATACACATCTACTGTCAACTCTCATTTTGTAAAAGCCACAGCAGTTTTTCATTGCTGACCAGCCTCACATTTAGACCATATATTAACCAACATCTGAAGCTGATCTGTTCTCTGTGTATTATCTCTAGTTATATGAAGAGAAATTACAAAGTTTTCTAGGAAAAAACTCTTTCTTCTTTGTCTACTGCATGTGTGCGATTGTACTCTGGTCTCCACTGAGTCCTTCAAGTGCTAATGAGTAAAAACATTAACAGATAACAGCTAAAGCTCACAGATTATCAGAATTGTGTCAAGTAACTCCACTCACAACACCTGTCAGAATTTTGGAAGGACCCTCCCTCCCCTTCAGCAATGTCCTGGCTTTGAGAAAGGAAAACCCATTAACTGCTGTGCAAATATTTAGGTTCACATTCTGGCTCCTGTATCTCCCGTGGCAGGTTAGACCTAAATTTTATGTTGCTTTAAATATTCTGCAGTTTCCTGGACACACTTGTTCCACATCTTTGGAAAATGTTTAGTATAGATTTTTACAAAATTTAATACAGAATATTTACTGATAAGACAGTATCATAATATCTGTACTATTTTCTTTGATAGAACATTTGGTTTACTCCGCACAATCCAAGGATTTTCAAGACACAGCATGTTATTTTGTTGTCTTTAGTCATGACAGCTCAAAACGGTCAGAAGAGCCAGTGCTGGACTGGTTTCTACTCTGTGTGTGTTACTCAATTAAAAGCTGAGGTTCTAAGTGAGAATTAGCAGGAGGGCGAATTTCATTGCAAACACTACAGTCACAGATTACAGATGCAGACTAACACACTCTTCCATCATATCTTAGTGGTTTGCTTCTTAAAACCTCCTGGTAGCCATGAACAGAAGATCCCATCCTTGAGACTGAACTCTGTCCTGTTTTCACAACAGCAGCCAGATCCTAAGATGAATAGCTGGGACTTAAAGCTCTTTCAGAAAACGAAAACCCCTGTCAATTCTAATATTTGTTAGCAGCTCAGAGATAGTATTCTGTGATATTTTTTCAGTGCTTTTAGCTCCCAGACCTTCAAGGAAGGTTTGTGTTTCACAAAGACAAAGACACAGTCTAAAAGGGAAAGAGTTCCCCACAAAGCAAGCCAGTTTGCGGTTTGATGGGTGATGGCTTCATTGCTTTCACATTTTTTCTTCTAAATATTGGTCTGGTCATAATATCCAAGTCAAGAAAAGGCAAAAATAATCTCATCCCCTGGGAATAAGATTAGTGGTTGTTTACCTGTGAGTTTTCTTCTAATGGATGGTACAACTGAAAAGCCTCATTGTTCGAAGGCAGATAAATAAAACCCCATATGCTGTAGACACTGAGAAAGTATATGTATCTATACACCATACAGAACTCTGCCATTAGCTAATAATAGCATTAACAGTTCAGAAGTAAAAAAAAAAAAAAAAAAAAAAGTCTCTAATACTTAGTCTTAGCAGCTGATAATGTAAAATAGGGTGGCATTTGGAAGCATAGGATGATGCCAGTCCCTGGGGAGAGAAAGGTGTTAACTTCTAATAGCTTTTCAGTAATAGCCAAGCATCTGCAGTCCCCCATAAAAAAGGGTTTTTAAAAATTAATAGAGCTGAATGTGCTTCACACTGAGGAGAATGCCAGATTAATAAGCGCATTAAGGACCGCTTTGGATTGGAAATAATTATGGAAGATGACAAGGAGCAGAGGTGGCATTGGTGGTGCTTTCAGGAATGCATTTTAAAAAGCAGTTTAAAGAGCCTTCAGATGTTGGTATTATCCTGCGTGACCAAATTAAGAGCAAATGAGAAAAGTTTATCTGGCATTTTGGAGTATTGAAAGGGCTTAGTGTTATAAATTATACAGTGCGAGGATAGGCAGTGGTGAGTAAATTCATGTTAAACATTATTGGCAGTTTAAATAGCAACCGCTTTATAAAGCACTAAATATTTTAATTTGGAAGTAAAAGTATATTCACTCTCCTTCCAAAAAAGCATGTTTGACTTATTTATTTGCCAGTACAATCATTAGACATTTTCTCAGTGATGAATTGGTGTATATTGTTCCCAATAGGCTGTTGTAAATGTAGAATAATAGAGATGGGTTATAGGTTTAAAATTGATTCAGAGCTTTACTGATGAAAAAGTTGAAAGCCACAATGACATCTTAATCTTTAGCTGCAGGCTAGGCTGTACGCATTCAAGGCTATTTCCAAATGTGTCTAGTGTTTATCAATATTTAATCGTCTTGTTTCAGCTCCTTTTTTACTACTTGCTCTTTCAGCCCTTACAGGACAGATATCTTCACACCATGTTTCTTGATGTTACTGATACAAACCAAATCAGGCTTGATTTCTTAATGTTAATACAAACCAAAGCTTCCAAGTTTTAATGTCTGTATGATTCTCTGACACAGCAAAGCCTTTGTGCATACATTAGAGCTGCTGCAATCCTATCTGATGGGTGGTTAGTACAAGGACTGTCATCCACAAGCCACACAAGGCAGGCCACAGTGCTTCCATAGCAAATAAAACAACAACAAAGTGCTATTTCATGTCTGCATAATGATCAGTTCCCCTAAATATAAAAATACTAATGAAAAAAATAAAAGCTTTTACATGAAGACAAAAGTCTGTGCAGACTTCCAAACTGTTTGAGGACTTTTTCCTCTTAGTCTAAATGTATACTGCTTTTTCTTTTACCCAGTTAAATATTTGCAAGAAGTGACAAAAAAGAATGCCATTAATATCTAATTTTCTAATAATTACTTTCAAAAAAAGCAAAACTAATATTGAAATATCTTCTAGGTGAGTGATACTTGTAAAGAGCCAAACCCCACAGTTATAGCAGCATCTTCCATTAAACAGTTCTAAGTACCGTATGTGCAACATGCTGGAGACTCATTATTTCAAATCCAACTTCTCAAAGATTTATTTTTCTTTTGAAACAATTTCTGACAGCTTTTGATCTTCTAAACTGAAAAAAATCAAAGAAATCTGTTTCTCTGGCATATTAATAGCAAAGGAATTTCTGGATGCTGCAAAGTAGGAACTGAATATAATAGCATCTCAGTTTTATTCATCTTCAAAGAAAACCAAATATATTTTTGAGACTAAAAAAATAGGATACCCTACAGATTTTGAAGGGATGGGATAAACCTCTTTTCACAAGAAAAGATGACAAGAAACTCATCTTGAAGGACGTTCACTATGCCTCTGTCCATTTAATCCATTTACAAGCCAGCTGCCATGAGTTAATCTGGCTTTTACATCTGAAGCAAAATTATTTTATAATTTGGAGCCCATATGCCTAAGAGATTTTTTTCTTTTCCCAAATTCTTTGGATATTGTAGATCAACCTGCTAACAGACATGGCACTAGTGTACACCGTTGCCTAAAATTTCTTGCATGGGGTTCATTTAAAATCCTTTTGTAAAGTTAATGTATATATATAGGAATCTTAAAAATCCTTCTTCATTCTTGACTTCCTCACTCCAAATCTTTGCAGGTCTGAAAATGAAATAATTAATAACAGCTGATCAGGCAATTATCAGGATGTGTGTGACGTATGTACACATGTATATCTGTATTATTACAATAAAACTAATATACAGTCAAACCCTAAAGAAAGAAATACTTTAAACCCCACATTTTACACAGATTCGTAAGTTTTGGTAATCTTGAAGAGTTTCTCTTGTACAGTTGACTGGTGGAAATATTCTCTTCCCTTCACACCATTCTGCTAGCTGGGTAGGTCCAAACCACTCATCACCCACAGCCGTGAGCTGAGCCACGGCTGCCATAGGGACCTGCAAGCCTGAGTGCTGTGTTACACTGCCAGCCTTGTCAAGGGGAGGTCAAAGTGCTATCTCAAAGAAGCAACTGGCTATTAAAGTAGGGTACGCTAATTTCCAGAGATAAATTATACCCAAAAAAAGATAATGTAGACTGTAGACAGTGAAGGGAAGTTAAACAATGCAAAGAAACTACCAGCTGTGATAGGGCTGAAAAACTCTTGCTATGGAGACTGCTTGATTATAAATGTAATGAAAATCATAACACGTGCATGTCATCAACATCCAAAAACAAAAAGAACAAAATAAGGAATTACGCACATAATGTACATGAAGCAAATTGTAAAACCTGCAGCCACTCTGACAGCCCATATGCTGTTACGTGTATTAACCACTGAACGGCATATCTTCCTACGTTTAGCAGAGGCAATTCATGGATGGCATAAATACTGCTTTTCAAAACCCCTTGTCCTTATATGTATAAAGAAAAGCATGATAGTTTTGATTTTATCTTAAATAACAGAAAGTAACAAACCTTGAGAGAAATGCTTAGCAAGCATAAACTGCCATCGTTTAGTTACATACGGCAAATTATGGCAGGTGAGATTCAAAGGATTCCAGAGTTGGCACTGCTTTTGCATGATTAGGCTTGAAGTCGTAGTAGAGGTTATCATAGTAAAATGATGACATTTGAAAGGCCATGTTTTAAGAAAAATTAAAGGAAAACAGACATTTTAAAAATCACATTTAGGGGGGAAAAAACCAACTAATATTTGACTGCTTGAAATGGATTCCCAAACCACTGCCAGTTACATTTTCTCATGTCTTATTTTTTCCCCAGAAAGTCTCTTTCTAAACATCCGTTTTACAAAAAAAACCCACAGTATCTTTTGGCAGCCACCTATACTGTACTATAACCTTTAAATCAGTCACTTCTACATGAGCAGTTCTAACACTTGTTTGCTGGGTTTCATTATAGAAAGAAATATTACTTCTTATAGACTACGAAGCATGTAAACATGGGATGGTATAACGACATTGCTACCTTCAATCCAACCAGAGCAACAAGTCCTGACCTAGATGCAGATGTTTTGAAATATGCCAAGGTTACAGTTTCCCAGGTTCTGCCAAGCTGCTGCAGAAGATAGATTTAGATTTCTCTCTGAGTTTAGAGTTGGGATTTCTGTTTGGAGCTTCTGACTTCACCACAAATTATCTCGCTATGTAGGATGAGTAAAAAACATTGCTAAATAAATTAGTTCCTTGAAAGTTCACACAGTTCTAAATCTATCAGATGCCTGCCAAAACTTGGCTTAAAAAGAAATAGATACAGAAAAGTGAGATCTAGTCTACCAAGAGTTTGAATATGGTCTGCAACAAAATTCTTGATAAATTCCTCAGCCACAAACTCAGTGGTCTTCATTTTCTAATTTGTCTGGAAGAACTATGCTCTGTACTGACACTGACACAATTTATTAACTGGAATTCTATGATTAGAAGAATATGACAATGAGGATTCCCTATAAATCAACATGGCTTTAAAAATGCAGCAACCATTTATGAAGTCTAGAAAGTTACTATATGCTGTCTGCTCTTCATAAAAAGCCAGTGAAGTTGGAGACTTATGGACTATTATAACTTACCTCATATTGGGAAAAACTGGTAAATAACCTGCTTTGAAATTGAATAAATCAGCAGCTGTATACATGCAATCTGATGGTGAACCAGCAAAATTTTACAAAATACAGAAACTCAGTCAACATAATTTCATACAATTTTTTGTAAATGCTAGTACAGAGAACCTAGTTTCCTTGCTCTACGTTGAACTTAGTTTATTTGTAAATTCTTCGGAGCAGGACTGTCTGCTCCTCTGTCTTTGAATAAGGCCTAATGTGATTTTTATTTGGTTTGCAGTCATAACCACAGTGTTAACAAGAAAAAAATATTCAAAACTTCTATAATAATATTTTAAAAGACTATCAGCAGAGGTGGCACCAGACTCAGGGTATAGATCCCAAACAAAAATAAGCATCTCCACATTTCCCTTGTGTTTGAATACAGGGTGTAGATTAAAGCCTGGTCTTGACATAAAGGGAAATAAGGAGGTAGTAATAGTTTGTGTTAAATTTCAAATAACTATCCAGATATTTGACTGTTGTAGTCCAGACCTATTGTTCAGAATCAGAGAGGTTAGAAATGAGTGTTCCAACCTTTGGCGCTACAACAGGCTTAGACACTTGCTTCAAAAGAAGATAGACAGTTGATCTTTGCATATAATATTTCAGGTGATGCACTCTATGCTATAAAGAAACTCCATGGGTTTTTAACTCTAGTTGAGGAAGCATATGTACCTGTAAAATCCTTGTTCATAATTGGGCTATTTTTGGTTGGGGTAGATTTAATTTGCTTCATGGTAGCTGGTATGGGGCTATGTCTTGGATTTGTGCTGAAAACAGCCTTCATAATTCAGGGATGTTTTCATTGCTGCTGAGAGCACTTGCATAGAGCCAAGGCCTTTTCTGCTCCTCAACCCACCAGCAAGTACGTTGGGGGGCACAAGAAGTTGGGAGGGGGCAGAGCTGGGACAGCTGACCCCAACTGACCCAAGGAATTTTACAGACCATATGATGTCATGGTCAGCATATAAACTAGGGGGAAATTTGGCCAGGGGCAACTGCTGAGGGACTGGCTGGGCATCAGGCAGTTGGTGGTGAGCAATTGTTTTTCATTTGCATCACTTGTCTTTTTTGGGGTTTTTATAAAATTTTATTTCAATTACTAAACTCTTCTTATCCCAACCCATGAGTTTTTTCACTTTTACCTTTCCAATTCTCTTCATTCCCATCCTGCTGGGAGGGAGCAAGTGGCTGTGTGCTGCTTAGTCGCTGGCTGCATTAAACCATGACAATAACCCTGAAAACCTCTATATCACCTAAAATGTGTTGAGACACACAACTGAATGTATTCTCTTTAATAATCGTATAGAAGGAACTAGACAAAAAAGAGGGAGAAAGATAATGAAGTTATGCCTGTGACTACTTAATCTCTTCAGATTTGTAGTTGTACATCAATAATACCTGTGTGTAGGATATGAAAAAGTTCATGCACTGATAAACTTCAGCTTAGGTTTTGAAACCTAAAGTAGTACAAGTTTTGTCTTAATATCCCAATTAAGTACTTTGTGTGGTTTTGCTTTATATAAATATAAAAGAGAATTCCTAGTATTTTTTTAAATTACATTGAGAAAAATAAGTAGCTTTTCTCCTTCTCGTTTTGCAACAGAATAGTTTCCACAAGAAATGTGCGTAGTTTCTTGAAGGGAGGTGTAGAAGAGTTTGAGAATCATGTCTGTTTCCTCTAGTTTTCAACTGATGTCTGCCGACAGTAAAATTGACAGCTCCATCCAAACGACCTACCCTGAACTGGAAAATTATCTGGTTTTAATACAGTTCTTTTGAATTTTATTAAATTACTGTCGGGTAAATAGCTGCCACTTAAAAAACCTCTTACGGGATCTTGCTAACATGAGCTAAAGTGAGATAGTTTCTGGCAAAATTAAATCTCTCCCACCTTTGGGCCAACATTCCTGTCCAAATCGGATACACCAGTGTGTTAAATGAATGCAAATGTTCATTGACAGATGGCCTGAAATGAGGGGAAACTTTGCTGTATCTTTAGGGATGAGAACAATGTTACAAGTTGGCCAAAAAGTAATTAGGGGTAGCACCATATTTCTGACAGCAGCAAAGAAAATTAAGAGCAGTTGTGTGTGTGTGCATGTGACTGTGCATTCTGAACCTGGAGGCTGAGTTAAAAATACCCAAAAGGGAAGGATGCCAGAGGTAATCACCACTTCTGCTGAGTCCCTCACATCCTTAGCCTCCTCTCCCTCCCTAGCAGTCTGACACAGCACTGAGATCCCAAAACTTCTCTCAGCCCCCAATCCAATGTTTTTTAATTCTTCTGTCCCCAAGCCCTAAAGGTCCCCATTTTAGAAGTTACCTTTCTCCTAACTAATGCACCCTTTAATCCCAATATCCTTGTGTGTATAAAATCTTAGCTTCTTTTTAAATTGATGTTACCCTGACCAGAAATGTGTTAGGCAAAATTCTGAAGGTAAAAAAGGAAAACATATGCGGAATAGTGGGTTCTAGGCAAAGGGACAGAAAAAATTATAAAGTTGCTAAATCCCATCAGTCTTCTCTCTGCTGTGATTCTTACTGGTATCATGAGCCATGTCAGTAATACTATAAGACCAGTCAATGGAACTTAAATCTCTAGATGAGTGCCTTACCCACAGAAAGCCCAGAAGCAGATTTAATACTGTGTGAATGTGGTATGGGAAGCAACCACATGGGATGTGCTTGTCATAGGGAAAATCTTCAATCAGATCTCCACCAGCTCTTTGCTAACAGAGGAACTGTCAGGAAATTGCAGGGACGAAAGGAGCATGGTCTAGAGATGGAAGCAGGAGAGGGACCAGTGGGTGACCAGCAGCAGAGATGTCCTCTACCATTTTTCCATTCTTCACAACACCAGCTCCTTCAACCCTGTTAAAGAAGAAAGCCTCACAATCAGATCCAAGGAGATGTGCCTAACCCCCCAGTGATTCCATATGAATAACAAGGATCTGTGTTCCATTGGCTTTCATCTGTGGTCTCTGAGAGTCGCTGAGGGATTTGAGAAAGTTGACTAAGAAATATACTTTCCATAGAGACAGCTCAGTATAGAATGGTTCAAAAGACTCCATATCCAAAGAAACCCTATGGAACTGACAACCTCCTAAGCTACTCAGAAGTCGTTGCCTGAAAGTTTCCAAATATTTCAAAAGCTGCATCAAATTCTCAGCTGGATGGGGAGCCAAGCAAAGCAAGGCCAGATGCGAGTGCATTAGCAGTTTCCTGCTTCTGTTGCTACCCTCTCATTTCCAGGCTCGGATGCATATGGAGCATCTGGGTGCTTATAACCCTTAAATTCTGTTAATTCTGGCCATTTGCACTGTTTTCAGGCTGGCACTCATGTGGCATGGGGAAGAACAGGATATTCCCTCTGCACCTGTGTTGCATTGGCATGTGGCATAATAATATTTACCAATATATTACCAGCTTTCCACCAGTCACGTGTTTCCTCTTCCAGACTGGCTGCAATTTCAGGCATGGCAGTGGGTCTGGAACTTTAGACAAGAAAGGTGAAGCCTGAGCTCAAACACAATTCCAAGGTGAAAAAATGCTTTAGTATCATTCCCCAACAATAAATTCCCAGCACATACTGAATACAGATAGGCAGGTGATGTCTGTACGACTCACTCTCCTAGAAGGAAACTCCAAGTAAACCTGTGAGAGACCTGGAAGAGAGACAGCCCACATTCAGGTGCAATTAATTCAGATTAAGCTGTTAATGATTTTGTGCCTCATGTTACAAAGTCTTCCTATAATCTGATGATCAACTTTACTAGCCTGAATAACTTCAAAGAGATGAGAGTATTATATAGTCAGTGAGCTGACAATGAAAAAGTATCTATTTGGCAACTTAAAGTGACTGCTGTAATCTTTCAAGTGTCTTCTCATTTGAGTTACCACATTGCTGAAGCCAGAAAACTTTGCTTTGTCACAGCAGACTTGTTTATACTTGCAAGGAAAAACAGGCTGTCAGCAAAATGGAGTGGAAAGTCAGACAAGAAACCTGATTTAGTACCTCCCTCAGACACCACTACTCTCACTGGATTCAGAAAATAGATCAAGATGTTCAAAATAAGTTTCTGCCTTGCAGTGAGACAAGTCTACCATCAGCGTTGCTGTCACCAACTTGCCTGTACGTGTGATAAGCATTGCAAAGTGAGGTGCTGGAAGATGTTTTGTTTTGTCACTGCTTACCAAACTGGCAGAGGTGGGAGCACGTGGTTGTGCGCTTGAAATTACAAGGAAATTGCATGAAGTGTGGATAGTGCATCAAGGTTTACGTAGATGGTGCACATTCAACGGCAGATACCTTGCTTGCTTGATAGGACACTTCTCCCAGGCAGCTCGTAATGACCACTGGAAACATCATGGTAGTCACTTGGGAGCTCTGGAAGCTGATGATGAAGCATCCTGGGGCATTTTATCAGAGCTTTACCAGCAGAGTCACATTATTTTCAGATCCATGTAACGAAATGATTGGCAAACGTGAGTAATCGTTGTCAAGAGAGCAAAGTACTTGCTTAGTGCTTTGAACTGCAAAAATTTCTTTTATGATGATCCATTTGAACATCATCTTGAAATCTAGGCATGGCTTTGCTGGTTTGTTTTCTCTCTGGTTGTTTTCATGACTAAATGATTTCAGCTTACATTTGCACATAATACGCTTGCTAAAACTGAGATGTCATCAAAAAAATCAGGTTTGAATGTAAATAGGAGCTGCCCTTGATCTTTTTTGGCTCATAAGTGATATAGGAAGTGAAGCAGAGGAGCACTTCTCCATGTTCACATGTCATTTTCTCCAATACTTCCTTGAAATGAGCAAAGAGAGTGATTAGGTAAGAAATGGCAGTACTGCTCTGGTTGCAACCGGACTGCTATGGAGAAACAACAAACTACTTGAATTACCAAGCAAAGTGACCTGGGGCTTGAATTCAAGACCTTCTTACCTGGTTACAGTAAAAATGGAAGAAAGAGATCTCTGCCTTGTGGAGACTATACTATATTCTTGGTGCCATTCACAGCTGTAGACTTCTGTGAAGTTGGATTTCAACACAGTGTTAGTGAAAATGTACTGTCATTACAAAATAGATGTAAAAAGAGATCTCTCTTTCAAACTGTCATCCATCCCATCAAACCTACACTTTCTCTCTGCCACAAAGCAAAATCAACCATCTCAAATTATAAGTAAACAGAAGTGTATCAGTTTCTCCTTTGTTTTAACAACCAGTTTAACCATTTCTAGTTAAATAGTTCATTACAGATACATTACAAATCAATTTACGTAAACGATACTTCTCCAGATTCCATATGTCTAAGGAATGACAAAACACTAAAGGTTCAAAAAAGCTTTTGTCAGATGTAGATCTTACCCTGGAATAGGTCCACTTGTTTCGAAGGCTTTATTAAGAGGCAGACTTCTGATTAGGATCAAGGCTTACAAAGCTTCCGCTATAACACTGGTTTTTCTAGCTTTTGGAGATTAAGACACTGGCCTTAGGATATCTGGGAAAAGCCTCTAGTTAACCTCATCTCTACACATTGTTACATTTTATTCATGCTTGAAAAGCACACCAATACCTTAATGTGTAAAGCACCAGGGAAGGAGATGCTGCAAGAGGCGGGAGAAACAGGGAGCTGAAACATAAGTCCTCAGCTGTGAGAATTTTCCAGTCTGGAGCATGATCTGATGATTCCCATCCCTTTCATTTGTTATCCCAATTTTTGTTATTTGCAAACTCCTAACGAATGAAAATATGCAGAAATACTTTCCAAAGCTTTAATTAAAAACCTTTATTCTCTAGTCACTTAGGCTGCCATTTAGTTCATATTAACCGTAATTTTGAGGCAAAACATTTTTTTTCTTCGTATTTGGAAGCTTAATAAACCAGGTAGCGATGGATATACTTTGTCTCCTGTTTTAAATCAATTGTTAAGGAACAATGTTATCCTGAAACCCAAACACTCATGTTAAAGGGGCAAGCAAATTTCATTACGTGATCCATCTATTTATCTTAATCTGCTCATTCTCAAAAAAAATGAGTGATAATTTAAACACACACGGCAGTTTTACAAGGAGCAGCTTTTTTTCTAATTATGTATTCTTTACTTACTATCAGTGCTACAATTTCCTGTGACATTTAACACAGACACACGTTATTTTCATTCCAAAAGTTAGCAGTTCACTGTATCACCGTACACATGGCACAAGCATTTCAAATGTAAATAAATGTAGGCGTCTGGGTTTTAACCACTGCTTTCAGAGAAATATCTTTTTTAATGTGGTATAACTTGCAATCACACTGAATGTCATCACAGCTTTTGAGAGTGGGCAAGACTTCATGCAATCTTAATTTTTCACAGAAAAAACTCCTGGCATTTGTGCAAAAATAATGAAGCCCATAAAAGAAGAAAGAAAGGAATGTAGCTAATAATCCTATTTATGTTCTTATGCACTACACTTCATTTACCAGAAATAGCATGACTAAATTCTAATAAATAAATATACTAATTGGTCATTGGAAATGCAAATTTCAACAACAGTCTTTAATGCAGTATAATAAAACCCATTACAAGCACCAGCTTTGTAGATGCTTTGATTGTAAATAAGAGATTAGTTTTAAATTCAGATGTGCTGAACAGGTTGGCGTAATTTCAGGTAGCAGTGGATTTAGGCTGCCTGCCAATCTGTGGGAAGAGCAGATATATTAATACCTGCACTGTTTCTACTCTCATACATTCAGTCTGAGTATTTGCTATTTGCTGCATTAAATTATATCAGGTGCCAGACATAAATATGGTTTTTGTCTTTGTGTCATGCAGGTCACTTTTCTTAGTTTTAGTAGATTCCATGGGGCCATATTGTCTCAGAGTTTGTTTCACTTTTCCATCATGCCCAAGTAACCTGTCGCGATGACCACAGGACAAGACACTTCTCTCTGAAAATGAAAACCTAATGTGTCATTTCCCTTGCAGCTGGGATATTGCAAACATGTGCTTTCACCCATTTTCTCTTTCTGTGGTCTTGTCCATCCCAATTCCCATGAAAACAATGAGCAAATTTCTCCCTTGGCAAATCTGCAGATGGCCTCAACTATCCTAGTTCCATGCCGGCTTACCTTGGCCAAAGGTCTGTTCCTTGACTGACATGACTTAAATTACCACTGAGAAAGGCTAGATGTGTGACACCACTGGAGTAGACATAGATCCTGGCCCTAAACCATGCAAGACAGTAGAAGTTTTGGCCCCAGTGCCAGAGGGAGAAAATCTGACACTTCATTTTGGATAGGGCCACAGCAATATGGTTCACAGAAACACTCCTTACTAAACTTTACTGGTTTTACAACTTTTATCCTTCTAGGCTGTATTTCCATGGCTCAAAACTTTTACCCAAGCTTCCATGGGAGAGAGTATTTTACAGAGTTGTTAAGAAAATGTATCGTATTAGTCTGAACAGTGCTGCCCTGCTGGCAGCTCACCACGTTACTAGAGCCCTCTGAGTTTCCCAGCCTCAGCCACCTGTCCAAGACCAAAAATTCAGCTGGCGCTTGGGTAAACATAATTGATGAGTTTTGCAGGCCACACCTTTCAGATTTTTTAAAGCATGTGACAGCCTAAGATCTAAATCACGATTGTATCTATTTTATTTGTTTATATCTCAGCATTAAATAAAAAAAATGCAGCAAATGCAGCTGACTCTAAACCACTAGGCTGTGTGGAGCTACTCAGTGTGACCACATGGTGCTACTACTACTGATTTCCTTTCCAAACCCCTCACCTTAATTATTGTCTCACATACCCACTTGTTGCATCCTGCCTTAAATTAATTGTAAATTCTTTGGTACTGGGAATGTTTCCAGTTCTGCTTTAGCACACCCCCAAGCACAGCAGTCTGAGTAGGACCTGAGGGACTTTCGTAATAGGAATAATTAGTACTGAAATTGGGATGCTTTGGCCTGAAGGGGAAAAGCCGCAACAGGGAAACTGATTGAGGTGTCTAGAATGAAGTCTGTTTTCCTGAGTGGCATCTCTGAGCAATGATATAACACAGTGACAGGTCTTTTTGATATACCAAGTAAGAACAGTACCTGAGGTAGACAACTTTGATATGTGCTGCAAGCACTTTGGGGCAAGCCATCCCTTCTTGTCTTCAACAGCAGACAGCTACCCTCTTTACCTTGAATTTTCCCTCACACGCCCTGATGACATACAAGTTTCCTCAGATATTTTCATCGCCAAATCCCAGCAAAAGTCTCAGCACCTTGAGAGTATCCCAGTCTGCCCACCCAGCATTTTTCCTCTCTCTACCCTGAAAGAACAGACAACCTTCCACAACACCCTGAGCTGTGTAAGGAACACCCTTTTAGCCACATTTTGGGAATATCCAGGTTGTTTTTTCATAGGAAGGAATGGTAGGTTTTAACTGGTTTGTTGTAAACTTTGGTGCCCATGGGATCCAAGGGACAGGCTCCCAGTTTTACAGACCTTGATCATTTGTGTTTAATGCTTTTATCATCACCCATTGCAGACTGATCGGCTCTCCTGCATTTTTTATAAACTGAATACTGTGTGAAGTGGTCGTATAGTTTTGGTTAATCATCTAGATCTCCCTGCAGGGCATTTTTCACTCTGCAGCGTTGTCTTTAGCAATCCAAAGATCTTTATACAAATATATCAATTATTTATGAAAAGGGTACTTAACTGTAGTACAACAGATCCAGAGACCAAAATTCCTCACTCGTGAAAGTAAGCCAAGCTGTACGTACTTCAGTGAAGACCTGCCTCTTTACGCTACTGCTGCATTTGACTGCCAGCCTTGAATATGCTGAAGTTATTAATAAAGTACCTTAATGATTGTTTTTAGCTAAAATCAATAATTTCCAAATTTCCTGAATACACGCAAGCACAAAATTGCCACGAGGTTTTACATTTTGATCTTTTATTTCTCATATCCTGTTGAATGCCCTACATAAATTATTCATTTCTAGCCTTGCTATGTCCCTTTCTCTTAGTTATGACTTGCTGATGCCAAAGAACAAAATGTGATTCAGCCCTCCAGTGTATGAAGGGGGCCCACTGGGGCTGGCTTTAGTCCACTCCCTGCCATTGCAACCTGCTGGGTTTATGCAAAAAATTTCGCTTTGGGGCTAAACCAGCTAGACTACGTATTTCCAAGGCAGGACCATATTAATGATCATAAAGCACACTTCCTGACTCTGTCCCAAGAGACTTTTTCAAAGTTGTTTTATGAGAAACTAGGGAGATCTATTAATGAGTGAAGTAATTGTTACCTGTGGGCACAGATTTAGAACGACTTCATGCTTCAGACTCCAAAAGCGTAAATGTCTTTGTTGCAACAATGTTGTGTGTAGCAAACAAAAGGGATGCTCACAGAATCAGAGATATGGATGTTAGGCTGCACAATACATATTTTTTTACATTCAGAAAAACAATCACTCGGATAAACAGAAGATTTGGTATCATAAGCTCTTGTAACAAAAAAAAAAAAATCAAAACAATAAGTGGAGCAATTTTCCATAAAATGAGCATGATGAAATCTACAAGTTGTTTATTTACAAGCATATATAAAATGAAGCTACATTTCCTGCTTAATTTACAGTATTAAACAAAGGCACAATATCAGAGCCTGATACCACTGCACTAATTCAGGATGTGCTCACTTCTATTATATTTCTAATATTTAGTTCTTAATGCATCGTGCACACTAATCGGGTATATTTATATAATTAAACACACATTCATGAGATGATATTATATAATTATAGCATAATCTATTTCAATACAGCCTTTTTGCACAAGGCCAGCAGCATACAAGAGACTCAAAAGCTCAAATGGCCACATGACTGTCTTGTGCGATGAGCTTTTTAGTTCTTTGGGATTCCTTAAATCTCAAAGGCCAGTGCCCCTGGGCCACCTCTGGGCAGACTGGAGCACAGGGAGGGCGATCAGGGTTGTGGGTAGCATGGCTTGTACTGCCTCAGTCCTTAGGGTGCAAATATAACTCCAAGGTGGTCTTGAAGCTGCTGTTATCTCCAGGAGCCAGGTGATGCCTGGAACATACTGAGAAGCCATGAAGCACGGAGGTAGCTCAGAGGTGTGTGAGCCAGGATCTGGTCCCCAGAATCACATAAAGAGAGGGAAAAAACACATTGACAAGAATTCTTGCTTTTCTTTTTAGTTCCTCTGTGTTTAGGGAGTCATACCAAAATGATGTGGCTGTGACGGAATGATGTAACACTTATGACAAGTATACCATGCACATGCATGGGAAAACTTTCCAGATTCCTCCCTTGTGAGAGTGAAAATGAGACATCCCTCATTTTCTGTGAGAGGTGGACATCACCACTCCACCCAAACTTCACCAAATCCCTCAAAGATCCATGGTCTCATTTTCTCCATCACTTCCTTTCCCTGCAGTTCAATTGAACTTCTCACTTTCCAACAACTACTCAATCCTGAAGGACCTCAGTGCCAAGCATCCCAACTGCCTATCATCTTTTGCTGAAAATCAGTCTGTTCCTTTGTATCACCTCTTACCCTGGAACTGCACCATAATGCCTGAAAGCTCTGGCCATCAGCAGCTGTGCAGCACTACGTAGGTGAGAACAGGCTTGACATCTACAGGAAACACACTGTCTTCTCTACAAGCATGTATTGTTTGTGTCTCTGGGTTGCAAGCAGATACCATTTTATAACTTTTTTTCATGCCATTATGGGCCAACACAACAGTTAAATGTGAGCAATATGGTGAATGCACCGGATCCACAGCAAAAGAGAAGATTCAGAGTGAATTTTTTCAAAGACATAGCAAACGTTATGTTTTCTCCTCTGCCTCCACTTCCCCAAATCCCCCAAGAGCCACAAGATGATGAAAGAAAGGGAAGGAAGCACCTGGCTTCGTGTAGTCCTCAGTTGTCTCCCTCAGGAGGAGCTTTTAGGGGCCTCTGCCGTGCTCCCTTAGAGGAGACACTCAGGTATCAGCTTCTCCAGCAACCGGAGGCCCTTGCATGGGGAGCAGGCAGGCTTGAGCAAACCAAGTGGGGAAATGGGTATTTGCACAGCAGAAAAACATTTTTTTACAAGTCATTTTCTCTATTCCCTTTTGATTTCATTTCGACTGCTTGTGGGTCTGTAACAGTCCCTCCTCAAGAGCCAGTTTCATCTTCTGGTGGTTTGAAAAGTTTAATCATCGTTCAAAAGCCATTGCAATGGGTCTCATCATCTTCAGGCACACATGGCCATTACACTCCTTCTGGGGTACCCAGTGGACAGAACACAAGGAGACAAGTCAAGAAGGAAAAGCTCTTATTTCAGACTAAATGGCTTCAAAAGTTAGTGACAATTATCTAAAAAGGTTTAAGAAATAACTGCAAGTGTCACGGCTTAAGGCTCATTAAAGAACACATTTAAAGGGCTGAAGAGCTCTGGGTACCTGCTTGCAAGTACTCAGTGGTTACAGTAGTCAAGACAAGCAGGCAGGTCATTTAAAGTGTAGCTTAATGCAATCAAAAAGAAAAAAGATTTTTATTCACAAAGGGAAGATGACTAAAATAACACCCAGAAAACTGATATAATGGGTATCAGAATTTCACCCAAAGCAGCAAGAAAGGTAATTACCAGCTTCATGTCATACATGGTCTAAATTTTGCTTTTTGATACAGTTCAATTCCTCTGTGAGATCCTACCCCAACAGTTGCATTTTGCTGTTTTGTGGATTTCTGATGAGTTAATGTAAGACAGTCAGAGCTGGCTTATGGCCAGGCATGTGACAAACATAAAAGATTTTCTTAGTGCTCTTGAATACAAAATACACTCGCAGTAAATGTGTCCTTAGTGTAAAGCCACTGAAATCAGGTATTGTGCAATAAATCAATTTGATTTTACAATCTACAATTGCATAATTGGTTTTCAACTGACTTAAACTGGATCTCATCCTACTAGCTATTTCACTTTCTGGATTTTCCTTCCTCGAAGAGTATTCCTCACTGTTCTTGTGGAGCTTGCATTTTAAACCCCCCAAAAAATCATGTAAAGGTATACCCCAGACCCAGCTGGGTCCCATATATCTATTTACTTAAAACATGAAATTATGCAAGCCTTGATAAAACTGCTCAGTGTGGTTGTGTTTTGGAATCTTCAGAAATGCAGAACACAGCGAACGCTCAGGCAAGGCTTGCAGTTCTTTTAAAGGAGAACCACCACCTATACTACGAGACAATTTTTTACACATTTTCCTTCCTGAAGTCATAGATTATCACTTATGTGCTTTTGTAAACCCTACTATGCATTTAGCTGCAGCTTGAGTACCAAAATAGAATAAAAATATAACTTTCTTCTTCCATCTTTTTATTTTATATGCTTTGTTTCAGATTTATATCGCAACCACCTGTCACAAATAGGAATGAAACGTTTTCTTTCTTTTTTTTTCTGCTGAAAGGTATGAATTCCTGAATGGTAATTTAGCATGTACACTTCAGGGAAACACTGCATGACTTTTCATATGATTTACATTAACCTTTCATTAAAAATGAGCGTGATTTGGATCCTGCTGCATAAGAGCAGACGAAAGTAAATTATAGTCTCCAGAAACTGGAGCCTTTTTTTATCTAACTGGAGAGACTGAGAATTGCATTATTATTTGAAACTGCCTCCCTCCTTTTCATATGTTAAGAATACTAAGGTAGCTGTTGGGAGTAACAGGAAAAAGCTGGGGATCTATATCAGTCTGGGGAGGTGGAGTCACGGGGAGTGAGCTGGTCAGGGGCCCTCTCTGCTCACATCTAATGAAATATCTGAGATTCTAGTGGGAGGAAGGTGAAGTTTTAGACCTGATCCATTTGAACCAGTTTGCCCATTAGCCTGCATACAATCAGGATCACGGGGCTGGATGATACGTTCTTGCCGATTGGACTAAACACCAGCATCATTGGCTAAAATCTACAATGTTCTTACATAGAAATCCAGAGTAAATAGGGATATTGGTCCCTGCTGGCCTTAAAATCTACGAATATATGTCTGATACAGCCACTTCCAAACGAAGATCATCTACCACGTAATTTTCAGAGATTGGAGCCATGGCAAGGGTGGGACAAGAATAGCATCAAATAAAGGCAAATATTCCTGAAATCTGCATGCTATTATTTCTGCCCAGAAAAAGGGTCTGCAGGTCCAGGATGGTGGTAGTGGGAAAGAACATCTGGCAGCTGGAAGGTAACCAGAAATAAGGAACATATGGAAAAGGGGCTGTGGAGAGGCGGGGATGGGGTTGTTTCCAATACCCTGTGTCATAATGCCTAACCCCAGATTTAGTAGGGGCCACTGAGTGGGTTTGTGTGGTTGCCAGTGCTTTGTGTAGCATTATTGTTGCTTTGTTTTGTTTCTAAGGAGAATTACAATCTGTTACTATATTAAATACGGGGTTTGTACATGTGTAGAGGTGCGTGTGTTTCTCTTCTGCTTTAAGGCATGGTTTTCAGATTCAGAAATAATTTTCAGATTCAGAAAGGGTGGAAGAGCCAAGGAAATGTGAATTGTTTGTCTACATTATCTGGGAACTACATGACTTGCTGTTTCCTAGGGAAAGCTCTATAATTTGATTGCAGATCTATATTTAAATGTGGGAGAGAGTCTAAATGGGACCTGACACCTCCACTGTAAAAGCTCAGATAATACAGACTTCAGGAGTTTGGAGTTCAAGGTATTTACATATTGATGTTTTTCAGCACTGGTGCAAGCAATCTAACAGCACAAGATTTGCTACCAAACGACAGTTTGGGTTGGGTTGGGGGTTTTTCAACTCTCATTTAAGTGCGAATTCCTAGATATCTGAATTTACCAAGGCAGGTCCACTGGATTTTCATTTGCATATTTTTGGCAGCAGTCCACCTCATTAATGCAGGAGAGAATCAGCCAATATTATAAGAAAAACACATATGACACTCAAGGGAATTAGAAATATATTGTTAATTTGACAGAGTGTTAATAGGCCCCCTAATGTCACCGGTTTTTCCTAGCAGTTGTCTGCAATGTTTATTTCTTGTTGGACCAACAAAATCCTGGTTTATACTATAGACATGAGCTCCATGGTGATGGTGGCTCTTTAAGAGAGATGTCTTCTCCAATGGGTTTTCAGCATTTAGTGCTTCTCTTCGTTTTAATCAAAGTCTCTAAGTCAAAGGAGGGAGGAAATCAAACTCTAACTTAAATCTCTCATGTAAAAGTAGATATTATTTTTGAATGATGCCTCCTGAGAAACTTTCCATTGACCTCTACAGCAGAAAGGCCGCAATGGAGCGGTTATCAGGTTTAACTTCTGTCACCCTCAGCTGAAATCATTGTAGACTAGTGGCTAGAGGGAGATTAAATTCAGAATGTCCTGTAAGCTGAAAGAAATATGAATCTAAGCAGCGCTCTTTAAGAAGCATTAAAGAGTGTGTATAGAAACTTAAAATTCTTCTGTGTTAAGTTACTTGGTATTCCTTTGTCATTCCTCATAGATTTATAAAGGACTCTATCATTATTTTCAACCTTTTACTACTAAGGGCCAGGAGGTTACAAGTTTTGCTCTAGTAATTACCTATCAGTCTAACAAAGTAACATTAATTAGTGGGATTTTTGCCTACCATATATAGGAATGGGGCATGGTGTGAACACATGTTATTATGATTTAACACCTTGCTCAGATCTCATTTATATCCTTTGTCTTCTGCTGTCACCACTGTAATTAGGCGGCAGAGGTGCAATATATTCAGATTTTTGTCAATACCTGCCCAAAGCTCTAAATGCATGTGTGATAGAAATGAAGGCCAATATGCAAAGAAAAGCTACAATGACCGTTGGAGACAACCAACCTCCATTTAGCTCACTGCAGTGAGCTCGCTCTGGTGCACAGGCATCGTTCGTGGGATCGCTCCAGTTTTGACAAGACGGACTATTGCTTAGAAAGAGGGGGGGGGGGGTTCTCTCTCATTTTAGTGCAAATTTTTTCTCTTCCCTCAACTTGACTTTTGATTAGAACAGGTTCAGGAGTGCTGCAGACAACACTAGTATCTCGTAGTCTGTGGATTTTCAAATTCAATTTGCACTGATGAATCAACTTCATTGTGTGTAAATCCCAAGCAGGCAATACCATGCATCTCTGTACCACGCTTCCCTCCCTCCCTCTGTAATCTCAGCGCATCAGGACTTGAGAAGACATCTTCTTACTGAACACTAGGGAGAATGCTTTCCATTTTTCCCTTCCCTTACACACTGGGACCACATACACCCAGCTATTGTGTGTAAAGGTCACAGGAAAAAATCAAATTAATCTGTGCAACCAAGTATTACTAGGAATACTCATTAGATAAAGGATTGGTTGGCATATAGTTTCCTAAAATGTTCCAATATCTTCTCATTTGTTTCCCGTCTAGCAATGAGTTCTCAGTCCCCAGAGAGTTTCTCCTCCTGATCCCAAGAGCAAAATTTATTCACTCGGGGATTAAAAACCATGCTGTATGAAACAGGTAACTAATCACAACTAACCGCATAACTCAGGCACTGACTATCAAATCATTTCAGTGAAATCTTTTCACCAAGAAATGAAAGCAGCACAAAGCTCTTATGAAGAAAATGGGATATTTTATTTTCTTTAAGTCTGCTGGAGACAGTCAGAAAGCATGAAAAAAGCAAATTTCACTGAATAAATTATTTATTGTAAATAACATGATGTCACCTGCTTTCTTCACCAAACATATATTGTTCAGCAAATAGCACAAGCAGTACCCTTATTATACAAGCAACCTGCTTTTATTATCATTTGCACATTTCCATCAATGTATTATTTGGAACTATCAACAACACTTTACGATTGCTGCAACATTACATAATTTATTTCTAAGGATCCCCATTGCAATTTTTGTTGTCATAAAATAGCACTTGTGGCCAGTGAAATTTGTGAGCTATCAGTTTCTAAAAGAACTTTTCTTATCTCTCACTTACTTTTTCTTCCCAACCTCATGGGAAATCTTCCTTCAAGCCACCTTAGGACATAGTTCATTAGAGCTGTGTACATGGTGAAGAGCTGTCTGGGAGGGAAGGAATGCTCTGCAATACATAGTAGGAGAAGGGATGCAGAATACACAGGATGTGTATGGTGGGAGAAGGATGAAAAAGGATGAAAGTGGCATATGGGAATGCAATCTACGTACTAGAATAACATAAATTATTACAAAGGCATACATTAGGCTTTAACTTAAGTGGAACAATTCCTCCCATTAATGTCCATGGGACTTCTTGAAAGTAGTCTAGCAATTAATATGAACTAGAGAATGTATTTTGCAAATAAGCCAAGAAATCACATAAAGTAGCTTGTTAAAAGTAGACATCTAGATTCAAGTAAATTGTCTAACTTCCCTTCATAATTAGGGGAAAAAAATATACACTGCAAGGGCAATTCATCCTATCAAAGAAATCTAAAACAATCAGGTGAATTGCACCTTATTCTTCACTGTTGACTGTGATAGTCACATAGGAGTCCAGACTCCTTCCAGACAAATAGCTCAGGTGAAGTGTCTATATTTCAAGCAGCTAAAACTAGGTAAGAGGAACTTTACCCCATGTATGAGCATGTCCCATCCAACTCAGAGGAGAAATAAGCAGCAGAGGGAATAAACAAAATCTTGTGCTAATAAAAGACACATCCTCATATAACTCTCTGTAGTTTTCATTTTTGTGATATAATAATTATGCTGCTTAGTAGCAGACTGAAAAGTGAAAACTTGATACTGTGAATTATCCTTTAATGTAATTAAAAATTAGAATTGTTTATAAAGTTTGAGGATTTATTAAATGCTTCTTTAGTTATGTCTTTCAGTTATAATATGTAGCATAAAAATGTTAAAAGCCACCTATCTGAGAGGTTTATGTCACCCTTTACTAGATGCATGAGAGTCAATGTTCGGTAAATATCTACTTTACACACTTTTGTCTAATGAAGACGCAGTGAGAATCTCTTATTAGGTTAGTGTCTTGATATATCCAAGTTACATCATTATATGTACCTTATGTTTAAAACACAGGGCTAGGAAAAGAAATACTGGGATTTACAAATCTAAGGCATTAGATCATCTCTGAAGGTAGATAGACAAGATTTCTTTTTTTCTGCCGGTTCCTGTGCAAGTGACGATGTGTTTATTTTCTCCAATAGGCTTTCTTGCCAGAAGGGAAGATACGTGGCTAAAAAACTGCATAGGAGGAAAGACTTTAACATCCTTACTCTTTTACAAGTCTTCTGTATGCAACAGAGCTTTAAAAATATTTTCATTTTTCTGTACATTTCCATAGTATCCACCAATACAATATCTAAATACAGTGCACAAAGTAATGTAGGCCTAGGCATGGCTCAGTTCTTACTCTCATTTCTACCAGTGCAGCATTGACTTCAATGTGCTTATTTCAGATTTTCACTAAAGGAATTGAAATTCGAGGCAGAATTCTCTTTAAGCAGCACTCGGCATTATGTAGTTTAGCAGAATGTACTCAGTTTCTATTAGCACTTATTCAAAGTTGGCCACAAGTGTCAAATGAAGCTCCCATTTATAGAAATCAACGTACTTAATTAAAATCTTACCAATAAAAAAGGGATTTTTCCATTGTGTAATTGGAAGTCCAGATACTTAATCCTACTTAAAAATAACAAGTGCTCAGACTTTTAAATAAAGAAGTGCCCTTTTTATTTTATTTTCATTTCTGTGTGAACAGTAAGCTCCCTGTGGTTTTAACCAGTGAATTCTTATAATTTAAATGTTTTTGAATTTCTGGTAAATGTTCAGATTTGGTTTTGACTTTGAATTTTTCTATGTCATTTTCAACTGTGAAGTTCCATAGAGAATTGTCAGGATAGGGAAAATTCCTTTAGAAATCAAGTTTTCATCAGGATTAAGAAAAGAAAGTAGGCTGTATTTTTTTAACTAGTGTTGAGGAATATCTAATATGCCACGTAACTTGAATCAGCAGTTCAGAGTCAGATCCAAAAGGTTTGATACTGCTTTGCTACCTGACCATCCAAAGCAAACCATGAGTTAGAGGATGTGCAACGATGTCCGTGTAACAGCAGCTATCTAGCATTATGGAGATCCTCTCCTCTACAGACATCTGGGTTTTACAACAGGATTCTACATCTCATGCTTTAGTTCGACAGACAGAGCGACCTAGGTATGGAGGATGGAGTAAGATGTATCTCAGGTGATAGAGCAGGACAGTGGCAGGGCTCCGTGAAGCACCCAGTGCTACATCCAGTAAGTCAGGCTGCCTTATATTATGTTCAGGCTGCTGAAAAATATATTATCAGGGCCTCAGACTCCACAGCTCCCTTTCAGGAAGCAGGTAAAACACTGAAAAATCAATCCTGACTGTGGAAGACATGTATTTTGACTCAACACATCCTTTTGACCAGCAGGAGCTCCAAATGCAGAAAGACCAGCACAATGCTGTGCTATAACAATTACATCGTTCATTTCCAAACTGACATCCATGAGCGTGCTCACTGTGTGTCTTGAGGCACTGTAGCAACTTATGAAACGGTCGGGAACGTATTTATTTAGACATTGTTTAAACAGGACCATCTGGGAGTTCTTTTTAATATAAGCAGAAACTAATAGAGAACTTATCCATTTGGAGGGATACTGTGCAGGGACTGGTGTGTGCTTACATGTTCAAATTAAATTGCCTTTTTGCTTGTTCTGCACACTAGGCAAGTTATGAATCATTGTCTTTGAATAATTTTATCTACATTTTGAGATCATTGTGCTGTGCTGGATTACTGTGGACAAAGTATTTTTAATCATTGCTGAAGTGAGGGTGGAGCAGCAGAAGACATCTCAGGAGCCCCATAACGTTCGCCTCTCTTGCATCCAAAGGCAAAACAAATCTGTGAGATTGCAGAGAACCTCCTCCTCTCCAGAAATCACCATCGTTTCTGGCAGAATTACATGCCATTTGGCAGGCTTTGTGGGGGCTTAAGAACTGCCAGGCCTTCATTTGCCAGGGGAGAAAATGGATCCAAAGCTTAAAGGAGTCGGTTGAGAGTGTTCCCATGGATTCAGTGAGCTTTAGGGCAAGCCCAGGTCAGAGGCGATGCACCTTAACAAAGCTTTTCTGAGAACAAGCATGACTTCACACACGCTACACCCCACAGAAGCCAGTTTGGTTACATTTAGTTATAGTCAAAAGACCGGTAGGGACCACCAAGGTGTCCTGGCCCTTCTTTCTCTGGCGTGTTTTGGTTTTTAGGATTATCTGGGCATTTCACCTGACACGGGAACAGGAACACGCTTGCCGCTGAGTGCCATTGTAGGGACCTCAGATATTTGTGTAGCCCTTGATTTCACCTGCTGTCTTTCTGGGACACTGAGCAAAAGGCAAAGCTGTGGCTTCAGGGGTCTATCGAAGAATGCTGGGAACCAGGCTGTGCTGCACAGGGATTAATGCAGTGGATGCTTTGTGGATCTGCCTGGATTGGGTTCATATAACCATGTATTGCATGGTTGCCTACAACAGCCAGCACTGGTCTCAGTGACTCACATAATCTCTCCTAGACCCATTTATTCTTCTACTGATACACAGACCCTGTTAAAATGGACACTAGGGTATCCCTGCCATAGTGAACTTTGTTACCTATGTGAGCACCATATACCATCCTCCCATGCCTGGTCAACAGCACAGGTTAACCATCAGTACCATGTGTCTCTCAGAGAAACAAATTTCAGAGGTATGATTTAAGGGCTTTGGAGAGGTCTAGTACTATTTACCACTTAGATACTTGCTCAGTTTTTAATTATTGTCATGACTAGAGCAGTTAACTTATTACAACTCAAAACACTGTTCATCCTCTATGCTTGCTTTGCTGCGTTTGACATCCTGCAATAAGCCAGAGACTTAACTAAAACAAAAACTATGAGAGTCCTTGTCAACTATCCAGAACATAGGCACCCGAATACACTGAATACAGTGCCTGTCTTCAGGTTCCTTTGAAACAGACAGACATGCGTCCATGGACTACTGCAAGGTTTCAAGTCTTGTAACGATGCTTACCTTTCCTGAAATTAGGCAGCATAAAATCCATGAGTCAAAGTTAGAATCATTTTTGCTTCCTATATGTAAGCCAAACTGCGTGCAGTATTCACAGTCTAGAATCTTCCTCCAAGAGAAGTCTGTTTACAACAGACATAACACAAACCATAACCACCATTTAGTTGATAGGATCAAAACTGCAAATGTAAAAATATCTGTTGTGCTCTTACCCTAATTATTATCCACTTCTCTAGTTTTCTCCAGAGATTTGAGACTTGTTTGTTGCAGCAGACATATCTATTATTAATCTTTAGGTAGTTAGTAGAATAATTTGCAACATTCATTAACAAGTATCACCTTATGGATTACTAAAAAGCATCTATGCTTTTGCTAATGAGCCCCAGTAGTGCAATACTTTACATATTTTATAGCCAGACAATTATGTGATGTCTTGCTTGTATAGTCAATCTGAAAATAAATTGTTTTGGACATAAAGATAGATAGCTAACATGAGAGTAGTTAGCACTGGGAAATCTTGCCTCCTGAGCTGTTGAGTTATAACTGTGACAAGATGACACATTTCCAAAGCATTCTTCTATTATTTCTAAAATCCTGCAGCCCCCAAAAAATGCCTGTTATTCACACTTAGAATAAATCATAACAAATGTAAAGAAAAAGGAACCTGGGAGTTTCAGAACTAAACTGCTCCCCCGTGGAATGTTTTGTTACTTTGATTTTAAACAGGTTCCATCTAAAAACAATACAGATATTTAACACTTGCCCATTTATGGTGATAATATAATCTGTGTTACGTCAGTAAGTAGCTGGTGAAATCATTTAGCGCTCAAAAAATGGCAGCATCCCATATTAGTGTACAGTCACATGAACTGATTACCTCTGTGAAGTCAAGACATTCACCAATTTACAGAAGTGAAGAATTCGCTCATTTTGGCTCACATTCATCCAGGAAAAAAATATTTGCCTCAATTCTAAGGTATCCTTGAGAAACAACATGCTGTTCTTTTACTTCCCCTGTTGTTCGAGGTTTCTCATTTCTCCCTTTTGTCTTTGTCCTCTTTAATATATCAGTAAAGCAAATCCATCACAAGTGGTGGCAGTTCAGGCGTCTAGCACGGGCCTGCCTGTACGCCTCAGCACGGCTCTGCAGGGACCACCTTGAGGCATATGGGAATAATTCACCCTCAATGCCCATTAAATCTTTAGCCTCCCCTTTGAGACTGCAACAAGGGTGCCAATTAATGTCAATTGTCATGGTGGTTTATGTGACTGGGACACCTGCCCACAACAAGCTGAACAGAGATCACCATCTGAGACGGTGCAGCACTTGTCTGTGGTGCTCCAGCATATAAATAATCTCACAGGTGATGAAGCAGCGTTGACTCATCACAAATTTCATTCATGACAAACACAAGTGGGATGGGAGCTGGAATTCAACCGGAGGAGAAAGGTCTGCAGCACAGCTTGGCTCTGCTGTGTCTTTTTCCTCTTTCCATGAGCTCTCTTGCAGCATGGCTGACATTCTTTACTTTCTTCTTTGCAAACTGACAAGAATCAATGCCTCGTTGATAGCTGTTGCTTACACAGCTTTGCAGTCTGGCAGGTATAGACCAAGCCTGTGAAAAAGAAGAAATAAAAAAGACTTCTATTCTGTGTGAAAACAGCTAAATAACAAGTTCTACAACAAGTGAAACATCTGGCTTTTTGCCTCGAGCTTGTTAGGCTTTCATGATGACAAGGTCAAATTATTTAGACTGAAACCTCCTTAAAAAATGCTTACTGCCCACCACCACTCCATATACCAAGGAGTAAGTAATGCCCTTCCCAGCACCACAGGTTAGCCTTTCTACACACTGCAGAGTAACCCTTTCTAGGAAAAAAAGCCAAGTCAGCAAGGCAGCAGGGTTCCATGGCAGGTCCCCAAAACTCTGCAGCAGCTCCACAGCAGGCTGCTAGTAACACCATCCACTAGTAACAACAACCAACAACACACTGAGCCCTCCCTGCACAGCCTGCTGAAGAGGGGCAGCACCACAGATGCAGTGGCATTGTGAAGGGAGAAGCTAGACATCATTTAAAATTTTTAATGAAGGTAGCTTGACACTGAAGAGGTGCACAAGGCATCTACAAAGTTCTCAGATTCCTTGGTCCAGAAACTAGATTGCCCACGCAGACATCATCTTCTCTGGCAAGACAAAGGAAAGGAAAATGTTACAGGTTTTCTCCTAGGATATCCTCATCTTTTTGTCCCTTCCTCACCTTCTGGGAGCTATATTAGTAGACTGAGTGCACAAGCACTAAAGCTATAGATCAGATTAAAAAATTATTTATGGTGCATTTTAAGGACAGTAGAATATTTAAACTGCATTTTGACAAGTATGTAATGTTGTGGGGTCTTTTTCCCCTCAAGACACATTTGTGGTAAGCGTGAAATGGGTAGCCATGACTGCAAGACAAAAAGTCTCAGTATCAGTAACGTCATCTACGTGTCTCAGTGCACCAGGCTCCCTAGCTGAGCACACCACATCCCACTGCAGAATTGTGTCAGGCAGGGCTGAAGTCTGTCTTCAGAGCACAGGCTCCTCTCCTTCCTTTGATCTCCATTTGCTTGCGTACCAGCCATCAGAAAGGCAGGCTAGAAAAGTGGTCAGATAAAAAACTGTGAGATCAAATCCTACCTTTAATTATATGAATGTAACTGGAACTACCAGAGTGCAGGAGAGAAACTGAGCTAATGTGTGCATCCCACAGGATCCTTGGATTGCAGGTCAAACCCAGAGACGGTATGGTAGGCAAGAGCAGCGTTTCCATGACATGTAAGGGATGGAGCTTTCCATCGGCATCATTGTGTTATCCCCCATCATACAAGAATGCCAAGAGAAACCTGAAGCCAGTTTGCTGGCACAAAGGGCTGTTATAAACAGTTCTAAAAAACTACATAGAAGATCTCACAACGCCCTTTCCTGCCCAATATTTATTTTAACATGTTAGCAAGGCCTATAAAAAATCCCTCTGTATTTCTTATAGAAGATAGGTTCCAGCTCCAATGTCATAGTCTCATTCTGACCTCAGAAAATGAATCGATCTTAGAAAAATTTCCCTACATTTATAACTACCCACAATTTTCTGTCCTTAGACATCGCATAGCAGTGCCATAGGAGGTTTGATGTGCAGAATTAATTGCAGCCCAGACCCAGCTGGATTTCAGCAGTGGAGAAAATGGTCTCAGAACTGCGCAGATTAAGAAGATACTTTGGGATCCCTTGACCAGAAGCTGTAAGTCGTTGCGCAAATCTAGCACTGTGTAAAAAGGTGTGTAGTCTACACGGTGTTTCCAAATATCTCTACATTTGAATTGCCTGAAACTGAAGTATTTTTTATAAAATTTTCACCTTTTAAATTTTTTCCTATGAAAATATTCCCTTTTTCTGTGAAAAATACATTTGTTGTGATTGGCAGTAGGATTTTTTTCTCTTCCCCTTTACTAGCTGTTTCAATTTTCATCGTTCCTGGGGCCTTTTTTTCTTTGTTTGTTTGCCTGCTTTGTCACCAAAAATTATTTGAAAAAGAAATCAGCAAAGAAAAAAAAAGGGGGGGATTCACTATTTAATTAAAAATGTAAAATGTCTGTTGGAAATCTCACTTAGGCTTTCAGAGAAGCAAAACATTTTAGCTAACTCTGGTATCAATAGATAATACATGTTTATGTATGCATGCATGTGTTTATATAACATTTGAGGTGGCAACTTCTTTGAGAAGTGAATTCACAAATGAAATACAGCTCATATCCATTTCTCTTCAAATCTCACTTTACAGAATAACTGTCATGCCACATGCCAGTTATTTAAGTGCTGTTTGTTCTATACCTCCACAAAAGCGGGCCAGAAATATTCTAGGAGTTAGCAGTTATTGCAGTTTACCATTCTTCAAATGTTTCTTAGCTTACTAAAAAAAGAGCAGAGTGTTAATCAGAAAACATCTCCTGCAAGCTTCTTCTCTCTGCATCTCCCCGTGTTGTATCACTGACTGTACCCTGTAGCAACTGGAAATAATTGCCCACATCTTACCCTTGCATTTCAAAAATCCATCTTTTGGCAGTGGGCAGTTAATTTTGAGAATAAATACAACAAAATAAACTAGTTTGTTTATGAGTAGAGGGACTAATGCACCCTGGGCTCCCTCTAGCCAGGTTTGTGCACCCAGTCCCGCCTACAAACTATGCTTCAGGTTCCCTTTCTGCCTCCTGGGTTCATATATTGCCCCTTTCTTTTTCCCAGGTGTAATCACTCACTGATTTTCACTGGAATAATATTTAGCCTCATTCCTTGATTTTCAATGGAGCCTCTGTTAAAATTAATTGGTCCCCCCGGACCAACAACATTTGTCGATATTGCCAATAACCTGTTACATACAGAAACGGATTCTGCCCACCCAGGGGAGTAATTAGGGAGAAAATTCAGTGCAGAAAACTTCACGGAGGTTTTTGTACTCTTTCCTTCACTGGCATGGGCTTTACTAGGAAATTGGCTTATAGTCCTGATGTCCTGATGAACTGATTCGTATGACCAAGCAGCTGTCACTGCATATTTGAACTGCTTGCCAACAAGTTCGATGAGACCTTACACTGTGCCACAGTCTGGGATGGACAATTTTTCTCCTTTTCTTCCAACATGTCCAGCTATTCCTCAGTTATATTCTGTTTTTAAACTGGTCCCATCATCTTGGAATCTGAATCACCCATCTGCTAGTAAGCTATGGAAACTGCATAGCAGTAATGACACCCTACAATTAGTTGTACAATATAGTTAGTATATTTCCAGGATTTCTGAGTCATGTTTCCAGCACTCTTCAGTGAGAGTTATAGAGGTGTTTCAGGCTTAGGTGTCCGTGGGAATGAGATTCCTCTTGTGAGAAGCTCCTGAAAACATTAAAGACTCTTCAGTGAGATGTTTTGGATTTGAGAACTGGATTTGAGAACTGTTGCTGGATTACGCACATATAGGTACATAACAGCACACACTGGGAAAAAAAAAGAATACAAAGAAACTTCTGAATATTAAACTTTGATTGTACGTAAGTCAGAGTAGTATCTTTATCTTCTTTCAAATTTAGATGGCATTGAACCCCTAAATAAACATGGAATAAATACTAAAAAAATCAGAGATTTTAATTACATCTCCCATCCCTCCAGATCTTCCCCATGCATAGTGCAAAATTAAGGGTTGAGCCCATCCGCTACACAGATGCATCCCTTTGACAAACAGTAGAATTTCCCTGGGATCAGAAAACTGCAGGCAACACGGAGAAGTTTTCATCCAAGCTGCCATTTTCTTAGCCCTTTGATGTCAGACTGACAGTAAATGAAAATGGCCATCCAAACATGCGCTTCCACTCCATAGGGATGTTTGGTTGCCACCCCAGCAGCCAAACATCCGCTGGATCCCATGGAGCTGTGCGAGGGGCAGCAGAGGCGTCCGCTCATGTTTATTCCCTACCAGAGCAAAGTGCGATCGTCTGAGTGCTGAACACTGCACATTTACTGATGCATAACCAGAGTTTTTCTCATTTAGCCAATTGCCCTGCACTCTGGCTGTGGGTGTGTAATTTGCATAATCATTGCCCAGGTACAGAGCAGTGTGCACGTCCCCCTGCTCTGGCAATCAGCCACCGCTCACCCAATCAGGGATTTACATAATCCCCTTGCAGCTCTTTCCCAGCAGCTTCACTCTGGATATGCAAATCCCTCCATTCTCGTTGGCTGCTGCAACTCCTCTGTGCCAATTGGTTTCTCTGTTGCTTCATTTTTCAGATGTTTTCCAGCAATAAAGGCATTTCTTTTGCTCCCGATGTCCTTTGCCATGAAAAGCAGAGAGAAAACACGCTGGAATTTCCATGCAGATTGGTCTTTCCAGTAACTTCCCCTTCCATTGCCTTTTGATCTTCCCTATCCCATCACCCCACCCAGGGCCAGGCTCCCAGGCAATCTGTCCTGGTTGTGGCTCCACCAGGAGATCCGTGTCACAATTTCCACTCAAGCTTTGCAAGATGACAGGTACAGGCAGGCCAGGTCCTTTGGGAAGGAGAAGGGGAAAGGAGAGGAAGCAGGGGGGAACACAGAAAAACTTTGGAATGGATAGATCACCTCCAGAGACACAGGTCCCGGTTACCTTACTGTGCTTAATCTATATAATTTCCACTGCTGCTTCTGGCCTTTCTGATCTTGGACCATTGAGTCTGATGTGTTTTCAGGGTGATGCAGTATATAAAAGTGGTTAAAGTGAGCTCCACAATATCAGTGTCCCTCATGTATTCCATTTAATGCCACTATATTATTATTATTTATATTAATCTATAAAACTTAGAGTTAAAATCCTGGCTTCAGAAAGGGCAGTGAACGGTAGAAGCCCATTGCATAAAAGAAGCAAATAAGTGGGGCTGATTTTCCCTTCAATTCATTTTAAATGAGCATATGCAACTCCATTTGCTTTTAATGCGTTGTACCAATCCACAAGAAAAACACATATAATGAGTGCATGATGACTCATCGATCTCAGAAATAAGGTTGATTACCAACACCAACATTATCATAATGTTGAGGTCATGGCCTCAATCTGGAAAAAGTATTTTAAACCTCAAGATAATTACTTTGTTTTGAAAAAAAAAAAAAAAAGAAAAACGAGAAAAAAAACCAAAACCTTCCTGTAAATGATATTAACTTCAACTAGTAATGGAGTAAAAGGTGCTCCCAGTCTGACTTCTGAGGTCATAGGCTATTTATGATATACAACACCTTTTCCAAGACCTTTCAAGGAAATAACCTTAGGAATGATATATGGCACAGCCTAATAGTCTAAGAAGAGCCTTCTGCTGACCAGTCAAATAGCCGTGCACTCAGATTCCCCACATCGCAGAATACCATAACCCATAAATCTTTGGTAAATACCTACTTGTCTCTAAAGCACCTATACACATTGTTGACAACGTTTTTGTAAAACTGTAAATTCTTACTAGTTACAGGTATTTTAATGTTTCTGCAGCTCAGATATTTACTGATCTGCCTTAGGAAGAAATATGCTTAAGGCAAAATTTTTCCTTTATTGCTGTCTGTAATAGGCAGATATTTTTCTTGCAAGGGATTTCCTGCAATAAATACCATTGTCATTCTTACGATAGAAGCTGTTGCCTTGAAACACCTTGTCCTGAAATACTGCCTTTCCAAATCATTATTATATAATTACTACAGCTTTTGACCTAGTTACACAAAACATACAGGGTGCCATTCTTTTCATTTCAGTACTCCCAGGGAAAGGACAAAGAAAAAATATTTACTTTTCAGGTGAAAAATGGCTAACTTAGAACTACTAGTAGACGGGTACAAAACACCTCTGAGTTGTGGCTGAGGCTGTACGTACTTTGTAGACCCAGTGTTAGCAATGGAGAACCACTGCAAAAACCACAGTACAGTAACAATGATGCGATTGCCATTCAACCTGTCAGACCGCAGGGTGACAGAGGAATGGCCTGAAGCAACACCAGCAACACCACAAGGGTGTCACAGACTAAGACACTTCACACTGCCTGTGAGCTCTGGCGTAACACACACGCAGCAGAGGTGGGTTGAGAGGATGGACTCAACGAGACCGCTGTCTGCCATTCTCAGCTGGTATACAGTGCTGAAGAACCAGAAGCAGAAATACCCACCAAAGTGGATCTTCCCTCTTGAATTTGTGGAAACAGAAGCAAACCAGAGGAAAAGGGAGGTTCGGTGGGGACAGTCTAGCCCAAAACAGTAGCCACATTCAGCCACTGTTAGGTATGCCCAAAGCAGTACGTGCAGTCCATGTCTAGATGCTGAGGTTAAACGATGCTGCTCCCCACCAGAGTTATCCAAACCCAAGTACTCCAAATGCCTTTTGCACAGAGGGCTGTGGTTGATGGCCTCCCATTGTCACAGAGAGGCCTGAAATTACCTCCCCCAGTCAAACAGAAGCATACAGCAGAAAAATTACTTCGATTTCTCCTCTGAAAAATCAAAAATGGCTGTGAAGCCAGGCAAGTGTGGCAGATGAAACCCATGCTTCGACCAGTCTGAACTGTTGTTCTCTTTCCCCATTGCATATACATACCAGTAAGACAATTCCAATACAATACTTGAGAATATTATATTTTTAGCAGGCAAAATGCAAAAATTCTTCATTAGTGTCACAGATCTCATTGCAGTCGTCTAACTTAATTGTTTTTCCAAAAAAAAAAAAATTCTGTCTGAATTACAGTCTTGCTTTACATGCAATGAGATGTTTGCTTTCTTATTGGAGTGCTGCAGCTTCCTGTTTGCAAGTGCTAGACCCCATGCTCTTTAAACTGCAGTTGTTATTAATAAAGGGCTCAATGACTGACAAGTCCCTACTTCATGCCTCTTTATTTTACCCATGGGAGATAGTTAAGCTGTATTGTTTGATTTGTATACGTTGATATTCTGATAGCACTGGCCACTTCTGTTTCAGCTGGAGTGGAAATACATTCCTTGTTGGCTCCTTATTAAACATTTGTTAGGCAATTTTTAAGTTCAATCTGAACCTCTTCTTTTGTAACTACTCAAACACTGCTCTAATTTTCCATCATTTTCTAATCTCCTGTAGTCTTCTGAGTGTAGAAAGAAAAATAACTCCCTCATTTATGTCTGATTCTCCCTTAACTTGCCCAGTTCTTCCAAAAATGTCTCTGTATAATTACCATGCTGTTAAACCACCTATCCAGAATTCCTTAGAAATTTACTTCTTATCTGCCTTGGAAGTAAATCACAATTTAATCACCTGCCAAAGCTGGTATTAAGTGTCCAATTAAAAACCAAACCTTTGCAGCTTATCACTTTATGGGGTAAGGAACAGGTGCATTTTTAGGTGAGTCCTGGGCCAATTTCTATTGAATTATCTGGTAGGACTCCCACTGGCTTCAGAAGGTGTGGAATGACGCAGATGGCAGAGGATTTCTTTGGGATAAGGACCTGATGGATGTCTTCTTCTGAGCCTGGATAACTCCCCCAGGGCTCCTTGAAGGCTGCAGGTCCAAAATTCCTAAGGATCTGGCCCTATTACATTCCACAGCCATACAGCTGTGATTTTGCACATTGAGCAGAACTGGAAAGGAACACTATTAGGAAAAGCTGCTGGAGTAGCTGGGGAATCACTGGGGGCCACATCCTAACCAAACACGTTAGTAACTGGCCCAGACTTCCTAGCCCTGTTCTGAGGTGGTGACCGGCTGTCACTGTGGCACCCAGAAATGATGTTACTGCCATCACCTGACTGATTAATTTGGCATAAAGTTTGTCCTGTTTGCATCATTGTGGTTATCCCATTATTCATGAATACAAAGTCAGGACAATTTTGTGCAAATTACAGGAAGAAATTATTCCAAGCAAGCATTCAGCCTGTGTTGTTGGGCATTTAGGTGGGTTTATGCTGGAAAGCTGCTGACGTCTCCCATCGCTCCACAGGAAATTTCAATGACTGTGCAGGAGAGCAAAGGGAACCCAACGCAACAGCAAAGTCTCAGCTCAAGCCATAGTATACCTGGAGTGCTGTGCCAGGGAAAAAGGGGTAGCAGCAATATTTGCCTTGGCTTTACCTGCTCATGCTTTAAATCTGATCCCTACCCAGTGGGATCAGATACAGTGGAGCTGCACCAGTTCTTTTTCTGGGAATCTCTGTATATGGGGAGATAACCAGCTGGATTTGCCCATGGAATTGTAAGTATTCCATCACCATGCACCAAGAGAGATTATTTACCTTACACTTGTGCTGTCCTATTTGTGTGGGGGCGATGGATTTCCATACAAAGCTCTGTGCAGCTCTGTGCAGCACATAGTAAGTGCAGCATCTCTTGTAAGTCCTTCCTGGCCACAAACACCAGTCCAGCATCACAGCTCAACTGTTCTTAGTGATACTAACAATCAAGCCGGTCTCCAGAGACTCTGCTTTTCCTGAACACTGTGTGCCTGTGGTGCTGAATAATGCACTGCACACTCTCTTGTTTTCAGATATTTTCATTCTTTAATCTTTCATGCCTTCTTTACACCTGATGTATGATAAAAGGTAGTTTTTCCATATCCATAAATGGTTTCATTCCATTAACAGGCCATTTTTCCATAAGATAGTGTAAAAGATACTCGTACTCACTTAGTAAATGTCCTAAAGGTACATCGAAGCACAGAAGACAGTGACCGAATGGATACTTAAATTCTTCTTTTTCACTCTGCTGTTACAATGTACAAAGCCCTTTCCAGTGGATGTTGTTGCAAATGGATATGTCTGGGTCAGATCTTGAAGACCCTGCCTAAGGAAAACTGCTGAACTCAAGCCCTGGGTGAGAAGTGAAGTCAGACCCTCAAAGTCTGTTCAAATAAATCAGGGCTGATTATCAGTGAGTGATGAAATCACCATTTTTGCCCAATGATATGTACACATTTGGCTGTTTGAGTTTTTTGTAGTTACATTCATTTCAGTCATCTTGTTAAATGGATAACAGATGCCACCATCAAGTATTAAAGCTCACAAAGATGGATTTTCACATTTCTTTTAGTGAGTGTTTTTATCAATAATACACATGAAAAGGGCCTGGGAAGTTTTATTACATTAATTTAGCCACCATAAATCAGCACAGAATACAAAACTCATTTAAATTACCACCTTAAGGCCAACATAGGAATGATGAAGTGCTATGTTCCAAGCCTTACCGCAGATTTGGTGACAATCCTCTTTTTAAACATGGGTGAAGTGATCACAAGGGAGTTAGGAGTGATGTGACGGTTTCATTCTGCTCATCCAGAGAGGACAGGAAAGCAAAGGCAGGCTGGTGCACAGCAGCTCACTGCTGAGGGGAAGTTACCCCTGCCTGGCAGGGCAGAGGGGAAGAGCTGTGGCTACTGCACGCTACACCATGTTTGCTCAGCCTTAGTGCAGCTCACACTTTCACCTGGGAAAGGCATCAGTTTCCTAGCTGGTGAGTCACCCTCTGGAGGAGTCATCATGCAAAAGGGATTTGATCTGCTGGGGGCAAGCCAGAAGGAAGGGTGCACCCCATGGGTGAGCATGTGTCCTCCCCACCACAGAGCATCTCCAGGCAGGGTGGGAGCTGCCACAGCCCCTGGCTACAAATGTAGGGCTCTTTTTGTTCGTGCAATAGTAGCTGGTGCTCTCAGCTCTAAAGCACTGACAACTCTATTTCAATCCCGTCTCTGTCAGCCAAGTTAGCAGCGGCCACAGATGCTTTCCTAATCCAACTACAGCTTGCATCCCACATCTCAGCCCTGCTTTACGGGAATCCCATTTGGCTGTATAATTGCTGCCAGCCTCAGACAATTGTATAATTTCCTCTTGTGAATTAATAATAATAATAAACAACATTAACTATTGTTGGGGGGTTTTACAGTTATTAATTGCTTGCTCCATCAGTCTTTTGGCCTTCCTATGGAGATGGCCGCCAATAACACCAAGCAGAAAATTGTTGTTCTGTTTGAATGCTATCACATGTCTCCTAAAGCTGGTATTGAGACCACCAGTTTGTTCCAGAGACGACATGTTCAATAACTATCAGATGATCATGACTAACTCATTTATGGAGTCAAGTTAGTGGACTAGAAGTGAAAGGATTTAGTTTTTTGTTTGCTTTTTTAATCTCAACACCAAACCTCAGAGCCAGAGCTATCCCATTTTTGTCTCTCCATCACTGTGGTTACACTGATTCGTCAAGATGGTTTGAAATTCTTTTCCCTGGTCCTTTGAGACTAGAGGCTTCTTTGTTCTTTAATATTTTCCTCTCCTCAGTATATTTTAGGATGGTTCTCTAATCCTGTCTTGTTAAACTTAATTGGACAGGACCTTAATCGAGGTGACTACATCAAATGTCATGTTTTCCTCTTCTCCGATCGGCACTGTACCCACTTCCAGGAGCTATTCTTTTGGAGAAACTGTTTCTTAGGAAGTGATTCTATGATTCTATAAATGTTTGGAAAACAAATTAGCTCCAAATGTGACTAGCCACTCACCCATAAGTCATGATTTGCCTGTTTTCCCATGCTTTGTTTCTTGTACCAGTCAAAGGAAAGCTAAAAACAAAATAGATTAAATGTTTTCGCAACATAGCATCAAAGGCTATAATTTTGTCCATTCACATAATCTAAACAAGATCAGACTAAATGAATACTTGGACGGGACCCATTCTAAACTCACAGGAAACCTAAGTATTTCAGGAACCAGGAACGTCTGTCCAAGACGGGCAGTTGGTGCTGAAGTGATGCCACAGTGTGGTTTTCAAACAAAATTGTGAAAAATTAATCGGTTTGGATAGATCTGGTCAAAATGAGGGAACATCTTGTACAACAGATTTCTGGTTTCAGTTAGAAGCAGCGAGATTCATTAACTACAACATATCTTTTCAAAGTGCTTTTAAGCAGGGACATGGTGCTTCCCAATCACTGAACGTTGTTCACGTATGGGTTGGGTTTTTTTCCCACTGGCTCTTCTTTTGACTGAAACGCAAAGCTAGTTTCTTGATCCCATGATACTTTTCAAAGCATTAAGTACACAGCTGAAGAAATATGCACCATGAACTAATTAGCCAGTAAAAACAAGCCTATATTTCTGCTTGTGAATTGTCTCAGCAGAATGTGACTTCTACAAATATGGAAGCTTACAAATCCTAACGCTTTGCTCACTTACTGTGCTAAGAAGGAAAGACAAGAATCCTTTGATTTAAAAGAACAATAAGGCTGGAGCGGAGAGCTTGCCCAGACTTTTCTGCTGATGCTCAAAGCCTGCATAACACGCTGTCCACCTCCTGTGCTGGGGACGGTACCAAAGACAGCCGGTCTTCTCCAGGGCTGCTCAAGCCCGGAGTGCCTTGGTAGGCCACAGGGCTGTGTTCAATTAGTGTGAGAGCAAGACAGAGAGACAACTGCAAGCTCCTTCTCGTGTCCAACAGGCTCGTCAAGTCAAATATGTTACATCCGTTGCACTGGAGCCCTGGTGAGCTATTACGTCATCCAGAAGGAAAAATATTCACATTTGGATCATCCAGATGCAAACCCAGGAGCTTATTAGTGAAACTGTGTTTGAAGATGTTGAATCACATTCAGTTACATCTTCTAATGGTTGTCCAGTTGCAAATCATACAACTTCAGCTTTGAGCTACTCCACTTAAATGCCTTTGCACTGCTCACGAAAACATCAATTGCTTTGTAAAGGCTAAATAAACACATAATTGCATTGCAGTAATACATTTTTCTCCAAAACAATTCTTAAAAACACTCACAGATAAAACCATTGCCATTTAAACTGCGTATAAAACATGAGTTTTTATTCAGGGTGAAATCCTGGCCCCAATGAAATCAATGGGAGTTTTGCCATTGACTTCAGTGGGGCCAAGATTTCTCCCTTGATGCACATGATATATTTTTCCTGACATTTAGTATGATGAAACAGCCCTGGTTCTGATTAGCCCAGGGTATAAATAGTATCAGTCAACTAGAGCAAAATTCAAATCAAACCTCAGGCATCTTTGCTGATGCCGCTTTGTTTCAGAGTGCTGTGTACTGGCGAAGGGACCCAAATGGCTATTTGGAGTCAAGGGCTTCAATCTGAATCACTTTCCGTGGATTTGCATTTAACCATAAATCAATGCACAGGGAGCAAAGGGTTAGTAATCATGGAGGCATCTATTCATATGTCTTATGACATACATTTTTCCAGCGTGAATTCTTCATTAAAAGAACCCTTGATGTCTCACAGCTTGTTACCAAATTGGGCCTTGACTCTTAATATAATTTAGATGTGTTTAAAATATGCTTCTCAGAAAAGCTGCCTCCACATTTATGAAAGCTATAGACCATAATATTAGGAAGAAATCTGCCACTTGTTTTGACAAGTTTTATTTTTTAACATCTTATGAATGGGCATATGAACATATTTTAACCTGTTGCTCTACGTTTGAATTGGCGGTACTGCAGGAGGAGAGCAACATAGCTTGTCTTCTGAGACCATTCAATAAATTGCTTGCACATTGCACAGCAGAACAAAATATTTCTAATCTTTCCCTAAAATTTGGATTCCTGTTTTTTACACAAGAGGAGAAAAAAATGGGATGGTGTCATTGGAAAGCAAAAGTAATGGAGAGACAGTGGCAGAGAATAATAGATGTTAAATCTAAAGGGAATCATTGCAATCATGTCATTTACTTTACAGAGTTAACCCATAGTTTCTAGGCCTAATTGCACAGTTTCCCTGGCCCATGCAGTGCCGTCCGTACAGCATCTTCCAGACAGCTCCAGCATGGATGGGAGCTTGCCAGCCAGAGGGTGACGGCTCTCCAGAAGTGGGGAGGCAGCGGCACAGCCCTGCTGCGCTGCTCACCTCTTCCCAACTCCCTCTTATCGCCGCCACTTCATTACCTGCCTCTGCAACACATGTGGGGCTGTGATATTTCATGAGACATGATAGAGAATAAGGACCTGTTATTTGCCTGCTATTCAGGCAAAGCTCCCACTGGCATCTATGAGCCCTTAAATAGTACAGTATGTTGCAAGTGGAATTGTTTATTGTGTTCAGTCAGAGCCGGCTACAGCCAGCTCTCACTACTGACTCAACTACACGAAAACTCACCCTCCTGTCATCCCATACTGCAATGCTCACTGGGCCCAGTTCTGTTTCCACTTAAGTGCTGGAATAAATGGAGTCAAGACAGATCCACCATCTCCTTCTGAATCCTGGCACTCTTGAAAACCAACAAGGGTGCCTGGAAGATGGAGACGGCAGGTCAGGCACGGCATCGGTGCAAAAGGCAGCGTGATTTACACAGCCCCGGGTGCAAGGGGTGACCCAAGTGCCTGGGATCTGCTTTTACTACAGCTTGCCCCTCTGCAAACTGGCACGTTGAAACCATGGAGTAGCTCGGAGTGAATTCTGACAGCTGGATTTGGTCTTCAGTGGACCAGACAGACAGACTGTCCCCTACTCTCCTGCTGGTGCTCCAGTAGCATCCAGGCATGGCCCCTCGCTGTAGATTTGTCCCCACACATCTGCAGACATCTGACTGTGGCTGGAATTAGGACTTACAGGTATTGTCTCAATTTACTTGGCTTTATAAATTCTCCTTGCAGCCTTACTCACACATACCACTTGGGAATGCTGCATGCAGCAGGTTGTATTCTCGTTGCAGCAGCGTTAAAATTCATCTGGTATCTCTTCCTTCCTAAGTGCAGGTAGATACACACTCTTGAGTGAATAGGATATGCTCCACTTGTGAAGTGTAGAAGCAGGTCAATAGACAACTTTCAAAAGGAACCATTTAGGATAATTAAGCAGCACATACACACCAGCAAGAGTTTATTTTGTATTGGAAGGCATGTGGTTAGGGAAACAATAGCAGTTTTTTCCCTGGAGAATGTTAATTAAATTGAACACCCTGGAAAACTGAACTATTCTTACCACAAATCTATAAATCAAACTGTTCTGTTTGCTTAATATAATGCTTTGCTATTCTAGTCACACTGAAGTGGGCCAGCCGCACAATGCCAAGATATTTCCATGATGAGCACATTAGAAACACTGATTGACTATAGATCTTATGGATGTAAGGCCAAACCCGTATCTCATTTACTCCAGAATAACTAAGATCAAAATCTGGCCCACGCTGTTCAGATTAGTACATAAATAACATGAAAGGTTTGTGAGCTCTCTAGCAGATGCATTATATACTTGTTATTTGTATTGTAGAAGTCCCTGGCAGCTCCAGTAATGGACCAGGACTCCGCCGTGTTAGGTGCTGCACAAATACAGAGCAAAAGGATTGGTCTTTTGGCTTTGCCGAGCTGGCCTGAAAATACCTGTGAGCAGATATTCATCTCCTCCACTCATCTTACTCAAATGAGAGAGTAACGCTCTCTGCCAGAGGGTACTGGAGGGCAGGCAGTAGCAGGGTCATCTACTTGGTCCCCCCTTCTCAAGGGCAAAGGGGCTCTTTTCATTAAGAGGTGTTCTAACTCTGAAGCTCGTATTCCCAGTTTTTATACCCTGGGGCCCACTTTTCAACTGGTGTAAACCAAATTTCCCAGCCAGACTGAGGCTGGCAGCTGGGGATTTGGCCAGCTCAGCAGTACTCCCTGAGAGCATCAGCCTCAGCAGGGCTCAGTGCTGTGGTGGGACTTCAGCTGCCACTTGGATCTTTATCACAGGTCACATCAAAATACAGTGCACACATGGGGGCCAGTGCTCGTGTTCTCCTCCTTGCCATACTCTGAGTTGATCCAGAACCTGGTAACTATTTTCATGTTTTATTGAGTGGGCTGTGACTCAGGTTCCTACGGGAAGCCCTCACCTTTCCCATTACATGCAGTTGTTACTCACTGGAAGAAAGGCCATGTTAGTTCCAGCCTGCCAAGTTGCTATCTACATCTCACTTAGATGCTGAGTAGAGTTTAAGTAAGGAAGAGATCAGAAATTTCAGGTTCTGAAAGGAGCTTTGCATGCGCTAAGGAAATGAGTTTAATATTGGGCTGCATGTGCTGCAAAAGCAGTGCACATGAGTGAGCGTGTGTCTCTGAGACAGTGGCAGGCTTTAGGAATGGTCATTTACAGAGAAACGCAGGAGCCACACCAACCTTCCCAGGGTAAATCACGAGCTGTACAAACCAGCAGTGGATCCCTATCTCTGGAAAAGGTTCTCCTTAAATGGAAACAGTCCAAGAGATGCATAATTGGTAATGGTCTTCGTGGTGTACAGATTTTCTGGGCCATGTATGGATCACAGAGTCTGCATCAGCCAGCAGCACAAAAATAAAGAGACCTGGACTCAAACAGCCATAGAAATGTAGAATCAGGAGGAGGACACACCTGTACCCTGAGCACCTTAGACTCACCAGCTGGCAGGGCTGCTGAAAGGTTAGATGAACGAGCTCTCGCTATGGCACCTGCATGGCATCCCAGCAGCGAGGGTAAAAGCTTCTGACACCAGTCATGGCACAAGGCAGCCTCATTTATCGCAATGTCCTAGTCAATGAAAAAATCAAAAAAGGAGACTTCTTCCACCCATCTCGGCATGACAGCTAAAAAACTTTGCACAGATTCCTGCATCCTTTTCCAAGCAAAGCTCACTCACTGCCTTTCAATCATACCTCATCCCTGGGCCAGAAGTGGGAAGGTTTCCAACATTTGACCTGATGGCTCCGGTCCGAGGAGAAATCTTACCTTGAATTAATAACTGTGGAGCCAATGGATAGGCAGGCAAAGACAGATATTTGTGTCACCCTAAAAAACTAAGAAAAAGTGCCAGTATGGAACAAGGGCTATAAATATGTGCACAGCTTTTCCACAATTTACTTATCTTCATTTGTAAAATTAAGATAAAATGTAAAACCCTGATTTTAGAGCATGTACATTTACTGGTCCTTAATGTATAGCCCAAACATGCTACATGCACCCACTGGAGCAGTTTAGCTGCTACTGGACTGCAGTTATTTCTTGTAAAAAAAGACAGTTCTTCAGCATTAAAATATTGTCATGAGATGCACATAGCTGGAACGTTCCAAAACATGTAATTTAGTCTTTTTAAGGGAGTTATTTTTAATTCTGTCATGTATTAATGTTTTGGGCTTTCTCACAAGATTCACAGAAGTATGTTATATTAAGGGAAAGGTCTGGTATAAATCACAGTTGTTCAGCCAGCCATCGGTCACATAACAGGAAAAAATGAACACTTCTTTCATTCTTGCATTTGACCCCTCCAACATTGTATTGTCCCTACTAATGAGCTGAACATTTTTGCTGACTTGTTATATGTAGCAAATATAGAAGCAATGAAACCCATCTGTGTAATTTATTCATTGATGGGGACTCAAATCCAAGTGTGTTCTAAGTAGCTCTTGTCTGTGTGCGTGTGTGAGAGAGAATGGCTCATCAACAACAAAAAAAGTATTAAACTTACCTGCTTGAAATATTTATGAATAATCAAAAATACCCTGAATCTCCTTGTGTGCAACCCCACAGCCTTTGCAGAAATTCTTTACTGTTGAGTAAGGGCCACCAGTCTCAGCACTATATTTGTGGTAAGATCACAAAATCATTTTTTAGGGAGATCTCTTGATAATCCATTCAGTTTAAAAAAAAAAAGAAAAGAAAAAATCAAGGAAAGCTGAGAAGCTGAAAAACAAAGCAAACTTAAACATGCTTTATGTCCCCTGATTAGTGCTGAAAAAATACATCGTGATGTTAGTTCTGTGGGTCCCATCTGATTACCACTTTCTGTAAAATAATTTTAACTCGAGGGGAGTCAGAGTTTCTACCCTGAGCTCTTCAAAACACCACTGATTCCAAGTCACCTGTTAAAAATCTGTTTTCCTTTAAGCTCCCCAAGGGCCTATCTCTTCTTTCAGATGCGAAGCAACCTTGTGAAGGAATTGTTTTTAAACAGTTGATTTCAGCCTGTTTAAGTGTCTTTTTTTATACCTCCAGCCACTGTGTATGTTTAGTCCGGGATCCAAGGATTGTACATAGCCTTCCACCCAAACAGTCCTGCCTGGGCGAGCGGGACAGCAGCTCCTTCCATGCTTTATTATGAATGAAGGAGGGAGGCTTATGTGAGCCAGGTTTCTGAAGGGGTGAAGGCCTGCATGTACCTCCCGAACTTTCCGATCACACATCTGCTTTCTGGCCGGGAAGTGCAAAGGCAGAGCTGCGGAACGGTGCTCCCTGACTGAACGGAGATGGAGTTCCCCCAGAAACACTTCTTTCTTGATGAGTGGAAAATTAACAAGCTGACTGGGTCCAAAGTGAGTCCAAGATTGTGCCTCCATTCTGCAGCTTTTTTTTTTTTTTTTTTCCTTTTCCCCCTTGGCTGAGTGCTGGTGGCAACAGATTAACAGGTCACCGGACTGGGTCTGAGAATTGCTGCCAATTACCTCGTCCCTGCTTGTTGCACTACAGTCTAATGGCATCATTTAACATGCACTTCTCTCCCAGCACCCCAGCTGGTGACACCCAATAACAAGTGTGATAGATAGATAAATTTGCCTGTGTACGTCCAGGGGGGAGCGGGCTCATCAGTTCAGGGTAAATGACCTTTCTCCTCTTAGCTTCTTCCCCATGCAGGCAGCATGACCAGGAGCCTGCAAAGGCTGCTTGCTGTGGAGGATGGGGGGGTCAAGCCCCCCGGCCATCAGCCGGGCCGCCGGGGGGATGCGGCCCCGACCCGGTGCCTTCCCTCCCGCACAGGCTGCGAGTCGCTGAGTTTGAGCCTCCTCTGTTCCCCCTCAGACAGCAATTACGGGGAGAAACATCTGAATCAACACAGCATCATTTACTTAAAGAATTGACAGCCCTTCCACTTGAACTGGTTTAAATTAGCCGACGCCACATTCTTTTCCTCCTGTGTGTTTTGTTTTCTGCCTTTTTTTTTCTTTTAAATAGGGATATATAATTGCAGTAATTCACCCAACTGAATGCGAAACAGCCCAGTGGGGGAGCGGGGGAGAGAAAGAAACCGAGGGCACGGCTGGGGCTGGGCAAGGGAGGTGCGCACCCCGGACCCCCGCTCCCCACCTTCCGCGGGAGGCTGCGAGGGGCTCCGCAGGTGCGGAAGGCGTCGGTGCGGTCTCCACCGGGCCGGGGCGGCAGCCCCCGGCCCAGCCCGCGCATCCCCCGGGGAAGGCTGGCGGTGGGCGGACGGGGGGCGGCCGGGTCCCCGCTCCCCCCGCAGCGACGCTTCCCCGGCCGGGCAGAGGCCGGGGGACGGCCGGGACATGGGCAGCGTTTCCCACCCCTGGTTCCTCACGGGGCCTTACCTTCGGGACATGTGCAGATGGAAAAGTGGGGACGTTAAAATCAAATTACACACGTGTATAAAGACAGAGCCCGTCGTTGGCAGCAGGAATGATTAAACGGAGCGGCTCGGGAAACCTCCTGTATGAATATTTCATGTGAAATGATGCGATCCCCCCGAAGGTACAAGAGCCCTGCTTAATTAAACTGGCGTAAACGTTGGCTTTTACTCCTTTTTCATTTAAGTCACAGGGACGAGTGGGGAGCCTGCCCGTGTCCCACCCTTCTACCCGAAAGAGAAGCAGCGGGAGGGGGTTCGGCCGGGGCTGCGGGTCCCGCAGCGCTGGGCGCATTGGCGGGGCCGGTAGCAGGGACCGGGAGCCCGAGGGGGTGCGGGGGCCGATGACCGGGACTCACGGGGGGGACAGAGGAGGGCTGGGACCTGCTCTGCTCCGGCATCTGCCGGCCCCGCGTCCTACCGCCACTCATCTCCATCCCTTCCCCGCGGGCTCCTCAGCAAGCGGGGGGACAAGAGGGGGCTGGCGTTGTTCCTCCCCCGTTTGCTGCCGCCCAGCTCAGGGCCACCTTTCGCCCATCTTTCACCCCCATGCCCAGGGTGGAAAAGAAACCAGAATGGCTCTTCTCAGCACAGCTGCCCGCAAGCTGCGCTTCTGGCCACCGACGGTCGAAGCCGGGGAGGGTCGTTTCGGGGGACTGCGCCCCTTTGCCGGCAGCAGCGTGGCGAGGGGGGCGGCTGGCGGGTCCCCGGCCGGGCACCCGGACCGAGCCGCGGGGAACTTTGATCTGCAGCTGCAGCGGTTTCCATGGCAATGCGCGGGGTGGCAGCGGGAGGGTGGTCCCCGCCACGAAGGAGACGGCTGCCCACCCCGGGCAGCCCCCTGCCTCCCTTCCTGCCCTCCCCAGCCGAGGATCGGGTCCTTGGCCAAGAGAAACACCCACCATGGAAAGGAAAGTGCCCCACCGCCGTGGGGCCGCCCTGCCCGCCCTGCCTGCCCTGCCCGCCCTGCCCTACCTTCCCTGCCTGCCCTGCCCGCCCTGCCCTACTTTCCCTGCCTGCCCTGCCCTCCCTGCCCGCCGCTGCACAGGCGGAACGGCTCCTGCCCGGCCAGGGCTCTCCGCTTTGCATAGAGGGGTTCTTCGGGGGTGGCCTTGGTTTGCTAGGGAAAACCGACAGAACAGACCGACCCCAGCCTCTCAGGACTGCCACAATGGTGGGAAGAAAGAGGATTTCCGAAAGCCCTTGACTCTCCCAAAGGCAAATTGGCGTGAATTTCCCAGCCGGTCCGACGCTGAACTCACGACCCTTCCCTATGCTTCCTCTGACAATGTCCCTGAGACACTTCCATTCTGTCCCACACTGCGACCTTGCCTTCTCTGTCCACACATGACATTTCCTTCTCTTCCTTCCCTCCTTCCCTCCCTCCTTCCTTCCTCTTTCTTCTTTTTCCTTCCTGTTCTCTTTCTCTTTCTTTCTTTCCTTTTTTCTTCTTTTCTTTCTTTCTTGCTTGCTCTGTCCCTCTTTCTCTCCTTCTTCCCTATCTCCATCTCTCTCATTCTTTCGCTCTCTGTTTCTTTTTCTCGTTCTTTTTCTCTCTCTTTCTTCCTTACAGATTTTGGCCAGTGCTTTAGCATCGGTCTGGCTTCATATTATTTTACATTCCCCGGGAATTAAAATAAAATAACGTTATTCTTATTACAAGACCTTTTCACGTTTTATTTGAACAGCCGTCACCCTTCCAAATCCTTTCTTCCTCTTTCGTCCCTTTTCCGTGGCTCTGAGCGGCGACATTTGGAGCCCAGGGGGAAGCAGGTACGGGTCGGGCTCCCAGACCGCTTCAAAAGGGCAACGTGTTTGCCGGGACAAGGAGAGTGAGACAGGAGACAACTCCCTGAAACAGGCTTTATAATCATATTTGGATCCTAAACATCCCGTTAGAGCAAACATCTCCCGTCGACGTGCGCATGCCAAATAAAATAGCCGTGATCGTGTAGATTATAAATGAGATCACAGAAGAGTTTATCTGGGAATATCTCGCTCTCGCAACCCACAAGAATGCACTTTCTTCCCTGCCTCCGATACCAACTTGCTGATCTAGAGATAAAACAACACTGCGGCTGGATTCTCCGGCCTTATGGAGGAAGTCAGGGCTTGGCGCTTTCTGTGAACACAGCAGAACCACAAAAAGGTTGTTCAAATCCTGAGAAAGCTTGGAGTGAGACCCCACAAAACACGGGAATTCGGCAGCTTCTCACTACTCAGAGGTTCGGATCAGCTGCTCTTCCAGACGTTCGGGACTTGACAGATGAGTTTCCACATCTTATCTGAGTTTATTCGGGGCTAGGTCACCAACACTCATTCAGTCAACACTTTCGCTCGGGGGGAGAAATTGTTTTTAATTCCTCCAGCTTTTTTTTTTCTAACTTTTTAAATAAAAAACACAATTATATGGGGGCGGGGCGGGGGGGGATAAAAAAATAGCCCGTGAAGCCGAGCATCGCTGCTCTCTCGGGCTGTCCCTTCCCTGCCTGGGAATCGCTGAGACTTTCCAGAGCTCCATGTGTCAGGCGGGGGAGAGCGGAGTGGGAAAAGAGGGGCCACCAGTTTGTCCTCTCCTTTCGCTTTTTAAAAGGTAATCCCAAGCGAGAGGCTGGCTAAGACCGTGGTTTCCTGGTGGGGCTGTGGGGCGACTTTCTGCCCCCTTTCAAGTCCCCAACGAATGCTTCCAGGCAAGGCGGGAGGCAGGGAGATCCTCCGCTTCCACTTTACAGCCAGGTTGTAAACGCCTCGCGGAGGTTTACTCACACTCAAACGGTTAATTAAGAAAATATTAAGGGTCCAGCTTAAACCAACAAAAGCCAGGCAGCTCCGAGCCGGGCTCCCACTCGCCACACGGCGGCTGCCAGCCCCCCTCCCAGCCCGGGGCCGCCGTCCCCCCGTCCCCTCCCGGAGCTGGGACCGCCCGAGCGCCTGACCTCCTCCTGCCAGCCCTTCCCACCCCGCGCTCCTCTCACGGGGCTGCTCCTCCTCTCCTCCCCTTCCAGGGGGAATCGGCACCCAGCGTCCAAAGCCCTCCCCGCTCCCTCCCTCCCCCCCGCCCCGCACCAAACCCAGCCGAGACCTGATGGTTTTTTGCAGCACCTTCCCCAGAACGGCCAAGCAAACAGCCACCCGCGGGGAGATGCCATCGGATCCGCCTGGAGAGCATCGCGGGGGGGTGGGGGTGGGGGGTGATGTCCCCGCCTCTGCCCGCCCGGTCCCCACCACCCCGAGCGGAGGACCAGGGCGGTTCTACCTGTCCGGGTTTCTTTCCATCTCCCAGGGATGGTGCAACCTTGAGCAAGAGGACTGTGTGCCTGAGAGCTCCTCTGCTTTCCCCAGCGCCTGCCTCTGCCTGCTCCGCGCTATTTAACTGTCCCGAGGGGGTGGGGGGGTGGAAATCGGTCAGGTTTTCCGTCTGTCCAGCCTTAGGGAAGGAAGAAGGATTAACACGGGGGAGGCGGCGTGCGGGTGGAAAAGCATGGACTTTGTTTTAAGACATCAAAAAGGAAAGAGAGAGAAGGATGGACACTACCTTCCAAAACACTTTAGTTAGCTGGTGACAAAAACTCCGGGCATGCACTGAATGCGTAATTACCCCCAACTGAAAATTCCCTATCTAATTTGATATTTGGTGCTCAGCAGAAGCTAGCCTTCGTAAATAATATACAAAGTAAGAAACCTAATCCAGCAGGCTAGAATGTTTAATTCATCATTATGCGAGCTAATTGGAAGGTGATTATATGGTAATTGCTCATTAGTGGTGTATATTTATCGCTGTACCTTATGTCAAGGCCATGGGAATTGTGTAGAGTCTGTTCTCTCATTTCAAGGATCAGTTTCAGAAGCAGGAGCAAAGCGGGCGAGATCAAGTTCTTCCTGACGTCAGGTCCAGCCGTGGGCGATGGAGAGCGGGTCTATAAATGCTCGCCCGGAGCCCCCGCAGCAGCCAAGGCCGCCCGGGCCGTGCGGGGCACAGGGGCAGCGGGCCGAGCGGCCCCGCGGAGGGGAGGAGGCGCATCCCATCCCACCGCATCCCGCCCCATCCCAGCCCGTTTTGCCGGCTCCCGGGCCGGGGAAGCCACCTGCGAGGCCGGCCGGGAGTGGTGCCCGGGAGCCCCAGAGCTGGGGCGGCCGCGGCCCCCTCGGGGAAGAGGGGACCGAGGGGGCTACCGGGGGGGGGGGGGTCGCTCACAGCGGACGGGTCGCCTTCCCTGCAACAGGCGCTAATTGCAAAAGGCCAATTAAAAGCGAGCAAGGGAAGGTGATTAATGGCCCTTTCGCTTTCAAGCGTGGACCAGGGCCCGGACTCCCCCGGCTGAGCGTCCCACCAGGAGCAGGGATGGTGAGGAGAGAGGTTACGGCCGGGGTCAGGAGGTTCTCTAAACTCCCGCTTCCCCCTCGCAGCGGGACCCTTTGGAGGAGTAAATCAGTCGCTGCGTTAGCTCCGAGCAGTTATGAACCGCTGGTGGACACGGGAGCAGGGATTGGGAGAATCCTGTTTATCAGGGAATCCGGTCTGCCCGGAGCTGCTTTGCCTATTTCCTGCGTGGCAGGCAGATGGGCTCCGTGGTAATGAGGGGGGACCGCTAATTTCCGCCAAGCCCTCATAAGTAACAGCGCGATCCATCAAAGGGGATGTAAATAAATAGCGTTTCGAAACACAACAAAGCGAGGACTCCAAAGGCCTCTGGCCTCGTTCAGGTCGAGTGGTGAGGACGGGGGTGCGTGGGTGCGTGTCTGCGCCGGCCTGGGGGTGCAAGGCGCAGGCCGCGGCAGCCGCTGGGAAGCGGCCACGGAGGCGCTTGGAGGCGCCGGCTTTGTTCGAAGGGAAAGGGTTAAAAATCCCAGGCCGGAGGGGCCACATCCCGGGCGCGGAGCTGAGCCGGGAAGGCGCAGCGCCGGGGTGAGCTCAGGATCAGGCCCTCTCCCCCCTCGCCTCGCCGCCGGCGGGGGGGCACCGGCGGGAACCCCCCGTCCTGGGAACCGCTGCTCGGCGGCGACACGTCGGAGCAGGGCCGGCGGGGGCGGGGGGGCAGGTTGCACCGCCCTTGATTGATGGGCAGAGCACAGGGCGGAGGAAGGAGCTGGGCCGTTTTGCGGACACTTGCCAGAGCCCGTATGCGGGGAAGCGCGCACCGCTCCGCGCCCCTGGGCCGCCCCTGTGCAGCGCCGCCGGCGGGCAGGACCGGGGGGCGGCCCCGGGCGGGTGGGGGCGTAGGGGGGGTGTCTCGCCTTGCCCTGCAGCCCCCTGCCCAGCCCGTGGGCCCACCTGGCCAAATCCCCGGCGAGGCGCGGAGATTGCGCGGGGCCGGCCGCCCCCCGGGAGGGCAGCAGGCCGCCGGCCCCCAGATTTCCTTCGAAAGAGCAGTAAAAATCCGCCCGAGACTGCAATTCGCCACCCGAAATACACCCTCCCTCCCCCACCCCCCTCAGTTATTTAATATAAAATATATTTTTAAACACCCGCTCCGATAGCATCTCGCCAATATTTATATTTCCACGTTGCCTGGCATCCACTGTCCCACATTAGACTCTGCCTCTCTCTCCCTCTCTCTAATCCTGCCACTTTAAATAGATGAATTAATAAAGCAAATGAGGGTCTAATAAGCTGACTGTCCTGCCTATTGAGGCAGGGGGAGAGAGACTAGAAAGTGCGCCAAATTTGTTTGCAGTGGATCAAGGCTAGCCGCCTTTGCTTCACTTTCTTTATCTTAATTCCGACTTGAAAAGATATAATTATCTAGTTTGAACAGAGCTGCTATCAAATCCTTCTCTAGGCAAGGCAGGGGAGAGCTGGAGTGGATTGCAGTGTTCTGAGCCGCTTGGTGCAGCCGGAGATAGGGAGTAATGAAGTTGTGGAGTCCTGAGATACAAAGGGCATTAACCTCATTAGCATGAAACCTTTTCTTCTAACCATTGTGGGACCCTTTCAGACTCCTAATCCCCCCTATTTTCAAAGCTTGGTTTGTAATAAAGCTTTTAGGGTTTTTTTTTCAAAGCTAATGGCATTCTCTGAAGATTTTATTGCTGTTACGCTACATAGGACGCTTAATTTTTTCCCCTCTCTCCCTCTCTTCCCTCACGGTGAAGGAAAAAAAAAAAAAAAAAAAGGAAGGGGGAAAAAGTATATGGTTCCTGCAGAAATAAGCCTTTTATCAAGATAGGAAACAATTTCTCGAAAGGCCCAAGTCTGCTGTTCAGCCGCGATGCGTTTAATGTTTGCCCATTTGCATGGGTTTGAAGCAGAGCGCAAGCCAACTTGGGCGAGTTAAGGTGAAATGCGCTCCCTGCTTGGTTTCAAGATCTGCACCATCAGCTGTTCGAGGAGGGGCGAAAGGCAACGAGAAGTTTACCTTGGGAATAGCTCTACTAAATAATTAGCCTAGGTTTAAATGGAAAGGACTGCATTGCGACATGCGTCCTAACCCTGCCTGGGCCTCTCTCATATTTGTAGCACTGGTGAATGGAAAGTCACCGGGATTGTATAAGAAGCAATGTTAAAAAACCCAAGAAGATAGGATATTTTTTTTTTTTAAATTTACATAGTACCCGATAGAGCCAACATGAGCACAGAATGTCTAATCTTAACTTTTCAAGGCAGGATGTTTAACAAAGCTCGTATTTTCGCGATGCATTGTAACTTCGCCTTATCACAGTGTAAAGGGTAGTCAGATTGTCCTAAATTATGTCCAACTAGCCCCCCTGGATCCACGGATTAAGAGATTAAAGGAGACCACTGGGCAATGCCTCCTCTTTCCCCTTCATATTCCTGGTATGATAATTGCCTAAACTGATTTGCACTTTCACAAAAGCTCGCAGGATTCTTTGTAGCTCGAACAGAGCAGACGAGGTTTCTCTATCAATGGAAATAAAACTGATTAATGCAGTCTATCAGGCTAAGGAGCAAATGAAGCATGAAAAAACAACTGTGTACCCCCAGAAAACCAGCTAGTTTCCTCAAGGACCCAGAGCAACTTTTTTTTTTTTTTCCTTCTCCACGTCTTTAATGTCAGAGTTTTACTCTGTGCCCAGGATCGCTCCCTTAGAGCAGCGGGGACAGCAGCAGCTGGGGCGCAGCCTCTGCCCACCCGGACCTGCTCCTCACCGCCGCGACCTGGCGAGGGAATTTAAAAGACGGGGAATAAGAAGAAAAAAAAAAAAAAAAAAGAAAAAAAAAAGAAAAAAAAGAAAAAAAATCCTCTCCCGCTAAATAAAATACATATTTTTGCCAAGGACAATCCCCCTCTGCGGAGCGCCGCTGCTGCGGATCAGTTTCACCTCCCATTTACGCGCCGGTTCGCACTTCAGTTTCTAACCAGGGAAGGGGTTGGCTTTGTTGTTGTTGTTGTTGTTTTAAGGGTATTTATTTACAGCAAGTGGGTCTCTGCGGCTTATTTTTAGAGGTCTGTTTATCAGCCGGTGGATTCATTAAGAAAACGCGCCTATGGCAGCAGGAATGCGCGGCGCGGCCGCAGGAGCGCAGGTTCCGACCGCGGGGGTTCGGCAGCTAAAAACAAGGGGGTGGGGGGGTGGGGGAAACCACCACCGGTTTCCCGGAAATTTGGGGGGAAGAGGAATATATATTACTTAAAAATTTAGGGCATATTGATAAATCTTTATTGACAAAATATTGACAATGACATACTTCTTGGAAGTATATAGTGTGTTAGAATTCTAACAAATTAAACACAAAACACAAAAATATTTACATTCTGGTATAGGACACATGAAGGAAACATTTGTCACTTTTTTTAGTAGCTCTATGATCTCGGAATATTATAAGGTCAGTGCTTGAAAATTGCCCCAATGAAAATGGCCATTAAAAAAAAAAATGAAAAAAAATCAATCTGCGATTTTAAGTCCCTTTTCTCTGGATCCTCCCAGGTTGGGAGGTGTCCCCACCGCCAAACCTGGTCGCTGGGTTTGCGGTTTATTTATCTTAAAAAATAATCGTCATCCGGTTTTGCAATGGGGATGCAACTGGGGGGGGGGGGGGATTAATTTCATTAGAATTTTTTTTTTGGCAGCAAAAGTTATGACCGGCCCCAACCTTCCCCCCTCCCCCCCCTCCGCTTTCCCTCCCATCCCTCCCCTGCCCCACCGTGTTTGTCCATCCGGAAGGAACACTATGCTTTGTTACTGCTACTTCATTTAGCTTTCACAAACACTTTGACGCCAGAAGTTATCATAAAATGTTTACAGACTGCACATTTCTCGTAAAATAAAATTAAAAAGCACACAGAACCTGTCTTAAAGGGAAAAAAATTACAATTCATTTCTGTCTTTAGGAACCGGGGTAATTTTTTTCCATTTTTTTCTTTTTTTTTTCCTTTTTTTTTTTTCTTTTTTTGCCCAGACGGCTTTACACATGCAATTCAAGTTTCTGAAACAGGTGTGGGTTTTGGCTGCTTATGGAAATTTTTCTTTCAAAGACGGAAAAAACTGTGAAGTGCAAAATGTCCTGTAGGGTGGTAATTTTTCTGGTTTGGTTGGGGGGTTTTTGTTTCTTTTTTTTCCTTTCTTTTTAAGATTTTTTCAATATTTTTTTTTATTATTTTTTGACGTTATGCTTTTAAAAGTGGACTGCGAGAAACGGAATACCTGTCAATCACCTCGTCCCGGTGTTTTGGCTTTGATTGACAGATCCCCCCTTGCCAGAGCGGTGCCGGCAGTGCCACAGTTCGGACCTCTCGCGGTCTCGCCCTCGCTCGCTCCCAGCTGCCCTTCCAGGCGGGATTCGCCGTTTTGATGAAAGATCTTCGTGTCCCTTCCCTGCACCGCCACCCCGGGGGGGTGTGAGCCTTTAACACTTTCTGTTGGTGAGGTGCCTGGCTTTGAAAAATCCAAAGGTGCCAGTTTTTAATCGTCCGACGTGACGTCGATTTCCTCTGGACTGGCTTGTTTGGTGGCGATTCTCCACCGGTTAATGTGATGAGTCCCTTTTTTCTTCTGTTGTGAGTCTGAACCTTCCTCTTCCAACTTTTGCCGCTTGAACTTTGTCCGTCTGTTCTGAAACCACACTTTTACCTGCGGGAGGAAAGGCACCGGGCGTTAGTTCGACGCCTGCCCGGGCTCTGGGTTCTGCTCGCTCCATGCCCTGCTCTCTCCATGTCTTGCCTGCCCCATGCCCTGCCAATGCCGTGTCCTGCCTGCTCCGTGCCCTGCCCGCGCCGCTACCCAGCCTGGAGGGGTGCAAGAGGAGCCGGGACCCCTGTGCCACCTAAACCCCCCCGGCAAAGGCACAGGCACGCTGACCCACACCCACCAGCTGCCTCCAGAGGATCCACGAGTGTAGGAGTGGGCAGCCGCACCGGTGCGCGTCCGCGGCCCCCGGGCGCGCAGCGGGCAGCGCCGCAGGTGGAAGGCACCGTGCGCGCACCTGGCGCGGGGGCGGGGACCCTCCGCGCACGAGTAGCCCCGCGCAGCGCCCGCCAGGCCCCCCACGCGGGGAAAAGCAAGCGTGGCTGCACGGCGGTGGGCTGTCAGCACGCCGGCCTCGCCGTCCGGGTAGCCGCCGGGGCGGCTCTTGTGACTGGCGAGGTGTCCCGCGGCCTCCAGCGTCGGGAAAGCGAACCGGGGCTGCGGCGGGGACAGCAGGGCCGGCGGCGAGGCGCCCCCCGACCGGCACCCCCTGGCCCGGCCGGCGGGGCAAAGCAGAGCGGGGGCCTCGTCCCTCGGAACGGGGCGGCGGGACGGGGGCGAGGGGCGGCGGGACGAGGTCTTTTCCTCTTGGAAAACCGAATAAGATGAAAGAAAAAGACCCGAAAAGAAAATCGTCCGGCGCTTTCCCGCAGCGTCTCGCCGGGACGCGCCGTCCGGGAGCGATCGTAGTGAGGCGAAACCTGTAAGTGCCATCGTAAATATGCCTCTGAATTTGTTCAGCGCCGAATAAATCTGACTTAACCATCCGGCAGCTGACTTCAGTGCTTTAATTACAGATAGTATTGATCTGAGAGCTATCTCCAGGGCTGGCCACACTCCTTGTAGCGGCCAAAGGTAAACATTTTTTTTTTTTTTGAAGCAGTTTAAACTCTGGTTCTGTCTGAAAGTGCCTGATAAAGGCCCCAGCAAGGGGGGAAAAGGGAACTGGAGCATTTTAATAAGCTGGTTTAACCCGCTTCGCTGCCTCTTCAGAACAGAGACCTGCCTGGCCGGACACACATCTCTGCTGCATTTTCATATTCTCCAAAAGTCCCCCATTAAAAAGCTGAGCGGGGAACAAGGGGTGAGTTTAATTTGCTTTTAGTTTGCTAATTGAAGGGGAGGACGGTTCATTTCTGCACGCTGATCTCCCAAAAGGGAGCTCATTTGTAGGGGACTGGGGGTTTGACATCCGGACAAAAGACCCCAACCAGCTTCGGAATCAAGCAGCACAAAGACCACCTTAAATACAGCTTTCCAGTGGAAATAAGCCTGTGACCGGTCCCTTGTTCGGAGAACCTCATAAAAGTGGCGATCCCTTTTTATTGTTTTGTTAGGGAGACATTTTAAAACAAAAGCTCCAACCTCTTTATTGCTTCCCCCACGAAAAGGAGTTAAAAAAAAAAAAAAAAAAAAGTGTTACAACTTAATCCGCCCAGAGAACGCTGTGTTTACTGGGAACTTTGAACTAGGCTGCGGCTGGGTATTTTGGCTTTTTTTTTTTTTTTTTTTTTTTTTTTTTTTAAGTACAGTGCCACATACTGTAGCAGAGACAATCTCCATCTGGGCCCTCTCTCCACGAGTCTCCTAGAAGGGCACAAAACAAAAGCCCGACACAACAACAAACAACCCCCCAAACCCCAGCCTTTCTTCCGACGAGGAGAAAACCGCGTGAAAAACGCCCTCGCAGCGGGCCCGCCGCCCGTGGGTGCCCGCCGTCGGGGGGCACCCCACGCCCACCCCCGCGCCGCCGCCGCTCCCCGCCGCCCAACGGGTCCCCGGCCTCGGTACCCGCCGAGACCCTCGCCCCGGGACAGCAGGAACAGAAACGTCGCTAATCGTCCCTCCAGATAGACGACCGAAATAAGTCTCCGGTGCGGTTCTGGCCCGCAGCCAGCTAGCGGGGGGCGGGGGGCGGGGGGGGGGGAGGGATTCCTTGTAGTTAATAATTTCTCTGCTTTTATTTTCCATCTTTATGCCCTCCTGAACCGGCTTCTCATATCCCCGCTGCCGGACGCGCGGCTGGAAACGAGTGAAAAATCATCCAAGAAATTCTATCTTTGCTGTAGTGTCCAAAGGGGGGTTCTCCCCTTCGCCTTTTTTTGGGGGGGAGCTTTTTCCCTAACATTCGACTACTTCTTGAGGGTCACACCAGGCCCGCAGAAAAACGTCCAGGACCGCCTTTTCCACTGCAGATGGCAGATGTCGCCGCTGCCGCCCCGCTCGGGCCGGGGCTCTCCGGCGGGACCCGACCAGCCCCGGGCGCTGCGGCTGCCCGCGCCCGGCCGAGGCACCGCGACCCCCGGCACTGGCGCTGGCTCTCACGAACGGGGGAGGATTTTATTACGCCCAGGCGAGGGGGGAACCCTCACTCCGCTCCAGCAGTTCGGGGCTGGAGGCCTAAACACTCCCAGAATTTGTTCATATTTTTCCCCGCATCTCCGGGCCGGCCGGGTGGGTTTTCCCAAGGAGATCCCGGTACTTTCGCTTTCCCGACTGCCCGCTCCCAGCCTCCCCCTTACCTGAGTTTCCGTGAGGCTGAGGCTGTGTGCCAGCTGTTTTCTCTCTGCTCCTACTACATAATGGTTCTTCTCGAAGGCATGTTCCAGTCTCAGTAATTGGGATGGGGAGAAAGCTGTACGGATCCGTTTGGGTTTCCTGGCCAGTGCATTGTGCAATAGGAAGCTCTCCGGGCTGGTTTCATTCCCTGGGCAACAGGGTAAAACAGAGATTAGTAAAACACCTTCCCAAGCGCACTCGAGAAGACTTTTTAGCGCAAGAATTTTTGTTTCACACCATTACCCGCAGGAGAAATCCGACTATAGCTTGTTTTTTAATTTTCAGCGCCTTTTTGTTGTATTTGTTGTATTGAATTTGCCTTTTATAAAGAGGTAGAGGCAACAGAAGGAGAGGACTGGGAGAAATTCAAATACTAAAACATAACCAGGGGAGCACGACGAAAAAAAAATATGGAAAAAACAGCAGAAAAAATAAAAGCAACAGAATTAGCCAGAGCCCGGCTGCGGTGTCTGCGGCTTCACCCCGCAGCTGCCCCCCTTCCCCTGGCCCACCGGCAGCCTCACATCTTCCCTTGTTTGTTGGTTATTCACATCCCCCGGCGCGGGCGGCGGGGCAGCGGCTCGGCGGGGCCCCGGCCGAGCCCCCCCAGCCCCGGCAGCCGGCAGCCCGCTTCCCCGGCCCCCCGCTCCGGCCGGGGCCCTTCTCCCCCCGCTCCGGTTCTGCCGCTGCGCTCCCCGGAGCGGGGGCTGCCGCCGTGCCCCTGCCCGCTGCCCCGGCGGGGAAATAAAAGAAACAAACTTCGGGGAGGACACGGGGCGCCCGGACAGCCGGCCTGGTGCCGAGCGGGGCCGGGGGGGGGGCGGTCGGTGGGTCTCTCCCCCCAGGCTGGCCCTGTGCCGCTTCCCCGGGTGGGTCCTGCCGCGGGGGGAGGCCGCCGAGGGTCTCTCCGTAAGTGCATTAAAAATGGGTGCAGGAGGAGGGTGTGTTTGAAATCAGGCTGTGGCTCAACACCAGGACATTTCCGCCTTTCATCTACCGCTCTTTACCAATCGCCTGATGACTGCGACAAATAATCTGGTAAGCGAAACCTGTAATTTTATTCTGAGAGGGTAATAATCCATTTTGTATCTCTGTTCGCCTGGCTTCGGAGAGAGCGGCTTCTTTTCCAACCCGGGTGCAACGGCTCGGCTGCAGAAGGCCGGGGACACGGATATTGCAGGTGGTTTGGTTTTGTTCGGAATTAATAAATAAAAATACCAGGAAAAAAAAAAGGCAGATGGATCCCTCAGAGAGGATGCTGATTTTTTTTTTTTTAATGTGTGTGTATAAGGAAAGAGGCAGGAGCTGGACCCATTACGGGAAAAATCGGTTCGCCCTTCGGAGAAGACGCTGCCGGTTGCAAAGGGTTAATCGAGGGGGGGGTTATTGATTGTGCGCCATTGGATTTGGTTATTTTCCTTCAAGCCGGTTACTAATCGCTTGGCATTGAGAGCCCTTCCCTGCCCGCACGGACGGAATCGCCCCCTCTGCCCCCAGACCTGGCTCTCCTTCGCAACCCCAGCTCCCCGCGCTGCTCCGGCGCTAGGATTTTATTTCCCCCCCTTTCTCCTTTCTCGGGTTCGTTTCATTTCTCCCCCGTCCCCTCTGACAAGGGCAGAGGCTGGATTTGGGGCGGCGGCGGCGTCTCCCCGCGGCCCCGGCAGCCCGGCGAGCAGCGCCGTCTTCCTGGGGGGAACCTACACCCCGGACCCGCCATTCCCCTCTCTGCGGGGCGGCTTCCTTTGGGGACTCCTCCGTAGCTTTTAAGCCACCGGCACAAAAAATATCCACCTTCCCCCCTGCTTTTAACGGGGGCGAGGAAGCCGCAGAAGTCTCGGCCGGCCTTGCCTTCCCGCCTGCCCCCCTCCGCCTAGGGAAACCAAAACAAACCGGGGAGAGCTGCAAAGCAAACCCAAGCCCGAGCCCCTCGGCTCTGACAGCTCCTCAAGTTCGGCGGCGGGAGGGCAGGGACAAAAGACCCTCGGCCCAGCCTAGCCGAGCCCGCGGCTCCGGGCAGCGGCCGCCCGCGGTCCCCCCGCATCCGCGCCGCGGGGACCGGCCCGGGGCCCGCCGGAGGATGGAGGGGGGGAGCGGAGGGAGAAGAAAAGTTGCACGTACCTTGGAACCTGTGGCCCAGATACCGGTAGCGGTGTATTAGCCAAGGGTAGAAGGTGGAGGGGTCCCTTTGCTGCGAGGCGAAGAGCGGGTGCGTGGAGTGCGAAGCGGGCAGCGGGTGGGCGGCCAGGGCGTGGGGAGGGGGCACGGGATGGACCGGCACGGCCGGGTTAGGCGGGTGGGAGACGGCCTCTGCAAAGACCAAGTCCGGGTTGGAGTAGACCCCCCTGCCAGTGGAGTGGAAGCCGTTGAGAAAAGGGTTCATCGGGCTGGAATTGGCATAGCTGAGCGCCGCCGGCCGGATAGGATCCTCGGAGCGAGACGCGGGCAAGGGGCTGTCTTTGGCCACCAGCGACTCGATGGTGAAACACCGCTTGGGTGTGGGCTGAAACATGCTGCCGCGGCGAGAGTCCCCGACCAAATCTCTGCCTGGCTCTCTCTGGTGCGCGGGAGACGATCCGGGGAAGTTTGCAGCAGGGAGTGACTTGAGGAGGGATAGATACACACATAAATAGACAGGGGCTGGAGGAAAAGGAGGCAGCGGCAGCCAGCGGTACCCAAAAGGGAGACACACACACGCACCACGCACGCACACACACACACACGCACAAAAAAAAGTTGCTGGGAGAAGTTTCCCTCCTGCAAGGAAAAGGCGGTCGCCCCCCCCCGCCCCCCCCCCCTAAGTCCAAAGACAATCCATGGATGTGATCGGCCCCTTCACAAGTTGTGCAAACGATTTGTTAGTTCATGAGCCTAATTAGTGCTGGGATCACATAAACAGCTTCCTCTGAAGCCTGGTAAATGGCTTGATGATTGGTCGCTATTACTCGCCTTGAGGTTGAAGGGGGAGACTCTTTAAAGTGCGTCAGAGGGGAGGCGAGCGCCGGGCAGCGCCATCGGGAGGGATGGAGCCGCGGCGCGGCGCGGATCGGAGTGCGGCGGGAGCGCGCCCGTCAGAGGGGGGGAGCGCGGCGCCCCGCGCAGCCTCGCCCGCGCCGCCGCCGCCCCCGCGCAGCGCCGCGCCCGGCCCCGCTCCGCTCCCTCCGCAGCCGCGCTGCCTCCCTCCCCTGCCGCCGCCGCCCGGCGACCAAGGTAGGGGGACCGGGGCTAGAGCGGGGGGGGGGGGGGGAGCTCAGGGGGGTGCGCGGGGAGGGGGGCGCCGCATCACCTCTCGGGGTCGGTGGAGGGGGAGTTAGAGCTGCTCGGCTGGCGTGACACCCCTCTCCCTGCCACCTCTCGGGTGCTCACAGCCCGGCGAGGTTACCTTGATCAGCCCCGGGGCGTCCGGGAGAGATGCCCCGCTTGGGAAAGGTTTCGTCCCGGTGAGAGAACGGGTCGCCCTCCTCCTCCTCCGAACTTATTTATTCCCCCCTTCGCTGCTCCGCACTCCCCGCACCGCGCGGTGCGGAAAACAAAGCGGAGGGCAGTTGCATTATGCAAAGCTGGGGCACGCCGGGCTCTCGCAGACGGGACAGGGGAGCAAGTCTCCGGTTCCAGGCTTGTCCGTATTTTCGCGATTACCTTTGGGTCCGGGGATGATTTTAGGGCTGAGTTCTCCTCCTCCCATTGGCTGGGGCTGCAGAATAATTATGATCACATCCTAATACTCTTGGCTGGTGCTTACTGTTTATTGGTAGTTAAGGATCTATTATCTATTCATCAGCCTCCCATTTTTGCCAATTACATTCTTCTAAAGTGAAGTACCAGCAGGTATTTTGCACATTTACAATTAATGATAAAAAATCTGGCGTACTTTAAATCTATTACGCCGCTGTGTAATTTATCTTGAAGATGCGGAATTGCTAATGTAAATGAATGTTTCTGTTGAACCAAGGGATGGGAGTGTGTGTGTGTGTCTTAAAACCAGTCTAGCGTTTCTTTCCTTCGTTCCCGGACTTTGTTTTCTGTTTTCTTTCCACTTCATACACAAAGAATCCGTTACTCCGCTGCATTAAAATATGCTAAAAAAAAAAATCGCTGTCTAAACGGTCCTCGCTTCTTTCCAGTAAAGGGCGAGGTGAGCTCTCTTCGCCTTCCTCTCTCCCTCCTGAAAGCGCCTGTTTGCAGCTAGCCAGTATTTTTAACACAACACCAAAGCAGCGGACCCAATATAAGTGACAGGCCGGTGCAGGGCACGCACGGATGCCGGCGTTTGCACGCCTTTGTTCGGGGACGCGTTTTCCGTTGTGCACCCCGCGCTGCGCGTACTTTGTGGAGGGAGAAGTTCACTTTCCGTATGAAATGTAAATCTGTTCTGCAGGCGTTGGGCGGCTGTACGTATAGACATCCATCTCCACACGTGCATACGATTGCAGAGACAAAGTGAGAGAGATGTTTGTACGGCGTAACTCAAGTCTTCCGACAGATTTTGCAGCGAGGTGCCGTTCTCCCAGGTCTCACACGTTTGGGAAAAGCTCTCCTGCCCACAGACACCCGGGCAGACACGGGCGCAGGGCTCCGGCCCCGCTGAGCTGAGCTAGCTGCGGAGGGGAGAGACGGATTTGCCTCCAGCCCCACTCGTGTCCCCCGTGACTCGCTAGTATTTCAACTTCTTAAGCCCCTCGCCCCCTTACCGTGCAACTTTATTCCCCTCAACCGGCGGTAACGCTCTTCTCGCAGAGACCTGGGGTTACTGACATGAGCGAGGCTGAGAAAGTGCCCTAATTACGACGGGGGTCTGATGTGCTGGTTTCGACTGGGGTCTTGGTTCCTGAGCACTGAAAAGGAAAAAAAGCGAAACTTCTCCTAAGAAAAGCCGTGTTCTGCATCTGCGTATTTACACTTCTCCGGGACTGCAGAATGAATCTGAATTGGAAAAACTTCAACTCCTTTTTCCTCCTTTTTTTTTTTTTTTTTTTTTTTTCTCTCCAGACATCCTGACATAATCACAGGGCTCCTTTGAAAACTGCATCAAGTAATTCAGCAGTTGAGGAGGGAGGAATTATGTCCGTGTGGAAAAACCGTCACACGCTTGGAGCGGAGATAACCCTCCAAAACGCTCCATAAATTTTCCTCGACCCTCTTTATCGCCGGGGAAATATCCCCTAGCCTAAAATCCCTTCCCGAAGCGGGGGTCCCGTCGCTCCGGAGCTCAGCGGAGGAGGCTGCACTGCAGCGGGGAGCTCTCCCCTGCCGAGTCCCGCGTCCCCGGGAAGGCGGGTGACCCCGGCCGCAGCAGCTGGGAGGTCCCCGCACCGCACCGAGCCCTGTTCGCTCCCTGTGCTGCACGCAGGCACATGCAGATCTATGTAGATATATGTGTGTGCGTGCGTGGGTACATACAGGCAGAGAAATCGCAAGCAGAGCCTGGGGAGGTCCAGCTCTCTCTGGATTTTGTCAGGGAGACAACAGGCCCGGCACAGGCAGAACAAAAAACAGGGGGACTCGGGATGGGATTTCCCAGGATTTTCTGCTTCCCCCTAAATTTCTGTGTCACTCTCCCACTCGTCGCCGTGGCCGTTTCCTGTGAGCGCCTCCTGCGCAGCCCACGGCCCGTGCGGACCCGGCGCCCGAGCTACCTCGGCCGGGGCTGCTGCACTCCAGCCCGGGCTGCCCCGGGAGCATCTCCCGAAGCTCCTCTCTTGAACTTTTCCTACCCAGCGTCTTGACAGGCTGCTCTCGCTGTCCTCTTGGCGTCTACAAGGAGAAAATCTGGCAGGGGCTCCCTTCCCAGCAATCCCCGATCTGCTCCAAGCGCACTTAGAGGCAGCCTCTCTCGGAGGGAGGGGTGCGCTACATTCGCAGTCAAATTACATGGCTGGCCTCAAAGGCACTAGCTTCGGATTTCCAAACTAATACTCATCTTTTAAAAGCCGAGCCAAGAAGAAAATGCGAGGAAGGCCTCAGATGCGGGAGACCTCGGGGTAAGACGGTTGTTTACGGGCTGATCCAGGCTGAACTTTCGTGGGTGGGGGGATGGCGGCGAGGGAAGTTTCAGCCTCCCCGTAACTTTCTTTTCCAGGCGGGATCCGTCTCCCCATTCTTCCTCCGGTCCCGGGGACCGTACCTACAGCGGGGAGGAGAGGTGGCCCAGGCAGGTCGTGCCTGGCGGGGGGCCGCGTGAGTTAAAGGAGCGGGTGAAATGCCTGATTTAATTCGTTTCTGGACGCCCTAAACCCCAGCCAGTACGTCCGAGCGTGATGCGAGCCCTCCACAGCAGCGCAACCCTCGGCGGGAAGGACGGCAGCCCGGGCCGCAGAGCGCAGCCCTCCGCCGAGCCGGGCCGGGGGGCTCCGGGAGCGCCCGAGGTCCCGCCCCGCCGGGGCACCCCGGGCGGCTCCGCCGAGCAGGTGGATTTCGTCCGAGGTGTGTGTGTGGGGTCGCTGCCGGCCCCGGCTCACCCCAGCACCCGGAGCCCCGCGCGAACAGGGCCTCGCTCCCCACGCAGCCAGGGCTCCCGAGTGGGACGGACGCACGGGGTTGCTGTCCGTGGGCCTCCCCATCGAGGAGCCCTAAAAATCTTCACACACCCTATTTCGGCCCTGCAAAGCCGGGCCAGCGCTGGTGCCACCGGGGCCCATCTCACCGGCGGGCGGGGGCTGCAGCGGCCGCGGGGGACCGGGAAATGGCCTCGCTGCCCGGGTTCCCTCCGCTGGCCCCGGGGAACAGCAATCCGGGACCCTGGCTTTAGTTTTTTTCTTTTCGACGCTAATTCAGAGTATCGTCCTCCCTCGCTCCCGAACCCCCCCGCCTGGCCGCGCACCCCTGGCCGGCTGCCTGCGCTCGGCGCTGCACAAGCCCGGCCCGGCGCTCGCCAGCCGCGGGCAGCCCCGGCTTTGTCTCGGACGTCTATTTTCGTCTCGGGAAGGTCGGACTTGCGGTTCTGAAATGACGTTAGTAACGCGGGACATCAGGAAAAAGAGCAAATCGCCGCGTTTACACACGAAGCCGTAATGTGCACCCGTCCGCGCCAGACTGCGGCTCATTGTAAAGGTCAACGCGTGCGGTGGAAGCGGGAGAAATACCGGAGCTGCGTGCAGGCGCAGCGAGCAGCGCGGTAACGACAGCGCACCTCGCCAGGAGGGAACGCTGGGCCCCGCCGCGCATCCCCGCACACGTCTGCTGCCCGGCGCCCGCCCGGCCCGGTCCCGCCCGCTGCGCGGGGCGCGGTGGCGGCAGCCCCAGCGGGGGCCCAGGCGCGCATCCGCGGGGCGGCAGCGCCCCCTGCCGGCCTCCGGGCAGCCCCCTCCCGCCCCGAGGCCCCGCCGCCGGCAGCGGCTTTGGGCCGGGTCCGGCGGCCGCCCCGGGGCGCGCAGGCAGTTGTCCCTGGGGTCCTGCGCTCGTCAACCCCGAGAAAAAGACGCCAGGAGCCTTATGACCCCTTCATATATATGTACGTATGTATGTACGTATGTATGTATGTATGTATGTATGTATGTATGTATGTATATATAAGCCCATAAGGGCTTTCGAGGTTTCTTTGGAACGGCGCAGAGTGGGCACGCACGCCCCTGCACACTCGTGGACGCACGCACACGTGTCCGCAAACGCACTTTAAATCCTCCCCGGTGCGGTACCGCTGGCACAGAGCTCCTTTTAAGCCCCGCCGTTCTGATACTCCCCAGCAGACGCGTTGCACGTCTAAAAACCGTCGCTGCGGGGAAGCCGCCGTCACAGCTCCCGAAGGACGGATCCAGCCCCTGCCCTTGCTTTCACACCTCGTTCAAATCCGTGGCTTGCTACACGCCACGTACGGCAACTTGTCGCAGTCGTGCGTGGTGCGATATGGCCGAGAGGCGTTTTTAAAGGCGCTGACTTCCCTGCCCGCCCGGCGGGCTGGTTGCCAGCTCGGGGGGACGCGTCCGGCGTGGGGGTCTCCTGGCCTCGGGAGCGCGCCGGGAGCCGGGGTCCCGCACGCCGGGGTCCCGCACGCCAGGGTCCCGCACGCTAGGGTCCCGCACGCCGGGGCGTTCCGGCCCGTTCCCAGCAGCCAGGTGCTAAACTGGCAGATGCACAGGCTTTGCCCGGCACCAGCGACTGGGGAGCCCCTGAAACCCTGGGGTTCTGATCTCTGTTAAAGCCCGGGGCTGCCGCGAGGGCTCTCCCTGGATGAAAACTCGGCCAGACTCAAAAAAAATCCATAGCCAAACCCAAACAAACCCAAACAAAAAAGCCCCAAAACTAAAAGAGAGGCAGAGCTGTAGGCCAGCCAGGGGCTGCAGGTGTCCGGGCTCCGGACATCCCACGGGAAACCGCCCGTCCCATGCGAGCGGGAAGGTGCCCGAGCAGCCACCGACGGGGCCGAGGTCGCGTTTGCGGGGGAAGAGCGTGCGGGGGATGTGCCTGCACCTGGTGCTTATCGCTCTTGGTGGGAGACGGTGCATCCGCAAAGCAGAAACTCATCGTCCGCCATATCAGTCCCCGCTCTCCACCTGGGCTGGACGTTAACTGCTCCGAGTGAGGGACACGGATGGACCCCCGGGGGTGCACAGCATCCGCCGCTCTGCGCGGTGCGGCGCGGAACTCCCTTATCTCACCGGCTCTGGTCTTCTCGTTCCCATCCGACCCCCGGCTACTGTTCCCCATCAGTGCCGGTCCTGTGCAGCGCAGCCCGGCTTTTCTTCCGCAGCCGGCAAGAAGGAGCGGAGCTGCCACCCTGCCTGGGTGCCGGCATGTCCCACACCGCAGCCCCGGCGGGTCCCACACCGCAGCCCCGGCAGATCCCACACAGCAGCCCCGGGGGTCCCACACCGTAGCCCTGGCCGGGGCCGGAGGGGCCCGAGGCACTTCCCGACGGGGGGATCACGTCCGAGGACGGGGCTGTAGTTACAAACTTCGCTAAACTTTCCTCTGGACTGAGCGCACCGCTGTCTGTACGGGGCCGGGGGGGTGTGGGGTAGCAAATTAAAAATCTTCAAAAGCTTTGTTTCTAAGGGAAAATAGGAAATCACACTATTATTTGCCACTAGTTCTGTTCGGCACTTTTCGTTACTACTGGAGTACTTCTAGTTTCTCAGTCAAACATTCAATTTTGTTAATTATTCCTTTTAAACTTGCTTCTAGAGGGCCCGATCCTGCCGTCCCGCCAAAGCACGTTTGCTTTTCATTTCAGGAAGCCTTTCGCTGGGCAACAGGGAGGGTCGTCGCTATTTTCTGTAGGATGGAGGACTTCTAATGTAACAGACCCGTGCTGGCCTCCGGCAGCGGGAAACCCTTGCCCGGCCCTGCAGGGGGAAGTTCCCGAGAAAACACAGAAGCCGGGGGCTGCCGGTGCCTTCTCACCTGGCAGCCATGGACCCGGAGCTTGGGTCAAGCCTGGAGCAAAGTTGGCTCTGCTGGGAGCCAGCTCGCTCTCCTCCCTCTGCTCAATGGCCGATCGGTTTTGTTTTTGCTTTTGGTCGGGGTTTTGTTTGTTTGGTTTTTTTTGGATTTTGTGTGTCTGTTCATTTTCGCCCATCGTTTGGGGAAATTCGAGCTTGCAAAGAGCAGAGGGTTTTTCGGGGGGATTCACTCTGCACCCCTCCATCATCTTCCTCCACCCACCCGAGACATCTATCTCCCGGTGACCTGCATGAGGCAGAAGGAGTTTGCAGTGAAAGAGAGGGAACAACTCTCAATTTTCCAAGCTTCTAAAGTGTAGCGATTCACTATTAGCACGTTACAGTGTAATTTAGGACACTAATTAATATGTATTTAATTTTAAATCATGCCTTTTTTTGTGGACTTGAAGTACATAATTGCTCTCAGTGGCATCTTGGAATAGAAACCTAAGTGTCCTGCTCTGACGCGCAGAACCTCGCTGAATTCCTTCCCCAGCTGATGTGTGTTCCCAAATATTCAGGCTTGCAGGGATGCGTGCACGGTGGAATACGGAGTGTAATAAAACAGAGCTCCTAAAGCAAAATCAGAGGTTTCCGTGGATGTTTCAGGCCCCCGAGGCCCGGGGTGATTTTTTTCTACATGCATAATGTATGTCAAACATATACGTGGGGGCTTTAGCTTAAACTGTGTGTGTGATTCCATCGGGCTATCGCTCCGTTGCGTTGTATTGGATGCTCCCATCCAACAACAGCAGTCAGCCCTAGGGTAGTTCTGAACTAAAGGCGCTTTTACAGTCTTTTTTTCTTTTCTTCTTCTTCTTCTTTCCTAGAAGGGAAAAAATAAGGGAAAACCTTGTTTCGGAGTTTCAGAAAACTTCACCTCGGTGCAGCGCACTGACGAGGGGTTTACCTGGGGCGGAGGTGCCTGCCCTTGCCCGGGTCGCATCGCTGGCCGTGCCCCTCGGGGGGATGTGGCTCGCTCGCGGCTTGTCCGGGTTTTTTCGCCGCAGGAGCAAAAGGGAAAGTCAGGTCGCTGCGGGGAGTCACCGCAGAAGTGCGGCGCCCGCCTGCGCGCACCCTGCTCCGCGGGCACGCAACCGGGTTGCCAGGGGACGTCGACCGCGGTGCTCGGTCGTCCCCTGCGCCGCCGCCAGCCCTCTCCCCAAGCCCCTAGCCACACGGACCCGGGAGCAGGGCCGCGCTGGAGTAGCCGGTGCCAGGGAGCAGGGTACGAGCAGCGAGCGGGGTGGCGGCACCGAGCGCCGGCAACGCCTGCCCGGGCACGGCTTTGCCCCGGGCCGAGGCTCGCCGGGTTCGGGCCGGGGCTGCCGGCGGCAGCGACCCAACGAAAGTCTGAACTCGAGGGATAATTTTCTCCATATGGACAAGCGAGCGCGCACACGGCGGTTGTCTCCGGAACTCGCCTACCTCCAATTGTTTTTCCTTTTCCACAGTTACAGGGGGAACTAAAAAAAAAAAAAAAAGAAAAAAGAAAACAAAAAACCAAACAAACAAAAATTACGGTAAAGAAAGTGGGGTATTTTTGATGGCAGGTTGGAGGAGGCAGCCAGAGCCCCGGGCGGAGCAGGCGACCTGCCTCGCGCCCCGCCGGGGGAAGGCGCACGCCGCGCCGCGCAGCAGCGGCCTCCGGGCGGGGGGCGCGGGGGTCCCGCGGAGGGAGAGCTCCACACAGCTAAAGGCAAAAGGGGCCACGAAAGCAGAGCAGGAGCCGGGACCTCCCTGTAGGAAGGAGTGCGTGAGGCTGCGAGGGGTCTGCTCACACGCAGTGCCGCCGCAGAGCCTGGCTGCTGAAAATCTGCTCTGCAGCTTCCCCGCGCCCCAGCGCAGCGCAGCCCCGCGCAGCGCTGCCCGCAGTCCCTCTCCACACAAGTAGAGCAAAAAGCGGGCAGCCACGCACCGCTGCGGGCAGGGCGGCGGCGAGGCAGCGCGCCCGGGGCCGCCGGGGGGCGGGGGCGGCCGGCGGCGGGGAGAAGGGCCGCCCGGTCTCCGCTTCTCACCTCCCCGGGAGGTCAGCATGGGAGGGTTGTCTCCCCTTTCGCTGTTATTTCAGGAGCTGGGAGCGGGGGAGAAAGAGGAGAAGCTCGCGGAGGTTTTGGGGAAGTCTGCGGCCGGGCCGCGGTGCGGAATTGCGGAGAGGAGCCGAGCCGCTGCTGGGGGCAGCGGAGCGGGGCGCAGCCCGTGACCCTCTCGGGCAGCGGGGACCCTCGCAGTTGGTATCATGTTTTTTTTTTAATTTATCAGTGAAACTAACACAGGTATTTGTAGTCCGCTCCTTCCAGCCCAGCGAACAACTCCACGCGTCAACAGGCGAGGATGTTTATTGAGATGGCAGACGGTACCTCGCGTGGTTCCCCGCTCGTATCACTGCGGGACCGCGTTACTCCACGAAGCGATCTTCCAAAATTAGGGCGGTTCCTCACAAACGAGCAAACCCGAAGTCTTTATTTGTTTGTTCATTTGTTTGTTTGCGAGAGTTGCGCCGTTTGCCTGCTCGCAGTTTAACTGCGCGCTGCTGCAGCGAAGCCAGCTCCCGGCGATCGCCGGGTGACGTTGAGTTAAGGAAATACTACAGGTGTTCCTGCGGTGTTTGGGAATTAATTTTCCTTCCTTCCCCCCCGTCCTCCTTCCCGGAGTTATTTCCTAGCCTACCCAGATAGCTGGGAAAGGGTCCCACATACCCCGGAGCTGTAAATTGAGCGCTGAAATACTTGATCTTACTGATCTTTGGAGAATTAAATCTGGCCTCATTTTACAGGAGGAAGCGAAGTCAATCTCGGAGGTTTTGCGAAGAAAGGCTGTTATTTCCTAGAGGATAGGCGTTTAAGTTGTTAAATATTAGTTTTTAATTACATATTGTTCTTTTAAAAAATAATATTTATACTTAGGTCCGTGCAGGTATTCAATTGAATTTTCGAGCCATCAGCTAATCATTCTTTACACGAGGGATGGAAAATAGCCCATTGTACGAGCACCCGGCTGTGCTTCCCCAGCAGACAGTGCTGGAAGCCTTCGCCGTTGTCCCCCGCGACCCTCCCCGGGGCCGCCGGGCAGCGCCGGGCTTCGCATCTCCCGCGGGCGCGGAGCCGGCGTTGGCGGGGACCCCGGCCCGGGACGTGCACGGCTGCGCGGGGGCTGCGCGGGGGCTGCGCGGGGTTCGCTACAACAAAGCTCAGCAGCGAGGACCCGGAGGGAGCAGGAGAGGCTCCTTAGAGCTAAGCGGAGCAAAGCCACAGAGCTAAAGGGCTAAAGGACAGAAACTGGTAGTAATGAATAAAACCTTCGGTATTAAACGCAGCCGCGACCCCCGCCGGTGACGGACGAACGAGCTGCCTCACGAGGTCCCCGAGGGCAGCCGCGCCCCCTGTCCCCCCCGGGAGCAGGGTCGCTGCCCCTAGCCCCTGCGGGCTCCCTGGGCGCCCGGGCGGGCCCCAGCTCAGCCCCGGCGGGGGGGGTGCGTGGCCCAGTCGCCGTTTACTGCACATGTGGAGGGGGGTCCCTCCGGTGCGAGGGGCCGATCCTGCCCTCCCGTAGCGCCGTCCCCCAGCACCCTCAGCTCTGCTCCTCACAAAGAAACACCACTGACACGTTCTTTTCGGGCAGAACCCATTTGCAAGTACCTTCAACCGCAGGCTTTGTGTCCGCGTCCCCCCCCCGCCCCGTCTGTCCCCCCCGTCGTCTCCCTCGATCTGAGGCTATTCTGCAAAATTGTGCCTTCTTTCTCCCTGCCCGCGGCACCCCTCCCCACCGCCCACCCCCCCGCACCTCGGCTCTCCCTCCCCCCTTCCCCTGGCAGCACACCCCCTCCAGCCTCAGCACCCCTGGCACCGGGCCACTGCTCCCCCACGCAGCCCCCCAGAGTCACGGAGGAGGCCGGGGTCCCTTGCAGCAGTGGGGCTCGGGCCCACGGGCCGCAGGTCTCACTTTGCTGCACTGAGAGGCCCTGGCCAGACAGGTAAACCCTCCAAAACCGGTGGTACAGGCAGTTTGCAGTGGAGCCTCCTGGTTTGGAAGTCATGTTGGCGGGTTTGGAGGGGGTAAGAGACTTATTTTGGTGTGTAAATATTTCTGCTCTCCATAAACTGGCAGAGTGGACCAAAATGAACACATGCGGTTCAGCATCTGTTCAGCTAGATGCGTCTCGCAGAGGAATATTGGCTTTTCACCTCCAGGTCCTAAATGGGAAATAAGAAGGAGGTTGGTGTCCTCTATTCTGTTTGCAATTGCCTATCCCAGGATTAAAGAGATCTCCATTTTACTGGCTGTCTTTCATTTAACCGTTTGGAGACCAGAGATGGAAAATATTTGCTGAGAAGAAAAGAATAGCTGCATGGGATCATTTGTAATGCAGTGTGAAAATATTCTACCAAACCCATTTCTATCCCATTGCAGTTGAAAAAATAGCACAGAGCCGTCAACAGCCCATTCTGCTCTGCTGGACAGCACGGAAAGTTTTAGGCAACTCAATTCCTAATGGGAGACAGCAGCAAACAGGACAATCACGCTTTTGACTAAACTATGTGGCGGTTTTAATTGCTAGAAATGTTAGTAATGGCTAGAATATTACAGCTTTGGTAAATGGGAGGCTTCCCAGGAAGCGTAAACAGTATAGCCTATATGGGCAGAAAGCAACAGAAGCATTAGCTTCGAGTGGCACACTTGGAAGCGCAGAGGAATGAGCACTTGGAAGGCAGTCAGGATAAAAGCAGAGCCATCCAGCGTAGCACGCAGGGTGTGTGCCTGGGAGAAGCAGATCCAGAGACAACTGCTTTTCAAATTGACGCTGACAAAGAAATGAGCATCGCTTATGTTTAAATACCTTTTCATTGCCGCTGCTAACCACGGGTGGAACATTTCCTATAAAAATACGTTTCGTCAAGCAGGAACCGAGGTGGCCACCCTCGAGTCGCCCCCAGCGCCTTGGGGTTTAGTGCTGGTGGAGGAAAGCGCTGCTCCTGGGGCGGGGGGCAGATCCCCCAGAGGCTGGGGGCAGCTCCCCCAGCCCCGGGTGCCCTGGGCTGCTCCTGCCCCCGCGCTCCCCGGCGCGGGGGGCTGCGGCGGCCGGACAGTGCCCACTTGTGGCTGGCCTCGTCGGGAGCACGAGATGCAACAAGTCCCTGCAGGGAGGCCAGCCAGAGGGCTCGTGCAAAATACAGTGCTGAATCTTGCTTGCTTTGGCCCCCCCGAAACGGACAGGGAGGGAGGAAGAAGGGAATTACGGGCACCTGCATATCCACTCTGCATCAGAGCTGCACTTGAACGTCCAGGATCCTGGAGGAACCCCAGCTCTCCTGAATCCCATCGCTACACTGTTCACGGCAGCCATGTACACTTCAACAGAACTCTGATACTCTGGCATCTAAAAGCCTTCCTGGAGGAGCGTTTGGTTATGGATTATTCATTTGCCTTGCCATAACATTTAGCAGACCCTGTCAAGGATTAAGGCTCAGTTATGCCAGGCTCCTCTTAAGTGCACAGTTGACAACCCCTGGCGCAGGGGTCTAAGAGAGCAGAGTAAGTGTCTGTGTCTTGAATAAAGCAAGAAGAGAAAGTGCCAAAACTACAGGAAGCAATAGGTGAGAAATGGTGAAGCCAAGGACAAAATGACACTCCTAACTGCTGCGTACTGACTATTATGACCTGTTTTCTGCTTTGGCTAATGTAAGCGGTAAAATGTCTCTTAGAGTGCAATCTTAAACCTTAGTGCATGATGATCTAATGATCGCATTTAGCTTTCAAATAGTGTTTCTCATCTTGTGCTTTTCTACAGTCTTAAAAAGTGTATCACCATGCAGTGCTATACATTATTTGGTATAGAGGCAGAACCATCAAGAGTGTCAGAAAGCAAATCCCAGGACAAGCTGCAGAAGCAGGATGTGCAGTCACAGTGGAGGTGTCTCGCGTACGCAATTTAGGAATTACATTGCAATACTTAGTCTCTGAGCTACTGCGTCACTATGAACAATGCTTCATTAATACTTCCTATAGAAAACCTCCTTCCATACTTAGAACAATTAAATAGTTAGTAAGTCATCAAAAAATGGCCATGTGAGCTTGGAGGAGGGAGCTGACTACCAGATTCCTTTTCCGACAACAATGCCATATAACCTGTACCTGCGGTCAAAATGAAGGAAGAAAACGGAGGCTTCAGAGGGATTCAATCACATCAGATTTATTTTTCCTGATTTTTCCAACTCTTTTAATAGACACTGATCCCTCATCTATTATCCTTCGATTGGAGAGGCTCAGACAAGGCGTAAGGAACTATAGCTCTAGCTACAGATTCCTACTTACCCTTCATCAAAACCTGCCAGTAGCCAGGGAAGCTTGCTGAAAAGAATGGGAAAGTTAAAGTGCTTGCAGATACACATCTGCTCACACGTAGCCTTCCTTTTCAGCCGTGTCAGACTGGAGACTGCACCTGAACCAGCGACGAACTCCACCTTCAGCTCCAAGCACCTTTCTTGCCGTCAGACATGTTCTGGAGAAGATGCAGACTGCCATTGTTTCTGAGCAAACTATTCCCTTAAGGCTGTCTGTCGGGCAACTTTCCTGAGCCAAAAACATGTTCTGCAATTTAGATCAGAAACATTAGCAACTACCAAACAAAAACATGCAACACACGCAGGCAGCCAAAATAGAAACCGGTCAGGCCTCTGCTATGCAAATACTTTCAGTTAGGTAAAGCAGTGCTACTCTACCTTCAAAAAGTTCATTAAAAGGTTCCCTGGAGCTGTGTTTTTTACCCACAGCAGTCAGCTTTCAGGCCACTCACCACGCAACCTGCCAGAGATCATCGAGCGCCAGCTGGACCCTTTGGCATTACCGTTTGCACGGCTGTTGTGCTAGGCAAGCAGACTCAGCGGCAAGAGACAAACACAGAACAAAAGGATGGTCCCTGCCCCAGAGCACTTCCAGTATTAAGATAAAATGCAAAAAACAGAGTGGGGAAAAAATAAAAAGGGAAAGAAAACAGCAGGTGGAGACAGGGAAGGGAAAAGAAAGGATGAGACAGGACCGATTAGTGTGATACTGAGCAGCCTCAGCACAACAGCTGCTATCTGGCATCAAATTCTTTGCATAAGTGATGGCTGGATGGGGCCCATCGGGAACTTGCCAGCACATTTTACCACATGAGCCATACGTTCTATGTCACAACTGCCAAAAGCGCTTTGGGGTTGTAAGGATGGTTTGTGGTTGTGGCTTGGCAAAAAGTATAAGGAGGCAAGAGCGTGTGTCTTTCAACTGTACTGATATGCCAAGAATAAAGAAAAAAAAAATTAGCAAGGCTCTCAAGCCCAGTCCCTGTGACACTATCATGAAAAGAAATGTTTATTTATAACAAGAGAGCAAATTTGTGAATCACAAAACCTAACTGGCAGCCTCAAGTGGTTTGGAAGAATCAGTCTGAAAGCCTTTCCCCCCTCCCCGCTGTATTCAAGCTGCAGTTGCAGGCTAAGGCGCCCACACAGCGCTCTGCAAGCTGGAGCTCTGAAGGGAGGTTGCGAGCAGTGTTTGGGAGCTCCTGCGTCCTGCAAGGAACTGCCAGATGTTGACAGGAGGTTGTCACACAGTCAGGGTAGGAGCTGAGCTATCCTGTTCGTTTTTTTCTTTTCTTTTTTTTTTTTTTTCTTGCATCTATCTGGCATGACATACACCTCAGTTTGGAAACCTTGACCCATATTAGGTTACACTTCTTGTTAAAAAATCATTCATGTCAGTTTGAAAACCACATCCTTCAAAACATAATGTACTTTAACATTCTTTTCCTCACCCCCCACCCCATGGCCTCTAATTTAGTAAGGTTTTAAGAGCATCATGTGCTTGAACTCTGAGCTGCTCCCAGGCATCTAAAAAAGTAATTGGAGTATTTAGGCTTTAAATGGATTCTCTTTTCAATCTAAATGGTATCACACATCAGAGATGTCAGTATGAGTGGTTGAAGAGAGATTAGAAATTCTCCTAAACAGTCTGGTAATTAAATCATCTGTACATCCACATATTTGGTTGAAGAAGCTCTGACTGCCCGAGGCCCCATCTCCTTCATGCTCCCACCACCTCAGAGCATGTGCTATAAAAAATCCATCCTGCCTGAAGGCACTGGGTGTTTGCCCCACTATTGGCTGTTCATTTGGGATTTCTCAGGACCTCTCCCTGAAGGAATACTGCTTTCTCAGTGGAGACTCCTGAGCCCAGGCCAAGGCAGTTATTTTGGTCCCTGGCTCCAGCCACTAGCTGATGGAATTAGACACTAAAAAACCTTCAGGATTTATGTCTTCATCTTTTTATTCCTCACTTAAAATACCTAGTGCCTATCAACCATTGCAAATAGGAATATGGTAAGTAATGGCTAAATTCTGCTCCAAGTTCAGACCCGAGAGGGGTTGTTATAACTAAGCCATATCAGTTATTTATCTTTTTTGTTTCTTTTTCTAAGCTCACAAGATTTTATTTTCTCTGAATAGAGGTGTAAACAACAGCAGGAATGGCCCTGCCTCACATGGGGTGATGGCTGGTGCCACTGCACAAAGTGGCTGAGGATGCACTTGCACTCTGCCCCTCAGGTGTCCCCCTGCCACTGGACAGGTTATCACTGGAAGGGGATTACAGTCAGCATCAGACCGCTCAGTATCCCAGTGGTACCCTGCATGTACCCTCTCTGGAAAGTCTAACCTTTCAATATTTACATAGCAAAGATATTAAAATAAAATCAAACCTTCATTTTTCTGCTTGCCTAATCCTAGACCCACATATTGATCTTAAAACAATGCACACTTAAAGTAGACTTTGTTGATTATGAGTAGCTCAAATGATCACTCTTTAATGTTCTTAACAATCAGCTTTGTTTTTTTCTTTACTTTGCTTACAGAGGAGCTGCTGCACATATGTTCTCATTTTCCACTAGTGTAGCTAAATTTGGAGAGCTGTGTGCAGGCTCATTCCTGATACAGAAACAGATATAGGCCCTTTTCCTACTCCTTTCCTTCCAAAACATATCACAGATATGAAGAGGTCAACAACTTAGAAGGCAATGAGAAAGTTTTCCTACACTATCGTTGTACTCAGTAACATGGAAATGGCAACAGCAGTTCTTTTGCTAACTGCACCCTTCTTGTTACAGCAATTGCCACAATAACTCAGAAATACACACGCCCAGTTATGCCAAGAGATAATAAGATTTTAAAGACACCAGCACTGAACCTAATCATATCAACTAACCCTTAGCAAACATTTTGCCTTAAAAACCTGACAGGATTCCTCTACTTTGCCACTATGCTTGTGGGGTCCCCCTTCTGAGCATGCTGGAATGAAATGTTAATCCTAAACAATGACATCTCCTGGGTGGATATTACATTCTGCAAGATCTGTTTCTTTATGCTTGGGAAGGAGTTTGGTGACTCACACCAGCCCAGTAACTGAAGGTAACTATGCAATATACACAGTGACTCCAGCAGGTTCCCCAAGGGCACTCGTCCCACACCCTCTGCCACGAGTCACGAAGCAGCCATGTGCTGCTCACCAGATTTCAGATATTTCATGTAAAATACCGAGCCTCACAGATAGCATGTCTTAGCCACCTGGGCTTGGGGCATGCTCATCATCAAGGGAGAAAATCCCTGCACCTTCAGTGCAGTTTAAAAATTGCATCAATGTTTTTTATACATTCCCCTCCCCAGTCCTGAGCTAATAGCACCGAAGTAGTCATGCCCAATGCCTCCAAGAGCCGAGCAATGGGGCACGACAAACTGTCTCTCTCTTGAGCGTCTGCAGCCTTGACATTTGCTGTTTTATTTGGGCTTTCTGAAAATGCTCTTCAATGAACTGAATTACTTTCAGTTGTAAATCTAAGATGGAAAAATGCAGTATTAGGCATATCTGGCTCTCCACCCCTCAAGTAATAGCCATATGCACATTCCTTCCCCTTGCCAATCTCTGTTTGCTCATGACTCTGCTGGATTTGAAGTGAAGGACCTTGCATATGGTAGCAGCACTCCACTGGTCACATTTCAAGGCAGCTGCAGATTTCTAAATGAAATACAATGTGGAAGTCCTTAAAACAAACAGAGACACTTGGACTTGTAAGTACAGAAGTGTCTGAGATTCACTAAATATACACAACTGCTCATTCTTTGTGCTTCCGAAGCTTGCTGGAGGAAGCAGGGCTTGTCATTTAGTAGAGTAATTATAATGATTCATTATTATGATTATTAATTATAATCGTATAATCACAGTAATGATTAATAATTATAGTCATTACTATTTACATTAGAAGAGATCCTAGAGGCCCCAGTCAGAATAGTGGGCCCCATTGTGCTTCATACGGTAAAGACAGATGGTTAGGGGCACCCCAATGACATGGGGACCGTGGTCAAGGACCCAGAACCTCCAGATCCGAGCACTGCCTTTGCTTAATGCAATATGCATTTTGTGGCAGGGCACCACGCAGGGTGTGCATGGAGGTATGCAGTCCTTTCAGGAACGGGGTGTCAAAAGGCGGACGGTACCTTGGGGAATGCCAATGGGACAACAACAGGGGAAACACAAAGTGACGGTTACAGTGTAGACAAAGGACCTGCAGCTGCAGTGTCAGCAAAAATACTGTCTGCTCCTATGGATCTCCTGGTGCTTGGGCGAGACGGGATGCAAGATGGGATACTGTGACAAGCACTGCCTGACTCCAGCGGCTTCCAGCTCTCAGGCTATTCGTGCCCGGTCAGCTCGTGCAGATATCATTCTCTAGGTGCTTCCCTGCCCTGACTTGCGAGGGACTTACCCCCTTCTCCCCTCTCTTCTCCAGCACCAGTCCCCTCCATCTACGTGATTTAAACTCGGGGCTCTGAGATGTAAAAATACCACCCATGCTTGCGTAAATGCTCATTATGTAATACCACAGCTTCTACCAAGTGGGGGACAAGAGTCTCTCCTGCCTGCAGAGCATTACCTGCAGTAATAGCTGAGCGTGCGACCCTTGGCAGCATGCTTCAGTCACTCCTGGAGTTTGCTCTCTGCAGCAGTTTAACACAGTGCGTGCTAATGCAACAGTCTAATGTTGCTCAGAAGCATCCTGAAGACAAGGCACTGCCGAAACTACTGGGCCTAATCATAAGTGTAAAGATAAGTGCGTGTAAACTTTTGCAGGCTACAGCCCTCGGCCTTTTGTTCTGCCTATATGCAAATTGTTGCTTTCTTGCCACCTCCTTGTATGTGTTTGGCTTTGAAGATGCAAAAGGTTCTGCATTCAGTCCTGTGATTTCTCTGTTCTTCTCCAGTCTGCTCCCAAACTAAAATTTCTCTATTCTTCTGGTCTAGTCCCACATTGCTTGGTTAACCAGTGAAAGCTATTTGGGTTATTCTATTTAGAAACTACAGGAAAGATTCAACTACTGAGTTGTGAGCCAGCCTAACTTAATGAGCTTAAAAGGTGTCTATACTAGCTCCAGTGGTAGAAACAATTAACAAAGTCCTTTTGTAAAATGGGTGAAAATCCATTACTTCAAACATCCAGGGAATATAAAAAATAGCGATACCTTATACATCTGCCCCCCAACTCCCCCAAACAGGGGAAGCAGAGGTGATAATCTTGTTATTATCAAACACTGAAAAGTCGACATCTTATTGCACAGGCACATCTGCTGCAAACTTCATTAGGAAACTTAATGAAAGTCTATTTGGCATGTACTCTGTAACACGATGCAAAAGAGAAGAATGAGTGGCCCTGGAGGTACATTGGTTGTGTCAGTAACTCAGGGAAGGGGCCTGGCTGGTGCTCGGGTGCAGATGTTCTCCTTTCTGCAGGACAGTGGTGGATCGTGTCATGTGATGCGATTCTTCAGGTGGTTATTTTGATCTTAATAAGCTCAACGGTATTCTCAATAAAAACTCCCATGGAAAGAAAATCTGAGGCTGGAAAATGAAGTTCGGAAATGACAAAGTTAAGTTTTCTTATGATCCAGTCCCTGATTACGTGATCACTTATGTATGTTGAACAGGGAGTGAGGCGGAGTTGGATACTCCAAGTGAGTGAGTTATGGTGGAGCCTTGTCTGATTCACTACAAAGGTTGGATGGTATGCTATGAGACATGTGGTCGCACAGCAAACAATGAGCATAAAAATAAAAACTGAACAGCTGCCTCAGTTGCTAAGCACGTCCATCTTGTACATTGAGCAAGCCTGGGTTCCTGCAGGGGGGAAAAAAGCATCTGATCGTGTTAGCTATATATATATATATATACTGCATACAGATACATCAATATCGGATGCTTTATAAGGCTGGGATGTGTCCTGGACTCCAGACAGATATAAGAATAAAAGACATCTTAGAGAATATTGCATTTTTGGCAACATGTGTTGGCTCAAAGGAATTGTAAAGGAAGTAAATTAAATACTACTAAGAATGTATATATTTATAGCACTTTTCATACAAAGATCCCAAAACACCTCTCAAAAAAATGAAGCTTCACAGCGTTGCTGTGATCTAAATATCAAGCATCGTTTTTTTCTAATGTGCAAAGTGAATCAGAAAAAGACGAGGTAATTTAACGAGAACATCAAGAGCAAGAATGTTTGAATTTTAGGCTTACGTTTTAACTCTTAGATGAACTGACTTCTCTGAAAACATCCAGGGAAACTATTGATTTTCATGCTTCCTTGCCCTTCTCCAGCAATCCAGCACAGTGCTCAGGCATATGGTTAACTTAAGGCCATTGATTGTAGGCCTATGTTTCTGAAAAACTTTTTGGCATGAAGTGCATACAGTTTTGAGCAAAAAAAGTAGGTTTAAAAGAGTATCAGTCATTTTACCAACTGTGCCTAGAATTTCCTGGACGTTATGAATGTTCAGCTGAATCTCCAGTGTCAGATTGCATTAAAAGACTGTCCTCATAAAGGAACATTCCAAATTTCCATTATCTTTGCCAGTTTCCAACTATTTGACGTTTATTTGAGCTATTGTGCAAAGTTTTCTGTTGAGTCAGATCATTCAGGACTAGTTGCTGAGACCACAGAGTGTCAGCAGAACATAATTCATCTGCAGCTAACGGCAGCACAGTTTATCGGATAGGTAATGCTTCTTCATGCTGAGATATGCCACTAGGAAATTTGATGGGTTTTTTTTTTTCCCCCTATTAAAACAGGAATTAAGAATTCTGTTGCCCCTTTGGCTGTTTGTTGGATCTCTTTAGGAGGAGAAATCCCTGTAGCGCCTTCCTGGGGTGAGAAGAGGGAGGGAAAAGCAATATGTTGATTTTAAAGGATGCCTCCAGCACGCTGTTTTCCATATCGTCCGTGCTGCCTCAAGTCTTTGTTGGCTTTTGGCTGATTTAGCTTTATCGTTCTACTTCCTACATGTACACACACACCTGCTCGACCTCTGCCTTTTCAGTCTATTCCCCAGCCTGCACAAAGTGCTCATACCAAGCTCTTTACCTTCATAATAGAAGAAATGTTTACCAAGATTATGCCTTGCTTTTGTAGTATGAACTACAGTTGATAAAACTTCCCTGTTGCACAGTGAGACCAGGTCTTTGAGCCCACATAGGCTTTATGTGAAAACAACTCGCCCATAAAGGTAAAGCAAGATTTATTTTTTTTTTTGTGAACTGTTCTCAAAAGTAAGTATGCATGGAGCTCTAATTAGCTTTTACCTCTGTAGATGGGACATCTTGGCTTCAAGATAGAGCTTGCATTGACTTAATTGTTAGATCTTAAGCTATGCAAGGCTGTGCTTTTGTAGTACCTAGCAGCGCTGGAACCAAACTGAAGTTCCTCAGCAAGACCTCAATGCAAATAATGAATGAAACTACATAAGAGGACACCGAGTGACTCATTTTAAGCCACAAGATGTTTGGGCTTCAGATAAAGAAAGATATGTGGGATATAATCTACTGTTGAGTTTTAACACAATTCCTGTTAACTCTGAGCTAGACAGAGCCAGAACAATAGCAGGCTATAGATTTTGTTTCCATCCCTGACATTTTCTAAGCACTGCAAGACTAAAACATTTTGAAGGTTATACCCAGTGTCCTGTGGAACGAATGACAAATATCAACTCTTACACTCTTGCAAGATCTGAGCAGGAATAAGACAACTCTATAGACTGAGGCAAGTTTATTATTACAAATACCTTATTAAATCTAAATGGTAATGGCATTCCAATTAGCTCATTGTTAGGAATCTTTCATGTTTGACTTTCATTTAGACTGATTACGGGAATAATGCAGACCCTGTATAAGTAATTGGCACTAAATAAAAGCGTTTGAGCTGCAAAAACCCTCCTAGAGGCTGCGGTCTTTAAAAAAAAAAATAAATAAAAGCTTCCTATCTTTCCCAGCTCATGAGCTCTCTCTGTTCACCATAATAATGAGACAACCCATTGAGTCTCCTGTGGGCCTGGTGGTATCAGAGCTCCCTTTTTACCTACCCCTCTCTTCTCAGGAGCTGTAGGGGGGCTCCTTCTCTTTTACTCGCCACCATCCTATTCTCTGCTCCCTTCATCGCAAGCCTTGGCACTGTTTTATTGATCCTACTCAACTGTGGATTCTTTCACACTCAGATCACAGGCTAGCCTCCGTCTCTCCCACACCCTCCTCCTCCTCCTCCTCCTCCGCCCCCTCCTCCTAACAGCCCTGCCGGTCTCTCCAGACGAGCATCTGGGAACATGTCTTTCTGTGTCCTGACTCCCTGCCCCTTGCAGAGAAAAGGTGTTTTCTTTTGCAGCAGAGCCTCCACAAGCCTGACAGAGGCTTTTGGTGACTCCTCACAGTGGGCTCCTGCTTGCCTTCTTCAGAGGGGAGGATATGGGAAAGGACTTCTTCAAGACTTTGCGGCAACCTGGGAACGAGGTTCTCCTTTCTTCCCCTGGTGGTAGGAGGTCCAGAGAAAGAGCACCCACCATGGAGTCCCTTTTGCCATGCAGAGGGCTGGAGCACAGCCCTGGGATTGCTTTTCCAGGCTGGCAAGTCCTGGTTTCCCTCCATGGGTTAAGTTCCAGTTAAGCAAGGGTGCACTGAGACTGGAGGACCTGGCTTAAAACTGGGAGAGGGCTGAGGAGGAAACATCCCATTGAGAAAGACACTGGTTTCAGGGAAAGGCATCCAAAACTATTGCCTGGAGCCCCAGCTCATTAGGTTAAGAGAAGGAGCAGCACAAGATATTTTTTTAGAAAAGAGAAGGCCACAAGCATTCATCTCTGCCAGACCTCCCTTCCTCCTTTTCCGACTAATCTGGTGCCAGCCCTGTCCTGTTTCTGGGCACAGAGTCTACAGTAAAATGTGCAATGTAGGGAAGTTCTCCTGCTCTGCGCTGGGTATGCACCTAGGCACAGCCTGCTCTGTGCCAGGACCAGACACAAACCTACACCTTCTGCCCTTCCCACCCCACTGCGGTGGGAAGGAACCCAGCAGGTGGGCAGTGGGGACCTGAGACGTACTCCAGCCACTTCCCCGCCACCGGGATCAAGCTGAGAGCAGCGCTCTGGATCACAGCTTCCTGGCAGTGTAGACACAGCATGTGTTAGCCGTATGACGGCGCGCCAGGAAAGGTCTCTCTGGTGTGGGAAAGGGAAGGGCCAGCAGTTCCTACTTAGGAACTATTTGGCTTCTGCAGGGCTCTGGAGGGTGAGCTAGAAACGGCATGTAAGCCGCAGCAGGGTTTTGGAAAAAGCTGGGGAAGTAGATGGTAACAGCAGGCAGCTGCAGAATAGCAGGCAACCAAAAGCTGGGACCAAGCTGCCTGAAAGCTGGGCTAGGATCGGTCCTGCTGTTCTGAGAGGAGAACGGTGGCACCCATGGCACAAAAGTGCTGGGCTAATTGGGCAGTGGAACAGGGCAGAAAGGTTGCAAAATTCCCATCCTTGGAGGTTCTCAAGACTCAGATGAACAAAGCCCTGAGCATCCTGGTCTGAATTCAGTGTTGACCCTACTCTGAGTAGGAGCTTAGATTGGAGATCCCCAGAGGTCCCTTCTGACAGTAATTGTACAACTGAATATGAGTTGGGAACAGCTATTTTGCTCTCTCCATTTGGTGAAAGTACCTTTTATTTCTGACAGCACTGACTGAAGAATCTCTTCCATTACTGGAACTGTGCGGTGTTCAGAGAAACCTGCCCATGGGGGAGGGTATTGTCCCTGGGGTACTGGTGGTCCCCATGCTCACTGGACAGCCAGCCTGCAAACCTGTAGATCAGCTTGGTGATCCTTTGTATCTGATCTCCTGCAGGGCCTCTGTAGGGTTGGGGACCATGAGCATGCTGGTAGCCATAGCCTTCAGTCCTTCCTCCCTCCCTCCCTCCCTCCCTCCCTCCCTCCTTCCCTCCCTCCCTTCCTTCCTTCCTCCCTCCCTCCCTCGCTTCCTTCCTTCCTTCCTTCCTTCCTTCCTTCCTTCCTCCCTCCCTCCCTCCCCCCCTTCCTTCCTTCCTTCCTCCCTCCCTCCCTCCCTCCCTTCCTTCCTTCCTTCCTTCCTTCCTCCCTGCCTCCCTGCCTCCCTGCCTCCTTCCCTTCCTTCCTTCCTCTTGCCTGTTAAGGGCTGGTGGGTGACTCTTCTGACGAAATTATGGAAAGATTTCCATGGATTTTCATAGGTGGGTCAGGACTTTCAAGTCTCTCTGAGCAGTGATGCTTGGTGGACTCTTCATATTGGCTGCATCATGATCTGGTATGAAAATCAATAGTGTTTTACAACATTTGATCTAGCGTAACCTGGTATCACAGTCTTGTTAGGAATTAGTTGCCTTCAAAAAAAATGAATGCAAATAATGAAATAACTGGCCCAAAAACCTGTGACAGGTGAAATAATGACAGGCTATGGGCACATAGCTAAGCACATGCTTAATTACTTTTCTGGAATGAATATGGGTACTTTCTTGAACTGAAATTCAAAATTGCTCCATAGCTGAAACATACAAAGAGACCTGTACAAGAGAGCCTGTATTGTGCGAATGAGAAATACTCCCATGGATGGCTAAGTTTTAAATTAACTCTGATTTTTATGGGACTCTTTGAACCAGAAACCACGACAGAACTTTTAATACTAAGCTGGCAGTAATTTAGGCATTGCTGTATTGTCAGGCATATTTATCCTGCCTTTGTATTTGTAACTGCTCTATATTTACTTGTCACATTAAAATAAGCAAGAATTCACTTTTGCATGTTTGAGCCATTCTGATGAGGTATGTACAGATAAGAGCCTTGCTATCTGTCTGCAGTAATAAAGATGAAAAGTCTGCTGACATGCCAAACAAGCTGTAAACTAGGTCGTTTAACAAAGTTTGGTTTAGTGCTTAAAATTGCTGTGTCGTCACTGTAAATTAGGAACTTCAGGTGAAACCTTGGATGTGTCGAAGTCATCTGCAACAACGGATCCGGAGGCAGTAACTGGCTTAATAGCTACAAAATTCTTCTGAATAACCCTACTTACACTTCTGTCTAGAAGGTTAACCAGAAAGGAAATTATGCAGAGTAAATTTTCTCTGTTTAAAACCCGTAAGCCTTACAAATTATATTTACATTTAATTAAAAAGTAGACACATTAGCCATTTTTTTCTGCACTTTTTTTTCAGATTCTGCACTGGTTCAGAATTTCTCTGTAAGATGTTTAATAATAATCTTTTTATAAATAATAAGATAGTTAGACAGGGTTGCCTTTAACCCCAAGTCTTGATTTGTAAGTTTAATAAGTTTCCACACATATTATTAAGAATTTGGGGAGAAAAAAAAAGAAAGAAAAAAAAGGAAAAAAAAAGCAGAGAGAACAAAGAATCCAGGTGCATTAATAATACTCAGGAGTGATACTTTTCCACCCTCAGAGCTGGATGAACTCCCTGTGTAGCCCTTGAAATTTACCCTTCTTATCTGTTTCAGAATTAAATCATTTCCTTATCTCAACTGTATAACCATACTGCACTCTTTATCACAGATTATATGCTCTGTCAACATCCTAAAAGTTATAGCCAGAATGATTAGTGATTTTGGTATCTGGATTTTGACATGAGGCTCCTCAGAGAGAGCTGGATTTGGGTTGTGATTTCTTTGTTTATTTCATGCTTTCTGCTAAGAAGCATATTTCATTGTGGGAGAAAAATAATCAGAAGCTGCTGAATGGTAGATTCTCAAAGCTGACATGGATTTCAAGCACTGGTCAGCCACCAAGACAGCTCTGTCCTCTGCGTGCACCAGCATTGCCCCATGGTATCTGGGGGAGCTCCAGGAAAGGACACATGAAACAAATCCCAAGGAGACCTTTTAAGGTTAGGAACAAAACCTTGTTCATGGGTGAAAGCAGCCCACCAGGACAATGCTGTCCCAAAGCCTTGCATTGTTAAATTAGCAGCATCTGAACCAAATTAAGCCTTTTTGGGACCAAGGTAATAAAGCATGGAGGACATGAATGTATTGCTCATAACAAGCAAGTTCAAATGAGAAAGATGGGATAATCAGGCCAGGGGGAGGTGAGAAAGGGAATTCTGATGATTATAGTTATTTGGAAATCCAGTGGAGGGAGGATCCCTATGGCTGAAAAACATTTCCACACCTAGAATTTGTGGAGGATGAGGTTTTGGTGGTGACTAGTTCTTTGATGTCTTTTCCTTTCCCCGCCTTTATCTAAGCTTCACTGGAGCCTCAACCAGCAGCTTGCTCCCAGGCAAGGTTAATTCCTAGATGCTGCAAGGAGCTATCAGCCAACTTCTTAAAACACTGTTTAATTAGCAGTGATATTACATTTTCAGAATGGAAGCAAGTACACAAAGGGCTGGATTTATGAATTACAGTAACAGAGGATAATCTAGAGAGACAACAAGATGTATTAACGCAGTGCCCAGACATGCCCATGTATTGTGCTTAAAGCTGTCCCAGTGATGACTGTATATGTGGGATAGCTGACTAAAGGCTCACATAGCAGAAAACAAAATAAAGGAAATAGAAGAAAGGAAAGAGAAGTGAAGAGGAAGGAAAAACTAAGATTTAATTCCCAAGCCACTACGCTACCTGCAAGTCTTCCACTGGAGACGCAGTTAGACAGGAGGTTTGCCTGTGTGTGGTGTGTTGCAATAGCACAAAGAAATACACATCATACTCAAAGGTCAGGAGCCTGTACTGGTAGCATGTACGTATTTAACAATACATAGTTCCCAGGTGAAAGTAATTTACCATAAAGTCAAATTTAATTCTGGGTGGTTTTCTCTTTTTCTTTATTTCTTTTTCTTTTCTTTTTTTCTTTTTTTAACTCCAGTGTTTTAAAAAAGTCTAATTAGCCAAGTACTATGAAAATTATTTTCTCCTGCACCAGCAGACCCCATTTTTAAATATCAAGTTTAGAGAAACACATCCAGTAACAATCCTAGGTCCCTGTACCCAGCTTCCACTTGAAAAAGCCAGACCAGTTCAGAGTAAAGAGCCACTGGGAAAAACAAAACAAGTCTGAGCAGTTTGTGTATGAAAGACATAGCTGAATGGCTTGAGCAGCTTCAGGTTCTCAGCTTCTTCAACACTGAGGTTCCTGAAGTCAGTGGTGAAAGGAACTGAAAAGCATGACGGACTCATCAGATCTTTCTTTGCGTAAATCACAGGAAGGCCAGACAACTGTGGAGATTTGACCATTAAGTCAAGTAAGGGTATTTGGATAAGTTAGAATGGGTGTTAGTTGTTAGTAAGCTAGGCACAAATTAAGCTACTATTAACCAGAAAACCCAACCTATGTGATGAGCAGTATTTTAAAACAAAATAGATCTTCAACATACCCTGATGAGTGTTGCTCAGGTTTCTGCCCTTTTCTTAGAAGAGCAAACATTGCATTATTGTGTTTTAGAAATTCTTACTGCTTTGTTCCAAAAACACCCTGAAAAAATTCACCCATTTTCTTCTCTTCTCATTTGCAGCTTGAAGGTCCATCTATGTTTTCCACAGCAAGTTACGAAACCGGTACTAGCCTTATCCTCTTTCCATCTGGAAAGGGTGGTTTTGTCCAAGATATTCAAAGGGGAGTGAGCCACTTGAGTATCTTTAGGGATGCATTCCAACCGACTCATGAAAAGTTCAGCAGAGGAAGAGGCAGCACATGCTAGGTATGAGTGATGGAGAACTTCCCATGGGATTGTCCCAGGGCTGATGTTAGTGGTGATGAAAATACAATTGGATGAGTCACAGCTTGTAAGGAATATCCAGATCCTCAGAGGTACCTAACTCTTTTGGGCCCAGATCCTTGGACCAGTACGGCTATATAATCCCCTTTGATTGCAGAGAGGTTAAGCACTTTAACAACCTTCGTGAAGGATTTGAGAAGCCAGCAGAGACCTCAGAATCCAACCTCTACAAAACAAAATGAGTGACTTTAGGATAGCCCAGAAGAGAGGAAGGAGGAATGGTAAGGGATCATCAAGTACAAATAACCAAGCAGAGCACCAGGCTTGCCAAGGTCCCACTGTACGACTTGCTGAAGTCAATGAGAGATCCTTCACGATTTCAGCAGATCAGCCCTGGTGCTTTACCTTCAGCTGAGCGGGCCTGCCTCCTGCCTCTTCCCAGGGTGAATGGAAAGCAGTCCAGAGACTTTAAGGCAAATTCATCCTTTGATTTAAATGAGGTTTGGCCAGGCTCAGGCTGGCCCAAAGTGAGCCTCTGGTTAGATCAGCAGTTCTAAGTAACTTAGCCTGTGTCAAAGTGCAAATGACATCTCCATCTGCCATGTGCAAACCCTGCAACAGTAAAGATGTCATTAGATACTCCACATCTGAGGCAGACTGCTCTTGCCAAGCCCAGCCCCCGTGGAATTTGGCATCACTTATAAAGATTAATTTATTAGTATTTATTATCATTACTATTTAATATTATTCTCCAAATTGCAGGCAGGGGAGTTGAGGTTGTGGGTAACCTGCAGACAAATTAAATTTCAAGAAGAGCAAACTTCTGGACTTCTAGAGCTGTTCCTCTTTGCTTAGCACAGAGTGTTCCTGCCTGGCTGAGCAATACGTGGAGCTAGGGTGACAGCCTGTGGCAAAACAGAAGAATTTCAATATCTTAATCCTTTTGATTTCCACTTGCTTTTGATCTTTCCTCCACTCCCTGCTTGTCAGACCAGACAGAGGTGGTAACATTGTGGTTGCTACCATCACCCCCAGTTTGAAGGATGAGAAACTGCCATCCTTTCTCCCTCTTTTTTCTCCCTACTCTTCTTCATCGGTGCTTTCAGGTGCTGAATTAACTAACAGCCCATTTAACATAACCCATTTGGCTGCACAACCTGAAGGAGATATTCTTGTGTGCACCTTTGCTACTGTCACTCCAGTGGGATGGCTGGTTGGCTCCTTTTGACTCTCAAAGAGCGGAGCAATGGAGCAGCCTAAATCTTGGTTCTGCATGTTTTCATGTTTTGCTTCTGGCCTGTTCCTCCTCCTGTGACGTGGGCCCTGTTAGAGCTCTCTCATGTTGAGGTCTTACAGTTGGCAGGGCAAACCCCAGCTACCTCAAGAGCAAGCCAGCAACCTCTGCACTTCTAATAATGCTTCAGGCATTTTTCATTCCCAGAATTCTGGGTCAGGGCTTTCTTCTGCTGCTGCTTCTTTCTCCTTAGTGGTAGAGTTAAAAAAAATAAATCTATATTCTTTCTATGCTTTGCCCAAATTAATCAAATAAATTTTCTTTAAAGTGACACTAAATGAGTCACAGATGGTATTGCCCTTTTACAGGTTGCAGAAATCACCCATTACAGTTCTTTTAATTTATCAGTAAGGGAAAATAAGATGGCCTCTTGCTCCCCTTGCAATATTAATCAGAAACAGTCTATTTGGAGTTTAATTTACCCCAAATATGTATTGATAGTTGCAATGAGGAATACGTGACCTCTTTGAGACTCACCAGTGGATGGAAGGTGGATAGATTAGAAACCACCTTTAATAAAAAAGAGTGTTATATTGAGTATGTTTGGTAGTGTATTTAAGCATATGGTTTCCATATCAGGGGCTAAGATGGCAAACACATGCTTTACCTTCTGACAGACCTTTCTTGTACTCATCACTCCTTGCAAAGAGAAAGCTGTGAGAGTTTTTATTTTATTTTGATTTATTTTATTTATTTTACAAGACTGGTTATATGGAAGAGCCGAAGAAATTTCACAAGGAATGTGAAGCTTGTGTCTCATTTGCTTATTTTTTTCCTGCTCGTACAAAGGGAGGAGATGGAATTTGTCCGTAGGTTTAGCCCGGCTCCCTCCACTCCCGGTGGGATCCCTCGGGAGGGGATCAAGCTGCCACCGCCAAGGAGCAGTGAAGGTGTGCGGTGGACCCCCGCAATGCCGGGTGGCCGAGCTGGGCTCCCCATGGCACCCTGCGGGTTGATCCCTGTGGCTGGATCCCATCGCCTTCGCCCAACACCTCCCGGCAGGAACATCCCCCATGGGCCCTGCTCCGCGCCAGGGGGCTGGGGGCGGCAGGGCAGCCATTGTGGGGCAGGCAGGCCTTGGCCTGTGGGTCGCAGTGCTCTCCAGAGAGGGGCTGCCTTGCTCCGCCAGTGATAAATCTAGTGGTCCCCTTGCTTTTTCGTCACTTGCCTAATCCTGTGCCCTTCTTTTCATGTGCGGTAATTGCTAACAGCTGCTCCCGCAGCCCCAGCCGTGTGGAGTTTGCAAAGGCAGAACAATGGCAACAGCTGTTTCATTTCGCCTCGGGCCAGCGCTTCCTGTTCAGTCTGCATCTGCCCTTCTGTGTCCAATTTATGTTCCTGGGCTGTTTTTTTTTTTTTTTATCCGCCCCCCCCCCCCCCCCCCCCCCCCCCGACCCCACTATACGTTGAGGAAGGATTTGGAGGAGTGCACGCTCCAGCCGGCCCCAGCGGGACCCTCTGCCCACCCCTGGGCTGCGCGGAGGGGAGAGGGGCAAGGGGAGGTGGGGGATGCCCTGCCTCTGCAAATGAAAATAATAACAAATGTGGGGGGAAAAAACCCAAAATACCCTGACGTAATGTAAATGAGCAGTAAAGGCTGGGCTGTGATGCAAGGCTCATGGCCCCAGAGCACATATGTCCCTGTGGGGTAGCCAAGGTCTGGCCAGGACTGCCCCTGGCTCTGCAGCCCCCAGACAGCACAGCCTGCCATGGTGCTGGCCTTACGAGGTGCTGTTAAGCCCTCCCACCCAACCTCCAGGCTCCTCACCCTTCAATTCCCCAGTCCCACAACAACCACCACCCGGGCAAAGGGAGGCAGGTGGGCTCAGCCCTTCCAGGGGGAAGGAGAGCTGGTTTCAGGCTGGATCCCGCAAGTGTTCAGGGCCAGGATTGGGCCCTGTTAGGCTGTAGGCTTGTTTAAAGCTCTGGATTGGTCCAGGATGTTTCTTTTGAGTCAGGTTCATACTCAGAATCTGGAGGATCAGCCCTTCATACTTCACCTTTTAACATGAATTCTTCCTTCCTCCTCTCTTTTCTTTTTCCCTTGAGAAAGTGGCTGCATTCTTTCCTGTGTTAATTGTATCTTTCTGGATTGGATAAGGCATATCTCATTAGAGGGGGAGAGAGATTTAATGTGAACTTCAAGCTGCCTTCTCCACGCTGCAGAATAGAAATCCCTAATCAGCACAGTATATATTTTGTATAATTGCTCCTTGACATTCCCCCTTTCCTTGCTAATTAAAGTGAAAGAAAACGGTGGTGAAATGTTCCAGTGTGTTTTTCTAGGACAAGAAAAACTAAAGCCCTCCTTTGTTTATAAATACGGGACATTTTAATGGTCCAGAGAATCAGCTGTTTTCACAGGCACGCTGCTGAAATTTATTATTATTTTTCTTTCAAGCCAGGCAATGAGCACATCTGCAGTTGTGGATCAGCTCTGCAGCAGTGAGAACAGCCACAGAGCGGTGGAGGTCACCCAGCTCCCCCCAGCCTGTCCCGGGGCTGGGACAGGTGATGCTGTGCACCTGGTGGGAAGCACCAAAAGGGCTGCCACCTCCTGCACTATGCCAGAGCCTCAGACCAGGATAGTTTAGAGTAAAACACTCAGTTTCATGTAGTTAAATACTTTTTTTCTTTCAAGAGTAAAAATTAAAACAATAAGAAGTGAGTAAAGTGTAAACAGTAGCATGGATCTGTAGCTGCTGCTGATTATTTCTAGTGTTCTGGAAATTATATGATGATTTTTCCCAGTTTTGCTCTAGCAGAACGGGATTGTTCCCTCCTCTCTTCAGGTTTGTGTTTGGAAGGTTGAACAGTTCATCCACACACAGACACACAGACACACAGACACACAGACACACACCCCCTCCCTTCCTGGGATCCAGGCATGGAGATGGCCTGGCTACTCTTCTTCCCACCACCTGAACGGTCAGTCCCCATGTGCCTCCCCCACAGGAGCTCTTGCAGCCCACGAGGACCTGTACCACCTCCGGAGCAGACCCTCACCTGGGAAGCAGCAGCTGAGCTGTCCTGGAAACCCTGGCACCACACTGGGGCCTGGAGCAGCTACAGAGCTTGTCCAGCTCCTGCTCCCCTATTGCTGAAACAGGAAAAGAAAAATGAGTCTCTGATGCATTGACGGAGTGGGGAAGCCTCCTCTAGAAGGTCTTTCCTAGCATGTCCTGCTCTGATTTCTCTTTCTTTAGGTTTTCCATAGGGAGGGTGAGCCTGATCCGTTATGCAGGGACTGAGCGGCCCCCTGGGGTGCTCTCTGCCAACCAAAGGAAGACTGAAGTTGCTGCTGGCTCTAGATTTTATCCAGGGTGTCCTGGGATGGATATTGAATTTCTTTTTTATAAAGCTCTGAGAGTCAAAAGGTGGGAGGGAATGACAACATTACCCTCATTATTTTTTGTATTTAGGAAACTCTGAGCTTTGGAAACTGCTGTAATGGTCACAGCAACAAGAAAAATAGAGAAAATACTTGCAGATACAAGTAAGTCCAAAACCAGAGGGACAACAAAAAAAAAGAAGGTCCTGAATGTATGATTTCTTTTAAAATCTTGCCATTATTTAAGCCAGACTTTTGATTTTAAGTAGGCAGTTCTTGATTTCTAGAACTAAAATCACTGCAGCTGTTACAGTGGTGGCATTGACTGCCCTTCTCTACCCTCAGCACATGAAGTTTGTGGTAATATTTTATCTGGGTAGGAAGGCGTCCGAAGGATTTTGAGAGCAATCACTCCACAGGAATGGCTTGGACATATGTGCAAAGTGCCACACACCTCAAGAAAGGCAGTACCTGCTTGTCACTAGCAGTTAAGGATAGCTTGCTGAAAGACTGCCAGCAATTTCTTCTTAGGGGAGACGGCATTACATACATTGAATTAGTGTCTATATACAGTGTCTGTGTGTGTGTATTTCTAATGTGTATTTATTGCTGATTCCTGGTGTTTATTTGGGGAAGGCTAGGTGGCACTGAATAGCTATTGCTATGTTGACTCTCACTTGTCGTGTTCCTTGTTTATGTGAAATGCTCACACTATCTGGGACACGATCATGTCCTCTGCTACTGCAGATATGAAACCTCCTGAGTCCTACCCAAGCCACATGCGGTGGGGAATGGGACAAGGGAGACAATGCTCTGTCTTGCCCTGTTCAGCCCCATGGCATCTGTGCTTCAGGTCTTGGTACTCCGGGCATCCAGAGTGTGGTTCTGGGTGATACTGTGTGATACTGCTCACCTGCTTCTCAGATCCACCAGGGATTTCCCTACTTACGGTAGTAAGATGCTCATGCTCCCTGTAAGCCCCCACAATTGCAGTGGAGGACTGGGCAGATGCCTCCAAGGAGGTTAATGCCATCGTGGTGAACAAAGTGTGTCACACGGTAATGTGGAGTTGCAGACCACCTGCAGGTCCTCTGAGACCTGGGGATTATTCCCACAGTTTCAGGAACTCTGCCCATAAGAGGTTCATGCCCTCCTCATGAGGCAAGTATACTCTGTTCTAGAGTGTGAGCATCCTGTATTTTTTACTTATTAATAACAACAATATTCTGCAAGTTTTTATGATTTGTTCTCAAGGTGGTACTAAACCCAGCTTTTTCTTTCCCTCCCCTGAAGCCCTTTTTTAAAGAGGCATTTTTATTTTTCACCCTGCAGCTAGTCTTGCATGAGGGGGCAGGAAGATCTGTGTCACCTGCATGTCCTAGCCTCATTCCCCTACTTGCTGACCATAGGGCTGATTTTGTCTCTGGTACAGTTTTGTTTCTGCTGGACAATTACAGCCATTTGGATCCCAGGAGGTCATCTAAGCCCAAGAGTGCTGCAGCCCTGATCTCACAGGCAGCCCTGTGTCACCTGGGATGCATTTCTGTCCATCACACAGTCCCCATTCGGGATGAATTCCTCTTGAAGCAGAGAAAATCCTGAAGGTCCTGGTTCTGCTCTTTGCCACAGGCTACCATCTACTCCTCTCCTCCAAAATCATCAGAATATCTGAAATACCAGCTACTCTACTTATTTGGTCTTTTATTCCTATGAGAAGGTTCTTGCCAGGGAAGATGCTACCAGGGAACCCCTACCCATTCTCTGGATGGGATCCTGCATCGTGATGCTAACGTGGTATCTTTTTCAGCCAAGTGAGAATTACTTTAAGTGTCTTCTATCACACAAAAAAAGAGATTAAAATGTGCCCTTTTTGCTAAGGAAAGCACATTGTAATATGCATTTTGTGTGGCCCTGATTTGAGAGGTACTTAGGGTATTATTTCATGTTGATGTGTTCATGGGCCACACACAGTCAGAGGGCTGCAGCACAAGTCTCTGCTTCCTGCCCTGTTGATGATGTCCACCCCAGGCTGCAGGACCACCCTCCCTCCAGCATGCCCAGTTGGAGGTGCTGGTCCCAGCAGCCCAGCGCTGAGCTGCCAGGCCACGCCACCTTGTTTGATCACACCTTTGTTGCAATGACATCAGATCACATCATTACCCTCTGGAAAAGATCCAGAAGGGTATTCAAAGCTGCTGATCACACAAGGCAGCCAGAGTAACTAGTTGCTGACAGATTTATAGGTTTTAGTCCGATTAAAATGCTGTTTATTGCCTTTAGAAGGGGCCTGTTTGTTTCTAATTTTAGAAGTAAGTTTGGGAAATGACTAGCTTGGCAGCAAATTGTGAGTATGGGACCTGAAATTTTCCACTAGTGCTATTGTTACTATTAATTCATAAGTATTATTAATAAGTATTTGGCCTCAGACATCTTTCTGCCACAGCAGGGCAGGAATTCAGGACACCACCCAAACAACAACAACAAAATGAATTTGCTGTGCAAGGGCTCAGCTTTGCTCCTCTCACTCCAAATTGCATCTGCTTTGACCAGGACTGGATTAGTCTCCAGTTTTTCCAGATGCAGCCTATTGTTTTCCACCATTTCTCTGCTCTTCGTCTCAGCTTTACCATTAGCACGGCAGTAGCCATCACTCAGCAAATACCCTGTGCCAGTTAGTGATAAAAACAACTAAATACATGCGCGTTTACATACCTATATATTCATAGGGCATAGGAAGGAGGTGAGCATCTGCAGGTGACCTCCAAGGGAGTTCTCGAAGGCGATGCGCCAGCTCAGGAGCAGCTGAGGCTGATTTGGTATGTGCCATTGGTATTCGGATCTGTTGCTCCTTGTCGCCCTCATGATCTCTTGTGATTGCTCAAATTTATGCATTTATTTATTCATGTTAAAGAGGGGGGGAAATTTTGAGGAAAAGTGCAGTGGTGTAAATGATCACATCTATCTCTGGCTAGCAGTGAAGGGGACCTTGGATGAATAAGAAGTGCAGAAATAAATCTTGTTTGAGCGATGAAACCAGAGCTGGAATTGGGACTTCTGAGTTCTGTTCATAAGCTGGTGCAGTTTTGTTGTGTGACTGTGGGAGAGCCACGTCAGCTTTTCTACTACCTAGAAAACCTGGAATACAAAGTCACTGTAAAACTTGGCTATGTATTTGTGAAGTACTTTGAGAGCCTCTGGTGAAAGGTACTGGATAGCTGCAATATTCCCTGCGGCTTATAAAAATATCCATTGATCACAATTTACCAAAGGCAATGACAGTAGGTTTTAAACGGGGGGAGACTCAACCAAAGCACGGGATTCTCACATTTCCGGGTCCTGGAGAGGTCCACATGCTGAACAGAGACCCAAAGCTGGTGTCTTTGCAGAAGGCAGAATGAAGACCACAAACTTTCGTGTGAACCTTGAAGTCTTGAGAAGGCAGTGGCTTGACCCCACCTCCTGCCTGGTTGCTCTTAATCTCCTGCAGGAATGTGACATTCCAGAAAAGCTCTTCTCGGGGCGACAGTGGAGAGCACTACCAAAGCCCAGTGAGCTGTACCTTTCCTTCCTCTACCCCAAATAATCCGTGATAATCCTTTAGCTGGGGGCTGCAGGCATAGAAAAAAGAAAAGATAAAAGGGAGCCTGAATCAACGCTGACTTCTGTGGTAGCTAAGGCTTTAAAAATGCCTAAAGATCACTTTGATTGCACATTGTTTGGGCCATGTGCCATCCTTTTATTAATTGTACAGGAGAGCTCACTGACATTCTGTTGAAAATATCTATTTCTTTTGGCCAAATCCAGGTATTTTTTTTAGCAGAAAACAAAAAATATTTTAGCTGAAATTAATTTTTTCCCGAAAGTGATTTCTCCCTGCCAAAGCAAGTAGAGGAAAGCAGGTATTTTCTGAGAAGCTTTTGAGTTCAATAAAATATACATTTTTGCTAAAATATATTTCAAGGCAATGTTTTCCCTGTAGCTAATTTTTTGGTTGTGCCTAGTGTACAGTAGTAGCTCCTTAGGAACCTCTCTGCTGTAAACAGGATTATTACTGAAAACAGAAGAGTGTGAGGATGCCAGAAGGCGAAAATGTAATCTCACCATTTTCTTTTTATCCTAGCCAGGTCACTTCAATGGGCTAATAGCCAAGAAGGTTTAAATATTAATGGATCCTGCACAGACCATACCGGATGGAAAGGATCTGAGCTGGGCAAAAAGCTCTTTGTTGAAAGTTGTACTTTTAAGTAAAATCTTTTCAGAAGGGTAGAGCGTCAGGCGTAGGAGCATCTCACGCTTTGGACACATTTTTGTGGAACTTCAAAAGAAAAGTTGTAAATTCTTACTTATGGTGTATATTCCTTCTAGCATGCTGTCAAACTTCCTTTTCCAATGAGGTTTGGTCCTGTGGGTCAGTGGATCCTCCTGGCAAGCTGGTGAAATGCCCTCTATGCTATCAAGGGAAATGCCTTCAGGTCAGTGCTTGCAGAGAGGTGACTGCCTCTGCCCTCCCTCCAGGCTGGGGGCTGATTTTAGACAAGGTCTTTCGGGACCTACCACGGGTTGCTACTTCAGATGGGCAGGATGCAGAAATAGCTATTATGGCAGAATGAGGACTGCTACAGTGACATGAGAACGCCACGCAGCAGCCCTGGCATGCCAGCCTTGGTAAACTTGGGTGTTTTATAGATTTATGGATGCTGACAGTCAATCTGAGGAATGAATCCCTTAACATTCCCAAGCCAACTGCATTACTTGATGGAATTACTATTTTTGTATTAACTGGATGAATATTAACACTCACAAATGTATTCCTACATAATTGTTGATATATGATATTATACAAATAATAAATATGTTGAAGGAGATTTCAAGCCAGCATGTGGGCTCTGCTACTGACTCCCTCTGTACTCTTGGGTGAATCTCTTACTTTCAGTACCTCTTACTTCCCTCTGGTGAGTTATTGCTTGTACAGCCCTGCACACAAATTAAGATGATGATCCATGAGGGCAGGTGTCTTTGGGATTTCAGTGCAAGAGTCCTGTAGACATTTGACTGGAGCTCAATGGGAAAAATGTTCCTGTGCATTGGAAGGAATAACACGTGGGCATGTGAATAGATATGCTAGTTGCCGTCCTGTTTTATTGTGGTGTCCCTGACACACCTCAGTGCCCTCTTGACAGCATGGGAAACCAAGAGGCGAAGCAGTGAGGCCCCATTTTCCCAGAGCAGAGGAAAGAACTTCTGCTACAGCAGCAGGAATTCACAGTCCAACAGGAGGATGGTGGTTAGGCTCAGTAGGTAACGGGAGCCTATTTTCAGATCAGCTGATGCCAATAGTCCATTGCCAATGGGGCTTTGGGGAGAATCCCCTCTTCTGGGCATGGCATTAATGCCCAGAAATGACCAAACCTCTGTCATGCTCAAGGTGGACCAGGATGGGTTCTGTTTCCCAGACACATTCCTGACATGGAATAAGGTCCCAGACTGAATCCCTTTGTAATAGCCGGGGGACAAAAGTGTTCCCAGAGGCTGCTAGCACACTGAGCCATTGGAGTAAAGACCTTCTAAGTAAAATCCAAGCTCCTTTTCTGGCACAAAAGTTGTGGAACTGAAAACACAAAAGAGTTCCACCTCATAGAAGTCATTTAAATGTGCAGTTGATACCCCTGAGCCTTGCTGGACATACTTTTAACACGACACAAACTCTGCCAACAGGCAATTGTGGATACAGAACTTCCCCTGTCAAAACCAAATCTGGATTAAAAACTAGTTCTTGTGTCAAATGCTTAGGAACACTGCTGATCCAAGTCTCTCCACAGCCCTCAGGAAGCAGAACAGCACACCCGTTTCTGTCCCTCTTCTATAGAATGGACTCTCTGGGCAGACAGCAAGTGTTTTCCGTGGAGCCGAAGGCTGGATCCTAGAGGCGCATGGACACACACGGAGAGCCTCTGCACCTCCAGCCATCCAGCAGGGGTCTGCCCAGGCTCTGCCCCTGCCCTGTGTGCATTGGGGTTCATTGGGGTACAGCAAAGATTTACAAGGGGCAGAGTGACACGTCTGAGATGCCCACATGTAATACAAGGGTATGGCGAGGGTTCAGCTTGGACATGGCCGGGAGCGCTGCTGTGGGAGGCTGGGATTCAAGAGGTGGGAGCGTCTCTCTGTGGCATGATCAAGCACTGGCCTCTGCACTGGAAATGAAGCTGACAGACTCTTGGGCTCTTACATTAGACATAATGCCTGACTCAGCCTGGCTGTCCTGGCTGACCAAGGCGTCTGTGCTGATTTATGTCATATATCAAGTACCAAATGATGCTGATATGCAAAGAGGTTCAGCCTACATTGGTGTTGTGTTGTCAAGTGAAACAACACTGAACTGAGCTGGAAATGTGGGAAGTTTTCTGAGTGGCATGGAAACTGAAATCTTTCTTACACGTGGAAAAAACTCGTCTTTTGTGGGCAAGACCAAGGTCCAACAAAATGGGAGGTACAGTGTCTTTAGCCAGGCTCAGCAGAGATTAATGAAAACTGATTTAAAAGGCTCACAAACACAAAGTGATTCCATCCCTTTCCTTTTTACCCAGATGCTATCCATCTTCCCTAGTGTGTTTAACGCCTAGTGTGTTTAACTGCCCCCTTTCCTATGTATGGCAGAAATGTGGCGCTCTGTATCATGGCCTGTTGGATGTCTCAGGCACTGCTTCATGAAATGAAAGCCTTATTGTTTTTCTGCCTTTTTTTTTTTTTTGATTCTCTGTTTGAATATTAAATGCCAGGAAGATTGGTAAAGATTTCAGAAAAACAAATTAACATTTGGCCTAATAAAATATTGTACACAGTTTTTCCTTTCTGCTTTGACTTGGCAGAAGAGTGTGTGAAAACTCAGAGAAGAAATATTCCAATTTTCCTGGAGGGAGGCAGGAAACCATTAACATACAGTGCTGGGGCACAACATCCTGATGTGCCCTTTAAAATTAGCTCATAAAGACACAAAAATGTAAGATCTGTACATTAAGATTAAATTCAGAAATCACAAATGTTCTGATAGGAACAACTGTCTCTTAAGCAAGATTTCTTGTTGTCAGCTCTCACAATTGTTTCATGCCATTTATGACACTTTCCTTTCATGCTCCAGGTGCTGAAAGCACACAATAAGGAGAGAGTTTCAGATTTTTGTTTCTAAAATTATATTTTTTGAGAAAAGTATCTTTCAAATATGGTAAAAATGCACCCTTACGGTTTCAGGTTCAGAAGGGGAATCAAGACACAGGCTCAAATATAGTGCTTTTATTATTAAGAAAATCCCACACATTTGGGTGCTTGACTCTTCTATCTTCAAAACATTTCAGTTCTGGCAATCTCAAAAATTGCCTCTCAGCATTTCACTTTGGGGCCATGTGGTGGACTGACAAGTCCCCACACCCCCTTACATCCTGGTTTCTCCTCCCCAAGAGCTGGGTTAGCCCCCAAGTAAGTTATTGGCACTGTCTCCCAAACAGTACATCACCACGTGTCCTCAGAGCTACTGGTGTGATGTCCCCCAGCTCCCAGTGCCCTCTGCTCCAGCCCAGTCCCTCAGCATGACCTGCTGGGTGACGTCACCATTCTCCATCTAGCAAATAACGGGGATTGACTATGGAAGTCAGCATTCCCTTGGCAGCTTTCAAAACAGGGTGTCTTGATCTGACTGCAACTGGCTGTTTCCCACTGTTAAAAAAGCTGGGCTTCTGCAGGAGGTGAAAACTGCGATTTTATCAACCTAATAACTTGGAGGGTCAAACCCTCCCATGTTGCAATTCAGTCGTGATGGCTCTCAGCAAAATTCTGTGGTGAACTGGGGGAAAGATAATAAAATTAAATTTACTATCAAAATAAAAGACAGAAGGTGTTGTGGTTTTATTCACTAAAATCATTCACTTCCCTGCTTACTGAAAGTTCGTGTTGTGTTGCCAGTTTACCATGAAGCAGACAGATGCCATCTTGTGGGACTTTGGCCATGTGAGTTGGCGGTATGGTTTCCACGGCCTCCAGGTACAATATGAACCAGTGCAGAGCCCTGGGAGATGTTAAATGCTTTGAAGTAAAACACGTTGATTATTTTAACCTGCATAAGTGGAGATGGGTTGGCACCACAGCTTTGGGAAGATTTGCGGCTCTTTAATTTGACTCTGTGGAAGTTGAGTTTAGAGAGGTCAAAAAGGAGCAGGAGCAGAAATTACAGCAGCAAGAAGTAAGAAGCCCAGTGGCTGTAAAGGACCTGAGCTGTTCTGCCTGCAAAAAGCAGAGAGATTTAAAAAGTAATGGTTGGAAAAAGGGAGGTTGGTCCCTTCAGCCCAGATGAGCAAAGCCAAGGATGCAGAAGGAGTGAGACTGCAGTGTCCTGAAATTTGCTTCTATCAGTTCTCAAAGGAGAAACCAGTACTGGGGAGAAAATACCCTGAATGCAGACCCTGAAAGAGGAGCACAAGTGACCACTGAAGAATTGATCCAGCCACGTTCGGGGGTTGTGAAAGCAAATCCTGGCGTCTGCCTGGAAGTGCCCAGTCAATGGAGGACACCATGCTGGAACATCTGCCATGTGTGTTTAGTCTTGCATTAAAAATAGGGCACAGACAGGAGTGTCAGAAGAAAAACTGCTTTTACTACTGTCTGCACCGAGTGAGTGTATAAACAGCTACTGGAACCCAGCAGAGGAAGGCTGTCAGCCTGGCAGAAGCTCGGTCAGATTTTCAGCTGATGTAAATCAGGAGGACTCCGTTGTTAGCGCTGAACTGGCTCACAACAGCTGAGGCTCTAGCCCAGCCACTGAAGTGGTAAATAGTGCTGACAGCAAGTTGTGGCTTAAACAACCTTAAATGAACTCCATTAAGTGCTCATTTCTGTAGAGAATGTTGTTGAAACCTGGAAATGAGGCTTTCAAAGGTTTAACATATTTGTCTGTTGTAGAGGGTTTATTTTGAAACCAGATGCACTGAGAAGCTCAGCGTTGCTCCACATGGCAGGAGAGGCAGCATGCTAAGGACGGATCCTGCTCTCTCCTTCCCGCTGAAACTGGAAGTAACCTCTGCAGAGTCAATGTCATCACATTAGTGTCAGTGAGATCAGAGGTAGGGCAAGCGTGTGTAATTCCTTTCAGTGAGATGGAGACGATGACAAGCTAAAACCTATCTGAATAATTGAAAAATGTTGGTGATGCTGCATTCTTGGAAATAAAACTGGCACACGTTCTGCAGAAATCTCAAAGTGGCTGAAACAATTGATCATGACAGGGCTGGGTGAAGAAGTGAAGCAGACTTTTGTGGGTTTGAACGACTCACAGGCAGTTTTAGTAAAAGTCAGAGTGGGCAGGGGCAAAACCAGGCAGCAAAAATCAGGGCAGTTCTATGAATCAGGCAGGGGAGAGCTAGGGACGTGGGGCTGGCCAGGCCAGCAGCAGGGCTGGGGCTTCATGCAAGGGATTATCCAAGGGGACTAACGCCCAACCCAGCTCACAGTCAGTAACAAATGCCAGCCCTAGCCTCAGATGACAGTTAGTAAGAGGGCTGTCTCATGCCTTGATTTTTCAGGTACTCGGTTAAGACATGCCTGGGTCACATTTTCAAAGGAGTGTACCTCACTGCAGTGCTTGACCGCTTCAGCCACGCTGGGAGGAGAGCGATGGTGGTGGGGTTCCCAGCCCTGGTGATGGGGTTCCCAGCCCTGCTCAGGGAGCAGCAGAGAGATGTTGAGTCCAGCAGCCTCTGCCTGGAGTAGCTAGGTGATGGTGTGTTGGCGGGAACAGGGTGAACACCTCCAATACCAGGTGAGACTCAACCTCCTCATTATAACCAGCAGCTCCAGTGGCCAGGGGAGGTTTCGTGCAGGCGGGCAGAGTTGCACAGGTGCTAGCTGAGCAGCAACGGCACAGCAACGCCATCCAGGCTTGTCCAGGGAAGGAGATGTATCTTTTATTGCAGATCACTAATTATGCTCTCAAAGGAATGTTCACTGGAAGACGCTTTCTTGCAGGGGGAATCTAGCAAGAAGTTTCAGGCGACCATACAGGCTGTGAGAAGCTGAATGGAGAGAAATGGCAAATGTAAAAGTGAAGGGGCTTAAGGAAGGCCATGGATGGTGGAGATTTATAACCACCCACTGTCCTCAGAGCGCTGGAGAAGGTGCAAAGCAGTGAGGAGAAAAGTTTGATTCAAAGTGTGGATCAGCTAAAACACAGCTGACATAATTTAGTTTTCAGGTGGATCTGCCTAGGAAATGAAAATAGGTTTTAGTATTGATTGGGTAAATTTAACCCTTAACTGATCCATAGTAGTAGGATCACTACTTGCCTAGACCTTTGATTCCTTAAACACAGACAGTGGCAAAAGGCACCATAAGAAAATGCTTTTTTGCAAATCAGATTAACAGAAAATGTATTGGCTTCTAATGCCCTGCTTGACTCTAGTGCTGGTTCATTCAGTGCCACAGCTTTTAAGAAGGGCATTGAAAAGCTGGCTGCCTGGAATCACAATAGTGTGGATGGACATGTTCCACCATCGCATTAAGGCTCCTCACTAGCCCACATTCAATTCCTTGGTCATATCCAGCAAAGGACAGAGGCATCTCCAAGAATTTCAATAGAATTCCAGAGAATTACAATGGAATTACACAACAGCACAGAAAAAAAAATTGTTGGTTATTATGGCTTGTATTTCTGTGGGTTCAAAAAAACCAATCTCAGTGTAAATATCTAAAACCCATTGGAGTCGATTCTCAAATAAAGAAAAATGAAGAAAAAAAGAAAGAGAGGCAGACATAATGCTTTACTCAGTGTTCTGTTGTTTCATTCAGCAACCCTTCAAAACCCAGTGCCATCCAAGACATGTTAGCAACCCATCGTTCCTACCTCAGAGAGATTACGCACTGGAGGTTTAGGCTAGAGAAAACACAAACCAAAGGCTAGAGGGAAGAGCAGGTGACAGATGGGGTTTCATTTAGGCTGCAGAATCTGGGGCACAGGGTCTGTCTTTTTGCTCTGTTTATGCCATCCGCAGCACAGCTGGGGCCCTAGGGCTCTTAGGCTTGACTGCAGTAGAAACTATAAATGCCAATAACACAATAAGGTCTAAGATATTTTAAGGCTGGTTGTCTGGAGGAAACCATTATGCATCTATCATCTGGCAATGTGAACGCATGGTCTGTATGCCTCAGATTGGGAGGTTTTTTCGGTGACTTCTCAAAGCCGTTTGTTTTTCAATTGAAATATGCACAGTCAAAATGGCATGTCAGTTATCTCTGTGTATATCGATGCTGCTTTTCAGACTACAGCCATGTTGATTGTTGGGGAATCATAAATGTGCTTCATTTTTCACTCCTGCTTTACACTGTATAAAGACAGAGACATTAGATTATGAAAGCCTGTTTTGTTTTTTTCCCCCCAAGATTTCTTGTTGACATGAATAGTCTTTGTCTTTTGTTTTCCCACATTGCTGGAGGATGGTAGAAAAAACTTTAATGGGTTTGGACCAGCAACACCACTTAAAGACTGGGAGAGGAGGAAGAATGTCACATCTTTTCACTGCTGAAGCCTAATACTAATCCACTAGTCAATCTATGCAACCAACAATGCTGCCAACATATACAGAGTTTCTAGGGGTGAATGAGCCACCGAAGGGTAAAAAGTCTCTCCCAAAATGATTTAGCCTGATCAATTGAGACCAAAAAACAAATCAGCTTATGCAGATTACCATATCAGAACCCACCAAAGATCTCTGCCCTATTGTCATCTAGCAAAGCCATCACAGGGGTATGCATTGCACAGCAAAATATTTTTATCTCATTGTAGGCAAGTACTAGAGTTAAATGATTTTTGGTCACATTCAGTGAATAAGAAATCAGAAAAAAGATCACGGTACTCAAACACAAAACTGTAAGCATTAAGTGAGCCTCCAAATGCAGAGGTCAAGCATACTATTAAAACCACAAAGCAAAATAATAATATCAGTTACAAGCTGCATGGACAATCAATACTGAAATGGGATGCCTTTTAATCAGGGGATCTTTTGAACAGCCTTGGGAAAAAAAAAAGAAAAAGAAAAGAAAAATGGAGTGTTTAATTGCAAGAGCAATATTTGGTACTTGGGAAGTTGAAATCCATTTCTGAAACCTGGCTTCCCAAAAGAAAGTAGGTCATAGTTAGTATGGTGTTTAGCAATAGAGTTCGTAGCACTTAGATTACCACTGAGATAAAGGGCCCTGTTTATTTAAGTTAATTCATGTGGCTTAGTCTATTTTCTATGCCTAAAGTATAATAAGGAGAATGAAGTACCCTATCTAGAGGATTCCCTCCAGACCTATGGTACAGCACCTGCAAATGAAAGCTTCTTGACTACCACCGCTGGACAAAAACACAGCTACCTTAAAGCTAATATGGTGGTGAGGCAGCTCTTTCCCCAAATCCGAATAACTTTAAAAAAAAATAAAAGCGACTGAGGAAACTGTTATTTTGCATTAATTTTTCCTCGGCCAAAGTGGATTATTCTCATACTAGTATATACATATACATACATACATACATATATATATATATATATAAAATATTTTTTTTTTGACCTAGGAGCTTTACAGAACTCTGAATCTCCATCTGCAGTTCCAGGCGCCCTCCACTGCACGCAGGTTGCTGGAGTGGAGCTCTAGTTCACTCCCTGCCTGTCTTATTCGGTGTGTCACGGGAGAAGGTAGCACGTGGTGGCTCTCTGTTGATGAATGAGTGCCATGGAGCAGGTGGAGTAGAAATAGAGATGTTTTTGCCATTCAGTCAGGTCCTCATGAGTGGTGTTTTGGCACCAATATCCTGAGATACATTTGCTTCTTGAGATCTGCTTTTTCATCATGTGGCCCCATGTGATGGCTCCTTCTCATGAGATTTCCTCTAATTGGATTTCTTAAATCTGAATTCCAGCTGAAAGCTACTTGGGGCACAGAGTGCTAGTGCTCCCTTCTCAAAGCTAGAGGAGGGAGAGCCATCATCTGCAGCCGAGAGGAGGCGAAGCAACGCAGGGACTGTGCTGTAGGAAAATCTTCAGCTAAACTGTTCTCTTCCATATATGATTGCCTATGCTTAGCCTATTCAAGGAAGTCTTTGGGAAAATACCTAAGAGGATTTTTGCTTTCAGATTAAGTGATTTCTATATGATTTTACCCATAGCAAATCAGCAGGGGGTGAGTTTAAGCTGCGTTTTGCCTACATCAGGGGAAGAGAGGCTCACTTTTCTGAAAATCACCCACTAAATTAATGAAGAAATGGATGTACATTAGGCTGAACCTATTCAGTTTATTAAAGTCTCCTCTCTCAGATCATTTCCTTCTGTGTGTGTCTCTACATCACAGGCTTTTCTGTTTGTAATTTCCAAAGCTAAAATAAAGAAAGAGATTGTATCTTTTTTAGGGGTTACCCTCAGCGATCAGCAGTCAGAAACTATATGAACAGTAGTAAACTTAAAATTCCATAGGAAGATTAAGACCATGCTGCATGCAGTCAATACAATAATGACAATTCACTGTACTCAACAAATATAATCTGAGGTGAGTGGCATTATTAGCAGGGATGGAAGAGCCTAAATGTGATGTCAATTTATGTTTTCCTCTGTTGGACGTATTACTGGAATCTTTGTTCTATAAAACTTTGGCTAGGATCATTCTTACTCTCCTGAGAAAAATAAAATGTTTTGTCAATGCCAGTTTCTTTGATTCCCATTGTTTTCACTGGCTTTGGGAACAGATCCTTATTTTTGCTATATTTTTTAATTCTCTTACATCCTCCTATCTAATGAATAGACTGATGCAAGAAATCAGCAAAGAGGGGAAACTGCACTGATGGAAAATAAGGAAGCCACAAAAAATTACAGAGGCCATTTCAGGAGAAAGCAGGAAAACTTTCTGTAAGCTGTAGACTTTTCCCCTAATGGTTTGCATCTTTCTTTGAGTGATGGAGGTAAGGGGAGATGGGGGGACAGCAGGTGGCAGAACAAATGCAGACTCCTCTTCTGAAAGATATTCAGAATCTTTCTGCTGTCATTGGGCTGAGGCTCTCAAATACCTCCTGCACAGCTTCTGTGCTGCTGAAATAGAAACCAAAACGTTAAAAATCCAGGATGCGTAAGTGGCACACTCTGGTCTGTTGTCAGAGAAGCAGGTAAGCATCCTCTGGCCCTTGCTAACGGCTCAGCTGTGTGCCCTCCCACACCTCTCTCCTCCCTGCAGGGTGACACAGTGGATGTGTCTGAGGACAAACCTGCCTTCCAGCTCCAAGAAGACCCACATGGCAAACAGGCCCTTTCCCAGTCAGAATAAGAACAACCTCCTGCAGTGCAGAGCCCTGAAGTCTGATTAACCATGTACTCATGAAATACATTTTATGAATTTGCATTGTCAACAAATAATGTTCCTTCCAGAAATTTCTAGACAAAAAATTACAACATTCTTTTGCATTCCTTCAGCACCTGGTGTACGGTGGGTAAGCAGAATTAAAAAAGAGCAACCATAAATCCTCCAGTCCTATCAATTATAGTGGGTGAAGAGTAGCTTTTGGCAGCAGTTTACAGTGGTGGACAGGGAGATGCTCTAGCTCTGAACAGCTGCACATCTCAGCTCGCCCTGATCCCAGTGCTGACTGGATCACTGCAGTAATCATGTGGGACCCCACGGGGTCTTATTGCAGAGCCTGGACTCACAGCTGTGAAAGAAGGACCTTGGCTGCTCTAGATTTCTTCCATAGCATTTCGTGTTTAGTAACCTTGCTTTGATAACTTTTTACTTGTTTTTCCTTTGCTTTTCCCCCCCCCCCCCCAGCTACACTTCTGTCAAATCCCAGTTTCCACATGAAGTTTTGCACCTAACTGAGTGAAAGTGCTAAGATAATCTATTTGTAATAAAATACTTTCCCTTCACTTTAGTAAACTTAGCGCTTCCCTGTAAAAACAAACTCTTTAGTTATTCAGGTGTGACTAGTCACCATATTAAATCACCATACTACCTCCTCAGTGAAATAATACATTTATTTAAAATTTCATTTTAGAATCACTCTTTTGCTGACATTTAATTTTGCACAGGAGTAACACTATCATAAAAGAGCCCAGGTGTAAAAATATTACATTTTTAGTAATTACGTACTGTCCATTACTACTAAAAACTAGAAAAGCTATCAATATTTCTCAAAATTGACTGGAATTACAAAGTTTAAACATTAAAGAGCAATCATTTAAGAGCTACATTGTGGCATAAATGCCTGTGTGTCTCTGCTACACTTGGCCATTTGCTGGGATCTTTTTTTAAGTGAAATTATAAGCTTTTGCACAGGTAAGCAGCATTTTTTAACATTTTAATATTAACATTGCAAAGATACAGGTCTATCAGTAGAGGCAAACATGGGGAAGAGGAGAGGCAAGGATGAGCTGCATGTTTAGTGAATGCCATTTTGACTGGTTCACATCTACAGCTTTCGGATGATGTTTTGGCCTCCCAAATGAAGCTCAGGCTCCTCCAACAAGAACAGTTACGCCTGCAGTAGCTTTCAGTTCTTATGTCTTAATTTGATGTATGAAAGGCTGTTTATAATAGAACTTGAAGGATCCCGAGTCTAACCAAGTCTATGGCAAAACAGACTGGAATTAATCTCTATGACCTTTGGCAGTATAGTTTACCAAGTAGATAACCAGCAGGTAGCCAGTTAGGGGCCTTCTTTCACTCATGGAGAAGTAAGTCTCCAGAAAATCAGACTACGAGAAATTGCAGTGAATGATTCATGCCACTCTGATACAGGTACCTCAAACCAGTGGATCAGTACGCATGGTTACTTCTCTCCTGCTCCATAGACCAGAACAGCAACCTAAGGATTTGCTTAGCTTAAACATCCAGCTTGCACATGGTTAATGCTTGGTTAGAAGAATCCATCCAGTTGGCTTTGACATGTTTGGGTCAGATCCTACAAGGGCATGTGCATTTGGCAGTAGAGTTTGCTGGGAAAAAATCATTTAAGCCCTTTTATTTGGAGAAATGTCTGCATGGCTGTTTGTCCAAATTAGAACTTTTTTGTCAGGGTGGGGGGATGATGTTGGTTCTAACAGTGACTGGGGAAGATTTTCTGGTCTGGACTAGAATTTGTTACCAAAAAGAAGAAAAGACCCCAAACACAAGATAACCTTGGGGTGTTCAACTTGAGACAGGGGAGAACTGACCTTAACAATAGGTCTTAACAGGCAGGTGTTGAGGTCACTGAGCTAATACATGCTGTGGTGAGAGTCTTTCTTTTTCTTTGGTTGTTCCTGTAAAACAAAAGGGAGTCATGGCTTCATTCTAGCATAGACCAGACCATGCCATTTTTACAATAGAAGTTTTCATAGGCTAGAAAATATTAGTTCCCCTTTCATCACTCTGAAAGAGTATTCCAGAGGGCAGACAGAAATCTGCACTAAATACCAGTGTGCAGCATCTGGCAAAACCAACTAAAAAGACAGCCTCTCTCACAAAGTGCTTGCAAGAGCTGAGGTTTGCTTCCAGAGCTGACCTGTAGTAAGGCTGCAACAGCAACACCGTGTTGTAGTCCAGCTTCCTTCTTCAGGCAGAGATGTTTGAGGTGAGGCAGAACATCTGCCGTGTTTTTCCTCCTTTCATAATGCTCAGTAATCAGTGAGGTTCTCCAGAGCTATTGCAACTCCATGTTCTCACAACTTATTTCCTTCATGATTTTCTCCTCTCTGCTGGCTTTTCAGCACATCTGGATCCCTTTGATTTCTCTTTATGTGAATATCACCCATCTTTCTCCCTGATTTCTCTCAGCGATTTTATACACATTGTTATCTGCAACTGTCGTCTCTGCCTCGTTGCTATTCTTTTTCCTGAGCTGCAAGTGGTTTGCGTGGTGGTTTCTCCTGTCACGTTTTTTTTTCAGACATCCTCCAGCAACATTCCTGCATTTGCCCTTTTTTGCCTAAGGTTTTGTTTACCTTCTCTGTCTGCTCTGGGTCTGCATGTTTTGAGACTGTTGGATTTCTCATAATTGCAAGGTTTGGGTTGTTGTTTTTTTTTTCAGGTTTGGGGTTTTATCTTGCTAAGATATATGTTTCTTTTTTCTTCCTGTGTTGGACTGTTCATTTTTAAAGGTTTCTTTTAATCAAACGAAAAGAATTAAAAATGAGGAGGGAAAGCCCAAGAATTTAAATTCCAGTCTTCTTTCTACCACAAGGAACCAAAAATTCTTTCTATTTAAGACAGTCACAGATTTTATCATTGTGACTGGTTTCTATTAACTTTGTAAGTAGAAAGACATTTAGTAAAGTTGAAAGCTGTCTCTTATATGATGACAGACTTTGCCTGTTTTAATATTTTTACTGGTTAACTACCAAATCCCAAGTCTACCACTGTCTACAGCCAACATTTAGTGTTCACTACTCCTCTGGCAAGAAATATGGCTTAGAAATATATCTTCCATACTAAGCTTTTGAAAATGTGTAGTATTTTGTGTTAGAAAAACAACAGTCTCAACATGTGAAAGAAATTGCCACAGCAAGGCCTCCTCAAGAGAAAGAGACAACAAAAAGAGGGTGCAAAGGGTCAGGAAGAGGGTTTGCCTCAGCAAACACAGGACGCAAGAGAGTCTACTTTAATTAATACTAATCCACACACCTCAGGTAGGGTGAACTGGTTATATAGATTGACAAACTGGTTAAACCAACAATGGTGCCATGTTGGGAATCAGTGATGCTGAGCAGGATTTTGTTTCTAGAAGCCAGGGCCCAGTTCAGTCCTGTTGAAACCCCTGTCATTGCCACCTGCAAGCAGAACGAAGCCCTCATACCTGTCTGCAGACTGTTCCCACACCTGGCGTCACGGCCTCGGGCAGCTGCTCCCACTCCTCACCTTGCTCAGGGAAATGGGAGCAATGGGAGCTAAACAAATTTGGCCAGCCTAGAAGAGACATCCAAATATATGTAACATGCAGAGTCATCTGTTCTGGAATTTATCTCAGCGGCTGGCATATATGGTTCTACAAAAAGAAATATCCCTGAAAATACTGTAATTTATGTAATATTTCTCAGTGTAAGCAGTATTGGCTGGACTATTTCCAACTCCAAGCTCAAGTCCAACCGATCGCATGAAGGCACTGCCAGCCCAATTCTGCTGTGAGGAGAAAAAAATGCATATCTCTCTGGGATAGTTACACTGGTAAAAATGGCCATGCAGGTAGAGCTGATGTCCAAACAGCTGCTTCCAGCGCAGCTTGTTCAGAGACCCAACTGCAAGCCATTACTGATGGCCCCCCTGCTCCTGGATGGCTGCTGGGCAGGGAGCACAGGGGTAGCAATGAAGCTCACCTGGCCTGTCCCATGGCACAGAGGGTGAATTGAGATCCCTCTTCTTCCATCTTGTTTTCCCCTCCACTGAGCAAGGGAGACAGGAGGCAAGGCATTTCGCTCTGCCCGTGAAATGAGAAGTTTGCTCTTTCTGGCTCTTTCAAACTTTGCTTCCTGTGCTGCCAGGTCCGTCTGGCCACCACCGCTATGTGGGATGTATTCCTTTGCTAAGATACCTTCACCTTCTGCAAACAGGCTGCCTCACGGTTACTAGATGCTATCAATTTTAGATTACTGGCCAGAGAAGTCACATTCGGATAGAGGACTGAGAGGAGAGATAAACTCCTCCTGTGATCCATTTCCCACCTGCCTAGATTTTTCTTCTTTCAGCTTCCTGGGAAAGTTTATCTGTTACAAAAGTTCCCCGATGTCCTTCCACACTGCCTCTTCCTTCAGTATCTGAGCTTCTGAAAGGCTCCAATATTACAATAAGTTGCAAAAAAAATCGAAGTGGGGCCCATAAATCAAGCTCTGCAAAATTCCCTTCAAAGGGGTTCCTCTAGGAAGGGAACCTCACTCACTCCCTCTTCAAAAGAAACAGATGCTGTGTCATGCAGGGCAGGGAGGACCACATCCATTGTTGGTGTTATCTGGAGACATGTCTCACTGTACTGATGGCAGAACCCCTTCTTCCTTCCCTGGCTACACAACCACAGGGCCGTCACCCCAGCAGGGCTTCCTCCACTGCAGCCTCCCCTTGTGTTGCACCTTGAGCTCCCTCCCAAGCCATGCTGAAGGTGTCCAAAGGCCAGAGACCTGCTGGCAGGAGCTGAACACTGCTTCAGGCCATGCCACCTAGACCTGCCACCTCAGCCTGCAGGGCTGAGGCTGCCCAGGACCCACTGGCAGGGATGGCATCTCCAGCACAGTGGGCCAAGGTCTCACATGTGGTCTCCTCCAAGCCAGGCTGCAGAGGACTCAGTCAACCCAAATATCATCCAACCTCGCCTGCTCTGCAGAACTACAGTTTTGGCTTTTAATCCTGAGTGTTTGCTTCTGTTCAGATACAACTGTTGCTAATTTCACTCTTAGCTTATTATTGGAGAAAGGCTTTCCTATTTAATTATTAGAAACAGAGAATCCATAATATACTCAGAGCTGTGAAAACTTAATCCTGGATAATTTTTTACTCTTCAAGAAAAGTTGCTAGGACTGATCTATTCTTTCAATCAAGTACACCCATTTAGTTTATTTTTAACATTCCTTTGATTATGTTATGAGCTTCTTAAGGATAATGAAATAATTGCTTGTCTCTTTGATTGATCTTTGTTTTGAAAGGAAACTTTAATAGTGTTATTTCTAGAGCAGGCTTACATATACAATTAAAGGAAAACATGACGTTAAAACATATTAAAGCACACGTTCCAATAATTAGACTTAAAATCCTCATCTGCTAGAGCATGGTGCAGGGAGGAGTTGCTGTAAAAATTTACGAGGGAAGAATTAATATTATTTTGCTTAATAAGGCAAATATGTTAATAATGACATTTATTAACATTGTATAGCTCTAGCGATCAGTGTACAAGCTCCTTCCCCAGACTGCTTTGGAAAGCTGTTGACATACTACAGAGAATGCCAAATTCTTTTTGATTTGGCATTTTGCTTTTTTTTTAGCATGAAAACATGTCAGTAGAAAGTTGTGTAGAGTGCTTTGACAAGCTCCATGCTTTCAGAAGTAAGAATTTTAGTTTGCACAATTCCTTGGGATAACACATGATGGGGAAAGTTCAAAACCTGATATAACTGGGTATATCTGAAGTGTGGGCATGCATGCCTGCAAGCTAGGAGGAAAAAAAAAGAACGAAAAGAGCAGAGATCCTGAACCTGGATACACATGCTGTCAGCTTGAAATACAGCTGTGCTGATGATTAGACTGTAAATGAGATAGTGTAGGCAGGCTGTACTAGACTGTATAGGCATGTACCTCCTGCTCCCACAAAGAATTAAAAAAGAACTGGGCAGAAAAGCCTTTCATCCTCAGATGACAACCTCCTGTTCTTTTAGGACACTGACATAAGGGCAAGTCTGTAGCATTGGGATCAAGAGTTTTCTAAGATGTACTTTCTTTCCCATCTTCTGTAACCTGATTTTTCAGTAACAAGGCTGAGATCCCAGATAATCAAATTATTCAGGTTTTGGGTTTTTTTGTCCAGTTGCAGTTGCATTCCATTTAAATATCTGGGGTTTGGCAGGGAAGGGCGGAAGGGTGGAAATTTTTCACTTCTTTGAATCCTAGACCCAATAATCTTTTTTTCATTTAAGATCAGTGAAATCACTCAGAGACTGTTAGTTTTGTTGGATTTGCACTGGACAAACAGCCTGCCCTCTGCCTCGGGGGAAAGGAGAAGTGGGTCTGGGGCACCCCAGGGAGCTCTGTGGGGATGTATATGGCTCAATCCTCTGATGAGGTTTCAATGATGCTGTAGCGCTTTTTCCATAGCAAATGGGGATTCACTAATGATAACGACAGTTTCTAGCATCACGTGGCACTAACAGTGCAAAACTACAGCAGCAGTTATGCAGTGTCTAACAACATGATTTGCCAACATAGGAGGGAAAGTGAAGACTCTGAGTGAACCAAGGAGGTTTAGGTCATACTCTGTACTTGGCCAAACTGGAACCACAGGTTTAACATTTCTGTTTTTGAGAGGCTGGGCCACTGATTGAAGCTGACCAGCATTACTTCTGCAACGTGGATGAGATCTGGTCTTATCTGAGAGACATCCTGGCTGCAGGCATGCTTAAGAAGCAGTTCAAGCCTGGAACTATCTGGACTTTGGAGTTCTTGGTGGGAATGGACACCATCCTTGTTTTTCAGGATGCCTGTAAGCCTGCATTAGTAAACACAGATGACGACAGTTATGCCTTTGGGAGAATCTTGGCACATTGGGACTGACGGTTTTTCTGATGCAGAACTGAGATAGCAGGAGAAACCTTTATCCTCTAGCTGAACAAGAACATCTTGAATCTGTTTATGTGTGTATGAAAAAAATTAATCAAACCTCTACGGGCTAGATTCCTCAAGGATGATAAACGCTCGGCTGGCTTCAGACTCCTGCACAAAAAGTATGGGTTAACTTGGTGAGCTGTTTGACTCCAGATAAACTTGAGGAGCAAGGCTGTGGGGCACATGTAGTGAAATATTATCACAAGGAGAGGTCAAGCCTTTTCTGTGCATAGAGCAGGTACTGAGTCACTCCAGTTTTACCCACTTGGGTGTCTTTCACTTTGTGTTACTAATAAAGCCAATAAATATTACCCCCTTCTTTGCTTTTATTTGATGTCCCAGAGGTCAGAACATGATCTCTGCCAGGATGAGTAAGGATCCTGGCTTAGTGGTAGATAACCTCTGAGTTTCAGTTTAAGGAGGATTACTAGGAAATCAAACACAGAAATCAAACAATGATTTCTCTGGGAGGGGGTGGGGGAAGGCGAGCCCAACCTTGCCTCTGCACAGCTGATACAGATGATGGTTGAATGTAAAAGTGGCCTGGTTTAACTTGTGAGGTCAAACTGAGCCTCCTGCTTGGTTTGGTACCCTGTCCCAGCTCCCCTGCAGCTCAGAAGCTGTGGAAGGCCACATAGCTCAGTGAGACAAGTAGCTGGTCAAACCTCAGGTTGCTTGAATCATTCTCCTTCACGCCATCATTCCCTATACAGAAAGATGCTGATGAGAGTTACCTCCCAGGGGGTGGATTCAAATCCACTTCCCCAGAGAGGTCTGAACCTGCATCTGCCACACCCTGGCTGAGTGCCTTAAATTTTTGGTAAAGTATCTGGATATCCTCCACAGCATCGTAAACTCAGGCCAAAAAGAGTTTCCAGCTGCAACTATATGACTAATTTGGCCTGGGACTACTATTTTTTTGGGGCAAATATTTTATTCACAGATGAAAAATAATTGTCCTCCCCTATTAAGAAGACAGAAGGGAAGAGGCTCTACTGCTATGGGAAATGAGCCATGAGATCTTGTAGACAAGGTTAGGACACTGCACTAATATACACCACCTTTTCCCAAGCTACAGTTTGAAAAATCCAGAGTTCTCCCTGTCTCCTCTTGTATATAGCCATACACTTACATATGGGTTTCCAGGATATCTCAAAGTCACTAGCATGTTCTCATAATGTGTGCTAATAATTACATACATTTTATGGCTGTAATCCCTGGGAGTACAGGTAGATGTCTCAAATACACAATATCTTTCCAGAAAAAAAACCATTCAAATTACAGAATCATAGAATCATTTAAGTTGGAAAAGACCTTTAAGACCATCTAATCTGGTCCTAGGTTTTAAAAGACATTTAAAGTTAGGGTTCTAGGCTCATATTTAGGCTTATAAATAATAATCCAGTTTTCACACGTGCTACATTCAGCAGCGTCTCCTAGCTTACGTGACTGCAGCTGGCCAACATTTTTGAAAATCGGGATATTTAGGGGCTTGAATGCAGACTTGAGATGAGGATTTGCAAAGGGAGTTATGTGCCCAATTTCTATTGAGAAAAGGTTTAAGACTTTCATGAGCATAACTTTTAGGTATCCATTAGGAAAATTTCAGCTTTGCTGTAAATGCCTCTGGATTCCTGAGATTTCATTCATTTGGCAGCCAGGCACCCGGTTCTGTCATCTGACCTGAAAGAAATTTGCCGAGTTTTGTATAACTTATGTAGTCTTTCTTTGGAAAATAAATAAATCATTCAAATGGAAATACTCAAATAGCTGGGCATATGTCCAGATACAGTATGCCTAGCTTAGTGGCAAAAAAGTTATGGCACACATCCTGTATTGTCGAGGACACTGAATATTTTGGCTGCCCTAATAGAAAAACAATAATTCAATCATGTATTATAAAGGAATTTCCTGGAGAAGTTTGGACCCACTCAATCATCCTATTAGATTTTTCCTTAATGTGGAAGAACAGCACATTAAATTCATTACATACATTAAGCCAGCTACATTTATTTCCAGATGGGCTTCTATAAAGTGGTTGAAATGCCTAAAAAAAGACATTTTGAAGATGCTTTTATGTGTAACTTAAATAGCATAATAATGACACTGCAGTCTTACACCGCTGTATGTCCTCTTGCAATGGAAGGACACATTTAACACAACTAGCTGTAAGTATTTTAGAAATCAGTAATAATGGCCCCACAGGGCTAGGATCATTGTTTTATTTTGCTGGCAGGGGCCCACAGGACCAGGATATTATGCAAAGGCAAGAGAGGATGTGTGAGGAGATAGTTATGCTAATATACGACATTTTCTGCCTCCCTCTCTCCTCCCTGGAGTAACTGTCTTAACATTACACATGGTGATTTGTCCTCAGCAGCTCCAAATTATCTACACCTGTTGGCTCTGGCACATTAAATAAAAACCCAATTAAGCATTTCTCTGTTCACTGAGTATGAGGAAAATGCAGTTCAATGTGCTCTGCTGCAGCCCTACATCTCTCACCGAAGTGTTTTAGATAGCTTTCAGATGGAGACAAGTTCTATCAATACCAAGCCTCTGGAAAACAGGGCTGCAGAATGATCTTTATGTAATTTCAAGGATTTAACTTGCCCAGAATGTAGCCTTGCACACTCAGTCCTGGCCAGGGCCTGGGATGGTGCTGCAGGAAAGCAGTCCTGTGCTCCCATCGCAGCCGATAAGGGATGGTGGCTGTGATGAGCAGTCTCAAGCTCCCTAAGCAAAAGCAAGGGAGCTGTATCACCTCCAGAGATGACACTGTCTTTTCATGCAACACTAGCTAGAACCCCTTTCCTTAAAGCTTTTCAAAGATCAGAGCCTCCCCTCTGTGGAGATTGTCTCATATTGCCTGACTCTCTCCTAGCCTCAAAGCCACAACTCTCAGCAAGCTCTTGGTGTTCACAGGATAAATTTTAATTTCTCAGGGTCCTTTAGGTGTTCCCACACCTCACAGTCACCTTCATCTCATGAACGTGACAGGTGTCTTACCATCTCTCCCTGGCTCAGAGACCTGGATGCTGCTGGTTAGCCACAGGACCAGTGGTCACTTCCCACTGGGGTCTCAGGCCAGAAGAAGAGCACTCTGAGGGGCAGCCGAGAGACTGTGCCTGAAAGTGGTCATCTAACCAAGCAGCAGGTTACCAACATGTACCCACTCTTTCTACCTCATCCCATATGCTCAGACCCACCCTCACCCTGTGACCACCCCCATGCCACCTGTGCCCCTTCAGGGATGCCCATGGCCACCAAGCAATGTGACATGGGAGTCTTGTGGGGTAGCTTCTCAGTAACAGGATCAGACATCAGCATGTTCCTCAGTCACCACCTGCATCTTAACCATCTTTCACTCTCGCACCCAGGAATTTTTAAGTAGAAATATTTGATGTGATTTTTCAGTTCCTTCCCATCTCATTGAAAACAGATCCAGACAAAGGTAATTATCTTAATGGCAACCTCCCTCCTACCTGAGGCTGCTCTGAGGAGCCCGTGGAGGTTTCTGAGCAATATTAACACAACAGTGTACATGCTGCATGTGGCTCTCTCAGCTGCACAATCAGCACTATAACAAGTTAGCAGCAACACAGCCAGGCTTAAGGAGAACACCCCATGAAAATTCCTGATTATTGATATGTTTGCACTACCAAGTTGTACCATCTTGCCTGCCTCTCCATCAGAAAAGCAGAACTGCCTCACCAGAGTGAAGATGAGCTTAATGTGGGAGGTTGGTGTGTGCTGTTCTGGTGTACAGCACCTTCTCTGCTGATAACATTACACACACTGCAGATGTGCAGGGATGGGCTGGTGTACTATTTAAGTAAAACATCACCCCTGCACTGAAATTGTGTAAAATCTCATGTAGTCTGGGCTTCAAAAAGACTCGTTACTTTAGTAGCACAGGATATTTAGCTAAAGTACTTTGCTTTTTGGTCTACACGTTTGTGTATGTACAGTGCCCAAATGAGATCAGGACACAGCTGTGATTCTGAAATGTCACGGAGCAGATGGTTGCACTCAGCTACACTGGGCTGGGTGCTGTTTAGGTGCCACTTCACCAATTCTTCTCTGTCAGGGTTACCAGATATGTGGAAGTTCCACAGCAAACGTCTTCACTGATGCAGACAGGGAGAGCCATTAATCACACACAGCAAGTTCACTGCAAACTATCATTTCAACTTAGTGCTAAGAAAAGATTACTTTCCTTGGATCTGTCAGAAAAACATTTCAAGTTGCTGCAATGCCTCTCTGCAAAGCGGCAGAAGGCTTCAGTATTTCAGCAGTGCCAGTGCAAACAGTTTCTTCATCACCTTCACTCAAGTGTCTCCTAATGATACTCCTGGAGCTTGCGTTGCACTCCAGTACACATCTGCTGTCACATATTTCAAAAACATCTACATTTTATGCATATATAAATATACCTACTTTGCATTCATGCGTGTAATATGGGTGTTACTTTCCTAAGTCTACAAGATCTGTAGCTTTACCTGTGTATATGCATGTCTTCTGCATACTTAGAAATTGTATCAGCAAGATGTATGTGCCAAGATTTTTCAGGAAGGAATCTGAATTGGGTAACAGCTGGAAGAGAAGCCAGAAATTGTGATATATGCCCATAAAGTACTGCTACACACACTGGAGCCAATGTTGTGTTCCTTCTAGTGCTGGCAGCGGAAGCAGGCAGGATGCTTTGTGGTGGCACCCCGGCAGTCCTCCTGCACACCCGGAAGTTTTTATGGAAGGTCTCCTGGTTGTCCCTCTGTATGCTACTGGTACAATTTACCTATAGTATAATTAAATATTTTGGACTGGTTCTGTAGGCTTAGGAAATGTTAAAACCACATGTATTTGTAAGAACTCTGGGTTGCCTGATGTGCTGGAAACTTGTTAGGTGCCTATAATGTGTTTCCTGTCAAACTGAATCTTTTCCCTGGTCATTTCTGCCAGGTTTTCCATAATCCCAGAGGGCCAAAGTCTTCATCTATCAGTTCCAAATCACTGGAACTGTAAGGTTGAAAATATCACAGTTACTGAAAGCTCAGAAACTCTAAATGGAGGGTCTATTTATAATACTTTGCTATGTGGTCTCCTGCTGAGCTGAATCCAGTGTCGCATCTCTTCAAGCCATAGGTCCTTTGTTCTGCACTGATGGAAACAGTTTCATACAATTTCAGATGTCCCACCGGGACAGTTCATTGTGGTTGTCACATTAATCATTCTTTTATCTGAACTTGCAATGTCCCTAATTCTAGGTCTGTGTTTGTAGTCACACTCCATCTGTAAATTTGTAAGTTTGTAATTTTCTTCACCTTTCTTAACAGTTTGAACCTGTCCTTCCTCATTGTTTACGGTATCCAGAGCAAAAATGAGGAATTAAAGATAGTGTTCAACTGGACAGGCCCTTATGAAGTCTTTCTGCATATCAGTGAATTTATATTGTTTATAAAAAATGGAGAAAACCTGATAAAAAAAGTGAAATAATTAAGTGCGCTGTTAAAACTAGGTAATAATTTGTTGCTCTTCCTACGGGGAAGCTTGGCACATTTTTCTACCTTGCATGTTTTCCAACCTTATTTTTCTCCATCACTAACATCCATTGCTGGAGAGCACAGCCTTTCTCTGAATAAAGTTCTACAGACATACTGAGATTATAGACTGTGTTCTGATTTCCCGTATGTTAAAGAAATACAGTATGATGCCAATTACTTCAGGGGGGAATGGCTCTGGATTTATACCACTGTATCTGAGATCATAATTTGACTCCTCGTGAGTAATTGAGGTCATGTGTCTTCCTTTTTAACTTCACCACTGTAATGCCTACGCCTCATGCTGGAGGGTGAGTAGCTTGAACCATCCCAGATGACTGAGTCATGAACATTTTTTCTAGATGAATACATGAGAGTTTATATGAGAGCAAGTAATTGCTCTTCATATGTGCCTGGGATATTATTTCATTAAGCAAACTACTCCCTGTTCATGCAGAAGCCCTAAAGATCAAGCAGCTGTTAGTGCCAAATTAAGTTTTCCTTGGGGTTAGAGCACAAAGTCAAAACTCTTGGGTCCTTTTTCATTAACTTCCTTAATTTGTGACTTTGGACAAACTCCCTGGGATCTCTGTGCATCAGTTACCCATCTATAAAGCAGAGTGAAAGCTTACTTTACAAGAGAAAAAAAGAGATGTGAAAGTTAAGCATGTGGGGCCAGATTCTGCCCTCATACTGAAACAGTCCCTGGCTCTGTGCTCCTTAACTGTTTGGCTCCATGACATTACCGAGGAAAGCCGGACTCAGTGTAAGTTCGTATGTTTACCCCTGGCTCTCGGGTTGGTAAAACAATCTGAAATTCTCTGATGAAAGCTGCCCTATAAATACAAAGTGTTCTTGTGACTCAGGTTCACTCTTTGTTTGGGTACTGATTCAACATCTCACTTCCTCAGCTTATGAGACAGGTTGTTATTACAACACTCTTTCCTACCTCCTAACACCTACTTAAACAGAAATCACTTCTTCTGCTCTCACATTCAGGGCACAGAAATCTATTTAAACTTTCCTTTCGACATGAAGGAAATCATTAAAATCAACCCAAATCCCTCTCCCCCTCAGGGACTGCTGTCTTGTTACACCAAACCTGTACAAGTAAAGCCTATAGCATGTCTTTAACTTTGCTTTTCTTAGGAAGGACCTAAGCTTTTGAGACTGAAGAGACTTCTCTGAAGCCATGAGCAGCATGGGAGAGCAAGGGCATGGGGAAAAGAGAAGTTCTTCTCCCTAAGGAGGAGTTTTAATAAGCCTGAAGAAGGGAATTAAGACTTCAGATCGAGGCTTTAGCACCATGTTGTATAAGTGACACCCTTTAGCATAAAATCACTGTATTGAGGGAAAGTAGGGCATTATCAGCTGTGTTTATATAATCAAATCTGAGAATATCTCATATCCATTTCACATAACTGTAACTGGCTACATAACCAGTAAGGCACTAGAGGTCTGTTTTGCTGAGTTTTCTCCCTATAATAACTTTTTCTTCCTATATGTAGCATTTAAGCTATAGTCATCCAGGTTAGTGACAGAAAACTGTTATTTTCAAACTCCCACAGCTGTAGTGGTGGCAGGTTGCATTAGTACCAGGATGGGGTCAAACGGAATGGCACTGAGCCCAGCAGACAGCCACCCAACACCCCCAGCACACCCACACACACACTGGACACTTCTTACCTTGCCTTACTAAGCCCGAGGGTCCAGAGCCACCAATCCCAGATGTGTTCCAGAGACCTATTAGTTCACACACTAAAGAACATATTTATGATACCACAAATATTTAAGTGTGGCCTCTGTAAGTGGGAGGGGAAACTGCTCTCTCCAAAAGCTTTTGGCCACAGGATTTCCCTATCTTGCCAGCCTCCCTGCATCTCCCTGAAGCTGTGGGTTTGGTGGGAAGGCCTCAGATAATCATCTGGCAACTTTCATAACACTCATAAAAAGAGCTGGTGAGAACTCCTTACATATTATCATATGTATTTGAGTTTCCACAGGACAAAGCAACACTTCCAGGAATGGAGGAAGAAAGCATGCAGTAGGTGCTACAGTGCTCAAGGAGTCATCTGTGATGGGAGCTGATGGAGTGGCGAAGGAAGGGTCCTGCCAATGTGTCTTGGAAAGCTCTGGCCAGCAACTTCCCTCTTTGCTTTCTTGTTAGGAAAATTCAACTTTACTAGCCTAATACACAGTGTAATTGTGAAGTGAAGCTGATGAAAACAGGCCACTGTCATAGAGGAATAGGAGGCTCCCTTCAGAAGGGAACAGAAGGCCCACTATGCAGACTGGACCGACTTCTTAGGGAAGTCTGCTGCCTCCCTGGGGCCTGGGTTAAAGATGCAAAAGGAAAGTTTCCCACTCTGGTACAGCCCTCAGGTTATTACCCATTATTGATCTACTTCAGGACCTTAGGATGACTGGTTAAGGGATCAGGAGCACTAGTCGTGTTCTCCTCTGGCTTTCCAGTTACAGGGAATGATGAGGGAAGAAAAAGAAAGAGCCAGCAGATCAATACCTGGCTCCAAGCCTGGTGACACCGGCAGAATTTTGGGTTTTTTGATCACAGGTCCATTTACACGACAGCAGGCCTGCTGGCAGCAGACAGGGTACACCTGTCTCAAAGGAGGAAAAGGATCTTTGCACAGGAGTTAAAGGGCTCACTGAAAGAGCTTTAAGCTAGATTTGAAGGGGGAAAGGGTTAAAATCAGGCTTGCCAGAGATAAGCTTGAATGCAGCATGCCAATGTTTGAGAGACTGTGTTAGTGAGGTCCTTTGGTCTGCCGTCCTAGTGGAAGTAGGGGATGGAGATCCATGCAGCAGCAAAGATGCAAGGATTATTGATGTGTTAGAAACCATGGAAGCACTTGAGAATGGTCATCTAGGAATTAGGCTTCTCCCCCAAAAAAGGTGACAGGATCAGTAGCCCAACTGAAGTGCATCTATACCAATGCACACAGCATGGGCAACAAACAGGAGGAGATGGAAGCCATTGTGCAACAGGAAAACCACGGCATAGCAGCCATCATGGAAACATGGTGGGATGACTCACACATTGACCACTGGAGGGGTGCAATGGATGACTCTAAGCTCTTCAGAAGGGATAGGCAAGGAAGGAGAGCCCTGCGTGTTAGAGCTTCTTTTGGTTGTCTGGAGATTAACGATAGTGATGATAGGGTTAAGCATTTATGGGCAAGAATCTGGGGGAAGGCCAACAAGACAGATATCCTGGTGGGAGTTTGTTACAGACCACCTGACCAGGGTTAAGAGGCAGATGAAATATTCTATAAGTAGCTGGGAGAAGCCTCGAGATCACTAGCCCCCCTTCTGTGAGGGACTTCAACTTACCAGACGTCTGCTGGAAACGAACCCAGCGGGGAGGAGGCCGCCGAGGGGTTCTTGGGGCGTGCGGCGGGGACCCCCCCGACAGCCGGTCAGTGCCAGCCAGGGAAGGCGCCCGCTGGACCTGTGGTGTGGGGACAGGGAAGGACCCGTGGGCGCTGTGACGGCTGCGGGATATGAAATGGTGGAGGGTTTGATTCTGGGAGAAGCAAGGGGGGGGTCAGCAGAGCTCCCGGAGGGCCGGCAGTGGCCTGCTGAGGGGCCGGGCTGGCAGAGCCCCTTGCGAGGCAGTCCTGAGGGGCACGGGGCACCAGGAGGGCTGGGTGGTCTTCCAGATGGAAACCTTCCAGGCACGGGAGCAGCCCGTCCCCTGTGCTGGCGGGGAAGGAGGCCAGCCTGGCCGAATGGAGAGCTTTGGCTGGAGCTCTGGGATAAAGGAGAGTTTACGGCCTTTGGAAGAAGGGGCGGCAGGCCACTCAGGGGGACTGCAAGGAGAGGTTATGCAGGGAGAAATTAGAAAGGCCAAAGCCCAGCTAGAACTTAATCTGGCTACTGCTGTGAAAGACAATAAAAAATGTTTTTGTAAATACGTCAGCAATAAAAGGAGGGCTAAGGAAAATCTCCATCCTTTATTGGATGCAGGGGGAAACGTAGTGACAAAGGATGAGGAAAAGGCTGAGGTACTTGGTGCCTTCTTTGCCTCAGTCTTTAATAGTAAGATCAGTTGATCTCAGGGTACCCAGCCCTTGAGCTGGAAGACAGGGATGGGGAGCAGAATGAAGCCCCCATAACCCAAGGTGAAATGGTCAGTGATCTGTTCCACCACTGAGACACACACCAGTCTATGGGCCCAGATGGGTGGATCCCATCCCAGTGCTCACCGAGCGGCTCTCCATCATTTATCATCAGTCCTGGCTGACCAGGGAGATCCCAGTGGACTGGAGGTCAGCCTGTGTGACCCCCATCTACAAGAAGGGCAGGAAGGAGGATGTGGGACACTACGGGTCTGTCTGCCTGACCTCAGTGCTGGAGGAGGTTATGGAGCAGCTCATCCTGAGGGCCATTGGGGCACATGCAGGACAACTGGGGGATCAGGCCCAGCCGGCATGGGTTCATGAAAGGCAGGTCCTGCTTGACAAACCTGATCTCCTTCTATAACAAGGTGACCCACTGTGGCTGTTGTTGACCTGGACCTTAGTAAAGCCTTTGACATCATCTCCCACAGCATCTCCTGGAGAAACTGGCTGCTCATGGCTTGGACGGGTGTACTGTTTGTTATGTAAAAAAACTGGCTGGATGGCCAGGCCCAAAGAGTGGTAGTGAATGGAGGCTGGCAGCCGGTCACAAGTGGTGTTCCCCAGGGCTCAGTATTGTGGCCAATTCTGTTTAGTATCTTTCGCAATGATCTACGAGGGGAGTGAGTGCACCCTCAGTCAGTCTGCAGACAACTCCAAGTTGGGTCAGTGCTGACCTGCCGGGGGGCAGGGGGCTCTGCAGGGGGGTCTGGGCAGGCTGGGCCGATGTGCCAGGGCCACTTGCATGAGGTTCAACCAGGCTCAGTGCCGGGCCCTGCCCGTGGGTCACACCAGCCCCAGGCAGCGCTGCGGGCTGGGGCAGGGGGCTGGGAGCTGCCTGGGGGGAAAGGGCCTGGGGGGGCTGGCTGACGGCCGGCTGGGCAGGAGCCAGCAGGGTGCCCAGGGGGGCAAGGGGGCCAACAGCACCCTGGCTTGTATCTGAAAAAGTGTGGCCAGCAGGATCAGGACAGTGACCGTCCCCCTGTACTCGGCACTGGTGGGGCCGCCCCTCGAACCCTGGGCTCAGTTCTGGGCCCCGCACGACAAGAGGGACATGGAGGGGCTGCAGCGTGTCCAGGGCTGGGGAAGGGTCTGGAGCACAAGTCCTGTGAAAGGCGACTGAGGGAACTGCAAGTGTTTATATGGAGAAAAGGAGGTTGAGGGAAGACCTTTACTGCTCTTCGCAGCTCCCTGAAAGGAGGTTGTAGTGAGGTGGGGGTCGGTCTTTTCTCCCAGATAACAAGCAACAGGACAAGAGGAAATGGCCTCAGGTTGCACTGGGGGAGGTTTAGATTGGATATTAGGAAAAAATTCTTCACTGAAAGGGTTGTCAAGCATTGGAACAGGCTGCCCAGGGAAGTAGTTGAGTAACCATCCCTGGAGGTATTTAAAAGATGTGTAGGTGTGGCACTTAGGGATATGGTTTAGTGGTGAACTTGGCAGTGCTGGGTTAATGGTTGGACTCAATGATCTTAAAGGTCTTTTCCAACCTAAACAAGCCCATGATTCTATGATTCAGAAAGGCAACTTAAATCTGATATTCAATCCCCTGGTTTGGACTGATAAATGGCTTTCCTGCAATATACTGCTTTACAGAATGGTCAGCTTTTCCCCTAGCTTGAGTGAGAGCCAGACTATGCCTCTGTGAAATTGAAATGATCCTTGCCCCAAGGTTTACATCTTCAGCTGAAAACAAGGGATCAGGTTCCCTCCCTCAGGCTGAGTGGATTCTTACTCTGCAAGTAATCGTACTGAAACCAATGGGACTACAATGCTGTTGAAAGAAGTACTGGCATGGTGTAAAGATCGCTGGCTTAGGTTCCAAATGTCCATTCACCTTGTTTGCTTATTTCTGTATTAAAAAGCTTTTAACCCTACAGGCATTGCAATATATTGGGACTGAAGTGCAATGGCTGAGCTTTGCTGCCTGCTGCACTCTGCTGGGGTATGTAAAGAAATCCAGGGTATGGAAGGATGGAGCAGTTCTGGCCAAAATGGCATTTTATTTCTTCTGGTTGGATTTTTTGTTTAGTTTTTGCTTTTTTTCCTTTCTCCAGCCAAATCCCCACACTGCAAAGTGAGCTGTACTCCACTGGATATCCTGTCTTTAATAAGAAAGTAGCTTTTCCACTGGCAGAGAAAGAAGACAGATCCCATCTGCATGGTCTTGCTGTTTCTTTTTCTGAGCAGTCAGCGGATTAAGTGAAGTACCTGCTCTGTATACCCTCTCTGCTGTTACATGTATTTACTTCTTACATTTCCCATGATATTAATGCCATTTTCCCTGTGGCATTAATATGGCTCTGCATGTAAGGAAATAGGAGGCAAAGAGGAGCTGTGCAGAAGACTTCCTTGGATTATCTTTTAGCTGTCACTGAAACTGGTTGGAAATTTCAGAGAGGAAATTTTAATGCTGGCAAAATGCCACACTGATTAAATCAAAAAACCTCCCAGCAGAAATCAGCCAAGTGTCTCAGGTTTCCAATGAGCTCAGTGGGCTGGCAGGCTGCTGCAGAGCCTGGTGATGGGGAGAGCCCCAGCTCAGTCCCGTTAGATCCACAGCTCCGTTAGATAACTGGGTGTTAGTCACCACTATCTCTATCTGGCTATGTCACTGCAAGAAATTCATCAAGCTGATGTAATCTGCACTGGACCAAGCTTGGGTTCGGTAATGAGGCTCTAAGGCCATGCTCTGCTCCTCGAGAGACTGTAATGGAGCTCAGGAACCCCAGAATTCAGAAGTCCTCTGCTTTGGAAAATACCGAAACCACCCTGAATAAAACCCCTCACAAGGGGCTTCACAAAGGGAAGATACTCATTCCAAAATTTACAATCAAAACACTTCAAGGTGGCAAGGAGGAGCTCAAAGGCAATAATTTTGGATTGCCTGTAACAATTTAATTCCACCTTGTGCATACAATCAAGTCTCCATCCCTCTAGCTCTCTGGTCCTCCTTCTTCTCCCAGGCTGTCACCCAGTCTTTAAATGGCTTGGAGACCCCAGCCTGCCTAGAGGTGGTAAATCTTGGAAGAGTCCAATTATTAATCTCTAGAAGTCTCTACTGAGTATATATGATTTCTCTTTCAATTTTCTCTCTTAAAAATAGATTAATAGTTTTATTCTCTTGTTTTTCAGCTCAAGGCAGAAAATCTAACAGGAATTTTCAGCCTGAATGATGAAAGTTTAGTGAAGCTATACTGAATGGGAAATAGGACCTTCTCCTGGGAAGTGCTGAGCAACCTTGGCATGAGGTGGGACTCAGGCGGTACAGGGTGGGCTGGTAGAGTGTTCAGCAAAGCACTTCACCAGTAAGGCTGGTGAGTGCTGCCAGAAGAAGGAAAGCAAGGGAAGCAAGGCTGATTCCTGGTTTCATGATGTTTTCTATGTCATTGTTTCAGAATCTCCCCAGCTTCCCCTCCCTTGCTGTAAAACCCCAGTCTCTCATCCAAATCTTGATGTCATCTTCTCTCTTCCATCCCTAGTGCCCCATTTCATCTGTTCCTATCGGATTGCCTCTCTTGTCTGTAGGGATGCCAGCAGAGCAGAGCAAAGATATCACAGAAAAGAACCCTTTTGCCCTCTCATCTCTGCTGCCTCCTTCATTGCAAGGCTTCAGACGCAGACCCACCTCTCACCAGATGTCTATGTAAGTGTCCAACACAGGTGGGATGGACCTATAGTGAACTTAACTTTAGTGACTTGGCAGGTGCTTTGTCTCTACTGCTTTTTAAAATTTATAACAGATAGGATTGGCCTTTTATTCCCAAGAAAATAAGCAGACCTGCATTGTTTCCATAGAAAAGGCAGGGAAAGAGGGTGGTGATGAGCTGGCACTTAGCACCAGCCCCAGCACCCATGCTGTCCTGCCTCCTGGGGTTCCCCAGCTCATGAACCAAGACTGCACGGAGGTGCTACTGCTCCACAGTGGCCTTGACATAGTGTCATCACTCTAAAAGTTTCATTTTTCCCCCCCTGGATCCCAAGGTCTCTTCCCTGATGAGAAGTTGTCTGGCACTGCAAGAAAATAGTCTCTGTGTCTGCTCCTTTGCAGTTACAGACAAGGTGATGGGTGTGCTATGCTGACTTAAGAAAATGAGCTGACAAGTTCTCACAAACAATAATAATAAGTAAAATAATATTTCATTTTCTCCAAATTAGGAGGGTTTTTGTTTTGCTCTCATAAAAATCTGCTGGTCCTCTGAAATGGATCAGTAGTGACATCCAGTGGCCACAAACTGAGACAGCTATAGTCATTTTGGGTTGTAACAGCATGGGTTGTAACAGGCTTTATCACTATGTACATGTATCCTAAAAGTATTCTGCATGCAAAAAAATAAATGTATATAGGTTTTATAAGCACCACTGTCCAGGGAGTTAAGAAAAACATCAGATCCACCCAGATATCTTTTCGAGGGCTAGTGCAACAACTTCTTGCCCTTGGAGTTACTGTTCTGCTCTGACCCACACAATGAAGTATGTTGCCTCCCATTGGGGCTGGCCTTTGGAAGCAGCTTGACTCAATAAGGTGTTTTAAAGTGAGTTAAAGGTAAAGGTCTTACAGATGAACTTGGGTTGCCTTTGCAGGTTGCAGGTTGTTTTATCAGTTTTTTCAAAGGGCTTAGTGCCTTTTAGATGGTTTCTATTTATCTGCTTGGCTTCTTGTATGTCTTCTTGCAATGCTGTCTGAACAAAGGGGCTATCTGCACTGCCCAGAGTCTTACGGATGTCGTACATGATGTTCTATAAGATGGGTGAGGGAACTGCTAATAATACTTCTTTTTTTTTTTTTTTTTTAAGGGAAATGTATATGAAATACAGAGTTTCCTAGCACAGACACCAATTAAAACTTTCATAGTATTATTCCCAGAGATTTAGAAATGGCCGCTAGGTCTAGATAGTCCAAGTCCAATTTGGCAATCCAGCACTATGAATGATTTTTTTTCTACATCATTATTTTTTCTTTCCTTATCATGTTATCATGGTATTCCAACCCACGATATGCTAAATACAGCAAAGCACATACTTCAAGTGCCCAGATAGCTCCCTGACCTTGAGCAAGCAGACACCAGAGCACTGTCTTGGATTGCAGCCACCCTGCTTCACTTCTTTCTGATCCAGGGTTGCAGAATGACTTAGCTCCCGATGGGGAATACATACCAGGCCACCGACAAGTGAATCAGCTGGTTTGTACGATTCAGGAGACTTGGAGAAGACCCTGTTTCTCTTTCTTGTTGTGTTAGAAAAATACCGACCAGCCCAGCACGCAGTCACAGGAACAGCCCAGTGGGAGCCAGGCACGGAATATTTTTAACTGATTAAATATGCACTAGGAAATGCTCAGCTCTCCCTCAGAGACAATAGGCTTTTCTTCAGTAAAGTGCTGACGCTGTGACTCTGTAAAGTAAATCCTCAGAAAAATACTGTTTCTCACTTGCAATTTAAGAAGTTAAATTTACACCCTTTCTGACAGCCTCATGCCTCTCACTCAATTCTAATCTGAAGCGACTGCTGTGGTTCAGTTCAGGGTTGAGAGAGATAATCAAGTTACTGTTGGTGGGAGAGTTACTGTGTGTTCGTTGAGGCTGGGGGTTCAACCACATGCATACTTCTAGACCCTCACAAACACACAGCAAAAATGCATTATCTTAAATCTTTTTTTGCTGACATTTAAATGAACACATTTTTCCTCAAATATGTGACAGGCCAAGAGCATCTGGCTCCACTGATGCTCAGTAAGTAACTCATTACACTGCAGGAGCTCACTCATTTTCGAGCCCTGGGCTTTGGTAATGCTCTGGTTTACGGCACTGGTGTGCTTGGTTTGCACTTGAACCAGGGTATTATATTCAGGTGCCTGAGCAACAAATTTTGCACATAGATCCAAACCTTTAATTCACAGCTATAGGAAGCAATACAGTAACCCTCCTGGTCATTACTCATTGTTTACATTTAGAATATGGATGTTTCAAGCATTGACAAAATGTACAGTGTCTGAAAATATACGTATTAAAACTAAAAAGCAGAGGCATATAAGCCAGCCTTTCAGGTCTTGCTGATGTTTTATCTGAGACAGCAGCCTGATAAAACATCCTACTTGTCTGTTTAGGATGGTTGCTTAAGGACATTATGATGACTGACTTTTCTGGCATGTCACTTTTTGTTTTGTGATTGTCAGGATGGCTGCCACTTCTCTCCTTCTTCCATTTCTTGTAATGCTTGTTTACTTACTTGTTAATGCTTAGTCCTCTTTTGGGATTAAATGATGCTAAGGCTGCAAATAGGACACAGATGGCAGCAAGCTCCTATTATTTAATGGTAAAGCACCAAACACATATGACTATTTATACTTAGCTAGTACTTACAATCCTATGGTAGATCATGCATATTAATTTCTAAGAGAGATTGGTATCTTCAGAAAATCTGAATTCTGCTCCTTTCGGAAAATTTTGGGATGACTTGCCAAAAGATATCCAAGGAACTTAGTAATACTGCAGCAGTAAAATTACCACCTCTTTTCTAAAGTGCTGAACAGACCAAGAAGTTCATTATTATCTGGAAGTTTGATTCCTGTTAAGGAAACAGAAGGGGAAAGCAAGTCGTGCCAGTCTCCACGGTAGCTCTGAGCTTCTACCTGGGCATCCCTGGGCCGTGGGATGTGAAACTTCCTATGAGCCAGAAGAGAGTGAACAGATTGCCATTACAGATGTCAGGATAACATCTGAGAAAAATATCAGTATGCAAGGGAGGAGTTAAAAATGGAAAGCTTTATGTCATCAGTGCTAGTTTGGGTGACAGAGCAGGTTGGTTGAAAGGAAGGACGAAGGGACTAATAAGAATACTTGTGTCTAGCAGAGTCTTTATGAGGCAGCGTAAGTCTAGCAGGGGTTAACATAAAAGTAATAGGATTAAACTTGGCTGAATTCAGAGCAAATAGTGAGATTTGCTTTCTCAGGTGTTTGAGATTTGGAGGTTTGGCAGTTCACTACGAAATGAAACCTTAAAAGGGGTAGTTGGAGTATTCATTGTTGTTGTTATCATTATTATTATTATTTTTATTATTATAATCTTTCAAATCCCTGACATGGATATGGTCCTTAGGTGACCCACTTGCAGAAGAGGTAATATGTATGGTGGGTGGCTGCTGGTTGAAAAGAAAAAAGGCTGTGAACTGGTCATATAGTGCTGCACTGTCTTGGAGCACGATGTATTTTTGCTTGGGTGCCTTGGTCTTTCTTCAAGATTTGAGATTGCTAGCACCATGGCGAAGTAGTGACGTCAACTACCTGCTTCTGGAGATACAGGACATACAGATTTAGTCCTTACTACGTGTGGAAGAGGGAACAGTTCCATTTGTATAGCCAGCAGCTGTTTAATTCTTGTTGCAAGAAATAAAGGTGGAATCCCCTAAACTTCCCAGAAAGTAAGTTTTGCTGGAGGAAAATAAGTTCTATTTCTTTCCTGACAGCTTTCCCACTGCCTGCTCCCCCCCCCCCCCAAAAAAAAGTAAATTAATGTTACAGTGTTGCCCGAATCCATTGACAAGGCCAGCTTGTGTTGAGCATGGTTGAAACAATAAAACCCTGTTGTATTTGGTCTCATGTAGGCACTTGGAAGGCAAGTACCAGGCCAAAGCAGGTGTGATCGTTAGCAACACAATCACCTCAGGAAGGCTGGAGCTCACCCTTTGCCTCACGCTTCTAACTCTACCACCAAAAAAGAAAATGTTTGTAGAAGGTGAAACAATATCTGACCTGTTGCTTTTTTTCCCTATAGGATTTCTTCATCCCTGTGCTGGAAAGCTCTGTCACTTTACACACAGGAAATCCAAACAATGTATAAAGTTATACTTTAAGGAGCAAATAAAGCACTGACCCTAAGTGTGTCCCACAGCCCACGTAAAGGGATCAAGCCAGCTCCCAGTGAAGACATGAGAAATAACAGGGACAAATAATGTACAAAACTCTCTATTAACTTGTGCTAAAGAAAAAAAAGTGCATCTGTCCAGAAAAGTCTCAGCTATTGAGATAACCAGGAAATAGGCTACTTGCTTGGTGGTGGTGGCAACACAACAAGTAGATCCCCCAAATGGAGTGGATTCAATGTCTGGGTTCAATGCTGGTTTTAAGTGGACATCTCCCAGGCTCTTCTGAATGTAGACACTTGTCTGCATCATTAGCCATAGATAAAAAACCAGTCTGCGACTGCTGCATATTTTTATGCATGAGGTCATGTCTCCTTTGCTGATTCTAGTTCAGTGGGGGCTCAATCTGGGGACAAAAAAGGAAGAAGCTGAAAGTCTTCTTCATTGTAATGATTGCTTGAGTTTGCCTACTCAACTACAAGCTTTCCTGTTAACATCAATAAGCACTACTAAACCCAATCATTTAGACAATATAATGGCACATTATTGCCTGTGAAGGAATTGCACTTAGGTTTTCCAGTATTCCTCTGTTGCTAGATTTAGTATCACATTACAGGAAGCCAGACTGGACAAACCTTGGCAAGATCTAATGATCTCATGTTCCTTGCTGTTCTGTTTTGCACGCTGATGTGCAGATGCTGATCTGTTTTAGAAAGTGTGGGCTGGCTTTGCATCTTTAGCTATTCAAAAAGAACTAAGTTTTAGAGCCCCATGTCCCAGAAGATCTGAGGATGAAGCTTTAGACTCTATTTTGTTTCTTCAAGTCAAGACTATCTCCAGAAGAAGCTGTAAAAAGGATAATGTGTTTTTATTGTGCTAGTTAGTCAGTAAGGCTTTTAATGCCATAGCAAACCTGAGTGATGCAGCTATGAGCCTCTATGTGGTTAACTCCTGAAGCGCTTAAGTAATGTCCTCAAATAATATATTCCATGCTTAATTAAAAAAAACCAAACAACTAACCAAACAAAAAAACCCCAAAAAACCAAACCAAAAACATCCTTAAAACAGAAAATCACAAACCTCAGTATCTGTAATATGATAGGACAGCGGGTTCCCTCCTTTCTTACCCACATAAAAATGTATTTGCTTTGATTATGAACATCCTCCATGTGCTTTTTATCCACTCAGCTGTGTTAGTATGTGGTACCTGTTTAGCAATAGCCTGTTTGGATCTATGTGTCCAGCAAAATTTTGCAAGTCATGTGGCCTCTATTACATTTACAAATAACAGGGTATGTTTTTCAAGTTCTCCACCTGCTACTTCACCATAGTACAGAAGATCATAGGCACTGTCTGCCAGACCAGCGCAGGACTTCATTTCCTTAGATGAGCTAATCAGCAAACAGGCACCAGCTAAAGCAGAATGAACCAAGGCAATCACAGAAAAGTCATTGGAAGTTTTGTTCTCAGACAAAAATAAGAAAATGAGATTTATTGAGCATGAAATCTGCAGATGCTAAGAGCCAGATATTGCAAATTCTCACCATTGATCACAGATTCTGGACTAGAGAAGCATTAAGTACATCAGTTCTGTTGCTGAAAGTATTAACAGTTGGGCCCGGTGTGTAAGCAGTAGACTTTGGAAAGGAGGTGTGTTTGCATGAAAATAAACATTCCTCAGAAAAGCTGTGACTCGAAACTCTTAATGGCTACCAAGAATAATTTTTATATTGTTTACCAAAACCCAGTGCTTCTAAATGCTTCTCTATTTGAAAAGGGTACTTTGTACTGTCGGTAAATGGGATAATAAGGAAGTTGAAAGATGAGTCACCAAGCCACAGGGAAACAAAATGTAGTGTGAGCAACCACAGCACCCTCACTCACCCTGTGGTCCTTCGATAGAGCATAACACAGTTTCCTGCAGCTGTGGCCTCCAACAAGAGCTATACTCAGCTCACTAGTGCAGATGAAGGTATTTATTCCAGCTGCCCCAAATGTGCCTACCTGACCATGTTATCTAAACAGCTTATAATTCTAGGAAGTATGTTTATCCTGATCTTACAGGTGTGACTTCAAGGCTTGAAGAGCTAAGCCCCATCTTCTCATAGGGTTCAGGTGACAACATACCTTCTGAGGATATGAAGTGACTCGGTTATGTCTGTGGTGAGAGTTAGGGCAGGAATCCTGGCGCTGCTGTCTAACAGGGCCGTCCTTCTCTCCATGTTTGGTATCCAAATCATTACAATACCCTCCTTGAATGTTGGGACGAGGCAGATTGAAAGCAAAACCACCCTGGATACTGGGCAAGTTAAGGCCAGACACAGAATAACACACAAGCAGAATGCCGAGCCACAATGATCAATAGGGAGGGAAGACAGGGTTGTGCTGCTGAGTTCTGACCAAAACCTATTTCTGTAGATAACGTGTCAAAAAACCAAAACAACAACAAAATCAAAACAACAGAACGAAACACAAAATGCAAACCAAGTGCAGGACGTGACATTACTGCTAATGCTATTAAAAGTTAAAAGTGGGAGAAGTAGAAAGGAGAAGTCGATGGTGCATGGTAGAGCAACAAGAACTTGTTTTTAAATCTTCATTGCATCTGTGACCTACTGCTTCACCTAAATTTGAACCTGTGCTTGCTCTTAATGGCACCTATCTTGTGTCAAGTGAACAGTCTCCCCCGGTAAATATATCTTTCCAATAAAAGATGCTAAAGAGAAAGTTATTGTGGGAAGAGTCATGCTGATGGGAGTAACTGTAGGCAGCAAAGAAAAACTTGGCCTGGTGGAAAAGAAATATTTTCACTGTTCTGAGAGAGTTTCACAAATAACTTGGCATATACTTTGAAAATGTCCTTGATGGTGCCCTTTTAACCAACGGGAAAGCAGGCAAGCTCATGTTACAGCATCAGATACGCTGAGCAACTGGTGCGGAGGAAGTATTAATGCCCACAAATCTCCTGTGTAAAATCAAACACAGACAATTACCTTGGTTATGAACCACGGTGGTGTAACAGGCTTCAGCTAGCAGCCTGTCCAGCTGCTCTTTGGCATGGATCCTGAACAGACCTTGCAGTTGGTCCTAAATCTTCAGATACTTTCCTCCTCCCCCACCTGCTTGGCTAGAAGCCGTACCGATTAATGAAGCATTCACAGAGCTGCTGATGGCTGCCGTTTTCCTAGAGATATGGGCAACTCGGCCAAATTGCCATCCACAGGCTCTCTCCCAGGCTTTCCCAGTAAAACAGCACAGGGTATAAGTGAAAGGGGATATAGACCTGAAGCAGGAGAACTTCCTAGACAATCGTCTCCAGAACAGAGCTGTAATTAGGTGAAGAAATCTGTGCTCCCTTCCTAATAGAAGGGAAAGAGAGGAACCCCCAAATATATCAGCTCACTGCACCCTAGGCAAATTCTGTGGCACAAATGCATTTCTTTGTGTATCTTTTAAAAACCTCTGCTCTCCCTTGAAGAGATTTAGCATGGGACAGAGCTCACTCCTTTTACCTGTCTATGAACACCCTACTCTTGACAAGACCTGCTGTCAAAACTCCACTTATTTTTTTTCTGCCATCCTATCTACCATGTAATTTTGACATGTTTACCTGTGATTCTCTTACCCTGCCTTTGACATCCTTTGTGCCTAAGCTGCTCCAGAGATCGAGCAGAGGTGTGTGTACATTAATAGAGTGGGTAACAGATGAGTACATGCTCATGCTTCTTAGCTTGTGCTCCCCCTCAGGCAGATCATTTCTGCATGGTAGAAGCAGTATTTTCAGACTATGTTTTAAGCATTCAAACCAATGAAACGAAGAGTAGCTTCTCAGAAGTCTATCAACAAACTTAAGAGGGTTGGTTTTTTTACACAGTATGCACTCGTATATATTATTAATGAAAATCAAGACTTGCAGTATATGTCTCTATTCCTCCTATATCATTCCTGTGTACAGCTGTGTATAAATTATTCCTGTTATTGGCCCTTGATGTTTTATCTCTTAAGATGGTTAACTCTTAAGAAGTTAACAGTGAAAAGGAAGAGCTTTCTATTTCTTCCAGAAATGTGAAGTCCCACTACCACGCACAAGGCTGAGCTTAGCCTGCTTTCTACCTGTTCTACCTGCCTGAAATCTGCATTCCTCCCGCAAACTGCTTTGCCTTCTGTAGGGGTGAGGAACCAGGGGAAAGCAACAGGAGTACCCTGAGATAACGTAGAAAAATGCTGGGTACGAGGAGGTCTGGGAACCCACACCAGCCTTAACTCGATCTTTGTGCTGGAATCAGCAGAGGATGAAGCTCTGGGGAAACAGGTCAGAAGGAGGGGTATGTGGTAAGAACCCACATGCTGCCTCATTTCTCAGAAAAATATTGCTCTTCCTGCTTCTCCTCCAGAGGCAGACATTTATGATCCCCCAGATAAACACAACTGTTTTCTGTTGTTCTTCCTCTCTTAACCAAGCTCTCTGCTCCTGCAGCAGCTCCCCACTGCAGTGCCTGTGGCAGTGTTCACAGGGGCTTGGGGAGGTGCCTTCCAGCTTTCTGCTCCCTCCTCTTCCTCCTCCTTACCACTTTACCTGCTAATTCTGCCTCCCCAGTCCCATTCCCAAGCATAATGTGCCTCCCCAGACTCTTGTTTTCTACCCTTTTTCCATTGTTTGTATGCTACCAATCTGGGGGATCTTCAGCCACAACCTGCTTGGGTTTTCTTCACTGGATCCTTTCTACTCCAGCACTCCTTCCTCCTCCTCCAAAGAGGAGATAGAGCTCTTACAGGTTCATTTTCCAGACCTGCTGTGTGTTGATAAATAATTATGCAATATTTAGTGGATATTTAGTGACTGCAAAGGAAAGCAAGCCTGCAGTGATCTGCAGAAAAACAAGGCAGTGATCATCTTTTCAAGCCTCGACAATGGAGTTTTGTTGGATGACTAACTCAAAGCAGCATCTACAATGGAAAGAGTTAATAGTTCTATTTAAAAAAACATGAACCTGAGACGAAGGTAGAACAGTTAAAAATAACTGTTCTTAATGTTGCTACGGAGACCTTTATTATAGCCATTGTACGTGATGTGCATTGATTATATTCCACGTAGGTAACATTTCTCTCTCAGACTAGCAGAGGCTGACAATACTCCCACTTGTATGAGATGGTGTGTAGGAGCATGCAGGTTGTGGAACAAAACAACAGTTGAGAGGAGGTTTATTTGTTTTTTCAATTCCTAAAAATTTGTAGATGCGCTGTCTTAGTACTCCATTAACAGTTTTTTGCCCTTGTAGGTATCCCTTGTTTAATACATTCTGCCTTTTCTAAAGTAGAAGTGCTTAGGATCACTGTAATCAGTGTGATAAACACAGGTTTTATAATTATAAAATAATTATAAAAATAAGGGCTGTCATTCATATGGCTGGCAGCACATGCATCTGGAACTCCTGCAGTTAAACCTGAGTAGTTTCAACATATGGCATTCAAACAAAAACTGTATTGACTGCATTAAAGATTTTGTTTGTCTTTAAGCCTAGTTGATTAGGTCACTATTGAAGGCAGAAAATGTATTGCTGGTGCTCATGTAGTTACATGGGCTGCTTTTTTAAAATGCTTTTGAGAAAACGTTGCTGATCAAAAGCGGTTAAGTAAAAATCTTGGCAACAAACCTCCAAGTTTTCATTACCATTTTCTAAGCTTTACCCATTCCAATAAAAATAACGGTATTTGGAAATGCAGCCCTTGCAGAACTTCAGTTTCACTTTTTATGACAGTTTTCATCTTCCCGGCTTTTTTTTTTAATATTTATTCAGATTAAATAACCTTGTACAGATGACAAATTTTAGCAGAAATTACTCAGGAAGTCAAGCTTCTTTAGGGCTTATTTCAGAAAAGTTTTAAATTTCACATTGAAAATATTTACTTCAGTTTTTCCATTTGTTAGATGGAGAGCTCAGTAAGTAAATCCAAATAGAAGTACATAGGCTGCATTTCAGGCAGCTGTGGTTTTAGAGGCACGCTTCTAACATTATTGGAATAACTGAAAAGTTGTAGGCTGGTAGTGGGAGGAATTACTAATTTGCTGCTATACCGAGGACAACAGACAAGTTCCTCACTTCTTTTAGCCTGCAGACTGGAATTTCACCTTCTTAGTCAGTCCAGTATCCTCAGCATCACTGAATGCCTGGGAAAAAAAGAATGGAAATTGAACAGAACCAGAAGTATATGAATATCTATGAGTTTTGCCTTCTGGGTTAATAAAATTACAAGATTATAGTTTGTCTGAAAATGGGGAAATTATTCTTCAGTTAACAGAGATTTGAATTTTTTTCCCTGCCAGTAGTTTGGAATTGAACATGAAGAACACTGGTTTAACTCACATTTCTGACAGAGGTTTTCATCTATTTTTACTGATAATCCAAACATTAGAACAACCCCTCACTCCTAATATTTTCCCTCATTATTTTTCTTAATTATTTTTGATACTTTCCTTACGTAGGCAGTTTACTTAGCCCATTCACCTGCAGTGTCATATGCAGAAACAAGGTAGAAAGTGTGGAAAAACTTATGGCCCAGACTCAGTGTCAAAGGATAAGGCTGATCTCTCTGTTACTACAGAGATAATACAGTTTTTCAACTTGCAAGATGTTTGTGAAACAGAAAGTTGCTTCTGTCCTTTCAAATGTCACTTTTTGAGTGTGAAACATGAGGTCATGTTTCTGGGTGAATTTAAATTTGGCTGGTGTTTGCCTTGCTCTGAGCAGATTCTGAACAGAAGCAGCGCAGACCGCGTAGTATGAAACCAGACTATTAAATAAACTCTAACAGAAGAAAGACGGGAATTGTAATGTTATGCTTTCTTAGCTGAAACGTGCTACTAATGGTATTTACAGAGATTTCAGTAATACGGCTATTTGTCTTACGCAGTTGAACAGAGTAACATGTTATTACAAATATGTAGCCCAGATTGATATGTATATGTATTATGTACGCATACATACGTGTATGTATTACAATATGTAGTTCAGATATGTGTGCAATGATTATTATTTGTCATTTAAAACGGTCTTTGGGCCATCTCCTGAAGAAAACTTGAGTTTGTGCAAAACTGTGTTATGAAGGAAATAAAACTACATGTTTACAGATTAGCCATGAAAGTCCACATGCATCTTTTTGTTCTCTGAATAAAGAAGCATCAATACAGCCATGGGAAGACTTGTGAAAATCTGTTAGTAGGGAGTACAGAAATGAGAATATGTAAGTGTGTGTTTCCATTTACCTTTCCCAAAAGATCACGCAAGAAAAAGCTGATCTACTTTCCCATGCTCAAATGGCCTTGAGTTCATACCAGAAATGGAGCTGAAATGGCCATCTTCCAGCTTTGCAGCGGGAACTGAGGAAACTGCTTCTTTGCTTAGTGCTTGTCAGACATCTCTAAAATAGATACTTTCCCCCCCCAGATTTATTTACAACAAAATGCCTGGTCTAGCTTTGACTGCCTGAAACAAGTTATTTTCATTTCAGTTTACACTGTTAGGCTAGGAGGAGGGCAGGCTGACCAAACAGGAGGGAAAATGAAAGGACCTCTTCAGACGTTTGTGAACGATTCTGCTCCGCAGACAAGTTTACGTATACTTAGATGGACAGCTTTTATGTACAGCCCCATGGGGATGCCTACAAGCACTGAGAACCCCAACAAGTCCCGGAGTGGCAGTACCCAGGCGTGCCTGCCCACTGTACTTGCACAGACCCAGTAAGCAGGTGAGCTAACCAGTGATTTCCACTTTTAGTGGCTTGATACCACGCACAAAACTTTGAAGCAGAGAGGCAAAGGTGAATAATGGAGAAATCCCAGAATCTTCCTTTTCCAAGAAAACTCACAGACCTGGGCTAAAATTTCTGAGATACTCCCTCCAGCTTGGATGATTAGAGCATTTCCCTCAAAGCCCCTACCGTCCCCTTATTTAGTTTTCCTTTCCAGCTGAGCCAGCGTTAGGCTACACGGGAGCTGTGAGCTGCTACGGAAACCCAAGACCTGCCACAGCATGTCACTGATCCCAGGACTGTAGCTGGTGAAATTGGATTACCGAGTATTTGCACAAGTAAGCACTCTCTTGAGACCAGGACAGGGATCTCAGGCTCAAATTGCTGAAGTGCCAGGCGGTTCTTTCCCACTCCCTTTCGCTCCCCCCAGCCCCCGTCACGGCTATAAAGGCTAATAAAGAGTCTGGGCTCTGCACCGAAATGGCTGCAGCGCAGACGCAGACACGTGTTCAGCCCTGACCTGACCGCAGGGTGCTAACCTCGGGCAGAGGGGAGGCAGCTTCTCGCCATGGCCTGATTCGGCCGAGCTTAGCTGGAGGCTGGCAAGCCTGAGCAGATGCTCTGTGACCAGCTGCTGGCGGGACCCGAGGCAGAACCCCCTGCCCAGTGACCAGCTACCTGCAGACTGATGCAGGGAATTACAAGGGCAAGTGAAGCACAAAGACTCACAGGGACCCTCATCTCAAATATTATGTTCATCCTTGAAGTGTGTATTAACTCTAGCCATCGAATACTTATACAAACTCAAAATTGCTTTTTAACGCAGTTTCTTGAAGCCTCTCCATCAGCCAGAGGCTGCTTTGGACTAATCCAGGAAGTGAACTATGTATTAAAAAAAATAATGTGAGGTTGTGGAACATCTATAACATATTGATCATAGCGTAATCATACATGAAATGTATTAGGGGAAGTAGCTAAAACAATCTCCACTCTGGAAAAGATGATTTGGGAGCATGCAAGAAGGCCTTAGGGAGGCTGCCTGCAGTTCTTATGAGGGATGGTGAATCTGCTTCAGAGCCCGTAAGGAAGAAGTTCTTGAATGAACACTAAATGACAAATGTGGTAATAACTACCCTAAACATATCACTTTCTAAAGCTTAAGGAGCTAGCATTTACATGAATACCAGAAATCAGTGAAGCAAATGCAGGAAGAAGCAAAATATGTGTGACAAGCCTCACTTGTGCCTGCAAATTAAAGAACATTTTCTGGACTTAAGATGTAACAGCAGGCAGGGCATAAAGGAAATCTTCATTTTGCCTTGGATACTGGCAATATAAAAAGCCGGAATTTGTTATAGCTATCTGAGAGCTGCAGTTCCTAAGTGAAGGATCTTGTTTCATGATATAATAAAAGCCAGGGTCTGGGTGAGATAGTAACAGAATCCCTAATTAAGAGCCAGGATACTTTAAGCTTGAACATGAGCCTCTTGAAATAAGTATCCAAAGCACCTTTACATCCAAAATGTTAAGCCCTTGATTAAACAAGCAGAACATACTTTTGATGATAATTAAAGATGAGCTTCAGTCAAAATACTGGATTTGTATTTAGGCCAAACTAAACCTTGGATGCAAACCCTTGCTCTCTTTTTGTTTGAACATGTTCTGATCCAAACTGTTGGGCTCTAAGCCACTATTACTAACCAGCTCCAGTGCTTTACTTGTTACATGTCAGATTGCAAAACTGTTCATGAACAGCAAAAGTATCCCTGCTGTGAGGCAGATCATAATAAATCAGTAAATTGAGACACAAAGTTAAAAACCTCTTCTTTTTCAGAAGTGAATGTCATTTTGGGGTATCTGCATCTTCGTGCATCCAAACGAGTTGGTTTTTTTTCTCCTGCTGCACAAAGTATTCACGATTCCAAAGTAAACTCTAGTTTTCTAATCAGCTTTGAAAAACTGAGGTTTAGGCATCTCAGGTAGGATCCAACCAACATTTAATATGCATTCCAATCCTGAAAACATGGGTCTATCTTCCTTTTCTGAATTCATATGGTGAGTCATTTCTAGGCTAGGAATAAAAACTAAAAAATTCTCAGTCACCATCCTTAAAAGTAACTGAAAGCTGGGGGGGTCAGATTTTTCAGTAGGATAAATGGATGCATTCAGCTCAATGGATCCAACAATTTATTCAAGCTCACAATCGGGTGGCAGTTCTCTATAGCACCAATACAGCCTAAACATGATTGAGTCACCCAAACTACTTTTTCCCCTCCAATTCTGCATGGAGGAAGTTAGCTTTTAACAGTGAGATGGTCTTGAAGTACTTGGAAATGAATATTGAGCCACAAGAGATGGGCTGTCCTCTGTTCAAGGAATAGGCTCAGACAGGTCACGACAGAAGAGCCCTTCCAAGTGACTTGAACAGAAGTCTCCCCAGGGAGCAGCTGGAAGTGGTGTGAGCCCTTTCTGCCAGCACTGGGAACAGACTCATACTGCAACCTGCCCCTTCAAAGGCAGAATTAAAAAAAATAAAAAATAAATTTACATGGCATCAAAAGAAATCTCACATGATCTAAAGCTTCAAAGGAAATCTCACATGACCTAAAGCCTCAATGTTTTTAAAGAGGTTCACACCAATAAAATGTAGGATCACCCGATAAGAAGATGATTTTGCTTGGTACAGAACTGGAAGCAGTCCTGATCACTGCATTTCTTTTTTTTAAACATATCTTCAGAAGCGGACCAGATCAGCTGCTCTGTGTGCAGTGTAGCCTGTCTGAAATTGTAGATGCTGAAGGACAGTCAAACGGAAAGGACCCCCCCCCAGCAGTCTGTCACCAGTGTGACTTCCAGCAATCTTTGTATTTAATAGCCTTCTATATTTTTTTTCCTCATGAATTTATCTAATCACTTTCAAAATCCTGTTTCATGCAGCACCATGACAATGATAATCTAATTTTGGTCTCTAAGAGTTGTAACACAAACACAACAGGAGGCCCAGGAAAGAATGAAATAATTTTGCCAACAGGTATTACGAAAGCAGACAATGACTCCAGTCCAGTGATGAAGAAAATTACTCAACCCATTCATTACAAAACAACCCAGCACCTCCTGCTTTGAAAAATTAGATCTAGACTACTTTGCAGTTTTGAAAAAAAAAAAAGAAACCCACCTGTAATTGCTTTTCTAAGCTCGTGACGTGGATGTTTCTTTCCTCAGTGCCATGACTTGAACTTTAAAGCATGCCTCTTCATCTGGTCTGGGGTTAACTAAAAATGCTCCTAAACTCAAAGATGTTTGGATCAGTCATGAATCAGATGAATCAAGACAAATGTTTTCAGGGTGTCACTACTCTTTGCTTAGAGCAGTACTGGCTCAAACGCATGTCCCTTCTGTGAATTTTTGCTACTTGCTACCTGTTAAATTACTGAGCTCCACATATTTTGCAATCTTTGTACACCAGCACTGTTGCAATCTCCTGCAAATTGTTGAAAATTGGTTTTGAAGTTCCACACTTACAGGTTTGTTGTCGTCGTGTTCTAAATTATTTGCAAAAGAAGAATATTTTCCTTGTTTAAATATAGGTGAAATATGCCTTTTAATAAACTCTCCCCTAGTGCTTTTTTTTAAAAAAAAGTTAAAATAGACATATAGGGTCTTTGTTTTTTGGGTTTGTTTTTTTTTTTTTGCATGTCTTGCATCCTATTTAATAATTTCCAGCTGTTTAAAGTGCAAATAGTTGAGTATATTCTACACAGTTTTACAAAGCTCTATGTAACCAGGGTGGAAATTGGTGAGATTGCATACACATTCTATTTATCCAGACTTCCAGAAAATGCAAATAGCAACTTGAAGCCAAAGTAAAATATGCTCTTAAAGGCCCTTTTTAGATGCTATTAAGATGAATCTTCTTCATTCCTCTACCTGACAAATTTAAATAATTTTCTCTCTTATTTCAATCCTATTTTATGTTGTGTAACATTTTTGCACATCCTTTTTGTATTCATGTTAACGCATTTGCTGCTATTTCCCTTTATTCTTTCATTCGCCTTGAAAATGCTAAAACATGCCTGATTCTTGCTTCATAACCTGTCTTTAAGATAACACAGCTCCTGTTGAAAATGTTCCTGGGAGAGCAGAAAAGTGATTACTGAGCTGAACATTTCAGAGGCTCTTAAGCTGCCATCAGGTGCACAAAATGTACCACATTTCCTATTCTGCTTGTTTAACAGAAGAAAATACTCAATTGAGACATCTGCAACATGACTTTTTTTTTTTTCCCCTGCTGTTCCTCCTGACCCAAAACCAAGGCTGCTATTGCCTTTCTGAATATATTACTCCTTATCTGAAAAGCCATTTAGTTGCAAATCCAAAACCTTTCCATTCTTACCGCATATGCCTGTATTAGCCATGGTAAAGGCCCGTAACAGAGCAGTTCAAATGTTGGACTAATGACCTCTCTGGTATTTCTATAGAAACGCTTTGTTAAACACCCAGGCATTTCAACTTTCAGTCACAAGACCTATAAAAAATTCATACTCTGAATCTCTAGTTTCAAACCACAGCACTGCATCATTAAGAGCTTTTCAATCCTCCCACCCCACACACTTTATGAAGGGGGAGGGAAAAGAGGGCTTTTATCTTTCTGGCATTTAAATTTCACATTTTCTTCTTCTCTTTGTATTTTTAAGTAGCTCTAGAGGTTGGAAAAAACCCACCACAAAACAACATCTAACTGAGTTTTCTTTTATTCTGTTAAAATAAAGAATTTTCTAAGAACCTTTTAGCTAGATATTTAACTAAAAATGAAAACAGGTGTAAAAAACAAGCTTTATCATTTAGGTAACTTTTGTCTTAATTGGGGCTGTCTTTCAGAAATTGTAAAACTTCTATTTCAAGACGGAAAGAAAAAGACTACCCCTGACAGAGGAAAGCACCTGGAAAAACATTGTGCAGCTGTCACAGCACATTCTCCAGCATTATGTACAGCTTTGATCTGACCTTTAAATGATCTTGCTGGATTAGAATGACAGGTGTGTTGGCTTTTTAAAATGTATTTCTATTTTCCAGTAAAAACATGGTTATTTTATATGACATGTCTGTAAACCAAACTTGAATATAATAGGTCTTCTGGGTAAAGATGACCACAAGTCTTCTGGGAGAAGAACACTCCCAGAATGTTCAAAATTACTCTTTCTGGAGTCTCCACACATGTTCTTCCCACTCACTGTAGTCCTGGCTTGTCATATTTCTTCTATCCTTGTTCACTACTTTTAAAGCAATTTTTATAAACGTCCGTTCTTCCTGGTCCTGTTTGATCAGCTGCCACTTGCCCTGCCTCCTGCATGGATTACATCTGTTGCCTCCCCTGCAGGGGTTACGTGCAGTCTGGGAGGCCAGATGCCTCCTCTCCTCACCTCTCTGACTTCTGCAAAGCCACAGCCTGTCCCACAAAGAAACCGCTGTCCTTGTCGAAGTAGCTCAGTCCTACACACAACAGCTATCTCACGTACGCTGCAGGCTGAAGTATCATGATGCGTGAAGGTCTCGGCTTTCTTTTCTTCATATTCCTTTCCTGAATATGCTTGGTTAGGTTTTTTTACTGCATTTATTCAGTGGCAGCTTTTAAGCATTAGTACACAGGTGAAGAAAATGGAAACAGGCTTGTCTCTTATCAGTAATAATAGGAGAGCTTGAAAAATGCTGTCAGCGTAGTCTTTTCAAAATTTGCTGAGAGCATGTCTCATCAGCAGGACACAGAGAAGTTGTAAGAGGCCACAGAACTCCCACGGAAACGGATTTTGTCTCTCTCTCTCCACAGCAGCTTTACCGAAACAACCGGCATCCACCTGCCTGCCCCCGAGGCCAAGCGCGCCGCCTCTCCCGCCCCGCCTCCCGCCTTCCTCGGGCAACGAAGCGCCCAGGGAAACCGGTCACCTTCCCCCAGGCGGGGCGTTCGTCCGCCCCGTCCCCCCGTTCAGCCGTAGCTACCGCCGTCCCTGACACTCGCTTCGACAGCGAACGGCCCCGAGGCCACCCCCCCCGGCTTGCTGCCAAGCCGCACCGAGCCCCGAGCCCAGCCGCCGCCACGGCCCTCTCCTTCACAGGCCGGCCCGGCTCAGCCGCCACGGAGCCCTCTCCCGAGCGACAGGCTACGGGCGGCGCTCCGGAGCTCGCACACTCTGTGCCGGTGCCCCGGGAGCGGCCCGCCCAGAGGAGCCACAGACAGCCCCGCCGGCCCGGCCCGGCCCGGCCCCGCCGCCCGCCCCGCCTCAGCCCGCAGGGCAGCCCGCAGCGCGGGAGGGGCCCCTCCTCCTGCGCATGCGCCCGCCGCGCGGCGCTGTGACGTACCCAGCGACGCCTTCCCGGCTCCGCCAATGGGCGGCCCCGCCCCCTGCCGGCGGCCGCGGAGGGGGGACCCGGATGAGGCAGCCTCGGGCGGCCGCGGCCGTTAAACGCCGGCCTGCGGGCGCGGCCCCCGCCATGGCGGCGGCGCGGTGAGGGCAGCGCGCTCGGGGCGCGGCGCGGGGCGCGGCGAGGATGCTGCTGGTCTACGTGATCTTGCTCTCGGCGCTGGCCGGCTGCTTCCTCACGCTCCTGCTCCAGCTCCTGCTCCTCTACAGGAAGAAGCCGGAGCCCCCCGGGGTGGCCGGAGCCTCCGACGGCCTCGTCTACGCCCGCGTCGCGGCCGACCACAGCCTTAGGGACTACTTGCAGGGCTCAGAGCCGGCCGGCAGCCAGGTGTCTCCGGAGCCGGCCCCTGCCCCGGGCCCGGCCTCAGCGCCGGCCGCCGCCGCGGCTCCCACCGCCGCCGCCTCCCCGGGCCCGGAGCCCAGCACCAAGCAGCCGCCGCCGCAGCAGCAGCCAGAGCCCCCTCCGGCCCCCTCCTCCCGCCAGGAGACGTGCCACTTCCTCAATGCTATCTTCCTTTTCCTCTTCAGGGAGCTCAGGGACACGGCCCTGGTGAGGAACTGGGTCACCAAGAAGATCAAGGTGGAGTTTGAGGAGCTGCTCCAGGCCAAGGTGACGGGGAAGGTGCTGGAGGGGCTCAGCCTCAGGGACGTCTCCCTCGGCAACGTCCTGCCTGTCTTCAAAGCTGTCAAGCTCATCCAGCCGGTGGCCTGCAACGATGAGGGCTGCCCTGAGGAGCTGGGCTTTGAGGTAGACCTGGAGTACAACGGTGGCTTCCACTTGGGCATCGATGCTGACCTGGTCTTTGGCAAGTCAGCCTACCTCTTCGTCAAGATCTCCCGGGTGATGGGGAAGCTGAAGCTGGTCTTCACGCGCCTGCCCTTTACTCACTGGTCCTTCTCTTTTATGGATGACCCTGTGATACTCTTTGAAGTGAAATCTCAGTTTGAAGGGAGGCCCATGCCTCAGCTCACCTCCATCATTGTGAACCAGTTCAAGAAAGTTATTAAGCGCAAGCACACCTTACCCAATTATAAAATCAGGTAAGATGTCCTGCATTGTCAGTGTTTGGGTGACGTGCCTTAGAATTGCTGTTTTGCTATTAATAGGTAGAGAGAGTTCTGTACAGTATCTTGCCTGATACCAAAAGTTTTCTGTTTATAGTGGGTGTAGAACCATTGCACAGTGAGATAGTGACACGTCCCAAACTACATATAACTAAATGGTCAAATTAGTAGGTATAAAAAGTTTGGGGATCCTGTCAGGTGTCCAACGACAGGACCATGATATCCCCCTTTGGAAAACGTAGATGAATGGCTCTGTGGACAGCATGTGGGTTTTGGGATGTCCTTAAGCTTCTGCCACTGATGAGCTGCCTGGGCAAGGCTTGTGGCTTATGCTTACCTGTAGAGGCAAGGTGGTTGTTATTTAATGTGAGAAAGGATAAAGTTCATTCTCCAGGGAATATTTTTGAGGTCCCATGATAAATGGTGTCTTCTTCCTTTGGGGTTTGCTCAATTTCTTCAATAACTGGGGGGAAATCTAAAAGTTGATAAGAGAAGTATTGCCACTGCTGTGGTAAATAAAACTTTGGGGCACCTCGCAAGGTTTTTTGTTTTTTTTTTTTTTGTGTAAGATAACATGTTTTCTTATATGGATGCATGTGCTACAGCATAAACTGCACGATATAGTGAATACAATGAAATGTTTAGTGATACTTGTGTAGCAGAAATGGCAAGTGGTGTCTTTAGTTTGATTCCACCTTAATTTCTGATGAAAAGCTATTGAATAGCTTACCACTGTACAGGTACCATGCTCACTCTCTGTCATGTCTCACCACTCTTAGGATACCATGTTTCCTTTTTCTTTTGTTTATGCTTTGTAGCTTGTATTATTGTTAAGTAAGGATTTTTGTCTTGACTTTTTTGTTTGTTTGTTTACCACATTCTTTTGCAATAAGCTTTTTCTCTGAAATTCATTGGAGATGAGTAACTGAAAATGCCTATTTGAATTTTGCAGTGCAATTAGCTCTGCAGTGATGTAATTATTAAAGCCTTTTCAGCCGGTTTTTCTGCAATTGAATTTATAAGAGTTCTCATGAAAGTGGATGTGTAAAATATCCAGGATTTGGAAGGCTCTGACAGGGCTGTAAGTAGTTTCTTCGAGTAATGTGGTGGCCCTTTCAAATTTTGAGGTGCTGAATTGCTTTCCAGCTGGGTGGCAGGGAAGCTGTCAAGAGCAAGTTTGCTTTTGTTCTCTTACTGTGTTGGAAAGAGACTGAAGCTGTAGCTGTGAAGGAGAGCTGGAAGGATAGGCTGGGATAGCACAGTTGTGGTGCAGATGAGCACTTCTGGCATACCTGGAAAGAGCAAGTAGAGCAAGTGATCTTCACACTCTCTAGACCAGTTTTTAGGGTGTCTGTGGAACCAGTGATGATGTGCTCCTCCCCTTCAGCAGATGAAGACAGACATCTTCATTTTTCCTCTGGAAGATGCATTTGGGCAGTAGGGCACACTCGTAATTTAGTTAGAGGTGATGGATTTTCTACACATTTCTCAAACTTTCTGCGCCAGGAGTAGTGGATGAGCCATGTATGAGCCACTGATACACTGAGGGGACTGGAGGGGAAAATAAAGAAAGAAGCAGAGCATAGTGTTTGGAACAGAAATGGGTAGAAGTGTGAGGACAGAAGGTAATTGGCACAGAGAACAATACAGGAAGCATGAATTATTACAGAACTAAGAAGAATGAACTGTTATTTTAAAATGTTCTCTTTAAGTTATAAGGAGTTGGGAATTTTTGAATGCTTGAGAGGGAGATAAACTATTGTATCTGGTGTTCACACTAGATAGTAGGCTGGTAGCACAGGGTGGCAAATGTTCAGTGAAACAGTATTCAGTCCTGTATATGATTATTTTGACCTTTACGTTTTATGCTATGTTCTGAATGTGTCATTCTGACCCACAGTTGTGGAGGAGGAGGGCAGCACACTAAGCTTAATGCGAATTAATGAAACTGTCTTAAGAAGGGAAGATTGGGTCACTGGTGTCCTAACTGTCTAGACCTTTGCTTTAAAGCTTCAGTTGGGAGCACAGATGCCTGCATGGGAACCTTCAGCTGTCCACAGTTGCCCAAGGTTTTGTGGAACACAGACTGAAAGCTCTTTTTCTCCACTAACACGTCTCAGATGAGTTTTATGCAGGTAGATCCCTAGACAGCAAAACTTGGTAACAGCTGAGCAATAACAATAACAATCACTCTTACGTGATGGCATAGTTAAGAATTGAGATGTTATCATTTAGATGGTATAGAGAGCTGGTTTGGGAAATCAAGCCCCCTGCTGATAAGATGCAAAAGTTGGTATTCTTAATAGAAATTATAAGAATGCATTGTTTTGGAATTGTGGTATGTTAATATATTCCTTAGCAAAGAATGTACAGGAAGAAGTCAGGAGGGTTTCACAACTGCTTAATAACCTGTTACCTTGCTTAAAGCGTAGCAATTTCTCATCTCCAGGGAATGTGCTTATCCTCTCCCCACTTTTTCCTATGGCTTATATGCCTTGTGTTTAAGTACATAGTCAGTATTTGCTTTTGTGTGTTGTTCAAAACCTTTTTGATGTCTCCCTACTTTTGCTCAAGTAACTTTGTAAATAAATCTTTGAATAGCTTAATTACAACCTTGTGAACAAAAGCACTTGGTGTGAGAGTTTTATTTTCAGCTGGTTAAAAGGGGTACTTTGTTACCCTACTAGCTTCCAGATTTAAGCCTACAAAGGAGTTTTATCTTGTTTCCAGATGCTAAGTAGCATTAAAAATTAAAATGTGCCATTTTCTTTGTCTGTGTATTAGGCAACTTGTAGAGGTTATTACTTGTTAGAAAATAGCATAAGAAGAGAACTTTTGCCAATAGCTGGTTCTGAACATCCTATAACTAAGTTTGTGTAAAGCAGATCCCTGCCCGCCCCTTGTTGTTTAATTGTAAAATACTGTATTAAAAAAGTCTTGTATCTTCACGTACACTATCTGTTAGTACAGCCAGATTACTACACATACTTTTGTATTCTTTCCAGTCATGTATAATTCTATGCAGCAAAGCAGTGATTAGTGAGATCATCTTCCGTATCATCTATTGCTAGGAGTGACTTTGTGCGATGTGTGTAACTGTAGCTTGAAAGTGGAAGGTGTCTTGCATTCCTGATGCACTCTTAAGTCTCTTATGAGGAGAGGCAATGTAGACTAGTAAGTGCATTTTGAAGTTTGCCTAGCATTTTATGTACAGTTTTCTTCATAAAGGCAATTGTCTACTAATTGAAAAAGGAGGGATGCACTCTGTCTAAACAAATAAGTAGTAATTTGTGTTTTATTCTAAAAGTGTGTAAACTCTTTTCTTCAGCTCTTTGAGAAATGTGTTTGCAGCTGGCAAAACACCCTATTTTGAAGCCGCTCTGCCATTGAATGGTGATTGCTGTCTCGCATAGTAGAAATTCAGTGAATGATAAGCTTTTTTGGTTTAAGTCATTGTTAGTAAAGGATTTGTGCAATTCAATCAATAGTAGCAAGAGTTACTACTGTTTTATAGTTAACTTTAATCTTAATGTATTTGTTGTTGCTTTGTAATAGAAATGCAGACAGCTTTTCTGAAGACATTGTGGTCTGTCAGAGAAGTTTCTTCCTCAGTTGTGGGGAAGATCTAAAGTGGCAGGGGGTTTTTTTGGGGGGTTTTTTTTGTTTGTTTGTTTTTTGGTTGTTTTTTTTTCTTCTCCAGTATACGTGAGTTCTGGTGTACTCTTGAGAAACTAGGTAACTGTCAGTCAGGACTTTTTTATAACTAGCCCTAACCTCAGTTAAGTCATGAAGAACTGTAGGCTTCATTTATCTGGCTCTAAGTACTTCATAACTCTTATTTTGACTTGAATGAGTTGTTTAAATACTTTTTCTTTAGTTCTAATGCAGGTTGGCCCAGGTACGGAGCTTGAGAATGAGCATGGAAAGCCTAGACTTACCTATTGGTTAGTTATGATGTCAACTATTGGTGTTCTGCAGGGCAGCTACTGACCCACCAGCTGTGTTTTGCTGTCCTGAAATCTCTCCTGCTGGCACACTCAGGAACCATAGGCGGTCAGTTTTGCCCATCAGCATAGCTTGACTTGAGACTGTATTTTTCATGTAAGTTTCATTTACTAGAGCAGGATGGTAGATGCTAATTAGCAGCACAGACTGGAGTTTATCTAGTAGCCTGAATCCAGCCTTCGGTTTTTCATTCTGTCCACTCAAACAGTTCTTTAAAAGGAGTGCTATAGACACTATGTTGGTTTTAACTTTCTATATTGTGTCCTTTTAATAGTAGGATAAAGTGGTTAACACTAAGCTGTAGTTAGCGGCATTGGCTTAGCGTGTTTAGTATTCAAAAACACACAGTAAGGACTGTTTCGGATGTCTGTCTCCTTGCTTGCTTGTGCTGTTGCAGTGGTCGTTGGTTCATGTCTGTTAGCTCTCTAATGAGCTGTACCTTGATCATTAGCCTATTGGTAAGTTGCTTATTGGTCTCAACCTTGATATTCAACTGCATCATGTCAATTATATAGGTACGCTAAATATGCTGTATTTTCTAGCCTATTTTTAATGGTCAGCTGTAGTTGTGGTGTTTTGAACAGATCCTGATCTTGCTTTGCATAGGTTTTGGAGAGCTTTGTTTTTTGGGCTTTTGCTAGACAATAAAAATACACTTTGCCATAACGAAGATACAGAGCCCTCTGTGCCTATGTAAAGGGTGAAATGGAAGTACTTGCAGTCTAGTCTCCTTCCAGAATTTAATTTCCCAGCGTTTTGTAATCAATGATGTAAAAAATCTGATAGCTGCTGGTTTTTTTTTCTAAATTTAAGGTCTTGCAAGTTCATTCGTTTAGATTCTAAGCAGATTAGGTGTTGCCTAAGTAGTGAGTCAGTTCTGTATATTTTAAGAACACTTAGTTTCTCAGTTTGTTACACTTAAAAAAGCTAATATTTTGTATTGATACTAGGCTGTTTGAGAAATTATACTTTGTTTCATTTTAATACATACTACTACAGAGTGGAATCATTTTTCTTCAGGAGTAGTCTCACGAAGAATTACTTCTAACATTTCTGTATCAGATATTTAAATGACATCCTGAGCTCCCTTCCAACAAGAATTATCCTTGGAACTGATAATTCGTAATATAGTTAGTCATGTTAAATAGTTTTATGCTTTATTTGGAAGCTGAGGCTATATTGAATTTCACTGGGAAGAACCATTAGACAAGTCAATTCTAATTTACCATTATAGAATGCAATTTGAGAGTTACATAGCAGTTTCTTTTTTTTTTTTTTTTTTTTTTTGGCAAAACTTAGGCTGGGAAGTAATGTAAGTAACTATTGATTTGAAGCGTGTTTTATTATAGAAATGACTTCATAATATGGTAGTAGAGGTATTGGAAAAAGCATAAAATTTAAGAAAGTATATATTATTCATATGATGAGGTTATACTCAGAAATAATTGTCATGTTTGGGACTGTGAGCATTTCTTACTTTCAGAAATCAGCAGCCAGTAGATCCTACATTCTCTACAGCTTCTGCAAAGGGAAAGGGTACGAAGATTCTGTTCCTGAGTGGATTTCTCCCATAGTTGTGATGTGAATCTCCTACTAGTTACATCTGTAAGGCACTCCTGTTTGAAGTTCTTATTCCTGTTGCTTTTGAAAAAAAAAGAGGAGGCTTTTATTTGCAATTTCTTTTTTTTAATGTCATGCCGATTCTAAGTGCAAAAATAATCTAGTATACAGATAAATTAAAAAAACCACAAAACAACACCAAACCAGGATCTGAGTCTTTCTGCTGTGCAAAATTTGATAGTAAACCAGCACTGTGTTACTTGAGAGTTTTCAGGCTGTTCCACAGGTAACGCTCTGAATGATGCCAGCACAAAGACTTGTTCCACTAATGGCAAAGTGGCAATAATTGGAATCAGTGGATCTGTCCATAGACAGTAATTTCATGCTTGGAAGATTATCTTTGTAGTGCATGGACAAGTAGTTCTTATTCGTACAGGAGTTGGATAAATGGATCTGTAGGCAACCTGACACACAGTAAACCATACCAAACCTTGGAACATTAAATTATTTCATTTTTTTCAAGGGTGCTATATGTGTAAAAGGAAGCTTTTTGTAGTGCAGAGCTTTTTACTGTCTTTATTTTGGGAGTGCTCAGTCTCAGACGTACGTTTTATCTGGGTGGTCACTACATACGTGTTTCTTCAGATTAAATGGAAGTATGGGGTATAAAGTATGTAAATATCCTTATGTAGATGTCAAGTTTTAAACCTATTGGTTCTAGAAGTTTTGAAACCTTTTAGTCTTCTTCCCCAGCTCCAGCGCTTTGTGGGCTTTCACACTGTGACAGTCTAATTCTGAAAGAATGCTGGTTTGAAACTTGTTCATTACAAAGTCAGATTTAATGAATGACCAGCTACATATTGGACATTTCCCAATATATGTGGCATTATTTTCAGGTTAAGAAGTGAGCCTTTTCCTGTCATTAGTCAACAAGTGTTACATTTTCTTTTCTTATCTGCAAGGGTGAGGAACTAACATGGCCCTGACTTGAGATGGATTAGAGAAGAAACTGGAAGACCAGAGGTATAGTTGGGGACAAAACCCCCCCAAAATATCAGTTGAAGGGAGAGGTGGACAAAGACCTAAAAATAAGTTTTGATGATTGCTGGTTTTGTTTGCTGCAGATAGCAATCCAATAAGCATTAAGGTTAATTGGTCTGACAGGAAAGTACCTTGAACTTCTCTTACTTGAAACAGTATTTAAAAGATTCTTTGTGCAATAATAATGAAAATTACCTCATTTAACACCTTTGATGTTTTGTATTTGAAAATTTCTTGATCAGAGTCCTGCAGTGAACTTCTTTCATGTGGATAGTGAATGAAGGCTCTGAAATGATTTATTTAGTACTTCATGGCATTTTGCATGCACTGGCATTGATATTTCACATTTCTGTTCATCTGAACTCTGATCTTGAACATTTAAGCTGATCCGTCTGTTCAGTGGGAACAAATACTTTTTTTATTCAGTTGTCATAATTTGTATAGTTTTCAATTCTTTTAAATAAAATATGAAATAAGCAGTAGTACTCTTTAGTTTTTGAATGGTAACTTATTTAAAAGTAAATACAGGGCACATAGGACTTAATCACACTACCAAACTAGGCATCTAACAAATGTCTTGTTTGGCTCTGAGCCTGTCTGTTGGAGCAGGTAGGTGTGTTCAAGCACTAGAGTTAGGCTATTCTGAATCCCCTTCTGCAGGCTGTATTATGATTTTTGCGTTTTTGTGGATAGATAGTGTGACTAATGTTCCCTACCTGTCACACAAAACAACACTGGATTTTCCTTGAAGGAGGTTACTTCAAGGCACAGAGACATAGAATTTACCCATAAAGTGGTAACTAATACATTTCTCAGTAGCTCATTTGATATCAGAATGTATGAATCTCTTGTAGAGCCGACTTTAACTATTTCACATGCTTAATATATATAATCTTTTTATTAGCAAATGATGCTTGATCAAAAGCTCTTAAATAAGCAGCCTGGGTAAGGACAGTAGGTTTCAGTAGTCAGTGTGGTAGAACAGTAGGGTGCTTCAGTGGTGGTGAAGCTTAGTCTCAGGCTGCTGATTTAACTATTGGAGCTAGTCCTTTCATGTTACTGGGTTTCTATGGGAAACTGCTTATTCTGCATTCCTGCAGAGATTGCTTGAAGTCACCAGATATGCTCCTGTGTTTACAGTTCGTGTTCACACTTGTTTGATTTGAAACTTTTCAACATTTGGTTATTCTTGGTGTTATTGTTGTTTAGAGAATAGTAAAAGACTTTCAATTTAAACTTCTATGATTAATAAGCTTTATTGTCTAAAGTGAGTATGGCGAGAATGTTACATACCTATGTGGTTTGTTAATTTAATCGATAACTTGTACCAGCCCAGTCTGCTAAAATCCATTAATTGTGGAACTACGAAAACCTTTGCATGACAATCTCAAACTGTGCTTTTGTCCAGAAGAAAGCAATGATCCTGTATTATAAATGTTAGCTGGGAACAATTAGGTTTTTGAGCAGGTTCCATTCTGTGTGATGTACAAATAACAATATTTTATGCAATTAAGAAAAAAATGCTTTTCTGAAAGTCTTTGTTTTGATTTTCTAGAGTTGAAAAGAGCTTGTTTGTAACAGTGGATAAATTCTCATTTTGGAAATCAGCGTGGATGCCAGTTTGTGTGAAGGAGATTTGGGAGTAATTATTTTATAAACATTTATCAGGTTAATTGTGACATAATACACTGAACACAGAATTTATAGAGTAGTTTCTGCTGCAGTCATTGAGCTTTTGGTTAAACTAAAGAATTTACTGCTTGGAATGGTGCTCATCTTAGTTGAGAAACACGAGTAAGATCCGCAAGTTTTGGAAGCTTTTTCCTGTTGTTAATTACCTTCCCTGTTTAACTATTAACAATTACAGTTGTGTCACAAGCCAGTCAAATCTAGGCTAGAATTCATACCTCCAAGATGTTCAGTGATCCCAGGCAGCATATCTAGTAAAGTAGTGAAAAAAAATCTGCAATGAAGACTTCAGTTGACAGATAGGTTTGTGTTGCAAAAGTTCCTACAGCACAAAGTGCGCAGCCAACAGTGGAATGGTTGTGTATGCGGTGGCCTGGATGTGGCTGCTCCTGAATTGCTTTACCCAGCAAGCTGGGTATATGCTGTGTTGGCTTTGATAGCTCAGACTTCTGCATCACACCTGCCCAAAGCCATTTAGGTGCATCTGCTTCCCTAAGCACTCTCCCTTCTGGAAAGACTCTTACTCCTGTGGAGCCCGGTCTGGGTTAATAAGCTCTCTCAGGACTTGGGAGCGCACCTCTGTTTGCTGCAGGACCCAGCTGGAGCCCAGCAGCATTTTAGACCTGTCTGTGGCCATATATAGCTATAAGAACTGCCAAGGAGGTGCTAGGTATAGCAGAAAAGAAAAGGAAGAGGGGAAAAACCTCATTTTTTTGTGAGATGAAAGGTAGAAATTGTTTTCTCTGGGTTGGGCTCTGGAGAGCTACTTTGTGATTTTTTTTCCTCACCAGCTGTTGTAATTCATTTGAGCCTCAAAACTAAATGGGAACAATTTACCTTTATAATTTCTTAATTCCCTTGTTAGTTTGCAGCTATGCTGTAGTTCAGCAGAACGGTCTGCGAGAAGCAATGCAAGCAGCCCTTTCCATTAAAGCTATTTCGTGTAATGGGAAATACAGGGATTCTGCCACAGCAATTCAGTCTTCACATTTTTGAAAACTTAACCAGATGTCATAAAAATCTGTCTGCAATAAAGAGTGTATTACAGAGATCAGCTGATGATGGAGCTAATCAGACTGTTACACACATGCAAAGACGGTAATTGATTGCCAGATATGACTAGCATAGAATTAAATTAGGGTAATCATTTGGAAATACTTTTTGTCCCTGTAAGTTTTACTCTAACTTAACACAAAATTGCTACAATTTGAGCTGTAAATTAACAAAATTATTGCTTAATTTCTGTCCAATATTTTAAAACTGTCTGTGGATATCTAATGGAAATCATAATACTTACATACTTTGTTCCTGACTTAACTTAGTCTTAATTCTAAGCTTCAGTATATTTTCCTGTATCGGTTTTAATGTCAACATAGTTATGAAAAATGCCCATTCAGAAGGAAATGTGTACAAATATTAGTCTGCTTGTGAGATGACATTAAGTACAAGATTATGTGCTGTTTCCCAGTGTCACTGAAATGAAGATACTTATTCTTAAAATAACTAATACCACATATGTAAAATACTTTAAATGATGCTAAACCCTTTGAGAAATATCCTGTCAAATAAACTTTTTATATAGTATTTTATATGTAAGCCTCTGTGTAGTAAGAATTAAAATGGACGCTTACATGAGTGTCACTTTGTGTAGTAAATTACTTAAACTATTGTTGCTCTTTGCTTGAGCTAAAATAGGAAGAGTAGAAATTGAAGCTCGTACTCTTGCAGTGACATGGTTGAAGGCTTCTTGGTGGTGTTTGAATCACCACTGTGAATGGTCTTCCTTTGGTGAATAATTCCTAAGTAATTAAACAGTGGGAATGATGCAGTGTAACTCTGAAAACTTCAACAGTTTGTATGTATTTATTTTTTTAAGAATAACTCTGCATGTTTGCTAACAAAACTTAATGCAGTATGGTAGAATAAACAAAACAAATTCTAATGTTGCCAAGCAAAAAGCCCAGTGGATTACAAGGGGAGGTGGGGTGGGAACAGCAATGTTAGTCAGTGGTATTGTTTTAAAACAATACTACAAAAACTCAGATTTCTATTTTTTTTTCCTCCCCCCTGTTCCTCTGAAAGAAGGGCAAATTAGAGAAAATACCCAAATTCGTTATGGGGGTGGTGGGAGAAGATTATGGTAATTTGAGCAGCTGTTTCTTTCACATCTAACCACAAGTCCAGACTGTAATTTGCCATCAGTGATGCAGGATTTGCAAGTGCAGGAATCCTTCCTGCTAATTAATCTTGCAAGCCCCTGCTGTATTTGACTGTCGAGAGTGGTGCCACAGGTCACATCCATACTGAGCTTCTGTGGTATTTGATCCAGTTTGTTTACAGTACAAGCCCATTAATAAGTTGCTGTGATTCACAAATGGTGACACCTTTGCTTGGGGGACAGTTGGAAAATATATGCCACAGTGTTTCCCCCGGTTCTCATCAGTGCCCTCCCCACCACTGCAGTCTGAATAGCTGAGCTGTCTGAAAAACAGATCCTAAATTACTTCTGCTTACAATTTTAAGGTGAACTGTCATCTCAGCTTTGATAATGGTACTACTAATCCTGTGCTGGACTAGCTCCACCTCTTTGGAAGCGTGTGAATTGGACCATCTTCTGTCTTCTCAGAAGGACCAGATAAATGTAGATTGAGCAGCTTTGTGGTTCAAACATTTTTACACCTGACTGGAGGAGTGAAGATAAACCTTGGAAAGCTGTCATATCTAGAATTTAGAACAGATACAAATGTTTTTTCACTTTTGGTTTACAGATGTCAGAGACTTGTTTTCAGTAGTGAGACAGTCATTTTCTGTCTAAGCAGTCTAAGGATGTCATGAGTGTTCATATGGACATAAGCTAGGGTTTAGAGCAGAGGATTAAAACTTTTGAGTTCAATGAATGAGTAGTGTACAAAGCTTACATTTTTATTAGAAAATCAACATTATTTTCCTCTGATCAGGACTGCAGAGAGATGATGTTTGTAGAGAGACTTGAGACCTCTTTATGGGAGAGTATATTGCTGAAGTGAGAAAAAGCTAGCATTTTGCTAACATCAGTTACTGGAACCAATCTCTAATCCAGCTGGCTAAAGGTAGATTTTTGAGGTGGCTTGGGTTTATTTGTTTGGGGTTTTGGTGTTTTTTCTCTTTGAATGCCTAAAAGTTGAACCCTACCTGCTTTTCTTTGAGCTTTATGGAACAAGAGCATATTCTGCACCTTGTCTCATTTGGAGCAGAGCCATGACGATTTAGGCTTTCTGGATAGGCAGGGAAGTTTTGTCTTCATCCTGTCTGAGACTGATATATAGTAGGATTTTGATCTCTCTTTCAATTTGAACCAGCAGTTGGCTTTAGCTAGGTCACATACAATATAAAAAAAAAACAGCCCACAAAAAAAAAAAAAAAGCCAAAACACATGAAAATTCGGAGATCAAAAAGGCATTGGCTGCACTAAGTTAACCAAGCTATTTCAGTATTTATGGAATTTGGAATTAGGGAAACTAGTATTCTTGAAATGCAAAGAAGTCTGTGCATGGTCAAATGGATGTTGTTTGTGCTCATAAGAAAGTAGTTTTGATAAGCCTGATTCAAGATTTTTTTTACCTGTGGCTATTTTGATACTGGCAGCAAGGGCAAATCTTTAAGACTTTCCTTGCTGTATTTACAATTACTTTTGTCATATAAGCAGGGAAAAAAATACTATCTTTTTGGAAGGAGCTACATTTGTTTTTTTTATTTGTTCCTGTAGAATGGGTCTTAAAATTGTACAAGTGTTTGTCTTGAGTGTCTGGTTCAAGAGATGTTTCAGAGGTGCTGATTTCACCCTAAGAAAGAAGACTGTAGTTTAAGAATCTGGAAATATGTGAAACTTCTTTGAAGAAAAAACCCAAATAATAAAATCCTTGCGCTTTTTTGAGGTCTTGATTTAAAAAGTGACTGTTCATATATTAAGAACTTATGTGTATGAGCCTCCCACATGCCTGTGGCAGAATATCCTGTAATGCAGTGGGTGGAGTACTAGAACTGATCTGCAGTTTTCCATAGCGTTTCCTAGAAAATAAATCTACTCTCTTATTGCAATGTTTTTCAGGTTGTTTGTAAGCCAGATTTTCATGGATATGTGTAAAGCTGAAATCAACTGAATAAGAGTATAGTTTGAATTATGAAACTTGCCTGAATATGTATACTGACGCAGTTCTACAGCTTTGTTCCTTGTGAAGTCAGTGGAAGCTGGAGAATTGCTTTAGCAAAACCTATTGTGGCAGTAGTTTTCTTTTTAAGGCACTCTTTTTACAAAAAAAAAAAAAGTACCGATTTCTTTCACAATAAAGATGAGTTCCATTTTTGTATCTTAATGTGAAGAATGAAGATTGCATTATAATACCTAAAGCTAAAAATATTAAACGTTAGCTGATAAATACTTTTAAAATCTTACTAACGTGGTCATACCTTTTTAGGAGTGGACTGTAATATTTTAGACTTTTTGTGGAAGTAAACTTCATCTTAAATACACAGAATATAAGAGTAGAGGACTTTTCTATGACTTAAAATATCTGCTGTCAATCACTCTTTTTGAAATATACACTCTTTACAAGTGCTTGGCTTGTATTTCTGTGAATCTGATTATAAAGGAAATCTAAAAATGACTGAATTCCGTTCTATGGTTGAACCTTTTGAGTACTCCCAAAACTGAAAATAAATTCAGCGGTTACTTCTTCAAAAATACTTTAGATACTAGAATCTTCAGATACAGTAGCATTTACAAAAGTAAACTGATGGTTTACTAAACGCAGTCTGACTTCAGATTTGGCTTAATTTTTGCTTAAAGTGGTAAACAAAATTAGCAATGCTAAAGAGATTTGCATTTTTAGCTGTTGGGCTCTTCTGAGATTTAAGGTCTCTGTGCCTTGTTTATTAAGATTTAATGCCCAATTAATATAACACGATTAAAAAATTTATAAACCTGACAATATTTAATCTTTATGGCAGTAGATTAGTGCTGGAATTCATATAATACAAGTGATTAATCTAGTCTTAAACAGATAGCCACTAATTTTTACACCACTGTTTTAGATACCAATCTTCCTTTATAAAACCAGAGAATAATTTAAAACTTTTCTCAGAACTTATTCTAGAGAAGTGTTCTTGCTCCTTGGCAAAAGCTCTGCAAAATCCTAGGCTCCTGCATTTAGAAATGAAGCTGTAAGTCTTTGTGCTTCTTCAAGTATGAGATGGAGTACTGAGAGCTTTTGAAGTTTGTGCCTGTCTGTGTTTAGCTCTTCAACAAATTTGGGTTTTTTTTTTGGTTTTTACACTCATTCTGGATATTCTTAACTGCTGCAATGAACAGAAACATGTAAGCGCATGGTTATCTTTGGCCAGGTAAATTGGTTTTTCTTCCCCACTAAATAGAGTTCCTCATGCAACTAAAAATGTTGTAGTTAAGTAGGTAGTGGTGGGAGCTGTTAATTTAGGTAATAGGTTAATTTAACTTCTGTCCTCTTCTCTGTTAAAATTTGGCTAAAGGACCACAAAACAGTCATCACAGAACAGTGAATACAATATAATAGGAATATAGGTCAGACATTTCTAAAACTAAACGACTGAACTGCAGTCTTGTTCCAAGTAGGTGAGTTCCTCCCCCATAGAAGTGGTAACGGGAAGGAAGAATAGCATTATTCAGGCACTGAAAACACCCAAAATGAAGGGAAGAAAATTGATTTGTTTGGTGTGTTTTCGTTTGTGTTGGTTTTTTTTTTTTTTAGATGCAGTTTTGATCTGGACTTTGAGTGAGGTAATGATGAGATGAGAGCAAATGAGCCACCGAAGTGGCTCGTGAGTCGTAGCATGAATAGGGTGTAGAAGTCTTTTATGTGAAGGAGACATACTGGCTCTGTGCAGTGTCTGGAAACATTTTTGTTGTGCTTTTTATGTGTAAGAGCTCAGTATTAAGCTATTTTAGAGTATAACTTTAATCCTGTGTATTAATTGACTATCTTAATTATCTTTCAGTGTAGTCATCTGACCTAATTCCTCATGTGAAATTACTTTTTTTTTTTTTGTATTTGTGTCTTGTGGTATTTCTTGAGAAACACTTTTGCTACTTAACAGCTTTTTAAATATTGTTTTTATAGTTTTTTTTTCACTTGCTAAAATTTCACATGAAGTTTGTTGAATATTCCTCTTCATATTATTAAGTTAAAATGTTCAGTTTTAACTATAATTTTCTCTAAGTGTGCTATCTGAATTTTAGATTTCTGGACAAATAAGATGAAAAATTCTAGTGGCGAGACTGGTAACTTAAAAATTAATTGAAAACACACTATAAGCATCTAACATAAGGCACTTCTAAAGACCACTTTTTTTTTTAATACCATGCCATATCCAAGCAGGGTTTTGGGGCAGGGGGTGTAAGGTGTCTGTTTTCTTGTATAGCAATGATGTTCCTTTGGAAAAGATGAAACGTTTACAAAGGCTTAACAAATACAGTTTAAAGACAGTAATATCTGTCCCGCACAGAATCTGCCTTTAATTTTGATAGTTGTTTGGTATCATTTCACAGGTTTGGAATTGCAAAGGAAGCTTTTGTATATATATATTGAGTTGGTATAATCCTGCATTGCAGCTTAAGATCCTGTGACATGAACATGAATTTTGGTCTTTTGACCTTGCTGAATGAAAGGAGATGGCAGCATTAGACCCCACTTGAAAGGTGTCTAATATAGGTCCAATGAAAATCTGGCTTGGAGAACCTAACAGCTCAGCAGTGCTTAGAAAGACACCATATTTCTTTTAAGTACCTTTTTAGTAACACTTTCTCAACTGTTGTACTGTCAGGAGCAGCTCCTCAATATCCCCACATCATTGCCCTGGCTTAAAATCTTTTTCTCAGGCTGTAGCAGGGTGAGTGGACCCACTGCAAAGCAGTTGTTCTCCACTGGTGGAGGCCCACTAACTTTTTTGGTTCCCAGCTGAAGTTAAGAAAGGTAGCTGAGAATAGTGGGTGAGTGTTTAAAGAGCTAGACTGCCAAATAGAAACCACATTTATTTTTTTTTCTTGTTCAGGGTTTCCAAAGTGAGAGCCCTGGATTCACAAGAGCAACCTACCAGAACTGGCCAGATCCTGGGATGGCTCTTGTGATGAGGGCAGAGACCAGTGGAGATTAACTGAGGGATTAAGTTTGCTCTCAAGGTTTCTTTGTTGACTTTGTGAATAGAGGCTTACTGGTAGGCTACACGATCTTTTCTTTCTTCATCAGTGTCATGAATTTCTCTAAGCCATTTATTGGTGGACTTTGCTTTTTAAAGATGGACTAAACAGAGGGTAACAAAATACACTCTTAAAGCTATTACAGAAGTTGCAGCAATGTTATTTATACAATATTTACAATAAAGTTCTACATTATAATGATGAACCCAAGATGATAGGATACTTATCTCTCCTTTACGTAGGAAAGTTTGGGACAGGAAGATTCTGAATCATCAAAGGTACCATAGTCTGCAGAGCTTGGGAATAGAGTTTGAATCTCATTCACTGAATTGTGTTGTTGGCACTATTAGGTAAAAGCCTACTTTTGGTACTTTAATATGATGAAATACAGTCCTGCTTTCGTACTAAAAGTGTGTTTTATTGTCCCTACTGTAAATACTTCACGATTCCATTTTGTCTAGCAACATGATTGTTTTCAAGCAGGAAAATCGGACATTGCAGAGGTGGGGAGTCTGGCTCTCCGCAGAGCAGAGAACATCCATCACTGTTCTGCAGCACTCTGCTAGACTGAACAGAACTGCAGCAGCGGTAGCTCTAAGAATGCAGTTCTCAGAGTGCTGTTTGTTATTGGTGACTGTGTTTGTTTAAAAGATAGGGTAGCTCATAGGCTTTCCCTGCCACAGGGAGGAAGATGGTAGAACCTGTGATGCCTGACTTGGTTATGTCTGTGGATTGCACGTTGCCTGTATGTGGGTTTAGAACACAAGGGAACAGAGTCTCGCCATGTTACCAGCTGTTGCCATCTGAGCCTGTATTAATTCACCAGTTCCTGGTGGAAAAGTCTTTCCAAATAAATTTGGGTTATCTTGTACTTAAGTAGTCTGTCAACAGTTCACTTACCTAATAGGTAATTAAAATCTGCTTGAAATAGTAATTTGTGGGATGTTCAATTTTGGAAATGTACAAACTTAGTAAATTACCTTAAATAGATAAGTGCTGTGTTAAAAAATTAGAAAGCTTCAGAGCAGCACTTAAATATTAAAAATGCATTTACCGTGGGATATTTAGCTCTTTGTATATTGCTAATGCCAATGGAAACAGGTAACACGTTAAGTTTTTTGCTAAGGATTTTGCAAATGAGTTGCAGTGATAAGAATTTGAACATAAGTGCTTGTAAATTAAAAATTATGTTGAGACTGCTTTTTAATCCCATATTTGTAGAAAATTTAACTAGTGCAGCACGAAGTCCAGCATACACTAAGTGCTTTGCATATTCTTGTCTATAACTACATCAGTATTTTGGATTTTTTCCTCTTTTATTCATTGTTGTATTAATTAAAAAGTCTGTTTTGAAAATAGAATTCAAAATTATAGTAAACATTGTCTTCACCAAGACAAACAGCTTGTCTGAGGATTATTTCATCATTCTGTGCTGCAGCAAAAAATTGCAGTGTGTGTTGTACTTACGACTTTGTTCCGAAGTCTTGAGAGATGAAACTTGTTTTGGGTATGTAGGTAGATATTCCAATAAGGATGCAGACGTATCTTAGTCTTGTTATTTTGCTTTTTTTTTTCCTTTCTTATTTTCAGTGTTGAAAATAATTTGTCCAGGTTTGTTTTTTGTTAAATAGCCTGCAGGCTGTTTTATGGTGTACATATACGGGAAAGACCTTATCAATACCAACACTTCTAAGCCTGGCATTTGCAGAAATTCAAAGAGATGATGGCAACCTATTGGATCTTCTCTCTTTGCCTGTTCTTGCCTCCCAGAAATACTGAAACAGTAGCTCACTGAGGCTTCTGATGGTGGTCATTAGTTTGAGGTTCCTGTGGAAGACTATATTTTTTTTTTTAAATAGATTTTGAGAGAAGGTATATGGGTAGCTGCTGGTATTAATTGAGAAGTTGTGTATTTGTGCTGAAAAAAACCCAAACCTGCAAGTACTTTTTAATTCAGAATTTGGCATTATTTTCCAGTGTGCTTGCCTAACTCATTTTTGCCTAACAAAATCTGAGCTAAATCTGTACTCTGAGGTGGTAAAATAATTCCTGAAAGGAACAGAGTACCCTCGCTTGTGCTTAAAGTGAGGAACACGTGGGGTGGTGTGCACTGTGATGGCAGTAAGTCTTGGGGAGTGAAGACAGTGGGTTGTCTTGGTGCTATTTTCCCCACCCTTGTGATGCTTACTATTTCTTTAATAATTCAAGAAATATAAAGGAAAATTAAGAGTAAAATATCAGACCAGATAGTATATGCAAAAGGCATATTTTGAGTTGGTTGTTCATGGTATACTCATAAGCCTAAACCATGGCCAGTGTGACTTAAAAGCTTCATATTTCTCATATACAGATATAAAAAAAATAAAAAAAATGAAGTATTCAAAATTGATTCTTTATTTTTTTTTAACTTGACCAATATCAAAACAGTTTCCTTCCTGAAGGAGTTAATGAGGGAGAAACTTGGAACCAAATGAAAGTTAGAAGTTGAATTGGATTTCAGGAAAATGGCTGGCGTGTTGAGTTGTATTTATTCACAAGGAGAACAAAAGAAATGTCTTTCTCATGGCTCTGTACGAGGCTGGTGCTCATACAGAAACGAAGTGTCTTGAATCAGAGTGTTGAGCTCCCTCCCAGAGAGTGTGCTGACAGTTAAAGGGCACTTAATTATTTATTTGAATTTCTGAAACTCTTCAGTTCAGGTCCATGTGACTGTTTCCTGAACATATTGCGATCTCCGAATGTGACAAGCAGATGCCTCTGAGCAAACAGTACTTATGAAAGACTTCTTTCTCATGAAATGGCAGATACATCCTGCAGGCAGTGGTGCTCGTGTCCTGCTGTTTCTGAGTCTTCTCAACAGAAATAGTCATTGGGAGGCCGTGTCAGTAACGGAGCATGGAAACCAAGGCACAGGGCAGTGCTTGGAAATGACAGCAATACAGGAAAACAGAAATAAGGAATACCCTGCAAGTGCTTTTTCATATACTTTTATATAAAATGCTCACGCAGATCCCATGTTATCGTTCTATTTGCAGGGTTGTGGCCCTTACTGTTAGGATTGCATGTGTGTGTCTGCCATGTGGTGGGCCAGCAGCTGTGCAGCCTCTCCCCCTCCTTCCTTCCCTCAGATCATGGCTGTGTCTGACACTGAAGCACTATCACTTAAAAACGAAATCGGTATTTATAACTCTGCATATTCTAATCAAAGAGAGAGAATTATGTGGTGAGATAATGTGTGTAAAACACTTAGTATCTTGAACATGAACTGCTTTTCCTGTAAATCACATGCTGTGATGAGGGAAATAAAGCTCGGGGCAAATATTTAGAATACCTGTATCTTTATTTTAATTGAAGAAGACTGGCTGAAAACAGCAACTGAATGTTTTTCATAAAATGAGAGAAGTATCAACCTGTGTAACTAAAGTGTACTGTTTATTGATGCATCAGTTCTCCAAGTACAGCGGTGTCATAAAAATTTACACTTTAGGGTCATAGTATGTTTTTGTCTTTCAATGCTGTGATGTTTTATGCAGATGGGTTTAAAAACCTGGTAAGATATCTACTACAAAAGGACTCTTGTGTTAAATCACGTTTGCAATTGTAGACACACTCTGTGATTTGATCAGCTTCCTGCTTTCTCAAAATTACCAGTACTATGAACTATAACTCAAATAATCTATTCCTGTGAAGTAATCTTTGTTATATATTCTCCAGTCTTCAGCATTCAAAAATCTTCAGTAGTTTCTGCTTGTGACTTTTGACTAACAAATATGTAGGAATGGTAGTATTTCTCTCTAGGTGTGTTTAAAGATTCTTTGTAATCCTGTTACTTTTTATTTCTGTGTGTTAGTGTTATTTATGTAATGTGAATTAAGATAAGTCTGTTCTACATTTTTCAGGTTCAAGCCATTTTTTCCATTTCAAGTAGTGCCACCCGATGAATATGAAGATAGAGACCTCTGTATACAGGATTCTCTATTGACAGAAGGGCGACTAAAAGTCACATTAATTGAATGTACAAGGTATGTTTTGTGGTCTTTTGCTAGCTGTAGGCATGTTCTGATTCATGAAATAGCAACTTTGTGTCGTGATTGCACTCTAATCAGGAAATGTATTTTTTTTAAGTAAAAATGGTCAAATGAAGTTGCAGTAAGTTTCTGAGGCACTTCTGTGTTTTGTGTGGGTGTGTGCATTTGCCTTTCTGCTGAATTTTGCCTGGTTACAAGTTAATCTATGCCTCCTGTTATTTGGTGGTTGAGTTTTTTTGGTTTTGTTCAGCACACTCTTTCCAGGACAGTATAAGTGTTGTAATTATCCTATTGTATTATGTTGTAAGTGAAGGGAAATAATTGTTTCACTCAGTCTTACTTAAATTAATCCACATAACTTTTATAAGGCATTATTTGTTGCCTTTGTTTTGAACAAAATAATGGGAAGGAATAAAATCTACTTCCTTCACTCATTGAAGAGAAAATTATTCTCATGAAAGCTGAAGAAAAGGTGTGTGGACTCTTCATTTGCTTGTTTGTTTTTTGGTGTGGTGTGTTGGGTTTTTTTTTTTGTGTGTCAGACTTTAGTTCTTGGTTTATGTTGGATCTTATCCAAGTAGTGCTCAGGTTTTGATCTAGTCATGTGTCGTTCTGTTCTGGTTTGCAGCAAGACCGTTTTTTTAAAAAACTTGTTCTTTTCATTGCTTATACTACCATATGAGCCCCTCTTTGCACTTCTTTCTGTAGCCTTGTACAACTGTCTGAACTGTTTGCTGTACTAACATTGTTTATCCATGCCATGGATTTCCAGAAGATATTTTTCTGCTTCTGAGGATTGTGTGGGCCACAGCAGTGGTTATTTTTTGTAATACAATTGCTGCTTACCTGTCTGCCTAGCTTTGTTGATATGTTTTCTGTTGAAGGATCCAAGAACACTAAGTGACTCTGCATCCTTGGCTCCTTTCCTCTTTACCCGTACTAAGGGCACTCATGATCTCTCTTCATAGGCAGTCTCCAATTTCAGTCCAGCAGTGTGTTCATTTTTGTTGTAAGAGGGCCCAAAATAACTACTTTAAGTTGTATGCAGTGGTTCTTGGTTTGGAAAGAAATCTTTTAGATACTATGTCGTTCCTGAATCTGAAATGCTGTATAACATCACGAACATATCACTAGTGTTGTTTCTTTCCACTACATTTAGAAGCCAGATTGCTCAGTTTGATATCATCCTCTGACCACTCAAGTGTTTTCAGCTGTCACAGATGCTTATCAGATGGCTGGGAGAGGATGCAGTCACTGGCTTGTCAGGTCTTTTAAGCTTCAGGTCTGACTTAATCAGACTGGTTTATGCAGCTTGGAATTTCTCAACACACAGTTGAAAATTATGTCTGAACAAACACCTCTCAATTTAGATGTCTGACTCTTGGTTCCATAGTAATTCCTCAGATCTTCCAGGTGTCTCATCCTTTTTTGAACTAAACTACAACTGCTGTTTGTACAGTCCCCCTGTGAGTAAATATTCTTGATTACTTTGCATTGGCAGATACTGATGAGGTAGAAGCTGAAAGACACAGAGGATTTTTGTTGTAAAAGAAGAAATATGCCATATATACAAAAGTAACAATGACAAAATTTCCCTTTTTAATCGCCACTGTACATACGTGAGCTGGTGTGAGGGTTGCCTGGGACCATTCGCAATGGCTCTTTTGCAGTGCAGCACTGCGTGCTGAAATACAGAACTTTTTCATTCGTATCTGCCACAGGGACCTGAAAATTTTTCTTGGTGATCATTCTTGTTGCAGAATGAAAGATTACTTTCATTTCTGTGTGTTTTTTCAGTTTTGCTCAGTGCACCAGAAGGCTTTTATATTCCCTGTCAGTACAGTAGCCATTCCTTGGATTCTGTACAGAATTTGGAATAGGATTCTTGACTGCTACCAGTCTAGTCTGGTAACAGAGTTCTGCTACTTCTCCTGCTTAGGTCTGAAAAACAGTGGTGAAACTATAGTAATAAAACATTTAGCAAACATTTTTTTAATGTTGTAAATATCTGTTTAAATATCATCATAGTCTTCACATGACTAAATATCTGCACTTCTTGCACTACTTCCTTTTCTAATTGCAGGCTTGACCATATTAATTTCCTTGCTGTCATGCTATTGAAAGAAAAATTAAATTTTGCACATATTTAAAATGAAATTCATGAAAAGATGGAACTTTGGTGTAAATAATAAGGAATATGTTTTGCAAATTTTTATCTGACCTGTACAAGAAAACTTGTATTTTCAACAAGTGCAATGCCCTCACAGAATTCAGTCATTGCAAAAGTGCAGTTATCTGTCATTTACCTTAAATTATTAAGGAAAATGGAAAAATAAAGTGACATGCTGTTAAATTTTGCTATATTAATTGCTTTGAGAAGATACACTGTGAAAAAAGTCTTAAAGCATTTAACAGTTTTGGAAGAGTATTCTCGCCTAATATAATCAGAGTTTATCAGGTGGGCTTTCTAGATTAGCATTTGTTTCAATAGGTAACCGTTGTGAACAAGGAAATTTTCTTTAGTTATTTAATAGAATAACATTATAGAATAGTTATTTAGTAGAATAGAGTGTACCTGAGACTCCAGTTTGCAATTTTATGTGTTCTTTTACTTTTATCTTCAAGTGGACTTTAGTGTGCAGCAGTGTCACCTTTAAGTATGTGAATATTGAATCTGCTTTTGACATTCCTAAAATTTGGGGGAAAATTCTGCTTATTTTTAGCTCCTGGAATACTTGCAAATACAAAGGCCACAGTTGAAATTAAAAATTTAGGAGAGGATTGTAAAGGAAATAAATAGTTTGCTTTTACGTACCTGGTTGTATGTAAAACATACGTAAAGGTTGGCGAGTACTTTGCCTGTACCAGATTCTTGTTAATTTGCAGGTCAGTAACTCATCATCATCCTACAAAAAGCAGAAACTTGATAGCCTTTGTTATTCATCCTTCTTTCTGGAAGACTATAAAGACTCGCTTTAAGCTCTCAGCTCGAGAGTTGTGTTGACCCACAGCCTCCATGCACTTCAATTGTTTTGTATCAGTGGGCAAACACTTCATGTCTTGAAGTTCTTGTAGTGCTCAGGCTAAGTAGGACAGCTACAAACAACTGTGTTCATATCTGTAGATAGATACTCTGTTGAATTACGTTCTTCTGCCTCATGCTTGCTTCAGGGAATCATCCATTTTGCACTTGGAGGAGGAGTAGAAATTCATTTTCTGTATGCATATTTTAATCACTCAGGTGGTAATTTAATCACGTTCCTTTATTGATTTAATTATAGCTGGAGTTATAAACTTTGTTTCTGGCTGTCTTTCATACAGATTTTATAAACTTTCAATCTGTAGGATAGATCCCCTTAACGTCCGGTTGTTTTGGTTGAATGTGTTGTGACACAATCTTAATGTCAGCCTTTATCTTCACCTGTGTCACAGAATACAGTACCTCTGCATGCTAATGGAGGTATTATTCAAACAAAAATTTACTTAGTGTAGTAGCTGTTAAAATTTCCCCATTGTCTTTCTGAAGTTGGAAATTGAATTCCAAACTCCAGCATGAAATGCTCTTTAAAACTTAAATGTGTGGTTTTGCTGTCCTGTGATACATTCTTTAAGTTGTGTATTGGTAACCTATCGTAAGCTGAAATCCTGTTATGGCTCATTGTTTTCCTTGTTATTTTTCCATTGTTTCCATATAACCATATGTTACGGTTCTGGCTGGAAATTATGTTTTATTCCCATTTTGAGGTATCTCCTGTTGTTGTTCTTAGTTGCCACTAGTACAGGACAGCTAAATGGCTACTGTACTGATATTTTAGAGAGACAGTTATTACCCCTGCGAAATTCCTGAGGGTGTGTCTAGGTGACCAGAACCTAAAATGTATGCAACCAGTGATCAGCTGTGGAAAAGCTTTGATGAACTGTCTGGTATCAGTGAGGCACTGATGAAACCCTGCGTTACTCTAAAGCAACTACTAAAAGCAGAACAGAAAAGCCACAGCGAGCTGGCGGGGATGGCTTAAAAATAAGCAAAGGTGGCGTGAGTTCATCTGTTCAAGTAACCTTGAACAAACTTAGTCTTGTCCTCACAAAGTACCTAATCAGTTGATTCTGAGGCTGGATTTCTGCTTACGGTGATCATATCAAGAGCGTCTAGACAAACAAGTGCTGGTGGTCAAGCTGGACACTAACCCAAATGTGATCTTCCCCTAGCATCTCCTCCATGCATTCATGTACTCAGTTAAAGACCTGTTAAACAATTCTTCGGAGAGACATACAGAAGAAATATTTTTTTTACCTCTTCTTGCTGCAGTGCAAGCTAGAGAGCTGTTGCAGCCAGGGAGGTGTTTTCCCTTGGGGATTGGCTTTAGTTTACCATTTCGGATTGTTGGAGAAAGTTTTCAGTAGCTTTACTTGAAACTTACTTTTCAAGTATGTTTACTTTATATCTCCCCACCTGGTAGGCTAGGCACTTTTCGATCATAAATATTTAACCTAGAAACATTGTTTAACAACAAGATAAACAGAGGAAATCGACGTGGGTTTCTGTCAGCTTTTGTCTTTATCGTCTAAAGAGTTGTTTAACATATCAGAATCATAAATAAGATGCTTTCGATGAAAGCTTAAAAACTGTCCTTGTCAAATGTATGTGAAAAGTTTGTGTGTTAAATTCGAACAGCTCTTTTGAAAGAGTGAGATTTGTTTGAAGTTTTATTCCAAAATATTTATCTGCTTCCAGCTACTGTGAGTAGCTGTGTACAACTTTATTGCTGTTTTATAGCTTAAAAGTTATTGGGTTTTCTTTTATAGCAGTACTGATACCTACCTGAAAAGCTTTGTAGCCTTCTGGAATAGGGAGTTATGCAGGAATGGCTCTTTCATTTGTTATGAGTATTACAAAAAATTACAGTTATAAGAGGATCTCAGTTTAGTGGAACAGGAACGTAAGCAGTAGTAAACTGACTTAGCCTATAGTGACATTCTCTTGAACCAAGAAGAGCTCCAGTATATTGTGAAGTTCAAGACTCAGATGGAAGACTTGTGGCTGTTACTGCTTTTTTAAAAAGAAAAAAAATTTGGAAAAATACTAGTCTGCCAATCGACCACTTTATTTAAGAAAAGGGAAACACAATAACAAAAAAACCCAAGCCCAACCAACGAAAAAAAAACCAAAAAAAAGACCCCTAGCTAAAAATTTTGTTATATTTGATATTTATGGAGTTCTTCCACTAGAGGGTGGCAGTGCCTTTCCTTTGGTGTGAAGCTGTATGGACTTCTCTGGGTGTACACATTGATAATAATAATAGAGTGTATAAATGAAGATTGGTAAGTTTAATGTGGTAAAGATAATATGGTATCTGGGATATATGTAATAGTATGACAATTCTTACCATAGGCTTTTCTATTTCAGGTTACTTATGTTTGGATCCTATGAAAGAGAAACAAATGTTCATTGCACAATGGAGCTGAGCAGTAATGTTTGGGAAGAAAAATCAAGAAGTTCTATTAAAATGGTAAAAAAGGGTATAATCTTTGCCTATTCCAGCATATCTTGTGTTCTTAATACATTGTCTAGAAAGAGTGTATTTTTGGACAATCAAATGGGTGATATAGTGGGGAAAAAACCAACCCAAAACGTAATAGACCAGTGTTTTGGTTTGGTTTGGGGATTGGGGGTTTTTTTGATCCAAAGTATTTCACTGTCAAACTGACATGTATGGATTATATCATGTTCTATTGTCACAACTATGCTTAAAATGTTCCTGGTTTGAATACATTGCCAACTGTCCATCTGCATTAAAACAAATAGTGTGAAGTAAGCATTTTTATAGCCCTGTTATATTTGGGTGGGGTAGTGTTCAGAAAATGCTGAGTAAGATACACCTGTCTTTCACTGGCCAGGAGTGTGTTCCCTTCTGGTGTGAGGGCTGAAGACACGTGTGCTCAGAGAGCAGCTCATGTGACTGACTTCCTTCTTTTCCCCTGCATTTTGTGAAAATACAGGCAATTGCCAGAGATCTCTGACTTTTTTTACAGCTTATGAATCCTACCCTCTCTGCTAAAGAAAAATACTTTTACAAGTGCCTGCAAATACAGAAAGTAGTAGTATTGGTGGTATTGTAAGTCAATATTTTACTAATTAACATACTTAGTAACATTAGTTTAGGAGCATTCACCATACAAATAGCCTTTTTTTTGTGTGTGTGTGTGTGTATGAGAATGAGTTACCTCCTCCCTGGCCCCTTGAACAAGAGGTACAATGTATGCAAGAGCCTTTCAGTTTCACATTAGAGCAATATTGTGGTAGTTATCAAATTGAATTAGGCTTATAGTGAGCAGTAAGTAATGTGCTTATTAAAAACCAAAGCAAATCAAAAGAAGAACAATCTACAGAGGCTTTAAAAAGACTTTATGTTAACAATTGATGTCATGCAAAGAAATCACTGGAACAAAAATCCTGCATTTTATCTTCTGCTGAGTGCCATTAGCTTAAGCTCTGTGCTTTTGTTACATCTGACTGGTGGTGTTTGGACAGCAGTGTCGTTTTTCCACTGGAGCAGCAAGAATCCAGAATTTCATCATCTCATTCAGACAATTAAATTCCACCTTGCATTGTTTTTAAAACTCCTTGTGACAAATGCTATGATTCTTATTTTTGACTTACTGTATATTATGGTTTGCAAAAAAAACCTATGTGGCTGAGCAACAGACAGAAAGCCTTTTTTTTTTTTTTTTTTTTGTTGTCTTAGCTGCTGTATTCTTAGTCAACTGAAAAACTTGAAGGAAGGGTACAGGTTCACCTATGTTTTCTTAGGGTAGCCTCTAATACTGGATGGCTGTCTGAGTGCGTCCGGGAAATGACAAGCAGGGAGCCTGCAGCTGCAGCACAGGCTGAGACTCTTCAGAGAACTGTGGTTCAGCAGCCAGACATCATATAGAAACTGATGGCAGCTAGGGACTACATTCTCCAGAGTTGTCTCTGTCTTGGCCCCCTCTCTACTCACTCCTAATGCAGTCAGTGGTGTTTATGTGCTTGTGAGTTAGCCATGTCAACTCCCTGAGTTGGCTTGCTGGGTGATGGCTCCAGTACTGGTGGAAAGGAGAAAGAAGTGTGGGATGGCAGTAACTTCAGCTAGTTTAAGCTGCTGAAGCACAGCACCACCAGAGGTGATGGCATGAAGTGTTCCAGTGGTCCTGAAAGAATTATGGTTTGCTTAACTCTAGAGGTTGCTATAGATTCCTTGAAGCATGAGGCAGGAGGTAGATCTGAGTGGTTTTTGTAGACCTATTTGTTTAATCTGGTTTATGCAGTAGTTTTTAGTTGTGTTAAACTTTTTAAATTTGTTTTAATCTAAAGGTTTAAGCCTCTTTGCATGATTGCATAAGGATACATAAAGGTAGGAGCAATTTGGCCTTAGTAGTCTAGCCAGTTTATGGTCTTAACCCCTTCCTAATAATAATAAATATTTCAAAATTTTAAAGAAACAAGCAATACTTCTAGCATTCAAAAACAAAACAAAACAAAACCAACCCCCCAAAAAACAACAAACCCAAAACCCCAAACAGTTTTAGGATCTTCTGGACCTGATAATGCTAATACTTACTCATGGGCATGACCCTTTTGTTGGGATAAACAGTGTGTGAAAGCTTGCACAGAACTGCAGGGTTGGTGGTCTGGCAATGAAGGTGTCAGTACACTGATTTACCATTACGTTTCTCTGGACAAATGAATTTGGTTATTTTTAGATAATTTTGAGTAGTAATATTGGAGAATATTCTTTTACACTCTTAACAGAAGAGGGGAAAAAAACCCCCAACTTTCCACAGTCAGTGTGGCACTGGTGAGTTTGTGACAGCAGATGGCAGTAAGACTAAACTGATGGTGGGTGGAATGGCTCGTTTTTAAAACTACAGAAAAGTACTCGGGGTGAAACTCTCAAGAACTCATCATCTCTTTCAGCATCTAAAATGAAATGGCAGGTTTTTCAAATTTCGTAAGCTTTTGGAAGTCAGGCCTTGTGATATACAGAAGGGTTTTCTGTCCATCAATGTTGCAGTCCTTCATTAAGCATCATTCAAACGCTGTGTGTGCCTGAGTGCGGGGACTCCTTGATCTGAGTTGTTGCATCTCTAGCTCTGCTGTCAATATGAAGAATTCATTGTGCTCAGCTACCTTGAACTTAAGGCCACTAGGTAGGTGGCCTAATTTTAAGGTCCTGCTTTTGAAAATCTTGATATCATAGAACATGGAAACTGGAAATTAACAGTACTACCTTTTGCTTATATTCAGCAGATGCAGGGAAATCATGGAAGTCCCTTTTCCTTAGGAAATCAGGTTAAATATGCAAGTTAAGTTACAAAATGTTAGAACATCTCACTGAGTGGCAAGAGTATCGCCAAAGATCCTCAACAATGTAAGAAGTGTTGCTGACACACTTAACATGAACTTAGTTATCTTTCTCAGAAATTGTAACTGTGTGAATAGTGGAATAGGAAGTTATAAAGAAAAAAAGTGATAATTTTCAAACAAAAAGTTTACTTGTATCTTTGTGATTTCTAGCTCTAATGCAGCGTTAGCCACAAGGCAGCTGACTGCAGTACTTTGTATCTTTCTAATATTAAATCCTTCTTTTAATGCTTGTATGTGCAATAATTATTTGAGATGAAGTCAGAATTAATAACAACTTCAGAAACTATGGAGAAGAAATGAAAGACTAAGTTGCAGTGAAAAGTAGAACGATATGTTCTGGTTTAAAAGCTCTAAAGTCTAAGAGTCTCACAGTCTGAATCGGAGGATGTATTGTTGTGACTGTTCTACAACACTCCTGAGGAAAGTTCTCATAACTTCCTATACTTCCTAGTGTTTTCATTCTTTATTATGTTAGTTGTGATAAAAGATTAGACAGATTTAATACTTCATAATGAATTTTGGCAAGGATTTAATCTGATCTTATTACTTATGGAATATTAGTAGGTGTCAGCATTGGTTTTGAAAAAAGATGCTGTGTTATTGAACATATCTAGAGCATTATTGAAGTGTCTGTTATAATACAAAGGTATGTCAGGCTTCTGTTTTATCAAATCAGTCTGAAACACCAATAAGACTTCAGAGAGGTGATTTGGCATGTTCCCATGTGACATGTGAACATTCCTAAATATCTTAATTAGTAGTACATGCAGCTGGAATTAACATTAATCACTGCACTGATATGTAAAACTTCATTATGTATGGATAGGATGTAGTAATTAGCATTAACAGCACTGGATTACTAGCCAGGTGTTGTGTGGCTAAATAATTAGTTGTCTAAATAATTATATATATGTTTGTAGTTATTAAATGGAGGCTGTGCCATAAATGGGGTTATATCTACTGAACTGCCAGTTAACAATACCAGATTGATTTCTACAAACAAAAAGAATAGTTCTGTTTCTCCTTGGAGCACATCTATTGAGAGTGAGTGGACCCCTGGCCTGTTACACTTGGTGAGAATCCTGCTGCTGACTTTACCTGTGCCAGCACTTTGTGCATAGTGTTGTAGAAGAATAACTTAATTTTTCACCAGAAACTGAATTTGCTTTTATGAATAAAAGGAAAATATAATCTGTCTGCCTTAAAAGTGGCAGAAGAATGGACATAGAAATGATCTTGAAATATTAGTAACAGAGACTTGAGGGAGCTTTGCAGCTGGAAGTACCCCTTACGTTGACCATGCAATGCCTTGAGTGCTGTATGGGTGCTCAGCTGGTCTGAATCTTATTTCTTATGAACTGCTCTGTGTATTTTAGTAGTCATGTTGCCTTTCTTTAGGTACTGATTTTTCTGACAAAGTTAGTTTTCTACAAGTTGTAGATACTATTGCAAATAGATTGCTATCCTAGATAAACTTATACCCAGCAAGTGTGTACACACGCTAAATGGTTTGTGCTTTTTATTGGTTGTATGAATGTGAAGTAGTGGGGAAGAGGTGCTCAACTATGACAAAATGTATCCGTTCCAAGTTTTCTCTTAAGTCTTTCTTTTTTTATAGAAATTCAGAGGTACAAGAGATTCATTATCGATCTTGAAATAATAAAGTTAGATAATCCAAGAAGATACGAGGAAACACCTTGAAAGTCTGGTTTCAACTAATAGGTAGTACTACAGGAATAGCCACAAGTTTGTATTCCTAAAGGTAGTAAGTGTTGGGGCATGTTTGTTGTTGGCGTGTTTTTCTTTTAATTTTGGAAACCCCTTCTGTGAATACTTTAGCAATACAGGAACTGCATTTCATATTCTGCAAAGTAAAAATTTCCATCTAAAACACCACATCTAGTAGCCCATAGGATTCACTTTTGTAACAGCTGAGCACACAAATATCCTCTGAAGTAAACTAATAATAGAAAGAAAGAATTAAAGAATTTTAAGATTAAACATCCCACCACTTTTTTAGGAATTCTGCCTGATGTTTTCTCCAGTTCATTCTGAACATTGTGGTCAGCACTGCAGTAACTGAAGGGGAAGACCAGTGACACTGTCTTTTCAATCTTGCACTCTGAATTTGTGGATGTATATACATTCACATATGTAGGCCACAATCTCCAGGCCTTTTGGTGAGGATATCTTGATGGATATGGCCTTTTGTAGGCAAATTTAATGGTAACTTTGAAATTGCTGTAGGCAGGCTGGTTGGCACCTGTTCATCAAAACCAAGTAATATTTCTCAGCCTTTGTAAAACTGAATTTCCTTTATCAGGGATTAAGGGAAACTTAAAAGGTATTCCAGTACTGTAACATATGAATGTAAAGTAAGAAATACAGTAAATCAAATCCAGCACTTTCTGAAATGAGTTGCCTGAAGATACTAAACAATAATGTCAAAATTTAAAGCAACTGTGAAACGTTAATTTGTAAATACATGGAGTTAAATGCCTTCCAGTTGGCATTTCAGTGTGCTTATTTAACAGCCTGCCATTTCAGCATTTAATCCTATCAAAAGAAAGGAGGCAGATTAAAGCAAGAGAAGCTTTTTGAAAATGTCACTTTTTATGAAAATTCATGATCTTGTAAAATTTGATATTTGTAAATACAATGGGGAATAGTTCTGAGATTTGTACCTTACGTAATATTCTGTAATCCGTTTTTCAAATAAACTTGAAGGCCATCAGGATTTTTTTGGTCTCATCCTAAACATTTAAGCCTTTTGACGTGCAGCTTCAGAAAGCTTTTCTGTGTTTTAATGAGAGACCTGTGAAAATGCACTGTACATCTTGGCTGCTCCAAGACTATTGAATATGAACATTAAAAAACCCCAAACCACTAACAGCTTTTTAGATTAATTTTTTATTTTATAGTTTGTGTATATTCAGATAGATGTTTAGAACCGAATGTCATCGCTCTAGTCAGTGTGACCTGATACTTCTTGCCTGCTTATAAATCATTCAGTATCTATCATGCACTGCATCCTCTGTCATGCGTACCCTCGCCTGGGACAGGGAGAAAGCAGAGCTTGCTACACTTGTGCATTTGGTGGCAGACACTACTAAATGCATTGTGTGCGGCCAAGTCCGTAGCTTCCCTTACACGCACCTTCTTTCTTTTTACGTCCAAGCCTGGATTTATGATCCTTCCTAGCCTCCCTTGGAGTGCTGCAGAGATTGACTTCTTGCAATGAATCTGACTTGCTGAGTTTCAGATTTTATGTACCAGATAAAAGATCAACAGATAAAATAACTTGAGTGGGAAGAATCTGAAGTGAGTAGGGCTTAATGCTCTGTGTGTGCTTGCGCTTCCCTATCCCCAACTCGTACTTCAAGAGCTGACAGTGAAACTTGTCCATGGTACTTATACTTATGAAGAGAAGTTCTTCTGCAGCCAGATACTTGTCTCATATAGTGAAATAAGTCTGGTTTGGAGCCGCTTAATTCTAGTCTAAATCACTATTAGGTTTTGTAACCAAGTTATATTGCAGGTGCCAGTGGTGATACTGTCTCTTCAGTTGGGGTCTTCCACCCTGGTGTTTTGCAGGGTGTTGTATTCTCTGAAAGCGTGGTAGTGACCTCCTGATTCATCAGGAAGAGACACAAGTCTTTTAGATAGCTATGTTGGGTGAACTCACCTACCTAAGACCTCTCTGCATGGCTGTTCTAGGACAAAAATTACATAAAACTTCAAGCTTGATCAGAAACTAGTTCTGTTCTTTTGATGCTTTTTATAGAGCCGATGAACAACATTCATTTTTGCTGTGTTTTTTGCTTGCAGTTTACTCATATAACCACCAGCCTGTAGTACAGATTCTTTGAGTTACCTTTTAGTTGCCTATCTTCCATATCCTCCTTATAGTTCCCAGTTTGAATAGCAATGGTAAGCTCTTGTCATACTTTTTAAATTACAACTTTGCATTTAAAATATAACAGTGTTTACTTAATGGTTTTGTATCTTTTCCTTAAAAATGCTTGTAAAAACTAAGGTGGGCACACAATTTTAGTGTGTTAGTAGTTGTGGTGATGATGACCTTTTTTCTTTTTCTTTTTTTTTTTTTTCCCCCCCTATTCTTATCTGTTCTGCTGCATGTCCAAATGTTGGATGCAGGAAAGAGTTTAAGTAGGTGTTACAGCAGCTGTATTTCTCATTTACAAAGGTTGATTTACAATGATAGCTGATCTTGCTAAATAAATAGATGGTTGATGCATGAAAGCTAACTTGTTTGTATGAACAGTATGGCTTATTGTAAGAGAGATAACAGTGTTTTATTAACCAGAGTAAACAATGTGGTTTCTGGGTAATTCAGTATATTTCTGGAATGACTTTCTAAACTATTTTATTACATCCTATTGCAAAGTTGTATGTCCAGATGAGCCAGCAGCTCATGCTGGAGGCTGTTGCACGTGGTTGGAGTGGAAGGGGAGGAACCTGTTAAAACACAGATATCCACAACCACCTTTGGAAAAACAAGCTGTTTTGATTCTTGTTCATTTGTAGTATGTTTTAATCTTTCGTCTTCTAATTTACTTTTAAAATGCATTTTCTTAGAGCATGCTTATAAAAGTCAACCTCTTCTTAATGTACTAGACTTTTCTTTTTTCAAGTTGAGAGACTGGGATCTTTTCCTACGAAGAGGTAGTAACTGGGTTGAAACTAATGTACTCATTTGTATGGGTTTTAGTAATGTTTCACTGCCAAATCAGGACCTCACCAAGTAAACTGTTGGGCACATGGAAAACTGTTTCCTTCCATTGGTGCACAGTTTAATCTCCCAAAATAATGAAGAAGGAAGCCTGCATTTGGATGTTTAATTACTGAATAAAAATGTGTTTTCCAGGTGGTAACAACACAAAGAGAGAAAACCTGGAGGTGGGTAGTAAGTCTAGTAAAAGGGGTCCATGGCTGTGAGTAAAAATCCCTGTTAAAAAAGTGAGGTGGTGGCACTTGGTGCTCATATGCTCTCTTATGTTTCTTTGTGTTGTAGGCAGTCTTAATTTAGCCTAAAACTCTGCATCAAGGCTATGAAACTGCTTTCAAGGCTATGACTGAGCTTACAGTCCTGCTGGAGAGAGTAGTAAATACGTAACGTTTTTGTTTCATTTATTGAACTTTTGCAGTTTGGCTACGAAGGGTGTTTAGCTACAGCACGGGTATGTCTATGATGGGTTTTTATTCCTTGCAAACAATATTTGAGCAAAGAATTCTTTGTTTAAACACAGTTGTTTCCTGGGCTTGATAAATGTTTCTATTTTCACTACTGTTCTTGAAACTTTAGCTATTGGAAGAGAATCTGAAATAACATATATTCTAAAAATATACTTGTAATAGCTAGGAACAAACTTTTGGCCACCGTTGTGAGCAAACGCATTCAGGTTCTTGCCAACTGATGTGCAGAAGTGCATTAGGAACCGCAGTCTTGGTTACATATGACTGAGGTAACCAAGAATTGCCATTAATTCCTAAGCTTTAAAAATAACTGCTGGGAGGAAGTAATTTTATGAAAGGTTATTAAAGCAATATTCTCTCATCTAATAATTGGAATAAAAGTAAACGAGATTTACTAGAAAGTAAAGAATCTGATTCTATCTTAAGAACACACTATTTACTTTTACAGAAGTTAGTTTCATTTCTGGATCTGTTTTGACAGCTGGAAGTAGAAACCTATAAAGGCACTGGAAATGCATCCTGGACAGAACACTCTTCTGCATGTCAAACAAATAATTTAGTAGAACAAAGAGATCTCTTTTGATATTGCCAAACCCCCAACCCACTGTATAACTCTCCAAATGTTGAAATAAATATTTTAAAGCTACAGTAGAAGAGAAGCAAGGAATGTTCCTGTGGCTGTAGGAAGAAGAGTTTAGGGAAGGATGCTGTATGAGTCTTGACTGATTGTGGCCTGGGCCTCCTTTTCATCAACGCAGTAGTAGAACAGGAGAGGTGAAAGCTAATTCCTTCCTCTTACTGCTTTTCTGTCTCTATCAGAAAATAAATCTTTGACATTGAAACTTGGCACTCATTTTTTATTTTTACTTTTTATTGGGGAGTAGCTACCAACTTCTGAAAGGAATTATTCCTCTTCATCCTTTTGAAAGCTAGACTATTTTTCTTTTTTCTTGCTATGTGCTTCCTGGTAGCTGGTGTCTAGTAGTCCTGCAGATTACTAGGTAAGCTTCAAGTATTACGTATTGTTAAATGCAAAGTGCAGGAGTATAAGTTCTATTGTCAATAGAATAGATTTTAATTTTTTTTTAAAGGTGGTATTTCTATTGAGGCAACAGCATAAACTCAAAATAGGAGAGCAGTGGTTAACCTGCCATTTACTGGAGAGAAGATTCTGCAAATAGAGCATGAGCTTGAAGCTTATAGTCATTCTTTTATCTGTCTGTAGGTATCATACATTTCTGCCTGTCGTTAATTAAGGAAATAAAAGCAGTTGAGAATGCTGAATGGCAGGCAGCTAGTAACTACCAGTTGTCCAGAAACACTTTAAAGCAGTGCCTTCTCTAAGAGAGAGTATGGCTGATACACAAAACTTGAATGAGTGCACTGTACATGCAGACATGCACTTTTTTTTTTAGTATCTATCACTTCGCCCTTTCTCCACATATCTTTAGTTCCATTCTCTGAGTATTGCTGCCATTTATCTTGAATACTTGGCATAACGTGACTGTTGGTTAGGTGTCTTATGTAGTGTAAGGAGTAATTTTTAATTGGTTATTGTTAGTATGGCATTTTTTCATTATTTAACAATTTTAGAAAGTCATACTTAGTTATGCTGTGTTAAGGCAGTTACATCAACTGAGCAAGCATCACTCAAGTCTGGAGACACAAGTTTGATGTCAATTTCAAAGTGTCTCGTTATTCATTCAGAAGGTCTCGCCTTCATATTAATTTGGATATGTCTTCCATCGTATATCCTGATGAGCATCTGTATACCTGTATAGTGCTTTTTTTTTAAGAAGTAGTAAAGTGAAAAGAAAAGAAAAAAAAGAAAATTAATTTGTAAAATCTGTGAGCATGAACTTCTGTTGAAAAAAATGTGAGTATTTAACTAGGCAGAGACTTAAACCAAGGAGGCAGCTCAGTTTGGCTCTAGTCCCTCCCTTAGCCCTGTGTCCTCATTAAAGCTTCGCTGGTTGCGTTCCCCAAACAACACAGAGCTGCAACATGCCCAGGTGAAAAAAATCTAGTTTTCTGTAGGGGTGCATTGGCTCTCAGGCCCCACACCACAGCAGGGACACCCAGCCTGGCCACTGAGAAGGTCCTGCTGCCATGGGAGTGCCAAGGGCTGTGGGACCAACCCTGCCCTTCTCCCCTCACCTTTGAGCTGGGGTGGATCTTGCCACCTTCCCATCAGGACCATGTTTATCCCTGTGAACCACAGTGCTGTCAGCTGCCATGGAGAAGGGCCATTACTAAAAACCATACATATTCTCCGTGGAAGCAAGCATGTTCTCTCTCTATGTAATAAAACCATAGCTCTTCCAATAATTATAAGCACTATATTACTTGATGTCATCATTATATACAAGTTATGATCTTTGCACACTGCTTTTGACCTTGGACTGCTTTGTATGCAAAATACTGTTTCCAGTTCTACTCAAATGTGTCCTTGTATGAAAATGGCAAAAAAATCAATGATGCTTCTGCTGAAAATATATAAATTACAGTTCATTTGGGTATTTGTATGACTTGGCAGGGTAGAATTACCTCAGGCTTAATTATCTTGCAGTGCTCTTGTTCAAATGGTATTAAAGTATGTAAGTCAAAGGCTATTTTTGTGAACTTCAAGAGTTCAAGAAGGGCAAGCTGTGCATGATGAACACACATGTTTATTCATTATGATTTCCTTCTGGCATTGCAGGCTAACAGACTCCTAAGTAAAAAAAAAAAAATAAATAAATAAAACACTGCACTGATAGGTTTGGGTTTTTAGCTCTCCAAATTGTCGTCATTTTTCTCTCACAAAGACAACAATTCTTCATACTTTTCTCTGAATACATTGTAGTACACACATGGCAGTCTCTGCCGAAGTGTGACATGGTACACAAATAGGTAGCTGAAAATCTGAATTTAAGCTATGGGTTTCTTGGTAATTGATGTACATTAGTGAAGTTCTAATAATCAGAGGTTATTTCCTGGGAACAGGAAAATTAGGAATGTTTTGCCATGGTGCCGCACCCACGGACTTGCAGACTGCAGTCCTCCAATCCAGATCTAATTCTGTTTTCTCTCCATCTTCCTTTCCTTGCCCAATTCTATATACTCGTGTTTTTACTTTTTTTTTCTTCCCACCCACCCCCCTCCCCCCGACTTATTGTAATTTTTTAGGTACTTTTTTCTTAGTAATTTTTCAGGTACTTTTTTCTTAGGCTTTTTAGGGTGTTGCAGAGGTTATAAAAGCAAATAAATTTTTAGAGTTAACACATCTCTTACTTTCATGAACTATGGTGGGAGTTAAGTGTATAACAAATCACGAGCAAGTTGATGATTAAATTTGTAATTTTGTATTCTGAAGCTTTGCTACAAGATATTTAATCTTTTTTACTTTTTTTTTTACTGTAAGGTATTTCATCATTCATCAAATTTGCACGGTTGGTTTTTCTATACAATTCTAATCTCTTAAACATGTAGGTTTTCAAATAAAATATTTTAAAATATGTAAGTTTAAAGAGAAACCTTAGGCTGCATATTTAATACTGAATGTGCCATTTATGAACAGTGTCTTTTTTGTCATCACAGCCTTACAGTGATGGTCAAGAAAGTATAGTACCATGGCTTGATATCAAGTATTCAAATTATATCACATAAAATGTTTTCATCAACTTTTTGGATGCAATTTTCAATTTTTTTGTTAGATAAAGCTCATTCAAATTATTAAGTAAACTGAATTATTCATACTTAAGAAGTCAAAGAATCAAATAACTTTTTAGTTTTGCTACTGATGCAGATTCCATCCTTGTAATATGTGGAAAGATATTTACCACCTTACAAATAATTACCACTTTTAAGGACACAAGTATTGATCTACTTAAGGACAGCTTCTGTCACATGTGCATTTGCCAGTCTTCTCCCCCTGCCATTGTTCAGTATGACTTATTTTTTTAGATATTTGTATTTCTTAAGAATTCTGAGTGTTAACTAATTCTGTGTTTGTTTTTAAATGACTGAACTGTAAATTTTTTGGGGAAGGTAGTTGGGTTGCAGTCCCAAGCAAGTCCTGCTTCTGGTGGTGGAAGAAAGGAGAAAGAGAAGTAGAAAGGTCTTGCATTATGAAATCTGCTGGGTATTTTTCTTGTATATCTCACCAGCTACTGATAATATCTGTTGCTAATTTAAAAATAATAGAGCATATGAAGTTATAGTGAGAGCTGAAGTAAAAGAAGTTTTTAGGCTTGACGTAATTTCCTATCCATTCTTTAATCTACCTTACAACAGGGAGCTGAAGAATTGGTATATTACTTCCCTGAACCAGAAAATCCTTCAACACAAACAAAAAAACCTCTTGTCAAAATGCATGAACTCTTTATTTCTATTATGGGTAGTGTCCTGCTTCTTTTGTAATTACATACATATTTTTTTTTCTTTTTTTACTGTTTCCGGAAGACTTTTTTTTCTTTCAGCACTTTTGCATGCTTCAGTGTTAGTGGTTTGAGGTCTAAAACTGTTTTCTGGAGAACTCGTATGTTCTGCTACCTCCAGAAATAATGAAGGGAGGTAAATTATGAGATAGATTTCTGCCAGAGTCATGACTAAATCTTGTGATAATGCACAATCCTGGTCTCAAAAGTTTAACAGAAATCCTTGTGGCATAGCTAAGTGGGTTTTGCTTGTTTTGGGTTTTTTTGTTGTTCATTCTCATAATGCTTTTTCATAGCCTGAAATAGAGGATATTCGACTCTTTGTTTAAGTAGTTATACCAATTCTGTTTTCTTGTCATTCAGATATCTAACTACAGGGGGGGAAAAAAATAATCCCATTTTTTGTTAGTCAGTTATGAACATATTGATTATGTGGAGAGAAAGCTGCAACATGAAGGTCCCTTCCAAGCCAAACTATTCTATGAAAAATTCCAACCTAAATTCCAGCCTTTGGATTTTCTTGAAGCATTTGTAGAGGCAAGGTTGCAAAGTTGGATAGCATGTTGATTTTAGTTTACAGCTAATGTTCAGTTTCTAAATCATTCTTTGGATATATTGGGAAGTGATTCTTATGCATGGTTTGGGGGGGGGAAACATCTAGAATATTTTCAAGTGCAAAGCAAATATAGCTGGATATTGATCTCTATTGCAAAGTGAATTGTCAGCATTTGATAGTTGGTCTTAAGATCTTTTTCATTTTAATAGTTGTGACAATCTTTATAAGTGATGAACAGTAAAAGTATGAAAATCTGGCTTCTAGGTGTGCTGTTGTCTTGGTGCTATTAATCAGATGTGACACTGAGCTGCTGTTTCAATGCCTGGCAGCGACTTGTGCCCTATCACCATAAACAAATGGATTTGATGTGATTTGTGCTCAACAAAATAACCAGAAATAGATGTGTGTTTGTGGAAAACTTTACTGGTTATATAGTTGTGTGTTTATACTGCAGTGTTTTGTCCAGAACTTAATTGAAAACAACTCAGTGTGGTTTGGGTGCCTTTCTACATAGAGAAAGATTATTATATATGTATACAAAACCTTGGCCTTTTTACAGCAGTTATTCAGAATAAGCTAGATATAAATCCTTGTCTCTTCCGACCTTGGTAACGTAGAATTTCAGAAGAAAAGTGATCTGTTTTTAGCAGGCAAAGGGGTGGGATTGGGAGGTTGTATGCAACAGGAACTTCGTTTTGATTCAGATGGAACTTCTATTTAATCTCTGAAGAGCTGTTACGATGATGAATCATTTCACTACATCTGCTTTAGTTCCTTTGGGTTTAGCTAGTTCTGTGGGAATGCAGGAGCCTGAGCACTGATTGGGTCAAGCAGGATATTTATTATTCAGGCTTGTGCTTTGCTTTGATAGCCATCTAGCCATTAATGCTGATGAGAAATACAACAGTTGTCAAGAAGATGGTATGTTTATGCAGTGCAGAAATAAAAACACTGTTCATTTAAGTGCTGTGATATGTCAGATTGTAGAATTATGTTGGTTATAGGTACATGTGGGGTCCCTGTTGGCTTTGACTGTGTTATTGATAAGAGTGTAATTTGTATTACCCAGAATTGTAATGGTTTATTTGTAAGAGAATAGGGTTTTTTACTTCTTTTTTTCTGCACATTCTTGTGTAAGTAACTCTTTAAATATGTTGCATCTTTAATAAGTCGAATGACACTGCTTGATTTCCTCAACTTTGGTACAAAGCTTAATCTGATAATCTTGTTAAGGGTTGAGGATAGTGGAAGGGGTCAGCCCGGCTGTGGGGCTGTGGGAGAGCTGGGAAGCCCAGTGCTGTGCCTGCTGCTTTGGCCTCTCCTGGCACTGCTGGTGCTCCCTGGCCCTGCCCCTGCCTCTGGCAGCACTGACCTTTTCCTCAGAGCAAAGCTGCAGCAGGAATTCTGCTCCCATCCCAAACCCAGGGCTTTTGCTGAAGATTCCCAGGCAAGGATTTATGGAGCTGCTGCTCATTTCAGATGATTCACTGTACTCCAGATGTAGCTGCAGTTAGCATTGCTGTTGCTCTAAAGAAAACACTTCTGCTCCAGAATACAATCAGCCTATAAATAATACGCTTATTCTTTCCATCAACATTTTTCCATCAGAAATAGAACTTTTAAGCCCTTTAAAATATGACTTTTAAGCCCATTAGGAGATCTAAGAGTTATGATTTATATGCATTAGAAAATAGTATTGCATATTTTTATTTCCATGGAAACTAGCCTCTGTGATGGATGTTACCATAACTATAGTGGATAATAACTTTTCATAATTTTGTTTTAATGGCAATATACATGTCAATAATCAGATGGTTAATGCTGTTGGGTGTGATAGCCAAAACTGCCAGGCAGTCTCTTTGTGTGGAGAGGACCCTTTACCATTAATATTATTTCCATTATAAAGAACTTTTATCTGATAGTCCCAGTATTTTGAATTTATTGCATGAAGATTAATAGTAGCTGGTTTATCACTATAAATTAGGTACTTCTAGGATAAATATAAATACTAGCTGGTTTAGAGGGTTTGCGTTTACTGTGTACATTTGAATGTCTTTCATCTTTTTTGCTTCCGTCTCAGAGATGAACAAAACCCTTGGCTGGCCTCTCTCATGTGCACATATTCATAGTGCATAAACTCTTTATGTTCTCATTAATCTCCTTTATCTGTCATTTGCATTGCAGAGTGATTCATAAAATTATACAAAGAAAACTGTTAACTGGGTAAACTTTTTATTGGTGTCACACATGGTATTATTTATAAACTTAATCTGTTCTGTGTAATACCCGATTTCAGTAACCTTATTTCAGTATTTACTGTTAGCCTACCTGAGTGTTTTTACAAAATACTTGTATGATAACCAAGTCATCCTTAAGCAATATTGGAGGAAGCCTTTCTTCTATCAAAGGACATAAATGGTGATATAAGATTTGGAAGAAAAAAAAAAAAATCAATCTTTTCTATATTTTCAGGGCCAAAGGAAATCGTCACAGTTGGGTTTAATAAAGGCTAAAAGGATGTCAGTGAATAAGAGCACTTAAAGAAGAGCTACATTGGTGTTTGTACTAAATTGTTCTCCAAAGAGGTCTGCGTAAAAACCGAAAGGTCTGCATTTTACCTGCTTCTGACACTTTGAAGGTTAAATGCAGGTTTTCTGCTGCCTTGTTTGTCTAACTCCTCCATTCAGCTCCTGTAATTGCTGTTTAATAAGAATGCCTCAGCAATTCATGATGATCGCCTTAAACAGTTTACTTCTTGTGTGTCACATAACCTGTTTCACCATACAGTTGGAAGGTACACTTTTTTTAGCAGTTGCTTAGTCAAAGAGTACCTGCAATGTCTCAGAAGTACTGAGGAAAAAACGATGTAGCTCCTTATTTTGTTCAGTAACTAGCTTGTTCTGGATTTTGCTGATGTCAAATGTTTTTAGTGCTCATCAAGCAGACATGCAGATGTTTGACTTTACTACCATGAATTGTCACATTTATTTCAGACAAATTGCGCATGATGATGAAATTAGACATGTGCATAACATTTGCAGTATTGTGGCATTAATGAATTATTAACTTTATGATCTTGGTCCAATATGTAAGTCACTTCAGAATGAAATTACCATCATATTTTGTAACTGACATTTTTTGGTTTTTATAAGATGTCCTGTAGAACAGAAAACAATGAGGCTTACTAGCTTGCTGTATAAGACCAACCTAGTAAAAAAAATCTCAAGAAACTTATCCATAAATATGCTTCTTCCTAACACTTCAAAAACCCGAACAAACAAGCATGAAAACTGCAGCCTTCATCTGAGATAGTTGTGTCTCGCCATGCACAGACCACGAGTCACAGAGCTGGAAAAAACTAACAGCAAAATGTCTACCATCCTACTTCCATTTTTTCACTGTTTTATTGTCATTAAAAATCTGTTGCTCCTAATATTCCACAAAAAGCAAAGCTGGTGACTATTCCAGACCTTACTAAGAAAGAAGAGGTAGCGAGAGTCCATTGTTTATAAGCCTGATTTCTTTCTGTGAACCCCATTTGCTTTACAGACTTTCTATTTAAACAATCAAATAGCATTATTGATGAAAGTGTAGACAGCACTTTAAAATTTTTTAAATTTTATTAGAGTGGCTGAAATGTGATATACCCATTAATGGGGAAACCTGCCCCTTAAAAACTGCTTTCAGTATAGCTTGGAAAAAAATCTGTTACGCTTAAAGATACTTGAAATGGACAAGAGGAGGTTAAAAATGGTGGGAATAATAAAATCTTAGACACTCTCAAAGCAACCGATGGTGGTGCACACTGCAGTAGAGCACTGTAGTATTGATATACCTGAAATAACTCAGCAGTACCAACTTATCTGTACTAAGATGTAGTGCTGTCTCAACATCAAACTCAGAATGGGCTAATTAATCTTGTGCTACTTTGACATCAGAATACAGACTAACCGGTTTAAAGTCATCATATACATTTTGATGTTTTAGTCACAGGAGAGTGTGGAGAACTGATTACTTACTGGCGGTTTCCAGATGCCAAGTAAATGTAACAAGTCTTTTGAAGGCAAAGGTGTTTCATGTGTGTGTTTCGGGGGGGGGGGGGGGGGGGGGGGGGGGGGGGTGTTGGGTGGTTGGTTGTTTTGGGGTTTTATTGCTCTTAGCAAAGGCAAGAAGAAATGGGAAAGTGGTGTGTAGGTCATATGCATCATCTGCTGACTGAGAGAACAGTAACAACAAATTTAAGAAAAAAAAATATTTTTTTTCTGGAGCTGAGCTTTTCACAATTTAAAAAAGGTCTTTAAATGGTCCAGTGCTATTAGGACCGCAGGGTTTTTCCCCTAACATTGAGTGCTATCTTTTCTAGTGTTTGAACTTAAACTGGTCCTTTTGAAATGGCTATGTAATTCGTCTGCTTTAATCAGTGGTTGGAGCTCCCTTTTGAGAAGTTTAGTGGCAGTCACATGAAACTTGCAGAGATACTTTGTGATGGTGGCTGAACATGAGTCATTCCATTACATTAGAAGTGGGTAATTTTATAAAATCCCTTTGAAGGAAAAATGAGGAATCCACAAGCTAATAATTTAGTATCTGTTCAGTGACACCCAAAAAGGCACAACAGTGTAGCCAGTCCCATAAAGTTACATATAGTGTGAGTGATCAGTAGTGCTATTGGTACCTGATTTGCCTGTTAAACATTGGTGTTTCAGTTGGTTATGTGTGCTCCAATCTGCAAACATTTTCAGCTTATATGATATGGAATGCAAAATATATATATATATTTATATATCAATGCTGTAATTGCAGGACTGACAATACTGAACAAAACTAAACAAGGTGATAAACATATTTTCTGATACTGCAGATACTTGTGCTGGAAAAATTGTTTGAATATTCATTCTCATATGACTTTGAGCGTTGGCTGAGTCCTTTGTTTTACTGATGAAGACTGTTTTCAAGACAGAGTGCATTATTCAGTTTTTTTGGTGTGAGAGGTGATCAATGTGAAAGGTTGACTTTTTTAGGGGACAACAGACTAGGCAAGTGAACAGCTGCTGAGGACAGCTGTGTGAGTACAGGAAAACCTCTACAGAGTCATGGGTTTTCAGAGCAGAGTAAGCTGCAGTGGAGGAAAGCAGAACACCAAAGCAAAAATCAAGTAATGAAAATTGTTTAAAAACTTGAAGGATCCGCCTTGTCCAGAAACCCACTGCAAACACTATGGTGAACACTGGGTAGAGGCATGGGATTAACTGTCAAACTAAGTGGTATAGGACAGTTGAAGAAAATGAGGTTATGTACTTAAATAAATTCCATAATATCCCTGTGGAGACAGATTTCTGATAAAACTTTCATATTTTTATAGTCACTGTAACTCAGTCCTGTTTGCCATGAAGTCTTATTTTTATTGGTGGTATCTACTTATGCTGTAAGCTCATTCTGTAGTTACTAGCTTGTCCTTTTTTTGGTTTTGTCTGTTAAATTTTTAACTGTTCTATCAAATTTCTTCTTCCAAGCAAAATGGGCAGAAGAATATCTTTTTTGGCAATTGCTCAGTTGTATACTGTAAAATGAATTGTGCGAGAACAATAATTTGGATATTCAGGATTGCTGTTTGACAAAAGATTTTATTTTTTTCATAAGCAGTAGATATTTTCCTTTTTAATTTCTTATTGAAATTTTATTCATATATATTTTAAAAAGGTCTAAATATATTTATATATTATGTTAGTTTGAAAAAACGAACACCCCACCCCCATTCTAGTATGTCTAGAACAAATACATGTTAATTCAACATATGTCTGGTACGTTTGGGCAACATATTTAAGAAAATTGGGGAGGAAAACCAAATCAGCATGTTTTGAAATTAGCTGAATCAATGTAAACTTGGGAACGGGAGGAAAAAATTATGAAAATTTTCAATCGACTTTGTCGACTGAAAGGTGTATGTTTCTTTAGTATAGAGGAAGCATCACATAGCAAGGAAGTATGTGAATTATTGTTGTAGAAGTACTGATACAGATTTTAGAACAGTAACGACTTTAAAGATTTAGCTTCAATTACAGAAACAATGAAAGTCAGATTTTTATTCAAGCTATCTTAGGAAATGCATTTTTAAAAAGTTTGAAAAATAATTCACAAATCGGTGAAATAAACTTCCAAGTTTGTAAATGTGTTTTCTGCTACATGTTGGTTTCTTGGAGTACAGTATTGCTTCTAGCTGTGATATATACTTATGTTTTCAGAATCAGTATATTATCTTTTGCATTAATTACCTTCAGTCTTTTTCTTAATAGTGGTTTGTAAGTAATGCTTGTTTCTGGTGGGGAGGAAAATAAATACTGAAGAGTCAATTTTCTATGTAGAGTTAACTTTATTACAGAGATTATTTACTTTCTTTATATAGTTTGTCACATGGTGTAGTCTAGTTACTCTGTTAAATATGAATGTAGCTTTTGATCTGTTTTTCCTTTTTTTAAATCTTCTGTCAGCATGTTTTCACACATCTGAACTTGCTAAAGGAAATATAAAGATTAAGGAGATGAATGCACATGTCCAGTTTTAGGTAGCCAGCTCCTGAGTTTGTTCTTCTTGGGTCTGTATGTTTTTACAGTATATTTTAATGCATACTAACCAGGGAGTTGCTTGGGAAACCCAATCTGTTTGACAAGTTTTTGAACCAAATTTTTAGTGGATTTTTGTGCAACAGTGTGAGTATAAGAAGTAATAGTGAACGCCGTTTATAATCAGTACATTCTTTATTGCCTATTGAACTATTTAAGCATCCCAAGAATAAGGCTAGCTCTCAAATGCTCAGAAAACTTTCTTCTCTGTCCATTGGGAGTTTTCTCTATGCCTGAGAGAATTAAAGTGTTTTTGTCATCACAGGCTGCTTGCTCAGGGTCTACATCAGACACTTTCCGTGCAAGATTGTTTTCCTGACAGTTTCCCCAGAATGCTTCCAGGGGTTATCCTGCCATGTGGACAGGAGGGCTGGAGGGTAGGGTGGAAAAGGCTCCTGCTGCTCTGGCCATGTAGTTTTGGGCTTCAGGGCTGTCACAAGGAGAAGAAAAACATCTACTCCTTTGTTAAAACATAGATGGAAATCCTCTCAGGACATTAAAAAAAATAATTCTTTTTTTCCTTTGAGTCTAATGTTACTAAGGAATGTGTTGTAAGACTGGCGATACCTGTTTCTTTTCACTGTCTTTAGCCGGTATAAATAATCTGGCAATCATTTCACTGTGCAGGTCATATATGATGACTGTATAATAAATAATAAAGTTGAAAAAAGCAATAATGCTAAAGTCCATATTTTAAAGATATATGCCAACCCCCTTTTTTTAATAATGCAAATATCTGAGTCTTCAGAATAGAAGGAACTGCTTCCTAGTTTTGTACTTTAATGTTGGTGGGGTATTTTTTTATTGACATGAAATATTCCTTCCTTTCCTCTCAGCATGCAGAGTTGTCTAGGAGAACGTAATACTTTACAGGCATATTCATAGACATTATCTCTTATTTTTGCGTGAAACACATTAGACCATACCTAGCAAGAATACCTAAGATCCACTGTAGTAACCGTGACAGGTTGGAAAAAAAATTAAGTTTTTATCTACAGTACAGCATTGATGTGATGTCAGTTTGTGATACATAATAGCGTATTACACACCACTGATAGTGAATAAGAAATATTTTCAAGATACTATTTTTTAGTTGATGTAAAGTCAATGAAATAAGATTTCTTACATGTGCTTGGGTGATCAAGCTTTTCTTAGCATTTACTCAAAACTGACATGCTTACTAAACTCTAATAAAGCTTTATTGTGTTAATGCTTACAATAGTTAAGCAAATGTGGAATATTAGAGTAAAAATTAAGCTATTAAAAAAAAATTTCCTTTTCAGTTCCTGAAAATAAGTGATTTGTTTAAAAAGGAAAAAAATTCTCATGCTCTAAATTATCATGCTGTGGCTTAATTCTGTGACTTTTTATTTTTGTATTCATCAAATAGTTTTTAAAGTGTTTAGCTGAATGATGTTGCACTGCTAGTAATAGGTTGTCATACATACTTTTACAGATGTTGTAATCTCCATATATATTAATGGACATTATTTATTATGTCTTCGCAAGTGTGACTAGAAATGCTGTATCTAACGTTAACTTCCATTGTAGTTACGAGACTACATTCTTACTTCTGTATTCAAAAATAACTGGACTTTTTAGGCATGGTTTTGGAAGAAAATGAGATGGCATCACATTTGTCTGTTGGCCATAAGAGGGATATTTATTATCCCTTTGCACTTGCAAATTCTTTCAAACTGATAATTTAATGAAGCATTTGAAGCCTAAAACTGTATCCTGTATTAACACTCACGTAAATATTTGGGCATTTAAATGATATTAGCAAGCTATAAACTTCTGAATGATCACTGTGTGGCTGTGAAGTTCAGTATCTGTGTGTTAAAAAAGCTTGGAAAAATTGATTTTCACTGATGTCTAACATCTGCTATGCCTTCAGAATGATGAGGCTGAGGTAAGGAAAGGCTGTAAGGCACAACATAATTTTCTGCTCCATTGTATTTGCAGAGCATGCTTCCAATATTGAACTGAAAGTAGTGATGGGGTTGTGCTCCGCAGTTTCTCATACACTGATGCATATAAATGAACTAAAGTTTGTACTGTGAAATCAATGCCTATAGACTTTGTCCTGGAAAAGTCAGGCATCCACAGCCTCACATCAAAATGTTTTATTAATTTGAAAGTCAATGGACATCTTGTGCCCTCTTCTTGGTGGTTTTTTTTTCTTCAATAATAAAACATTAAGGAAATGACTTTTCTTTTTTCCCAGGATAGCCATTCCTGCTCTGTTGCATCTTAGTCTCAACAAGTATTTCATAAATAATCTGAGGGTTGCTTACCTTTTTTTTTTAAAAAGGTACATTTTCTAAGTTCAGTGACACAATTTAAATTTTTCAGTATAAACTCTCTAAATGTATGCCTGTCACTAACAAGCAAGTAGTATCATTTGCTTTGTATTGCTTCTAATTTAATAACTACAAAGTGTTGCAGGAACTAGTAAAACAGAGCTATTAGGTCAAATTTAAATAAACTTGCTTTAATATGGTATAGCTAGTTGGTTAAAATTTCCCTTTCTCCTAGGTACAGCTGTTAATTTTTCTGCATTGCAGTGAGCTTCCTTAATAGTAAATGTCCTTTCATTATCAGCAGAGGTGGGTTTCTTTCTGTGTGATTTAGCTGATTTTTGTCCTTCTGATGTTTCGTGTTCTGGGACACCCTTGTCTCTTCACATTTATTATCAAGTTTCAATTTGAGGGAGAGGCAGAAAGGCATGAAGGAGCTGTGCTGGGTATATGAAGATGCTTGGGTTTGTGAAGGTACTTGTGGGGTGGGGGGTGTTTGAGAACTCGAAGCAGGGGTTACCTGCACTGCAGCTAGCCTGAGATATTGTGGGCTTACTTGATGAAACGTGGGAGCTGCCAGAAAGAAAAATCAAGGAAACTATTCATCTGCTTTGGGTTGATAAATAAAAACAGTTTACTTCGTGAGAAAGCTTGTGACTGTGCCAAAGTTAATAAAAAGTTGAGATGAACTTTGCTTGTTATGTTCAAAGGCGCTCCCCTTCCAAAAACAGCTTTCCATCAGATACTGCTAGAATATTGGAAGTCTCCATCAGTGAGTCATACGCGTTGTAATCTGCGGTTGGTGTCCCTGCATGGGAGCCAAATGTTCAGAGATACCTAAGTGTCTTTGGTCCCAGCTGTCCCTAGTTTCTTTTATGTGGTCTCACCCTGGGGGAGGAGGGAAGCCTGTAATGCTGGGAATCACCTCAGAGGTTTCTAGTCTTTTCCAGTAGAGAATATTTTCACTGTTAAGTCATCCACTGTTGAGATCTGCTCAGAGTCGTCCTTGGATTCAAAAGAAGCTCAAGAGGATGAGGGTTGGTACTGACAAACTCTGTAAGAAGGAGCTTTTGGTAACACTTTTTCCTTTTTATTGTCTAATTATGCCCTTCCCCATGTCTGCTCCTCATGGTTTGCCGTGATTGCAAGTACTAATAGTGGTTAGAGGTCATTGCTGCCTTTCTTCAGAACACTAGATGTTGTAGTACTAGCTCTTGTTTCCCTTCTGACATTCCCTTTCAAATAAGGCTTGTTGCATTCTGAAGGAAGGGTCTTTCAAAACTATCACTTGTTTGTGCCACTGTTTGAATGGATGAGAAAATATTGGACTGTAAAAAAGAAAAAAAAAATTGCATGTAACTCCTGTAAAAGTGTTACAAAGGCCAGTGTCCCTCTGAAGTTGGATGTTTTTCTGATCTGCACAAAGACTTGATTGCAGAGGAGTTCTCATGCAAACAAACTTACAGCAATGTTTCTTCTGCAATGATGCAAAACTAACAGACTGTCCATCTTGGATGAGCCATGACTTTAAAACGTATTATCTTATAAATTAACTCCAGTTCTCGGCATTAAGATCCAGAACTAATATGTCAACAAAATAGATGTGTCCATAAAGGAGTATAATTAAATGTCCAGAACAACTTAGTGTTAAGAGGAAAATTATCCTGTTTTGGATTTTTTTCCCTCCATCATTCTGTCCAAGCATCCATTTCTTTCCTGAAATTCTATCACTAAAGAGCTTTAAATTTCAGTGGACTAACAAAAATAAGGGCAAAAAATAGTTATAGCTTGCTTTTCAGTCTTTTGTGTGGTTCATGTTTGCTGGTGTTCCTTAAGTGGGAGTTTAACTTTCTGATCTTCATTAGGATAGCTTACATAGTCATTTAGAGTAAGATTTTCAAAGGAGCCATCATAAGAAAAGATATTTGATTACTTAGACTCTGTGGCAAATCTCAGAAATAGTGATCGCCTTGTTATTTGATAATAATATGCAGAGCTACATAGCATAGGGGAGTGATTTCTGGAAGGAGCTTTTGTTGGAGGTTTGTATGCCGGCACAGCAAATTAATGTCACTTGTGGTTTTTTGACAGTTAAAATGTTCAACTAGTGTTGTTTGAAATTGTAGTAATTGTTCACGTTGTTTCTTTGCAGCACATGCAACATTTGTGAATTGCTAACTTAAAGCCATATTATATATAAGGACTAAAGCAGAAGAGTAATTCTTTTCTTTAGAAAATGTTTCTCTCTTCTTCTGCAGGTATTTCTGATACGTAATTAAATTTTAAAAAAAACCTCTTAAGAATTAAGAAACAAAGAAAAAGTATGAGAGTTTCATTGGTGTAAATGGGAAAGGCCTTAATTAAAAGCAACAGGGGAAAAAAAAAAAGGCAAAAACCCTACCACAGTTGTTTCTGCAGGGAACTACTTGTTTGTTTTTATAGAAGAACCTTGAAACTTGGAACTGCAATTAAGCTTACATTTTTGTAAATGTCATTTTGTGTTGTCATATACATTACTGGATATTCACAATAGATGTTAACAAAGTTTGATAGAAAATTATCTTTAAGTGACTGCGAGAAATGCAGAAAATTATTGACAAAGCTTGGAAAGTTAATGCAAGTCTGCTCCTTCAAACTCAATACTGTACTGAAGCAAATTGTTGCATACTGTAGCATTTTTATTTCTACAAAGAACTGAACAATTAATACAAAACCCAAGATGTGCTGCTATTAAGACTATAGGAAAGGAGTGAAAGCCATGCAGCCAATGAGAGTCATGTACTGAAGCTCAGTAATCCACTTCATCTGTGGAAAGCCATTGTACAAAATTAAGCAAACTAACACATCCTCAGAAGAGAAGGATCAACTGCAGACAGTTCAAACATTGACAATTGAATAGCAACAAAGTAAATGCAGAAGGATGGATGAGAAGACTGTCTACCAAAACCCAGTAAATTGAAACCAAATAGAAAATTTCCTGTGGAGGTTTTCTACAAACAATGTCTGTCTCTGTTCTTAGGAATCAAAAAAAGCGAATTACATATTTGTCCTTGGAGCTGAAACATAGACTATGAGTTCCCCTTTCAAACAGACACAACATGCATTGGTGGAATGATTGTAGATGATCATTTGAAACAGTATAGAAAGAATGTGTTTTAGGGGGAAAAAAGGTATATTTTTAAATTCATAAAGGACAGTCTTCATTAAGAGAAAAGTTCTCAAATATTTCAGATACTAAGGTATGTAAACAATTGACTACTACCTAGATATAATTTGGAAGTCCCCATTGAAGAATATAAGACATCTGTGCGTGCATGTGGGATGAAACTTTACTGCAGAGATTGCACCTAAGTAATTATCTTTTTAAGGATATCTGGGATTGTGTTAAGTCTTATCTTTTATTTATCTTGCAGCATAAATATGAGAAAAGGGTTCTGAGTCTTTGAAGAAACATCTTAGGCTATTGTTAATTTAGATTTATTCTAAATATGCTTTAGCAATGTAGAAGTACATAAGTTTTCTTACTCCAAACACATTCTTGTATAGACGACTGAAGAGCTACTTGCAGAACACAAACGTGGTATATTCGAAGTGATACTTAGATTGAAGGTACAGTGCTCTATAATAACTTCCTCCCAATAAAACCGATGATGAGGTTGTGTTTAGATGTAGCTCTGTTGGGACTGGCGCTTTTTGTGAAGATGAGCCATGTGTTGCCTTTCTTGCTGATTTGTATTTGCGTAGGTTATCTCGGTATGTTACTAATTATATATAAAACTATTGAATAGATGTGTACACATACACACTTGTGGCTTTTTTTATTATTTTGCTGACAGTTTCTTGCACTGCTCTCTAGTTTTGGCATATTTGGCTCTTCAGCACTGGTGACATTTGGTTCCATGTTTCTCCAAAGGTGTAAACTGGATTAGCAGGCAGTTAATCTATGACATGAATATCTGCTTAATGAAGTCACTGGATGTCCTAATGTAATTAAAAAAATAATATCAGTTGTATAATTTCATTTAAATGACCATTAGTAACCATTAGTAACCATGAATCCTTGCAGTCTGCTTAATCAACATACTCCTAACGTCTTTCTCTCCAGGCAGAACTAGTGAAAGGCAATCTGCAAAGCGTTGGGCTCACGCTCCGCCTTGTACAGTCCAAGGAAGAAGATGCAGGGCATGTTGTCATTGCAACTGTGACTCCAAACTCACCTGCTGCAGCTGCTGATCTACAGAGGGGAGACAGACTTCTAGCCATTGGCAGTGAGTAATATGTCAGCTTTCAAAATAAGTGTTGTCTTGCAAAGTGGGAGGACGTGTCTGCATATGGTTCAACTAGACTGCCTTTCTCAACAAGTATGGTTATGCTTGGCAGTCATAAAAATTAACGCATGTATTTATGGCCATTTAACGATATAATGCACTTGATTAATTTCCTTGCAGTTTATTTACTCTTTGCTAGGTAAATTCAAAATGAAGTTGAATAAACATTTGAATATAAACATATTCTAACTGACAGTGATCCTGTGAGGTTCTCTACTTAGTCTCTTCCAGTGATGTTATAAAATGTGCTTAGTTTACAAAGAAAATCATAGAATTGTACACCTTACGCCTGCATACTCGGCTTTGAACCTTAAAAGTACTAAACAGAGTATGGAACAAGTAGCATAAACATATTTTTGACTTAGAGTAGTTGTCTGAAATGTCAAGATGACCCAAGAAGACCTGATGAGCATTTGATAGTATTCTTATACTTGTAGTATAAATTTTTGTTAGCTCTGACATGTAGGAGCCTTAAGTATTATTTAGAAATCAATTCTACAGTTCTTACAATTTGTCCAAAGTTCTCAAATATAACTGGCAGATAAGTGCTCTGTTGAAACAGTTACCCTTGACTTTTGTGGAGGAGGGCACTGTGGTTTTTTTGTTGTGGGTTTTTTGGTTGTTTGGTTGTTTTTATTATAATAAAGATTCTGTTGAAATCCCTGGGCATTATGAAGTGGATTGATACCAGTTTATATTCTACAGTTTTAAACTAGACCATCTCCAGGTAATAGCTTGAATACTTCTAGTTTATATGGACCCTGTCACCAACAGAGAACTAGATCATAATCTAAACCATGATCAGAAACTGATACTGAAAATCTTACTGCTATAAACTTGAGAATTGGAGGGGACCTACAGAATGTGGCAATGGACTGAAGGACAAGTAAACCATTAGCAAGAAAAGTGGCTGGTCAACTTAGTGGAAGGAGCAGATAGGAACCTGTTAATAATTAAGAAATAACGCTATGTTTTCCAGTGGATGTTGTGTGACTAAAAACATTATGAAGTAGGAATCATAAGTAGTGTAGTTTAAAGTTGTTGGGGGTTGTGTACTGTCCAGGGATTTATAAAGACCAAAAAGGAGTTGGAATATCACTGTATATTAATAAAAATTTAGAAATAAGTATAGGTACCACTGATAAAATAGAATGTAAACTGAAATCATGCTGGGGGGGAAAATGGTAGAAGAAATTATGTTAGGGTTATATTGTGAAATTTGGATATTCTCCATCATGTAGTCGGTAGAAAAAGAAATGCAGAGAGCTGCATAATTCTGAGCTATATATGGTATCCCAGATATCCCTGCATGTGACAGCATACATGTCTTCTCCAAACATTAACCATATAAATAAGAGATAAATAAATGTTATATTTGGTTCTTCTGTCATTAATACGCTATAGCAGAATTACTGTGGTAAAATACTATGAAGATAGAACTTTATACATTTACGACATGAACTGCTTAAACTCCCTGCTAGCACAGTTGTATTAATTGGTGGGTGTTTGGTTTTTTGTTTGTTTTTTTTCAAGTTTTTGCCTGAGAGGTTTTACAGAGCAGAGCTTAACCACTATAATGAGTTATTGTGATTAGGTACTGCCCAAAATCCCCATTGCATTGCACCAGTGATTTAAAAGGGTTTTGACTTGCTTTGGACAGGCAATTGGTGATTCCTCTAGAACAAGAGATTATTTTTACCTGACACCCTACATGACTTTATTTGGATTATGTGCTCATTAAAGATATTTTAGCTTGCGCGTAATTTGTTGAATCTTACCATAGGCTGGAAATACTGTCAAATGGCTCTGAAAGTTCTGATGAGAAAGGTGATTGAGTTCACTGTTCAGCCACACTGAGAATGTAGCGTCATGCCTATATTTTATTAACGTATTGGAACTATTTTCTTTGTTAGCTTGCTTCTGTTTTAATTAAAACTATGTTTAAAGAGATGTATCTCTTTTGAATAATTTGTTAAATGCCTGCCACTAAGTCCAAAGTTACAGTAAGACCAAAGTTAAAAAAGTTAGCATGTAACATCAACATTATTCTATAAGATTACAGCATTAATAACAAACAGCAAACTGGAGTATTTATGTTAGTATCTTTTCCAGCTCCTGAAGTGATATATTTGTATGAATAAAATGGAAAGGGTCCATCTGTTACATTTCAATTAAGCTTTTCTGTCATAATTGACTTCCTCTGCTAGTGAGCAACAACAGTATTGCCACTATTAAAGAGCTAAACATGTTTGTTGACTATTTTTGACCATTTAGGTTGTTATCATAATTAAAATTTAACAACTTTGTCCTTTTTTTTTTTTTTTTTATTAGGTGTTAAAATCACATCAACTGTCCAGGTGCTGAAGCTTATTAGACAGGCTGGGGACAGAGTTTTAGTCTTCTATGAAAGGCCCGTTGGGTACAACCAGCATGGTTCAGCACTGCAGGATGGGTTTGGACAATTGGAAGACACTGCTTTCTTGACACAGCCAGAAGATGACCAAGCTAGTTTATCAGCTGATGTTGATAACAGAGATTTTGATTCAGAATTTGAGGACTTAGCTTGCGAATCACCTGACCAAAAGGAAGATCTGCCAACAACTCAGTCTCCCAAACGTTCAGTAGTAATACTTGCTGCTAAACCCCTTGGAACTATATCTCCGATTCTGAATCGAAAGCTACATTTAGGAAGTTATCAGACAACATCAAAAACACAACAAAAAGATGGAGCTAAAGTGGCAACACCCAAAACTATTGAGAGTTCAGATGCATCGCAGCAATTGGGTAAACAATCACAAGGATCTGGTACGAAGCCTCCTGTGCCACCTAGGCCACAAAGTAAGCCTGTTTTAACTACTAGTGAAACTCAGAATCTGTTAGAAACTGGAGGTGTGTCTTCTGAAAAACCAGAGAGGCCGCCTCCACCTACAAATAATGGAGAAAAATGTACAGAGAAGGTAATAAAGAATAACGATCAAATAGAAGATCCAGCGGTATCAAAAGTAATAACAGCACCAAAACAAGATACATTAAAAGATGGACTTTCAGAAAATACACGTAGTTACAAAGATAGTGGAGATGATCATCAAACATGGGAATCGCCAGAAATTCCTTACAAAGTCCGGCAAGGTCGATGGCCAAGGACGAGAACATCCTCCTGTCTATTTGAAGTAGAAGGATACCATAAGTACCTTAACGTTGCACTGTGGTGCAGAGACCCTTTTAAAGCAGGTGGGTTTATCTGCTTAGGATATGTAAGCATAAAACTTGAAGAAATTGCTTTAGATTGTATAGCTACATCCTCAATGGAATATATTAGAACATTTAAACTGGATGCTCCTGCACCTAAAGCAGCAGTCACCAGAACAGCATTGCGGAATTTGACAACCCATAAGGGATTCAATGAAAAATTTTGTTATGGCGATGTAACTTTACACTTCAAATATTTAAAAGAAGGTGAAATAGATGATTCAAATCTTCTCCTGGAGAAAGAAAAGGAATGTCACTTGGAAGAGGAAGCTCGTGCACTTCAGAAAGAGGATCCTTACTTGGGACAGGTTGTTTTTACAGAGAACAAGCATAATTTTCAAGACACTCAGTTTCAGAATCCAACTTGGTGTGATTACTGCAAAAAGAAAGTATGGACTAAAGCGGCTTCGCAGTGCATGCTCTGCGCTTACGTTTGCCATAAAAAATGTCAAGAAAAATGTCTAACTGAGACGCCCTTTTGTGTGGGAGCTGAAAAGCGACTTGATCGAACTGCGGGAGGTTGTAGAGCAGAAGGGCAGGAAGCTCCCCAAGCTGCATCCTCTCGTGTGGATTCAGAATCTAAATCTGGTAACAGAACTACAGGTTTGACCAGGCATATCATCAATACAAGCACCCGTTTGTTAAACCTTCGTCAAGTCCCCAAAGCTCGCCTCTCTGAGCAAGGAACAGAGGTGGTAGAACCTTCGCCAAAGCACACACCAAACACTTCGGATAATGAAAGCAGTGATACTGAAATCAGTGGGCCCAGCAGTCCTTCAAAACGTGCAGCAGGTACTGGGATAAAACTGGTCCGAAAAGAGGGTGGTCTAGATGACAGTGTCTTCATTGCTGTTAAAGAAATTGGACGTGATCTTTACAGAAGTTTACCCACAGAGGAGCGTTTTCAGAAATTAGAATTTATGTTGGATAAGCTGCAGAATGAAATAGACCAGGAGCTGGAAAATAACAATTCACTGGTTAAAGAAGAAAAGGAGACAACCGATGCAAGGAAAAAAGCCTTGATTTCTGCTGCACTGGCTAAGTCGGGTGAAAGACTGCAGGCCCTTACACTGCTGATGATCCACTACAGGGCAGGCATTGAGGACATAGAGTCTTTGGAGAACATGTCATTAGAGCGGCAGGCCAAAAGGGTGACTAAAGATTCGGAGGAACCCAGTACGGCAGAAGAAATGGATAATGAAGATGTCAGTCTGATGGAGGCTCCAACATTCAACATCATATCAGAAGAACCAGTTGATCCACCTCTATCAGCAGACTGATATTTACATGTTTAGTCTTTGCAGGAATGGGCTAAAAGAATACTTTGCACTTAATTAAAAACACACAAAAATTAAATTAGAACACTGGCATAACGTGTCCTGCTTCTCCACAGTTACTTGCCTGTGTAAGAGTACAGGTAATAATGGTTCTTCTCCAGCTACAGCACCATCATTTTGTTAAACAGGCTGGTTAAAACTACATTTTGGGGTTTATATTGGAAATTTATTTTTAATAACTTATTTTTATTTTTTCTAATTATGTAACCTTACCATTTCACATTAATGTGTGTGGTGTCCAATGGATTACTTGCCCCCCTACCCTCCCCGGATTGTTTGGGGTTGTTTCTTTTTTGAGCTAGTGTTTTCAACAGGAAACTGGCAAGATTTTCAAAATGTGTAGTTTCCATTGTATGATGAAAAAACTATAAGCTTGTTGCATGCCTAAGCTGATGACTGACACAGAAGTCACTGAGGGACCAGGCTTTAAAATGTTGATCACAGTTTTATTGTATGTCTTCTAAGTAGTTGCATTTTTTTTTTTTCGGCCAAACATATCATGAAAGCAAACAAAAGGTCTTTTGTTTTGTCTGTTATTAATATTTACTGAAGTGAACGTTGCGTATCATTTGTTTTCCATGTTTTTGTTAAATACAAGAACTTTTCATAGTCTGTAATTAACATAAAATATAGTAATGCTATCCTAAAAAAAAATCTTCCTTAGAACTTTGGGCTATTGTATCCTGATTGGGTAATATTAGATATCAAAATACATACCAGTATCTTGTGATAATTTAATTGGGAATATCTTTGAGGTAAGAGGCTGGTTGCCTTCCAGAACAAAATTCTATGTTTAAGTATTGTTGTATTATCTGATAACCTGATAGAGGAAGATTGTTCTTCACAAGAGTTGGAGGTTTCATTGCATTCTATGAAAAAGCGTGTAATGATGGTTTAAGTAATTTTTAAAAAATGAATTAATATTTTGCTGCTGACTATCATTTCAGAAAGCTTAAGGTACAAAACACTTTACAAAATAAGTAAACGTGTTCTCTCAGCTGTTCTCAGTAATCATATAGTGGTAAGTTACATCCAGCTTCTCAGCCAGAAGAGACAGTCGGAGCAGAAGGATCACCTTTCTCAGAAAAATATCCTGGAGTGCATATAACATGTTTTATTTGAGTCAAAATAAGTGAGTCCAGTAGAGATGAGGAAGAATTTCAGCCAGCAGCTTTTGAAAAGAACAATCTGGTTTTGTGCTATGTGTTAACTGTGGATCTTAGCATTGCGTGGCTAAGGCTGTTGTTATTTATTTCCCTGTAAACATGTCTTTGTTTCATCTTCTGTGTATTGAAATGCCATATAAAATATCATCTTTGGTTTAGGTACTGTGTTAGGTACTGGTATCATCATCACTGGTAGTAGAAAAAAAAATACGCTTTTGGAAATGGAGTTGAATCTAAGATGGTAAAATAACGCCTTTAAATTTTCAGGCAGTCTGTAATGGACCTCTCAGTTAGATTTGCTTCTCAGTTTATTTTTGTGATGGGCAAAATTAAGAAGCAGTGGCTTTCACAGATGGAAATGCATACTTGTAACTTCTAAACAAAACGGTTACTTCCGCTCTTGCAACTACTTGCACTTTTTTGTGAGTTCTGGGCAGTTGATACTTACTTAGCTGATGTATGGAAAACACTATCCATGCTACGATAGGCATGTGACACACTTCTGAAATTAAGCTTCAGCAAATAATTGCACAAAATTAGCTTCCCTTATTGACTAAAAGTTATTTAACCTGTACTTGCTTGAGATGTATATTAAGACTTGCCCACTCCATTTTCTTGGTGGCTTACCATTGGTGGTGATCTGCGTTCAATCTCCATCAGTGTTTGCTCTTAGGGACTACTATAGAGATTTTCAAACATAGCCAAGTACTTCACTTAAACCCTGGTACACGTGAAGGAGCTGTGAGAACAATGCAAATACCGATTTCAAAAACACATCCATGGTTTTAAATTGACTTGCATAATATAGCGGGTAAGAAAAGCTGGATACAGTTTTCCTCATATAGTATTGCTAATGATGATTGTAAGAGAGAAATTAAACGTAGTGCAATATTTTTAAATATACCGAATGGGAAAAGGGCAAAACAGTTGTATTTTAGTGATAAGAAGGAAAACATAAATTCCTATCTGGCATTAATTATAATAAACAGTGAATCTCGAGGGGAAAATTGTAATAGTACATTCCTGATGTAATCTGTGCTTCATGCTTGACTGTAAATAGCTGAAAATAAAGAATACCACAGAAAACAAGAATATCTGGACTTAATGATATCTGAATAGGTGGCAGCTACACACATTTGCAGAAGATCTGCCTAATATGATTTTGTTGGCTATTATTTTATCATGAGAATAAGCTTTAATAAAATAGTTTTGCTAAATTATCAACTTCTTTGCATTGTGTTAATATTTTTTAAACATTTGTATTGCAGTTTATCATCTGAAGCCACTAAAAGGAAAGATCTCTGGGAGAAAAACACATTTTGCATTAAATAAAATACTGATGGCTGGATTAATTGGGCTTTTATGTATTCTTTCTATTTGCATATGCATGTGGTTTTACTCACAGTTTAATAGTAAATTTCTTTTAAAAGTGGTGTTTCCAGCTGATTCTTTGTATAGCTAGAGAATCTTATAAAATGTTACGGATGTTTATGGCTGTTTAAGACCTCCAAGCACTGCACAAATAATAATTACAGTGGCAGCATTGGTGATAGTGACTACCACCAGAGTTACATTAGGGGGAAAAAATTGTCTGAGAAAAATTCTTCTGACTTGCCCTGTCTTTCAGAAAATGTTAATGGATAACAACTAAACAAATGCTTACTGTTTACTAGCTCATTTTTATCTAATCAGCTTTTCTGTGTAACTCTCTGTCCTTGTTTTTTTTTCCCCTTAAATATGAAATGAAACATGTATGGAAGTTTACAACTACAGGGAAGGGCTCTGTAGTGGGAGCGAATTAACCAAGTGACTTTATCACACTTAAATTGACACAGATCAAAATATACAAAATATGAAAGAACCCAAACTATTCCAGGACAGAATGGGGTTTTTGTATGTTTTCTGTGACTAAAGTTCCTTCCTGAGTCTCAGCAAAAAGGGTTTGGTTACTTACTCCTCCAAAAGTCCAAAATTTAGAACAACTGCTAAGTATCTCTTCTAGGGGGGAAACATGGATGTCTGGGTGGCTCTTAACTCTGCCTTCCTCTAACTTCTTCTGGTGGACTGGGAGCAGAGGAAGAGCGTGGGAAACCAGACTGAGCTGTGTGGATCTGCTGAGCAAACTGGTAAGATGCTGGTTCATGATGCCCCAGTAGGAACTTGCCTTTATCTGCATTAGAGGAATGTGATCCATTAATCTCTCCCCCTCATACTCGATTGTGTTGCAGATTAATGTGAACTTTTCCTTAATTTTGATGTTCTCAAAAGTGTAAAACCAAGCCATGAAGTATAAAGCAAGCCATTCTGTGCTTTCTTTAAAGTATATATATAGGTTGCTACCTTTGCATTTCTTTCATACTTGTGAATTTAAGCAATACATTTTGTTAATCTGGCAAATAAATGAACATATATGATAATTTAGAATTCTAACATTGGTATGTTAATTTCAAATTTAATTGAATTAACAATTTTTGGTGTTGACCAAAACAGGTCAATGAAGCTAAGTAAAATAACTTCTCTTGGAGCAAAGTTTTGAGTATCTAAATGATCTACAGTGTTAAAATCTGAACCTAATGTAAATACTCATCAGTCTGCACAAGCGTTACTTATTCAGTGGCAGAGAAGTACTCAACATATGACAGAACCTTGGTTTATGCTGTCTAATGTCTGTCTCCAAACACCTCTCTGCTTTGAAGGAAGGATGTCCATCTGTTACGTACTCAAAGGAATGCGACTGAAAATACACCATCACAAAAAATCTTTACGTGGAGTTTTCAAATCAACCATAGGATGTCTTGCTTGGCCTTTCACACCATTTTAAGCCTCTTGCTTGTGTTGTTTTCTCAGAATCTTCACCCTTATTTAAGGAACATACAGGGGTGGTGCTGGTACTGCACATTTTGGCCGTAGCTGTTTCCCAAAAGCTAAATCTGAGCAGCAGCCCAGGACTGATCTGTGGAAGCTATTGCAGTTACTTAAACAAGTTGCATGTATTTATGACCTGGAGTGAAAACGTTTGTCCTGAGTTACAAATGGACTGGAAATGAGAAGTGTTTTTCCCAAGACCTAAAATATTTGTTGTTTTTTTTTTTTTCCCCCCAGGATACAGTAAAACAGAATGCATAAGGCAAATGATGAGGGGGATTCTTTCTTTCTTTATTATTTTTACTTTATTACAATAGATCATGAACTTCTTTCAGATAACTTTATTTTAATGCAGTCTGAACGCATAATTATTGACAAAGCAATACTTGAAGTCTGGTCCACTATATTTTTCATATTTTCTGACCATAGTATATATGCTTTACAAAACTATATGTAAACATAGTATCTATGCTGTCGTACATAAAACATCTGCACGTACATGAAAGAAGGCACATAAAGATTTTAATTTTATGGATGAAAAGATACACCACTGCTAATGAGGACATGGGGATTGGTTTAAAATGTTCTCTCAAAGTCTGATTTTTCTCACTGCAGAAAGGGGCTGCCTAATACAGTGCTTTACCTGCATTATACTGTATTCCCAAATGGTAAGAGCTATTGGCAATAAACTGGTCATTTTTTTCATTATTTTTAGCAAAGTTGAAGGTGTGTATGCAAATACAGAATAGATTTTTGTTGGAACTGCTGAAGTTGCTAGCTTACTTTTGGTACATGCTAAAGTTAAATACTATGATACTGCAGCTTTTCTTAACCAGTCACTGAAGAGGCATCTAAAATAAAGTTGGGATATGTTAAAACTCAAAAGATTAAAAATATAGAAATATAAAAAGTACCTTTATGCTGTTCATATTCCCTTTAAGGGAAGGGAACAGTGCACATTTGTATCTACTTGTTTACCTGGTGTAGTGTGTTTTGGGGGCTTCATATTGCACAACTGGTTAACAAAACTTCATTAAATACTGCTGACTAACAGCAATGCACTCATCTGTTTAAAATACTGTTTTCCACAATATTCCATGAGTGTTTCAGGGAGAACTCGTTTTTTCTAAATTGGCAATGAAGTTGTGCCTTTTATTTATTATGTATATTATTATGACCTAAAGTTGATCAAAAAAGTGATAGTGACGTCCACACTAAATTCCAGCCGTTGGCTCCTCTCAGTGTACTTACAAGGGTGCAATTTAAAAGGATGCAAATTAGATAGGTTTTCTTTGAGCTTTGCTACTTTTTTACCCCCTTCCAATTAAATAAGAAAGATCCGAGTTCGTGGCAGTAACTTATGACTCCAAAGTAAGAAACATTGTATGTCAACGAGTTGGCTTTAAAAACCAAATAGTTAAAACTGACATTTATACAGATTTATACTACACATTTAATAAAAAATATAGTGTAATATTCAATAAAATTAAATACACAAAATAAAGATTAACGCTATACAAACCCTCTATAAAAGCTTCCCCACCCCCCCATAAGGCGGTTAGCAGTCTGCTTTATAACCATGGGCGATTAATAATATAGCTTTGGTTTTTTTGACCATTTCACTATTAGATGTACAGTACAACTATGAGGATGAGATGTTTCACATGAAACACTGCATTTTGTACACCAAAATATGTTATATGGCTTTTTCATGTTACTCATCGCTTTCGTATTCTTCTTCATCGCCTATGGGGTAGGACTGGATGTTGTTCTGGGTATACATTTTTGTTTTCACAGGACAGTTGTGATCCATGAGTATTGCCTAAAAGAAAACAGTACAGCTGTTAAGTGTTCCTGCTTAGCTGCCTCTGCCTCACAGCCATGCTGCTGCGTCCATCGGTCCGGGATTCGCCTCCCCTCCCTGAAAGCAGAACCCGGAGTGATTTCAGAGCCAGTCAAGTCCACAGCTCTGTGTGAGGTGGGAGCTTGGCCCTGAAGGCATCACCAGCACATTTCTGGTACTGGAACCGGTATTTCAGCACATGTATTAAACTGAAATGCTTCTGCCTGCTCTCCACTTTTTTGCCTCTCCTATATTTAATCTCCATCCATTAAAATCTGGATGGCTGAGCCAGAGAAGCCTTACTGCCTCCAGCCGAGTCTTCCTTACTGGCTTTTCTTTTCCCACCCCTTTCTGTGGAGCTCCAGAGCAGCATCACCAGGCTCTGCCGGGAGTGGTGGCCATAATATTGTGACCTGACAGCCATGGCAAGCTGAGTGGCTATCATATGTAGGGGCCAGCTACAATACTACATTCTTTGGGATGAATTTTTCCTAGGACAATCAATCAGTCTCTGTCCTTGAAGCAGTTGTGTAGCACATTTCATGCTGAAGGTGATTGAGTTTGGTTTTTTGATTAATCACACCAAGACCACAAAGCAGGATCTCTCCTTTGCCTCTCTCCAGCCCCAGAGGTGGCAGCACATCTGTCATTGCCACAAGCTACTTTGGGAACAGATGTCCCTTTGCATTTACAGGCATGGTGTGGGGGGCAGGCAGTGGAAATGCTTAAGCTGAGGGGAGAGATCCTGTTCCTTCAGTGATTACCATGCTACAAGTGAAACCCTGGCAGTGACCAGGGAAGCACATGATAAACTTCATAGCACTAGCAGCTTTTTTTTTTCCTTTGGTCTTTCTATTCCTTGGCCACTGAAAAAAAAAAAAAAAACCAACCCAAAACATCAATGCAGTCTGCAAAGGTCATGACAAGGTATTAACTGAAATCTCCAGGATTCTGCAGTCCAAATATGTGCAAAATGAAAGGTCTCTGGCCCCACGTATGCTGCTCTTTCATCAAGATTAATTTCTCTGCCTTCTGTTCTGCTCATGCCAGTACAAAGCATGAGCAGCACACACAGCTCATTCTCTCCTTACCTTGCAGAGATGTGATGCTGCATAGCATGACCGTGGCCATGCAAAATTACATTTTCTTTTCACCTGAGTAAAAAGCTAGCAACTACATTTTGGCCCCAGGTCAACCTTGTTCAGCAAGAAAAAGGATGGAGGACTCGACCCAGAGATGGTGACAGATGTTGCAGCAAAGACTGGTACATGTTTTCCAGGATTTTCCCAGCCCTGGAATCACAACAGGGATTGTTCAGTATACTGACTGCACTGCCTTGTGATTCCTTTGGGAGCTTCCTGTCTTTTTGCGGAGCTGAAGACGCCTAGTGAGCAAGGCAATGGACCCCCTCCTGCAGTAAGAGGGCTTTTGACCCTGATCCAGTATAAATCTGTAGGAACAGCAACTGCAACAGCAGCATAGGGGAGCAGATAAATGACATTATATGAAAGGGTAGAATGAGCTACAGAAATGGGAAAGGAAGGGAGGAGAATGGTGTAGGCGGGGTAACAAAGGAAAGGACCAAAGCAGGAATCTATCTTTTTCTGAGTGACAGGCTAAGCAAACAGTGAGCAATAGGAGTGAAGGAGAGAAACATTCCTGCAGGCACATTCATGGGTGTCTTGGCGTAGAACTGATGGATTAAGTAGGGGAACTCCTCACTTCAGGTCTTGTGGAAAGTAGATATTTACATTTACTCAGCAAATGTGAACATCAACAGGGGAAAAGCCTGTTAAAGGCTATTAATCACAGTGTCATTTTATACTCTGGTCTCTTAGCCCGTAATTTTAGAGCTGTATTACTGCCTGCCCTGAGACTCATCCCTAGATAGCCACTGCAGGCTGCAGGGGACTGGGCAAGGTGCTGATTTGGCCAAGCACCACTCTTAGACACCATACAGCAGCTGGGGAACACTGACTGCTCTAGAAAATTAAGTCATTGGCAAATTTATATTAAAAAAAATAATTCAGGATAAGACCCATGGTACAGATAGGGTAAGAGAAGCCATTAGTTTGCAAGGGCAAGTGATCTGTATGGAGGGAGAAGGAGTAGGAAAAAATATGGTGCAAAAATACACTGTTGAGGACTGTGGGAAAAAAACAGGTTGAGGCACACAAAGGAATAAATCAAAATTGGGTGCCAATTCTGACACTTCAAGGAAGACAAAAGTAGCTTTCATACTGCCTGCACCACAGCATATGCTGTTGCAGATGCATGCCTGCTGACCCTGTTTTGTGATAATAAAATTTGTGACTTTGTAACATGTGAGTAATAAAAAGCTTTTCTTTATACATCTTGGACATAAAAAGAAAGGGGAGTTCATTCCAAAAATGATGCATGAGGGGGAAATAAACTATGCTGGTCCCCTTTTGGGGACATTAGAGACAAAGATGCAGAAAAAAGTTATAATTTGATTCACCACAAAAAAAAACACAAACCCACAACAAAAACAACAACAACAAAAAAGCCACCACACAAAAAAAAAGAAAACTGAAACCAAAAGAAAGAAACCACATTATGCTTACCATTTTCTCCTCTTTGGCAGGTGGACTTCGAAGGAAAAAGCACAGGGGAGCAAAGAGGATATCCACAATCCCTATAATCGTCATGAGCCATGGAAATCCAATGGCCTTTGCAATGGCACCACCAGCAGAAGGACCTTATATTAATAAAAAACCTTTTCTGAAGATCATTCAGACACAAAATCTGCAGCACTCAATTTAGACAACAGTAATTTTATATACAAAAATCCCACTTTACAAACTGATTTGAGGAATATAAAGACATCTTTGTAATTATAACATAAACCTCTCCTGGTTCCATACTCCACATTCATTGAAGAAATCAAAAATGCTCCTAGAGGCATCTGTATCATGTGCTCAGGGAGGCAGGGGGTCAGTGGGGAGTTATTCCCTTCGCAGACTATTAGGAGCATAGCTATAGTAGCAGTTTCAAATGTTCCTCTTTCCTACTGATATCCTATCTGCGTTCAGTGCCTGACACCTTCAGGCCTCTTACAGCTGATGAAGCTGAGCATGGCATCACAGCAGAGGAGGGGAACAGATGCCAAACAATTCCCTCTGCTTTTATTTCTTAGAAATATTAGAAAATAAGAAACCCCTGCTCGTAAAGCCTGCGAATGCCACTGGGATTCACACCTGGCATTGTAGCATATTCTCTTTTTTTAACTGTGCATTGTAGGCAGGAAAAAGCTGGACTTACCTATGGCAAAGCCCATGCAAAAGGCAACATCGGCTATTGCGTACACACTGCCATAGACAGATACGTGACGCAGATCTACGAGGTAGCCCATAATTGGCATCATGGATGAGTCCACCATTCCTGGTTGTGAGGGAGGGAAACATATTTCAGGAAAATACTGCCTTTTTAAATTATTTTAATGTCTTTGCCAACTACGTGCTAAGAAGAGATGCAAAAGCAACTAAAAGGATACTTGTTCTTAAATAAGCAAAAGATTTGCATAAAAATAGACTGTATTATTCATGCTTTGTATGGACTTTACTGTGTCTGAGGTCATGTATGGGCATGTGTAGATGTGTAGGTGACACTTGTCAGAGGACAAGAGATATACAAGCTTAGGCGGTACCAACCACTTGCCTGCAACTGTGCATGCAAAGGCTCCCACCTCCCATTACCAGCCAAGCAGCTTTCCCTTATGGGAAGTACTGCAGGCCTAAAAGATTGCATTAGCTTCCAGTCAATCAAAATTATTATGGTGATTTTAACATGCCTTTTGAGCCACACTGTCATCACTAGCAAGAAACACGCACAAGGCAGATGAAAAAACTGCTGAGATACTGTGGATCTGTAGTTGTGCCTGTACTTCTGTCCGAACTACACATCCTTCATGCGTGAAGATGCCCCAGAGCATCGGCTGACCAGCCAAGTGCTAGGCACCAAGCCATAGTTCCCACTCCAGGCTGGCTGCGTAGTCCAGCATGAGCAAAGTTCTACTTGAAGAAGACTACTTGCACATGGGCTTGGGGATTCCTATCTGATGAACAAAAATTTAAGACTGTTTTTTCTTCTTTTTATGAAAATGGCTATATAATTTTTTTCCACGATGGGGAACACTGGGGCTTTGGCCATGTGTGGCTTTATTTGTGAAAACAACGTATGCATTCCTAGACAATTTGAAAGATCTGTTTAGGTCGATGGAGCAATTCTGGACAGACTTCAGAATTCAGCTTGTCTAACAGCAGCCTGGTTCAATCTGCCAGAGCACCGTTCTCTAATCCTTCTTGCTCTACCTACCAGTTTGGGCCACAGCTTAGGCTTCACTACTGTCAGACCAGAATGGTAACGCAACTGATTTTCCACGTAACTTCATATAAAATAATTTTTACACAAACAACAGACTGTAAGAAGTCTTACCAATGGCAAATCCAACTCCAAAATTTGGTGCTATGAGCCCATAAATGTTTTTAGCAAACGGTACCTGCAAAAGAAATTTCAGGCAGTTAATTATGTCACACTGCACATGCTAATGAAGTTAGTTTTCTTTTTGCAAGATAAATTCTCCAAGTAGTTACAGCACAATTTGTACAGATGTTACGGAGTCTGATCCTTGCACTGGGCTACTGTTTCAGACACCTGTGCCATTAAACCACTAACACACTTAGAATAAAATGTTGATCACCCTCCTTTCAGAGCCATTCTTCCTTAAAATAACTGAAGCACTGAAATTTGAAAGCACTCAAAACTCTGATCTGGAACCTATTAACTATACATTGTTTAATAATGTATCATAAAGCAGAAACTTCAGCAAAATCTCACGGGGAAAGCACGTATTTGAAGATGAACAGATGAACATTTACATGGTTTGAAAGATACATGATCTTCTACTTACGCATAAAATACTTATTCCCACGATTAGCATCCCAAGCAAAGCACAAAGCCACCTATCAAAGAAGAAACATCATTCAGAAATCAGTGATACGGAGAGGGTAGAGCTGATCCTGAACGTTTCAAAGTTACGTCTAAAGTGCCGAGTTACACAACCAAAGTCGCAACATGTTCAAAAAAACGATTTTGTTACTGTAGAGCAAACTTTAATAATTTCTGCTATCAATAAACTACCCTGGGAAACACTAGAAATGGTACAGGAACAAGCTGGAAGATTATTAGTATTTTTAAATCTAGCATACCTTCCTACTTTGTGCGCAAGTATCCCAAAAAGATTAGTCCCAATGAGATAAGAGATACTGGCTGGAAGAAAAGCAACGCCTGAAAAATATGAATGAGATGTGTTATCAGCACAGATTTTAGTGAAGTGTTCAAAGAAACTAATAAATTCCAGACACTGCAATTTTGTTCTGAATGCATCTCACAGAGCCTTTGTGCCTAGCCCAGAGAATCAAATATCCGGTTTGTTGCAGCCTTCTCATGAAATCTAAGGGCACCATCTATGACACGCGGGAGTGATGTGACGCCTTTGGAAAGACTTTTTCAGCATCAGCTAAAAGAACTGGTATGGGAGAGGGGATGGAACAACAAAGAGCAAAAAGTTTATATCTAACTATAATAAGCTTTGGGATAGGTCAAGGAAAGCAGCTCTTGCATGGCTTATGGAGCATATGCTCCACACATGCAGCAAGCCTGGAGCGGTCAGGGGTGGGTGAAGCCCTCCCTGGAGGGGGGAACAGCACTGCTGCGGTGGCTTTGCAAGTCACAGGCCCCTTCCAAGCCTGTGAATGCCGTGAGGCCTCAGGGTACAGGCAAGTTTGCAATGCCAGGATATGGTCCTTGGTCAAGCAGCCACTGAAGTTAAGCATGTATCAATAATGCAAAGGGGAAAAACCCTTAAATACATGGTTTGGAAATTATTTAGCCAATATATTTACAGTAAAAGTTAATTAAAGAAAACCAGTTATTGTTTTAAATTAAAAATCTATCTGTAGCAACTTGCAGATGAGGGCACCCAAGCAAATTCCTTCTGACCCTGATGGGAGGGTACCCAGACCCTTCCATCTCCCACACATCCACTAGGAAAAACATACTGTTGGGACCAGCAATTGTTTCTAGTCTCGAGGTTTCCACAGCAGCAGCTGTACCTGAAGCAGGTGCTGCCTGCATGCTGGCCAGAAATACCTCTGATTTAAAAGCCAGTTACAGCCTGTACTTGAGGATTCATCCTCTCCCTACACGTAAGTCGCAGGGCAGGACCCAGCCGGAGGGGAGATGTCAAAGGAAGAAACACTAACGGCGAGTGCGGTGTGCCATTGCCTCGGCTGCCTGGAGAGCACCAGGCAGGATGCTGTGGGAGCAGGGGCTGCCCTTGAGGGGAAGGCATTGTATGAAAAAATATCCGAGAGGCAAAGGAACAGGGTGGCTGTGCCTAAAGCTGGATCCTTGTGCGACGGTGTTGGATGGTTCATGTATCCTGGAAGAAATTACACTTTTTTTCTGTTCCTGTTAGATTTTGCATCATCTTAAGAAAAATAAAACTGGGAAACCTGACAAAACTGGGAAAGCCTGACAAATGAGCGCATGCCACCACGTTTGGTCACTGTTAAGCCAGGTAATTTGGATTTAGAAAGCAGCTGTGACATTATGGTACAGAATCATACCATTTCCTTTAAGTGTATACGCTTCTCATCCTTCACCAAGACAACATAGATTTTCTCATTTCCTGCCTATCCATCTTCCTTCCTATCTCTCTGATATTCATAAGAAAAAAAAAAAAAATCAAGAGGTAATTTTTAGCACAGCAATATCCTGTGATTAAAATCCTTGCAGGTTACAATGGTGAAGCTGGGGAAACGTTTTCACCTGCGTAACCGCAGCTGCTTCAGTACCACCTGGAGCTATCTGCTTGTACCAAACGGTCATGTGTAGCAGACCTTGACAGATGTAAAAAAAAATAAAATAATAATACTGCAAAGGCTTGTTAAATAAGACTTGCAGGTTGGTGTGTAAGCTGTGGTATACTGAAGCAGAACTGTAATTTTCTAAATAAGCTTTTTATGCACAGTAACATTAATTGATCAAATCAAGGTTCTTTATACCTTCTTCAGATAATGCTTCAAACAGCTGGATCTCCAAATTGCGTAAGATAATAATTTGCTTAAAACCCTGCAGCTCAAGATATAATTTAAGAGGCTTAAAAACTTTAATTAATGCTGTCAAATCAGACAAAGCGTAATGGAGTCAATTACTTATATCATTAAGGGGTAAAATTAGTCTTAATTTAAAATGGATATTTTCCTTCTAGGAACCTCTATTCAACTAAGAGATTTGTAAATCTCATTTGTGTTGCACCAATAATATGAAACTAGCGAGGGAGGCAGATAAGCAATCTTTCTTTTTCTTCATGAGGTTCAAAATGTCTAAGTTTGTGTGATAACTTTGCTATATCACAGGCTAGCAGTGTTCAACAGTACAGCAGCACATGAAGGACTGCTCCCTGTGGCCACCCTAGATCTGAGTTGCAATGATTAGAACTAAGGTTTGTGCTTTCTGTATGGTGTAGGGATGCTTACATTAACATAGAGTAGTCAGATGCTAGCTGAACATAATTTTCATAAAGAATTTTTCTTTTCCTTTCAAATACCCAATATTGATATTAAAAAAATACCCTTGTGAAATGTCCCAGCACAGAATACTTAATTAACTTTATCAAATAGATACATGTTGCATTTGTAATGGTAACTCTTTCCTACAAGCTAACACAAAGGCCAGGCTGATGCGGAGGACCAGCACGATCCGTCGTGGCACATGGAGGGCAGACACCCCCCACCCGAGAGGATTTGCATCAGCCTCCTACGCGCAGTTTGGCACTCGCTGCAAATTAGTCCATTTTCTTTTCTTTTTCCCTCCTGCTCACCTCAAAGAGAAAGTAACTGCCCCACTTTTACGCTCTAATCTAACCTGATCCATGGGACACAGTTCCAGTTTGCCTGTGGACACTGGTTTTCTGAGACTGTGTCCCTGGTGCATATTATACTGTGGTCCAAGATGGGGCTCTCCCATTGCTTTCTGTTGAATGGGATGACTAAGCCACCACTAAAAGGGTGCCAGATCTATCAAATTCAAGGACAAGTGCTCATGTCCTTGGTGACCACATTTTAAGTCAAGTCCATCCTTCTTCCACATGTTACCAGGAGCAGCCCCTGCAGGTGTATGTGTTGGCATGAGCATGCTCTGCGCCAAACACAGCGCACAGGCTGCACATTTCTGGGGCTGCCTGCTCCCAGCAATTCAAACTAGTAACCGAGGATGGATTCCCTCTGAAAAAAAACAACCAAACAAACTGTTTTTCTCTGCTGGCCTGGCTCTGCAGCTCAATGGGCATCTTGCAGCTGGCCCAGCCAACACTCGCTGGCAGAGGTGCTGCTGGGCCACCCCAAGGAGCTGGGACAAGCACAGTGCCCTGGCTGCCTGCATCTGTTTCTCCTTGCAGTGGGAGTGTTGCCCCTTACTGGAGCCTCTATTGCAATAACATCAATCCACTGCTTATTTTTCTTACAGATCAATGTTTGGAATTGTGCAGGTATAATTCCGACAATTTAAAGACAGAAAAAAAAAAAAATTACCCTGAAGCATATAAGGAAAGCATCATTAGCAGGACCAGAACTGAGACAGTCATTAGACAAAATATAGAGATGTAAATAATATACTGTACTTTACCAAGCTGCCATTTTTTTGAACACATGGTCTCCATCATCCAGATGGGTAAAGCTGGTTCAAGCATAGCAATAGCCATGTTTGCAAAGCAGATTGATCCTTAGAGAAAGAGGGGGAGGGAAAAAAATAGTAGCAATTATTTCTTTTGACTGTGAATAAAAAGCCATGCAAAGAATGGATGCTTTTACATAAAACATTGTGCTTTTTACAGTCCTATTTGCCATGCATCAGATGTTGATTAATGTTAAGTAGAACAGAATGTAAAAATCAGTGAAGACTAACTTTCTATATGTTTCTATCTCCTAGAAATTCTACAATAAAGGTTAAGCTATTTTCATAATGTGAAAGTTTGCAGTGAGCTTGATGACATTTAGAAAGTTCATGAGGTCTGACTGTTGTACAAATGATTAGCTAAAACTACAGTCTTTTGGTCTTCATCTAGTCTCCCGGGGCAAAACTGGAGCCCTGTTCTGACCCTATGCCTCCATCATCTGAGGACAACTATGATGGGATGTGGAGGTCTTGAGCCTAAAAATACCAAGAGACAGCCACAGAGATGTCCGACCCCTACAAAAGGGGATTGTGTGTCAAGATCCTATAGCTAGCAGCCAGTAAGCCTGTGCAGCAAAGCATGAGTCTGGCTGAGCTTGCCCAGCCCTATGAATTTCAAATGCTTCCAAATCTCTTTTGAATTTCTGGACCTTCAGTCACCCAGATGCAAAGGATAACAAGCGGTGGAAGTGCTGATTCAGTCTTGCCCACCGGCTCTGCTCTGCCCTGCACCACTGCCTGCAGATCCAGGCTCTGGTGGGTTTGTGTCAAGTTCATCTAGCCTCAGTAGTGCACTTGAGCTTTAGCACAGGGGTTATTAAACCCCATGGTATTTCTTTGAATTCAAAATGCCTTTCCCACTTACTCAAAAGACCCCAAGGCAGTCAAAGCCTAACACAGGGCAACAGGACACGTCCTCTGTGCTAATCCATTACAGAATGGCTTTCAAGGGAGTTTGGAAGTCATTCCTACAAGTGATAACCTCAAACACATGTTCCCACTTTTCTTCCTAATATTTACAGTCCCTGAAATTCAGGAGAATATTCTAGACTCTTACAGTTGTTTACCATTCAAATTTTACTTTTTTTTTTTAATTAAAAAAAAAAAGCTTAATTTGTCTGAGGCCAGAGAAACATTTCTCCTGGAACAAGGTCCTCATCATACAGTTCAAAACAAAATGAGCACTGATGTCATTCTTTGCTCAAACCTGTCAGAATATATCAGGCTGTGTATCCAACATTCCTCAAATGAACTTGCAGGCTAGCTGGCTCACTCCCTTCTTGGGGCAAGGAGCCACAGTTCAGCAGTGCTTTACCCTGAGGACAAAAGGTTAGATGCAAAGCTAACCTTTCCACTCCGGTGCAAGCTCCCACTAGCGTAGCATCTGCAAGGAGCCACAGTTAAACACCTCAGGGCTGCCCTCTTCTAAGCCAAAATCAGCCATGCTCAAGCAACTTCCTTGGTGCTGGAAAAACGTTTCAGACCACACAAAGCACAGCCAGAGGAAGGAGGGCCACTCTAACAGAGATGGCTTAAATAGCAAAGATCTCACTCTACTTTTAACAAACTTCACAAAGAAATGAGAAACAGGTGTGCATGCACATGTGTGAGGCATCTTCTCATTGGGTCAGGAAGCATCACCAGAGCTTACCAAAGTGTATGGTGACAAAGGTACTTCAGATCTTTAGGATGTACCCCAAAAGAAAAGTGAGAGCCTGAGCTGGTGCTCTGCGAGCTCAGGGCAAAATCCAACAAAGACTCTGCCGCCTTAGCAAAGCTTCCCCAGAAGATACCTTTTTTGCCTCCTCTGTCTTGCATGGAGCTGACCTCTCCCTAAAAAGCCATGTCTCAAGGGCATAAATTCTACATCATTTCTTCTTTAAATTAAATTAAACATCCTGCACTGGCCAGAAGGTGTGAAATTGCAACCTTCCAGCTGGATTCCATCTCTGCAGCTGAGAATCCCACTCAGCTTTTGGCTGAGTGCTGTAGACATCACTGGTACTTTTCTGTGAAAAAGCGAGTACCCAGTGAAAAGCTGTCACACACCTTCTCAAGAACCCATGTGGTCATGATGATACCTGTCTCAGCTTTGGTTTTTGGATTTGGTAATTTAAACTCATGTGTCTGTCCATGCAATTTTGTCAGCCAGTAGCACCTGTTTCTTTAATCCCTGTCAGTGAGGTCTGGCTGCAAGAATGCTGTTGACATCATTCACTGAGCTCCTACTAGCACTGACAGAACATGCCAGTAATGTTTCTTTTGCCTGGGTCACTGAGCACTGATGGCACTGACTTTGAAGCATCACCTCTGACACAATCCACACAGGAGGCAGAATCTGTATTTGCTCACGTTTCCTTTCTCCTACAGGGGTTTTCATGTGAGCAGCTTCATCTGGTCCCATCCCTCTGATGCCCACATCTTTGTGACCTCCCCACCTGGACTGGTGAGTGCATGTTCAGCAGAAATGACCACAGCCCACACTGCAATAGCTGCTGCTGGCACTGGCCAGGCAGTAGGGCTGGCCACAGGGACTGCGACAGACAGTGAGTGAATGACAGCACTGGCCTCCTGTCTGTAGCAACAGTCAATGTTATTAACTCACAGGCAACATGGCTTTATCAAGGGAGAAAGTTATGCTTTCACAAAGAAAAGAGAAGAACTCCACACTTAGAGTTCAAGACACCTTGTGTTGAAGAGGAATACTGTGCTATAGATAAGCCAAATTGGTCAGAAAGTGCTTGTACTTTGAGAATACAGACAATTATGTCTCAAGTGTATGATGCACACTCAGGAGATTGAATCTGAATTTGTAGCATGAAATTAGTTTACCTAAATCAAGAGTGCAAGAAACACCAAAACTGCTAGCCCGTTTGCAGCATGTCCCTGCTTTTCACTGGTGGTTACCAAGTCAGCCCACTAGAGAGGCAGTCAATTTTTTAACGAGGTAGTCAGCTGCCTTAAAAGCCATTCAAAACCTCTAATCTCCCTGAGCAGTGCAAACCTGGTGGGACTTTTACCCTTCTCCTCTCTAATTGTTGTATCTGAATGTCATGCACAGTGTGCGCCATCTACATCCACAGCATCTTGGTAAAGGAGAAGACATATTATCCTCAGTGTGGCATGGTGCCTTGGCTGATAGCCCCAAGGTGTCAGATCATGGGGAGATCAGCTCCGCCGTCCCAACCAACCGATTAGCCACCCTTCCCTGTTAGCATCAGGATCAGAAGTTCCCAGCTTAGAAAATAAACCAAGGAAAATACTGAACTCCTTGGGGTAAGGGTGAGCAAATGAAACTTTCAGACCCTTTTTACTGCAAAAAAGCAACAGCTTCAGAACTGAAGCAATTAACATTTAAGCAGTGTATTCCTGGTGCATCAAGAAAGCTGCATTTGGACTGAGGTGTGGATAAACTGAGGCCAGAGAAAAGGTTGGCTGAATTTATAGCTGGTATTTGGTGCTGAGCTCTGACAAAACCAGATTTGGTCTGCAAGGGAAATAAAGCAGGAGGAGAAGAGGCTGAGGTTAGAGAACATCATCAAACTGTACTGTCAAAGCTCTGGGCTTCTCCATCCCGGGGGGCAGAGCCCCTGGGTGCTGTACCTAACCCTGCCGGCAGCCCGCCGGGGGGACTTTCTCCTACCCTGGGTGCTGATTCCTGCTGGGAGCAGGACAGGTCATCCAGAGCAGCTGGTGAGCAGGAGGGATCAGAACAGAGAGGGTCTTTATGTCTCTACCCCTCTGTATATCCTTCCTTTCCCTGCCTCCTGCTGCGTCCAGCTGCACTGGATCGCAGGTGGAAAGGGGAAACAGGAGGCACTGGCAGTGCCTGCGAGCACGTGCAGGGAAGCAAGAGGCAAAGAGAGCCAGGGCAATAAAGGGAAGGTCTCTCCAACGCACACTGCCCCAATGCCAGCCTACCAGTCCTTGAGTTTTCTTCGCCACTTTGGGGCTCTAACCCTGCACAGTCCTGATTTACAGAGCCCCAAAACATCAGCTGAACCAGCTACAGAGGCGAGAATAGCTGCAGAAATTGAATGCCATGCAAATGTGTTAGAATATCGGAACAAAGTCCATCCCTGCTCTTCACAGACGTTGGACACGGTCAGAATAGTGAGATCCATGGTCCTTGCTACCTTTTTGTTGGCTAAGACTAAGCTTGGCAGGAGTAGTTAAGTCTTAGTCAAGCAAAGTACCCCTTAAATTCAGTCCCCTGGTCATATTTTGCAGTGTAAACCAAGTTCTGTTACATATTAGACCTTGGCAGGGATTGCATACAAAGTAGATTAGCTAGAGAATAATGTTAGATGACCCTCACCTTGCAGCACCTGCTTTAACCACTGTGAGAGACAAGGTATTGAATTAGATGAATGAGAGATCTGACCTCTTATGGCAGGTACTGTCTTTGCTACTCTTTTCCCCTCAAATACTTTTACTCTATGGAAAGGTCTTCTAACGCTCCAAGAACTTCTCAAGTAGAAGTGTTTGTATAGCTTCAGTCACAGCTTGACCGAGCGTCCAGCCACAGAGTTACGGTTACGATAATTCCCTGAGATCACCAAGAAACAAAGAATCTGAGAAATGCCTGGAAGAACTGCGTTGAGGGACAGGTTAAGACTAAGAAACAAAACTGCAAAAATAATTATCTGTTTCCATTTATTTTATCAATATTAAAAAGGGCCAGGCTTGATTACAGACTTCAGAATAAACATTCAACAAAACGCAATGCAAGAAAGCAAACTTCCCTCAAGACAGTGCGACTCCTTAGACAAACGATACAGGTAATACCAAATGCCATCCACCAGTCAGCCCAGACCTTTTCTGAAATAGAATCCACGCTCTAGGGACCGAGCTCACTCCCTCTTCAAACAGAAACCAATCTCAGCATTATTCCTGGTGCCTGCCCATGATATGCTGGCAACACCTCCCTCCAAAAGCCTTGGTCCTATTCACTTGCCTCACAGAGAGTTTCACAGCCACACTTCATCGCCTTAGCAAGCAACCACAAGTCACGAGTGTCCTCTCAGCTGGAAAGACATCTACATTTCAAGCCTTCTGCCTGTTATGCTTCTACTAGTAGATTCATCCTGTATCACCAACAGTAATTCAACGCAAACGAAACCAGCAAATGACAATATTGTTAAACCAGCTCAGCCTGAGGCGTTCCAGGATGCCATGTATAACACCAACAGTTGATTTAAAGGGGGGGGGGGGGGAAGGGTCTGGTACCTGCTGCAATAATGATATATGGGTCCTTCAAAAGTGTCAGTAACGGTGTCCCCTTCTGACTCTATGAAACAAAAGCTTGGGATTAGGAAAGACAAAGTGTCATCCATCGCCTAGACGGTTTTACCTTAATACTTACTTCTGCTTGTGCTCTGGATGGCTGCAGAACAAATAATTGAACAGCTGCAAAAAGAAATCAATACTGTAATATTTCTTCAAGAAGGGGGTTAGATGGTAGTAATAGGAAAGGGAGATACTGCATGGTGATATTGACTCTTTGTATTTACTGACCTCCATCTAACAGAGCTAGCGCTGCCAGCACCAGGAAGGGAGAACTCTTCCCCACAAACTCATACATGACGCTCCCAAAAGGTGGGCCCACTGCCAGGGGGAGAGAAAGGACACAGTGGTGAAGCCACAGCCCTGCAAGCATTTGGGCATCCTGCTACTGGCACTCAGGGACCCAAAGCTCCATTTAAAAATCCCAACAAAGCTCATTGCTCATGACAATAACCATATTCTTTACTCCCCAAAATACTCTTCCATACAAACAAACCCCAGACATCTCAGAGGTTGAGACACGTATCTGGCACGTGTATCTGTATAAGAAACGTGCTGCTGTGGGAAAAACTGTTCTTAACATGCATCATGAACGTAATTTGGAGACAGCACAATAACGTTACACTCGATGGGACTCTGCTGCTGCTTTCATAGATCACAAGGACATGCTCTGGGAAAGCTGGGCGGTGGTATCTCCTGCCAGCAGAGCCTCCAACTCACTGACCTAATACTCCCATAGCAAGGCCTCCCAGTGCAATTCCCATCGCGTTGCCTCTCTCTTCATCATCTGTATAGACACTGGCGAGCATACCCATCCCTAAAACGAAAAAAAATAAAAAAAAGAAAGAAAAAAGCAAAATGCACAACACAAAATTAAGCATCTGTGTACTACAGTTTATGGACATCATTTGCCAGCACTACTAAATGTTATACAGAGATGACAGCAGTTACATATATATATGTATGTAAATAAATAAAAATAAATATAGATACAAACATTTCCTCCCCATAGAATTCACTTTGAAGCAAAAAGGGGGTTTGGCAATGTAAATGATCTCCAAGACCGTGTTCTACTGTACAGCCTTGCTCAGGTAATTTAATGACGGCTTGATTTGCTAGATTCTTTATCCCTGTCTTTGTCACAGAGCTTTTCGATGCATTTCACCCAGCAGAAACAAAGCTTTTGGTAAGTATTCACTATGTGTTATCGGTACTGTGGGCACTTGACACAAAGGTCTGGCGACCACTCACAGCTAGAACCGTGTGCAGTGCGAGCTGTGCTCTGGGCATGAGGTGTTATGCAGAGCTGATTCCTTTGGAAATGAGTATTTCAAGTTCAGCTTCCAAAATTAAAGGATCATTTTGACCTTTATCTTCACGTGCCTCACTTCTGCTGCGTTTGATGAGGAACCTTCATTACACAAAAGGAAACACGAAGCCTAAATCATCTGTGGTTTTGTAAAGCACTCAGACACTGCAGACGTAAATGCTGCAGGAGAGTCCTCACAGAAATGAATAATTCTGTTTTCAAATCAAGGTTTAAGTAGGACTCAGTAAATAAAGTCCATGGCTACACAGAAAAAGAAGACAAAAAACTGCATGATTGATCATTGAGTGAATACCACCCATCATGTGCATCGAAAGAGCAGAGGTCCTGTGTGGATTAACCTGCTTATTGAAGACTGTGGATGATATCAAATTGTTTGCATGAACACTTGAAGAGTAAATTAGAGAACAATAACTGAATTCACAATGATTCTGTGAGATTTGGAGAAATATTCTGGAAAAAAATAGGAGGGAATACAAAGATGATGATACAAAGTGTTACACGTAGGTAGGCATGATTACGTGCACAAACGCAGGGCAGTAAATGACTGGTTGGTAGCAACACTGCAAAAAACTTCCTTTGCCTGTGAGATCCATGAAGTGACCCTCGCTGCCACTGGCCCTTGTGAGGAGTCAGATCTGCTCCTGGGCGCTGGGGCTGGTGTTCACAGGAGGAAAGGCAGGGGTGACTGGAGACCATCCAGAGAAGGGCAATGAGGGTGAGCAAAGGCTTAGAAAAATATCTGAAGCACAACTGCAGGACTTGCAATTTAAAACCAGAGAGGAGAAAACTGATGTGAGATGTGGCAGTAGTCTTGCAATATGAAAAAGTGCCACCAAGATAAAGCAAAGGAACCGTTCTTCCTGTTCTCTCAAGCACTGGAAGCAGAAACAGGTTTACATGGCAGTAAGGAGGCTTTAGATGAGCCGTCAGAAAAAGCTTCCTGACAGTAAAGGTACTTAAGTACGAAGCTAGACGCTGAGGGCATTTCTGGAGGCTTCCGAGAACATGCCTGCCAAGTGCTCATGAGGAATGACAGATACAAAGCTGTCCTGCCTTCAGGAAGGAGGTGAAGGAGGTGGTCTCCTGGCCTTTTCTGCTCTATTTTGTAGGTTGTCTGTGAAAAAAAGTCACGTACTTGTCTAAGAGCCATACCTCAAGGCGCACACTTGCACAGGGACCAAGTTAAAGCTGAACAATAATTTTGGTTCTGGCACATCTTCCCTTTGGAAAGCTTGACTTGGAACCTCAACTGGTATGAGGAGAAAAGGTGGATTTTCTTGTCTCTGCCCCTCCTGCTTGTCTTTACCTTCACCATCCCGGCTCCTCACACCAGCCACTGCCTGCCCCCCAGCCACATCCTCACTCGTCCCACTGCTCATCCAGGTTTAAATCTCGCTGTAACTAATGCTTGTTGTGCAGCTTCAAACCCATCTGAAGCATCAGGTGCCTCTTGCTCCCATTCAAATGCTCAGGCTGAGAAATTCTTGTTAAGTTTCTATGGAGTGTATGTGAACCCTGCTTATAGGACAGTCCAGCTTGGAAGGGGGAATTTTTCTGAGGAAGCCAAAACACACATTCTTGACAAAACACTGGATTCACCTCCCTTCCCAAGCCAAATCTATATTTCTGCTGCCACCACGGGAAATTTTTCCAAGACAAGACTGCAAAATGAGCATGACCTATTTTCTCCAGTCTCAGAAATGGTTGAAAAATTTGGGGTGAAAACCCATACTCCATTTCACCCACTCATTTAAAACTTGTAATCTTGCATTGGAAATCTGGTACAGCTAACCTGAGTCCAAGCTGGCAGATAGCATGGTAAGTCCTTGGAAACAACATTTTATAACAGAAATTTCAGTAACAGACAGAGCTCTATCTCTGCTATAGTAAGTACCACCATAAGTTCCTGCTGACCTTTAAAATGGCTAAAAATGAATTTAAAATCTTGAAGGCACAGATGCAGAAATCCCAGGGAGAGTGCACTTCATTTAGTGCTCTACCTTACTGCAACCCAAATACCATGGAAGTCTGAAAAGACATTTGCTTTTGAGCTACTATATATGAAAGGGACAGGAAAAAAGTGAAATTGATTTAATTGAATATTTTTGTATTAATTATTGAAACTGCAGACAAAATACAATTCAGAAAATGACTAAAACCGACAGAATTGGTGATCTGCATTTTACTCTATCGTCTCTTCTCTTACCTGCCACCGAAGAACAAGAGGAACCCACTCCTTGAAGAGACCTGGCAATAAACAGCAATGTGTAGCTTCCAGAGAAGGCAAACACTACAGAAAAAACGGAGGTAAAATTAGGTTAACTCTAACTGGGTTAAAAAGTTAGATTTCTTGAAACTATCACAAAAACTTCATACAATTGAGTCAAGCATTTACAGTGACTTGTGCTGCTTTCAATGCTAACTGCATTATTTTCTCTTATTGCGTTTAGATGTGTCAGTGTTGAATTGCTCTCAGTTGTCTAAGCCTCCTGGTGACACAGAATGCAAGCGCACAAGCAGTTTTAACTAATTACATAGGATTTGATTACATCCTGCTCTGATTCAGCTGCACACAGGAGTAACAAGATCTTTCTTTCCAGCCTGCCTCTCCATGCTGCTTCTTTTAAGGCTGCTCGGTCCAAAGCTCCAAGCATTTGGGGAAACCAAGCTTTAACTCACGCAGCTGCATGCATGCACCGGTGTTTCCTCCAGTAAGTAAATGGGTGGACAGAGGTTTTACCCAGGTGGTGCCAGCTCCACACCAGGTGCTGTGCAGCACAGCTGGCTGAAGGGGCAGGGAAGCCAGCTGCACCCATGCCAGGGCTGTAGCACCTTCCTCATCCTCCCAACAGCAGAGCACCAGAGAAATTGCACTAGAGAAGGTGCTTCTCTCTATCTCCCCAAGAGATTTAACCTCAGGTCCCACTCTTGGCCACTATCTGCCTTTCAGGACAGAGCCCCTGGCTGCTGCACTCATCCGTCCAGCTCAATACCCCATCCACAGCACGGGGAAGCAGGAGTGTCCCAGTAACCCAAGCACATCTCTGCTTGTAGAGCCTGTGTTACGGTCAATGTTGTTAAATCTGCACTGAGATTTTAAAAACTGTTTTCAGCTCCTATCTGTTGGCCACCTGAGGAATTTTGCCAGGCTGGTTGTAGCTGTGGGAAGGTGTAACGCACAAACTGAACACAAGATCCCACATGCACTTCTCCCACCCACCCTGTGGCATTGTGCCTTTTGGGCTTTTCACTAGGTCTTACAAAAATCCCTATCTACATGGACAGTGAAAAATCCAGAAAAATAAAAGAAGGAAGGATGTCAGTAGACAAACAGCAGTCCCCTCTGCCTTGAATTAGGCTCACTACTCTTATCTTCATCTCAGCCAAAGTTTGTTTAACACGTTCCTAAAATGCAGAGACTCTAAGAGCAGGTAATCCTCTCCAGTGCTTCAGTCCCCTTGAGGATAGTTTTAAGCTTGTTGGTCCTTCTCTTATGTACAGTGAACATGGAAAACTGTTTGTTCCCTTCCTTTTCATCATCAGCTCCGATATCAAACTCTGACATTTGCCTTCTGAGGCAAACCCAGTTCTTTCACCATTCCTCACAGGCTTCTAACAATCCTTAATATTCTCCTCCATACTCTTGTCATCTGGGCCACTACTTTAACCACCATGCCAAAACCAAACATAAAACAGCAGCTAAAGACTTATCAATCCCATTAGAGCAGACAAATTATCTCAGCTGACTTGCATGCTATGCCCCTGTTTCCACATCCCACAGCGATGTTAGTAACGCTACGATACAGTTCACTCACATTCTACTCATGAACCACTGCAGACTCACAATCTTTCTGATAAGCCCCTACATAGACAGCTGTTAAGAAGCCTGCAAAGATAGCCCTCTCATGGCTGATAATCTGCTTAAAACTGTCTGAGCACCACTTCAGAGTACAAGAACCGGAGAGACAGCTGAGGAAGAGACCCGCTGAGGTGGGATGGAAGGTTGTGAATTCCTTAGAGCACATTCCTAAGAGTGCACTTGTCAAATCCCATCAGCACTGCCATCCACATGGAGCAGCCACTCTTACATTTTCCTTGGAAATCAGTCTCTCTACATCAACAAGAATAATTCATAGTGGTAATTATTATAGATAATTTATTTAAAAGTTGCATCTGGGCCAGACCAAATAAGATGTGGACACTTACTGATTGTTGACACAAACATGATGCAGAAGCCAGCAAACAGTGGGATCTGGTAGCCTATTCTGGAAAACAAAATGAATATTCACATTTCTGGGATTGTCTCACTGAGATTTTGAGTTAGACTAACTCACATGAGTGCACACACTGCAAAAACCCAACTTGTAGCCCCTTGGTAGGCTTTGAACTATTTGCTGTAGACTACATGGTCAAAGCTGTCCATGTTAAAATGCCTTTTCATCTGGCACAGCAGACTTTGTATCTGAAATCCCTGGAAGAAATCCTTCTTTCGTTAGAATGTGATTGCCTTGTTCTTGTTCCACCATAATTGTTCCCAATAAAGCCCCTCTGGGCCTCCATGGGGTTGCCAAGGATATGAGAAGGGAAAGATCTGCCTGAGCATGCTGAACTTTTGAAATATCCCAGTAGTGTTTTAATGCTCATCTGTTTCCATCCTCATGAGACAATGACTATAATGAGACACAATCATGCCAGTGGCTTTTTTACTGGAAAAATTTGTCGTCAGCTTTGTTGGGAGTTCTGCCTCAGCCAGGAGCACTGGAAGAATCCCAAAGAGCTTGAGAATAATATTTTTGCTTTCCATGGGTTTAGGAGTAAAAATGGAGCTGATCAAAGCCTTCTTCATCAGCCCACTTCTTCATTAGGACTCAGAACAGTCTGTAGAAATGCCTGGTTGCTAGAAGTATTTTCAAGTTTCCAGGAAATAAATAATTTTCTGTCTGGAAAGTAAATACATTTTTGAGCAACTAAAACTGAAAAAAAACCCCAAAAAATTCACAATAAACTCTTTTTCACACCATTAAAAATCTGCCCTAGAATCAAAAGCTCTACCCAGGTAGCTCCGAAGTCAGTCTATATGTTCTATTCAGCACACTTTATTCACGGCTTCTTTTTTTGTAGGATTGTACATTTCAAATGTATGTGCAAAGACATTATTTAATGGCCAAATTCTTCAACAATGGGTAATACTTTTCAAGGAGTACTGACTGACTTCAGCTTCCGATGATTTGACAGTATTGGGCATTTATATTGGCAGCATTGGCTAAAGTAGTCAATCAAATAATGGAAGAGTCTATAATGGCCCTTTTAATTTTTAATAGTAGCAGTTGTGACATAGGTAAACTAAAATAATTATTCTGAGCTTCGTTTGTTTATGTAATTTCTATATGATTAAGGACCTTGGATAATGGAAAACTCTCTGAAGTGTAGGGTTCAACATTCATTATATATCTCATTGTAACACTTGTTTGAGTTTTCTGAATGAAAGAAATCTAGCATGCGCATTTCTACACAACAGAGAGATCTCTAATGCAGAATAATTTTGCCTTAAATATCATCACTACATTAAAATATGACAAAAACATAGTGTGCAGATTCTTATAGTGGAAATTTATAAGTAGGTGTTGCAAATATCCAGCAGAGGCTAGTTACTCATGGAGTACTTAACTAGACTGGTGTTTCCAAAGCAAATTAAATCCCTGGCACTGTCACAGGCTTATATGTGGACTTATGATAATAATTTTAATCTCTCAGCACCTTGATACCTGGCCTGTAAGAGAATAATACTACCTTTTTTTGTCTGCTTTACTTAAAATGGATGGTTTTCCTAAGCCTTTCTCTTGCTGTGTGTATAGCAGATACTATACAATGGGATGCTAATCTCCACTGGTGTTTCTGTGTATATGAAGAAATTAAAAAATTACCTGTTACCAGCGTCTTGCCTGCCTTAGAGCTGAAGTGGGCTCTTAACTTCCCAGTGAGCTCAGGTAGAACAGGCCACAGAGAATAGGACCATAATTGCTTCAAGTTTGAATTTTAAATTGAAGAAAGCACTAATGGAAGTACAGAAAAAAAATTCCCCCAAACCTGCAGTTATAGTGAGCAATATCATCTTCCCCTGTGGAAGGAAAGCAAAAGTTGAATGTCCTTATGTCCCCTTCCACTGCAAAGTAAAGTAGGGTTGTGTCTGTCAAGGACATCCCAGAGGCATCTAGGATGGACACTGAGGGGGAGAAGTCAGATTTCAGTACAGAAATCAAGCAATTCTTAGACTTGACACAGGGGCCATGAAACAGCAATTTGTGCTGCCAGTACACCGAATTAAAAATCGGTTACTTGCATGAAGACAAATCCATTCGGATTGGCTCCCACATTCACATTTCCATCACTAGATAACAGACATAAGCTGTGAGACCTTCCATAAAAATTAATAAGTTAAAGAGAAGGGCTATCATACTAGTTCTAAACGATACTCTCCCAAGCTAAAGCAGATTTCAATTCTTCCCATAGGCTTCCTATACGTGGAGTGTTTCTGGTGGTTGAAAGCTGTAAGAAAACAAGTGCTTTGGAATCACTTTTAATGCTCAATGAAATACCATTCAAGAATTGTTCTTAGGTTTTGCAGTCACAGATACCATTCTTCCTTTATCTTGGACAAACGGGGGTCACAGCAAGCTGTGAAGTGCTACATAGCAGAGGGTGATGAAGGCAGAACTGGAGCAGAACTCAGCCCTACTCTTGCTACCCAGCTGACCACGATGCTTTATCACACATACCAAGGTCTAACACATACCTTTTGCCTTTTGCTCCACACAGCAATTAATCATTTCTGGACTAGACTCTGTGTGGGCACAGTTAGTCATTTCAGCCAAAGTCTGCATTGCCAGTGACCCATCATACAATATGATGCAAAGGTATACAGGTCAGCACCGAACATGCCTTTGTGCTGAATTAAACAAATCATTATAATCCCCTGAAAAACCTAAAATTACCTGGCACTTCACCCATCATTTGGAGATGCACAACACTGGTGTGCTGCCCCTGGACGAGGCTGTTGAGCATCTAGAAGTCATGCTTGCTCTTGCTCAGGGGACAGTCTTACCCACACCCAGCTGCCAGTTAGATAGGCAGATTGTCCTTTTCTGCATAATCTTAGCAAACTCTGCCTCCTCCTGAAATAGCAGCACTAATTAGCTGGCAGTTGTGCTACCACAATTGTCTAATCTGCAGCTGCACTCCCTGATCTATCCAACAGATATCAGGGAGCGCTGGCTGTGAGTTTTGCTGAACAATTACTCTGTATAACATAAATAATCATAAAAAGCAGAAGCACTACTGAACAGTTAAACTGTACAACATAAATAATCACAAAAAGGAGAGGCATTGCCTATAGCAGCCAACTAGTCTGTGATTTTGTCCTGGGCCATTCATGTTCTTGCCATGCAAAAACCTGTGAATAGGCAGTTTCTACTTCTCAGTCATGGCACGGCATACTCCGTGACAGTTATCTCTACATTTTGTTCCTCTGTGTACAAAACAAGAATATTACAGCCTGTCTTCCCTCTTCTTTTTTCTTGTTACCATGCTCAAGCATGTAATTTTCTTAGACACTCCTTTCAAAACCCTCTAAGAGAATCTGTCTGAAGCAGAGTCCAACATGTTTCACCGAGGCTACCTGCAGCTAAAAATACTTCCTGCAAGTATTTCTGACCTCTGAAAAAGCTGGAGTCGTTAGCCAAAGGAGAGCGAGGAAAGGCTGCCACTGATAGAGAACACCTAAATTACCCCATTTCAGTCTTATATTAGCCCCAGACTGCAGGACAGCTTAGAAGTGGATTATACCCATTAACAAGGTTACCCCACAATAAGACAACTGATCGATGGGTCCTGTGCAGCAGTAAAATAAAGGTTACACTGACCAGGTTAGCAGCTGTGGATGATTAGAGCCTAATTATTGATCCATTAAGGTGCTGCAGATCCACTGACTTCAGCCTTGTTGTCATACAGCTACACTGGTACCACTGTGAGCACCCCTTGTTAAGTCTGTCCTGGCTGGCTTCCTCACAGACTGGGGAGGACATATGGCAAGAGAGTATTTTCCTCAAGGTTATGAAGCACTGAATGTGTGTCAAGGTAAGGAAACACATGCAGGGGCAGGGAGCATGGTCCATGACCTCTCCATCTCCATGGTGGAGCATAGGGCAGGCAGAGGGGCTTCGTCCACCCTGCAGAACTGGGCATTTCAATCACCTGCCAAAATCTGAGAGGAAAGCTTACATAGGAACCGAGCTGTAACTAAGCAGTTACAAGTGATATTTATTTCTCTGTGTTATTCTTTGCATATGTCTTGGCTGTGAACATGTCATGCTCCTAGCCACTCATTCTTTCATGCAATTAAGTTCAAAGCTGTAGCCAGGCTGGTGTAAAAATGATGAAAATGCCTGTTTGTTAAAAAAAATAACAGAGCAAATCAGTTAGTTACAGAAGGCACAGCAGCCTTCTGCCCACTCCCTTCACAGGAAAGGCTTAGGCAGAGCCTTCAGCCTCTCCTCGCGAATGCCCTGTATCAGGTGCTGCGCTATCTGGATCATTCCTTACCAATTTCCTACAAGGAAAACCACAACGTCCATCTGAGCTATAAAATGTTATCAGCTCTGCTCTAAGAGCATGCCACGGTGGGAAGTGTGTTGTTGACATCCCACGGCAAAGCCATCACTGAGCGCTTCCTGCGCTAGGACTTCGCTAGACCGAAGGTAACTTGTATTGTCTCATGGACTGCAAACCAGTTCACTAAGCCAGGTGTGGTTTTCTCTGGTACTCAACGGAAAGAGCTGGGCTTTAAATAAGTATTTCTAGCAGAACTTGCTTCTTGAGTAAAACCAATTTTGAAATTTCTTTTTAAAAAGCTATACCTCCAGTAGTTACAGAAAAAGGGAAGAACAGCTTACAAAACTTCCAAAAAGCCCAAGTTAATTATTGGCAGAGTCACAAACAGAACATCCTGTTGCATCCTGTACAAACTCAAGCACTCCAAGCCAGAGCCTACTAAAAGCCAGTAACGCCATACTCGATTAAAAATCCAAACCACTCTTGAACATTTGTTTGACTTAAAAATAAAAACCATGAACAGAGTGCGCTACCTATTTGGAAAGGAAACTTACTTCACATCTTAACAAACTGCGCACACTAATACTGAACTAAGCAACCAATTCTCCTTAAGCTGTGATGTTTTGCAAATGTAATAATGGCAGTAACAATTTTCACTAAACAGCTTGTCAGTGGTAAGGAAGACTCTTTATAACGATAACCCAGATATTTTCTGCTTCATTTATAATAATCACAGTTTTCACACTGCTTTTTATGTGATCATAAACCCTATTATTAGGAAATCTCAAATTTAGTTGTTTTTGGGGGTTTTTTTGCCAATGACTTCTATTGATGTTAACTAATATTTCCCACTAAACATTTCTCAGAAGAAAGGCAGATACTGGTACCAAGATACAAATAATGCATGAAAGAAAACCAGTAATCCTTAAATCTAATTTAGGGCCACTTTGCCACTTAGGTACTCATTTCTGCTGTATGAGAGAAGATTTTGTCACACAGGACACTGGGATGATGCGGTCCTTGATTTTTCTTCTCACACTGGATGGGCACCTGAGCCCCCAAACCTGTTCCTGTGATTGCAGTCACACACTCAGCCCTGTGCAAGCACCTCTAGGATGTTTCTGGGAGGAAATCTCAGGTCCCTGCAGTAATGTTGGCACTGGTGTGTTGCCAGCCCTGCTCCTGACAGCAAAGGGAGATGGTATGGGAACATCGCTGCCCCATTGACAGACCTAAGGATATATCAGGCATATCCCACAGCCAGCTCCAGGGGAGGGGTGTTACCCCATGCCTTGGCACCAGCAGCACCAGGCTCCAGTCCTGAGATGTTCCGGCACACAGTGTGGCATCGGCAGGGACACACGCCCTCTCACTCAGGAGATGTCTGAGATAGTATCTACAGAATGATATAACCATGCTATTGAAAAAGTCATCAGCAATGTGGAGTGTATTATTGCCTTTCTCCTGGTTTGGCAGGTTGTGGGAATGATGATACTAACATAGAAAAGTAAATATCAATTAGGCAATCATTTAGACATTTAGGAAAATCTAGAAGAATACCTAAAGAACTATTATATAAATATTACTTGACATTGTTACCTGTGGATAAGTTATTACAGCCTCACAAAATACAGAAAATCCAAGTAACAAAAATCTGTTTTCCTCCTCAACTTGCAGCAGTATTTGTGGAAAAGTGATTTTGCAATGGCATACTTATATCTGTGTAGGGGTGTGCAGTAGGAGATAAGGTGAAATCAGAGAGACATGAAACTGTCTGTCTCATTTAGAGCTTTTGTGTTTAGATCAATTCCACCAATTTAATACAGCTTTTGAATTCGTTACACTATGAGTCAAACCACTGCTTAGCCCTCAGTTGGATAGTGTATATATATATATATATATATATAAGCTGTAAAACCTAAGAAAGGTAGTTTTGGCTTGCAAACCTCAAATATCTAACATTAAAGTGTGTTAGTTGTTTTGGGTATCATCACATACAATAGGCATTGACTACTTAAAAATGTTTTACAAGGACAAATTTCTGCCACATATTGTCTGAAAGCAGTAATTCTTCTTTATAAAAACAACTCAAATAAGAAATATGAAAATTAGTGATCTGACTAAATACAATTTGGATTTTATTTCCTGCAGAGATTGATCTCATACTGTTTAGGAGGACTGCAGCTGCTTCTGTGGGGAACGGTCACACAAAATGCTAACAATAAAATCAAATTAAGATCAAAAATTGAAATGATATTATAAATACTTTTACATCTCAATGTAAACATCAGTGCTCAGATTTGGGGGTATGTGTGTTCTAAGTCATTGATATCGCTGCTTACACCCTTGATCCTGGCTCAGACAGATTTTCCATGAAGTACCAATTAAGCATATTTCATGCCAGACATCATATATATGCAAAGAGACAGAAAGAACAGTTTGAAGGCTGGGCTAGATCACGTACTGATGGAAATCCATGATCCACTGAACTTGGTGATGAACATGGTATCAGCAAAGTTTGACACTTGTTCATTTTTCACTGAAGTCCACACAATTTCCCACCAATTCTTACCTTGGGCAACTCCAGATCACTGCATACCAAATCACACCAAGAGCTGGGCATCTCTAGGAGAGCAAGGGAGGGATCTGAATCCCACCTACAGTTTCAATATCATGTTTGCCTAATATAGGTGTAAGAGACATATCATCAGTTTACAGTGCTTCGTAAATAGTACATCGTAGTGTCTTTTGTCCCCATATAACTATTGAAGATGTTTCGACACTTTTTTCAGCAAAAGTTTCTATAAGAACCTGAGGTTTGAGGAGCTGGAGGAAAAGCGTACAATACTGAATGTATCAGATGGTTCATGTGCAGCTTACCCATTTATTTTGGAAAGGATGTAGGTGTTTAGAAGTGTTCACCAAATGTATTTCACTAAAATTTTCCTCCAGATAAAGTGAGAAGGCCAGTAAGCCAGAGCCACAATAGAATTAAAAATACTTTGTTGAAATACCAGTCCGGACTAAAACATCACTACAGGTCCTACAGAGTAACGCAGCAGAAATAACATACCTGTTTGTCAGCGGCCCTATGAAGGGGTTAGTGATGAGCTGCACTGTTGCTTTGGAAGCGAACAAGAGACCGACTTGAACGTTTTCATTCAGCAGGTCCTTATCTTCCTTGGGGCAGTCAGCCGGGGAAGGAGTCACATTTACTGTCATTTGTTCTGTCTGAGCACGAGGCAGCTCGCCGGGTCCTGTCTGATCAGATTCATTTCCAGTAACCATCGTCGAGTTATCGTAGTAGGAGAAGATGCTCTGAAAATTGTCCATCGTTGTTGAGACTACGTTAGGCTTAGTAGTCTGGATTTCTGTGTCATTTTTCGCATGTTTGATGCTGTAAAGGTAACTGGGAATTATTGGCACTGGAAAAACAAATAGAATATATCGTCATCTTACTATCAGGTTGTTTGTAAATGGAGTCACCAAATTTTCTTGTTTGCTTTGCCATTGATTAGGAAATGCAAGGCTTTCCTACAGAGCACATTAGTAAGGATTTTAAAACATGGAAACACAGAACTGAAATAGAAGTTTTCTCAGGGGAAAACACACACCCGTAACTCAGAAGTACAGTTTAAAACAAATCCTTTTATGTTAGTTTTTATTTTTTGCCAGTTTTCACATATGTGATTTTCTACACAGGCATCATCCAGAAAGCAAAATATAAGCATCAAAGCCCATGTCTGAAGAGTCTCTGTTACACTTGACTGCACAAATCTATTTATTAGATTGTGAAAACATGAAAGATAAGAAAAGCATTGAAACAATTATTAAACCAAAATATTAAAAAATCTAATAAAACACATTTCTAAAATAAACCACAAAAATATCAACAAATAACAGCCATAAGAAGGAAAAAAGCATAACACTCCTATATTAAGTAATCAGAACTAATGTGTGGTGGTGGTGTTTGCATATCTCATTTTTTTAAAAAATGTACATTGAATAGATCATCCAAAAGGGATTTTCTTTGTATTATTTAGAATCATAGATGAATTTTAATTACATTAATATGTATCTCAGAAATCAGCATTTCAGAATTTGTCAAAACAGATGTCAGGTTCATTCAATTTAACACTTAGTGACAGAACCACCCTTCCTCATCTTGCATCTCTTCCTGAAAAAGCCACTCTTTCAGTAAGTCTGAGAACTATCATAATTTCTAGGGCTTCTAGCACTGAATAATTAAATGTTAATAACTTCCTAAGAAAATATATTCATGTAAAAACCATCCAAAATCTACTTGCTAAAAATACATCTGTGTTTAACTGAGGTCTACCCTATGGCAGTAGCTTTTAAGCCGAAGTCCCCCCAGACATTCAGGAGTGATTCAGAAGCTGAGGCTGCAGCATGGTCCGGGCGCTGGCTCTGCACAGCCTGGCTCGTCGCCGCCAGCAGCATGTGCCTTCACGCGTGTGCCCACACAGCCGCCGGCTGCAGCCTCTCTGAAGCCTTTTCTTTCAACTCCTATAAACATCTGAAGATGAGGGCTCCTAAAACTACCAGTGAAAAATATTCAAGCCCCTGATCTGAGTAGATTCCTGACTTGACACTAAGCCACTGATGCCAGTAGAAGCTGCATCTACGACTTTGATCAAAACTTGAAAAATTTTATTAAACCAGCTCACAGAAGTGCTTTTCTTAAAACCCAGTTAGATGGGTTTCTTCTTAACCCCCCATTTTATGGCCAGTGTGGGGGAAGGAGGAACTATCACAAGGAAACAGGCATCTCCAATGTTATCTAGCCTGCTGTTTCAGTTGCATGACCACAGGAGAAAAAACGATGATGAGCTAAAAATATTGTTGTTCTGCGAAGTATCAGTATTAGCAGAAAAAAAAATAAATTATTAAGACCTTTTTATCCTGCAATGAACATAGAAATAAAGCGAGACTTTGACGTGTACAGCTGGGTGTTTGCCATACCTAGAAAATCATTCGTGTTTAAAAAAAAAAAAAAACAACAAACCAACAACAAAATAAGTGCTTGAAAATGTTTTCGAGAGCGTTAATCGTGCGGGCAGGGAGTGCAGCTGTCACCGGAGGTTATTCCTGGCATCAATCGGGAGGAGGGGAAAAAAGCCCACCCAGACCCCATTGTACCTACCGACCACGGTCAGGAGCATGTTGTCCAGCAGCAAGGCGATGAACACGATCAGCAGGATCAGTTTCCTGGACTGCCGGCTCTCCCGGAGCCAGCGGAGGAGGCTGAGCTCGCCCCACGCCATGGTCCCGCCGCCCGGCCCCGCGCCGCCGGCTCTGCCTGCCCAGGGACAACGGGTCAGGGGACGGCACCGGGGCACCGCGGGCGGCAGCTCCGGCGACTCCCCGGCAGCGGGAGCCCCCCAGCCCGGCAGCCCCCGCAGCCCGCAGCCCCCAGCTCGCAGCCCCCCGGCCCCGCAGCCCCCAGCCCGCAGCCCCCCGGCCCGCAGCCCACCGCCGCCCCGCACCCGGCCGCCGACAGCCCGGCCCGGCTCCGGGCGCAGGTCCCCGTCCAGCCGCACGCTGCCAGCCGGCAGCGCAGAGCGGGGAGGAAGAGGAGGAGGACGAAGAGGGGGAGGAGGAGGAGGCGGCACCGCTGGTCCCCGTGTGAGCGCGGGGAGCGCGGGAAGCGGCCCGGGGGAAGGGGGGGGGTCCCGTCCTCTGCCTCCCCGGGCTGCGGGCAGCGGGCAGCGGGCAGCGGGGCTGCGGGGCTGTGGGCAGGGGGCTGTGGGCTGTGGGTAGGGGACTGTGGGCAGGGGGCAGCGGGGCTGTGGGCAGGGGGCTGCAGGCAGAGCTCCTGCTTGCCCCTCTGGGTCACGCCAGAACCCCTGCGTGCCCGCGAAGATGGGCCAAACCAGACACCGCGGGGGAAAATGTCACTGCTTCTGTGCCTCAACACGAGAGCAGGGTGCCCCACGGGCCGGCCCAACACGCCAGTGCGCTGACCCACTCACTGTTTTCCTACAAGCAGGAATTTCCACTGCTTGGCCTTTCAATTGCTCATTTTTCTTGCCTGCCCTGCACTGAATCCCAAGTGTTGCACCCAGCCTTGGGACCCGGGTGTCATCTTTATGAATTTCTTTTCTTCCCAGTCTATGTTCAACAAGAGATTAACTGCGTTGAACCGACCAAGATTTGCATTTTTTAAAAACCATTATCTTTCCTATCACGTAACACACTGCTTTCCTTTCGTCACCCAGTGCTGAACCTTGCGAGCTGCTCTTTGCTTGGCTGTCCTCACCGAGCTTCGCTCGAGGTAAAGCCCACTGAACTGGGGGATGTCTTTTAATGAGCGTCACGGCCCCAGAAGCAAATATCAGACTGAAGCTGGTGATATCGTGACTATGCAAATCCTCTCCCACTTTAAACGCCTTGTGCATGCTGACCAGCCTGGTGGTGCCCACTTCCAACGCAACGTGATCCCATTGCCAGGGCAGCTTGCTTAGGAAGCGGTGCCCAAACTTGGGCTGGTGCTGCTGCGGCAGCAGGCGTTGCATGCTGTAAACACCCAGGTTCAGGAATAACAAAAGGCATTTCCACTGTGGAGTTTTGCCAACGTAACAGTAGAAGCTAAATGGTTACTGTCTAAATTGCTCTCTTAGGTCCTAATCCCTCTCTGGATGAAGTTTAACAGGCCTCAGGCATGAGAGTAAATTTTCAGCACAGTGTGTTATTTGCTCTATACAGGTTTTTCTAAAAATAATGGAAAGTGGGAGAGGATATGCTGATAACACATCTCTTCTGCTTGCATGCAGGAGCTTTGATTTTATTTGATGTGTCCGCCATCCATTATTTTTATATGGGACCTATTGCACTGGTACATGGCAAATATCACCCAAGGCTATTAATAAGCTATTTATTCTTGAATGATGGCTTATAAACGGGTTTTTATTTTCCAATTTTTTTAACTGGCAACTTCAGGAGTAGGGCACATTTGTGTTTGAATTTCCAAAATAAAGCATCTGCTCCTGTACTCAGAGGAAATAGAAAAATACGACCTACTGGACTGGGTCGGTGAGAAATGCTTTATCCTCCAAGTATCAGATCCTGAAGGCACTTAGACAGCAAATTACATCATTTCGTTGAGAACTTGTGTGGAGTGCAGTGGGAGATGGGGAGCACTGGCTCTGGGTAGCAACAGAAGCAGCATTAATAAGGGATGCATGTCAGTGAAATGCCAATAGCAAAACTCTGCCAGGAAAACATGGGTTTGAGTATTGTGTATTCCTGGCAGTTCACAGGAGTTAACTGACATTGGTGCTGCTGGGACTGTCACCTGTCAGAAAACAGATGTGGAGAGGAATAAGATGCTTTTCCAGCCATTTCTGATGAGGGACATGATTGTAGAAATGCCTTGCCTCTCTCTCGGTATCATCTATACGACAAGGTGAATGTCTCCTTCCCCCCGCCTCCCCTCCCAGGCCTTTCTTCTAGAATATTTCTCCTCTGCACCCGTCTATCAGTGACACCCACACTGACAGCATCTGGCCATTGTGCTCTGCTGGACTGTACATCACTCTTCCTGCTGTCCTAATTTCTCTCGCCTTCAGCCAATTGATTGATAAGTAATGCTACAATATATATGCAAAATCATGCCTGCACTATTAGCGTGGATAAGCATGAGAGCATTTGAACCCTTTATTTGCATGTAAAGATGCCTACACGTGCACAGATACTATTGCTTTACTAATCTGGCCGATGAAATTGTGGTTACCTCTAGGAAGTGAGCAGGTCAGGAACCTGCTAGGTTTGCTGCTCTGCAGGTGTAAACTGCATTCAAACAAGTAATGATTCTTTCACTAATCTTTATCTTTAATCTGTGACCTGTGTCTACTGGAGTACAAACAGAAAACTAGTAGGACCACAGCCAAATCAGCAGTTACTCTTGGGAACCTGTTGCTGATTTGGTTTTCTTATTGAACTTTTTACTATTATGTAACTGTTAATTAAGACTGGCCAAAAAGGAGGGAAGAAAAGCTGTGGGATTTTTGCCAGGTGTTATTTGAGGTTTCAACCAAATGATTGAGCAAAATTTCATGCTTTGAGAAATGCTGGTCAGCTCCATCTCTTTTGTTAAGTCTCTACCTTTTATTTTCTTTAACTATCCTTTAAAATATACATGTGCTTATTATACCGATATTTAATCATATTATCACTTTATTAATTTTAATAAGAAATAATTATAATCTCTGAAATTAGTTCCAAAAGCATATATTTATTTAGGAATAAAAATTGCGAGGACTTATAAATACTTCTCTCCTAATGAAACACCCTTAAGTCATTAGGGCATGGGCTTAAAGGCACGGGGCATCATAAAGCTGGATGATAAAAGATGTTTTAATGTGGTATCTGACTCTCAGGCTTTGGCAGACTGAATGGTAGACTCTCCTGAATCACCTCTGCCATAGGGCCTGCATAACCAAATGAGCTATGCAGACAAATAAAATAGCCGTAAACACACAGGCAGGGATACTGCAAATGATCACCAGTCTGGACATGATGTTGGAGAACAGCACTTACTAGCAGTCAAAATTTTTACCCCAGCCAAAAATTCCTCTGTGGCAGTGTGTCCTGGCTGCTGTCATGGGAAGTGGCACCATGTCTTTACAAGCCCAGGGGAAAAGTGACATTTTGCTGGTTTGCCTACAGGTTCCTGAAGTGATGAAATTTAGAAAAAAGCACTTCTGGTTCTCACCATCCAAGCTGAGAAATGCACTACCTTGCTGGCTTCTTTGGGAAAAGTAATTCCTTTTAAAGCTGTCTCTTTTTAAGATTTACATTTATTTTTAGTGCTTGGAGTTTAATTTGCAATAATTCATAGTTATCTCAGCTTTCTGTATGAATTAATCACTTGCAGTTATTGCTATTGGGGAAAATTCCTGCTATAAATAATTCTTACCATTTAAGTTGGAAGACATACCTGGCAGCTTATGTTTTACTAATAACAAGTAATATACTTAGTCAGCTTTTTCAACCTTTGTAGCTCTTTCAAGACTTTTTTTCTTCGTGCCCGACAGTCATGCTACTAATTACTCGGTAGTAAGACTGTGTGGTAGTTAGTTCCACTGAATAATGCATCTCCTCTTATGCAGGCATTGAGGATATGCATTGTATTTTAATTTTCTGCCATATAGCCTACAGTAAATATATGTGTGAATGTGTATATTTTTATAGATATATGTAAATATATAATATATGATTGATTACACAATATATGATTGTTCACCGTGGCATGCAATGTTCAGAGGAGAGAGGAAAAAAAGCAGAAATTTTGCTTTTAAGAGGGTCACTTATCAATTAATCTGTAATGCTAAACATTTAGCTGAACGACTGTGCGTGTGATAAGCGGGTCTGAGACTGTGAGGGGTTCATTTTTAAAGCTAGAAAGGCTCCAGGTGGAGAAAGGGTGTACGGGGAGAAGGTGGCGTATTACACAACTCATCTGTCTGCTAAGAAGAAGGAAAACATCACTTGCTGCCCTCTGCACAGAAACAGCAATATTAATTTTAACGTAGGAACATAGGGCAGCCATTTCCCCATGCACCAAGAAACTGTGGCAGGAGGTGCAGGCGTGTTTTAGAGATGTAGGAAGGCTGCAGTGGAAGAAGAGTAGAAGGAGAAATGAAGATACATAGCTGATGCTCTGTTGTGATGTTCATGGGAAGTGATAGACATCAGCATACAGGTGTGTCGTGGAGAAAACTCTAGATCACAATACATTATGGCATAAGCTATCTCTATGCACTAAAGAATTTAACATATTAAAAAGCAAAGTTTTTCAAGTTAGGGCACTTATTCTAAAATATTGTTCACACATAGTCTTGACCCAAAGTAGTAGCAGCAGTCTGAGGTGCGATCTCTTCAGGTTTTCTCCGTACCATTCACACTGAAAAAAAAACCATCAAAAGCTGATATGGTTGGGAAACAGTATTGTAAGAGTTTCCATGAGGGTTTGAAATTTTCAGAGTGTTTCAGAACTAAGAAATTTTATTCTACAGCACAACATCTTTCCACTAAAATTGACTTTTTAAACTATTTTGCTATTCACAATGAGAAAAAATATTTGGCTACTCTGGAGTTGGGGAAGTGGTTAAGCAGAAACTCACCGCTTACCCTGCTCCCTATTTAAATGCCTGAAGAAAACTTATAGCCTGAAATGTTGTAGCATGAAAACAATATTTAGCTGTATATTGGAAAATATTTAGCTACATAAGGGAACAGTAGTTAAAGCAATGGTAGAATGAACACCAGTAATGCTTGATCCGTGCAATGGTTTCCCGGTATGCCTCAGGTGTATAACCTCACCTTTTAGACGTGCTTGAAAATTTAGCCTAAAGAAACGCAAAACTGATAGAGGAGGGGCCACATATCAGCACTGGCCCTGATTTCTCCTCCTGTCTTCCAGTACTATGCTGCTATTGCCTGCCCACAACATGAGAGGAGGGAAGGGCAGCCCCTTCGGTCCCACACCCCAGAACACCATCGCTTCCGTGCTGCACCCAGAATATCAGTGCTAGAACGCTGAGAGCCGCGTTACCCTCAGGATATAGTGTGCCTGTCCTTGGGCTCTGTCAGGAGAGCCATCGTGCTGCAAGATGTCCAGGGAAGCAATTTTTAGCCTTTTCCATGGCAGACTTTTTCTAACCACTATTATTACTGACCACAGGTTGGTGATGGTGAGGTCTAGCTCTGACACGTTTCATTGCTCTGACAAGAAAAAAGGGTCTGCCAAGCACATTAAAAGCTGGAAAGTAACTAGGCTAAATAACACCTTGTTTTATCTGTTCTTTCCAAGCTGGTATTCTGTTTGCACTGAACAGAACCCTGAGGGCAGCCCACTGTTAGCTTCACGATCAATGGGAAGACATGCTGGCCTCAGTTTTACAAACCTAATTATTTTCTTCAGAAATCTGTCTGAAACTAAAAGGCATCTGACAACAAAACCTCTCCTGTCCCTGGAGCTTAGAGGAATTCAGTCATTTCATGTAAATTGTGTTTATATTGACCGCTTACATGGTTTTTTAAACTGGTAACTTTTAGGTGTCTTTGCAAGAAAGCAGAGTCCCCTCCAGACACAAACCATGTTCTCCATGTATTAAGAAATATGGTTGGTAATAAGGATATAGTATGTGTTTGTATTTATACCCACACAGACATAGGCACATAAATGGTTGCATGTGTGCGTGTGCATGCGTGCAAGATGCCACTGTGCATCAGTTACTCAGGTAATGGTGCACAAGCCACATGCCCTGGGAAGTCTGAAGGGCAAAGCAGAGGGTGAGCAGGTTGTGGGGAAATGAAGCAACAGCTTTTCCTTCAGTGGCTGGGCTTCAGAGGCAAATACTTTCCTGCTTCTTTAGCCCAGGCGTCAGCCTGTGCACTGACTTGGAGTGTACAGGAAGCTTTGAGGTCCGTTTGGTTTAAGTACTTGTTCACCTTTAACATTTGCCGACTGGTTACAAGATTAGCCGGGGTTTGTGCGCATCATAAGCCCTTTGCCACAGCATAGCTGTGCATCAAAAACTGGATTCAGCCTCTTCTTTCTGCTGGTGTGCAACACACTGCCTGCATTCACACTGATGAGTTTTGCAGAAACCGGCTGACGCTGCGTGCATGAATGCAGGGGTGTCCCCAGCAAAAGAGATCCTGAAAGTGAGGCAAGGCGAGTTTGAAGTATGACATGCACTCACTGTCAGCTGTGCTATGGTAGGAGAAAGGAAAGGCTCAGAGACAGTGAGAGTCATGAAGCCAAAAAAGTTCACGAAGCGGAACTTCAGAGGCGGAAACATACAAAGCAGGACTGCTGGGCAGGGGAATACTTTTTCCAGGTCTTGAATCAGTTATGGGGAATATCCTCCTTGAACTCAGCCCGAGTAGCTCTGTACATTCAAGACACAACTCAAGAGTTAGTGAAGGGGGAAATGTTTGCCTCCAATAGGAGGAAGCAGCTGGAGGCCAGGGCAGGCTCTCCTTTTTCTGTGCACTTTCAGAACAGCCAGCAGTGAAGAGGTGGCTCCATGCCTCCCGTAGATCTGTAAACCTTCGTTTAGCACAAAGAAAGAAGTGCAAACCAAGAGACAAAAATGGGTAAAACATGAAGAAGCACTTCTACCTCTTGGTTGCATTTCAGGTGAGTTGCTGGCCCGTCATGACAAAGCATTGTGTTCCCAGACCCTGAAAGTCATACCACAAGTCCTGACTTACCTGAACTCTTGTCCAGGTAGTTGTTAGGGTTCTCCTGTCCAGGATCTCTCCTGTCCAGGATTTCCATGCTTGCTGACAGCCTGCTTACTGCAAACCCCACAACGTGAGCATAGTGGACTGTTTCAGGACCTCCTGGCTGGCTCAGCCATACCCATGCACCGCGGTAAAGGAACCTACGTGGTGGGTGGGTGCTGTTGGCACCTGATGGCACCACATCACGAGGGCACAGCAGTCACGCCAGGGCTGCCGTGCCGAGCAGGGGGATGCCTCGGACTTCTTGTGAAGTCATTCCTTGTTCTTTAACACAGTTTTAGCACAGCTGGCTTCTGCTTATGTGAAAAGGTTAAACCAAGCTGTAACTTTGTCTTTCTAAAGGATGAGTTGAGTGTCAATAAAATAAAACAATGTTTTGTTTGACATGTTTAAGAGTTTACAATAGAATCCCCCAAATACAGAATCATCATTAGTGGAAGTGGCTCCAAAAAGTTGGCTTACTTTGCTAACATTTAAGAGCAAATCCCATCTATTGTGGAAAGTGAATCCACTCTAAAATCCTTGAATTGCCTGTCAGACTACACCTAAGTATATTATCCTGGATTAAACCCTGTGGAAAATTCATAATGAAAAACAAGCCAACCATGCAGAGCAGGTGTGACTTGCAGACTGCTGCATGCTGTGATTGCTTCCCATAGATTATAATTTTAGCAGCACCTGGGCTGAATGTGCTGTGCTGATGCAACAGCCTTACGGTTCCTAATGAAATAATTATGGGATAATAGCACAAAGAAACGTTCAGAGCTTGCAAGAAAACCAACAACTGCAATGCAGGAACAAAGATACTAGATTAGCTGGAGATGAAAAGCTTTTGTGTGGCCTTATTTATATTGCTGGTGTAAATAAAATCTCTTCAGACCTGTATGTAATATGTTATATATAAATGCAGTCAATGAGAAGTTCATGGGTATGGAGGGAGTTGCTATGGTTTTGCAAAAGGAAAAGGCCTTACATAAAATATCCTGTTTGTTTGGGAAAGGTGAGATGACAGAAGAAGAGGAGAGCTTTGTACCACCTACTTCTTTCCCTTCTGAGCTCCCTGAGAGCTCAGGGAAGGGTGATTGGCGCTTTCAAGGGTGGCTGCCCTTGCTGCAGTCTGAACTGCCCTCTGCAGCTGCCTCTCTGTGCTAACCCATCTGACTTGGGAGAAGAGACAAACCCTCGGTATAATCACTTGCTGCCTCAGTATAATGTGTGTAACGCTCTTTACCTGATCACCAGTAGCTTCACACAGTCTTGTTCATTAACATATATGTTATGTTTGAGAGTCTTCCATGAAGGATGTCATCAAATAACCAGCATGGGTTTTTTTATTTAAAACAATCTGCCACAAATGCAACAAAAGATTTCTAATGAATATCAGCAAAAAACAAGGGAGGTGCAACCCTGCAAGTAGGAGCCATGGGGCTTTCCCAGACAAACCTGCAATGTCAATTCAATTTCCTTTTGAAAGGTGATACAGGTCAAGTTGAAGGATAGATTGGTCAAAAGTACCAAGAAATAAATACATTCAACATAAATACACAGGTCTGAAAGATCTGAAGGTTAAAAATTGACATTGGACAGCTCTGAATTCTTGCAAAATTTCTGAGTTTGTTCTGAATGTTGCAGTAGAATACCAGTGAAATGTGGGGTGCATGAGCTCTACCTCTCTGCTACACGTATAACTCATTCAAGATCTCCTTAGACACCTGGAACAAAACCTTGGTTGTTGTAGGGCATCCAGAGTAGCTTAAAACCATCCTCACCCTTTGTTAATGGATGAAAATCAAGGAAGATTTCTACTCTAAGACTGGATCCTAAAATGTGCTAGCAATAATAATAACCATTTAAGTATTTTTTTTAAAAAAATGCTCTCTGAACAGTGCTCTTTGTGTAACCTTTTGATAGAAATTATGTTTTGCTGGAATATCTGTTCCAGAGTCAAGTAAATAGACACAAACCAAGTTTATATCTTACATGAGCTTGTTGAATTCTTAACGCAGAGAAATGTGATCTATGATCTAGAATGACTGAAATCTTTGCTTCATCAAATCTGTCAAAATCTCTTAGATACCTGCATGCACTACTGGAAATGCTGTAGGAAATGTCTTCAGCCAAATTCTTTTTTAAAAACCTTACTCAATTTTCTTCCACCAAGAGTGCTTATGTTTTTGCATTTATTTTCAACAAGAGATATTTTTTGTTGCTTGTATCATACAATCTTCACAGGAGTCTAAACGCACTTGAAAAAATAGGAAGCCCTGGCCAGGAATATAAATTGCACTGCTGTGCTTAGTCACAAATGGCTGAGTGCAATGAGATTTTACAATAAACCAGAAATGTCTGTGTTTTGTTGTGTCAATAAATGTTCCAGTGATGCTCTTAAAGACAATAAATTACTGGTAATGGAACACTTTCCTCTGCATGTAGAAGTCATTTTCCACTTCCAGACATTCTCAGATTAGGTTTAAATTGCTATTAGAAAATCCTAAATGTGTTTGTTTGAAGAAAATCTCTTTAATGCCTAGAAATAATCCAACAGTGGCTGGTTAGAGCAGAGTTAGCTGGAGTATTCCTGGGAAGCAGTGTTTACACATTTGGATGGAAACTCAGCTCCAACAGATCCTTACTGCTAACAGAAGGAACAATACAGAGAGATTTCACAGCCTGTAATTTTTTGCAGCTGCTTGATGGTACTGCTCAGCCAAAGAGAAAACATGTTGTCAGTCTGCTGAGAAAATCATTGTGGGAGTCTGACTTTATAACATGGGCACGGGACTCGATAGTGAGACAGCACCCCTGGGCTACACTTGGCAGAGGGCATCTCATACAGGTTGTTAACGGAAAGCCTTTGTGGGGGCAGAAATAAACGATGGATGTTGCAAGCAGGGCAGGCTAGGAGGTGAATGGAGGAAAGGAAGAAGTGATAAGTGAAGGAAACAGCAGAAAATAGGACTCTGATGTTTAACCATTAGCTCTTTCATAGGCAGAGCTGTTGGTTTCCCTGAAGTTCCACTAAAATCCATGGTGTTTTCATCGCTGGAGTTCATGTGCTTGGTAGTGCTTACAGCCTGGACCTGAAGGTACAAGTGCTGGGGTTCTTTCACAGCCTCTTTTCTTCAGCATTGACTTCAGCAATAGAAAATCAAAGCAGGACAACCCCTTTACTTTTTTTCTTATTAATGATAGCAATGCTACAGATCAGAACAGTGTGCCTGTTTACAAGTGTGATGAGCTGTGAATAATCTCCAAGACTGACATACTCTCCCTGGTCCTACACTGAAAAATGAAAGAGTGAGCTGGAGATGTAAAGCATTAAAAGGAATTTTAAAACGGACTTTCTGAGGTTTTCCAGAAAGAAATCCACAAGGGATTGAGCACAAATTTCAGAGGGGCTAATTAGCTCCACACTGTACGAGAGCCATCACTGGCAAACTTAGTCTGTGCTGGATTGGACTGTGCTGTCTTACAGACTAATGACCCCCAAAACACTGAGCAAATGATTCTTTCCCAATCAGTACCCAAAATGTATTCCATGCATTCAAATTCAAAATTGCATTTCCCTTAGCATAAAGCCTGCTTTGCTTCTTATTTTATTTTGCTTGGTAGAACCAAAAAATGAAAAGAGAATAAATCGGTGCTGCTAATGGATGTATTTCCATTAGCTATAGCAGGGCTTGCCCATACTCATGAACAAAGGTTGTCATTTCATGTTGGAAGCCATCAAAATCGGCTGTGCTGCTTCCTATTTTCTGTCAGTGTTTTGAGCTTTTGGAAGCCTTGTGCAATCTGAACGTGGGAGGTAATTTTGCCTTGTACATGCAGGAGTCCAGTAATGTCACATTTATATGTAAACATATGTATGTGTATGTGTGGGTACATTAGATACTTCAGGTGTGCTCTGTAGTTTTATTTTCAACCCTACTTAACAAAGAGATGTGAAGCCTTATATGTGTGCTCTGCAACTGCATATTTCTGTTGGAGCATATTGGACTGAGCTTCCCCTGATGTCTTTATTGATATTCTCTATGGGGACACAAATAGCAAAAGTATTAATGGACTCTGATTCTGACTGAGCAGAAGCTATGTTAAATGCAGTCAGGAAAAGAGGAAGGAAATATGAGCCAGAAGGTTCCAAGCAGTAAAGAAAGTTCTGGCTGTTGGTGAACTTGCAGCACGTTTTCATGTGAGATTCCTCTTTTAAGGACCATATCTTTCCCAGGGTGTTAGATCCCCTGTCAGTGACAGCTTCTCAGGGCCGCAGGAGTCCTGAGATGAGCTCTCTCAGTGGTACATGGGCTAGAGGATTTCCATGGATCTTCCAGGGGAAAGCAGTTTAATAAAGTGCTTTCTTATGCTTGTATTTTCTTATATGCCTTTCTTTTTACCATTTTATTCAAATATTGATACTAACACAACAGAGAAGTGAGCTGGCATGGTGTCAGATGGTTAACAAACCAGTAATTAACTGACATAATGGCAAGGAATCATGACTAGTTGTGTCTGGCGTGTAGGAAAGGAGGGAGGTGTAGATGTGAAGCAGGTGGCATCAAGCGAGCAAAATGCTGTCAGCCCTAATGCAGGTGGGAAAAGAGTTGAGGAAGGGGCCTCATGGAGAAGGGAATTTGCAGCATCTCTCAGAAGAGACCCCATTCAGTCATTGGGAGCCGAGTGGTGCCAAGCTTCTTCACAGAGTCAGGGAACGGAGTGATTCACCCTTCTTATGCTGAGAAGTTAACTATAAGTAATGGAGCTACTGCTGAGTCAAAAGATGCATTCATTCGAACTGCGAAGCCATGACCTGTAAAATCTAAGCTGAGCCCAAGAGTTTTCCCTCAAAGCCTTAAAAAGGCTCAGTTTGGCAACCAGAGATTTTTCCTTTAATATAGCAGAATGCAACATAATAGATAAGACCACAGAAGCCATGAAATAGAAAAATGTGATTTGCTGAATGATGCATTTAAAAACCTGCAGTACATCTGTCTTCATCCAGGGACGAGCCTGTGAGTAGGAGAGTGTTTCTGCAAAGGGGGTGAAGGGATTCCTCAGTGCATGATGTCAAGGGTATTAAATTTTTGCTGTATAAGACTTCTACCTTTCTGAAAAGGAAAGAGAGGAGTTATGTAAAATCATGATTCTGTGACATGGAATATCTTCTTTGTCATACAATATACATATATGAAATGGCTTTATATAACTTTATATAATCTGTATAATTTTATATAATTTTTCCTTCAGCTTTTCTGTGTGAAGAAAGCCAATCACATATGAAATATGTGGGGCCAGCTCTTCAATATTCACAAATCGCTCTTGTTCCTCTGCTTTCCATGGCAACTCACTACAATTGAAATATTGATCCAATACAGGTTAGTTCATTGCTGAAAAGTTTAGATGTTTTAGGGGAGGGAAGTTCCACAGTTAGCTCTTCAGATCTAACAAACACTTAGGATCCTGATACACGAGATGTGAGTGGAGGTGACATACCTTCCCACCTCTGAGCATCATCAGAGGCCCCACCTGCTGAACTGCTTGCCAGCAGCATGTTACCTGAGGCACAGGGCAGCATCACTGCCCCTCTTCTGCTCCAGGACCTCATGTGCCAGGTATAGCAGGTCAACCTGCAGACATCTATGGCTGACGTGGGGTGATGGAGCAGGAGCCAGGCAGCAGCAGCTTTCTGCAGATGTGTGGGACGTGGGCACCACGGCTGCGCCGTGCAGCACGGGGCCAAGAGGGTCGATCTCGCACCCGGCGTGTGACGCTGGCTGGGCTGTGTATTAGATTAAGCATCCACATTCTCTAGTCACCAGATTTTCCCTGCAGGGACAGTCAGTCACTGTCAATATTTATAAAGCCCGATGAGACCTTCTCACTGAAGGGCAGAAGAAGCGAAAAGTGTTTCATCATGATGAGTTTCCAGCTCTTCAGTGACATTTGATGAAATCATATTAAGCATAATTATATTTGAGGGGAGCACATCTAAGTTCCAATAAGCCTTTATAGTTATTCATTATCTGATGTCCTCATTTTCATTTTCAAAAGGTTTGTTTGCTTCATTCGGTGAAATTAAGGGAGAATCATTTTCATAACCTCTTCAACTTTCAGGCCCTTTAATGAGCTTTATGGGTGAATATTTGCACGCACTTGATTTTTGGCTTCTAGGGGATCCCATCATATTCGTGAAGTTATAGACAATAGCCTTGCAGATTTAGAGGCTGCATTTCTTTGGTTATTATCAAAGGAAGTTGTTACATAAAGAAAGCAGACTTTGTGTTTTCAGAAATTACTACAGTTAGTGGGATGAAATCCAGGCATTACAGCTACTTCACACCAGAGTTGTATGCAGATTTAAAGCATAAATCCCATTTTGTCCATTTTGAGGGCATACTCAGGATTTAAATGGAAATGGACAGAGCAGCACACTGACTTGTACTACAGATTAATATCTTCTCTCCCAGTCTGGTCTAGCTCATTATTTAAGTCCTCGACGTGGGGACAAAGGGTTCTGGATTTTAACAGGAGTCCATATATTCATTCATTTTTTCTTTCTCTTTCTGTGCCTTTTTCATGACAAATCCAGGTTAGAAAGCTGAAGGCTGCATATTGTATCTGTAACTGTAATTATAATTATAATTAACTATCTAGATTGCCTCCAGTACAGAAGGTGAAGAACTGATGAAGGTGCTAATTGGCTTCTGCATAATGATGTATTTCCCAATAACTTTTCCTGGTAGTCTTATTAAAAATCCTTTTTTGGGGAAATGAAGGACGCTTGAAATAGTACATTGTGAACAATCACCATAAGAAGAAGCTTCTGATAAAAAGTAAGAAGCACCAAAATATTAACAGAACATAGCTGTTGAACACTGTGTATCTGTAACTGATAATTTTCCAAAATTAAATATTGATTTTTAAAACGTTTTCTATCTACTGAACACCACTGATTGACTCCTACAGAGGTACATCAGATGAAACCTGAAGCAGCATAATTTCTGAGGAGGCTTTCCTTTTTTTCTAGAGGGCCATATATCAGGCCTGGAGCAAACACTGGAAGTTCCTTCCCTTTTTGTAACTGCAAAAGGCCTCACATCCTTCTGCCATATCTTGTGTTAAATATTAAACAACACACTGTCAGCCAGCCGGCTACAGTGAAATGAAATTTGTTTGGATTGCAGTCATTCAAACGCAGGCCTGGCCGTTCAGTGCAAAATTGTCTCATGGAGCACTGCATCTCCTCTTCCATTAACATAACAAGTACTCCTCTGTTATCTAGAAGCTTTGTTTTCTTTCTGTATCTTCTTAGATTGCTGCGTAAGTATATTGTAGGAGATCCCATGTACTTTCAGAGGGAGGACACCCAAGGCAAGGGTCTGAGAATCAAGCTCCTGTAACCTTCAGGAGTTCTGGAAATTCAAAACTCACATCTAGGTACTCGTAAATAACCTTTGTTTCTGGTATGAGCTGGACATCTCTGAATTCTGGGCTGATCCCAGTCTCATTCTGAATCCAAACATAGCTTGAACATCTCTCTGATTTCACCTATTGTTAAAGGCTCTGTGTTTTGCTTCCATGTGCTTTCTTTTTGTCAAAAATAATCAGGTACTCCAACTTCCACTTTTTGGAAACAATGACCTGTAATTTAGCTCTGCTAGAGCCTGCATCGACATGAAAGGAGCTTTCAATAGGCTACCTCCATCACCTGTGTTTTCAAATCATAATATTTGCATAGACTTTCCCTTCACAAGGATAAATAAAACAGAGAAAGCAAAGTAATAAAGGGGGGAATCAAGGATAAAAGAAATTCGCAATCAGAGTTAAGGCAACGCATTATGCTACATCTTTGTTTTTCAGATAACCCAAAATAACTTCAAAGTTAGACTTTAAAGGCAGGATCAATATCCATAGTAACTAATTGCACTTACTGCACCTGCTGGAAAGTGCGGTTGCTGTGTCCATGAATACCAAAGTAAAGCAGGATGCTACAAATAAACACAGAGCCTCCCTGAAGGTGTGTCCTTGGGTGCTTCTATGCTACCAGAATGCTTCCACTCTGCTGCTGCTACTGCTCAAACTCTGTTGTGTTTTTAAAAAATACCTTGTGCTTTTTCTCCTGTTATTCTTGACACCGAAGGCATTCTCCAGAGAATTAAAGAAATTTTGCTGTCCTCCCTCAGCCCATGAAGAGTACAGCAATCTTGGCCAGCAGATGGACAGCTGGCACATAGAAATTGATCATTAGGTGATGCCTTTTTTCCCTTTGTGCTCTGTAATGCAGCTCTCCCTGCCTCTCCTCTCTTTGATGTAGATTATATGCTACTCAGGGCAGGCGTTACCTTTATATTATTTAGGTACACAGTGCATAGAATCAAGGGCTTCTACTCCTGGCCTGGGACTACAAGCTGCCTCCAAACAGACGCTAACACATCAATAGGGATTTATCATTACTATTAACACCACCCCTCTGTTAGCACCGAGCTGAGCAGTTTGTTCCTTTGCAGACTGAACGCAACTGCCCAAGTCCAAACAGCACTTCTATTAACCATTCAGCAGTTCCAAATTTAAAATTTTTACAAAAGCAGATGCAATATTCTGTAGCTGAAACTTCTCTTTGTGGATATTGCACAAGCAGAGCATACCTTCTTGGTATTTATCAAATGTTGTAACTCATTTGTATTTCTTTATGAGACAACAAGCAACTCAGTGTAAATGGCTCGTAATATTAGAAACTGTTTCCTATGTGGTATAATTCTATTAGATTACACAGATAACATGTTTCTGTTTCTATTTGTCAGTTCTAAAAGCAGAACTTGTGGAATCAGAAAGAGAACCAGGTCTGAAGTGTACAGAGGAGATCAATAAACAGAAGCAAAGATATCTTGTCTTAAACATTTACGTTCTCGGTCACATAAGTCTTTCCAGTAATTTCCTATGGATATATGATATTATTTAAAGCACAATGCTTTGATGATAGGTGTTCAGATGGTACCCTTAGGGAACAGATCTTGCTCTTTTTAAAATCTGTGTTTCTCCAAAACAGATTAATTGACAAATGTTAACAAATACTCACCAAAATAATTTGCTTGCTCCAGTATAATTCTTGAGCATTTTTTTAGGGATTGCCAGTCATTCCTTTCTAATAAAAGAAGCAGCATTCGTTGGGCAGATAACAAAATTAATACTTGGACTTATTTTCTGTACAGACAGACCCAGCACATCCCTCTGCGTATGAACTGCACTTTTTCTTTCTCTTACCCTTATCTGACAATAACCACCGCCTGGGAAAATACGGCCTGTTGCAGCTCTGAGTCATGGAGTCACAGATACGGCTTGCGCAAATGTAAATGGGGCCGGTGATGGAGACCAGTGATAAATCTGTGTCAGGGGGGTGAATTTGGGTCCGTTTCCACCCTTCTGTGCAGGCCTGGGGTGCAGACCCAGCTAATGCTGCCTGGTCTCTGCCGCTCTCCCTCTCTCCGAAGTCCCCATTGCTCTGAGCAATGTCCATTGCCGCTCAGGTTTCTGTCTGAACCATGAGATTTGCTCCAGGGAAGGCGGGGGGGACAGGGGGGAAGGCAGGCGGGGGGGACGGGTGCAGGGGGAGGGCATGGGGGCTGCTGTGTTTGCTCTGCACGCTCAGCATCTGCCCGCTCCCCTCCTTCCAAAGCAAACACCGAGAAACCCCTGCGAGCACCTGGCACGGGCGGGCTGTGGGGAAGGTGAAGGAGGCAGCACGGGGCCGGCAGCAGGATCTGTGCCCGCTGCCCCCCTCCTGGCTGAAAGGTACCCCAAGGTCACACGCTGTGCTCCATGGCCTGGGAATGACACTCAGGAGCATGTCGCCAGTGGTTAACATCTCCTTCTCCTTCCCAGTTACAGCAGATTCACCCACAGTGTGTTTATTGTTGTTGCTGGCAGCCGTTCTATTTCCCCATGCATTATATTTCCTCCTGTGTTCAGGAAAGGGAAAGTTCAGTGGCTGGAGCAGCATTCAAAGGGCTGGTAAGGTCGGTGTTATTCCAGGATGGGGCTGCAGTGCAGCAGCTGACATTTGGCGTATTTACATCAGATCTGCCTCATGCAGTTATAATCAGCGATGCTACCAAGGCTATAAGCTGGAATGATTCAAGCCCCATGGCCTCTACCATTGCAACATAAATTCCACTAAAAATAGCAATAATAAGAGAAACCGGCGACATTTAAGCAGAAGTCTGGGCTGAGTATGAGCAAGGTTGGAAGAGAACAAACAAAAGATTATCTGTCCTTTGAAACACCCACCTTCTTGCCAATTCAAATATTGACTGGCTACAGAATAGGAAAATCACTGCTTGCAGTGGGATGGAAATGGCGGAGTTTGCTTCAGAGATAACCCGTAAAGCAAAAACGGTGTTTGGAGGCTTCCAACAAAGGCTGGAACTCCAAAGCAGAAAAAAAGCACTGTGTGCATTGAGTGGGCTATCTCAGGGATGCTGTTTCGGTGTGAAATCTGGGTGGAGACACAGATTTCACCCCAGGCTGCTAGGTGATATTTAGAAGTGCTCAGTGGTAACAACAGCCTTAAAGAATGGTGGTGAGAACATCCTCCCCCACGCTGTTTTCATGGGCATGATGTGAAATGGATGGGGGAGACTGATCTGCCTGGAAAGAAAATCTGTGTGTGCAGGGTATCGCTCAGCTGGATCCGTTCCCTAACCCAGCTCCCAGGAAAGCCACGCAAGCAGAAGTGCCATGACAAGTGGTGTGGGGTAGCATAGGGCATGGATGGGCTGGATGGTCCATGGGGAGAAAGGGAAAGGGAGGAAAAGACAAGGAAGGCAAGGGCAAGACCATAAGTGCCATGATATCAATGCTCACCACTTAAGTCTTAGCATAGCTGGTTGCTAGAATGTGTGCACAGAAATAACTTGTGTGGCTTCATCCATTAAGAAGGAAGATGCCTGGGCTCTCTCCCTCATCAGTGCTGAGAGATGGGTTGGGAATGCCAGTTTCTCTTCTCCCACCACAGAGGAGGTCTTGATACGACTCAGACTGCATGCCTGTCTGTCTCCAGCAGCTCCAGTTAGGTAGGATGAATATCACCAGTTACAATCACCTTCAGCAGTTTCCTGGACCTTTCCTCCAAGAGGATTTCGCATCAGTTACTACATATCTACATTAGCAAGCAAAGCAGCACAGTAAGAGCATACCTGCAGGGTGGCACAGCTGGCAGCGGGGACTCCTGTCCACACCATCTGTGTTTCGGGGTTTTTACTTTGGATTAGCTCTAGTTTGCTCCTGTCAACCCAGCAGTCATCAGCAATGGAAGTGCTTGGGGCACATTCCTGGTGAGCACCCTGCAGTTTCCCAGGGATCCATGTGCCCACTCTGGAGTGCAAATCCAAGTGCAGCAAGTGGGGACAAGCAAGAGATTCACTTCCAAATGCACTCCTGGTCCACAGACACCTGGAGTAGCTATACTCCTACCCACCTCACATTGCTCTTGTTGCTCAGCTATTTCCAGAAAGCAGAAAGGGAGAGCTCCTGCAACTTCTTTATTTTAAGAAAGATATTGCTCAAAGAAAATCAAGTATCAAAGGATTTATTTCTTCTTTCTTGCTCTGTTCCTAATGCTGAAATGGTAACAAACACTTCCCACTGAACTCCCAAAGTGATTACCCATCTTCCACCACCAGTTGCACATGGGATCTGCTTTGTGACATGACTCCCAAGAGCTCCCCTGCCTTCCAACACACTCTGAAGTCAACACTGTTCTGACTAGGTTAAGGTTCGTGTTGACCATTATTTTAATTTTAGTGTGATGGGTGATGGGGTTTTTTTGCCTTTTTTATATCCTTTTTTTTTTTTTTGACCAGTGATTTTTTTGCATTTTAAGACTGAAAAACTTCAAAATCAGTGTTTCTGTCTGGGGTGTTTCATATGTTCATTTTCTAATGCTGGAAAGGCCTGTACAGATCAGTTCTGAGAACAAAGAATCAGAATCCAGTCCCTTTATTATTAACTCTTATATATTTATATATATTATATATATATATATATATATATAAACTCTTTATAATTAACTCTTTTATCCTCTGCTGAACAAACAACATATTAAGCTTTGCCACAGTCCTCAAAGATATTATTTTTTCAATGGAAGAGGGCAAATGAAGCCAAGGAAAGTTGTAATTTGTTTTAGGTCATTCAGCCAAAGCAAAACAAAATAAAAAACAGAGCAGAATGTGCCCAGTTCCAGATTATGGTCTCCTGCCAGCAGCCCATGCTCCTGCCTAGCGGCACACACAGCTGCACAGGCAGGGGTTGTGCCCCTTTGCACTTGCACATGAGCGAGGGTCGCAGAGACCTCAAGCTTCTTCGGCTCCCCTATGGGTTTGGGTGGCTCTGGCTTAGGGACTGGCATTTCGTCACCTCCTCTGTCCCTGCGTTGGGCAGTAATGTGCAGCCAGCACTGGAGGAAACTCTCTTTCACCTCCTGGGGACCAAGAGAGGAACTGGAGAGAGGCAGGGGAACAGCACCACGGCACAGCCAGCAGACCCAGCTGCTGTTTCTGGCTCTGGCCCTGAGCTGCTGTATGGCTTGAAGACTTCTGTGCCTCAATTTACCCATTCATATGGCTGTGGTTAAGAAATTTGTGATGTTTCCATACATTCTATGTATTTTTTGTCTAAAAGAAAGGTTAAAATAACAATTGATTGAGAAGCGTCCTAAAAATCTATGCTTTCTTTGTGTAGGTAAAGGTAGGGCATCACACTAAATGATCTTTGTGGTCCCTTCTTGCTTTAAAAGTAATAACAAATGGGGTTTTCTATGTAAAGTTTACGTATTTTGTTATTCTTTCCTTTCTAAACTTTATTCATCTGCTTCTGAAGTCCTCACAAATGCACTATTCCTACGCAAAGAACCTTGTTCCTAACCACAGCTGCGTAACATTTGCTAGCTCATTCTCTGGTTACCAAAGCCGATGCCCGCTAGCCGTGCAGGACCACATCCCCAGGCGCTGTCAGGCGTCCGTCCGTGCTGGATCAGCTGGGAAGGGGAGCGCATCCCTGTGCCTGCCCGTGCCGCCTGCTGGCGCCCGGCCCCGCAGGAACCAGGTCCCGTGGCGCCATCTAGTGGCTTCGGGTACCGAGCGACAGGGGTCTGCCGTGCTCCGAGCGACCCAGCCCGAAGAGTAAAAATAAAGGCAAGGCATTTGCACTTACTGGTAACTCTCAGGGAATATAGCAAATGCAAAAAACAAACTTCACGCTAATACAGTGAGAATTTTTTAACCATAAGTTTTTCTCTTTTTTCCCAATTTTTATTTCGTGCTGTCACCATTAAAAACACCAGAAGCGGAAACCATAAGAAAGAAAATAAGAAGTCCAACCTCGCTTCAAGGATCTAGATCACGGAGGTCAGACCATAAGCGTTATCGTACATCCTTCACTCTGCAGTTGCTTAAGAACAACTTTACTTCTCTCCAGGGAGAGGCAGAGCTATGAAAGGGATGCGCTGGAGCAAGTATCTCATCGCTTCTGCTGAGTGAAGAATGGAAAGGGACGTTTCTAGGAAGAAACGGTAAAGAAAAATATTGTTTTCCATAAATACATTTCTACTATTTTTCAGTGGCAACCATAATGTTGAAAACCACAATCCAAACCCAGGATGACTTGGTTGTGATCGAAGAACTTGGGCTTTTTTCCTAATTATTCCCAGAAGTAAATACGTCTGAGCCTTTCACTCTTATTTCTGCAAGCTTCACCGGCTGAGCTATAAACCTTCAACTGCATTCAGACAGGCAGAGCATGACCTGCCAGAGGCACATGTCATAGCATGGCATCACAGGTCCTGGCATCAGTGGGACCACTGGAGCAGTCTGGACCAGCCCTATGCCAGAGAGATGAGTTTTTGTGTGATATAGGAAGAAGCACCCCATGCACCCCTTTGATGTTTAACCCCCACCGTGAGGTTGTCTGAAAATCTGACCATTACACAAGATGTTCTAGCTGGCTAAGCTCTTTCCCATGGGCTCCTCAAGGCATTTTAGAAATTCCCAGCTCTGCTCCTTCAAAGTCTGCTGCTGTGTAGGGAACATGACACTAATCAGTGCTACCTTGTGTCAGCACAGTTTGCCCTGTAACACCACACAAAAAGCAAGTGCCTAGCACAAATCCAGGGCATTTTCCCATTCCAAATGTGCTGTCACAGTGTAAAAAATTCTGTATTTCACTGATGTCAGTGCTGGCTTCACACCTTTGTCATGTCAGTGCTGCCAAAGAGAAGCAGTGAAGATGTAGATTTGTTATGGGCACAAGCCCTGAGAAGGAGGTTTAGAAATCTACTCATGAAATATAGAGCATTATTTCTATACTTTGTATGAAATATAGGGTATTATCATTACATATTTTTTCCCAGTGAATGACTTCCCGTATTACTGTTGCAATAGATGCTGAGGCAGATGTGGGGAGTGCCCACAGCTGGGAATCACCAGGAAGCTTCTGCACCCAGAATTACAGAGAAGAGGGCAATTAAAGGCCTTGACTCCACAGGCGTTACTGAGTCAATGCTTCCTTTGGCTGGAGTGAGGGTATTGTCTTTGAAATGCACTGAGGCATCTCCCAGGACTTTAGCAGTGCAACTAAAATAGCAGGAGCTGCATTATTCAGGGATAGGGTCACATTTAAGGTCTTTGCTTTTCCTTTGAAGAAAATAAGTTTTGCAGTTGGTGTCAGTCACTGCAGGTTTGGGAGTTTACTTGAGCTATGCAAGCAGTGCCTTGTCCTTTCACCACAGAGATCCATCTGAATCATGTCAGAGGATGTAAAGCATCCAGGAAGCATTGAGACAGTCACTCGGCTGTGAAGTTCCAGGTTATATTTAGTGGATGCCTGCATACTTCCACAAATACAAATTACTCACCCATCAGGACAGCGTAGCATATATAGAAAATAGAGCTTCACCCTTTAGGAAACAGTTCATGCCCCTCAGGACAATTAGATATGAAAAACTTGGCAGGGAGGGGGCAGATGCAGTAGCTGTGATTTGCATCTTGACGATGACCACATGTAGATGAGTTTCCAAGAACCAGGCATCAGACTGGAAGTGTAGCCAATGAACACAAGCACACTGTCAGCCTGTCGGGGTCCCTGGTACCCCAAAGAGCCTACCTGCCTCACCTAGCCGTTTGCCTCCGCCAAAGGCCTTTGGCTCCAGAACAGAAAGAAAAGCTGAAGTCAGAAAAATTGTTCCTAGCACACTGTTGTTAGGTAAGGACTCAGGGTACTTATTAATATTTATGACTCCATTTATTTTACAAGCTAAATACATGACCTGCTAAACCACCTGGCCGGAATTCTTTGCCAATGATAGGCCTTCACTCAGAATAGCCTTTGAGTCATGCCAAAACATAAGTACACAATGACTTCGAGAGCCTTTCTAGGAATTTAAGCACTTAAACTAGTTGCCATAATCTATTTATTCTGACCGTCCTGAACACTGCCCTATGCCTAGCAAAGGCAACAGAGCACATGCATGCTAACAGACTCTCAGCTGAAAGAATAATAAATCTGACATTGCTGAAATATTTTGATAGATCAACAGTACATTATGACACCTCAGCTTTTATTGCCATGGGCAGAGAAGTTAAACCCTGCATGTCCAGAAGCAGGGGGACTCACAGAGTTCACATGAAGATGAGTGTGATGGCAAGGTGTGGAAGCAACTCATCCGCCAGGCAAGTAGCATCCTCCTCTAATCAAAGACCCCAGATCCAGAGGCACATACTCCTGTAGAGTATTTACACATGTAGGCTTCCTCTCTCAGAACATCATGATGAAAAACCTGCATGAACACCTGCCACATTTAGCATCAAACCTTAAGCAAGATCATTTCATCTCTCTGCTCCTCTGTTTCTTCTCCATGGACCAGAGACAGGAGTTCCTGCACCCACAAGGACAGGGTGCTGATAAATCATTAGGAAGTACCCCCAATATAATGATGACCACAAGTCTACAAGAGTGTAGAACATACACTTAGCATGTAGATACAGAAATTGCTGAGATCATGAGCACTAGAAGCCAGGCTGGGATGTCAGCCTCTGGGGAGCCTGGCTCAGCAGGTCCACGGTTGGGCAGGGCTGTAGGGAGCCGGAGATTGGCATCATATGCCATCACTGGGGCAACTGCTGGTGGCCCTGGGCTTCTCCTGGGCAGGGTGGGGGTAAGCCCCGAGCGGGCTGGTCAGGGGCATTATGGCCTGTTAGTGCCTCAGGGCCCAGGCAGACTGAGGCTGTGGCCAGCTTCTCTGTTTTGCTCTTCTATTGGCATTTTGGCTTCTCTTTATCTTGTACAAGTAGGAGGTAGTAAGGAACAGATTCAGTTTAAAAGGCTCTGGGACTTCAAGAGAACTTCCACTCAAGTGGGCAATATTTTGTGTATGTGGCTTTCCAGCTGCACTACAAGTTTAACTTTCCTTCACTCACTGGGACTAAAAATTAAATTAAAATAGGCAGTAAGTCCAGAGAGGTTATCTCTTCGTTAATCTTGCAGGAAGGATTGGGGTGTATTCTCCAGATTGCAAGGACCCAGAGACCTCTGTAGAGCTAACAGACTGCAAGGCTACTGTCGCAGCACTCTCCAAGCTAGCCAGCTGCAACAAGGTCTTTCACCATCTCAACCGTCATACTCTTCATACAATCCATCTGCTACCTTCTCCTCACCTCATCCAGTGCACACTCTCCCTCGTCTTGCTTCCTCCTCGGCTGCTCTCTCTTCACTGGCTCTCAACCACTTAACTTAACCAGCCACAGCTGCACCTTGTCTACATCGGCCAACCCGCTGCCCCTAAAGCCAACCCACAGCTGTGTATTACCAATGCTAATTAACCCAGCTTCATTCCTCTACAGGCTACATCTTGCTGTGCTCCAGAGATCTATATGGGACTGCAGAAGTAAGAGCTATCTGAGGCCCAGGAGCTCATTGCCCAGCCAGACTGGGCAGTTACAACCCATCAGACAGTTTGTGCATTTGCCTAGCTCTCTCTCAGACATTGCAATCTGCTTTGCTTTCCTTTCCTTTTCTTTAAATCCTGTTGTTTCAAACCCTTTTTGCTGTGAAGCTGTCTCCCAGCTTAGCGTATTTCTGCCCGGTTTCAACAAATGTTTCAGAGAGTGAGCCAGGCAGGCTCTGAATTTAAACGTGCCTTTTCCTCTGAGCATCTACCAGTCTCTCTCGGCCCCTTCTCGCCAAATAACAAGCGTTCAAGTGTGGTTGCTCTTCTGACTGATCTCTTTTCTGCACCTGTTCCAGCTTGGTTCAAAGGCAGCTCTTGTCTGTGAACAAGTGATGCTCATGGACTCATGAATACAGAATCTTCTACTGTAAATCACGTAATCTTGAAGATATAATAATACAACCATAAACACTTCTATATAAACACTTGTCTGACATACATGCCTTCTAGTCTAGTTTCATAAAATGTGCTTGATGATTTGAGATTTTGCAAGTCTATCGCATTTCTCTTTCCCCACTCTGGAGAGGTGAGAAGTGTTTTATTCATTCTTTGCTTGTCAAATTCTTGCTGTGTTCGATGACCCCACTCTTCCAGCTTTCCAGGCAGCTGCAAGCACCTTGAATGAGAGCTATCCAGATCGTTGCTGAATGTTAAATTAACTACTGAAGACTGACAAATTCATGCTTTTCCCAATATCCAGAGGAGGTTTTAAACCTCATCCAAGAGGTTTATGCAGTGATCACCATAAATACTTACAAATACTAACATCCTAAACTACTGTGTTGGTCAGGCATTGACTGATTGATTGGTCAGGTCAAGTGCCCATGAGCTGGAACACAGCTGGCAGGGTGAAGTGACACAGCTGGAACAGGACAAGCAGGCAATGCACACACTTTCCTTGTAATGAAATTTGTGTTGCATGAGGCTTCTGCATTCACGGCTCCTATTTCACTAGGTTTCTGCCTTTTTGAAATACACCGCAGCTGCTTCACAGATCTACTCAATCACCCAGTGACACATATTTGTGCACTTGCCACGAAGATTTTTGCTTTCTTGCTTCGCCAGCACGGGCAGGAAGTGATAAGGTCTGCTTTAGTTACAGAGATGCATGCTGTGGCAGGCAGGCAGCTAGAAACTCTTCGATAAAGTATGGTTACTTAAGGTCCTTATCTAAGATGCTCCGAAGAGCTGCCATAATAAAAATAATAAACACCAGCCATAATAATTATTAACAGAATTCAAGGAGTCTGACCCTAATCCCCTTCTGGGTTTATAATTTAATGGTTTTGCTGACTTTGACAGAGGTGCTTCCCTCTGAAACTGCTGAAAGTTAAATCAGAATCAGGGCCCAAATCTTTTGACCTCATTTATAATGGAGCTGCTCTGAAAGGTTGCATAGCTCCTCGGTGATGCTTTTCAGACTAAAAAGCAGGTCAGATTTGTAGATCAAAAGAGCTTTTACCAAAGTCAACAACTTCAAATCCTTCCGTCTGAAGTGGCAGGCTGGAGACTTTTACCGGAGCAAACCTCCTAATGTTTATTTGTGACACCTTTTCCCCAACAATAGAAATACTGAGAACAGTGAACATCCACCCTAAACCCTATTTTAAAATCACCTGGAGACTGAGTTACTTCCTTAGTTGCTGAGTTTATAGCATTGCTAATTTTGGTGCTTCTGTCTCCCTATTCTCTTTTAATGGAAAACAAGGCTAACAGGAAATCTCCATGCTTCTCCAAGGAAGAATTCAACCTTTGCCCCATCATGGGGTGAGCCTCCATGTCCCATGGGGCACGTCACATGTCTCAGGTTCTGCCTGAGGGTTCAGGGATGTGCTGGGCCACTGATGGGAACTGAGATGGGGAGCTCTGCCCAAAACATGGCCACAGAAAAAAATTAATAACCACAGAGTGCTTGATCTAAGTAGAAGATGCATCCTAATACTTTTCTATTTTTGACCAAGAAGAACTTGGGTTTATTTCATGGAGAAGTTTCCCTGTCTCCAGAGTCTGTGATCATATCCTGATTGCAGGTCACTGCTGATAGCAAAGACAAATAGCCAGCCTTTTCATGAGAAAAAGAAAAGACAAGCAACAACCACCAGGAATTTAGCTAGTTTGTGTGTAGAAAAAACCTTTTCCATGAGATGGCAGTTTAGGCATGAAACAACTCTTCTAAAACCAGGATCAAAGGGATTAATGGCAAAACATGTTTCATTTGTCCCTTGTTTCCAAACCTGGTTTTGCTAAAGGCGTTGTCAGCTTTGCCATGGATTTCAAGATCAGCATTCAGCCCTTTGCTTCTTACGTAGCATTTGGAGGTGGCTTTTCTATAATGTAAAAACACGTATACCTGCCAGTCTTTAATCTTTTTGAACACAAAGTGTGTTTGTTTCATCAGCATAGCAAATTGCTATAAAAGCCATTTGGTAGCATAACTTTTCTTGCAGAGCAGATACAAAAAAAGTGCTCTTGGCTGTCTAATGTTAGCCCAAGCATGCACTTTTTATTTACAGATCCAGGCAGTAAATCAAACTTCTTAGTACAGCAAATCATGTCCTGCTCTTAAACTCTAAGGAAAGTTCATGAACCTTCATTTGCTCTTTTTTTACCCTTTCCAGTAACTACAAAACTGTCTTAACGTAAGACTATTTAAACTGTTTGAGAAACATCTTTTACCAAGAACACCAAGTATTTCCTGGTCTGAAGTGGATCATACCAAAGTTTGGTGTTCTCCCAGGAGATATGAAAAAACTTGGAATCAGCCCTGGAGAAAGCCAGTCCTCTTTCATCAGCAGAGTGACCTGACCTGTTGCCGTCTCTGTGCGAGAAGCTGGAGTTACAGTGACAGCGTGGGGGGACCACAAAGAGCTTGATATTTCAGGTCCTTCCCTTCTGTCTCATGTGAACATGTTCATGTCAGGGGGTCATTCAAAGATGAAATGGCTAAAACCCACCGTTTTGCAGTTCAGCTAAAAATCCTCCTAGAAATTCAGACTTGCTTTGAAAACATTTTATGAAAATGCCGCTATGATCTATTAAAAAATTCTGTTTTCTTCAAACTTCTTTTAAGTGTCATTAGAAGTTCTCATCCAGGCATCAGCCAGTTCTATCATCCAGGAGGCATGGCAGCCCTCTGCTTGTGGCTGGCAAGTGTATTTGGAAAACCATCCATTAAGCATCAGTGAAATCTAGGCAGTCGACGTTCTCCTGAGGCTTTGTATAGTTGTGTGCGGGGAAAAATAGCCTAAACCCGAGTGTATTATCAAGCTGGTGGGCAGAAGGCTTTATATATACACTGAATTCCCCACACCCCCGAAGTCCTTTAGCAGCCACAACTTCTATTACTTGCCTCAGGAAAAGTGCAAACTGGGGAAACTGTAGAATGTGAGCATCTTATACCCACACCCAGGGACCCAGCCTCCAACTCTGGCACTGCTTCCCAAATCTTTTCGTCACATGTGACAGAAGACAGCGAACGGGTGGCTTTCCCCCCCAGGGCACTGATCAGAGAGCACAATGACAGTCTGCATCAATCTGCAGGTCAAGTAACTCTCTTCCAGCAGCGCATCAAGTATGTTGGCAATTTTACATGCTGATTTTGTGGTGTCTTCTCTCTCTCAGTTCCCCTGTTCACACAGGACTTTGTAGAAGCAGATAATGTAGTGAGTCAATGTTGTTAGACAACATCGTTACACTGATTTCTCATCAGTAGATGCTTAACACAGCAGCTCATTTTTCACTGTCAGATGTCTACTCTTTTCTTCTTGCTTTGCTTTCCTTTCCCTTCCCTTCCATCTTGCCCATTTCTTTCCACTTCCTCTGGATATTGGTACATCCTGAAAATACACAGACATGGAGTTTTATGTACAAGTTCTGTGTCAGGAGGATTCTGGCTGTGCCCAGACTCTGAGAGCTTCATCAGCTTGACAAAGTCTGAACCAGCCTCAAAAGAACTAGATTTTATCTACTGAGAGACTGACTTTTTAACTCAAAGGGAAAAAAAAGAAGGGAAAAAAAAAGCTCAGATTCACATGCAATACTGAGTGCACAAGCCGGCAAACATTTGTCCAAGCATTTCCTAGAACTCTGTAATGAGTACCACGTGCAGACAACCAGCTATTGGCACGCACAAACAGCGCATTCATGGACTTCCTTGTCCGTGAAGGTTTGCACTTAGACCTCAGGCTGCTATCCTAAAAATATTGGAGTCATATATGAGAGATCTGTTGTCTTCACACAGCTATTACTTGCTATGAGTGATGGAGCAAATTCCCAGTATTTCTGTCACCATCTGTGCTTATGTACTTCCACAAAGATAATGGAAACTTATCCTAAGCAACCTGATCTCTCTTGCTTTACATGTAATCCAGGCTATTGTTTTGGATGGCTTGACCAATATTTTTTCTATATGTATGTGGTGCATAAGGTAAGGAAGAAAGGGAAAGGTAGCCTAACTAAATACTTTAAGTTGCTTTCAGAATAAAATACGTCCTGGTAGAACAGATGACTACAGCCTGTGGAAGTGCTTAATAATAATAATAACAAAAACAACAACTAAATAAAAATGTTTTGTTTGTGAAAGCCAGGGAAAATATTAAGAGCCATCATTCTGGCTTCACAAAACACTCACATTGCATGCAACAGCCACACATGCTCTATTTGATGCACCCTGTGGTCTAAGAATTAGGGTCACAAGGTATGTTTGGAACCTGGAAGCAGAGGGGGCTGCAGGGACTCCTCTCAGCTGGAGTCTCAGCCTTTGCCTGTGCTGAGCCCACCACCGTGCATGCTATTAGCATTCATTATATGAGAGTGTTTTTGTGATGTGGGTGCATCTCCACCTGGAACGAGTTGAAAAAGCATAAAGGCCATCAAAGTGCTATCAGATGTTATTAACATTGAGCCCGCTAAAATCTGGACTACATCTGAACTACTGGCACACAGATGACAAGTCCTAAAGCCCATTAAGAATTTCCTGAGTCCTCAGACATATTGCTTGTGCAAAAGATGCTTCTGAATGGGTTGTCATTCTTTAAACGACAAAGCAGAGGATAAGAGGAACAGTTCTGACGGTTTCATTAATGGCTTTTCAGTCTAGTCCCTGTATCTTCTTTCTGCCACTGTTTTATCTCTCAGGAGGCTTCCTTGCTTCTGCCCTCCCCGTGGCTCCTGATGGTGACACCTGTGCTGGAGCCCAACAACCATGACCACTGTGCTGGTTTGAGAAAGGGCTCTCCAACCGTGGGCTGGCTGCACAAACCTTCCCCAGGCCACAGGCACCAGCCCTCACCATCTTTTTGGTCTTTCAGGCATCTCTTCACCATATTTAAGTCTATACAGTAAATGGCTCCTTCCACTGCCATTGCTATAATTTTCTCCCTCTAACCCTTCTGCCCAAAGATGATTTTCTGTCCCCTCCACTCATTCCTCCATCCCTCCCTCTGAAATTCCCAAACCAGGAATACCCTCCTCTCTGCTCCCAAGTGCTCGTGACAGCTGCCATCTTGGCCCAATCAGGAGTGATTGATCCAGCATCCTTCAGCACCAAACGCATTTGATCTGTAAAGCTCTCCAGCTGGGTCTGTAATAACTCATATCCTTTGTGGGTTACACATCAAGCAACTCTTTCCCCATCAGTCACGTCTTTCCTGATAGAAAAGCTCCTCCATGAAACCCTTCACAGCTAATCCACCACCTCATGCAGCATGTGATGGAAAAAACTTATGAAAAGCAGTATTTTGTGCTGCTTTGATGCAAACAAGCGGATTTCCATCTTAATTTTGTTGAATAAAATCTTCTGGGGGCAGAGGTGGTGAATTCTTCTAGGATTTAGACCATGACAAGAGCAGTCAACTCATAAATATTTATGCCTGAGGCTCACTAAATGAGCTGCTACTCACTACCTTGTTTCATTTTCATTAACTCTGTTGCTGTATTTATTGAGCTACAGTAAATAAATATACTTAAATAAATTTACTGATCCTGCTGCACAGACAAAAGCGCTGCTGTCGCTGTCAGCGCAAGGCTGCGGCACACTGCCCTGTCCTCTGGGAAACTGGCTTCCAGCTTCGGGAATAAGAAAATTAGGGCCAGATATTCCTGTTTGTGTGGGATGAATGTTTCAGTGCAACTGAGCAGAAGACATAAATGCCTTCTTATCCCTGACACTTGGGTGTGTGTCCAGCTATCCACCCTCCTTTAGGTTCACAAGACAAATGACCACGTTATATTTGCTTCAGGCTGGGTGTGTAGTGTTGCTAAATCGCATTTTTTTGGTGATACGTTTTGCAGAATCAGAATGTGCTCATTTGTCTACCTTGCACGCAAATCTGAAATTAAATATCTCTTCAGAAATTAGATTTACGGAATATTTTGTTAGCTGTATCACAACCTGTTGTGACATACTACAGGCACTGGAATCAGGTCAGCACAAGGCGGTGCAGACGGTGGGTTGCAAAGGGAGAACACAAGGACAGGAAAGTTTGTAGAGAGCCTTCCTCCTCATCTGCCAGTTTGGGAGTCAGTGATTATTGAGCCAGAAGTGTTATCTTTGTATTTAATTGCTTTTCAAATTTATCTTTCATGATTTTGTCCCATCTCCCATGGGATCTAGTGTGAACTTTCAACCACAACATCCTCGCATGCCAGGGAGTACTCACAGCTGCATTATATGTTGCGTGAAGTACCATTTTCTCTTCTTTCTGTTTCTTTTCTTAAACCTGCCACATGCAAGTTTCATTTGGCAGCCTTAGCTCTCAAAATGAAAGACATTTAACAATCATTCCATCATTCCCTATTTCCCCTCCTTGTGCCCTTCTAGTGTTGCACATCTCTCCTTCAGTCTCTTGCCTCTTTCCAGACTGGAGAGCTACTCTGTGTCTCATACGGAAGTTGCTCCCTATCTTTATTTATCCTTTACGCTGGCCTATAAACTTTTTCCAGTTTTGCATATTCTTTGGCATGTGAAGGACAAGAGCTGTGCATTGTATTCAAGAGGCAGGTGCATTGTCATTTTACAGAGGGTCATGGTGATGTGATTTGTTCTCTCTCCTTCTATAAAACACATTTTCACCCCCCACAGCTGACAGGTTCTGTATGAAGGAAAGCTGTTTACTGCCATCCCTTGGCCAGAACTAGAATGATTTGGTGCAGAATGCTTATTTCAAGTCCAGCCAAAATTCCCTAAGTCCATAAAGTAAATGTGAAGGTATCAAGGTACCATGTCAATGCAAAATCGATAGGGGATGAATTCAGGATTAATCTCTCTCCATAAATGAGTTCTCACTGATATAAGAGTAACAAGTCAAAGGATATAAGGACTATTTCTGACTGATGCTGGCAGCGTCAGGCATATCACAAGGGAAAACCCTGAGGAGCAGGAAGTTCTCTGATCCAAAGCCCTTTAAATCATCCGAGTCCTTTCATTGATTTTTAAAACTCTGGCATGGATCCAAAGCTCTACACTGATTTTAATCCAAAGGCATGAAATATAGTAATATGAGAGTAGTCTGTACAGAGGGACTTTGTACGTGAAGCCAAAGTTGTGGTAAACATGAAAAAATTAACCGGAGATCCTTCCAGCTGCTGTATTCTTTATTGTTATGCTCATTAAACACTTTTCTATATACCATCATTTATTATATATTTTGCATATCATCAGTGCTTAATCATAACTAATTGTTAATAAGGACTGCACACACATTACCATGTACATGGAGTGTAACAGAGGTAAGATGCTATATAAAATCTCAGCTTCAAATGGCAAATTTGCTATGGAGAATAATGACAAGCTATCATAACCAAGCATGCGTTAATATCTAGAGATGTCATCCACATCCAGTGGGCATGCATATCATTTGCAAGTTAAGAAGCGGTTAATTAAACTCAGTGGTTTCTTTTATAGACGGGGGTTTTTTGACAGAAAAAAATTATCACTGCTAGCTTGAATTAGATTATGAATAATATAAGCAAAATCTTGAAGAAACAGCGTTATTCACATATTAATGTGCTCCAAAAATACAGGATCCTCACCACACCCCAGTGAAACAGGTCGGCCTTTCTTTCTGTGAGTGCATCAAGGAACTCCAAGAAGTCAAGCAGTCTGTGCAGAGCAAAACATGAGTTAGGAGTGGGATTGGTGTCCCAGCTTCAGGGTCACTGTGTGCCTTCACCCAGGTGGCCATCTCCAGAGCAGAACTTGTCATAAGCACTTCTCTAGCTGGGCATGATGAGATGCATACCGACTCTGGGCTGAGTACAGATATGATAAATCATGATGGGAAAGCAGTGGCTTCAGCCCTGAACAGATGAACAAATATCTGACCGATTTCTGGACAGGGGACAGAGAAAGAGGGGACAATTTGGTGTTCCTTCCTTTAATTTTCAAATTCCTTTGGCTTGCACAAAGGTGCTGTTTTTGCAATACGTGCAGTCATGATGGAAGGGCAGCTGGGTTCATGCTCCTCCTCCTCAGCTCTCTCAGATGATGTATCATATTGCAGTAGCATGCTGTCCCTGTTCAGTACCAACAGCCACAGCCAAGCTGTCCCTGGCTGCAGACAAGGTAGAACAAGGCAGTGATCTGGACCTTGCTTGGACAAATGCTGAAAAAATAAAAAATAAAAAATCCTAAACTGGCTTGCTGTGGGAGAGAAGACAGAAAGGCTGCTGAAAGTCAGAGCTTTGCAAAAGGTGCTAGGGAGCACTGGCAGGGAGAGCCTTCTGCTTTTTCATCATGTGTCATCTTCTTTTATTTAGGAGATGGGACCTTGTTGGGAAGTACTCCCTGGAGATGCCTTCACCAAGTGTCTCCTGAGGTGTTCAGCCATTTTACAGTGGATTCTCAGAGGAAATCAGAATAAAATATGCCTCCTGCCAGCCCAAGTCAGAAATGCACAGGAGCAGTTTAATCTCATTGCAGTGGCCAGTGCTTACAAGCGAAGGAGAAATGATTGCTCTTATTTTGGATATATCTTCTTTGATGGCATCTTTTTCTCCCCACAAAATGAAATGACCTTTTTATACAAAGCAATCAAGCGGTCTTGGCCCAGCTTAAAAGCGATGAAGACAATTTCCATGCCAATAATAATATAGAGGGAAAAAAACAAGAAAAACTTGGGGTGTTCCAGTTGTGTGTCTCCAAATCCAATAGTTGTCAAGGTGATAAAGCAGAAATAAAAAGCTTCCTGAAAATCTAACCTGGTTTCCCAGTGTGGGAGAATAGCAGCTGCACAGGAGATGTACACAAAGATAACTAGCACCATTAATACAATTGGCACATCTAATTTTTCTAACTGTTTCCCTATCTTGTCAAAATTCTCAATTACCCTGGACATTGTCTTTCCCCTGGCTAGTTCAGGACATGAACTCCATCTCTCAATGCTTTTATTTCTTGTCAGTTTTGTGTGTTCATTTTCTCTGGCAATTAACATTTCAAAAATTTCAGCATTGTGGTACTTGATTGGCTTTCTTTTAACACCTGGCTGACTTCTCAGCACCTCCATAATAGTCAAGGGCTCACTGATGACTACTTTAGACTGCGCCCTGGGTTTCAGCTCAACCTCTTTGTTACATGTGGATCCAGAACAGAGTTTAGAGGCTAGAATTTTTGACTGTAGTTTTCTGAATTCATTGTAAGATTTGGATAAGACAGTTGCAAGGATGTCTCCCATGTCTGTCAGGACCAAGAACATCAGAGGGATGCCAAATAAAGCATACAACATACAGAGGTATTTTCCAGTCCGTGTCACAGGGTAGGTGTTACCATAACCTTGAACAAAAATAAGAAGAGGAAGAGAAAAGGAGAGAGAGAACATTGTGATTTATTAGGTATTCATGTCCTCTGAGCTTTTGGTTGCTGTCAATTGTAAAAGTAAATTTTTAGTCTAGAGCATACTGTTCTTTTTGCCTTTGCTTTGAAGTTAGCAAAATTTTGGAGGCTTAAATGCTCGTTACTAATGCAGGCATCCTACCTCTTCAAGCACATGGAGGCTTGGATTCTGCCAGTCCTGCTGAATTAACTCTCCCTGCTTTATCTGCACCTTACCGACCATTTGACTTAACCATCTGACAACAAGAGGCTGTTTAGGGAGGAGAAACCAAAGGTTTGGGCCAGCCCAAGCCTGGTGTGCAGCCTCTGTCCTGCCGGAGAGAACGGTATTATCAGGGAGATTTCCTGACCTGGGGATCTGGGTTAAGAAGGATCCAAAAGGCAAGAAAGCAAGAGAGGTGTTGGGCCCCTGGGTCCCTGCATGTGGTGGAGCTGAGGGCTGAGCTGGACCAGCAGCCGGCACTGGGGGAAGGCTGTGCACCAGGAGGTGGGGGATCGCCTCCCGGCCAGCCTCCAAGACCTCACAGGACCACTGGAGGATTTCTGGGAATGAAGCTCCCTGAGCTCTGGGAAGATTCAGATCCAGATGACCGTCTGAATCTTGAAACTATGGATCAGGCTGGGACAGTGACAGCCATACCTCAAACTTCATTTCTTTGCCCAAACTACTTGTGGCACATGGTGTGCTGGTCACAGAATGTGAGATTGCCCCTAGTCCCTCAAGCCGAGCTCTAGCGCCATTTCTTGCTGTACTGACAGCATGTTTGACCAGCTTCATAGTTTTCAGAAATTCTTAAATGCACCTAGAGAAACAAAGGGTCAAGTGAGGAAGCGTTGTTTATCACATGAGGAAATGCATGTTTATTCTAGAGTACTAAAGCTTACAAATATCAATTACAATGAATAGGGAGGTACTACTAGGCACATGGCCTTTATGATATATAAAACGTAGCAGAAGATATGCCCTTTCCCTAAATTCCATTTGGGTGTTTGTATTTCCTTCCTCTAACATACTGCGGATGAAACTTAAATTGTAAATTAGTGTTTTTCCATTACAGTGGGAGAAAACATCAGCATTATATTAATTGTATTAAATTTTAACAACCATTTTTCTTCTCATGCTCCGAAAAGACATAAAGCCTTTCTTCTCTCCCTTCAGAAACATTTTTCTTTTCTAGATGATCTTCCAGGCGAGGTACTTAGCCTGTAAGACTATTAGCTCATATGCTGAGGCATGGTTTCCTTCAATTTCTTTGTCCATTCATATTTGTTTTCACTAATAGCTGCCATAGGCTTTTGGTCTGCATCCAGCCTGAGTCCCCCTTTGCTGTGAGGCACTGAAAAAACATTTATTCCCTGTCAGTCTGCTCCCCACTGGCTAACTGGGAATGCTGATCCTTACTGCTGAAGCAATTGGGGAAGATTAATTATTGTAGTTATTGTATGGAGTTTTGGGGTGGTTTTTTCCTCCATTCCCAGGCACTAAAAATACCTAGTGCAGTTTCAAGGGCTAAAATTTATCCTGAGCTTAAATTTAGCCATGCAGAATTCTAGCCCAGCTGACCACTAGGCAACCTCTACAGGCAAAGAGACGGCAGTTCAGCCAACCGATCTTCAGACTAGATGCCTCACTTCTCCTAGATAATTAAAGGTAGCCAAATTGGCTCTAACCTGAAGTGATTTATCAGTTCCTATTACTGCAAATAACAAACAAACAGAAAAGCAAACCCACCGCGATGTAAATAGCCTCCTACTAGCAACAAATATTCCAGGCTTCTAACTGATCCCAAAACTCAGCTCAAAACCTGAGGAAGCTGTGTTAATGCTCAGTGCTACAAAGGCCAGAAATAATGACAGTTTAGAAATAAATATGTTAGGTCACTGTTTATTTGTAAAGTCCCATGTTAAGGGAGATGGGTAAATATACCCCAGCAAGAAGTTTTCAACAATATGGTTTTCCATCAGTTTGCTGAAGTCAAAGCTTTCTGGTAAATTGTCCTCTTCCAAACGTTCCTAGCTGTTGTGTTTATACTAGGAAATACTCACTGGGGTGAGGATTCAGGTCTGCACCTCCAGGCTCTGCCTCTGTCTTCAAACTCAGGGGCTGCAAGAAGCTGAGTTTGAACAGTCACCTAAACCATCAGTCTGAGGGCCAAGCCTCCGCCGTGACTTAAACAGCACACAAGCGTGTCCTACAAGCTCCAAGGGAGTATATTAACTCCCATATATATATTAAATAGATCTATATTAAATATATTATTAATATATAAAGTATTCAAGGTTTGGTTTTTCTTTTACATTAAGATGCATATCCACGCGGGGATTTTGAGTATGTCCTAATGCCTTTGCAATTTGATACAACACTGTGGGAATATTTCCCATCCAGCTTTGATGCTGAAAAATCCAGATAGTCAGTGTCTGTACTTGCCAGCATTTGAGGAAGGTTAGCAAAGGGACAAAAGTAGCTTTGGGAATGGGCACGAGGACTTGTATTTAGCAATGCAGGGGGAGCCAAAACCAAAGCAGATGTTTCTATTTCATCTGGGTCCTCTTCTGAAATGTGAAGTCAGAATGAAAGATTTCAGAAATGTGACTTAAACATGGCCATGTGCTGTTAACCCAGAGAAGTGTGAATGGCAGCTGCATGGTTAAGTATAGAGCTACAGATTTACAAAGCTGGGTTAGACATAAATAAGAGGGAAACAACTGAAAAACAATATGTGCATAATGAATTACCTCTTTAATAAGAGGTACTTACTATTATAATAGAGGTATTTAATAATAAATTACCCAACATACTGCACAATAACAGGAGGGATAAGGTTTGACTGAAAAATGGAGCTTTCTTTTTACTTTAATACAATAGTTTTGTGTACATGTCATATATGAGTACATGTTATAGTATGCATGTAATGATGCAGCTAATTAGTGTTACTATCATGAGTTACTAGATCCTGACTTGCTTCGGAGACTCAGCTTTGTCTCTGCCATTTGTGTTGGCAAAACCACCTTCAGACCCATCACCAATACTCAGGAGAAAAATTCAAAAGGATTTGGGGTTTGTGTTTGGTTGGTTTGGGTTTTTTCATTCCCCAGAAGAAATACATTGCAGAAAGCAGCAATAGCACTTGATCCTGCAGGGGGGTTACTTTACCTCTGAACTTACCCACGGTTGTGAAGACTGTGCAGCAGAAAAAGAGAGACCCAAAAAAAGTCCATTTCTCTTTTGGATTGACAAACCAGTCTCGTTCAGCTTCGCTGAGCAATTTATGGATTTTTTGCTTAAACATCTCCTCATTTTCTGTCATGTTATCTGTTACAGTAACAACAGGAGATAGGGTGAGTGTTTGCAGACCGCCACTCAGAGAGCAGCCAGCCTGTTGCTCCAGCCAAGTTTTCTCCAGCTGACAATCTGCTCGTACTCTTTTAGAAGCTAAAAATATTCACCTCCCCCTCCTCCCCGCCCCAACCCCCCCACCCCACCCCCCAGCACCAAGAACAAATCAGGTGAGTCCAGTGGCTTTGGTGAGCAAAAAAACGAGGAACAAATAAACAAGCTATGCTCCAACAAAGTCAAAATATGACACAAAGATAAACATAAAGAAGCAGGGCAGGAACATTGGATATGCAGCTTCCAGCCTGAACATCCTGTTTTATTTTGGACTCCCCAGGAGATTAGTCTTCTTTTGATCAAAAAACACTTGAAATGCAGAGCCGGTAGGTGACTGGTACGAGCTGCTTGGGTTGGGTGTGCTCAGCACCCTGCTGTGGATCCCAGAGCCTGAGCTGCTTGGGTGGGTGTGCTCAGCACCCTGCTGTGGATCCCAGAGCCTGTCCCTCCTTCCTCCTCCCCATGGTTGAACCCTGCTGGAGGGGACATTATCTACAGGGATGCTTGCCCCAGGCAGATCATCGTGTTAGCACAGCTACCTGAGTGAAATTCCAAGCCTGTGTATGAGCCCCAGCACAGATCCAGGAAGTTTTCTACCCCTTCTCCTCCCCTCTACCCTCTCCATCAGCACCACTGAGTCTGGGACGCAGCACTGCACCTGCATCCCTCTGAGCATCCCATCGCCAGAGGGCTGGTAGGGAAGCCTGGAGCTGGGAAGAGGGAGCTGGAACAGACCTGAGACAGAGGAGTCGGTCCCCAGCAGTCAGTGGGAAATAGCATGGGAATCTCAGCTGCTCTTTAAGGACCTTAGGGAACTTGGGCAAAAGGGAGAACACAGGCACCTCAGGAAAAGTCTTTGCAGGCAAGAACACAGGGACCAGGGAAGCTTGCAGCCAAAAATCACAGCTAAGGAAGACAAGCAAACAACAGCAGTCATCAGCTAGGCAGAGGGAAAATTCTGTTTGCAGGTTCAGCTGTCAGTATTTTGAAGAATGCCTTCAAAAGTCTCATTCAAAAAGCAAAAGAATGAGTAACTCTCTGTACAGTTAAGTCATTTTGAAATTCCAGTACATACCTGATAAATTTCTGGAGATGTACCACAGATTCTGCAGAAATTTTCTATATTCTTCACTTGAATTGACCTTCCGGTTACCTTCAATGTGGGAAAACATGAAAGCCCCAAGAAAAGCATAGATGACAAGAGACAGAATGAAGCAGGCATGAGGAAATACTGCCCAAAATATTTTTTTACATGCCCTTTTACCTCGCAGAGGCTGTGATGTTGATGCCATCCTAAGCTTACTCTTTTTTTTTTTCTTTTTTTTTTAATTTTGTGGAGAAGACACAGCTTTTAGAAATGAGGATGAGGTTGTAAAAGCTTTTGCATCCTAGAAAAGCTTCTCCTGTGAAAACAAGGGTTGCTCTGCCTCGGGCTTTCAGATCACATGTCTTTATAAATGAAGCTTGCACTACATTCCCAATGGAAAAGGAGCACAACTAATCAACCCTTGAAATACTTCGCAGTTGACAATATGCCACTCTGTCCCTGAATTACTATTGATCAGCCAGCGCCGTAATGCGCACAGATTACCAGCTTCTGTGGGTTTCTACTGGAGCCAACCCTTGTCTAAAGTTTCTTGTTCTGAACTACAGTTTCCCATTTATACGGCAGAAACATTTCCAGCTCCCAGGAGGGAAAATGCACACTGTAAGAGATGGATTTCTTTAAAGATTTGACCCAGAAATGAACAGAGAAATTTAAAATTATTCAAAAGAAGAGGTTGTCTCTAATTGTTGTTGCCTCTGGGCAGACTGTACAACAATTAATTTCCCCTTCAAATGGCTTAAAGAATCTCTCTATATATACCATGCAATCTTGGGGAGGGGGGGGGGGGCTTTTGAATTTTAAAGGATTTCTCTCAAAAAAGAGTAAATAAAGTTCAGCCCAGTTCTCACTTGATTAAAATCTTCCTATTAATTGAAATTCCCACTGACCTTAGTAAGTAAGGATTCAGTTCAAAGTTAGCCATCTTTGCAAACTATATCCAACTTTTAAAATAAAACCTTTCTTTTCATCTGTTGCTCTAAAACACTTAGAGCAATGAGCAGTATTGCTGCCCTTTACAGTGTTAATAGTGGTAGTAAGGGGAGTTGGACTTCACAGAAAGAGGTGTTAAATATTTCATCTCTAGGGGTCTTTCATGAAAAATTGAAACAGTCTTATGCAGCCTAGACCTACTGAGCTGTAGACAAGAAACATGTCCATACTGCAAAGATATCCTACATGGTTACAGTGATTTCTTCTAGGTCAAACTCTAAGCAAATTGGATCACAAGATATTATAGGCTCATCATTATCATATAGAAGCTTCCACTGTAGAAAAGAGGCTTTCAGGGCTAAGACAAAAATAAGCCTCTGGGCTTGCTACTTTTCTGGTTATCTGACTCATTGGCTCAGTCTTGCTTTGTGACAAAAGATTTGTAAATCCCCTTAGTGCAATCAATCTCTGGTGGTGGGGTTTTTTTCCCCCATTGACCTGAAACACAGCATTGAAAATGCTGATGTTCATAATTAATCAAAAGCAACAGAACTTCCTGAGAGGTTGTACTTAGAGGTAACGTACTTAGGTTTGGTGTCCTTACCAGTGGAGCAAGGCACACAGAGAAGTCAAAGGGGCAGCTGGAAGAGCAAAGTGGCTGTAGGCAGTGGGGTGCCCCATGCTGGAAGCATAACGCTGGCTTCTCTTGGGGAGTTCTGTGGAGACTGGGTACCAACATTACCTAAATTTATAGAGTTTACTTGGATTTCTAAAGAAGTCTTATCAAAGTCCCTTTCCAAATGTCTCTGAGAGAATTAAACAGCTATGGCATATGAGACAAAGTCTTCACAGGACAAAATTAATGGTTAATAGAGAGGAATGAAAGGCAGAAATAGAAGGCAGAGTGAGATTGCTGGTGGAGTTACACGTGGGTGTGCGCTGAAGCTCTGCTGTTCCGCATGGTCATACGTGACCTGGAAAGAAAGTAAACAGGGCAATGGCAATGTTTGATGATGACATAAAGTTGTTCAGAGTAGTGAGACTGAGGGCAGATTGGGATTGTAGGAGGACCTGGGGATGCCTAGCAATGGAATGGCAGCTAAAAGCAATGTAGATACATGTACAACAGGATAAACAATCTGAACTTCGCATACAAAGTAAGGGGCTCTGGGCTGACCATCATCACTCAGCAGCAAGGTCTGGGGGTACACATACAGTACCACAAACACCTCAGCCCAACAACTGATTGTGGTAAAAAGGCAAAGCGTATGTTGGGAATTAGGAGTTAAAAATAGAGACTAAAATATTGGACACCTATATAGTACTGCACAAATGTATGTTTGCACATACCTGGAGGAGCCAATGTGGTTCTGGTACCCTGCTCTCAGCACGTATTCAAACCGGGAAGATTTCAAAGAGCAAGAAGGGTGACTGAAGGTATGGACAGCTTTCAGACAAGGAATGATTGATTAGTGTCCTTGGCCAAGGGAATAAAAACAGGAACTGAGGGAGTATGTAGCAGCAGTCTTCAAACTGACGGGTGGCCTGGAGAGAGCAGGTGAGGGTTCAAGTGTTTAGAGTCTCTTCTGGGACAAGAACTGGGGACCATCAAATGAAGCAAGTAGAAACCTGCTTCAAACAAATATAACAAGATGGTTTCTCACATAGCGGGAAAATTCTCTGCCAAAGGATGTTGGGTTTACTAACATTAAAGAAGAGGATGGAGAGATGTTCAGAGAAACAGTCATTAATACTGACTACAAACCACACAGGGTTCAATAACCCCCTGCACTGAAAATAGTTTGGAGCCGGAAAAGTGAAACAGGGTATTGGGCCAAATAGGCCCTATGTCCGAAGCAATATACTCACATTTATGTTCTTCTAAAAAAGGTTTTAACTGCCCGGTATAATGCTGACACAATTTGCACCGCGGATATTTTCATCTACATCTCAGATACAAACCTCTCTCCTCCAAAGTGCTTTAACATTTTCTCAGCCTCCTCCTATACATGGCAGGACTGCAAAGTATTTAGCAGTTCCCAGGAGCTTCTCAGCCATTTGCAGCATCAGGCTCTGAGCTTGTGACAATGAGAAAATTTAATAAAAATATATCCAGAAATGATTTTTACATTATTTGTAAATTGTAAACCATTTTCCACTATTGCTGTATTAAATATTTGAACTCAGTTGCTTAAAAGCAAATGCCACTAACCACAAGTTATTCCAAATTGAGTTACTGGTACTCGTATTGAAAGTGATTTTTGCAGTACGCATTTCCTATTCACATTAATGGACAGCAAACTTGCATTTTTCCTAACTTCCATTTCTTTGAGTAGGGCAAATGTGAGTGCTCTGAAGGTGCTGCTTGAAAGGAAAGTTTGTGACCACAGCTGCAAGGTTTAATTATTCCAGTACTAATATTTACATGTTAAAATTTCTACTTTATCTGATGTTCCTGGATTACAGAGTTTCAACCAAGGTGGTCACTGGGCAGTAAGATGTTTTTCCATAATCAGTAAAACTCTTCCTGCATCACATCATCTACCATGCTGTCAAAGACCTGCTGCGTTTACCTCCCTTCTCTGAAACTGCATTGAATTCAGCATTCTGTACTGACAAATATTCAATAGCGTAACGCCTCCTCCCTTTTTGAACAGAACCAAAGTGACTTGAAAGATGGCAAGTGCCTCATAAAAAAAAAAAAAAAGGCTACAGACTACATTGTTTGCTTTTATTTGCATCCAGCATTGATTCTGAGGGGAATATTTTTTGATAAAGGATTTTGATAAAGGACTAAGATAAGCCTGGCAGTACTGCGTGACAATGAGGATTAAAAACATTAAGTTCAAGATTGAATGTTAGAAAGGTTCATGAAGGATTTGTTACATTGCTTTAGCATACACCCCCAGAAAGTGGTTCCAGAATGCACTAATATACCTAAGCTCCCCAAGAAAATGAGTGTTTCTGTATAAAGGTGATATCAACCCCAAGCGAAAAAAAAACCCCACCCCAAAACAACAAAAAAAAAGTAGCAGCAGTAGTTGTATTAAGAAAGCCATCTCAAGGCTGTATAAACATTAGATTTGATCTCCAGGCATAAAGACACCCCGCTTGGCAAGGAAGGACTTGAGCACTTTCAGAGGACTCGTTTTGCCTCCCACCCACCGTGCTCAGCCCTATCCCACCCATCCCTCAGCCTCCTGAGACCTGTCCTTGGGGGATTTGAGCCCAGTGGGGCCCAGAAGCAGTGCTGGCCCAAGCCCAGCCCCAACACAGACACATGACATTTGTGCAGAGCATATACCTCCCTCCCGATGAGCGACGTGTGCTTCCCAGGCACCCTGCAATTATTTTTCTCCTCCTGACCCCAACCCTATTCCCCTGGAGTGTGAATTCCCCTGATACCTCTTGTTCTTCCCACTGTCCCCTTACACCTCACACTGCTAGGATGGAGAGAGAGATGCACTAATTGGCTGTGTAGAGCCTACCGGATACCCCAGGGGAAAGCTTAGTTTCCTTTGTATCCATTCTTAAAAGTCTCAGCTTTCGCTTAAGTCAAGTGCTTGAGCTTGTAACCTCTGGGAATATTTGAGAGCACTCAGGACTAGCATCCTGACACTGCACATAATGCTAAGTGGATTCAGAGATGTCCAGGACTCTCACCTTGAATAGGAACATTTCCTATTTCACTCTTTGTTCACATCAAAGCCAGGCAAGTGGTCCCATCATTTAATTTATGGAAGGCAAACACACTTCATATGCCCCAGGACCAGCAAAGGCTTGGGTATTAGTCTCTGTTCCTTCCAGGGTTTTTTTAGGATGTGTGAAGTAACACAGCCAGAAAACACCTTCGATGGGAGGATTTTTCATCCAGTGACTAAACAGCAGCACCAGCCTTTGTTCACTCACAAACTAACCAGCCACATCTTTATTCCCTCTCCCCCAGCCCCAAATCATTGCCTGGGTAGAGAGACTTAACTCTCCTCTCTTCCTTTCACCCCTTCCCCAAGCCTGAGCAACCAGCAATAGTCTAGAAGGAGCCGAGCTGCCCCTTCAGGCAACAGCCCAAATGGGGGAAATACCAGCCCTTCCTCCTTAGGGAACTCATAACCTCAGCATCTTCTTGCTCCCAGAGCTTTGTGTGCCACTGCACCCCGGAGCTGGGATGCGAGCATGGGCGGCGGGTCTGGTTGCTGCAAAGCTCGGGGTTTTCAGCACAGCAAAGCTCTGCGGCTGGCGCTTCTCCCTCCGTCTGCTCTTTCTGCTATCTGAGCCGTGTGCTGAGGGAGAATACATCTGGGACTGGGAGGGGAAGCTGCTTCTGGACAGACACCACTCTTCCAGCCCCTTTCTAAAGGCCCTTTACGGAGAAGTGAAATCAAATGCTGACAGATGCAGCGCCACAACCCTTGGTCGGCGCGGGGAAGGCTCTGCAAACAACGGCCGTCACCCTCACCTCCCAGCGCTGCCTGCGTTGCTCATTTATTTGCGTGACTCATTTGAATGATGTGATAATGCTTCAGGGTGTTATAACAAACGGAAAGGTTAATATCGTGGGGAGTCACCAGGGTAAGACCCCGCTGCAAATGAGACAGGGCGGCGCGGGAGCCCTGGGTTTCCAGATAAGCAAAGGGGATTACTGAGGTTCAGCTACATGTCTTATGCCAAAGTCTTTACTGAGTTAATGTAGTGAACGTAATGCCAGTATAGTGGAGACTATCTCAGCCCAGTAGTTTCATTTTAAGGCAAACAAGCTCCCTGTAGAGAGATCGGAAAACTGCTTCTTTGGAATTTAATTAACATTAGCGCATGTAAGATTATATGCTGCATAAAAGCTAAGCATCATGATTCATGTCAACTGAGCAATTTTACACTATTTGAATTGGCAAAAACCCGTTAGATTCAAGATGACACATCTACTTTGTACTTTTAAATAAATTATATTTATTCTTTATTATTATTAAGGTGGCACCATGTGTATACAAGCAGTTTAAAAGAGGGTAATCTAAAACCTCAAATACAAGAACAAGCTTTTAGCTCTAAATATCTACCAGCATGCATCTGAGACTCTCCGTGAACAGCACAGACCCTCTCAATTCTCAGCATGTGAAATACTAATGAAAAAAACATCTATTGATCTTATTGTCAATGTCATATACATATTCATTTAAACAGAACACAGATAAGCAGTCATCCTTTGCAGGCTGTGGTATTGGCCAAATATTACTGATAACGTTGAAGTCAAACCTGTATTTTGGAGCATCTCTGAGGTCATTAAGCATGATTAATACCCAAAGTACACTGCTTACAGTATTTTCTGCCCTCAGCCATCCACGGCACTTTATAAACCGCAGGCAGGAGTCTGTAGGATGCCAACAATCAGACACGGCTTTTTCTGCTTCCCGTCACTGCAATCGGACTGGACACGGATTAATGTCAGTGGCTCAGAGTTTCTTGAACATCAGGCTAAATTTTCCATCACTTATTTTCATCCCAATTTTCCTAATGACACTGTAAGTAATGCCTCTTCCTCTTTTGTGTGAAGTACTCTTACAACATTTTGAACTCCATTATCCTACCACTCATTAGACAGAGGGGTGGAAGATACTTTTACAGATGGGTGTGCCCTGGCACATCATCGAGTTGACACTTGTCTTCAGGTTTCTTTCAGTTCTGCTCATTTCCTTCAGCTCTGAGCAGGCATACATGAAGTTTTCAAACCATGTCCCACCCATTTCAAGCTAATACACCATTAGTTAGCTTACCCTTTGTAATGCCGGGCCTGTAAATGTTTTTAGCAGTCATGGGAATAGCTCGCAAGTGCTTTTTAGTGATTCAGTAAACAACGTTTTGCCACCTTAGTGGGGAACACTCTTTCAAGCTCTAGACCGTCAAGTGTAACTTCACATGTTTAATTAGTTTAAACCACAAGTCCTTGGTGATGTGATCCTGCCTGGGTTGATGAGTAAGACTGCATTATGAAAGTGCTTTCTGCAAAATGTTTTGGGTTTGAAAGGAATGCACGCAAAATTGCCCATCTTTACTGAGGAATTTCTTATAAAAATTGGCTGTGGAATGAAGTCTCTTCTTCCACACCTCTCAAAAAATAAAAAAAAGAAAAATCTTGTAGTACTTCTGAATGAGTCATCTGGGCTACATGCCCCTTGAGTAATGAACCTGGCAGATTCACAAAGACCACATTGCACCCCAGGACTGCGAGCCCTTCCCAAGACTGCCTGGCACCTAGGCTGCCCATGGCCAGCAGCACTTGTTACTGCTGCCTGATGCTCAGGCTGTAGCAAAAAGCTGTCTAAATGGCACTGCCCTTCTCCACAGTCACTTGGGAACTTGAGATAAATGGATGGAGTAGCTCTACTGCAGGACGAATATAAATTCAGGGAGAGTTATTGCTTGAATCTTGCCAGGCAGCCAAAGCCAGCTGGTTGTGTCATATTCTGAGATGGGGCTTTGGGGTAGAGCATTAGCTAGTGCAAGCTTGGACTGGAAACTGGGGGATTAATCTTTTATCTGAACTAAAAGACCTGAGAAACATATCAGAAAAGAAAGGTTGATCAGTTGAGAGAAATATTTGTATAGATGCTGTACCGGAGATTTCAGATGAACCCTGAAGGTCCTGCACACATGGAGGAGGGAGGAGGCAGGACTGGAGGTGACTGCATGTCCCCATGCAGTAATGCATGTTGGCAATGCTGGTTGGGAGCAGAAGCACAGCCTCCTGAATCTTACAGCACTCTACACCTTTGCTCCGCCACTGCCCTCCTCATGCTACATGTGGGAAGGAGGTATGAAGCACAACAGCCATGTTTCACCCAAAGGGTATGTCCAAGTCTAGGAGTTTGGCTGGAAAAAAGTGCTCCCCCTGCCTCCCCTCCAACAGAGCTGTCAGCAGTCCTCAGCATGGAGCCAGGCAGGCTCTTGGCAGGCTGCTTTGTGGACACTGCTGCCTTTTCCTCATTCATTCAGGCTAACTGCTGATGAGAGGAGAACTGCAATGGTAGCCATTCTCATGCTGCCCTCTTATGCACTCTTCAAGAGGTTATTGCTCAGCTGCTTATCTCTACCCAATGGTACAATGGCATCGTCTCACTTTAGCTGTTGGGTATTACATTGTGCCCGCCAGGATTTCTCGCTCTGTATGCCAGGACTTTCTCCCAGATGATAGAATACCTTTCCCTGTGGAGGCACACAGATAATACACTGAATTTTGGTAGTACGCAGAACTGAGTGTGTTCTCCCTGGATCACTGTATCCTTAAGGAAAGGTCAAAGGGATCCTTTCCCCGACTCAGCTCCTTCCCTTCCAGATTGCTGCTGGCACCCAGAAGACCCTGAGAAAAAGATATTTGCTCACAACACCGAATAGCACAACCCTAGCAGCTGAAATGCTTGCCCCAAAACAGACCCTCACCACATTACACCTGCAGATCAGCTTGTCTGGCCAATTAACCACTCATTAAATAGCTCAGAGGCACAGAACACAGCAAGCTCCCAAAGCCCATCCTTTCATCTCAACACGTCATGGGTCTCAGCTGCATGCAAAGCTTGGAAACACGGCATAACTTCTTCAGGAAACTGTCAGACTAGGGTCCCCTGAATAGCATATTGCTGTCATAACTGTATGGGCAAGATGCCTCCAAACTAAAGCTTTCATACTTTTTGGCACCAAGACCACTGCATTGGTTACCCCTCAGTGGGGCACACATGGGAACTGTGTTCCCCAGTCCCACTGCTCCTGGTGTGGGGCTGCGGAAAGCCACAGCTGCTTGTCTCCCAAAGCCTAGCTCCTTGCTGGGTGTCACACAGAGGAAAAGGTGGAGAGCTGTGAGCCTTGCTTTTTTTACTGAAGTGTTGAGTTTAAAATGCTGATATTTAAATTAATTTTTTCCATCTAAGCAAATAGTTCTTGAGAAAGAGACCATTCACGCTGCCTCAGAGCCAGCATCTCTCTACTTGTGCTCTGGAGAGGGAGAACCCTCTGCAAAGATTTTCTTGGATCTTATTTGGCAGTATTTCTGCCTCTTCCATCTCTTTTTTCTATAAACACCTGCAGTTAATGCTGTGTTTTAGGGTCAGATACATTTCTTACTCAGATTTTCTAGCTAATCTTCATGTGCTTCACCGGTTGATGAGCAAATCAATTTAGCATGGTGCATGTACCAAAATGTATCAGTTGAACCATGGGCTAGTCTTTAGGAACACTACATAGAAAAAACCCTAAATTTTGTTACAATTGCCTTGCTTGTTACACCTCATTGAATTGAGATAGATGAAATACCTTATCAACAACCTGGAGAGAATCCAGTGGAGGTCTGCTAAGATGTTTAGGTGTCCGGAGCATATAACAAATGAGACTCCCTGAAGAAACCAGGGTGGGTAGTGCAGAGAAAAGAAGTTTTATGTGTTAACTAATTGCTGCCTTTAACCATTTGAAGAGGATCACAGAGAAGATAGAGTCAAACTTTTCCCAGAGGTGCACAGGAGAAGGACAAGAGGCAATGGCAAGGAAAAAAAAATTAGATACAAGAGGGAAAAAAAAATAAATCACAAGGTCAGTGGTTACAGACCAGAATAGGGGCCCAGAGATGCTGTAAAATCTCATTTCTTTGACACTTTTAATGTTCAGCTGGATAGAGCCATGAAAAGCCTGATCTATCTTTGCAGTTAGGACTAGAGACCTCCAGGGAGCTTTGCCAACCTAAATTCTTCTATAATTCTATGTATTCTAGCACCATGGTATGTTATGTTTCTTGTTCAGATACAACTATTAGAAAACAGCCATCTCTAAGAAATTAATCAGACATTAGATCAAACCTTCCACAGCACAGCAGCTGCAAAGCCTGCAGCATTATGAGAGTTGTTTTTTAAAACTCCAGCAAGAAGCCAGGTTGGAAAGGTCAGAGAGACTCCAGCAGGAAGCCTGAAATCTGAGGCCAAACAAGAAGGATCTGTATTTTTTTTCTGAACATGCCTCCTGCAGCTGCAAGCATTTGTGATGGGGCACTTGCAGCTGGGATGGCTGCGCAGAAGTGGGAAACATAAGGAGGGAGCATCACAACCCACTTCCAGAGTCCAAAAGCATAGAAGGGGGCTCTGTGCCCTCACCCTTAGCTCTGCATGGCCTGGGCCCTCCTTTCACAGGTGAGGCAGGGGGACAGTGCTGGCTCCATGCACCAGGACCACTGTTGGGCAGCATCAGGTGGCACCAGGTACTGGGGCAGGACCAGTGACCATGGGGGCCAGGGCTGCCAGACATCTATTCTTTTGTTTGCATATATGTGTCATGTAAAAAGTGGTTTGACCCAAACAGCAGTTTCCCCTTATTTTACCCATAAATTCATACTTCCATCACCCACCCAGCTGTAGGTGGTGTCTCTTACCAGCCCTTAGCTCACTCTCCTTTGCTAACAAACCTTGAAGGCAGAGAAGCATCTCTGAATACGCTGAGGCTGGTGGTACCCCGGGTACCAGTGACTGTGATCAGCCTGCCCCATCCAGAGGGCAGGATCACCCCTGTCCCTGCATGCCTCTGCCCATGGAGGGAACTCATGACATGGCCTGGGTGTGGGCTCACAGCAACAGTCAAAAAAGGCCAGCCCGTGCTGGGCACCCACCACAGCAGCACTGAGCACCATCACGGGTGTGTGCCTCCTCTCCCCTGCTCTCATTTCCCTAACCAAGCAGAGCACATCAGGTGTGTGGCTGCTCCACCTGAATTTCATACTGCATCTGGATGGGAGGAGAAGATCTTCTTCCATAGCCCTCTCCCCAGGCTGCTTGCTCCCTGATGCTAGAGCCTGGACCCTGGATGCTACTGTTCAATCCAAGCTGCGACAACACAGCAAACCCGACCTCTGAGCTGCTAGTACCCAGACTGCTCAAAACCCTCTCTCATCCAGAGGAGACTAGATCCTCTCCTAAGTGCTCAAATGGCACACAGCAATTTCTGGTGTGTTAACTGATTATGTGGTTCTCTGAATACTCCTCTCAGGCGAATAACTGATTTATTTGCATTTAGTGATTCTTCTACCAGCTGCCTTGCATAGGAACTAGAGAGCTGCCAGGGTTTGCTACAGGTCAGTGTTCTAAACATATATCCAAATTGAATGAGGGATTTGCTATAACCTGCACGACGTTGCAGGCTGGATGAGGCATCTTAAACCCAGGAGCTCTAGGTGTAACTGAGCCTTGTTTCCAAATGCAGACGAGGGTTGCCGAAGGACACAGAGACCCTCCTTCCTGAAGGTTCGTTCCAGCAGTACAGAGAACCTCCCTCCTTCCTTGCGGTCAGATGTTTACGTAGACAAAAGTAAATTATCTTGGCAAGTGCCCTTTGTAGTTTTGGACCTTTTCCACCCTTCTGAAATGATCATAATTTTTGTTCATTAATTTGAGACTGAGGTTGTTTGCAGACCAACACTAATAGCAGAAATACGCCATTTATACCAATTAAGCATTCAACTTAATGCTTTTATATAGCTGATTTGTAGCAGAATTTGGTCAAACTGCTTTCATTTAAACCCATGTAACCCATTTTAATGGATATGAAAGCAGAATTAGCTTTTTTCCTTTAATAAGCCATTGTAGATATCCTAGCAGTAAACTCGTCACTCAAACCATACTCCTGTCTCCTTCTCTGCTTTTCTCTTGCTTTCCCTGTCCCAGAACCTGCTGCTGTCTTGTGGGAGAAACCTGCAACACATACAACCCAGCCCAGGGCAGAATTATAGTCTGTTTCAAAGATATGTTTAAGATGGCTGCGTACTCAAAAGTATAAAAGCTATGTTAAGACTGTAACCTGTACACATGCCCTTAGGCATTTGCATGGAGTTAATGTCTTCAGCATACATGAAGTCATCGTATATCTTCATCAGGACTGTGGCCTCAATCAGTACACAAAAAGGGTACAGTTCACTTAGTGAACATCGATGCAATATTTATTTTACCTTTAGGTTTATTTATCAAAAGCAAGCTCTGCAGCAAATGTATGACACAGAGAATTTCAGTCTGAACGCTCAAGCTATGAGCATGCTTCTAGAAAAAACAGTCTGCTTCTCCTTGGGGATGGATGCCTCTGGCCACCTTCTTTTCCTGGGACCATGCAATTCCTCCCTCCAACATAAGACACCCCTGAAGGAAGGTCCAGGGGGATCAGGTGGAGGCTGTGGTCACCACCAAGTGGCCCTCAGAAAAGAGGTCAGTCAGGAACAGGAAACCTGAATTTTTGTGCAACAACAAACCATTCACAGCCAAACTCTTTCCCAAAGCAAGTCTGGGACATGCACACATGCAGCTGAGCACATGTGCTCCGTGACATATACCCAGGTTATTCATACAAGCAAGCACTGACCCAGCTAAGAACATCAGTTGTATGGCCCTGCTGTGCTGGGGAACGTTTCTGTGCAGCAAAATCTGGTTACCTTCCATATTGCGAGCAACAGAAAGCAGGTTCTTATGAACAGTTAAGTGTAACGTGGCCTTGTGGGGAGTTGTAAGGATAGGACATGTAGGAAGGTGAGCCACTGAGATTGCAATGCACATCCACCTGCTTTAAAGGAAGCCTGTAGCTTCCTGAAGAAGAAAACCAATTTAAGATGCACTTTGCTCAGGTTGCAGCACATCTCTGCAAACAGTTGCGCTGCATCCCAGAAGGGGTGAATTGTGGTGTAGCCAGAGCACTGGATTCACAGCCAATAAAACCTCTGTGAAGAGATGCCCCCTGGCAACAGGTACCTGTTTGCAGCACCCCATGGCAAAGTGGTTCCCAACCAGCACATCTGCCAGCGCTGACGGCCCTGCCCAATGCGGTCGAACAGCTACACCAGGGCAGGGGCAGCACCCACCGAGCCCGACATCTCCCCCTCTGCTTCCACCAGCAGCTGCTCAGGGAGGGGTACGAGGACAGGGCAGGTGTGGAGCAATGGTTTCCCAGAGTGGTCTTTTAGCTTCAAGCAATTTGCAGCCCATGGACTTCCTGAGCCACAGACGGCACCGCTGTGACGAGGGAATCATTCCAAGTATTCCCAAGCCCTTGAAATTAACAGGAGTTCGTGGAGAGGAGGCATCTGCCAGGGCAAACTGCCTTCAGGTCGGGGCTGGCTGTGTATCCACCTCCTAAACTGGTTTCCAGGAGAGATTCCTGCAAGGGAAGCGGCGCGGCCCCCGAGGCAGAGGCTGCAGGGAGCCGGGGGCGGCGGGGCGGCGCGGCGGCGAGCTGCCGCCAGAGGGGGCTCGAAGCCCGCGGCCGGGAACGGGCCCGGTGCCGGGGACCCGCCGGGAGGTGGGTCAGCACCGGCCCCCGGCTCCGAGCAGCGGCCGGGCGGGGGGCGGCCTCTCCGCGGGGCGGGGACACCCGTTCCGCGGCCGTGGCTTCGGGTAAAGCCCTTCCCTGGAAAGCCAGTCTGCAAATGCAGCAGCAGGAATATTAGCAGGGGGCTCCCAGGAATTTGCCGCTGAATTCCCGGCACCGAATACGCACAAACACACCCGTAACCTCCCGCTACGCGTTGCCGCACGGGTTAACGGCTGAGGCTCCTGGCGGGCGGGCCCCGTGCGCTGCAGCGGGGGGCGGCCCGGAGGGGCCGGCTCCGCGGGGGCGCCGTGCCCGATGCCCCGATGTGCCTCGCTGCTGCTCTCCTGTGCATCTGCGCTCCTGTTTTAAGAGCTCTTGTTGGTAACCAACACCGAAAGAGCAGCCTCTGGTTTTGCAGGCGAGGGAGTGAGAGCAAGAAAGGAAATCTCCAGAGTTTTGCAAGTGTAACTATGGCAAATACTCGCCGAGTCTCCCCCTAGCCAGCCTGCAGCCATCCGGCTAGTCTGAGGAGTGTCACTTTAACCATTAATAATAATAATAATAATAATAAAAATTAAAAAAAAAATCCAGGATAACATTAATCTCACCTGGATCTCACTCATTCCTGTCTGATCTCTAGGCCAGTACGAGATGAAAGCAGGATGGAGACTTCATGAGAGCCTACAAGCTCTTCTGCTGCCCCTTGCCTCTCTTTAGAGCCTCTGCTCTCACATCCTCCTCGTCAGCTCTCCCCGCTGTCGCACAAGACGTTCCCCCAAGCTGCCTCCCTGTCACGCAAAGCTGTGCAGCCCTGCATTAGCACCAGTGGTGGAGAGCCTCTCTGCTTCTCCTGCTTCTGTTTCATCAGGGAAAGGAACTGGCAGATGCTGTAACACGCTGCTACAGTGTATCTTGCCTGGGTACCCCAACAGTGAAAGCTGGAATGTCTTTGAGAGGGAAGGTTTCAGCTCTGCACGTGCAACAATGATGAGCACTAAGGGATCTCCACTACAAGGTAGCTAAATCGCACCACAGCTGTATCCCAAAAGACAGGTGAGAAATGGTACAATCCTGCCTGCTCTGGGAGGCAGGAGCTAAACAGACTCAGCTGGTCCCCTCATACTCTCACACTCCCAAGTACAACAACAGCTCCCACGACAGTTTCAAAACTGTAGGATGTCCCAGGTACTTGCTGGGGTAAGCAGCACACCTGAATTTCTTTAGAGACACCCTCAACAGGGAATTGGGTTTCTTCACATGGGTTGATTTTCACACATCTTCATCTAGCTCAGCAAGCTGAGGGCATGTACCGGTACCCGGAGACAGCATGGGTGCTCCTGACAACTTAGGGCTCAGAGCCCTACCAACATCTGACATTCATCTTCATGCCATGTCTGGGTTGGTCACCTCTGGCTAGTAGGCTACACATAGACTCTCACCTTGAAGTCGCTTTAAATACTTCCCAGTGTCATTACTTTCATAGCAAACTCAGAGCACTTCAAGAAGCCAAATATGTGTCAACACATGTAAAGAAATCAAACTACAGTTTTAAAATAGACTGGAGAATATATACTTTCTGTCAAGGGTTTCATTAAAGATCAGCTGATCTCTTCCTCTCAACTGAGTTTTTGACTTGGGGTATCCCTGCCAATCACCTTCTATCCAGGCCAGATTCTGTTCCAGATTATTCCTGTCCTGTGGAAATAAAGCCACGGGAAATGAAAGCTAATAGCATATGGTTTATTTTCAGACAGATGCAATACCTCCAGAACTGCTCTTTGGATTTTGGCATGAGTTTTAAAATAGGATTCACAGCCTGTTCTAAGTAAAATGGGAAAATGTATCCATCATTGTGGCAGAATTCCTCATTCGCTATGGAGGAGGAAAAATTTTCCTAAGCAGAATTTTCCTTTCTGTAGCCCCCCTGCCTCGCCCAGGGATCAGAGCTAATTTTACTGCCTCTCCCCTGAGCCTCTATTTCCTTTATTTAAAAGAGATCCCAGATGCACTCAGGAAACCACCAATGTCACAGGTGGCAGCACCACAGCATCTCTGTTGGCCTCTGTCTGCCTTCTTCCAGCTTGGCCAATGGCTGGAAAGAGGTCCTGCCTCAAGCTGGGTGGGTAATCCCTTTCAACATGCATTTAGCAAGAAAACTGAGAGGTGAGATCTCCTTTTAATATGTAGGACTGGAAACTGGTCTGAGCTGCAACATTCAGTCCACAGCAGGAGCTTTGCCAGGGGTCTGCTTTGTGCCCACATCCTCCCAGAGGCACTTGTGATACCAGCACAGCCCAGGGACTGTGTCCATTTCTGCACATGTGTGTTTAATCCCTGTGTTGAATCCCTTGGATTAACCTTTTGTTTGATCACACACCTCATACTAAGTACTTGAATGTAATAGGAGGGGAATCTGGTTTACCCAGGTCCTTTTTTTTTTTCTCCTTCATCAGTTCTGTCACACCTGGCTTAGGCAGACTTTAGAAATAAATGCAGACTGAATCTAATAGTCATTAATGCATCTGATGGGATTGCCTGTAACAGATTTGCCAGCCTTAAGGACTTTTCAAAAGTCCATAAAATATAGCATTTTCTTGCATATTTTTCCCCCATAACCACACTAATTGGTTGTCCCAGTTGTGCAGATTGTGCTGAGGCAGGAGGTGTTCTGATTATTCCCTTTGTTTATAGTATTAGACTTAGACTATTGTTGATCTTATTGTTCTTATTTGTAACATGTTTGCCTCACTAGGACAGTAATTGTGTCAAGCAAGTTGGAGTCCAATCTGCAGAGCTGAATGTTCAGAACTGCAAAAGAAAGGCTCCAATTTTTCAAGCAGCGGGCGCATTACTCCTCCACTTGGATTATTAAATTCTAATTATAGCCTGTTGATCCAGTTACAATGTTGTTTGTAAATCTAAATACAGTTCTCTAAAGCCTGCACTGATACGCTTTTTATTTCTTAACCTGTTGATGCTTGGTAAAAAAATACCAGTTTGCCTAATAGAGCAGGTGGAGGTTAGCTTGCTCCTGATCAAGCTCTCTTTTCCTCTACTGTATTCCTTTGGATATATTTAGGAATGAGCACTTAAAGGCACGGATAACACCAAGAACAACCATGACTGATGCATTTCATGTAGTCCCTTGGTACCTGCAAACTCACCAGAGCTGAGATCAGGATGAAATTTTCCCTTATGTGAGACTGGCAAGGACTGGCGTTCGAGTTTGATTTCTCTGTGCTTGAGCAGTTACCCAGGCTTTTCTGGGAACGGCACCTTAACAATTCCCTCTTACACTGGCAATTCCTTTAGTCCCTTCTTTTCCTGTAATGTTTTTGTATTTTTGCCTCTTTTACAAGAGAGTTCTGGTTCATCACCCCTTGTGAGAAGGTGTTTCGTGGGGTGCATTTTGTGTGCAGTAGGGTTGGTTGAATCCACATACAGTGACTTCATATGAACTAAGTATCAGTGAGGCAGTCATCTGTGATGGCCATGAGGAAACGCCATGCCCTTCCAAGCCCTTTTCTTTCCTCTGTCTTTGTGAATGTTAAATGCAAAGAACGCAGAGGTGCCTGAGCCAAGCAGTGTGAACAGCAGCAGTTCCCAGGAAACTGCTGTGTCTCAGATGGCTGGAAGTCTCTACAGCTCTGTGCTGTTAGCACACCTGCAGCATCCTCCCTCACCTGTAAGAGCAGAGGTGTTCGCAGTAAGAAATTACCATGGTAGATGATCGCCTGAGTCCACAAACCATGCTCCCATCACAACCTTATTTTTTCTTCCCAGCTTCTTTTAAGTTCCAGCACACTTGTGTGCTTACAATGCTTATAAACACCCGGCACAGGCTTTTAGCCAGGTTTCTCATGCACTGGGTGAGGTGGCCCACGGTAGCTTAACTGCTGGGCATGGAAATCACCAGGAGCACACCCAGCACTGCCAGAGGGCTCCTCCCAGAGCCAGGCACAGCTCCAGGCAGTGAAGCATCCCAATACATCTCAGTAGTGGGAAGGGCTGGGAAGGGTTGCGGGTTTTGACAGGTAGAGTGGGGGAGAATTAGCCCAATTCCTCCTTTCATCCTAGTCACTCACAATCCACTGGGGAAGGAAAGGAGGGAGCTGCCCTTCCTAGTAGGGAAGGAAATGAAGGTCTCCAAGAGATTTTCTGCTGTGGGCCCTTCCTGGGAGAACTCTGACAGGGACTTGGGATACAGATGTCCAAGCAATGGGCAGCCACAGCAGGTGCCACCCTTCCCTGTTAATCCTTTCTCGTGGGCTCCACAGGAAAAGCCACAGGGGTCTAGGGAGTAAAGCCTGCCTCCTCCCCTTCAAACAGCATCTGAGCTCTCGCAGGCTTGGCCTAGGCAAATGTGGAACAAGAAGTATAAGGATTGGAAGACACCAGGACATCCCAGCTACAGGGATGGGGATGGGAGAAGGCAGGAGGGAAGTGATTTGGAGGGCTGAACCCTCCCCTCACACACTGAGATGTGCAAGGCAGGGTGGTGTTCTTTCCTGCTGTTTCCTTGCAAAGTTCAGTGGATGGGTTGGGGAGGGGTGGGGGTGGGTGGGCATTGCTGCTGAGCCATTGGAAAGGCCTGCCTATGGCTGTGTTTGCAGCTCTGCGTCCTCTTGCCAGGGCAGGGGGGGCTCCATCTCCTCTAAGCTGTCACTGAATCTTGCCAGTGCCCCCACAAAGGTATGAAGGAAACTTCCCATTTTTCAGATGACAGGGAGTTTAACAAGAGCAAAACTGTCAAGCCTAGGGTCTGTGCCAGGGAAATGCCAAGCCTGGCTGGAGGAGGGCAAGGGGGCTGTTTCTGCTGCAAGGGATAAGGCAGCAAATTCACCCTCTGGACAGGGCGGAGGGCAGCGTGGCACCCTAACTGCTGGGGGTGCAGGCTGGCGGGGGCAAAAGGGCCCTGCTTTACGCAAAGGATCGACTGCTGGATCCCTGGGTTCCACGACCTTCATCCCTCCTGAAAGAGCCTCCTTTCCCAGCCCAAGAGCACATTTAACGGGGAGAAAGAGGCTTTTCCTACGTTTAGGTGTTCCCAGCACCTACAGACCTGCGGGTGCTGAACTGAGAGGTGAGGGAAGGACCCTCGCTCTGCCCCATGGAGAGACGCTTGTGCAGCTAAAATAAAATCTCGCCACCCATGCCCTAGCACAGGTCCCAAAGGATCCCTGAGAGCCAGAGGGAAAGGATGTAATCCCGGGGGATGCCGTACTGTTGTTTGCCCCCCTCTCCCTGCCCCCGCTCTCCACTGCTGTGGCCGGGCTGGGTGCCGGTGCCCCAGCCTGCAGCTGCCGTCCAGGGCCGGTCGCCGGGGGCGAGCAGCGCTCGGGGGCACGTCGAGGGAAGAAGCAGGGAGGGTGGGAGCCGGTAGCAGCAATAAGACTGTGGCCCCTGCGGAGGGGCTGATGGCGGCGTTGAACGGGAAAGGAGGAAGGTGCCGGCTCGTCGGGTCCCGCCCGGCGTCCCCCGGAGCAGCCCCGTGAGCCGCCGGCCGGGTCCAGAGGGGCCGCAGCCCCGCTCGCCCCGGCGAGGGTGTGCAGAGGGGCTCCAGCCCTTCGGAATGCTCCGTGCCCGGGCCGCTGCCCGCTGCCCCGGCGGTGGTGCAAGGGACCGTCCTCGCAAGGGCCGGGATTCCCCAGTTTGGGTCCCCCAGTTTGAGTTTTCCAGGTCTGAAGGCTGGAGAAGGGCGCAAGAGGGGTTCGCTGCCTCTTGGCGCTACTGCTGGGTGTCCGAGGGGCGTCCGAGGGGCGGAACTGGGGACACGGGCCCCGAGGGATGCTCCCCCCGCGCAGCCGGGGCACGGCGGCTCGGCCCCGACGGGTACCTGCGCGGGCCCGCAAACCCGAAGGATGCCTGCCCGCACCTGGGGAGAAAATAAAGAAAATACATCAAAGCCAAACGCTCCTCTTGCCCGTGCCCCCCCCCCCCCCTATTCCCCAGCCGGCCGTTAGCCGCTGACTGGGAAGCGGCGGCTCCACCGCCGGCGGCGCGGCGAAGAGGGATAGAGCCGGCCCAGGTCCTGCGTGGGGGCTGTCGTGGGTGTCCCCTGGCAGGTTGCCTCCTTGTAACGACTGCCTGCCCCGTGGAAGGAGTCAGGGAGCCGCCTGCGGGGAGAGGCTGCGGTCCAGCGCGCCTCGGGCGCGGAATTAACGCTTTAATCTGCGTTTCCAAACCACCCGTTAAAATAACAAATAAGGTGGGTGAAGCTCCGGGCTGAGATCCTGAAAACAAAAGGCCGTTTCCAGGCATCAATCGGTGCCGGGGATCGGCCGGGGCAGCCGCAGGGGAAGAGGCCGGGCGATGCGGCTGCACTCCCGGCCGGCAGCGGAGCATCCCGCCGCGCCCCGCCAGCCCCGCCAGCCCGGGGCCGGACCCCCATCCCCTGGGTCAGCGCAAATCAGATATCTGCAACATCCGATGGCGCGATCCGATGTACTGTGTTTGAGTTTCCCTTCCTCTACCCGACACCTACTCGTTTATTCCGTCCGGTCGTTCCTGCCGTGCTGCCCTTGCTGCTGTGGTACCCAGACACCGTCGACGACAGAGAAGAAAACAATTTTATGGACAAAATTGGGGACGGGGGCAATATTTAAGTGGGTTTTGCTTTTCAGAAACAAGCCCTGACACCTGACACGCAAATTTGCAAAATCGTCTCTCAATGAAGATAAAAATCGACCAGCCGCTACCGGGAGAGATTTTCAAGCAACCGATGAACTGCCAAATGACTCAGTTTATTTAAAAAAAAAACACAAAACAACCAAACACAACAACGAACTTCCGTTTAATTGTTCAGTGCTTCTAAGCTGTTTAATATCGAAGTGGATGTTCAGATGCGAGGCAGGACTTCCAAAGAGCATACTGCCGGCACCTGAAACGATTGCAGGGGCGCTTCCACGTGCGAGGCACATCACTGACTCAAGAAAATGTGTCGTGGAGGTTTGCAAATCTCTCCAGCCTTGTGTTTACTCAAGATAAATTAATTTGTTTCGGATGTCAAAGAGCGTGTTAAAGCAGTATTTCTCGTTTTCGGTATCTGCCTCTTACCGCACTATTTCCTTTTTTTTTCTTCTTATTTTTCCTTTTTCCTGTCGTAAAACCCACGCTTTCTACTGTACGACGGGATAAAGGAAAAATTACGAACTCAGCCTGACATTTATCTTTTCTTTCCTAGTTTCTCCTCAGCAGAACAAACCCCAAGCCCCCGCTCTTTCCAGGATGCTGTAGGTTGCGTTCCCCGCTGTTCTCGGCGGCTGCGGCCGCGCTGCGGGTGAGCGGGGTACCCCGGGCTGCGGGCGAGCCCGGCCGGGCAGAGGCGTGAGCCCATCGCCGTGCGCCGGGGCTCGCAGCTCGGGTCCTGCTCCACTCTGGGACGTGGCACGCACTGAAAAAAAAGAAGGAAAAAATAGAAATAAAGGAGGAGTTTGTTCCCGCATTATGTCCTGAATAGAAACCTCTGCGGCTCCCGCCCGCCCCGGGAGCATCTGGGCCGGAGGAGGCGGGCGGGGGGCTTGGCCTGGTGCCTCCCAGCTGCCCCCGGGACCGGCGGGCGGAGGGGGCGCCCAGGGACCGGGCACCGGGGCCGGCAATTCCCGGTGGCGGCGGCGGCGGCGGGGGCTTCCTCCGCCCGCCCTGGGGCCGGCGGGACCCGCCGCTCCCCTCGGAGGGGCAGGAGAGCGGGGAGCCCCCCGTTCCGGGGGGAAGGGAGGGACGCGCGTGGGGCCACTGCGCGTGGGCGGTGGCCGGGCGGGGCGTGCGTGGGATGTTCTCAACGGGGGGGCGGAGCGCGCCGGGGGGACGCGCGTGGGAGCGGGCAGCGGGGGAGGCGGAGCTGCGGCGGGGCGGAGCGCGCGGGGGCGGGCGTTGGGGGGGGGCAGCCCTGTGGGGAGGGCCCGGAGGTGCCCGCCCCGCCCCACGCAGCGGCCGCGCCGCCGTCCCGGGGCCGGGTCCCGGAGGGCGCCGGCGGGCGGGATTCCCCGGGCCGGGGCCCCTTCCCGGGCCGCGCTGCGGCGCGGGCGAGGCTTCCCGGCGGGAGAGCAGCCCGGCGGCCGAGCGGCGTCCCGCGTGGGACGGCGGGGGGGCGGCCTGGGGTGGGCGTCGGTGCCTCCCGCGCCGGCCGCACGGCGCCGGGTGCGCGCTGCGCTGCGGGACGGTGAGCGTCCGGGGCCGCCCTCGGTGCGGCCGCGCTAGGCTCTCGCCCGCAGCCTCCCCGCCGCCGGTCAAGGTACCGCACAGGCGGCGGTGTTGGCGGCGCTCCGGTGCCGCCCGTCCCTGCGGCGGCCCACCCGGCGCCTGCGGCCGCTCCTGGCAGGTAAATGGCCTCCCTGGCCTCGGAGGGTCCCGGGGCCCCGCCGCTCTCCCTCCGCTGCGGCCACTGCCCCGGGACCGCCGCGGGGCTGCCCGGGCCGGGAGCGGGGTGGGGGGGGAGGCTGCCCGGGCCGGCGGGGTGGGGGGTCGCTCCCTGCCCGGCCGGGGGGCTGCGGCGTTAGGCTGGGCGTCAGCATCGCCCACGTTTCAGAAGAGCTTTTTGTCTGCTTCCCCCTTCTGGTTTTTTATTTTCTTTTCGTTTCTTTTTCTTTTTTTCCCTTTTCCCTTTATTCCCGCTGGCGCTATTTTACCACAGTTTCAAATAAAGCTAGAAACACCAAGCGTCAAACACCAATTTCCCGATGAACCACTTACTTAAAATACCGCCCCCCCCCCCCCCCCAACCTTTGGCTGGTGCCTGGATGCAGGGAGAGGAAGATGCTTCTGCCGTGCAGAGCAGGGAGCACCGGGATGAGTGTGCGGCCACGGGAGAAGGTAAACTGGCGGGGGTTATGTGGCAGATAGTTGAAATTATGCAAGTGTTATCTTTAAAAAAAGCAGTTATTGGAAAGCACTACCTCCTCCCGTCTTCCCAAGGCTGTTAATAATTTATTTTTTTTTTTTCCCCATCCGTGATCTATTTAATACACCGACCCGACACCGGGTTTTGGGCTCGGTGGCCCTTCGCCCTGACCCGTGGTCCAGCTGTGCTGTACCACTCGTGCCACCCTGGTGATGCGATGCGAGTTACGGTTCCCCAGGACACGACCGAGCCCTGCCAGTTCCGCTTTCTCCACCGTAAAGGAGGTGATGTTTTCCTGCAGTTAATTCTAAAATGCTTGGCAGCTTGCCCGTCAAACTGAGCACAGAAAAATGCAAACAAATTCTCTATTTAATGGTCCCTGGACAGTGCAACTAATCCATTCTAAACTGGTAATGGATACCGATGTCAACAGGTATGCAGCGAGAGCCTAATACTCCCCACTCAATGGAAGACACTTTCCTTCTGAATGAGGATTATGTGCAAAATATAACTTGGCAGAAGGATCCAAATTAAATTCATGCTTTAGTTAATTCAGATTAATTTTCCTGATTGCCCTTGCACACCAGACAACCAAGTCCCTGTTTATATCTGCTTCTTTTCTTTTAAACAGTTGAATCAAATCTCTTCTCCTGGGGAGTGTTGCAAGACGCATACATTAAAGACTGTGATTCACTCAGGCACTAATTAGAGTTATAAAATATCTGAGATGGATTTTTATATCACTGTTATTACTACACATATAAATATCTCAAAATAAATTATTATTTTGAGATATTTGATCCACTATATGTCTGTGTTTCTAGTTTTTTTTTTCAGTAATATGCTGCAAGCAACATTCCAGCTAATCACCTTAATGGAAATTGGAGAGGAAAACGCTCTATTAGGCTATCTAATCTATCCTCACTCAGTAGTATTTTCTTGCATTTTTCAGTCCAGATGTAAATTTTAAAACAATCCATGAGAATTACTCTGCAATCTTGAGAGGTTTTTATACCACCAGATAGCTCAGAAAAGAGAGAAAATATAAAAAAAAGAAGGATTGCTAGAAAATGTCTTCTGATGGTCAACTGTGTTTTCTTTCTTTAGGTTTTATTTTCTCTCATGGCTTTAAGTCACACATTTGTCTCCAAACTTAAATATGCCTTCTTTCTTCCTCACCTGTCACTGTGACCCTACCATGTTTTTAATGTCTTTTTTTTTTTTTTTTCCCCTACAGAAGGTTAATAAAAGAGTGGAGGTTCGGCTCGGGCCTCATTCCAGACAGGAACTTGACTAATTAATTATGTCCAAATTCTTCTGCTTTTTCCCCCCCCTATTTGGCACATTGATGGCAAGCAGCATAACCTTTCTTGCAGATATTGTTTTTTCTCTCTGAAATGGTAGAAGAAGTTGGATTTTGCTTTGCTTTGACCCTGATCTGCATTAACTGCTGGTTTTTCTATGAAACACGGAGCTGGTACCCCATAGAGAATGAATGTATGGTATGGCAGCACATGGGAGCTTTCTGTGTCACGGCAATGCATTTCATGTCACCATCTCAATACAATTTTACCCTCTGACGAAGGGTATGGTTCCCCTTACCCTCTCCTTGGCAGAACTCCTGCCATAGGGCTCTCCTACCCACTTCTCCATCTTCACTGCCACCCTCCAGCACACGCCCCGTCTGTGCAGCGGATACGACAGAGACATAGAGAGCTCTAACTGAGGGGGAAGCAGCCATTTTCTCAGCCTTCCTTTATTCCACCTGCATCATCATGTAGTTACTTCGTGCTGTAGCGGGCACCACTGGGAGAAGCAGCCACAGCATCATGATGTCCAGGGGTGGGGTGCAGAAACTACAGCCTCTGCCACCAAGATAATGTCACCACGCTGCAGTGCATCTTTCTGTCATCATGTGAAACCGCTTACATCATACGTCGGTGTCATACAGCCTGGCCTATCACTTTTGGTGGCGATCAGAAGACTATACAGAGTTAGACATGGAACAAGCATGTCTCCTCCTGGCCTGCTTGCACCCGTAAGCAGCCCTCCGATCAGATGTTGTGCAATTCCCTCCCCTAGACTAAACTGAGTACAGTCACGTAATGGCCTGAGGAACAATAAAACATACATGAGACAAAGCATTAATTTACACCACTTTATTTCTTTAACAATGAGAGCAAATGGAATGGACCATTGTTAAAGATCACTATTTCCTGCTCTGTAATAAATGTCTCATCTTCCCTGATGCTTGTTTATTTTATAAATGTCTCTGCTTTAGCTTTCATATTTAGCTGCCAGCAGGACACCATTATCCCCTGACTGCATTCTGTTCCTTCTCCATTGTCATTACCGCTGAAGCGATGTTATATTGCTGTGCTTGGCCTAGATGGTAGGGCTTTCTTATCTTGCATTTCCCATTGCTTTTCAGACCTAGACTCCCGATGAGGCACAGAGCAGAGGTGGCAACACTTAAAAAGCAATGTTTTCCTGGAGCATTAGCAATTCTGTTTTTTTCTTTAAAAAACAACACCAACAACTGCTCTTTATTATTATGATTTCAAGCTCCATTGGGAAGGAATTAAATTGAAGTGCACAGGCTGCACCTGCAATGCAGTCCCCCAGGCAGCAGTGGCACACGGGGACTGTGGGAAGTGATGGAGAGGCGGGAGACTGCACTGCTGCCCCACTTGTGCGTACCACACTGGTGTGGCAGAGTCCCCACGACCTGCAGTGGATTGGGAGCAAGTGAAAACAGAAATGGGACAGAAATGCTGGGCTTCATGCAAAGCCCCTTGAAGTCAATGAGAGCGTTTCCACTGATTTCAAGGACTTCGGCTTAGATTCTTTAACATCCACAAATGAAAGATATTGTGTTAGGTCCACCTGTTATTTTTTAGGGCTGCATTGCCCTGCTGCCTGTCTGTTTTGTTAATCTCAGAGCATCACCAGCTAAACAGCAAAACCAACGGCAGATGATCTGTCAAAGTCTTATTATGTACCACACTGCTTCTCCTTTCAAGTGCTGAAATCTAATAATCCACCTAACTCTCCTGCCCTTCAGGCACACACATGGCATTCCCTTTAACATGGCTATGTCACTCTTCTCCTATTTGTTTTTTTTAAAAACAAAATTCCCACGTGGAGATATCAAGGTTTTCCTACAGCTCTATTTCATTTAAAAAATAATTGGATCGTTATTTTCTTTAAGAACCAAACTTCAATAGTAAGCAATTTCTAGAGATGTCAAGTGGCTTGGCATAAAAGTTAATCTTGATCTATTGGTTTGTTAGGTATGTTTACATCCGACCTGTTAGCTCGCCTTAAACAAAAGTGATTTAAAGCCCTTTCTAGAGAGCATGAAAATGATTCCCCTAGCCCTTACATCCTCCGGGCCACAATCCAACAAAAGCAGGCTTATCTTTAGGCATATGAGTAGTCCTGTCAAACTCAATGGGGCTCCAGATGTGTTTAAAGATAAACACATACTTGAGTGCTTTGCTATATTGGAACTCGTTGAATGTTTTATTTGCATTTCATTTCAACAGCAGACTTTACATTTTGTATATAGCAGAAGAGGATTCTTCCTGGACATTATATTAAACATTTATTTTAAAAGAGGGTGGTGAAAAGGGAAATCCTAACATCTAAAAAATATTTTTTAATGATTCAGACGAGTTATTTCAAATGTTATGAGTCTATATTATTTGGCTTGTTTTAATTGGGACAGAAGTGCTGCAAACATGGAATGGAGCCGCAAAGCCCTGCAAGGCTCCACTCCACTGCTACAAGATCAATATCCCACTTTAGGGAAGTTGCTTCACCTGCTCACGCTCCATCTCACCTCTGCAAAACTGAAGACCATTAACGTTTCCTTTACCTCACTGCAGCTGCCTAGTAAATGCTTGGACAGGGATTTGATAATGCCAAAAACTGTTTCTATGCAAAAAATAAAACTGGAAGACATTATTGACTGCAAATGTACTTGGGTAAAACATGTTTCTCTGAGTTTTCCGCATGTCCTGGGGATCAAATTAATCAAACAGCAACTTTGTACGAACATTTCTTAGCATTTCTGAGAATGAGCCCCACTGTCCTGTATGACTGAGCTCCAGACTAATGGGCGGCAACAAAATCATCCCCTTGAACTAAACTAAGCAAGCTGAGCTTTCTAGCACAGTTGAGTGTGAGGGGGATGTTTGGGACTATCATCTGTATGGCCTTTTCTGTGAAGCATATTTGGGTTGGACCATTTTGTTTGGACATTTCATCTTTAAAGACTCCTTTGGCAGGGTCCGTGCTGCCTTCTGTGCATGGCCCCCCTGCCCTGCTGCAGGCAGGGTTTCAACCACAGCTGAAAAGCCCCGGCCAAAGCAGAAGTGCCGGCACCCAGCCGTGCAGAGCAGCTATAGGAGGCACCTGGGGGGCAGTGGGGCGGAAGGCAGGCTGGGAGATGCAGCACATGCATCCAGATCCTCCAGAGACTTCCTCCTGGAGGAAGAGACAGCCTGTGGGCTCATCTATATTTCAGCTACTTCAGTGACTGCAGCTTCCCTGCAGACCACAGAGTTTCCCTGCAGCTCCCAAGGCCTCTGACGGCAGGGCAGGCAGGGTACTGAGCGCCATGCTGCTGGCAGGGCCGGAGCTACCTGGCAGTGGGCTCACATCCTGCTGCAGAAAGGGCTGCAACATGAGCATATGTCCCTTTTATCCCTGTCAGACTGCAGGCAACTGCATGGATCCTGTTAAAAAGGAAGAAGATGGAAGGACACAAAGGTTAGGAACATAATGAAATGAAAAGAAATCCAGATGTGGCATTCATTTTCCTGAAAGGACCATTGCCTTGGCCTTCCCACACAGCACAACTGACACTCCATCTGACAAGGAGGCAGCTATTCACATTGAGCAGCCTCCCCACCACATAGCGCGTGGCTGTTCATTGCACTCAGGTTTGCAGCATAACTCGATAGCAACCTGCCGATAAAAACAAACTTGGGCAAGTGGGCGATGCTCTTTTGCCTAACTGGAAAGACTTTGCAGGAACAAATGGGACAACACGGCCCCATGTGTCACACAGCATCTCCCCAACACATCTCGTGTCCTGAGGTGACAGAGGCAGGTGAACAGGGAGAAAATATGTTCCACTTCAATGGCCACTGACCTGCGGCGATTAATTCAAGGCTAACCACTGGCCTCTGTTTGGCAGCAGGAGGACTGAGGGGTTACTCCAGCCTGAAGTTCTAAAACATCTTTTTATTTTCTCCCAGCTGACATTTAGCTCTTTTCAGTAGCTCATCTTTCCATTTCCCCTTTGCCATGTCTGTTCTGTCAGGAAACTTGCTGCCTGCTTTATCACCTTGAAGGTCCAGCTTTTCTGCTATTCTCTGCACATCTGTACTGTCATTTGTCCTTTTCCTTCTGAATCAGAGCACCACTCCACACAGCTCTGCGAAGTACAGTCTATTATCCCTTTTCTCCACAAAGTGGTTTTGACTCTTCATATGTAATTCTCTATATAAAAATAAAACACATTGTTCTGTCTTAATAGCATAATTCTTAAAGAGTTATGGCCTCATTCTCCTTCATTCAAAGTACATAATTCCCATTAACAGCAGTGGGAGCGCTGCCAACGTAATGGTGAATCAGTTCCCATGATGAAAGGAGGCAGACCCCAAAAGGTCCAATTCAGTTCCTCATGAGGAGAAAATGAAGGAGTAACAGACAACAAGATAAAACTAAGAGAAAAATTTGCATGGAACAGCTTCGTACTAACCAGGCAGTAGGTTGCTAACTGAGTAGTCATTGGAGTTGACCCTAATCTGGCAGGAGCCTAAATCAAGAGCAATTTTAATAACATTAGTAGCACTGTGTCTCCACGGAAGAGCTTAGAACCAGTACTCAGAGCTGTGCGTCCTCCTGAACTCAAGAAGGCTGCTACGGCTGGACCTCTGCTTCTCTTACCTGGTACATGAGGATCTGAGTAAGCGTTTCAAGAGCGTGCCCTTCGAAGACATGCCAGACATTTGTCCTTCACAGCTAGCCATCACATGGACCTTGTGTGCGCCATAATAAAAGGCAAGGAGTAGGCAGCATCATTTCCACACCTTAGAATTCAACAATGAGGGCTTGGCAGTTAGTTACTCAGCTTCCCTGCTGAATAACCCGTCTGCCTCCTGAATATTTTTTTTTCTTTTCTTGGGGAATGGTCTTACATCACTGCCTTGAGGATCTCATTCAGTCCCTCTGGCACCACCGGGAAAGCATAGCATTTTCTGTGCTTCATTTCTTTCCATCTATAAAATAATTTAAAAAAAAATTCTTCCATCTATAAAAATAAAATAAACCATATTTATTCTTTTATCCAATTAGTCTTGTTCAGGTTGTAAATATCTTAAAGCATGCTCAGTCTTTTTGCACAGCATCTAATCCATTGGGAGCATAAACAGATATGGGGATTCTAGATATTGTTAACATAACCTCACTTTTCTTCTGTTCTTGGGTAGTAGAAACATCCTAGCAATAAAAACAGCCAAATAATATCCTAGGAATATCCCAGCCTTTAGAAACATACTATTTGAGATTTGTATCTCTCTGTTATGTAAATGAATAAGCAAAACAATAACAATGTATAAACACCTTTATATCCGTTAATAGGAAACTGAGGGATATGGTAAAAAGACTGCTATTGCCATATTTCTGGCCAAATTATTTCTTCCTGACCATGCAACTACTATGTGCCCAGCACTACTTCTTTCATGCAAAAGCAAGTCTTAGAATTTGGTCACATGGATCTGGACTCCAGAACCTCTTCTTCTCTTCTGCAGACCATTTCCTTCTGGGAACTGGAAAACATAATAAATTGTCCTTTTGCACCCAGAGAGGGAATATGCCTCCTGCCTTAAAGGTGCCCATAGACTTTGGTTTCCAAATTTTGTAGATCCCTTTGCTGGAGTACAAATCTGTTGGAGTACAAAAGATTTCTTCTTGTTGTTTTCCTCCCTTCTTCTCCTTTCCTGTGCTCTGTGGACACACAAAGCACAGACTGTTTGCCAGTGCTCCAGACTTCGGTGGACTCAGTTTTACAGAGCATCACTTGCTGAGCTGCCCTCCACGTTTTGGGTAATGTACCAGCAGAAGACAGATTGTCCCCTTAGCCTCACAGTATGTTAGATATGTCTTGTACCTTTCCATCTCCAAAGTCCCAGCTCTGCACAAAACTAGTAGCAAGGTGTCCGTTTGCTTGGTAGAGCTTGTCTTAGAGCAAATAATCCTTGTGCCTTTGCCTTTCCTACTAATGCTGAAGCTCAAGCTAAATTGTGCTTTCCCACAAAATTTCCTTTTTGTCCTTAGGAAGGGACACTTAAGGCAAAATGATTTCACTGAATGCTTTCCCACTCCCCCTACAATGTGGTTATGCCAAATGACTTGTCTCCTCCACTGATCACACCCTTAATTTTTTTCTTACCAGAGGCACAAGTTACATAGTAATAAGTATTAATGTTAAATGCTATCTGCAATGTACTACTCTAGGTTTTTTTGCCGATACCACCAATATTTCTGATCTACTACAGAGTACCCTACTCCTGGTACTTCAAGGAAGAACAAGCTAAATCCCAAACTGATATGCTTCTGCTTCTGTATCACTCCTTTGTGCAATGAGTGTCCAGCCTGGGGTGTAAGATTCAATCATGCTGATCTCTGCTTGCAACCTTGTGTAATGAGGTAGTCCTAACAACGTCCAACTCACTTTAAAATCAAGCCAAGGTATTTGCCTTGGTAACCTCCTGCAACGGCAACTCCCATAGGTCGTGAGACATGTGTCTTCAGACTTCTTATTCTAAATTTGCTGCTTTTTAATTTAACCTGATATTTGTTCTCATGTGATAAAATAAAAAGAAAGTCCTGTGCTATCTGCTTGAGAATTTTGACTTCCACAATCAGCTCCACTTTCATGTTCTTCTTCCCAGAAAAATAATTCTAGTCTTTGCCATCTCTCATGTAAGCCTTAGCAGCTCTATATTCTTTTTATTCTCATTTATTGAACATTTTCAGACTCTTCTATCTACCTCGTGAGACAAGAGGATAAAAAGAATGAACATAGAGTTAATGTGGATTTATGGCATAATCCTGTGTTATCCTGATATTTTTTTTTTTTTGCATTCTGCTCTATCTCTATTTAATAAATCCAAATAATCTTTTTTTTTTTTTTTTTTTTTTTTTTTTTTTGTAAGCTGCTGCTATACATTGCGGTAAATCAGACACTGATGACTGCTGCTGCAGGTTCTTTTTCCTCAGAGATTCCTGGAAATTCAAGGCTTTTCAGATTATTCAAGCTATACAGCTGATCACTGATGATTTGCATTGCCTTGCACTTCACCATGTTCAGAGCTGCCTGCCACCGTGATGCTCAGCCTCCCAGGGTGTTTAAATCCATCAGGTAACATGTTCACCATAAAGTGAAGTCGCCCTAAACCGACCACAATCTCCGACAGGTTTTAACAAACCAAACCACCTGGATTTTTTTGCGTACCTTTTCCATCATTTTCCCTGACAAAGTGTTAGGAAATATATCGAAACATTACTTCAAGTGTCTGTCTGAAATACTGCTATATTCCGGGTCACAAAATCCTGCCAGTATTCAAGCTCCACATTCAGTCCAAAAACTTCCCATAAAGGTGACCACATTTCTTGTTATGGTGTAAGTTAACCTTCAAGACCTATAGTTAAAGAATTTCCTTTTTAGCCTCCTGTTTGTTGGATGCAACCAAAGCACCCAGGTAAACAAACCTTTCCAAAACAGATTTGATTTTGGTTATGGTTTGTACTTGCAGCTTCCCTTGACATTTCCCATTTTCACATGGGAGAAGTACTTGACAGTAAGGTAAAACCAGCAATAAAAAAAATCAGAAGATAACATTAAAAAATTTTCACCAAGTCTACTGGCTACCATACTACACCAGCCTTGGGATGATGGTAAAGTTTATCTCACCCCAGAGTGAAGGGACGGCTTCTGATCTCTCACATCATTCTGGTTACCAGATGGTACCTAAGAAACAGGCTCATCTCAGCAAGAGTCTCCTGTACAGCCTTCCCCTGTCTCCTGGAGACCATGACTATCAGTATTTGAGACATGCTTTGTGATCAATCTGGTCTGACTTAAGCTTTCAAAATGAAAGAACTGAATTTTTTAAACCCAAAATCTGACATTTTGTTGTTGCTGTTTTGGTGCATAGGTCTTCAATGTTAAAACTCCAAGTACTGAAAAGTCACACCGGGGTCACATCTACAACCCTGAACATGTCACCTTTGCAAACTTCTTCTCTTGTGCTGTTTAAACCTTAACCTTGCTTGCATTGACTATGGGAATGATTGGGATTGCAAGAGCTTTACCACTGATAGTAAAGGCTCACGGGCTAACAGCTTCTGAGGTAGCAAATACTCATGAGTGCTCAGGCAAAGGTAGTAAAGTTAATACCCCCGTCAGGAGAGGGTGAAATGAAGGGAGGGAGTTTGAGGGTTCTGGTGCTGGTGGTTATGGTGGGAGGTAGTGACACGGCTGAGGCTGAAACCAAAGGCTCTCACTCTGCTGTCAGTGAACAAACAGTATTTCCTCTTAATTCACAGTCTTCCTTCCTGAAAAGAATCATATCTCACCACCGTTCAGATGGCTCGCATATGCCACGGGCATGATACAGGCAATGAAGCTTTGTATTAATCTACTGTCCAGATTGATAACTGTAAGGGGCAGCTCATAATGACCTCAACGTGATTAATCATGATACACATGTGATACCCATGCTCATTATTACTGGCCTCCAGAACAGCACTGCTAAGTCCTGCCAATACGCTCAGTTTAGTATCTGCAAGAGACAATACTGCAATTGCTGGCAAAGTATGCAGGAAAATTAAGGAGCAGCTAGTTCTGTGTTCTGTATCAGGCTAGTAAGCAGGAGTGTAGCAAAGCATGGGAATGTAAAAGCTACAAGGAATATCATATATTACCTTGATTTGATACTTTATTTTAAATAGGTGTCTGTATATGCTCATTTATTTTAAACGGTTGACTTGCAGAATTCTTGCTTGAAGAGGAATATATAGTGCACTGGCATGAAGGACACAACGCCTGCATAAGAGCTGATGAAGCCTATTTGGAAACAGAGCTACACCCCTATCTATTTCATAGCCATGCATGATGGTGTTGCCCTTTTAAGAGAGAGAAACTGTCTTTGTCTTGGTGTTGTACCTGTTAGAGTTCTTATGAGCCTGTGACATTTAGTTTCCCATAAAACACACCATGTGATGTTTTTTATATCATGTTCCGGGGACTCACATGCCATTGAACAACGCAAATATACCTGGGCATCAGTCCTTGGGAAAGTGGAATTAGTACTGTTTCTAGCCATGTAGACTACTGTAAACATGACAGCCTTATCTTCTGCTTCACACAGAAAGGTGAACTGAGTCAGAGACTTCAATCCTTTTTGTCAAAGACAGTGTAAAGCTTCCTGATGAAGATGAGACATAGTCCTGCTCTTCAAGGATACTGCTCACATGTGTGGGAAGAGGACATTTTCTTGGCTAACTGGCAAGAGATGGAGCCAGTTCCCACTAGAACAAATTAACCATCTTCAACTAAGGGCTTATCATATGCCTCTTAAATGTCCCCTGAATACACGGTAGTATGTATAGGCTGAAATTTCCAGTGTTCATATTAAATTGTATGGCAATTTCTTCCCTAGCAGAGAATAAATGTAAAGCAACATAGTTGTTAGGCTGTGGACTTTGTTTCAAGAAGGTGCTCAATGTTCTTGATGATTAGCACAGCCCTGAGACCTGTATGAAAGGAGAACCTTCTGGTGAACCTCCTGTCTTCATGAAAATCGTCTTCTCTGCTCACAGAGTGTCACTCATGCTGAACAGAAATGTCCTGTCCAAGAGAAATGTAGCACCTGTGCACATAATAATGAGGTTTTCTGTTTCTCCTTCATTTTGTCTTTAACAGTGACCAAGGGTGTTGAATGTGTGGGAGGACCTCTTTGACATTTCCACATATATTGCTATAACTACCATATCCTCTGTTAATAGGAAACAGCTAGGAAGACCTTCAGCCCCAAGGCTGAACATATCTCCTCTGCTAGACACGCATCCAAAAAATGTGCCTAGCAACTGCTTGCCAAACACGTCTATAAATTCAAAAGCAAAGAGTCTGAATCAAAATAATTAGGCAAATTAATAGAAGAAAAATCTACTTATAGCTATAAAACACAGAGATAAGTCTTTTGATTCAGAAGATCCCTGAGCTGTGCCTTTTTAACTCAGGGTTGGGAGGGTGCTAGGGAAACCTTTTACTCCTTCTCTTACATTCCCCCTGGCTGGGCAGGGATGTGTGCCCATTGCAGAGAGCGGAGCAGGTTGTGAGGGTTTTACAATAACCTGCCTGTCTGGGAGTGCTGGGCTGGCTCTGTCTGCCCCTTCAGCTGAGACCTGTAAACACAACCAAAGCCAAAGTCTACTAGGATGACTCTGCAATGCAGAGACAGCAAAGAAGGGCAAGAGCCAACTCTCCAAGGGGACAAAACTTGTACTCATAAAGAATATTACTTGGATGTGAATCAATGTTGTACAATAAATGAAGTGAATTAAACACAGAACCCTATGGATGAATCTTTTAGCTTCATGCACATGCACTGAAGCTCAATAGCAATTCAGCACCATGCCCAGACTGCAATAACCAACCTGGCATGCGGGCCTTAAAAAGAATTTAGAGCGGAAACCTTTCTTTGACAAAGCAGAGTTTAGGAAGTAGTAGCAACACTGGGTATCTTCCCTACCAATCAAACAGAGATAAAAATAATATACATAGTGGCAGTCAATCAGAAACAATTTTTTCATTCTTCTACATGCTAATACAAACTAATAAAACTATTTGAAAAGCGACAGAGCAGCTACATAGCAAATACGGCGAGGGGCTCCCTGTGCCAAGTGATTTTGAAGCACTATTTGAAGGTAAAAGAGGTAACTCCTGGTCCTGGTTTTGGCTGGGATACCACAACACCCCTAATCTGCTTATCCAGTGGCACATGAGTGTGGATGTAGGTGTGCTGAAGCTAGGGAGATCCCTGGAGTTCCGACAGTAAGAAGGGGACACATTATGTCCTGAAAGAACATAATATTCAAGAATGTTTTCTTTTAAGTCTGTTGGGGAAAAAAATAAATGAGAATAGGAGAAAAGAAGTCTAATGACTGATAGACTAATGAAAATGTGGACTTTATAAACGGCGAAAATTTGAATTTCCCAATGCAGTTCTGAACTTTGCTATTGTGGGCCTCAGTTAAAGTAACTGAGCTGTCTGTGGATAGACTTGTCTGCTCACTACAAGTTTGCTGCAGGATTAGACTCATTATTTGAATTTCCAGATCTTCAACAGTACTGTTTTCATGATATGTGAAAGCAAATTTAACTGATTGAATAGAGGAAAGCCTTTTTATAGCACTGACTTCTATGGACAAAAAGGGGTTTGCAATGCATTTGTTCAGATATTACACATGTAGAACAAAATTAAAATTCCCCTGGCCTTTACTGAGCCTTGGATCAGGTCCTTCTTGGGGAAAAAAAAAAAAAAAAGCCAGATTACCACACAAATACAATATTTAATCTCCAGCTATTCTGCTTCAAACAGTGTAATTGGGTTCAATAGCTCCATGTTTATTATTATGGCCTATGCCTAGACATTAGCATAATAGAAAACATGGGGGGAAATGTCATACATACTCCCCCACACCTATGCAAATATAATTATAATTGCTCTCTGTATTTCACAGTAGACCTTTTGTGGGAATCATTATGCCTAATATGTCTAAAAAATATCTGTTATGTAAAAAATGTTTGAAATAGAACTTTCTTTTATTTAGCATTAAACAAACACGTCCAGCCAGGACTGTTGATACTACCTTGCCCATGCATACATACTGATGTATATGTTTATGTATATTACACAACAAAGTTTACTTGCTAAACGCAAACCTGTACTTCAGCTACATGAAAAACATCCTCACTAATCAGCATCCACTTGTTGCACCTCCTCCGAAAGGACCAAATCTCTCTTAAAAGTACTGTTTCATGAGCATCTCTTCACACAACAGGCCTTTGCACAGCATTGCAAATTCATGGAGGAAATGAACTCATTCCATCCACTCTATATATCTGCATGAAGCCTTGCACAATGGGGCTGCAATTTATTTGGGGCCCCTGGGTATGACTGCCATACAAGTAGTAACTAATAACAACAGATCACCAGAGATGGCTGAGATGCATTGGCTGTAAGGAAAAAATAAAACCTGCTCCATAATAAGGGCATTTTACATCTTGTTGTATGTATAAATATAGTTGAAATGATAGGGCTTGATGAAAATCCTAGGGGCACCTCTTCAATCTCAATCTGACTTCTCAGACAATGGTAATAAAAATAAATTATGCTATGATTTGTGGAAAAATTACCAAGATTTAAGATTTCCACTAAAGACAACTCATGGAAATGTGTCTGTGAACAACTATAATCTCTTTCCTCTTTTTCTTTTTTTCTTTTCTTCTCTCTTTTCTTTTCTTTTCTTTTATTTTATTTTCTTCATTTCTTCTCTTTTTTTTCTTCTGTTCTCTTCTCTTTTTTCTTCTCTTTTCTTTTCTTACCTTTTCCTCTCTTTTCTCTTTTCTTTTCCTTTCTTTTCCCTTCCTTTCCTTTTCTTCTTTCCCTTATTTTCCCTTCCTTTCCCTTCCTTTCTTTTCCTTTTTTGCCCCTTCTTTTTTTGTCTCCCCTGAATTTCCTATTTATGACGATTAGGCCCTAGCGCCAGACCCACCACTCCATTACAGTGCCTTGGACAAAGCGTGGATCCCATGGGGCGAGGGCTGTTGCTCCTGCAGCGGGAGCAGGATGAGAGCCGTGGGGCTGAGCAGGCTGGGCAAGGGCGTCGCATTCCATCTTTACCCACCGACCTCAGCTGCAGCAAAAGGCAGGGCTCCACAGCCCGCTCCAGGTGGGTAACATTTCCAGACAGCAGCCCGGGCAGGCAGAGGACGAGGCCGAGAGGAGCACGCCTGATGGATACTCCGTCGTTTGTGTGAAAAATTCTCAGGGAAAATTCTTTCTCTCCCTCTCAGGCCCCTAAACTCTTTGTGAATGGGGCCAGTGCAACATGTGGCCTTTCACCTCGCCCAAGAACCACTGCCAGACAGCCACACTCAGAGAATTGTTTGTTAATAGTCCAATTAGATAATTGCCATCTTTCACTCCTTTTGCTCTACATTTCCCATAAAGGAATGAATAAGGAGAGCAGCATGAAGAGGGCTTCTGCCCTGCAAGGTGACAAGAAGGACTGGAGCATGCTCTTTGCACAAGGCCATTTGCTTGAATTGAATCATTGTAGCCTAATCAACGGTCTTATTGGATTACTGGCTGTTGCGGTTCTCAAAGATATTGTAGCAGAGACAATGAAATAGCTAGAGTAAAACTTTTTTCTCCTTTAGTGGATCACACAGTTGAGATTTTTCACGGGCTATCTCTCTCTCCCCCTCCCTGCTTCCCTCCCTCCCTCCCTCTCTCCCTCTTTCCCCCCCTCTCCCTTTCTCCCCCCTCCTGGATCCACTGCACACAAAGCTGGCTTTTTTTTTTTCCCTTTCTTTTTTTTTTTTTTTTTTCAATGAGCAGGCTCTGCGAATAGGTTCAGTGTTTGCGAAGGTGCAGAATTAGCGCACACACACATGCACGCACACATACACACAGACACAGAGGGAGAAGCACAAAAAGCAAGTATCGGGACTGAAATAAGGAGAGGTAGGAGTTTAAGATGGCTGTCTGTGGGGAGATGTGTTAACGAGGATTTCTGCTGGCCAAGATAACCTGCTTCCTTGGAGAGATCTGCTTGAAGGAAGAACTTTTTGTGTGTGTGCGTGCTGGGATCTGTTTGTTTGTTTAGAATTCAGGGGGCTTTTTTTTTTTTTCCTCCACCCCCCTGCAACTGCATTTTTCCAGCTCTTCCTAGCAGCTTTATTCAGATTTATTTGGCGTGCTTTGGAGAAAGCCACTATATAATCGGGAGGTCAAAGGCATACTGAAGAAAGTTAATAATGGCTGCTAATGGTGCTAACAATTCAGGGTGAATCTTGTCAAAAGTTTTTTTTTTTTTTCCCTTCTCCCCCCCCTTTTTTTTTCCTCTCTCCTTTTTTTTTTTTTTTTTTTTTTTTTTTTTCTGGAAGTCTCAGTCTTTTGATTGTGTGTTTCCTGAAAGCAAGACCAATCATTTCAGTTTATTCACTGGCTAAACTCTACTTGATTGGGGACAAGCACACAAACCATCCATTACGATCTGATATATTATCCAAACAATTTAGTGTATTCATGAGGTAACCTAAATGTGGAGGTTGCAAAATTACCCGTAATCAATTGAAACAGCGAGTGCGCGTCCCTCTGTGTGTCTAACAACTACATGTCTCTGTAATAAGGCAGACATTAAATCATTTTAGAGTTGTACCGTTGAGTACCTGATCACTGGGCGCTCTGGGAAGCTGGACAGTCACATTAGGACGCTGGGACTGAGGAAGCCGCTGCTTTTCCAGTGGGATAAAACCCGATCTTCCTAACTCAAGGTGCTTTACAGATCCCCACCGATCTGACCCTAAGCCGTGCAATATCCAGCATAGACTTCGTCTTCTTCTTCTTCTACTCTTCTATATTTTTTCGTTGTTGTTGTTGTTGTTTTGGTTTGGTTTTATTGCACTACATGTTTGGGAAACAAGACAAAATGGACGTTAGATGCAGTTCAGAGACTGAAGCTAACCGGGTCTCGAAGAACGGACATAAAGAGGGCAAAGAAAGCAAAGGGTCTGAAGGAAATATTTCTACTTCTTTTTTGAAGGATCAGCAAGGGACTTTTTCTGCCTCTGCAGCTACGGAAGACTGTAATAAAAGTAAATCTAGTTCGGCTGACCCGGACTATTGCAGGAGGATCCTAGTCAGAGGTATGAGCTCGAGGTGTTTGCAGGGTGGGGAAGGTGAGCGGTGCTCACGCCGGGGGACGGGTGATTTTGTTGCTTCGCTTCGGTCCGTCCCTGGGTGCTTTGCACCTTCCTGCAGCTCCGGGGCAGGGGTGGCCCCCCCGGCCGGGCTCTGCCTGCAGCCCCGCTCCAGCCCGCCTTGCTTTCGGTCAACCTCCGCCAGCGCCTGGGGGAAAAGTTAAGCCGCGGAGGTTCCTCCCCGGCTTCGCCCCGCACCGGGCCAGCCCCGCTTTTTTTTTTTTTTTCCTCATCCCCCACCCCCCCGCCCCTGCTTTGCAGCTTTCCCGGGGTGCCCGTCCCCGAAGGGAGCCCGCCGGGGCCCGCGCTCCCCCGGAGGAGCCACGGCTCTGCCCGCCGGCCGGGCGCGCTCCTTCCGCGCCCGCGCATCCGCCGGCCGCGGCCGCGTACGGTGGCGCGGGGCTGCAGGTCCCGCCGGCTGCCGGGGCGGGCAGGAGGGGGCTCTCCGGAGGGCAGGGGCTCCCGCTTCCCCCCTCTCCCAACGCCCAGCAGAAAGGGCTATTTTTAAATAACCATCAGCCTTAAAATCAATGGAGGAATGACGAAGGGCTTTTAAATTTTATTTTTCTTATAGTTATACGTTTAGTTTTCCCCAGCCCTCGTCTCCTCTCCAGGCTAAACTAATTAAATCACTCTATTCCTACCCCCTCAAAAAAAAAAAAAAAAAAAAAGCAACCAAACAACCTAAAGAAATTGAAGGCGTTTCAGTTTTATGAAGGTGCGTTTTGGGGGAGGAGGGAGAGAACCGAATCGGAACAAAATGAGTGCGAAGCAGGCCTTGTAAACAATAATTAATCCTTGCGAGACCGACTGACCTAGAGAGGGGTCAGACTAAAATGATGTGGTGGTCTCCGATTAAAAACGTACCGAGGAGGTAAAATTACGGAAAGCAAAGTTGGGAAGGCTTTAATGTAACATGAATCTGGCTCTAGCTTGACAGTCACGCTAATAAGATTTGTCCCGCTCTCCTTCGGTCGGAGCTACCAGAAAAGTGAGGTTTCTGCTGGCTGTTTGGTGCCCTGGTTTAAGGCTGTTCACCCCAGCCCCTCCTGTTTGCCAAAATCCCAAAGCAGCGGCGGCGGCGAGGCTTTCCCGGGATGCTGGGTGGGCTGGAGGTGTCCCCACGGCGGGCAGGCAGCCAGCTCGGGGGAAGAGCTGCCTATGCCCAGAAAACTCCTGCCTGCCTTTTTATTATTATTATTTTTATTATTATTATTATTATTATTATTATCATCATCATCATCATCATCATCATCATCATCATCATCATCGGAAACTTGTTCTGAAAATCTTTATTAAAAAAAAATGAGATTTTGTATTTTGAGGAGTGGTGCGCTGCGTGTGACGGCTTCCAACAAGCCCTAACCCGGAGCCCAGGGTGAACAAAGAGTAGTCCTGCGCTCCAGGCACAAAGCCCGGCCTGGGGGATCCCTCCTCAGCTTCCCAGAGGAGCCGTGGGTGAAGCCGCAGTGTCCTAACTGTCAATGCCATACATCCAAACCGATTTTTAAACGGGCTGAGGGGATTATTTCCAGAGACCTGGACCCCCATCGCTCCCTCTTTCGTCCTCTCCTGGTTTGGCTTTAATTTTTTCCTTCCTTGGCTGTAGTGGCCAGGTGCAGTGCCGCAATCTCAGGGACCCTGCACCGTCGTGACTCGGGTCTCGATCTTGAAGGCGCTGGCGACGGCTCTTTCCCTTGGAAAAATTAAAAAAAAAAAAGGGGGGGTGGGGTGGGGTGGGAGGAAGAAAGGAGGGTTGCCTGCGTGTAAAGCTGCTTGCGCCTTTCTTTGCCAGATGCCAAAGGTTCAATCAGAGAGATTATTCTGCCTAAGGGGCTTGATCTGGACCGTCCCAAGCGGACCCGCACCTCCTTCACGGCCGAGCAGCTCTACCGCCTGGAGATGGAGTTCCAGCGCTGCCAGTACGTCGTGGGGCGGGAGCGCACCGAACTCGCCCGCCAGCTCAATCTCTCCGAGACTCAGGTAGCCCCCGAGGGACCGGAGCCCCGGCCACCCTGCCTTGCTCTGCCTGCGCCGCGCCGGCCCCGGGCCCCTCCGCGGGACCTGCCCGGCCCGGCCCGGGCATCCCCCCTGCGCGCCGGGCCCAAGGGTGGGCCGGCCCCGCAGCCCTGCGCGCCTCTTGCGCGCCACCGCGCAGGCCCCGGCAGCGGTCGGGCAGGGGCGCGGGCCCGCTGGAGAGGCTGGGGTCGTCCCCGAGGTGCCCACGCATGTCCGGAAGCCGGGGAGTGCGTGGCTGAGGCTCCCCGGCGAGGGGCCGTTACGGTTACGTGCGGCCGCGGAGGGGGAGCCGCGGAGGGGGGCTGCTGGCTGCGCGGCCGCGCACACCCCCCTGGGTTGGTCCGCGCCCGCAGGGCTCTGCGCAGGGCCCGGCGGCCCGGCCCGAGCGGTCCGCGGCAGCTCCACCACGAAGCCAACCCCCCCCCCAGGACCGGGGCGCGCCCGCCCCCACCGGCGGCCGCGGGGAGCCGCCCTGTCCCCGCCGGGGCCCGGCGCCGGTGCCGGCTGCCCCTGGGCGCGGAGATGCGCGGCTGCGGCCGGGGAGAAGCGAGGGGAGGCCGAGCCGCCCCCAGCCCGCAGCACGGGACCACAGCCGCCAAAAACCTGGGGCGGGGGGGCTGGCACCTTCCCCCGGCGGCTGCTGGGTTAGAGCTGTTGGGTCTGAGCGCTGTTCCGAGTGCGGGGGGTGCGGGGACGGGCTGCAGCCTGGGCTCTGTTTGGAGTCCCTGTATTTCCGAGGGGGCGAATGGCCCCGCATCCTGCCGGCAGCGCGGCCGTGGGCCGTGGGCGGCCAGAGGGGCAGAACCGCGGCAGAGTGCGGGAAAGCATCTAAAAAGCCCGAACTTCTGAAAGCCGGTTTCATATTTCTGCAAAATATCACACAACAAGAAATTCCCCTGACAAGCTAATTAACTTTTTTTCTTTCCCCTTCCGGATAGGAATGACAAGTTCAATAGCTCGTAGGTTACAGAAACCGCCGTGGGTGTTTTTTGTTTTGTTTGGGATTTTTTTTGTTTGTTTGTTTTTGAGGGGCTTCCAGGATTCCTTTTTAAAGTTACGTTTTTTCAAGTGGGTGGGGAGGGGAGAGAGACTGCCCCGGAGGTGAGATTGGGAGAGAAGGGCTGTTGCGGCAGTGCCCCGGGGAGGCGGCTGGACCTGGGCGGGGGGGGGGGGCGGCCGGGCCGCGGTGCGCGGTGCTGGGGGCCGCGGTCCGTCCCGCCGCCGTGCCCGGCGCTGTGGCTGAGCTGGCTTAGAATAAAGCGGTGGGGAAAGGGCTGGATGCTGCTCCCAGGGAGCTGCTGGCGTGCAGTAAATAGGATAAAGTGAGACGGATCGGGTTAAAGATACAGTGCGATAAAACGAGCCAAGGGCTCCCTGATTCCCCTCTGCCCTCCCGGGCGTACCCCGAAGCCGGGAGCAGCCAGGTTCTGTGTATGAGGGGTCGCTTTGTGCGTTTTTAAAGCGCTCCCCGTTACCGAGCGCCTGGCGGGAGCCCCGCCGCCCTCCGCCGCAGCCGGACCCCGCCGCCCCGCCGAGCCGTGCCGGGGTCCCGGGGCGCTTGGCGGGGGCCGCCCGTTGCCCGCCCCCCCCCCCCCCCCCCCCGCCCCGCTGACCCTGCCTCTCTCCCCGGCCTGCAGGTCAAGGTCTGGTTCCAGAACCGGCGCACGAAGCAGAAAAAGGACCAGGGCAAGGACTCCGAGCTGCGGTCGGTGGTGTCCGAGACCGCCGCCACCTGCAGCGTCCTGCGCCTGCTGGAGCAAGGCCGGCTGCTCTCCCCGCCGGGGCTGCCCGGCCTCCTGCCGCCCTGCGCCACCGGCGCCCTGGGCTCGGCGCTGCGCGGACCCGGCCTGACGGCGGGCAGCGGCACCGCGGCGGCGGCGGCGGCTCCCGGCGGCGGCTCCCCGCACCCGCCGGCCGCCAGCAGCGCGGCCGGGCCTCCCCCGCCGGCAGCGCTGCACGGAGCGGCCGCCGCCGGGCACGGGCTGTTCGGGCTGCCGGTGCCCGCGCTGCTGGGCTCGGTGGCCGGGCGGCTGTCCTCCGCGCCCCTGGCCGTGGCCGGCTCGCTGGCGGGCAACTTGCAGGAACTGTCGGCCCGCTACCTGAGCTCGTCCGCCTTCGAGCCCTACTCCCGGACCAACAATAAAGAAAGCGCTGAGAAAAAAGCACTGGACTGACTCTAAGTAACTTCCCCGTATTTATATTTATAGTCTCTATTTGTGGCGGTATTTATGGGACGGGCGGCGCGGCGGCCTGCCGCAGCCCCCTCCCTCGCCGCCGCCTGCGAGTCCCGCGGCGCGGCTCCTCCGCGGGCCGGGGCGGAGCGGAGAGGGGCCCGGGGCGGAGCGGGGCCCGGCGCCCGCGGGGCAAGGCCAGGCGGCGGCCGGGGCCGGGGCGCGGCGAGGGGCTGCGGGCGCCTCCCCGGAGCCGGGCGGGAGCGGGGCAACCCCCGCAGCTCTCCCTGCCCCGCCGGCCCGGGGGTCTGTCTATCCGTTCGGGGGAGGGGGGGTGTTTGTCTGTCTGTTCGTTTGCTTTGACGCCGCTAGGAAAGGGACGGAGAGGGCGAGCGGCCGGGGTGCGGTGTGGCCGGGCTCTTTCTGAGCGGCTTTAGCCAACGCCGAGCGAGGGAGAAGGATTCCGGGGAGGAGGATGGAGCTGCCAGGTGATGCCCGGCCGCCCCCGTCCCCACCCCGCCCCAGACTTCAGTGACTGCCAAGCACAAGGGTCTGGGGGATCCACCTGTGCCCCCCGCTCGTCCCGCACGCCCCGCACGCAGCCCCCGGAGCGCCCTGCCGCTCGCCCCCAACACCAGCCAGGGAAACACACAGCGACTTCGCTTTTTCACCTTAAACCCCGCATGTGGGAAGGGCCGGAACGGACTGCCTTGGAGATACACGGACGAGCGGGGAGACAGAAACCAGGGGCTGCAGAGATTTTGAATAAAACTGTCTCTCCCTTCGAGATAACACAACGCCCTTTTTTTTTTTTTTTTTTTTTTTTTTTTTTAATTTGCATTCCCACGGGCCAGTCCTGCGGACCTTATCTGCAATAGCAAATCTGCAGATAAATAATGGAAGTCGCGACTCGATTTGCATCCAGATCTGTTGCGATGGTAATTTTTCTTTTCCTTTTTTTTTTCTATTTGATTTTTCCAAATAATTTCAATATGCATCTAAATAAGAAAAAAAAATAAATCTTTAGCCTTCCTTCCTCCTAAAATAACCCTCTCGTATATCGATCATACTTCCTTTAATTCGAACGTAAAATATTAAAACCGTATCTTTTATTGTTATTTTTGTACTTTAAAATACATCTGTGTAACAATCTTTTTTTTTTTTTCCTTCATAATTCTTACTGCTATTTTCTCCACAAACATATGTATTTCACCTTCTAGTATTTCGGATCGAATATTTCCTGTTCAATTTCGGTACTTGAATTTGCCAGAAAAGGGATGCTGTACTTAGCTAGTTCTTTGGGGTAAAATAATAATCTTTACTTTGGTTTTTAAGTTTCTCTTCTTTTCTTTAAAGTTTAACACATGGCGTTTACAAACTGTATAAATACGTGCCACCAAACTGTAACCAAAAAAAAAAAATTACAAAAAGTGGAATGGTTGCTGTAGAATATAGAATTAATTATAGAGACCAGAACTGGACAGAAGGAACTGGACAGAAAGAAAATAGTAATTTTATTGTAAATTATTTACTTCTGAAGTTTCTAGGCAATTAGTCGGGAAAAAATAATGGATGAATCGAGCGCTGAGCCCTTGCTACTAACTTTTGTTCTGAATGTTTTGGATATTTGGATGTTTTGTATTTATGTGGTGAGAGTGAAATATATTATATCTATATGATGACGGAATTAGGTGTATTTTCGTCTTATATTCGTAGCACCCAAATACTTAATCTAATACCTGCGCTGCCAAAAAAAATATAATCCTATCCCTAGGTAACGGTCCCCATTTTTAATTTTTTTAAATTGTATTTGTAATTTCGGAAGCGGGGGGTTGCAAAGAAAGTCCATTTCGTGGAGCGGGATCGCGTCTTCCTGGGACATTCCCGGTCCCCTCCCCGGCTCCCGCCCCCCCACCGCAGCGCCCCGCGGGCCCTATTCCCCGCCCGTGGCCGGGGCCGTGGCCTTGGCCGGGGCTGCGCGGGGAGGCAACCCGGGTGCCCGGCCTGCCCGGTGCCACCGCCGGTGCCACCGCCCGGCTCCGCCGCCCCGGCGCGGGGGTCGGCGCTCCGCACCCGCTGCCTGCGCGGGTGCCGGGCCGGTGCTTATGGATGCGCGCACGTGTGTGCAGGTCTCTATATCCGTATAACCATATATAAATATACATACTTATATGAATATATATGTGCTGGTGTGCATAAATACGGATATTTCTAAGAGCCTTCTAAACAGCTCTCGCTTCCACGCTGGTTGGCAGCAGAGCCCGAGAGCCCTTCGCTGGGAAGCTGCGTGGGGCAGAACCCACGGAATTTCAGGACCCCCCCCCGGCCCGGCTCCTCCGGGGCTGCAGGCGCGTCAAACTGCGGCTGCCCCGGCCGATCCCCCTGCAGCCCCCTGGCACCTGCCTGCCCCGGGGCTTCCCCCGGCCATGGCGCCCGGGACGACCTCCGCTGGGCTTTGCCGTGAGCTGGCCCGGCCAGGACAGGTGCTTTGCCCAGGGTTAAAAGGGAAGGATGTGGTGGCAATGGTGATTTGCTTTCTCCTTCTTCTTCTTCTTCTTCTTCTTCTTCTTCTTCTTCTTCTTTTAAAGTGTGTAGAACTGATCCGGGGAAGGGCAAGCCCGGGAGAAGCAGGAGATCGCAGGTGACATTTGAAGGGGTGACATTGAAACTGCTGGTCAAGGCTGCAAAACTTCAAGGGGAGGGGAGGGGAAGCAGGCTGAAAAAGAAAAGAGCTGAGGGTGGCAAAACAGATCTGCCAGGGAGACCCGGGGGGAGAGGACAGTTTTCCTTTTCTGCCTTGACTGGGTGGAGCGCAGAGCATCACCCGCAGCCTGGACAAAGAGATGAGCCCTGGCCTGGGTTGCTTTTGCCAAGAAGGCAATCGCCAGTGCCCAAACCTTCCCCGGGCTCCCCTGCCCCGCATAGGGCCCTCCTGGGTAATGAATTTGCCCTGTCCCACAGGGACGTCCCTGCCATTGAGACGAGCCCACTTCATTGCCCAGATCTACTGCCGCACGGTGAGCCACATGGAGCACCAGCACAGAGGGGTCCAACCAGAGCTGTATCAGGTGCCTTCCTCTAAAAAGGGGATTTCTCTGCTATTCTTTTAACTGGAGAATGGTGGGGGGCCGTTCCTGTCTCCTCACACAGGTACTGTGAGGCCTTTTTCCCTGGTTGCTGGCCTGACCTGCAGTCCCAGGGCTGGAGCCGTGCTCAGTGTAAGCTCTTTGCTCCTCACCGAAGGCAATTTAAGCCAGTGCCAAGCTGAACTGCCCATGCTAAACCAGAAATCCTTATTTTACAGCTTTGCAGCCCTCAGTATACATGTGAAGAGCTAGACATTTTGGTTCTTATTACTATTATTATTAATTATTTCTGAGTATTAAAAAATAAGGATGTGCCCTGTGGTGTGAAGGCGTCTTGTCTAAGCATTGAAGTAAAATAAATACTTCAGGACATTATTCATTTTTTTCCTTCTGTTTCCTTCACGTTCCACCAGTCCTACCTCTGTACCAGAGGCTGCTTCTGGGCTGGGGTCAGAGCAAAAGCTGGAGGCTCTCTGCTCCCATGCGGGGTTACCACAGCCCCCTTCCAGTCTCTGCTTGTGACTCAGGTCAAAACCCTGGACCCCAACAGGGAGGGAGGCAATTTGTTTTTTCCTTTGAAACTTCCAGTATCTTGAATGCATGGGGTTCCTGGGTGCTAAACCCCTTTCTTTCTACAAGAGAAACAAGTAAAACATGTTAATCTGATTTCTGGAAAAGAAGAAGGGAATACCACCTGTAGCTGTGTTGCTGCATAGGACAAGTTTAAAATTATGCATATCCATATATACAGTGAGCCTGAATCAAAAAATCTGTTTATAAATAAGTCCTGTTTCTTTTTTTTTTTTTTTTTTCCTACTACACCAAAACTGTTCTGAATCTGTGTGCTGCCCAGAGACACTGCTTGCTTGTTTTCATTGAAATGCTGAATTTCATTCTGCTGGAGCAATGAACACAAACCACCCTCCTGAAGCCACTTGCAGCTGAAAGGTTTTGTTGCGTTTCATGTGGTATTGCTATTTGTGCCCATCGCTGCAGCATCTGAGCTCAAAGTGAGGAATATTTAGCTTATGCAGAAGGAGCATGTGTGAGTGTGAGGGGCGGGAACACTTAGTAGGAAAGCAAACAAACAAAATATCAATCTATCTCCAGCAAAATTTTTTTTTTTTTTAATGAAATAATGAAAATATTTCTGTGGCAGGCAGACTTCCTCAAACTTTCCTTTAGCAGCAGCTACACGTAGGACTTAGGGTGAGCAGGCAATAACAAAGATTGAGGGCAGTGTGGGTTATTTCAGTTTGTTCAGCTGAACCTGAGGAATATTTTCACAGGTACACGGACAGAGTGCCTGGTCCTGTGGCTTTCAGGAAGGCAAAACTCTCAGGATCAGCTCCAGAGCACTCAGGGTGATCACAAAACAATGTTAGCTGGGTCCATGTAGGGAGAAGAGGAACTAGTCTATTTAGAGGATTTTTTCAAAAGCATTTGCCCACCCACTTAACATAGGCTCTGCTTTATTTGCTGCTCCTCCATATCCCTCATGCCAGGGATTAGTGCAGCTTCTGACCATTTTGTCTCCATTTGCAACCCTGTCATCAGCCCGAGATGCATGACCTTGTGACATGTAAAAAAGCACACGAGGTCCCTGATTAACTTTCGAGTATTTTATTTCTTTAGAGAAAAGAAAAAACACTTCAAAAGAATAACTCTTGAACAAAATCAAGTCACAGTCACTGGCAAGTGTTTAACAAAATTACCAGGGAAGCTAAAGCGGAATCCATCCATGCAATGCTGTTTATGTGGCAGCCATAATATAAACTGTGACCCTGGACCACAGCTGTGGTCCAGAGTGCTGGCTGGCAGAAGCTGACATGAAACGTTTCTGACTCAGATGTAAGAACTCTCTAAGCAGTAGTTTACTCCCCACCTTGCTGCTTCTAATAATTGCTGAGAAACTTAAGCACAGTGTTTATTGTCTTTCTAGATGTAGTTTTTACTGTTAATGCTGTTCATCTCTGTGAGTGACTGATTCTAATTTGAATGTTAAGTCTTAAATATTTCTAGTGGAGTGAGTTCCACGGTCAATCATATATAGAACAAAACCTATTATATTCTGCATATTAATTTTTGACTTTTTGTTAACATGAATAGTCCCAAGTTCTGTCATTAGAAGCAGCAGAACAGATGTTCTCCAGCTACTTTCTGCAACCACATCATTTTTAATTCTTTTACCACATTACCTCTTCTTCGTCTCCTTTCTATGTGAGCAATCAAAATCCTTTCAACTTCCTTTCATGCATAGTTCTTGCAAACTGCACTTAATGTAACTGTTTGCCAAAAGGTGCTGCCTTTTCCTTCTTACTCTCCCTATGAAAAAACAAAGTAACAAATTATCAGAACCTTTTCCTCTTTGGCTATCTGCAGCCCATTCTTCTGTTTGATCTCAGCTGTTGCTGTGAACAATGATGAAAACATCGCACCAGTAAGGATTCACACCGAATACAAACCCTTACTGGACATGGTGGTGCTGCGGTCAACGCAGTAAGACTGGATCACAGGCCTCAACTGCTGAGCTGCTGCAGCCTGAGTGAATTAAAAGTGTTTTCCATCTTTCAGCTGAAGCAGCCAGCCAAGGAACCAGATGTAGCAGAGGACAAATTAAACAGATTGATCCACACAAGCCTGGTCCACAAAGTTTGTCACAGAACAGGGTACATCTACCTGGTATAGGACCTCTTCTACAGCCCAGCAGCACATCACTGAAGATGCATGAAAAACAGACCGTGAGACCGATAGCAAACCAAAGGGAAACCGATTTTTTCAATTCTGTCCCAAAAAGATAAAATAATTAATGTTAACATGAATTTGAATAATTTCTAAGGTGGGTATCCCTTACATATTCAGTAATTCCCTTGCTTTTTCTATTAGCCTGGCTGTACAGGGATCAGCCTGGAGAAAATTTTGCAAGGGAAACCTCACTGAGTTCTTGTTCTTTTAGATTTCCTACCACAATTTTTTTGTCTTATTTTAGTGCACAGAAAAGACAAAGGGGTAGAAAGAAACTCATGCTGGCAAGCATCAAGTTAGCAAGTCAGGAGCTGTGGCTTCAAGGATTCAGACTGGATATTGGGAAGCAAGCCAGCCAGGAAACAGAGAAAGATGAGGAAGGTTACTGAGGCCACACCTGGGAAAAAGTTGAAGATAAACATGTGAAAGGTCAATTGAAAGAAATCCTTACCCTCGTTACAAAAATGCAGAGAGAGAAGCAAGCGAAGGACAAAATAATGTGTATGCAGAAGCATGGAAGGATGTCCTCGCAGCTTAGCCCCCAGCCTGATACTAAGAGCAGGAGACTAGTTCTTGTTTTTACCAGAATTTCTATCTGGTCCTAAGAACATCGTTAATCACTGGCCAGTGAGTTTCTTGCTGCTCTTCCTCTGAAATGGGAATACTGACACTCATCTAAATCTACGTAGAAGGAGGTATCAGTATATACTCCTGTTTCAACGAAGGTGAGGCAAAATCATGACCAAAAATTTAATGGCCACCACAGGCAACTCCAATCCACTGCTTGCAGTCATTCCCTCCCATTAGCCCTCATCATTCTTCCTCTCTCTCTTTTCCTGCCTGGCCTCATCAATTTAAACCTCTAAAGTATGCCTACCACTAATCTTTCTGAGGCCTCTAAATATTTTTATAAACCAAATCCTAAATGGAAGTCAGAAGTAGGCAGGAGAATAAAGTGTATGCTGCCGTACAAAGCTAAGAAGGGATAAATAGACAATCCAAGGCATCCTGAGTGCACACTCCAAGATAATCTCTATACTTCTCTGGACACAGCACTGTGAACATCCTCAAGATTATCGAGATGAATTAGTAAATAAGAACCCATTTCATCAGGTGTTGAGGGGGACTTTAATTGTGCTCAGGTTCCAAATGGGAAACTTTATACTGTGGCCACAGATGTTAAAACAACAGAGCCTTATGGAAACAGTCTTGGATTACCACGGAGTGAAACATTTTTAATGAAAGGGATTATGCTTGTTATTTCTTAATGCATTGTGTCTTCTTAGATATTCTTACTGTCATTATTATTATTTACCAGGAGAACTGATAGTTACTCCTACTTAAATGTGTTCACATGCATATTTCGTACTTTCTTCCATTGGTACAGTTCTAATATGGTCCTAGGGAAAATAGTGTGATACATGGATTAGTTGCCCTTTATTAAGTTATGAGTCTATGAAACTCATTGGGTTTGCTTCTTTCCCACTTGCCAATTCTCCTATTGCTTTTACTCGATGAAATCAGATCCCTTGTCACGTAGGGTTTAAATGGTGTTTTGTAAGTAGTTGACTGCTGTAGATCATATTGATACTTCAGTCTTAGTGCAGGCCATTGGTATTCAGAATAACTTTTTCATTAGAAGAGCCAAGTGGGGAAAAATCCAGAGGAATTGATCTAAACATTTAAGCATGGAATTTACCTATTGCAAAGGGAAAGAACCATCATATAAGCGGTATTTCCAGTTCATATATTAGTTTGTGTTTCATTTCCCATTTCAGCTCCTGAAATTTCTATCCAGGATTGTGATAGTCAGACAGTGGCAAAGGTCCTCCAGGGAAGTGGCTTATATGCATGGACTTTCACAGAAGGAGGGTTCTAAGATGTATACATAAAAGAAAAAATGGCCATCTAATCAGGCACCAGAAACTTTTCTTCAGAAATCTGGAATTCCTAAGAAGTATGTTCAATGCTGAGAACAAATATGTGAAAGTTATTTGAGGGAGACTGATTAACGGGGAAAAGATGAAACTCAATAAATATGGTATTTACTTGAAATCTGTTTCAAAATAAACCACAACAACCAAGTAAAGAAGAAATATTTTCATTGTGTTGGAAGATGCCCAAATCACGCTAGTCAGAGTATATCTCCTAGAAACTCTTCCCCTGAATAGGAGTTCTGAGCATGTATTTACCCTCCCTGGGGGACAGTGAGAACTGTTTCTGTGATGGGATGGTGTTACCACCTCAAAACTTCTTCATGAGCCAAACCTCGTATCCATCTGGATATAATTAGCATGAAACCTAGGTTATGAGCTTTATCTTCATCTTGTTATTTATAGCTAAGACAAATTTTCTAATGTTGTAGCTAAATGTCTGTATGCTGTTGTTGGGCGGTCAGACACATGAATCCAAGTGGAAAGATCCTGTGATGTTCCAGAGTGCCAGCTCAGCCAGTGAGGCCTCAAGGCACAGCATCTTTGACCAAGGCGATCAATCATCTCCTTCTGCAAGAGTGCCCTAAGTGATGCTACAAAACGAAATTAACAGCAATAACACAAAGATTTGTAGGATCTCTTTACGTAAAACTGCTCATGTTCAGAGAGAAACCCGCTCCCAGTGCAAGCCCAGGCACGCCCGGGTGTGCTGCTGCAGGACCTCCCTTGCCTTGCTCCGCGGTGTGCCCGGCGAAGGCAGAGCCTGTTCCTTGGCTGGGAGCTGCCAACGCATCCGTGGCCAGCCAGGAGCACCCCGGCACGGACCTTGCCGTTCTCTCGGAGGGAGAAGCCGCTCCACGCTGGCAGGGCCCATCCCTGCACCCACGGCAGACCGGGCCCCGTCCCGGCCCTGCACCCACGGCAGGTCGGGCCCGCCGGGGACCGCGGTAGAAGCCGGGTTCGCTCAGCACCGCGGACAGCGGCGGCCCCTCCGCGGGGCTGTCCCGGGCCGCGGCGCATCCCGGGATGCGGGCACCGGGGGACAGGCCGGGACAGGCCGGCGGCCCGGCGGCAGGGCTCGGCCAGCAGCGTTGGATGGGCTTTGGCGGACGTGATTTGAAGGCACCTCAACATGTATCTGTAAAGTAGCTCTTGAGAAAACCAAAACCAGAGGTCAGGGATGACATGCCATGTCATGAATCTCTTTAATTAGGGAAGGGAATTTAGCAAAGACAAGATTATTTCAGCTGAAGGACTCTGTTGCTGCAATACCCTTCTGCTCCCACACCGCACACCTTCATCAGGCAGCTTAGCAGCTGAACACAGCCCTGCTTGCTACTCTCACCGTATCACCATCTTCCCTGACCTCTACAGGATCCAAATGCACACAAAACACAGTTTTCTCCTACCGCAGCCAACAGGAACAAACTCATCTCCTTGACATCACTTAAAAGAGATTTCTAAGACTTACAGATGACCAGGATCCTTATTTAGCAGCATTTACTGCTCTTTCCAGATCCATTTCTGGAAAATTTATGCTGGACAGCATCACATTAGAACAGATGCAGTGGAGCCAGAACATGTGGACCTCGGCTGGTAATCAGAGAGCTCCAGTACTAGCACCTTATCCATTTGCGTTCCCTTTTCATTCTGCTCCCAGTCTTACTTAGTGTATGCTGTAAGATTTGCAGGTCGAAACTCTTTCCGGCTATGCGTTTGCATAATTAGGCCAGTCAGTGAACATTGCTTTAATATGAATAACAATAATAAACAGCTTTTCAATCCTTGAGCATATAGTAAGTGCTGAAAACTCTACAGCCAGAAGTTCAAGCCCTTTAATGAACTGTAATGCTAGTTTATAGCTAAACCAAGATAAATGATAATTTTCTACCTATTCATTTGGTTTCACAGCCTAGAGAGCAGATACACCACTTTCTAGATGCATGTGGATACACCACCATTATAAAATACCACTGCTAGCTCCTGTGGGACTATATAAGTATTAAAATGAAAGAAAGATTTATGGAATTCACCTGTTTGAGAGCTTCCAAGAAATTTAGGATCTGGCTATGTTTATACATGTGAAGGCTTCTGTCAAGAAGAATCCTGGAAACTGCCCGTACTCCATAGCTGATTGGTGTGGGTAAGCAGGTAACACAATAAAACCCCTGCAGAGATGAAGAAGATTCTGCAATGTCCATTTATGCTGGCCAAAGCAGTGAGAATCCCAACAGCAAAGCAAATCCAGGGCAGCCATTTTGATAACAGGAAAGGAACAAATGCATAAAGTGACCTCTCCTGAAAGCTGCATCAGCACAGAGGGGTCTCCGAGGAAATATTTCTGCCTAATTACACGGCTTCCTAAAGTGGAAGATGGGAAGATGGGAAATACTGGTTCTTTCAGATCAGGATCCTGAGATGGATAAACTTTGGTGGAGAGCAGAGTCTTTTTTGCCTTGGTTGCTCTGAACTTTATTGCTTAAGATTTAAAGGCAGAGAGTAGACAAAACCTTCAGCTAGGTTTTTTTGACATTTTCATGAAGACCTATTAGATGTCCCATTGTAAGTTCTTGATGCGTATAGATCAAGGGGTCACAAGTACCAGAAGAAAGAGAAAACACAATTCAACTTGTGTAAAACAAAATTCTTACATATGATTTGCTTCTTGTCTATCAGCTTCAGATTAACAGGGCGAGGGAGTTCTGTACTTGCAGGGTATGATTTGGCAGGTGGTGTAGGCAGCACAGCGTGGGGAGTACCAAACTGTGTGTGGGTTAATATTGAGTCTATTAACTCCTGGCAGCCTGGTCTGGGATACCAACCAAATGTTTCTTGCCTTTTAATACCTCTTGCATCAATGCTAGTAAGCAACATTTTTAGTCCTGATTAATGTCAGAATTAATCTGCTGGTGAACTCATAAAATAATGTTCTAGAACTGGCGAGTTCTGTACCCCAAAACAGTGCTTGCAGGACTTGAATCCAGCTCTTTCCATAGCTAGAACTTTATAATGAGTATGGACCAATTTTCCTCTGTATTCAGGATTATTTCAAGCCCAGAACTCAGGATTCAGTTGAGATGTGCTTTAGTTCACACATGAACAATAATTTTAAAAGATGTAGAATAGATTCTACTTCTGAAACAAAGTATTCTACAGCTGACTAGTTAAAGGTCAGCTGAAACAGTAGACACTGTCTGAACCAGCATGCTCACTAGATGATCACTAGTTAATGTAATATTACTTGGCCTGTGCTGCTGTGTAATAAATATTCTGCCCCATGCATGTCTGTGCACAGCGTGCTTTAGGAGAAGGAAAGGGAATAGCACAGGCAGCACCCATTTTTTCATGGGTTATCCTGCAACCATATTAAAAAGAGTCAACAGTAGTATTTTCCAAAATGATGTAGAAAGAGATCTTACCTGGAAGCAAATAACTTAACAGCCTTCTATGGCCAACCATTTTTTACAGGGAAAGTAAAATTTTAGAAAGAGAAGTTTGGAAATCTCTCAGTGGAGAACTTTGAGCCTGTATCATAGAGATGCATTGGAGACAGCTGAAGGAAAAACATAAGACTTCGAAGCCTTCGAGTACAAATTACCATTTAGCTAGTACTTAATACTGGACCATGATCCTGCAGCCCCATTTACCACAAATTCTTGCTGTGTGTATTTGGCAGCATAAGGCCTTTGGGGTCAGTGTGCTCGGTTTACAGTTTTGCCCTTTTGGTCTCAGAAGTAAGGAAGCATTTCAAACCTTGAGCTTCAAAAAGAATTTAAGAAATGCACAAGAGAGCCAACTTTTAAATGAACTGGAAAGATTTTATGAGGACAGAAGATCAACAAGTGACCAGGACTCCAACTGTGAAAGAAAATGTGAGAAACAGGCACCTCTTCTAGTGTGAAATTGGTCTAATTCTTGGGGCCTTTAGAGTGGCAGTATCAAACAACTGGCCAATATCGTGTACACTTTCTGCCATCTACATGGCAGCAACTCCATTACCACATTCTGTGAAGCAGTCAAATTTGCCACAGGTTTGTTTAACCCTGCATTTGAAAGTGAGGGCTGGATATGCCTTTCCTAATGCACCTGGGAAACCAGTCTGAGCATGCATCTCAGTGCAACGCACAAATAGCTCTGCAGAAAAAACCTATAGAGCCAGGAGCCATATGGAGTGGGGATGCAGATGTACCTGATCTTAAAGGGGGCTTATACGAAAGATGGGGACAGACATTTTAATAGGGCCTGTAGTGATAGGACAAAGGGTAATGGTTTTAGAAGGGGTAAGACTCAGACTAGATGTAAGGAAGAAACTTTTTACAGTGAGGGTGGTGAAACATTGGCACAGGTTGCCCAGAGAGTGGCAGATGCCCCATCCCTGGACACGTTCAAGGTCAGGCTGGACTGGGCTCTGAGCAACCTGATCTGGTTGAAGATGTCCCTGCACATTGCAGGGGGGTTGGACTAGATGACCTTTAAAGGTCCCTTCCACCCCAAACTACTCTACGATTCTGTGATTGCTGGGTGGTGCATCGGTGGTCAGAGGATGGGTAAATCTCCAGACTACAGCTGCATCTTGAATGAGGGACCTACACTGACAAAGGTCCAAGCAAGCTGGTAAGTTTATGATCATCAGTATGAGGCTTGCAAAAGAGGTGAAGGCTGGCACACTGCTTTAGATATTTAGGCATGAGATGTATTCGCTGGGTTTCACTGACAACTTCCGATAATGTCTTTTTCTAGTTTGGGGCATTTCTAGGTATAATTAATGAAACACGAGAATTTCGGCAAACCCAGACATGAACTACGCCTCACAGATCTATCATACCTTTTCATCCTGCCCTGCTTTGCACTGTCGTCTGGAGGAATGGGTGTCATGGGGCCTGGCTGCCGGCTCTGCCAGCACTCTCACTCTGTGCTTGCATTGTTAAGCCTTCAACCAAATCTGCTACTGCAAGCTACCTTGAGAGCAAAAGATGCAGTATGTAGACTAACTCCTCCTTGCCCTTGAGAAGCAACTCTTTTTAGTCCAACTGCCGTTACTGTCTCATTGACAGCATGCAAGAGGAGCATTTTGAGGGGTGTGTGTATGTCTGCGTGCTTGTGCAAGTGATTGTGTCTCTCTCTGGTGGGCAAGCCAGGTAAAACTGCTTCTCAGTAAATGTACAAACACAGAGACACAGAACCCTGTGATTCGTTAGACCACTGATCCGATGCCCCTAACAACACAAATTCCTACCAGATCCTGGCTCAGAAAGCAAGTTTGATCACCCTTCTAAAGGGAGGAATCTCTGCGATGACATTGTTGAAGAAAGGAGGAACATTTTGCCGAGAAGCTGTATTTCAAGTAAAATAACCCTCCAAAGAGCATTCACTTTCAAATCAGTAACGTGCAAGTATAGCTAACTCACAAAACAGCAGCTAGTTATATAGGCAGATTTCAATGAGGCTTTTAGGAGAAACAATGGGGCTGTTTTTAAGGGCGGTTGCCCTGTTGAAGTGCATTTCTCTGAATAGATATAATGCTGTAGTGCTGAATGGATTCAATGGTGCTGCCTCAAACATGGCCAGGAGTGCCTAGAAGTGGGTGGAGGTAGAAAGAGCGGGTGGGACCCTTCTTATGGTTGACTCAGGCTGCCTTCACCAATCCTTTCTTTGCTCTGCCAGGGGCTGAGGTTTCCTTCCCCTTTCCCTCTGTGACAAGCTTCCTTCTCTGTGTGAATATTCCCCATCTGCAAATAACAGAATGAAATTTAAAAAATGAGGGTTTTAAAAATTCAAGCCTAACTTTGAACAAGAAGTCTGGGTAAGAGAAGACTCTCCTAAGGGAAGTGAGTGATATCTTGGCACCCTGGCTATTTGAAACTAGGAAGGAAAAATACATACACAGATAGAATATAATGTAGGAATCAATCCTGCCTTGGCCTCTGTAAGGAAAACAAGTGACCTTAATGATCTATTCTCTCTCTAGAGCACTCACATAGAAAGCTGCGCTTGTTCCAATTCAGCTCTGTACCCAGCATCTAACACAATGGACCTCACTCCTTGGGAAGCGCTAAGTGCTACTGCAGTACAAATAAACAAGTTCCACACAAGATGGTGAGGGCACCAGCAGCCTACAAAAAGCAGCTCTTGGGGCCACATGAAGACTTGGAGTGGGGGGCTGTGCAGCAGGAGCAGGAGCACTTACTTAAGGAAATTTGCTTCCCTTATGGAAGAATACACTTCAGTTCAAAATGTATGCCTCCCTTTTGCCTTTATAAATTCCACATACACACTCCTATATACGTCAAAATAGAAACACAATGACTGCAAGCTTATGGGTGACACTACTGAACAATGCCATAAAATACAAGACATGAGACAGAAATATATAAATAGCTGCAGGCCATGATCTGCTCTCACTGTTTATGTGCAGCTCTATTAATACTAATAGGAGTTAAGTGTGCAGAATAAAGTGACAGCTATTGCCCCTCAGCTCTGCCAGCAGCTCTTAAGTACTGCCGTGGTCCACCCAGCACTTCCCTGTGCTACACACAGCTGCCTCAATCCCAATGCAAAAGCTACCGCTGGACCTCCGGAAACAGCACAACCCATATGCTCTGACCTTACGTAGTGTGTTTTAAGGTTCCTACCTTCCTAATCTGGCTATCACCTATTGTAACATGAAAGCAATGATAGTGATAGTGATAATGATAATAATAATAATAGTATAATTGTGGCGTGCTTGTGCATTTTTCAGGGTAGTGTTTCTTTGGCATAAGTTTGAAATTGAAAATGGTGCTAAAAATTGGGTTTGGGTGACCTGGAAAATGGCCTTGAAATTTTTCAGCTAAGAAAGCCACAGACAACATATGGCATAGGACTACCATGGCAGTCCTGTGTCCCACCCACCTCATGTTTTTGGTTTTTTTTGGGGGAGGGGATTGGTATGTTTTTTTGTCCTTTTGGCAACATTGTCCATTACCCCTCTGGCTTCAGAGAAGGCAATTACAGACCCTGAAGGAACAGCCTTCAGATAGTCTGCTTGCTCTCTAGGCAGTAAAGGAAATTACTAGTGATCCACTGAAAGTCCTGTGAAACTAATGGCACAGACTTTTGGAGGATCCATCTTCCTTTTCATTGTCCCTTTATCAACATCTTGTCCCTGCTTTTCTACGGATGCACATGGAAGGGGTGACTGGAGCTGCCTTGGACAGCTCTGCTGTGGGTGCCTCTGCGCCAGCTGGGGCCTGATGTGCACTGCAGAGCATCACTGCCCTGAGGATACAGGTTAGGGTCCACTGCCTGCAGGTGCCGGACTGTGTCTTCGAGGCTGGGAGGGACCTGCTGGATACTTGCAGTCTGGCTGGATAGGGCAGACAGTTTCCTCAGCAGTATGTGACCTTCCCAAAGAATTCCCTGGTCTGTGTTTGGAATGACTTTATAGACATGGAGGGTGTGAGGGACCCTGAGGATGTCAGAAGTCATTCATTCAGCGCTGGGAAGGAAGGTCAATGAACTCTATATAAAATAGTTCTGGGGTTTGGTTTTTTTTTTATATAGCAATATATTCACAAAAAGCTGCTGGGTAGTTCTCAGGATGTGTCACTCTCTTCTTGGCTAACTTTTAAAAGCGAAGCAGCTAAACTTCTTCCAGTGGCACAGCGATGATGTTCAGCTAACCTCTCCTTCTAGCTACTTCTCTGCTCTAGTTACTTCTAGCCCACATTTTCCAAACAATTTTCCAATCTATGTTGAAATAAATTTTCAAATACAGCTCACCGAAACTCTGATGGCAGGAGAAAGTTTCTATCAACTTCAAATCTGTTGAATCAGGCCATCAGGAAGGAGTTACCACGAGAACTACTTGAAGCTTTTATTTCTCCTAAGGTTTAAACACAAAAATGTGTGTTCACACATGCATAAAAGAAGTATCCTTTTCTCTGTCTGCTCCATCTTAGAACAGATCACATTTGAACATTTTGCACACTTGTGTAGCCTCTCTCTGCTGCAACTAGGAATGCAAATACACAACTGATGTGCGGGATGGAGGTTGCTCTGCTCCCTTGCTGGTGGTGTGCCATACTAGCCCCAGCTCAGCCCAACACTTCACAGTCCCTACAACCTTACAGAGCCCGTATTTCCATGCAAAAGCAAACAGGCACTCTCGAGGGCTTGGAATACAATTGGGGCACCACCCCCTGAAAGGATCTCAGGGACCTCAAAGGAGGGAGATGTTAAGACAAGGTAGCTGCTGCAAAATGAAAACTACAGTCAGATCTGAAAGGTAGATTTGCTTATAATCCACAATTTAAAGGAAGTGATTTCTTCCTCTTGTCCCTACTGTGATGCCCACTATGCAAGCTGGGTACTTAGGCTTGGCTCTAGAAGCAGAACTGGAAGCTTACTGTGCCTTTTGAAAGAAAATATTGGCGGGCCTGTTATATCTCTTTATTAATAGGTTTTGACTAATCCTCTATTCATTGATGTCCATTATGAGATTATACGGCTAAAATTAAGTTAGTACATACAGTATGTCTACAATGAATTCGATAATTGTGTGTTTCTAAAGGAAAAATGGTTCAATAATTATGGCTAAGATCCGCAACTGGCATCCCAGTCTTTGTTGACTGAGGAATATTGCTAAAGTGGGGAACCTTTTCTTTGCCTGTACAAGTTAAACCCCCAAACTGAGGTAGTTCTGCTCTCTTGGAAGAAACGTTAAGAAGTGTTAGCAGCATGCACAGGGCACAAACATGCATGTTGAGGAGGAATCAAAAGCTGCAAGCTGCCAACAGTGAGAAGTCTGGTGGCAGGAGCTATTCTTAGAGACTTACTAGCAGTTACGTTCATGATTTATTTCTATCAATAGAATTTGATAGATGGCGTTGGGTCAGGATGGCCAAGAAGTCTAAGGCACTGCACTCGGGCTGCAGCCTCCCTCGGAGGCGGGGGCTCAAATCCCATTTCCAACAGCTTCCTTTCTGCACGGGGGGCTTGAGTGCACCCTCAGTCTGCAGACGACACCCCGTTGAGGGTCAGTGCTGGCCTGCCGGGGGGCAGGGGGCTCTGCAGGGGGGTCTGGGCAGGCCGGGCCGATGTGCCGGGGCCACCTGCATGAGGTTCAACCAGGCTCAGTGCCGGGCCCTGCCCGTGGGTCACACCAGCCCCAGGCAGCGCTGCGGGCTGGGGCAGGGGGCTGGGAGCTGCCTGGGGGGAAAGGGCCTGGGGGGGCTGGCTGACGGCCGGCTGGGCAGGAGCCAGCAGGGTGCCCAGGGGGGCAAGGGGGCCAACAGCACCCTGGGAAGTGATTGTCCCCCTGTACTAGCTGTTGGGGAGGTGGCACCTCGAACACTGTGTTCAGTTCTGGGTCTCTCACTACAAAAGGGACATGGAGGTGCTGCAGCATGTCCAGAGCCAGGCAGCGGGGCTGGGGCAGGGTCTGAAGAACAAGTCCTGTGAAAGGTGACTGAGGGAACTGGGGGTGTTTATATGGAGAAAAGGAGGCTCAGGGGAGACTTTACAGCTCTCTACAGCCACCTGAAAGGAGGTTGTAGTGAGGTGGGGTCAGTCGCTTCTCCCAAGTAACAAGTGACAGAACAAGAGGAAATGACCTCAACTTACGTCAGGGGAGGTTTAGATTGGATATTAGGAAAAAATTTCTTCACCAGAAGGGTTGGCAAGCACTGCCCAGGGTTCAGTCACCATCCCTGGAAATATTTAAAGGACATGTAGATGTGGCGCTTAGGGACAAGGTTTAGTGATGGACTTGGCATTCCTGGGTTAACAGTTGGACTCAATGATCTTAAAGGTCTTCTCCAACCTAAATGATTCTATGGTTCCATGATGCTACATATATAACCTCTTTGAGACAAGGAGCATCTACGACAGTTGTGCCCAGTTGTTGCATGTGTCACCAACAAAACCAACCTCAATTACCAGTTACTGGGAGGTTTCCTGGACCTGACACACTCTGAAAGGATTGCATCATTTTTGGACCAAATTGTGAATGCCCAGATTTTTTATTTTTTTAATTTTTTTTTTTTGTGGAGGAGAGGAGGTAGGTTAGCTGCTTTTTTACTAGGAAATACATTTATATGATGCTGAACTAGCTAAAGCACTGCTTTTTATTAACCTTAGTTTACTTTGTATCCAGGGCTTATTCTGATACAGAAGTCTTCTATACTTAAGACACGCAAGGAAGAAAATAGCATACCTAGTGTATTTATCCTGCCTGATCACCACATACATAGACAAAATCTGGCTACAAGCGCTTATATGAGGAGCTTCCAGGAGAGGCAGAATTTCAGCATAAAAATAAGCAGCTAAGTACGAAAGGGAAGTTAATCTTTCCAAGATAAGTCAATACATCATGCTTCAACTGGCTGCATTCTGTGATTGTATTGTAAATTGTAAGATTAATCTGTAAAAAAAAAGAGCTTTACAGGACACTTGTTTCTAACTAAAAGAGCTTTTTGGTTTTAAAATCTCTCCCCTTGTTTCACCAGTTTTCTAAAGTTATACCCACCCACCCCAACCGGCTGGTCCCACTCTCCCCACCTTTGTTGCTTACAGAATTAATTGCCTCCCAGGAGGCTGGCTTGCTGACATACAGAGTCACACTTGCAGTCCTTACTTGAGAAAAACTCATATTGACTCAACCCTACTTTTATAGAAATAAGGACTGCAGAACCTGGCCTTCCCTCACAGCCAGAGTGATAAGTCTGATTAAAAGGGGAATGATCAAAGGAACAGCTCCAAAGAATAAAACAAGCCAACAGCGAGAACTCCCATCCCTGCACCCTCTGTCTTTACAGGGAGTGAAACCTCATCATGCCCTCATCAAAGTCAGGGACATAACTGACTTTGACTTACAGAACCAGAAATTTAACATTTTAAATAGATTTGATATGATCTCTGCAGATGCCTGGAAGACCTGCAAGACCATCACAAGTGATTTCCCTCTCCGAGTATGATATATTGAGCTGACTCATACCACTCACATTAGCTGTGTTGCTTTATAAATCCAATCTTTCCAGCTAGTCTGGTCCCTGGCATGTATATCAGACCTGAATGGCTCTGGATTTTATTTTCTGTTCCTCCTCCTTTTATCCTTGCACTTAGCAGTAGAAACTGATAACTCCTAGAGCAAAGGATGGTTTTGCTGCAGTGTTTCTGGATGTAAAGTTGGTGGCTCTGATGAAGTATCATCTGCATTTTTCTCAGCTAAGTTCTCCCACATAATATTTTGCTTTAGTTTTGAATTTTGTGTTGGCAATGAATGGGATGCAGAGCACCACCATAGAGAGAAAGTTCCCTTGGAAGAGCAGGTAAAGGCATTCCCTCCCAAACCCATACAGCCATCTGAGCGGCCAGCAAGCCCCCTGCAAACTAGGGAAGAGCAAGCAAGCGAAGGGAGGTGTGGGCAGCCCAGGAAGCCTGCTGGTTAGGGCTCGTCTGGGGTCCTGCTCTGCATGCGCTGAATGGTATTTCCCCCTCACTGAATTCCTGGGTGAGGGTGATACATGCCTCTGCCAAGGATGAATGCTTTTCTGTGATGAATTTTACAGAATTACTGAAATAAAAAAAAACCCCTTAAGTTATGTGAGATTTAAGTAAGGACGAACCGCTCAGTACTTTGAGACCTATACTTCAGGAATACAGGAAATGGGACATTCTGTTTGGTAGCAAGACCACTGCCTGGGCTCTGCATTTAACCCACTGTCAGCATGCTGGTGCTGGCAGTGCAACTTTTATAGCCATAAAGTTTCAGACAGTGATTTGTAGTTCCAGAATTGCTCTAAATATTCTTTATTCTTGTTCTACTGCTCCAAAATCTGGTGCAATACAAAGCATTGTGGGTAGCTGGTGCTCCCAGTTTTCTTCGTTGTGATTACACTGATCCAATACGTTGTTGCCCTGTGTGTAACAGTAATAGTGAACACTAAATCCCTTGCTATGTGCATTCTCTGGCATGACATTCATGTAAGACATTCACCTAACCATTCTGAATAGCAGATCAGTTGGGGGTGGGGGGGAAGCAAGCAAATTCCTTCATATATCCATGAAAAGAAAAAGAGATAAAGTCCTTGAATACATTACTGGCTATAAACCAGCCCAGCCTTCCTAAGCATGCACAGAGACAGAGCCGAGGAGCATAAACACAAATGATGTATTTCTCTGTTTGCAGAAAACTAACCTGGGGGAGTACCAGAAAAACAACTAAGAAAAACTCCATTATGAAAATATTTTATATTCTGTCAGCTTTTGCCTTTGTCAGACAAGAAGTAAAAAGGCAGGAGAGCATGATATTAAGATGCCACTACCTAATAATTTCTTGATAATTGCCCTTCAAGAGCAAATGACAATGAAATGAGTAAGGTAGAGCTTTCACCCACTCTATCCTGATTTAGGCAGTATGCTTTGGTACACATTTCCTTTGAGTAAACATTACCTATAGTTTTACAGGATCTATTCTCCCATTGATGTACCAGGGATTTATGTAGGTGAGTCCCATTAATGTTAATGGAAGTTATGTGTGTAATTCCCCTTTTTCAGCAATGAGAGAATAGACCTTTATGTTTCTAAAGTAATTACAGCCTTAGCTCTGGCTAGGCTGTTCTCCCCACCCTCCCTCCTTTGATAACTTCCTTGCTTCCCTCCCCAGCATTGACTCTGGGAGAAAAAAAAGGGATAAATTCCTCCATTCAGAAAGGAAAATTGGAGAAATAGCTGAAAGCTGAAACAAATGTAACTAGATCCACTCATTGTGTGAAGGAAATGCAAATACAGGAAGCCAATCTACATCCGCTACCTTTGCTGTGCTTTTGGGGGCAGATGTAGATTCATTTTCCTTAAATTGTGTATTCACTGTGTATTCACTGTTTTCTAGGCAAGTAGGGTATTTAGAGAGAACAAGGGATTTTTTTGGCACATCATTCTTAATCCATTTTAGAAAAACAACACGTTTTGATACTGCCAGACTTTTGCAGAAAAAGGTAAAGTGAATGGAGATTTTAGAGAAGGAATTAATTGATTCACAGAAACCACTTTTATCATCTGAGTCTGAGCTGGGGGGACAGCGTACCACATGTGAGAGGTTAAACACTGGATTTTGTAACACCTCCTTAAACAGGGTTTCTTAGCTCTGGGTTCAATGCCAGCAGGTTTCAGAGGGCATGCTGTACATAGTGTCAAGCCCTCAAGTTTTAAACATTATGTTTATGTTCTGTTCCTGATTGTGACAGATTATCTCTGAACATCATGTGCCAGGTCGTTTATTAAAACTCCCCATTTCTAAAATGCAGATACTAATACTTTCCTTTTAGAGTAGGATAATGGGAAGTCTGTCTCATGGATGTACATGGACTATGCAGAGAACACCTGTATTATTTACCTGTTTGATGACTCTAGGCATTTCTCTCAATAAAATCACGGGAGTAATATTCTGCATCCTTCTGAAGAGATCAGGTTAGTTTTGCAGTTCTGCCGGCTCCATTTCAGTCCCTGCCATTGCTCTCCAGAGCTGAGCCAAGGCCCCTGGGGAGGGATGGGGTGCGGTGGTCCCTAGCCCAGGATGGAGGAGGACCTTCCAGGAGCTGTGCTTGCTGCTTCTGCGGCTGCTGGTCACGGTGTACTTTTCTTCCCTCCACCCCAGCAGCTGCCATCGCGCACACCATCACCCCTCCTTCCCAGCTGCCTGGTTTTGCTGGTTGCTGACACTCACAAAAATGGGAATGAGGATGTTTTTTGCCCCCTGGAAATGTGCTGCCCTCCACAAGCCTATTCTGCCCATGCTTTCAGCCAGCTCTGCTGCCATAGCTACATTTAGAGCCAGCGGCACTCTTTAAGGACTGATATAAGCAGGTGTGAGTGCGGCTGCGGTTTTCACCAATGCCCCTGAAAAGCCACACATGTAAGTTCAAAGGGAAAAAATACAACTTTAGAAATTCCCGGAGGCTGTGCAGCACACAGCTCAAAGTTTCATCGGTGCAACAACAGGGGCGAGGAATCCCACCCCATGCTCTGACTCCTTTTTTCCCCCTTTAATTTAAATTTTTCACTTCATTTTTTTTTTGAAGTTACTACAGAAATCAAGAGGGACAGACAGTACCCAGCAGGATCAGGCCCTCATTTAGCAGTCCTTCTATTTTACTAATCTAATGCAAAAAGGACTTGTATACTTTTGTGGTTCTTTGCCACCTGGCAGGGATAACAGAAAATACCCAACAGTTTCTTATAGGCTCACCCAGAGTTTAATACCCCTCCTGCCATGTCAAGAGAAGAAAGGAGGAGTGGGTGGAAACTTTTTAAAAGTATCAAATCAGTCAAAATGCTGATTTATTTTCTTAAAAGCTTGGCAGAGATTAACCCCTGTGACATTTACAACACACATACATTAACTGGATTGAAATACCACTAGAGCTGTAAATGTGAGGGGGAGTGGAGGGAAATGATTGGAATGGGAGAAAAAAAGTTCAACATAATTCACTATGCACTCACCTCCCCAAAGAGGCTGGAGTGGTTTGCAGAGGCTACTTTTCTCCTGGTTTTTTTTTTTTTTTTTTTTAGTGCAGTAATACTGAGAGGAAAGCACAATTTCACAAACACCAGCAGCAGTTCAGAAGTATGGCTTCATCTGAAAGCTCTTTCTCTGAGCAGTTCAATGAAAAGTGAGAATCATTTGGTGTTCCAGGGCAGTTACTTCTCATTCACCATGAAAATAAATACTACTTTTTCTTTTCCTAATGATCTGCTACGGTTCTCAGGGAAAGCCCTTGCTCTGAGATAAACTTTGTCCTCTGCTCTGATCCTGTGCAGCTCTAGAGAAGCCTGCAGAATCCCAGGGAGACATAGAAGGGTTTGTAGCAGGATTTCTTGGGTTACTTTGTTCAGTCTCTTCTGCTGCCTCACCTTGTGTAACTTCAGGCCTGTTTTATAATGAGGATTGTACATGGATGACCCTGGAACAAGCCCTGCTCACCTTACACATGTGAATAATCAGTTCAGTTCAGGAGACAGAGCACGATCCACCTGCAGACAACTCAGACACTGAGGTCTAGGTCTGCAGAACTGATTCTGTTTTTTTTTTTTTTTGTTTGTTTTGTTTTTTTTTTAATTGAAACTCCACAAATCTGTCACCTTTTCCACCAGCAGATGCTTTATGCTTGCTGAGCAGCTCCTCCAGCACATCACAGAGGGACGCATGTGGGAACACCCTGCCACTTACTCACACTCTAGCTCCTTAAGTACTTTTGAATTCTTTCTTCTTACCTTTGCTTACTAAGTAGTAAACTGAAAAGGAATAAACCTGCAAAACATCCCAAATAATTAAAATCCATCTGTATGCTTTAAAACGAGAAATATATTGTGGAAAAAGGAATGTTATCAGCTGCTTTACCCATGCATTGAAGTTTTGCCAATTTCCGTTCATTTAACTTTTCAGCTTCTGAGGAAATTCTTTCTCCAGCTCGATCATCTGCTTTTCCATCCATCTCTTAAGGTGCTTTAGTGGTCCTGCCTTGTCTCTGAGGTATACCTTGGCATTTTTAAGCAGTTGACCCAGAAAGCGCCAAGCCAAAGAAAGAGTTACTGTTATCATGAGGAGAGCAGTGAATCAGTCATTCATATAAAAAATGCACCTTGAGATAACTGAAGAAGATTAACTTCTGGTAGCTACCCTTTCTTTATCTGTCTAAAAAAACCAGTGTTTTTTTTAATGAGTCCAGAAAATGCTGACAATCTCATTTGCAATCCTTCCATCACCAAAAGTGCTTTAGGAGATGGATGGGAAAGCGCACCTCTTTTTGCTGTTCCCTCCAAACGGATACTCCACAGTTCTTCGGTGCTTTGTATTCAAAGGGTTGGTTTGTTTGTTTTACAGTAATTGCACAAGCTTCGTGTCTTTCTCACCTTCCATCTCTAACGATAGATCCTTGTTTTCTGAGCAGGAAGTCTCTGCTGGCTGAGGAATCTATCATTTCACACGCCTTATTTTTTTTCTTATATTGCAAATGCTCACAAAAAAGTATATCTGAGTGGTTGTTCTTTGGTGAAAGAAATGCTACTGTAGTTTCCTTTCTGTGTACATTGATGTGCTATGGAAGCTTCTGTTACTGGGTTTTTACACTCAACACCTTGAAACACTTCCATGAAAAGAGTCTCCTATGTGTTTTGCCCTTGCCTAGGGCAGCGTCTAGTGAAAAATACTCATTATGAGCAAATGCGGGGATAAAAATGTAACAAATCTGTTCTACCTAAAAACTTGCATTCAGCAACATTATAATAATACACACACTATATCTTTCTACTTTAGCAGGCTGTGGGAGGCAAACTCCTTTGACCTATGAAGTTGATCTGTGAACTGTGTCAAAAAATTCAAAACCTCACGGTTGAGGTTTGTGAATTCTATTAGCATAATTTACCACCCAAGCTGTAAATGTACACTTTATACAATGGCTTGCTGAACAGACAGCATTTTACAACTTCCTAAGGGGGAGTGTTTATATCTAACATTTCTTGAGCACATTTGATTATAAGTTTGCCATAATAGCTGCCTTTTTTCCCCTTTTCCTGTCCTTTTCCCCCCTCCCCCCCACCCCTCCCGCAGCTGCTGGGGAAGTGCCTAATAAAAATGTCTTCTCTACTTCGGATTCTGGATGTTTATTTGTGCTACATAATGGACAAGCAGAATACTCAGGGAAATGGACTTTGGCCTGGACTTAGTCACCTCCTCCCCAGAGAGACGGAAGAAGGCATGTTGGACCCTTGGGCTGCATTTGGGTTCCTTCAGCCCTCCTAAACACAGCTGGTGCATTACAGATAACAAAATACAAGAAGGATCTGAACTCAAAGCTGAAATATAAGCAGCCCCTGGCTTTATTTTGTGTGTGTGTGTGTAAAAGGTGTTTGTAGAACTTACTTCACGGTTACTAAAGCTTTGTACAACCAATTCAGAATCAGCAAGATGATGTGTGCCGTCCCCCCCTCCACCGTAACCCCTCTGGCTACACCCTCCCTTTTTTTTTTTTTTTTTTTTAATTCCTGAAATTAAAATGTGTTGGAATGCTCAGTGCTGCTTTTCACTCTCTTTTCAATGGGCCCTTTAGTTTTTCACACCAAGGTGTCCTTTGGGGTGCCAGGTCAGGCTACCAAAACAGCTTCTAGGAGGGGATTAGGACCAATTAACATCTTTGTACACAAAAGCCACTGGCAGCTGAACAGGCGGCCTGGTGGCCTGCTCGGGAGCTGCATTTTAAATAGGGGCCTTCTGTACTTGAGCTCAAGTGGGAAGAGGCGGAGAAAGTTTTTATTTATAATTGAAAATGCTGCTCCTGGATAAAGTCTAATGAAAGGCAGAGTGGTGTTCAAAAGTATCTAACAAATACCATTTGAATATTGGCCTTCATTGTGTGATTTCCATCAAGGATAGCGTAACAATATAGTCATTTCTCCTACATATTGAGATGAAGTGATTTTTCTTGTAAAGGAAAACAGCTTCATCCACATATTGCATCAACCCTTCTGGTTTTCATTTCTTGTTTTAAATTCAGCTGTACATTAAAGGCACCCAGTAGGATGGCTGCTCAGGAGTGATATACACCCATAAATCTCTTTTTGAGGGAAATTCTGCTGTTCACCTACCTGATCCACCAAAGCTCAAGCCCAGGGTGGGGAAAAAAAAAGAGAGAGAGAAAATCTGAGTATATGCATCAGGATGCAGGGGGAGGGAGTCCTGCAAGGGAATCACTGTGTTTCATATGAGTAAATTTGCATTTATACTCCTTGGGTTTGTGCAAAGAGGAAAAAAAATAAAGAGCTCCAGGTCTGAAGTGCTGAATTCAGCCAAGCCAGATCCTCAGTGGAGGTAATGGCCTTAGCAGCTTGGCCCCATGTATTTTGCAGCTGACTTAATATCTTTACTTCTGCTCTGCTTTGTTTTCAGTGCATATCACTTCTAAATCATCACTCTTGCAATCTGATCAGGCATTAAAGCAAAGGGAAAGGGAAAGAAATATATGGTGTGAGAATTACTATTGTACAAAACCTAGCAATTTACAAAGGCTTGTAAGTGGGAGTTGTGTGAATTCTCGGCGATGCTATGTTGTAACGATTGTAATGAAACTGATTTCTGTATTTTAAGGATGAGCCATTTTCAAACACAATATTTGTGATCACTGCATAAGCATTCCTCCTCCCCCTTTCATAATAGTAATAACAGGGCAGTTTTGTATATATTTATTACTCGGACTGAAAAGTCATTTCTAGAAGTTTTCTAACCATGTATTTGATAGGGAAAAGATCCATGATAGGAAATACTAGCAGAAATAAGTCCACCAGGAAGTTGGTACTGACATCCTGATTGACATGATTTCAAACGAAGGAATTATAAGGTGGAAGGACAGTGCACAGAAGTTTCCGAGAAGCTTGCAACCAACTGGCTGCAAGTAAATGAGAGGAGATCAGAATTTTGGTCTCTCTGCTTTGGCTTTGCTGCACCGGTACACATGAAGGATGCAGTCTGCTGGAAGGGCACTGGACGTCATTTGCTACTGTGTTTATTCACCTATTTTTGGTAAGCAACAAAAATATGGATTTCTTTGCAGGTTGACGTGACTAGAAAAACCCTAATCATGATCATTTTCAACCTCCTGGTTTATATAAATAAGGAGAGATTCCACTTAGCGCGCCGTTCTGCAGCAAACATTAATACACTCGCTATGTGTGGCTTTGCCCCTTCCTACCCCCTCTTTAGTTTCAGATACTGTATTGTATTTCTTCCGACATGTTGATTCTACCTAATGTTAAATGGTAATTGGCAGTAGTATAGGTGGGGAGAGAAACATTGTTATATTTTGTTCATTTTTCACACTTCAGCAGTTATCCCTTTCTCTCCCTGGCTGTACGCTTATTAGTGTATGAAATGCAGGTGTGTGGGAAATGGCAAGCACACATTGACAGGTTATTTTGTTGGCCACTGCCTAATTAGTAGCATAGTGGATGCACCCTGCTAAGCTTTAGTGTGGTGCAGTAGAGCTGGTCTGTTCTAATTTCCTCACAGCTTTGATATTCAGCAAGAGATTGACGGTTAGCACAAAGAGCCAAAGCGCGACGGAGGCCTGCAGAAACAATGGCCCTTCTTGCTTGTAGACACCACAGATGTGAGAGAAAGCTGACTAAAAACAATTGGCCGACACTGTCTAATTGTCTCCAATGTCAGCATCATTAATGTTTTCCCATGTAAAAAGTAAAAGGCCAAGGTTGTATCCTCCCTTTATTTTGAGTCACATGATTATGTAACTTACTGAGATTCAGATTAAGTGTTAATTGTATTTGTGCAATAAAGAAACTGAAGCTACCTTGAATTTAATGAATATGTACTTAATTAATTTTGACAGCCTTTATCTTTATTACCTATTGAATAATCACAATCAGAATTAATAACATTTATAGGCAATTAAAATTACAGCCTATTTAATGATAATATATGTTTACATCTTTTGCCGAGATACAAATTATGAATACTTATTAGCAAAGAAGTTGTTTGCCTGCCAGGAGGGTTTCTTGTCTGTGTTAACAGCAACAAACAACAATAATCAGTTCAATATGTAATAGTGCCTTTTCAGATCAGACAATCTCCCAAAGCGCTGCACAAGGGCACAGGAGAAAAGGCTTCACAGAATTTAAAGGTAATCACTAAATGGCAAAAATTGTAGTGTGTCTGGAACAAATGCTTCAAAATTACACACAATAAGACAAGTCCGACAGTATTTGAGCAGTTTCAGAGCTTTATTTTCTTGCAGAAAAAATAATAAGGATAAAAAGGGTCCATTGAGGGTGCAACGCTAAACTCCTCGCTAACCCAGTAATACTAGACCAGAGCTTCAGTAGCTACAAGCCAGAACATCTCCACTGACACCAGCATAGCTAAAAGGCTTTTGGTCCCGAGATCTCATCTAGACATCTGAATTCCCTGGTACCACAGAGGGGGAAAAGAAATGGCTCTGATTCTGCCAGTGCCTAGAAGAGTAGGCAGCCTGATGTATAGTACAGTAAATCATACAGATAAAGATGCTTTGGAATGGTGAACCCTCTCTGCCACTATCCAAGAGCAGTAAGTCATTGCAAATCAGAAGAAAAAGGACAAGTGCTGTTCAGAGAAGGAAAAAGGATCAGGCCTAGGGTTTGGCAAGTGTAACGTAAACCATTAAACGCATCAGAGAGAACCAGCTGGTGCATATGCCCACAGATGCTGCATCTCTCCGCACACACACAGAGCGTACTTGTCTGCACGAGCCATTTCACTCTTTGAATGTTTATTTTCCCAGCATCTCTCCCACTCAGAGGATGGCAAGTCTTTGTCCCACCACACAGCCACCATCCTCAGAGAGATGCACAACTCCCACTAAATAATGGGACTGTGCATAACCCAGTTCAGGAAAGGATTGGGTCTGGATATGTGTGCGACCTATGAGAAATAGCCAGCAATCTCATCAGACCCTAACACAATTTAGTAAGTCCCTGTGAAGCCAGGATTCAAAACATGCATGTCCAGGCTTTCATGCTTAGCATCAGCTTTGCTTTCCCTTCCCAACCCTTTGCCCCCTCAGCGCCCTTCTTGGCTTTGCAGGGCAATGCTTCCTTCCCTCTCCCTCCTGACCCCAAATCATCAGGCACAGCCACTTGGAAATCCTCTGTCAGCAAAGTGACACCGAGTGCCTAAAATCTCAGTGCAGGACAGAGGTGGGAGGGCTGGGTGATAGCTAGGGGAACGGGGCCATCTTTCTTCTCTAAATATTCAAACGTGTCTTATCTACCCCATCCCATGGCTCATTGTGGGAGTTTCCTAAATGAAGATGTCTCCTGAAATGGCTTAAAAAGGAAGAGTAGAGGTACGCAGCTCCTTCCCTCCTATTTCTAACAAGGAAGACTTTTTCTCCACTTCTAACCATATAGCAGTATAATCATTAAAAATTGTCTGTGACAAAAGCACGGTGCCAGACTCCCTATTAGGCCTGTGCATGTCCCAGTCACTGGGAGGTCAGGGTGCCTAAACAACTCAGGATAGCCACCATGGGTGACAGAGGGATGGAAAAGGAACTAGTGGGCTTCCAGGTGAGTTTGCTGCTGCTGAGTGGACTCAGAGAGCCTCACAAGGTGACCAGAGAGCAGGGGAGGTGCTCCTTGTTTGCCAGGGAGAGGGGAACTGGCATTTTTGGGTGCATCTACACAGTTAAATGAAAGGAGGGAAAGAGCAGGCTGGACACCTGGGCCTTCCACTGACTGTATTGCATAGATCACTCCTCAGCTTGCTCTCAAGGCTCTAGCTAAGTCTCCAAGGTAACATTAAGGACAGGTTGTTGCAGGGATTGCTCCCAGAAGGTAGCATGTTTTGTGATACCATGCAATCCGGTGTTACTCCACCAGGCTTTGCAGTCCCAAACGTTCTCACAGACTCCTGTGTCTCAACCACAGTGCACACAGATAGTCTTGGTTTATGCTAATTAAAAAAAAATAATAAATCTAGTGAGCTGCAACACAGTCCTTATGTTATTTCATGTATTTTGAAAGCTAAAAAGAAGCCCAAAACCTACAGTTATTTCTGTCTACAGCCACAGTGTGCCTAGGAAATACTGAGAGTCACCTCCAGCGCAGTGCAAACATGGCCCATCAAGAGGAACTAGCACTGAGCAGCAAGGATATAAGTCAGGCTGAGCCTGTTAATCCTGGGGACAGTGATTTCTCTCTGGACTTCTTTTGATATCAACACAGATACAGCCTTTGTAACACCTTCTGAATGGGCAACCATGAGAAACCATCAACAAGTGACTAACCTGGCTTAGAAAAGCAGGTCACTGTATCCCAAATAACCTCATCCCTGTCCACTTTGTGGAAAGAATGGAAAAATTCTGAAAAGGGGAAAAAAGAAAAAGAGTGAGTAGTGTGAGAGAGAGAAGTTAAAAGAAAAGGCAGAGGGAGATCTAGAAGGGGGGCAGAGCCACGCTGTCCTCATGTGGTTGTGTTCCCCAGCTGACAAGCATCAGGCCCCTGGGCTGGGACCTGAGCTGTCCCAGCTGAGGCCACCAAGTAATTACTAGCTCCTAACTCCACCTGTGGTCACCCTGCTGAGAGCCCTAACTCTGTTTAAAGCAGCCCCACAGATGGGGAATACTTTTGTGCGGTTCATCTCTATTTGATTTGAATGTGTCTCCAGTTTGTCCCCTGTGTGCTGGGCTGACTGGCTACTTTCTGTCTAACTTGTGTCACTGGTGTGTGGCCCTGGAGGTAAGTTTTGATATTAGCTATTGGGCTGGCTTGTTGCACCTTAGCCTTTTATACTCTGGTGTTATCTCTAGTAGCAATTTTTTGTCTAAAAGAAACTTTAGGGGATTTCTGCTGTTGGCTCTGTGAATCCTTGTAGAGCTAAACTGCAGGGTACCTGGAGAGCAAGCACTGGAAAGGATGGCTCAAATCATGATATTCCCCTTGGTCCTGGGTTTAGAGAATTGGGTGGACTCCCTCGTCTGAGCAGAGGCCTTTCTGGAAACCAGGCATAAAGACAAAAGATGAAGCCTGTACTTCGTGCCATAGTGATCCTAATAAAACACAGCTGTTTAAGCTTAAGCATTTAAGCCAAACTTTGAGCACCTCCTCCTCAAAACTTACTAGCCATGGCAGTCACCATGCCTGTGTAGAGTTAATGGAAGAAGTTACACTTGAGTTATGTTTGACTGCTAAGAAAGCAACTAATTGTGTAGAGTGAAGGAGGAGGGGAGTGGGGTAAGTGAGCAAAGAGCTAGAAGTTTGGGAAATGACGAGAGCCTTTTATTCAGAGCAACTGACAGAGCTTTGCTCATCCTGTCAAAATGAACACGAAAAACCAAAAATTATTACCCTTTACAAGCATGTAGGGAGAAAAGCTATAAGGTAAGGTTGATGCTATAAATAGGTAGGTAGAGATTGTCTGACTTCTAGTTTAGCATCTGAGTAGCCTTGCAATCAGAGTAAGTATGAGCAGTGTCTACCTAGTCATAAAAGGGAGCTTGGTAAATGTACGAGAGGTATTGTGTGAGATGAAGCATGGGGCTGAACAGCAATGTCCTGGAGGTTCTCTGTTGGCTCGAGTTCCTTGAGCAGTAAAAGACCATGCCAGAAGTGGCTGTGTCCAGAGAACTTTGGTGCATGACAAAAAGGAGTCATCCTCCTGCCCTGCCTCCAGAATCTGGATTCTAAAGGTAAACTGACTCTTGGAGAGATTAAAATTAACTGCACTAATTCAGATCTCTGAAGAAATGTGTACTGACATTCATAAGGCTTAATTGAAGTAGCACATTTAAGGGCCTCTTACCAACCTTTTAAAAATAAGCCTTATGACTGACTCCAGGGTAAGACTCCTGCCAACTCCTCTGTTGTGCAGGGAGACACAAATAACCAGTTATTGCTGGGCATTGACAGAACAAAAAAATACATCGCTTTATAATAGCTACATGTGTACGAAATCATTATGTTAACTTACAAAATCAATGTCTATATATTGTTATGCTATTTGTTAAGCTATGGAGTGCATAAACAGTAGTTTCACGACCCTGAATGCCTGCTCCATTCTCTTTTATTGCAAGCAAGATCCACCTCTTTAATCCTGTAGTTCATCAACTTTGTTACACCTAAGACATTGACTTTTTCATCAGGCATAAGAAAGTGAATCACTCATCCTTTATGCAGCTGTGTGCTCTTACATCAGATTATCTCACTTTAGAAAAGTGTACTTGGTTGTATCTAAGATAATTAAGAGCTCAAAGCCAGTTGCTTCAATGTAGGGTTGAGCAGTAACCTTTTCTGTACTGCAAAGGAGGTACAAGGAAGCTGTGCTACTCGCATACCTACTCAGAAAGTAGATGCTGCCTGTAGCAGGAAGCAACCCAGGAGTCCAGGGGTATGTCAGACTTCTGATGGAATTGATGGCCAAAGGTGGGACCTTGGGGACTGTTTTACAGCTGATTATTTTCAGGGTTTTTATTTTCTATTATAAAGGTGCTGGAGTTCAGTCCTAGCCAAGCAGTTAATTTTCAGTTATTGGTTGTATGACTGCTTTTCTCGACATTTCCAACAGTATAATATATTGCAGGCTGAGCATGCCTGCAAATAAAAATACAATATCCAGAGATGCTGAGACAGTGCCATTGCATCAGTAAGTGAATGATACAAGACTTCCACTAGATATGTTTCTTGTACAGGCCAGTGATGAGAGATGGAACTTGCCATATGCCAGAAATACTTGCCCATGTGGAGGGATGTGCCTTGCTGCTGTCTGGCCGTGGGACATCCCCACCCTCCCTGGTGCTTCTCAGCACACCTTCCTGCATATGAAATGTGGCTTAAGCAGGACTTGCAGCAGAAAAGCACCGTTTCAAGCACAGCAGTGGGAGATGGCCTTTGAGGAGAGTGGCACAGTATTACTAGCCCAGGAGTGACATTTGTTCTTGCTGCAGAAGACACTCCAAATACGAAAGCAAAGGATGCAGACTTAGAAATACCCTTTTCTCAGATACCACCTATCTTGAAAGGCATTCTCCCTTTAATCGTGGTTTGCATTAACAAATAGGAGGTATCAGCTTGGTTTTCGTCACTTCATTTATTGGCAAAAGGTAAACTACATGGCTTTGCAACTGCCAGGGCACTTTCTCTTTCTTGATGTGGCAGAGAAAGCAATGCACTACTGAATGAGTTGTTTGAAGTGAAGTTCTGCCCTTATAAACTACCCTTGCGTTCCTCAAAGACATCCAGTGGCTGCACAGTGTACCCTGTTATAGCCATATCTGACAATAAAATGACAGAGAGTGAGCACTTGTCAAAAAAAAAAAAAGTGATCACATAAAAATCACTGGTTTTGTCTGGGAAAAGGCTCATTTTTGGTGCAAGACATTTTGAAGAAGTCCTTAAGTAGCAGTGTCTTCACCACCTGCATTGGGAGGCTCTGAACTCCAGATGTTGCTACAGAATACAGGATCCCTTTGCCCAGCTAGGAGCTTCTGCACCTAGTAAATCCTAACTTTCTCCTTAAAAACAGATGGCAGTTTTCCAATATACACGTTACAATGCATTTCCTTCCAAAACTACAGACTTTAAGCTAGGTTCCGAAAACCAATCCTTTGCAACTTTTTTCAGTCCTATTTTACCTTTTCTTAGTATTCTGAGTTTTCACCTGAATGAATTTCATTTACCTTAATTAAAGATAGTTTGAATAAATGGTCCTGTTTCATCCATTGCTATGGTACCCATCAGGGAGATCAATAAACGAAGCAAACCTTACTAGAGATAAGGAGGCCAAGGAAAAAAAACGTGGGTGAGTTTTGTAGTATCATTCACTCTGGTGAACGGTAGTCTGCAATAAGGTAGGCAGGAACAATGGTATCGACTTGTAATCCATTATGAACTAAGGTGTTAGCTTTGTTGCATAGTCTTGTTTTATTTTTTAAGACTTCCTGGTCGCTTTTAGTACTTTACATCTTCATTAAGGATTTTAAAAGCAAAGATCTTTGCTTACATTTAAAATACTTCCCCACTGCTGTGATGAAGCACAGTCACTTGCTAATGGATTTCTGAATGCCATTTTCATTATCATATTTTTATAAGACCCCTCTCTTCCTCTATTATATTTGCTTTTGTAAAATGGGTGAGACAGCTCATCATGTACTTTAGGTCCTTTAAATGTTGTTTCTGTTTACCATTATGGGAGGGAGCTAGTGTTTTATATAAGAATAAAGCCATAATCCAGTTTGTATTTGGCAGCTAAGTGTGTTTATGCAGCTGCTATATTTATTCCCAGGATGGGTAATGAGCCATCCTCCTTCAGTGTGAATCGGTCATGCCGTTAACTTTGAACTATATACTCATAATATTGACCTAAGCATTAGTCAATGCAGTCTTTATATTTGTAGGTGTCTGTGGATTCTGTAACGCTGTAAAAGTAAACTCGGCTGCATAGGGTAAGTGGTGTTATTTAGGGGGGTTGGAGTATTAACAACTTGGCCAGGTCAAGCATGACTGTGTACTCTGCCTGTGAGCAAAGTGCTGAGTGTCCCTGCCTACGTAGAGACACTTGCTAGGAGGTGGCTCCTGTTTGGAGCAGCTGCTAAGATGCAGTTGTTTTAGTATAAAGCAGCTTTGGGTCACTCCTTGTCCCCAGGTGGGAAGGTCTCGCAACTCCACCACTGCTGGTGACTTCACAAGGAGAGGTTTGGTGACTTCTCCAAGGTGTCCACTTCCCCTCTCCTCACTTGAAAACACAGTTTTAGATTCTTTCCTGATCTATATCAAAACAAAGTGGGAAGGCAATCATTCCAGTTATAACACTGATATTTCAACAGCAGGCTCTCTGTCACCGTCCTCTGTTGCAGTCATCTTTCTTGTTTTAATTTCATGGAAGGCAGAGCTGACTTTTGTTCCTTGGGTATAGTTCTCCAAGTTTATGTCATTAGAGATACCCTTGTACCTTAAGTAAGAATAATCTAAAATTAATGCGATTCCTGGCTGCCCAGAATACTGAGCAACCCTGTGCAGAATGACAGTTGTCAACATCAGTAATTTGAGTTAAGGTATAGAACGTTCTTATGGAGCTTTTGTGAAGTGCTTTTACTAGTGTTTTTCAGTTTTTCCTGCCCCAGTATGTCAACAAGCTGACTTAGTGGCTCAGGATTTGCTCCAATGGGTAGATGTCAAGGAAAGAAAAGCAAATCTTGAGCTTGATGAGTGTTATATTCTGCCTTAATGCATCTTTTAACTGATCTGTCAGAAATATTTCAGACCTATTAATCCTGAAAACCTTTCCGTTCATCTGTATGATTTGTGCTGATAGCTTTCCTCTCTTGCAGCAATGATAACAATGATTTATAGAATTCCTGCATAGTTAAAAGCAGATGGCACCCTTACGAGGGAGATGAATCCCACATGTTGAATGTGCCAAAGCAGGGACAAAAGGCTCAGAGCCTTGAGCCCAGGGGCTGCTGATAGGCAAAAGGAGAAGGAGCAACAGCAACAGGGGCTGTCTAATGGTGGCACTGGTAACACCTCCTTTCTACCAGTCTCTGTTTGCATTATCTGGTGAAGCTGATCCTTTTTGGGGGGAGGAATGGGGGTGGATTCTGTCTCCAGGATTTTTTATGACAGCTAGGATGACAAGCAAAAGGTTTAGCTAGAGCTGGTTACGTGCCATTGCAATGCAAACAAACAAAGTAGAACCCTGAGCAATTCCAGATGAGGTATCCCTCTCACAGCTCCAGAGGGTGGGTGATTGGTATCATGAACAGAATGAACCTGGAACCTGAAAGGACTTGGAAAATACCTGATCAGTGCAATGCTTTCAATCTGCTGGGCAGGTGAAGGAAATGAAGAGGGCAGAAAGGCAGAGGGAGACAAAGTACACACTAGAAGACTGATTCTTCCTACACTAAATGTCCACCCAGCTGAACTCCCATTCCTACTGTGATCTGATCTGGTCTTCTGTTTGTTGGATATTCCCTCTGCTTCCCTTCTTCATACTTTTCTGTCTGGCTTGTACTACTTGACCATTTGTAGACACCTTGAACCTGATGTAGTCCCACTGAGGCAGCTGGCTTCATCCTAGACATAAGAGAACTGGAAAGTACTGAGTATTTTGAAGATATTTTCCTTCTGTACTCTTGATTTTTCTGCTGATTTTCTGACAAAAGCCACTTGTTTCTTAACCTGGAACTCAAGGCTAAGACACATTTCAAAAGCATTACTGGGATACTAACTGTTCAGATCGGAGACAAAGGCAGTTCAGCATTAGAAGCACAACAGCTAGAAAATTTATATTTATGGAAAGTGTGGCTGGCTTTTAGTAGTTCTGGATGTGTGGGAATGTGTTCCGGTGAGACAGCATAAAAGAGGAGATTGAAATTCAAACTGTTCATCTTTTAGTTGCCAGCTCACACTGGGTCAAGATTTATTTACTAATATAAATAGCTGCTAGAAAGAGACAGAAAGGTGTTAGCATGTGTCAGCACTGGTGTATTGTAGGAATTAGTTGTGTGTGGAACAATCTGTAGTGGTTTTGGACTGCAGTCTGTTGTTGTTCAGCAGAAAGAGTAAGAATAGAGACTAAATCACCATTGGTGCGTGCCGAGGACTTTATCAGACCTAGATGGGCTTGAGACTCATTACTAACTCTGATGCTTACGCCCAAGCCAGAAGTGGAGATCTCAATGACCTGTGGTGCCAGCTCTCGCCAGACAGGCAGTGATTCCCCTCCGCAAGCCGACTTCAGTTCCAGACTCTTCCTGCCAATGGGTTTGGTCAGAGAATCTACCCTTACTTCCACTAAATACATCTGGTTCCTTTACAAAAATCAAATGTTTATGACAGGTCAGAACAGGCTGTTCAGATGAGCTAGGCGAGCTGGACTGTGTCCCATGCAATACACAACTGCCTGTGTTTTTTACTAACCACACCAGAATGCCTTCTTTACCAGTTTAATAAGCACATGCTAGTTAAACAGACATAATTCTTGAGGCACTGTAGGAAGCATAAATGTAAAATTATTTTTTTGCCAAGCATTTGTTCCAAAGAAATCTGTTCAGTAAATACTGCCTGTCTCTTCTGCTGCCTCCAGCACAGCTCAGAGGCGTGTGTGTGTGTTGGCGGAGGGGAGAGTGGCTTCTGCAGAAGCTGGTGAGGCTGTAGGTCGGTTCATTTGGTGTGGGGACCCAGGGCCAGGTCAGAAGTGTTGGTGTGATGCTTCTGCTACAAAGCCATGCTGTACCTATCTCAAGAGCTAGTCTGCAAACCCTTTGGAGCTGGTAGTATTGTTCAAAATGCAGGGAAGACTCCCCTGACTCTAGTCTCACTGGAGCAGTGCCACAGGCATGGATGACCTGGTTTCAGTGGCAGCAGGGAATGAAGAGGCTCCGTATCTTTCCTTCTCTGGAGGGGATGGAGCTGCTCAGACTTGTAGTTGTAAACCTGTTGTGAGACAGGAATGTGTGTTACAGCAGCCTGGACTGACAGTGGGGTTAGTGCCCCCTTCGCAGGGTTCCCTTTTCCCTTCCATCCTCTCACACCTGCTGCTGTAAATTCCTGCTCCAATGCAGAACTGTCAAGATTAGAGCCTTTGTTTAGGGCACTTAGACCCAAATCTCTTCTTTGCAAAGACTAGCGCCTAACTTGCCACCCTCAAAAGGGTAGTTATTTTGTATTTGTCTTATAATACCACCTAGAGGCCTCAGCTGACTTTGGGTTGATAAACGTTCAGCTTTTTTTCTGAAAACTGCAGTCTTTAAAGCTTTTTTTTCTAACTGGATGCTCCAGAAATGAAAGCCCCAGGAAGAAAAGTCACACAGGAGCTGTGGTGTTTTCTTCCCAGCAGACATCAGAGCAGTTTCGCCAGTATTACTGAGCTGTGCAGACTTCTCAGAACAGGGATTACTTTTCCTGCAGGGACTACTTTTTCTGTGGTGGCAACTTTGCAAATGTTCTGGTCCAGATGCAAGTTACTTCAAGAATCAGAGGGAACGTGACCATTACACCCCTCTGGCTACCGTTCCTGTATGGTTCAGAGTCCAAGACTTTGGGAATGCAATCTACCTAGGCGTTAAATTTGAGGGTATCTCATGTAAGTATCGGAAAACCTTAATGGAGAATGAAAATGTGCTGAAGCGGTGTATCAGGACGTACAGAAAAGCATGGAGCACTCTTCTAGAGAGTACTCTTGCAGGGTAGCCAGCAGCAGAGAGTGGGACCGTTTCCTATCATATCCCAGGGGAGTCACCCGCTTAGCTGATGCTGTGGTTTCAAGCACTCAAATATAGCTTGTTCACATTAGGGCATCATGGTGCCATGCCCAAGCTCAAGTAGCTCTTGTAGAAATGAGGTTCCTTCTGGTATTTCTTCTTAATGTTTTAGGAAGCAGGATGGGTGTTCTGTAAGGAATGGTCATCTTTTATTCTACTTGAGTTTCTTGAGTTGACATGCTTTCTTTTGAAAAGTGCAAGAATAACAGAAACACCTGAATTACTCAAAGGTCTTGTTTTAAATCCATGCACATGACTGCTCACCACAAAGAGGAAAGAAGATTTTACCTTGTGCCATAAACCCAGGCCTAAAATTAAACCTCAAATCCCCACATTCTGGACACCCCCTTCCCAAAACACACATTCACTGTAGAAAATAGAACTAAATTGTTAACAAAATATATAAAGGTTCTTAGATAATACGAAGAGTAATTCTAACTTTAAAAAATATAAATACTGTCTTTAACAGAATGTTGCCTTAACTACCTGTAACGGGCTCTGGTGTTTAGTTGTACATCTTCCAGCTCCTGCAACAAGATGGGCAAGGTTGCTATTAATAATGGCAGTGAAAGGAGTAGTATCGGTCCCACAGGGAAAATGATTATATGATTACATACTAAAGACTGCATTCTCAAGCATACAGATAAGGTAAGACAAGCCAGGTTTGCTGTGGGAACAAACCTGCAAGTGCTTCATGGGTGGGTAATCCTTCATGTTATATCTCTGGATGCTGTTTCTCAGGTTTTAGCATATTAAAACCTAGGGGGGGCGGGGAGGGACAGGAGGCAGGTAGGAATGGTCTTGAGCTTCCCCCCAATATGAGTGATCACTGAGGATGAGTTTTTCAGAGCTTCTGTCTGGAGGGGTGGGTAGCTGGAGGAGGGGGCTCACTGCAATGTGGACACCCCAGCAGAGGTGATAGAGACACTTTACCAACAGGGTCCCTCATCAGTTGTGGGGACAGGAGGGAATCTGACACTCAGAAGTAAGGGGATCCACTCCAGCTGGATGATGCGTTCCAGTCTTAGGGACCCCACTGACCCTCTTTGACCCCCTGGTCACCTGTTTTGCCGGCTGCTTTCTCCTCCTCTTTCCTCCTCTTTCCATACTGTCCTCTGTGACTGTCACTCCCACCAACTTCACCTCCTCATTCTTACCGCAGCCTCAGTGTATGCCATCTCCTCTCATCATAAGCCCCCCTCATCCTTCCAAGGCAAAAAGGCTGGCACTGCCCATCTCCAGGTTGCTCCAGCCCAGGCTATGCAGAGGCCACCCTCTCCAGGATGTCCCTACCCCATCTCTCCCAGCCTTCTGCTTTGGCAAAACCAACTGTGTGGCCACCACAGAGATCCATGGCTGGGCTTTTAGAGCTGCCACAAGGTGGTAAGGTGCTACAGCTTCCCAATAAAGTGGCAATACTTTTTTTTTCCTGCCCCCCCCGCCCTCCACACACTTAAGGTAACTAAAATCAGTGCAGTGTAACCATGAAAACAATCCCAAAATTTGGCTTTAGCCAGAAATTTGCCACTGCGTTCTTTAGTCCATATCATTATACTTTTGGCAATGCTATGAACAAAAGCAAACCAGTCCTTATAACAAGATGTATGTGACACTAGACCAGTTTTACAGTCAGTCTGAAGCATTTTACAGTAGGTATAGAAGTGTTTTGATTCCCCTGCATTTCTATATAAATACATAAGGCTGTATCTTCGTAGGGTGTATCCAAAAATTAGTAAATAAAGTGTTTTGGTTTTTTTTTTAAATTGTTCCACGGATAATTGAGGACAGCTTTCTTTAATGACATGCTCACATACACCACTCACCAACCAAACCTTTTTCAGTGCCTGTAGCCTTTGGTATTAAATATGAGATCGTTCACTGAATGGTTTAAAGACTGCTTTTCATCAATTTTCAGCAGCACTTGGCATCAGTACAGCCCATCAGCGTCAGCACCTTGGGATTGAGGTCTTAAATGAAAACAACTAAGGAAAGAAATGCTGTCTCTTCAGTTTCTTTATTTGAAGTGTAACATATTTAAGATCAAAGCTAACCTATTCTGTGTGAACTCCTCTACAGAATTTCAGCTCAGGAATGCAAAAGCAGGATTATTAATTTATTTTTTAAAGTATCTCAGCTGGCATTCTGCGTATCCTGTTTAAGTGGCTTATAGGGCAGAACAGCCTGATCTCCTGCTCTGGCATCTGTAATGTTTTGTCGAGGGTGGCTGTATGCAGCCTGGGATGATTCAGAGTTTAATGCTTGGCCCTTTGCCTACAAAGGTGCAGGAGCAGTGGAAAAGGCATCCTCAGGGAGCCATGGTGTGAGTAGTGCAGCGGTCCTTGCCCTTGCCCGCAGCATCATGGCACACTGCCTGCAACCACCAGCCATTCCAGTGAGCTGTGTGATGCCAAATGCACAGTGACATGCAATAGGGGTGTTGGTTGAACATCTGATCCCCAGAGTGTGCTCACTCACTCTTCCCAGAGCTGAAACACAGGCTTAGAAATACTGCTTGGGTCACACTTTGCATATGCATTTTTTCTAAGTGTTTTCATCTTATCAGGAGATGCTTAGTATAGCCAATGCAAATTACAAATCCATCTTCTTCCAGGAACAGAAGGATGAAATAGTAGAATAAGAGATCGGGCATTTGCTTTGGCTTGTAGTACAAAGCATAAGTGGCTTCCATAGCAATGTGAAGCAGACTTTGATATGCCGTGTTGTTTAGCAGATAAACAACAATGGCATACATTGCTGTTTCACATACAAGGCAGTGCAGGGGGCTGATGAAAGTAGGACATGGAGACATCTTAGATGATGGCTGTGGAAAGCTCTGCTGTAAGCATTGAGCTAGGTGCTCCAAGTCACTTGACTCTTACCTAGTTAACCGCTTTTCAGTCCCTGCAGAGCAGGGATGCTGCTCAGAGGCCAGAGCTGCAAGTCTGAACAAGAGAGTGAAGTCAAAAGTATCCAGCACAAATCAAATCACAAGCATCTCATTCAGAGTTTCTCGGATGAATGCATTTGGTGGGGAATAATACAAGATGTCTGTGCTGAAGGCTGCAGTGACACTGCTACATTATTCAGATGAGCAGCTTGCAGAATTTCTCTGCTCCTTTCTACCTTGTTCTTGATGAACCTTTTCGGTTATTAATGCTCATCATTTTCTAAACTGCTTTTTGTCTTTCAGTTACCACTGCCTCTTCTTGTAGGCGGTGTTCTTAGGAACTTTTTCCTGGGAGAGAAAATGATGAGTAACCCTTTGTTTGCCTTTCCATCTTCTCTTGATTTTTAACAAGACATGAAAGGCAAAAAGCTGAGACATCTGTTGGTTGTTTCAGCCATTTCCACAGAGACATTAGATAGCATTTCAAGCACTCAAGTGACACAACAACTCACCTTGTGAGAACACTCTGATTTATTAGATTGTTGCATTGCACTAGTTTTGTACAATGTGGAGATTTCCCCCATTTTTTTTTTTGCACTAAAGCAGTATTTTTACATAGGTTTATGTTTTTTTATACTATATGAGTAATGATATGCTTGGTATTTGGAATGTGAAGGAAGTTACTAAAAAAGAATGTAATTAAGCTGCGAAATAATCTTCTGGTCAGACCCAGAGATGTAGTTAATACACTATTTGCCATCTCCTTTAACTAACAAGCCTTAATGTAGAATCAGTATACAAATAAAAAGCACTGGTGGAGTAAAAGTATGGTATCTATCACTCCTGGTGATAGAAATAGTGAGAAGATGATATGTACTTCTTGTGGCAATAGAAATAGTATATAGTCTCATCCAACAAATAAAGCAAACTTCACTTTGTCGAAATGGCATGAACTAAGAACAATTTTGAAGTCAAGACGGTTACTGAAAACTAACTTTAGTGTGGCGAGCAGGATTTTTATCCCCCAATATTCACTCTAAGGAGCTCTTGGTACGACCTGTTTCAATAGGGAAGACACAGTGGAGTGTCCTGTTGGCCAGAATGCTCTGTGGGGACGATCACTGGTGGGTGTGCTGCTCTGCAAGGTTCTTCTCCATTTTCACTGTCTGTGATTCTCTGTTTCAGACTCTAGTGGGAACTTGTAACTAATGCTGAGAAGCTACAGGGCAAACCCTGGCTCCAGCCAACCCATAAGATCGTTTGGGTGGCCATGGGCTCACAGAAATGAGTTGCTCTGCATAGGCTCCAAGAGCAGGGAGTCCTCTTAAATGTCAACAAATACTTTGGGCCAAGTTTATTCCTGGTAAAACTCCACGGCAAACAGTTTTTTCTGTCTCCTGAACAGCCCTTTATGAGCTTCTTGGAATTGCTACCACAAGGTTCATGACAAATTTCTTTATCTCTGTTTCTAGTATGGCCAGTAACAGTGCTTGCGTGAGCTGTAGGAGCTGCCCTGTGGTATGGCAGGTCAGCAAAATGAAGTGTGTTGCAAAGGATGTATTTCTTCAGTACCTGGTGATGAACAGTTGGGCAAGTGGGAGAAAGTTTTCTTATATTTTTATGGGAGTAAATTTGCTTACTCCTTGGTCCCTTTACTTCTGCCTTGTTGAAGGACTTCCAGAAATGCCGGTTAACCTGGTGAGAATCCTTATGGCAACTCTGAGCTTTGTCGCTGTCCCTAAAGAGCGCAGTTTTCTGCTGGCATGAATTGATGGAGCTCCACAGCATACGATAAAACCATGGTGATTTTTATCAGCAAAATACCTGGCATAATTATCTTGGCATAGCAGTGTGGTCGAGTGGTGTAATTTAATCCAATATCAGCTAAAGAATGCATGTGACAGCTTTGTTTTGCAAGAAGGGAGTGGAAGTGCTTGTTGGGAGGAGAGCCCAAATGCCTTTTAATTCAAGGAAGTAGCATCTGACCCTAATTATGTAGTGAAAATGGTGGTAGTACAAGCACCAGAAAATGGACAAGTCCACAACAGGAACAAAACCAGAAACTGCTGTTGAGCTGCCTTCAAAGTTCAACTGAGAGACAGACAGACAGACAAAGCAGCTCCAGTTGCACTTGCACTGAACACTTGATAGAAAGTGTGTTGAGAAAGCAGGGCAATGGGTTATTTCTCAGAAGCTGCAAAATTGCTTAATATAAGTGAAATGATTTGCCCTTCTTGAGGAAATTAATTATGAAGACAACTTTACAGAGCAGCGTAATAAAGATGTAGGCAAAATAAGAGTGGCATTGAATTCAGAATCTCGGCATTATGAATGGTCTATTAACATGCCTATGATCAGTACCAAGAGACCTTGACTGTTGTGTAATAACATACTTAGGTTTCTAGCTAATTGATTTTATTGTTTAGTTTGACATGATGTTAGTTGTTTACCAAAGAACAAGGTCTAAAATAGCACTGTGAGTTCCAGGAACAATTTACCAAGGAATAACTTTTTTTATTCAGTGACACTTTGTTAGATTTCAGTGTGTTCTTTCCCTCAGGTTTCTCCCATGATAAACCTCTGTTCACACCAAAATCTGATAATGTCTGTGTTTCATAATGAAATTATGATCACAGAGATACTTGATGCCACATGGCTAAGATTTGTATTTTTCACCTAATCTGATGGATCTTCTCTTCTTCCTGGGGGGGAAGCTTATTTGCTATTGTCATTTATCATCACATAACACATGGTAATTTAAAAAAAATATTAGAGTAGGGACTATTGGAGTAAATGCTGTTACAATACTTGCAGCTGAGCAATATGCAAGCCAGATACCTGTTCATAGGCAACTTATGAAATTCTCAGAGTGTTGATAAGACTGTGTGGAGTTACTCCTTCTGTAGTGGGGAACATCAGATTCTCTTCCAAGCTACGTTCACGTGCAGTCTTACCAGCTCATCTCTTCTCTTTGCAGAATACCACAGAAGAAAGAGCATCTGACCAGAGGTATCAGTGGGGTGAGAGTGTCTTTCACAGACTGGCTGAGGTTGGAAGGAACATTTGGGGGTCATCTTGTCCAACCTCCCTGCTCCAACAGGGCTAGCTAGAGCAGTTTGCCCATTGCCACATCCAGATAGTTTCTGACTGTCCCCAAGGATGGAGACTCTACAACCTTTCCAGGCAGCATGTGCCAGTGCTCAGTCACCCTCACAGTAAAAAAGTGTTTCCTGATGTTCAGAGGGAACTTGGGGTGTTCCAGTTTGTGCCTGTTGCCTCTTGTCCTGTCACTGGGCACCACTGGAAGGAGCCTGGCTCCATCCTTTTTGCACCCTCCCATCAAGTACTTACACACATTGATGAGATCCCCCCTTGAGCCTTCTCTTCTCTGGGCTGAACAGTCCCAGCTCTCCCAGCCTTCCCTCGTGTGTGATGTGCTCTGGTCCCTTGATCGCCTCAGAGGCCCTTTGCTGAGCTCTCTCTTTTATACCTAAAAAGAAATACTTGAAAACTTAAGAATCAATAAATGATTGTTAAATTATGCAAAATTTTCCATCTGAAACCAAGGGAATTAATCTGGGAGCTGTAAGAGGGACTGCTGGCTCTTGGGCTGCAGAGCTGTTACTGGCAGAGCCACTGTAGCATTTGTGTTTTCAATGACTCTGGTCACTGGTGTAACATCTACCAGAAAAAAAGTGTTACAACTGCTTTAACAAAGTGATGTGGTGCATCAGTCAGCAGCTTATTCCTTCCTCCAGACTGGACAAAACAACTCTCAGATACTCTGAGTGAAGACAGTAACGTAATGTCTAAGAAGAAACAGGGCACATGAAAATGTTTCTTGCAAGGACATTCCGATACAAACCCTCTTCTCTGCCCTGGCAGCCCATTTTATCCAAAGAGCTACAAAATAAACCAGAGTAGCACATACAAGCCACTGCAACAACGGGTAAAGCACAGCCTGCCCAGTGCGATAGTGGTGAAACAGGGTCCCCCACTTCAGGAGGGAGATCTGGAGAGCAACTCAGCTTTCACCTTTCCAAGAGCATGGCATTTGTCCCTGCCAGGTTGGAAGCAAAGGAGTTCTTCTATTTTGCTGGTAGGAACATAGTGAGTCACTTCTGAGCTATTTCTTATCTCTAAATACGTGTCCTTGCATGTGTTGGCAGGTGTTCCCATCTTGGGGGTGAGCAGACATCTATTTCAACCAAATTGAACAAGGTGAGCATCCATAATGTACGATGTACTGCTATGAAGGGCAGGTAGGTATGATTTGCCTAGTTCTATTTTATAGTTGCAGATTTAATATGCAGGGTTGTTAATTGCAGTATAATTACAGCATTTTAAAATGCCATGCTAAATACTTAATCTTCTTCTGATTTATTCCCCAATCAGTTTGTGCCTTTTTTTTGTGCAAATAGACGCGTTTGTCACCCTAGATAGGGATAACTAGCAAAGATCATGCCAGTGTCTCTAATCAAATGGTTAAATTTTTCAAATGAGCCCATATTATCTGATTTTTTTATTTTTAATCATACTTATACTCCAGTTTGAATGTGTGTTGATTAGTTAGTTGTCATCTCAGGAAAACAAGAAGTGCTTATATTTACCCAGCTATACTACGCTAGTCGTTATTCAGCACTGATTGGTTTGATGGAAAAATATACATTACCTCAGCACATAAGCTGTTTAGTCTTATTCATGGTGTTAATTATATACTCAAATAGCTATTGCCTTTTAATTTTTTTTTGAGTTTTTAAATAGTTGTTTATCTGTTCAGTGATTATGTAGTTTATTTTTCCTTGTGTCCCCCCCCTTCCGCCCCTCAAAATATGTCTGCTCTGAAAGTGGTGAACATATGGCTGTAGTCATGCCCTGAGGGTAACTTCAGTCTGTAGTCACTGTGGTATCCACAGGGTAGCTCTCCTCAACAGGAGGACGATGACCCCTCGAGATAATCTAGGTTTGGCAAGGACTGATGGATGCCACTGCTTCAGAAGAGAACACCCTTCTCTCCCAGCCAGAGGAGGTCCGCTGCTCCCTTCTTTGTCACTTGTTGGAAATGTTGGGGTTTTATTTAAATATGAGGTAAGATTTCTCTGTGTCCATTAAAAGGTCCAAGTAACCTTTAACCCCAATGAGGAATAGGAACATGAACATTCTAGGATCGATAACAATTAGATCAAATTTCTGATTGCAGTACCTATTTGATAAGGTACCAGCCTCTTCAATTCTGCAATTACAATCATGTGCAGTGTTCTGTTAAACAGCTAATCTATGAGGGGAAAAAAAAAGTAAATTCTATAAGGATGAATAGATAAGGTTCACAATCTACTGTCTTGAGAAGATTCCAGGCTAAAATCATTAATTGGAAACAATCATGATGTCAATTCCTAGCGCTCCACTCTAGATTCTTTGAATGTAGGAATTTGTGAGTAATTACTAGCTGTCCTGGTTTCGGCTGTGATAGAGTTATTTTTTTTTCCTAGTAGCTGGTACAGTGCTGTGTTTTTGATATAACATGAGAATAATGTTGATCATACGCTGATGTTTTAGTTCTGGCTAAGTGGTGCTTACCCTAAGTCAAGGACTTTTCAGTTTCCAGTGCTCTGCCAGTGAGGAGGTGCGCAAGGAGCCGGGAAGGAAGCAGAGCCAGGACAGCTGACCCAAACCAGCCAAAGGGATATTCCATACCATAGAGCATCGTGCTCAGTATATAAACTGGGGGGTGGTGGCCAGGGCCAGGGGGGTGATCGCTGCTCAGGGACTGGCTGGGCATTGGTCAGCAGGTGGTGAGCAACTGTACTGTGCATCACTTGTTTTTATTGGATTTTATTCCTCTTTCTCTTTTTGTTACGTTATTTTTATTGTTGTTGTTGTTATTATTACCTTTCACTTTATTTCAATAATTAAACTGTTCTTATCTCAACCCACAGTTTTTTCCTTTTTCCAATTCTCCTCCCCATCCCACCAGGTGGGGGGAATAAGCTGCATGGTACTTAGTTGCCAGCTGGAGTTAAACCACAACACTTGCATTTGCTTCAGTTTGTCATTCTGTGATATTTTCAACTTACAAAGTCCGTCTGTGTGAATACTCATCAAAGTCCCATCCAAGAGGAGAACAGGCATAAAGCATGCTCTTAATAATGAAAAAAAATGCAAAAATGATATGCAAGCTATTAACAAGGTGTCCAACATCTCACTGAGATCTATCTCAAGGAAAGACAAAGTTAAACCTCTTGTTTTTTCCTTTATCTTTCATTTTCTATATAATTATCCTATTTTATACTATTGTTGGCTACTGTGAAATTGACAATACCAGTTAGATTCTCATTCATTGCAGCTCTGAGTTCTTTGTTACTCATCTTTCTCTTACTGTTCGATAGGGCTCCAACTGCATGGTTCCCTTCATGTTGTCTGCTATAAATATATTTTCATGCTCACCTTATAATACCTACAGGAATAGATACTAAAGGGATGTGTCTGGAGCAGAGGATACAGTGAAAACAATGATTCCTTTAATTTTTGGCTATTTTTGTAGCTCCTTGAAACTATGAACATTATTCTTGTTCCACCCTGTGCACTGGTTATTTGCCTGCAGATATGCTTTGATGTGGATGGATGTGATTTTATAAAGCTCTCCCACAAGACTGAAGCCACTCTAATATCGAATATTGATCTTAGGCAAATTCTGAATGCTTTAAGTGTTTTTTTTCCCCTTTAGCTTTTGTTCATTTTCATCATCCTTGTAAGGATACTGGAAACCTCTGGTCATAAAAAGTGCAGGAATGCTATATAAATTTTAACAAGCAATGTAAGTTTTAACAAGTAAACAAATATTTGTATTGTTTAGATGGGGAGCAGCCCTAGTGAAAAGATATACACGTTTATGTATTAACTACATCATCAGTAGGAACAAGGTGGTACAAATCTGCAGTCAGCAAAATGAACATTTGGAAAAATTCCAAAAGAGGGTAAGCAAATGCCTCCTGAAAAATTACCAAAACCTGATAGTAGCAGGAAGAAATAATGAACAATGATGGTCCCAAACTACCTGGCCATTAGGAGAGTTCATATACAGGCATAAAAGAAATTGCCTCTCCAGGAATGGTGTCATCATTTCAGAAGTACCCAGCTCTTTGGCACTGCCCCTCCTAGCCTCTCTGGAGATGAACATAAGACCTGCTCTGTTCTTACATGAGCAGGGTCAGGGACAGGCTTGTGACTAGTCTGTTTTCAAGAGTCTGAGGCTATCTTGCATATCACCTGCTCTTTCACTTGCTTATTGGCATCAGCTCTCCTTCTGGAAATCCTATGGAAGAACTGAATATAAGAGCATATGAGCTGCACCACGTGGGCAGCTGCCAGCAGGTGAGAGTCAGTGCACGGAGCCAAAGAGGCAAATGGAAAGACAGCAGCCACGTTTCATTTCAAAGATAACGCCTGGAGGTGTTGCCCTCCCCTACTGTTGCTCAGGGATACTGCCCTGGACATTGTGCCTAGGTTGTGACCCTCTGTTGATTGGTGCCTCTCTCCATTCAGTCCAGGAGTGGTAGAGCTGTGCCCATACCCCACCGCTATGGGTGAGCCTTCACAGGCCTGTCTGCAGCTCAGGGGCAGCCAACAGCAAGAATAAATCTGTCCTGCTGCAAGGACAATAACAGCAATGAAGGTCTTTCCTTATTTCATTTAATGTGTCAGAGCATTATTGCCAATAAAGCTCATAAACATAATCATCCATGAACAACAGGGGTGGGAGCAGAGATATGGGATGTCTGGTTTGCTTTACTGTATTGAGAGATTCAGAGGTATTGCCATTCAGCTCTGATTTTCTCTCCCATCCTTCTTAGAACTTAGAGTCCATCACCCGCTTCTGTGCATAGTGGGAAGAGTTGTGAGACTGTGATGAGTTGGAAAGGTGGCAGGGGGGACTCCTTGTGAAGCTAGCCTTGGTGTGGATGATGGGGAACTGGAGGGAGAGAGGAGCAGGAGTGGTGCATTTGCTCTCAGTCCTGTTGCCTACACAGATGTTTGGAAGGGCGGACCCTCAGAGGTTACCTAGACCTGTCAGAAACTTCTGAAGATTTCACCTTTCCTCTTCTCTGTCGCCTATTCCAGTGCTTCCACTAATAAATCCTTTACTAATACCTAACCTTTCTCCCCACTTACAGTTTAAACCTTGCACTGGTTCTTCAACCCAGTGGTTACTGAGGACAACTTTGTGATAGTCCTTAATTGATATCAAGACCTTCATTATTTTTTCCTTGGGTTTTCATTATAGGGAATGATCCCCCTAAACACACGCTTTTTTCTTCTGACAGGCCCAGGTTATGTTTAGAACTGACTGCTCTTGTTGCAGGCTCTCCCTAGCAGGTCTGCATTTCTGTTTGATGCGTGGTAGTAGGAGCTGGCATGCTATTCTGCCTGTTGTCTCACCAAAGTCAAGCACATCAGGAACAAACCATAGCGTGTCTTATGTACTAATTTATATTCCAGATTTTGTCTTTTTTCACAGCCACCTTAATTTGCTCAAACTTTCAGAGATGATGCGCTTATTTTACTGATGCATTTATTTTTACTGACTATCACTGTTTGTCAGGGTTTGACCCCAGCCAGCAATGAAGCCCCACACAGCTGCTTGTTCCCTCTCACCTGGGGGATGGGGGAGAGAATCAGAAGAGTAAAAGTGAGACAACTCATGGCTTCAGATAAAGACAGTTCAAAAAGTAAAGCAAAAGCTGCGTGTGCAAGCAAACAAAACAAGGAATTTTTTCACCACTTCCCATGGGCAGACAGGTGTTCAGCCACCTCCATTCCTTCTGGCAGGGCTCCATCACATGTAACGTTTACTTGGGAAGACAAATGCCATCACTCTGAAACGTGTGTCATCGTCCTGTCCCCGTCCCCCCTTCCTAGGGGAGACCCTAGTTTATATGCTGAGCACGACATCATACGGCATGGAATATCCTTGGGGTCAGCTGTCCCATCTGTGCCCCCTCCCGACTTCTTGTGCCCCCCAACCTGCTCGCTGGTGGGGTGGGGAGCAGAAAAGGCCTTGGCTCTGTGCAAGGGCTGCTCAGTGATAATGAAAACATCCCTGAATTATGAACACTGTTTCCAGCACAAATCCAAAACACAGCCCCATTCCAGCTGCTAAGAAGAAAATTTACTCCATCTCAGCCAAAACCGGCACACTGTTTCCATGTAGCATAACAGAGCATTGTGTAGAACAGTAGTACCCAGCTTAAATCACTGCTCCGCTTGGGCAAGAGTTGAATTGCAATCCCACTTTCTGTAGTGCTTCTAGCCTTCCCCATCATGTCTGTCTTCCATTTTCCTACCAAGTATAATTTGCAGTTCTCAAAACACTGCACGCTCTGTGACGAAGCTACTCCTGGTCTTGGAAGAATAGGCATATATGGGTGGAACCTAAAGATATGGTGAATCCATCTGAATTTTCATCTCCAAAAGGATGTGGATCATCCATGACATGTCATGTCCAGTCAAAAGTGACCAAATCTTTGATTTTTTTCCCCAGCACTGGTACCGACTGTGTACTGGACAAGTTTTAAGAGCCCCTTTTATTCTTAGCTTTGCCATTTAACAAAGAAGAGATAGTGTTCTTGCAATGCTACCACTAGAAACTGGTTATGTGTGTTCAAAGTACAATGTTGCTTTTCTTTGACAGAGGAAGCAATTGCTGCCCAGTCCCTATTCAAATATTAAGAAATCTCATGTTGCGTGCTTGTATTGCCTGCTTCGGCCTTTTATGGTCTTAGTGGTTTACAGCATTGGTTATCAAATCACAATGTCGACATCACATTACATAGAAATAGGTGTTACGGGCTGTTATTTAAAATATCCCTGAAACAATGAAACGAATTAACGATGCAGGGAAACATTTCTGTGGATGTTAAATCCTTAGAGCGTAGGGGGATCCATTAGCAAATTTAGTAATGGAGTTAATTTTTCTGTTTTCTGCTAACTTAGAAAAAGAAAAGCAACACTTGATTAACAATTAATGTCTTCGAAGAGTAATGCTGTAGGGGCACTCATCCTACTGTTGCAATCAAAAGGGTTTGCAACAGGAACATTCTTGTTTTAAATACTTAGGTTCCAAGGTGTTGTAACCTGATGTAGGTCTAAGTGAATAATAACAATAAGAACAATGATGAAGCTGCAATATAGAAATTATGGAAGGGAATTCTTTTGACAGAGCCATAATACTTAAATTTGAATAAATAAATAAAATAATGGAAGAATCGGCTTACTGTCTCTGCAGATATCAAAGACATTTTATGCCCTGTTTTGGCTGCATACAACAGACAGAACATTGTTGCAAGATGAAGATGTCCGGTGTCTTGGCACAGCACAGGGATAACCGACCCTACAATGACTCTTTTGCAAATCCTGCTATTGCGCTGCGTGAAAGAAATTGGTTTGGAAATGGAGGGGAGCGATATCAGCAATGGGAAGAGGGGCTTGGAATGGGACCTGTGGCTGAAGGTGAGCCAACAGGCAACCCAAGAAAGGATGCTAAAAAGCAAAACCCTGGCAAAACTGCTCTGACTTAGAGTGGGGGCTATTCAAAACTGAGGTCAGCCCAGAACTCTAAAGACCTAAATAGCACCCCTGTGTTCCTTCAAAGGGAGAGATTTATTAATGTGTGGCTTTATTTGTAGTTTTTACATTCAGCTTCTTGTTACAGACAGATACTGGTTGACTCTTTTTCCAGTAGGCTGAAAAGCCCTCAAGTATTGAGAATTTTTTCCTGTGAAATTAACATAACTAAATAATTTCTTTCCTTTTTTCTCAATTAAAAAGATCAAGGGTTTGAGGTCTCTCATTGCAAAGCACTCTCCTGAAAACTTAGGTCATTTTTTTTTTCTTGTGCTTTCACTGTAAATGTCTCTGTACCATCTTTTGAAGAACTGGAGACAGTAACTTTGTTTTGGTCTTGTCAATGTCATAGAAGAAATTTTTCCACTGCTGTCAGCATACATCTCCTTCTTTTGCTGTAGTACCTTACTGGCAGCACATACGTAATTACCTGTACTTTGCCTCCCACTTCCTTTACAGACCCTTCGTTTTCCACGATAATTTTCCATCCTCTGCATACAACTCCACTTCCAGGAGCACAAATTTTTAACTTTGCATTTGGTGCAGTTAAATGTGTTTTGTGCTGACTAGTTCAAAATAAGCTGACTAGCTTGTGAACTTCCCTGTATGGCCTCCTTTGCTTTCCGTGAGTGTTACATGCTTATGAGACACCATCTCATGGTGGATCTCCTGGATCTCTCGGCTTCTTTCCAGGATGGTACACGTGTTATTAACTACCTGTGGGACAGACAATGCTGTAAAGCATCAATATGGAGTCTCTTCATGTTTTAAAGGTTTCCTAGGTCAGGATGGAAAAACTACAGGATGCAGTCTGGGAGGACAGAGGTGTGAGGACTAAGCAACTCTTTGTAATCAGATTTTTCCTTTCCTTCCCAGGTATTTCTAACTAATGTTGCCATGTCTGTGGCAGTGCTGTGTTTTCTGACCTGCTCGGCGTGGTGAACGATAGGTGATTGCCAAAGGCGGCGGGAGGGAGGTGTATCAACAGTACCTTTGTCCATGCAAATCTGAAGACAGTTGCTGCTTAGCTGGCTGCTACCGAAGCTCAGCAGATAAGAGGCAGAACCAGATTCTGCAGTGCAGTGTCAGCCTTGGGATAAGCCAGGTAAGGTAACTGTTTTAATACAGGAATCACCACTAGGCCACCTCCTTTTCCAAAAAGCCATCAGCAGAGGACAACTGTGCTCCTCTGAGGCGAACATGGTGGGGTCCCCATCGAAGCGCTCTGCCCTCATGTTGTTCCAAAGCTGCAATTAATTGCTGGGCACTGGAACCGGCATGCAGTTGTTTCCCCCCAATCATCACGAACAGTAAAGCGACCCTCCAATTATTATGATATTTTTTAAAAAAACTTTTTAGCTTTCTTCGTACCACAGCACTTGAATCACAGTTTTATGCCCTCCCACCCCTCCTCGGGGCAGCACATGAATCCCATGTGGAACATTGCCCTATGGAAAGGGCACAAAAGGGCTTATTAAACACATGCGGACCCGCAGCGGCGCGGGGAGCGGTTCAGGAGGGCTTCTGCCCGGCCCACGGGAGACCCGTGGGGGGACACCCTAGGGGGCTGGCGGGAAGGGCCTTCAGTCAGGGCCCATCAGTGCCTACGTGGGGCTGGCACTCCGGCCACCCCAACAGGGCAGTGAGGACGCCCGTCTCCGCAACAGCTGGTGGCTGTTGTGCCCCCTGCCCCCTCGTCCACAAGCCGAGTGGCCCTGGGGTGTAGCCGCGGCCGGCCGGCGGGCGTGCGGGCCGAGTGCCATCCTGCCGGCCGGTGCCCGCCCGCGGGCCGAGGTGCCGCCGTGCCCGCACCTCGCACATGCTCACTGGGACGCCGCGGGAGTCTGGGCATGTGCAGAGCGGGCCGGGCCGCTCGCCGCGCCCGCCGCGCCCCGGGGCTCCGCCGTCCCTGCCCCCGCTGCCAGGTGAAGCCGCGCTAGGTGAGGCGGAGCGGGGCAGCCGCTGGCCGGCGGCGGCGGGGCAAGATGAACAGCTCCGACGAAGAGAAGCAGCTGGAGCTCCTTGCCAGCCTGAAGGACCAAGGTAGGGGCGGGCGGCGCCGTCGCCGCCTCCGGCGCTGGGGAGCGCGGCTCCCCCTCCGCCGCCGCGGGCCCTGGCTCGGCCGGCGGGAGCGGCTGCCGGGCGGCGGCGTGAGGCGGCGGCGTGAGGCGGGGGCTCCGTGCCCGGCCCCGCGGGGGGTCGGGGCGCGGCGGGGCGGGCGCGGCCTGTGCCGGGGAGGGGGGGCGGCTGCGGCCTGAGCGTCCCCCGCCCGGCGGCCAGGTCCCTCCTTCCGAGGCCTCTTTCACCCTCCCTCCACGCAGAGGAGAAAAAAGCCTGAACAAAATAAATCGGGGGAGCAAAACGTTTCGGTGGTACCCCTTGCCAGTGCCCGCCGCAGCTGCCTCGCCGCCCGCAGGTGGGCTCGGCTGAGGCGGGGCGGGCGTGGGCGTCGCGGCGGCCCATGGTGGGCGGGCTGAGGGCAGAGGCTGCGGTGCTGGTGGCACATGGACTGCCCGCAGCCCGGGCCTTGCTGCCCTGTGCTCGGTCTGGCCCATGGGCTGGTGGTGGGCATGGCTCACGGTGGGCAATGGGTCCCTGGCCAGCGGTACTGGTGAGCCCAGATGTCTGGCCGGCTGCAGGAGGTGGAAGTCTGCCTTGCTGTCTCTCGAGCTTCACGTGGTGTGCCTGGCTGTGCCGAACCTGGCATCGTGTCCCATCTCCCGCCCTGCGCTGCAGGATCTGGTGCTAACCCAGCCCAGCCAACACCATCCATCCCTCTCCCTGTCAGTGTGCAAACTTCCTACCCGTGGCTTGGGGCTCGCCTTGGTACGCCAGACGTTTCTGTAGGGCCTTTGTAGTGCCAGTGTAAATGAAAGGGAGCAGTTGTGTTGGACTGGTTTGGATTCCTGTGTGAGTCACTCTCGGTGCTTTTGGAGAAAAGTCCAGTACTTCAACTTTATAGATATTCAGCTTTGTGAGTGAATAGTTCGGCTCGGAAGCTGATGCATTGTAAACAGTTCTTCTGTAAGAAGGGGAATGGAAAAGAGCTTGGATGCTCAAAAGGCAGCCCATTTTTTAACTTCCCTGGTCAGTCAATCCCCAAACCAGGTTGGTCTAGCAAAGTTTCTACTTTGGTTAGATAGGTAGGCAACACTTGAAAAATGGGCATTACCAGCTGTTTGAATTGTGGACATCTGCTTGTGAACATGCTTCAAACAATTGGTGTGGCTCCTGTCTCACAGCACCATGTGCAGTAGGTGCAGAGTACCAAGCCTGTAACTTGCAGCTGTTAATTCCCATAACTGTGTTCTCCTGGTCTCCCATGAGCCTGGGAGGAGCTGTTTGGAAAGGACCTGTTGGACAAAGTTGTGTAAAAGAGTGAAATTATGGGGGTGTGATCAGTGCCCTTTTTCTGTCATTTTTTCTTGGCCATCAATGTGCTTGGTCACTATTGCTGTATAGCAGAAGCTTTTCTTAACCAAATTTCAGCTGGATTTTTATGAACTATTTATGACCTGCTTTGACACTTCTTTTTTTGGTTGTTCCTGTACACTCAGCATTGTAAATTCATGATTACTGGCTGGACTGGGTAGATTCTGACTTAAAAGGATTTCAGTGGGTATAAAATTTATGATAATCTTTTAGCTGTGCATTTTGATAACACGAGACCAAAAAATAAGGCTAAAAATCTGGGTTTTTTTGCCGACTGCTTCTTGCCAGTACTGTTGGATGGTACCAGCTCCAGTACCAGAGGAGCTGCCTGTGCAAAAAAGACAGTTGCTAAAATGGCAATAATTAGTTGCAAAAAGGCAGGTTTGGGTTGTTCTTTAGAGAAATCCTAGCCTCTTGAACTTGGTTAGGTTGAGGCTTCAGATCTGATGTCTGAAAGTCTTCTGCTCCAGTAGGCTGAGTATCTTTTAAGGTCTAATGAAATTTTACAGGACTGCAGGAATTAGTTCAAGGGAAAGTTACTGTAACTTGAGGACTGGCTGTCCCAGATCCACTTAAGCTGTTGAAACAGAAACTGTACTCGGCACACCTTGTCCTGTAAGGCATTTTTTGGTGGATGTTCATCCCCAAATGCAGGAGTTGTAGAGTGTTGTTGTGAGGCTAACAGATGTTTTTGTAATTGTATGGCTGGTGAGAAAGTTTTAGCCACTGGAAAACTTTTGAAAATACTCTCCTATATGCTGTTTCACATCTAAACCAATGCAAAATTATGGCAGCACACCACAGTTAAATTAATAGTTACATTATGTTAACTGACAAGTCTGAGGTGCCCAAAGAAAAGAATTCAAGTGATGAAAAGGTAATGAGATGCATAAAATTGTCCTAACAGTAATGACCTAAATATTGTTGCTGTAGGTAAGTAAATTTTTTTCCCTCTTTATATAATGGAATTTTGAATATATCATTTCCCCTCCAATCATATTGATAACAAGACTATTTTAGATACTAACAACTTTCCTCAAGTAATTTTAGGATGCTCCATTAAACAGGGGCAGCGTGAAAAGAGGAGGAAGAGCAGCCTTTTATTTTTCCTCTTTACTGCTTCCAGGTGTAGATAGCAGTATTACTCGGTAAGTAAATGCTGTTGGTGGAAGGATCTGCTGTCTCTGAATATTTGGGGTAATGGGTGTATGTACTTATCATGTCTTGTCTTTAACGCCTTCAGAGTGGCATATGGCTTCAGACTACTGTAACATTATGGTCTGTAGTCAGATTTCTGGTAAACACCCATTGATTTGGAGGGGTTTCAGAGAACATTTGTTCAGTAGCGGTTGTTTGGTTTCTCTTTCAGGATGTGTTTTTCTAGTCTTGAGAAACTTGCCTGACACCAGCTAACTAAAGTGTCTGAGAAATGAGGCAAAAGGTAGAGGGGAAGGCAAATAGCAGCGTAGGTGGCTGATTGCTGTCACATTTCAGCTACTGCTTATACTTTTCCTAATCAAGGTCAATACATTGAACCTGAGGCAGGTGTTGTGTAGCTGCCTGCTCAATTCTCAATGGCAGCTGTGATGCTGACTGGTGTCTGCGCAAACTCGTGTGGCTGTTTGGCAGTGCTCTGAACAGCAACAAGGGCACTGCAGCTGTCTGTGTGCAAGATACATTTATCTTTCTCCCATGCTGAATTTTCCAAGTCCTGTGTGTTAGACTGAGATACCTGATACTGATCGTCCTTTGGCTTGCTCCATTACCAAGTTTAAGGTGAGCATCATGAAGAAACATGATCTCTGTATTGATGATATTTAGGACTTAAAAGTATTGTTTGACTTTTAATCCTGTGAATAGCTTTCTGAGATGGCTTGGTTTGATAAAGCAGATCCACTATAAATATTAGTATTACCTAACCGTACTTTCAAGTGGTATTTCTAGCAGTGTACTTTTCTATTCAGCTGGCCCTTATAATTCCTATGGGTAAGACTTAGAACTGAAACAAACCCAATCAAGTGGGCAAAGCCTTGCATTATTAGTGGTTGGTTGTAGAACCTGAGGAACTGTAGCAAGCTAACAGCTATGTTGTAACAGTAGTTGATTACCTGCCTGGAAGATTGCCTTGTTTGTCTTTCCTTTTATTTGCACTGCTGGTACTTTGCCCTTAAAGACAGAGTCATTTTCCGCTGCGGTCACTTTTGTTTACTCGAAAACAAGAGTCAGCAACCAAAACATCTAGAGTTAAAACTAGGTAAAATTACACTTCAGCTGCCACTATCACAGTCACATTTCTGGTCACTTGGTTAAATTACAGTGGTTAACAACTCCTGTTAACTATACATATACTAAGCATGGTTACATTGCCTGGGTTTTCTTTGTCAGTTTTGAAGGTCTTGCTCTGTGTTTGTTGGCTGGATTTGATGAAGTGTGGTGATTTCTAGTCTCAAGCACTATGGCTCTATGATTTTTTTTTTTTTAAGATCTATGCAATCTCTTTATTTATTTTTTTTTTTAATGTCAGAATCTTTGAATAAGGGAATATTCTAAGAAACAGACTACCAATCTAACGGCGATATCTCAGGGTAATACTTTTTAAGTATCTGTTATTGATAAGCTCTTAATGTGGTTTGACAAATTTATTCTTCTTTGTGGCAGAGGGATAATTTATATGGCCAGAGGAATTTCTTTGTTTAGGATATATTGTTGGCTGCTATGTTTCTCTGTTGTCATCTTCTCTATAGTTGTTCCTCCCCCATATACCCATGTATGTGGGTGTTCGTACACAGCAGTCATCGTTCACCAGCAGAACCCACCCTGCCTGAATGTTTTTTTTTCATGTATTAATGTTTAAAAGTGTTTTCCACTTTAGTTTCTTGTGTGGAACCCTACCTGCCTTTCAGAAACTTGTGAAGGCAAGTCTTTTGGTGTGAGCTTAGTGGTTGGGCTTTGTCAGGTAGTGGTGTATTTAATTTCTCTGTCCACGTTCCAGGAAGCTGTAAGACTGCAGGATGCAAACTTGGGATCTCATGAAAAAAATTTTTTGTACACATTTCTACAGATTTGAGTAAAATCAAAGCATGTGGGAACCCAGATGCAGGATCTGACTTACAGTATTTGTACTTAATGCTTACCTTTGTATACTTACACACCTGATTTTTATTTGTTTATTTTTTTAAGAACTGTTTGGTAATGGAATCTTGTAGGTATCAGCTAATGCAACTGACATGTGACCAAAAGCTTAGTTTGGCTCTGTAAACTTTAGGCCCAATAATATATTTATATATGCTGACTCAGGATTTGGAGTCATTGTGAAGTAACGAGTATAATGCCATTACATATATTAACCATTACACATATTAACCATTACACAAGCCTGTAAGTGCTTGTTCCTCAGCTCCATCTCTCTTTCATGGAGGCCCAGGAGATGTTAGAAATGCTTCCCAGGCATCAGTTTGAAGTAGTTTGCACATGGCTGGCACTACTGATGTCACACCGTGTCCTGTTGAAATAGAGATCACCCGGTTAAGTGAAGGGGATCTTTGAGCCTAAAATGGGAAACAAGAGAAAAGTTGAGCCTTTTTGACTTTTGTTTACACTTTTGACAGCAATTCACAGGTCTTACGCATGCTGTGCTTGTAGGGAGACCATTGCTATTTGAGAGGTGGTTTGTAGAAAAGACTTAGCCTGACTCCCTATTCCAAGTACACTGGGATGAGGTGGGTGGTGGCAGCAGTCCCATTAAAGTGTCTGGTGCAGTGTTGCTGTCGGGGGTAATTCTCTCTCTAATGATACATCTGAACCTGCAAAATGCTGGTTGTTAGTTTGCTTCTACCAACAAAAGATGACTTCACTGGGATAGCTTGTTTTATCTGGAGTGAAGGCCTTCTCACACTGTAAGCTCTTTCTCTTGCCTGTACCAGCAAAGACATGCCTGTTCCATAGTCTAGAAGAATAAATAGCGGAATGACACTTGCTTCCTTTGACAGCTCTACATAGTTTTTGATTAAATAAGTAGATTTGAAATGCTGAAGTGTCATTACTTGTTGATTTGGCATGGAAGGGCTTTCAGCCTACTTAAAGACTACCCTGGTTTGCAATATAAATGCAATATAAATATAAATAAAAAAGAAGTTCATGTAGCTTTTAAAGGTTGTTTTTTTAATTTGTATTTTCAATGTACAGCATTAGAAAAAGAGTTAATGAATTTTTAAATAAAAAGAGTAGGAAGTCTCTCACCACCTTGCTCTGTGTAAGTGAAGGTGTCTTTTCTGTTGTTCACTATGAATTATAGTCATTACATACTTTTATCCTTGTGACCTCATTTTACTAACAAGTGCTTTTTAGCCACAATAAGTATCTAATATATAAAACATTTAATTTAGATAATGTGTATCTGCTGGTAGCAAATCCAGGTTCAGAAGACTCAGGTTCACAACTAAAAATCAAAAGACTGAGATATAGTTAAAGGACCTTCTGCATACAAAGTTACCTCCTTAATTTAATACAGATAAAGTACATTGATATATCTTGACAGGACAGTTCTTTCTGGCCCACTGAGCTGTGGAATAAGTAGCTGCTGAATGAGCATGGTCATGCTATGAAGGAACATGCTGTGTTCACTCATGTTGGCTGTTTTGTGGTTTGAGTGTTTTACAGTAAAAGCAAGTAAGGCTGGGAATGTTTTGGGTGGGCTAAGAGCTCTTTTTCCAGCTCTTTTCTCTCCTTAGTCTTGAAGTAAAGTTGTAATGTTGCCCTTGTACTGCGTGAAGATAGCCTGAAGCAAAGAAATAGGGTTTGTATCCTGATATTTTTTTCCTATAATACTGTTGTGTATCAGGAATAGTTCTATTAAGGTAAACTTAGTGTCGGACAGCGATAGTTTCTGGAGTTGTCTCTGATACTTATTTATTATAGTTCTTCAGGATTCACTGAAGGCTAATGAGTACAACATAGGCATTTTACTATCAATATATACTACAGTACTGATGCTTTGATAAAATGATGTACAGTTACGGAATTTTACTAGCACCTTTAGTAAAGCATTTTAGTCTGTTTCATTCACCACTGATTTATTGGAAAGAGTTTTTATTCCAGGGTTAAATTATGTATAGCACAATCTGAGTGAGTCAAGGTGAGATGTAAGAAGTTTTGAGATGCTCAAGTGCCATTGTCATATTGTGTGAGCACCTTCATAGGTTAAGGTGAAAAAATAGTCCTGTCTCACAGAGAAGGTTTAGGGAGGTCCTCATACAACAGGATTTATTGCTTGTTGATTTATAAATGGGTGATAATGATAACTTTTGATCTACCAAAGTGCGTTTTAAGGCTAAATAAGCTATATGAGATTTGGAACATGTAAAGTGTTGCCTAGTGCTGCTGGTATTAATTGTTTTAGGGTCATTTTAGAGTAAAGAGATGATTGTCACCTTTATGGCATTTAGTTGTTCAGTGAAGGTTATGTAGACTTTGAGTTTATTTTAGATGGCCTCAAAACTTATTGTATGTAAAACACTTGAAAAACTTTGTATAAAACCTTCCCAATACCCCCTCCAATGTTCAGAAAAAAAAAAGCCCTCCAATTTCCATCTTCTGCCTTTGCAGAGAATCTGATATACAGCAGAAAATGGTGTAGTCATTTTAAAATTATTATTTCTGTTTCCAGGCCTGATAAAAACAGCAATTTCTTCATTAGACTTAGTGTATAATAAATCCAAAACTGAAAATCTGAATGATGGGATCTGTATTGGAGCTTTATCTAGAGGTTGCCATCCACGAAGAACAATCTTGTTTTAAGATACCAGATCCTTGCTATGCATTAGCTGTATTCAAGGCAGAACTAACAGTTTTGCAGTGACTGTAAGGGGGTGGGCATGGTAAAAAGGCACTGCAGAAAGTTGCCATGTGAGTGCAGCATGAAGTAGCTGATGATTTTGTGTTTGTGTTCCGCAATGAAATTCCACAATGAATGTGCTGTGGATAACAGTCAGCAGCAAAAGAGGGAAGGGCTACCCATAACAGACGGTTTAATTCCCAGTCTCTCACAGGTGAGCCCTCACTGGAATTACTGGAGCGTTGTGTAAATTGTCTCCTTGTCTTTTGGTAACTTGTTCCTGTATCCATGCCTTCAGGGCAGCTGATTCAGAGTTCTCTGTTCATGGAGCATGTGAGGAGAGCTAAGGGTGGGGCAAATCTATATTTACATTTTTCAGTCATTTTTAAAGCATTGCATAGCAAGTATGAGTTCCAGGCAAGCAAACACTAGCAGTTTTCAAGTATGAAGAAACTATATCTGTTGATACAGCCTTCATTCCTTTTCTTGCATCTGGGTGCTAGGAATCTCTTTCCTTGTTTTCTTAAAGGGAACAGGGAAATTAGAAGTGGAACACTGATCAAGAGGCATAGCTTTTCTGTTCCATGTTCATGTGCAGGAAATGTGTTGTTTCACTAAAGGCGCTCTTTCTTAGAGCAACTGCATCAGTGTGGTTTCTTCCTTGTTCATCTACCTGTTGGTTTTGTGTGCTTCTTGACTATGGGAGGTGGGTAGGGGTCTCCGGGCTAGGTAAGGAGGAGTGGGGACAAAGTAAAGGGATGGATGGGAAACCTTGGTTTTACTGGCAGGGGGATGCATGGCACATTTTTAAGAAACCTGATTTTGTTTGTTCTGCTCTTCAGATATATCTTTTTACTTGGATGAGCAGGAGTGAGGATTTTTTTCCATCTGTTCAAATAATCAGATTTTCTGTGAGTTTGCATGTGGACCGTGACTTTGTTTTCAGTGGTTTTATTTAACTTTTTCCTCTTTGAGAGCCCTGCAAATTTTTCAACGCTGCTGATCACAGCAAAGCTGAGATTCTGGCTAAGAGATTTCTAGTGTTCCTTCATTTCCCTTTCTAGTTAATACAGTCAGCAAGGTCTTGCCATTTCCCCATTGCTGGTCAGGGCACACAAGGAGCAGAGTCCTGTGTTTTGAGTTACTAGCCCAGGAGCTAATACTGCTTTCTGTATCCCAGACTTCATGTACGTCAGTCCTGCATCTATGAAATGAAGTGGTCTTGCAGAAAAGAGGAATTAGGATAATTTGAGTTTTTTACATTGGAGGTACTTCTGTGCTGCTGCTGAGAGTAATAGTCATGCTGAAGGCAAGCAGAACAGTGATGCCATGGACCTAGCTTTCAGGAGTGAGTTGGATTAGTTTTATTTCAACAGATTTTTAAACTCTGGAGAAGCAGAAGAGGCTGTCACAACAGTGTAAAGTGTAACTTTCATTTGTAAGAGCTTCTTGTTTGAAAAAGTTTAACTATCTAAAGCTAGAAAGGGCTAGCGGGTTTTCGGGTGGCTAATCTGCCAGATTGTACATGTTCATGTCTTCAGATGTAGGGTAAGACATGTTAAGTTTAAGATGAAACTCCAACATCTCTGCTATTGTCAGCTGAAAACCATATATTCACATCCTTTATCCAGTTTTAATTAAGTTGGATTGAAATAAAACCTGTATGCTAGTATAGCTTCTCTTAGGTATAAGAAAAAATTTGAGAAGATGCCACAGGGCTGGGATAAAGTGCATAGTGATGTCGGGAGCCCTCTCATTTTATTCTTGCAGCATGCATCTTGAAGACTGAACAGTGTTGCTTTCTAGCGAGGTTTGTTGTTCTAAGGTTTGGAGGTGTATTCAGCTTCTTTCTAGCGACAATAAAATTTCTATGGTCTTGGAAGCAAAACAACCCATATGGGACACACTGAAAGGACAACAGAATTGGGAAGTTGTGGTAACAATGGCATGTCTCTAAGGTAGTAAAATAAAAGATGTAAGAAGACACATAAAAATACACAGTAAACTGGAAGTTTAATTGGTAGCTGATCGATTGTTTCTGCATATTATTTACTGGTTTGAAACTGTGGATCTCTAGCATCCTGGAGGTTGATCCCTTCCCTGCTGATCCCTGCAGCTGAGTTCTTGTGTGATTCCAAGTAAATCATACAATCATTTCATGACTCCAGTGTGGAGTTTAAAGAAAAAGGTCTGTCCTAGGACTCTTGTTGGAAGAAAATGTTAGTAAATAAATAAATAAATAAAGGCGCTCAGCTACTCTGGAGTTACATATGTGTAACAGTATTGTATTAACCGTGCTTTCTAGGATTGATCTGTAACCTGAGCCAGTGTGGGTATAAAATAGTGAGTGCAAGCCAGTACATTCACTTTGTAATTTTTGAACTCAATCAATAAGGTTGTTTAACTCTCCATTGATCAAAAATTGATTGTTTTGGGAGCCACCATCTTTTTCAGACACTTTCCAATTACTTCAATTCTACAAGGATATCCAGTTCATCCACTATTAATGAAGTTTATGACCCGTGTTATTTAAGAAGTCTGTGCAGATAGCCAGAAGAGCTTTAAAATGAATGAAATGGAGAGCTGATTTGGGCAAAGGAAGTGCTGCAATATTAACTTACTTTTCTTTTTTCTTGCATAGCTATTGGCGAATATGAAGAGCTTAGAGCAGAAAATAAGAAAACGAAAGAAGAGGTTTGTATCTGTTGATTATTTCTTTAATACTAAAATGCTAAATATCAGTATACCTTATTTGCTACGGTGGGTTGTTGTCTGCTTTTGTGAGCTCAGCTGATTACGTATAGATGCAAGTGATACTTATCACATGTAAGTATTGAGGAGCAGAGTGCAACTCCCATCAACTATTCCAGCTGTCCCGCTCCAGAAAAGTTGTTCTAAATGTATGTTTTGATTTTATGTATGATTTTTATCTATAATTTGTTTTAACTGATTGCTGAAATAGACAGCTTGCCTAGGATTACAATGGGAAATGTAGACAACTCAAGTGTGTAGATATTCTTGTTTCTTTTGGTTCTAAACCTTGTTTTATTACAAATAGATTTGTGTAATGGGACTTACTGAAAAAAAAAAAAAAAGTACCCAGCCCTTCTGAAAGTTGGAATATGATTTCCGAAGGTCTTTAAAGTCTTCTCCCCTCCCTTGGCCCCACCCTGTCACCCTAAAAAACAAACCAACCCAATTTTTAATAGGAGAGCAAAATATCTTATCTCAATTTGGAGAATGGTACTGCAGCATAAAATGGAATGGCAGCGTATCTATCACACATCTTTCTGTGAAATCTGTGTGCCTGTCCAACTTGAAAAAGAAGCTTTTAATGTTTGAGCTGAATTTCATACATCACTGCAGGATTAATTTTTTTAATGTTCAGACATACTAGAGTAAAAAATGACTGCTTTCTAGATTGTTTATTGTAATTATGATGAACTGTTTAGTAGTTAAATTAAGCACATTCGGTAAGGTAGCTCTTTCCACCCAGCACTGTTGTTCATTCAACACACCTGCTTTCTGCAAGGAAGCCAATGGGAACAGAGAACTCCTGCGAGAGATTAGATGGGAGTGTTGCACTGCATAAATCCGTGTCAATGTGCAAAAGGTCTTTAGCAGATATCTGCCGAAAGAAACTGTGGCCTTTAAAAGACTCATACCGGTTCTAGATAGCGAGGAAGGTAGAGGAGGAGTCAGTGCTACTCTGTATGATAAACAAAAAATTATCCTTTCTTCAGTATTAGTGAACTGAAAGTGCAAGAGACATGTTAGTTTTCAAATCCCTATTAGTTGCCAAGGCTTGTAGGTTTAATTTAGCTTTCTGTGAAGTAATTTCTGAAGGGTCACTTTTAGTCTGGTTGCTATAAATGTTGCAATGCCAAGGCTGTATTGGGAAGACCTTGTTCTTAGCTACTTTCTCATTATTAAAGAAAACTTTAAGCTTATCTTCACATTATGCTTCAGCAATGATTATGTGTATTTCCACTGAGCTCAGCGCATTGCACTTCACTCCCTCCTACCCGTTGACCTCCTTGTCTTTTATACTGTGCTTGTTGCTGTGTTCCTGTTCTGCTGTCCTACACAAGAGCCTCAGATATCCCAGGAAATCGGTCCTCAATTTTTGCTGTTCAGAAGACTGCAGCAGTTCATCTCCTAGTGCTCAGAGGAAAAGGAGAATGAAACTGAGTTAAACCAAGAGTCCAGTAGCCTGGTGTCCTGCCTCTGACAGCAGCGGAGAGGGAGGAGTAACAGCGTGTATAAAACACCTCTGCAGAGTACTCTTATAGTTTCCAAACCACTTGCGGCCTGGGGACTTCCTCAGCTGCATGTGGTTTCAGTGTGTTCTGCCCTTCACAGTGCTCTTTCTTGAATTTGCCCTGTCCCCTCCAAGCTTGTGCTGCTTGTTGGCTTCCATCATGTGAGGGGTTCCACACCAGGACTGTCTACCACATGAAAAACAGGCTCCCCAGCTTTGCCCTGAACCCAAGTCCTGCTGGCTTTTGCTGTTGCTTCAACAAAGCTTTGTTGAGGTTTTGGGGGTGGGGATTGGGGAGGATTTTCTTGAGGTGCGTTTTTATTTAGAAATTTTTCTTCTTCAAAGGCAATTCCAGTGAAAAACATTGTAGCCAAAATTGAGATGAAATGAGATGTTCTGATGTTTCTTGCATTCTGCTCTTCCTTGCTCCTCTCTCACACAAGACTTCTTTCCTATAACTGCCTATCTCCAGCCACTCCTGTGTGTTTGTTCTGAAGGCTGGTATGACGTTTTTCAGAATACTTGCATAAAACTGAAAATCCTCCAACTCTGAGCACATGGGGATTACATTCCCAGTCCAACAAATTAGTTAAGCAGGTGCTCAGGGTTGGAGGATTTTCAGTTGTTATGCAAGTATTCTCCATCCAAGAACCTCCATCCTGCAAACTGGTGTGCTTGTGTAAGCATTTGTGCTTAACTGTTTAAGTGCTTGGACTCAAGTGGTTAAGTGTGAGGCCCTAAGTCCATTTATTCTACAAAAAAAAAGAATCTGCTGGTACAGAGTTCATGGTTATTTTTGCTTCCAGTGCCAATACTGAAAGAAACTATTCCTTGCATTATTGCAGGGCTGGGTAATCCTGAAAACTCATTAGCATCTTTCTAACTTTGTATCTTAGTTTATGCTCTGCAGGATCAGACCTGATGTTGGAGGAATTTAGCACAGGCTATCTCTGCCTGTGGGTCTGGGGAGTTGTGGGTGGCTTCTGTTCCAGTTTCTGCCACTCTTCGTCAGTATAAGTGTAAGCAAATAGCTTCCTCCATTATCCACATATCAGTTGTGCTCATGTAATTGCATAGATAGGAGGAAAAGAAGAGAGAAATTCTAGAATAAGGCTTGGAGATTATTTGTGGAAAGTACCACACAGGAGTTAGATAGCAGTCTGATGTATGTGCTTTAGATGCACTCAGTGGAATCTTTTTCTAAGTCACCACTATGCTTGTATGGCTCTGAAAGATGAGCTGTGTCATGGAGAAATGATCCTAGTTTATATTAGAAACATGGAACTCAGTGGATAATGAGCAGCTAACTTAAAATAAGATGTAATTTAAATTTTTGAAGATGTGCGCTTTTTGTTCCATATGTATTCTTAGGATTAGAAACTGAGTTGTCATAGGTTACTTTATTCAAAGCACTGCTGCTAATAACCATGAAAATTTAGGAGCAAAATATAAGATCTTTTATCTGCAACATCTCTTCCTCATTGCCTTGCTAAACTGCCGATTTTGAGACCTCTGGTGGGGTCTCTGACAAAACTGGTGCAGGAATTTTGTTCTTAGTATTTTTAAATACTTTTAAAAACTGGAACAAAAATGACATTGGCAGATTACTTCTCTTAGGTCATCCTTTTAATTGAACCGACTAAACATGCGTACCAGTCCCCAAAAAACAGATAACTAATGTTCAGTTGCACACAAATGTAGATAACTTAATATGCAGTGCTGATGTATTCAGAGTCAGATCATGAATAAATATTTGACTACTTGCTAATCAGACAGAAATGACTCTGAACACTGGTTTTGACAGTGTTTTGTCATGCTGCCAGTGGGGGGAAAGAAAAAGCAAGACAGCTATCCAAAACAGTAGGTGTAATACTGTATCTCTGATGCATCGTTCATAGTTGCTCTGTTAAAGCATATAATCCATAGAGTGGATTATATGTTTTGTCACCAAATGGGAATGGAGAAGGGATTCTGCCCTGATGACATGCTTATTCTTTCTGTAAGTTGAGTGTAGCAAATGTCATAGGATACTTTTGAGCACTGTACCAAACTCATAATTTTAGAACAAGTATTAAATTTACATAAATTTCATAATCTGTGTAAATGGGAAAGAATGTATCTTGAGTTGCTTAGCAATGGCTTAATTGACTATATGGCTAGTACGTGAACTTCTTGCATCTTAATTTCTGAACTGAACAATCTCTTTCTTGTTTTTTTGCCATTTGAAGGCTTTCTACTGAAGTCAGTAGGAGCTTATGTGCAAAATAGTTGGCAAAAATGAAGCCTATTAAAAGAGAATAGACAAGAAACCCAGGCCTCCCTGGAATTAGTGGCAAAGAGTCATCAGGCTCGTGGGAGCGGGTGTACAGAGAATGTACCCACAGGCTGCCAGGTGGTTGTGTGCATTGACTTCCAACATCCTGTTGTATTGTCAGGTTCCCTTGATAGCATGGTACTATCCTGGTACTGTGCTAGCTCCAAGTACACGCCAAATTTATGCACTGCTGTTCTCCTTGCTTTATATGCAGTCTTGGTTTGAACATCAGCCTTTGATGTGTATGTGGTTTACTTGTAAGTAGTCAGCGTATCAATTCCCTGTGCTAGAAATGAAAGTGTTTCCTCTTATCTTGTGTACCTAGAAGGCAAAAATCTGAAATTGAGTGGGATTGGCAAAGCTCCTGAACTTGCTTCTGCAAAGTAAGGAGTTATTCACAAAATGAATTTTGGAAACTGAGCTCTTAATTTGTTTCTAAAAATACAGATGCAATACCTGTTTATTGCCAAGTAATTATTGTTGAGTCCTATCACTAGTTCAGGACTGGAACGGGAATGTTGTCTGTTACCTTCAGTTTTTTATTGGGATAATGGTGCTATAAATATTAGATAGTATAAATGCTTATTTTCTTCTGAAGAGAAGCTGGAACTCTTAACAAAATAAAGTTAAGACCATAAAATTGACCAACAATGCAGGTATCATTGACTTTTTTTTTTTTTTATTTGAGGGTACTTGCGTATGGAGCTATCTGTTAATACTGACAAGGGAAGACTTATTGAATACTTGAAAGCTGTTTCTCCTCAACAGTTGCACGTGCTTGAATGTGAAAAGTGAATAGTAGATTTTTATAGTGATGTTATGGTATTTATTTAGCTTTTAACATTTAACATTATTGATATTCCTGTCAACTAAGAATTCTACCATATCTGCCTGAAATTGCCTTTTTGAAAAGTGAGGTGGTTGTGAATTTTGAAGGCTTCTGTGCAGCTTTTTGAGAGCAGCTAACACTTCTAAATTTTGGTATTTTTAAACTTTCCTGTTTTAAAGGTGTGTTCGATGTATTTTAAGGGATGACAGCGTTTTTTATTATGAAACTTCATTACTTTACAGGAATATTTTGTTTGTATAACTTTCCAGTCTGAAACATTTAAGACAATCTCAGCTTTTTCTAATCCTTAGCTAAATTTGAGATAAACTATTTTTTTTTGGTAGGACTTGCAACAGCTCTGCTTGCACGGGTCTGATTGCAAGACAAAAGGCAAAGTGCTTTCCATTGATCATTTCAGCAAGGGCAACAATCTCCTGCTTTCCTTTTTTTCCTGTTTTTTCATTCTGAAGCACAGTAGCAGCAAAGGGAAAATATTGAGGAAACTGCAACTGGGAGCAGGAATTGCTCAGCAGAGACCCAAACCTACAGACCCTGATTGTGCAGAGAAACATGCATAGCTATCAGAATAGTCCGCTTGCCGTGGTCCAAATGGAGCTCTCTGTGCAAACAGCACTCAAGGTGAAGTGGAATAGGTCATTTCACTTCCCCTTTTGCTGCACAGGGAAAGCTGTTACGCCTTAGAGCATGCTGCTGGAGGATTTCAAAAGGAGTTTTTCCCATCACTGGGATAGGGAGTGTACCACATCTTCTACATCAAGGTTTTCATCAGTACAAAAGTGTCTTGGTGACTTCCACAGGCAACAGATCAGATCCTTAAAATGTTAATCTTCCTGGTTTTTAAACTGAGCATTAAAACGGCTTGCTCACTTAATGTGCAGTGGGCTGAAAGCTTGCAGAGTGCAGAAAAATCTGTGGGTGAAGTATGCCAGTGTGATTACAGTGTCTCTCTTGTAAAATACAAAGAGGCAGCAGCTCACGCTGATCCCCCTTTTGCAGTGGAGCTGCACTCTTGCACGAACGATCGGAAATTCTTCTGCGTCTTTTACTGCTGCTGTTCTTAGACTGCACTTCTGCCAGTAAGGTAACACACATTTTTGCTGAGAAAATTGAGAGGGAGGGCGGCAAGCAGCAAGATTCATGCACAGATTTCCCTTCCCCGCCTCTCCTATGCAAGATTCTCTAAACAGCTTCTTTGTTAACAGGGCCAGATGAAATGGTGAGTCTTTGTCCTGTGCTGCTTGCTCAGCATGTCTTGCTCCTTCTGCAGCTCTGCCTTTTTTCACAGACCTTTACAGCAGCTGGTGACTGACCTGTCCCCGCTACTCAGCCGCTGTCCCTTGCCTCATCACCCCAGTGCCACGAGAAGAGAGGTTGCTTGTTGAGTGCAGCTGCTTTTGCTCCCGCTCATAGCCATCAGCAGCAGCTTCCAAAACCTGCGTGAAGGCTGCCCCTGAGGTGACACCAATGGCATCCTCTCCTTGCCCAAGAACAGATCCTTCTTTGGGCCTCATCCAGGGTCCTCCGGGGCTGACAGAAGGGCTGTCTTGAATTTGGCTGCCTTTGAATCGGGCTCTCCCGCTTCTTGTTACTAAACAGCAGGCTCCTTTCCCAGCTAACTCAAAGTGAGTCCTCATGTGGAAAAACTGAAAATCGAGCAAAATCATTTCAGTTTTTTTTTTTCTCCAGTTCTGTTCCAATGGTCAGTATCCTTGTAATTGCAGTTACACTGTAAGGAGCTCAGTCACACAGATCTTTTCCAGAAGTTAACTCATGGTCTTGGCGTTGATTTATTACTGTGAACATACACAACCGCATGTGAGGAAGGATGTCTGGTACACTGTGAGTGTAAGACCTGTTGTGTGCCGGTCATACTTCCCCCCGGGTCATGTGTTTTTCACAGTGTGGTTAATCACTGACTGTCTCTCTTGTGAATTTTACTCATTTCTTTGAGTCCTTTCATTTGCGTATAGAAAGGGGTTTCTTAGACAAGTCTATGTAACATCTGTTTTATTCTTTCTCTTTGAAGAAACTTTTCCATCAAAAGATCAGTGATTGTAGCCCTATGCAGTGTTAGCATTAACCCCAAAATTATTAAAATTGGGTTGATGGGAAATCCTCAAAGTGTGAAAATGAGTGTCCTCCTCTCTTTAAGGCTGAAGCTTTTATCATGATGTTATGAAACTGAACAGCATGTCCCTGTTTATTGGCTTTGAGGTTTTCTGTGCACATGGTAGGTATAGAAATGTAGGCCTCTTTTCCAAGTCTATTTGTGTTAAACTAGAGATAAAAAGGAGATTCTTGACATGCAAAGTGTTGCTTTTACTGTTGTGTGGAACATGGATGACTTAAATCAGTTTAGGATAATGTAACTTTTCTAAAATGTTTTCAGAGTAGCTCTGAATTGGAACCTAAAATCAAGTAGAACTTGCTAGTTTGGTTAGGAAATGCGCTGGGTAATGAATTTTTTATGCATAGTTTTCATCGATCTTACATGACTGAGAGCAAAAAGAAACGATGCCTTGATAAGCTTCCGTGCGTTATTGTGCTGGCAGTGGATCTTTGTTGATTTTGCATGTTGTGACTGCTAATTAAATAACTGGGATCAGTATTTCATTTCAATTTTCTTTTCTACAGTGTGACAAAATCAAGCAAGAACGAGATGAGGCTGTCAAAAAACTGGAGGAGTTTCAGAAAAGTAAGCTGTTAATATTAGTGTGGAGTGGTTTTTTTTTGGTATAGAGAGTTATGAACATAGCTCTGCATACTCTGCAGCGGTGTTAAGACTGAGATTCAGGCCCACTTGCTGTTTCTCCTTCAAAACCTTGTTTTAAGGAGCTAATCTGGTGAGACTGACCATTGTCAGACTAACTGCTGTCATGGCTTTTATACGCTCTGACACAGGTAGCCATTCTTAAGGTGCAAAGTGGTGAAAATACAAATGCAGCTCTGTCTCACCTGGATTCTGCAAGTGACTTTTGGAATGATATATGCTTGGGTTGAGTGGGATTTAACCCTTTTGCTGACATTGCTAGTAATAATAATGGTAATTTTTTTGTGACGAAGTAAAATTACTTTAAGCATAAACACACCAGTAAAGGTTTTTAGGATGAACTGCTGTCTGTTGATAATTTTTAGAGCAAAGTATATCTTGTCTGGGCTGTGAGAATGTCAATATTCAGTTTTACACTTTTATGGTAATGGTTCTATTGAAACTGTGTGGTGTCTGGAAGCAACAAAGCACATCTAATGGGAGTGGAAGTATCCTAGTGGAATAGCTCCTTAGAAGAGACAGTTACAATAGGATTGTGGTCTGTTATGTCTGGTTTATGCCAGTATGGTGAACTGCACAACGAAGCATCAGAAATGTGGATGAAGTTAATGCAGGAGGAAATCACACTGTCTATACTTCTGTTTGACTGTATAATAGAGGAATTTGCTCACTTCTATTTTATAATTGTTCATATGACACAATTATGGAAAATAATTTAAAAATCAAACACCTACTGCCTTAAATGATCTTAGATAACTGTTCTGCGAGGTAAGAATGTTCTCTTAGAAGTCTAATTCCTCTGGAAAAAACTGCAGCCTGTTTTGTTTTTGTTATGATACGAGGAATACCAGAGTGTGGCAAAAAATGTCAAGTAGTTAAGACTTAAAATTTGAAGTAATATTTGATGTTGTAAAATTTTATAGGTTTCTTTTATCTTCCTTTCACATTTTTAAAGGACATACCTTGTAAACATAGTGATAAAATGCCAGGAATATTAGGATTTTAAGGCAATAATAGAGCCCATTATTTAAACGACAATATAAAAGGCAATTATATTGATGAAGAGCTACATTGGCTTTGTGTCTGTGAATAAACTTGGCCTGTACTCAGCTTCTATTTGTTCTCCTGGCATAAACACATATTGTGTGTGATTCCAGTTTAATGGGGCCCCGTTTGTATGCCAAGCAGCTGCATTTTAGGCCCTATTGCGTGATTTCATAGCTCTCTGAAAATTGGTTCTATTGAGCACAAGAGATAGAAGGTGGTGGTGGGGGGGAAAGCTTCAACACACAATCATTTCTTTTCAATTGGAGCCAGCAAGGTTGATGACAACATGACCATTGTGTTATAATGATAAGACCACTAAGGATCTGTACCTCTCATCAAGGCTTTCACACAACAGCAGATACAATTTAATTCACTGCTCTGTCAGCAGTGCTGATACCATTATGCCGTCTGTCTCCACAGTTATAATCACTGTCCTCCGAGAAATGCAGTTGAAATGATCTTGAGCAGTCAAAGAAACTCTCAATTAAGGCTGCCACTTCCAATGTGTCAGATTGTGTCTTATGTACTTGGTACAATTTTCACTTCCAATCCTGTTTATTTACAATGTCTACCAGTAATTATGCTTAACATGTCATTTAGTGAGGGTGCCCCTGCCAAGGAGATTGTTGGGTGCTGCAGTACCATTGAGTGGGAGTTTCTCGCAGTCAATGCCATCAGCCGCTTTTAGTCCCTGATGGGATGCAGTAGTAATGTTGATAATGCAAGTATCGTGCTCATCAAGTCATAATTAGATGCCACTCAAATGTGCCACTTGTAATAACAGTGTTGATTCATGTTTTCTCGGTGACTGCAACTACTAATTAGTTAAGTGGTTTTTGGTTGGCCTGCATTTGCTGCGGATTATTATTACCCCTGAAAAAAACTGTCAAGGTTAGAGATGTTTCAGGCCACTTAGTGCTGCTTTATGAATATTAATATTGACATAATAAGAACTTTGGACAGACTTAGGAAATAATACATTTTTTTTTGTATTTAATTTGGAAAGATTTTTTCCCCCGAGTTAATCATAATTGCAGGTTAATTAAGTTTAAATGAACCAAGAGTAATCCCCAGTTCTGCCATGTGAGCCCGATCCTTGTTTCCTAACTTTAGCCTTGCTTGAGGCCATTAGGTTCCTGTCTGTAAAAGGGAAGCAGCTCTGTATTTCCACTGCTCCCTCATCCTGCATTTCGTTGCTCCAAATTCCCAAAGCTAGGCAAAATAACACCAGAAGAGGTATAGACGTGTACTACCTGAAGCTTTTCCTCTCTCAAATTAAATGTAGCAGCTGGTACAGCACACATGGAGCAGGTAGTTTCTCCAAAGTCAGAAAAAATGGAAACAAAAAGACAACCAAAGAAAGAGGTGTGGTTGCTCTGCTGTTAGAAGACTTCACGTCAATGGTTTTTGGACCAACATTTCCCAATACTCTGCCCTGATTTTTTTTCTTTGTCTGCTCATATTTTCTCGAACTTGTTTCTTACACGCAGCTACACATTTGGCAACAAACTCCAATGTATTTCTTGTTACGTATGTTATTAATGACATTAGTCAATATTGACTAAGTATCTATAAAGCTGCGTAAATACTTGTTAATGGCCGCCTTTTTCCTATCCTAAGTCCTATTTTTCTAGTAATTAGGATGACCTCTGGATATCAAAGAGGACTTAAGTAAGTCTCTTCAGTATTTAGGCAAAAGTCTTGGAAGAGGCCGAGTGGGATTTTCTAAGCAGTGGTGTAAAAACTCTAGGTTTTAAAGCTTGTTCTTATGAAAATGAAAGGAGATACTGGAAGAAGTCCTCCATATTTACACTATCTTCTTTTAGCCTTGCTCCTGCTCCAAAGTATTGTTCAGCTGCAAGTAGTCCTTTCTGCACATTGAAATCCTGACAGTGGGCTGAGAAGGAATCTGCCCCATAAAATGACTTGCAGAATTAGGGTCCAGGCTGCTGCTTAGGATGGATAAAGGTGCCAGGAGCCAAGGAGGAGCTGCATCAGTGAGCAAGGTGCTAGCCTGAGAAATGGGAAACTTGTTGGGTTTTCTGCTTTGCTCCAGATCCCCCGTGTGACTGGAAGCTTGTTACTTAGAAGACAGCCTTCAACACTAGTATATTGAAGTACCTACAGTACTGCTGGAAATTCAGGGGAATGGCAAGCCAAAATGTATCTATGCTTTTAACTTTCCTCTAACTTGCATTGGTATCCTGTGTTACAAATAAGATTTGTTCCATAACTTTTTGGTCACTCTAAGAATATTGTGTATCTTTGACACAGTGGTGTGTACCCACTGTGGTAATAGGGATCCTATAAGTGCAAAGGACAAATGTGACATCAAATGTAGTAGCACAGCCGTGATTTCAGACACAGTCAGGCAGCTTGCTCTTGGCCCTGGTCTCATGGAAGTTTGTGTGTGTACATGCTGGGGCCTGAATCTTTATTGAGGACTGTGAAGGTGGGTTTTGAGACCAAGGTGCTTGTTTTAGGGCACTCTCAAGCACAGAAAGACTTCAAACAAGAAACAGTTCAGACACTACAGCCATATAGTAATACAGATCTTGAGTTTTTCAGCTGAGGCTGTCAGAAATCAGGCATTGCAAGCAGTGTTGAGTTTCCATCAGGACTGCCTCCATCAGGATGTACTACTGCAGGCGGCTTCAGAGCTGATGGGCAGAACAAGGTGAAGGAACTGTGCTGTGGTAATGATTTGACTTCATTGGAGCATGCGCTGTAGGAGACACAGTGAATATGGAGGCTTCAGTCACTTAACTCCTTTCTCCATTTCCTGGCAAACTTGTCCCAGACCTGTGCTGTATGTCCATCCTGCAGCTGTTCTTGTACAGTGTGGTCAGCAAGTGTGTTGATACTTAAAATACTGTATAAACCTGGAGACTGGAAGATGAAAATAAACTTCATAACATACCTGAGTTCACAGAATGGTCAGGGTTAGAAGGGACCTGTGGAGATTGTCTAGCCCAACCCACTGCTAAAGCAGGTTCCTCTAGAGCAGGTTGCACAGTTGCATCCAGGCAGATTTTGAATGTCTCTAGAGAAGGAGACTCCACAGCCTCTTTGGGCAGCCTGTGCCAGTGCTCTGTCATGCTCCAGGTAAATAAGTTCTTCCTCATGTTCAGAAATAACTTCTTGTGCGGCAGTTTGTGCCCGTTGCCCCTTGTCCTGTCACTGGGCACCACTGAAAGGAGCCTGGCCCCGTCCTCTTGGCACTCGCCCTTGAGATGTTTGTAGGCATCGACGAGCTCCCCTCAGCCTTTTCTTCTCCAGGCTGAGCAGCCCCAGCCCCCTCAGCCTTTCCTCATACGGGGGATGCTCCAGTCCCCTCACCATCTTGGTACCCTCCGCTGGCCCCTCCCCAGCAGGTCCCCATCTCTCCCGAACTGGGGAGCCCAGCACCGGCCATGGCACTCCAGGGGCGGCCTCAGCAGGGCAGAGCAGAGGGGGAGGATCACCTCCCTCCACCTGCTGGCCATGTTCTTCCTCATGCCCCCCAGGGTCCCACTGGCCTCCTTGGCCACAGGGCCACTGCTGGCTCACAGGCAACTTGCTGTCCAGTTAATCTTGCTGTTTAAAAATTCTGAGGTTCTAATCTTCTGAAAATGGCATCCATAGCAAGTTTTCAGAAGAATGTCAATCTTAAGGGACAATTCTAATGTTCTCACTGTGATTCCTTAAGTGGTAATGAAGTAAAGATGATGAATGATGATGGTCAAGTAGGCTTCTGCTGGCTTTCTACTTCCATAAGTTTATGCTCAATTCTCCAGTTCCCCCTCTGGTGCTGCAGACATGGCTTGAAAGATTTGCTTAAAGCAATGAACCAAATAGTCAATGTTCAAAACCGTTCCTATCCATGGAGATTAGCTAAGTATGTACTTCTCTGTATTTGAAATGCTTACATGAAAGTTAACAGGAAAAGGTGTAATATTTCTCATCATGGGATGCATGTGTCAAATGCACGTGTCAAATTCAGGAAAATAATGACTAAACTCTTCCCCTAGTTTCTCACATGGTTATTGAGGAAGTAAACTGCATTCAGAACCATCTTGAAATTGAGAAGACGTGCCGTGAAAGTGCTGAAGCTTTGGCTTCTAAGGTGAGAAGAATTATGGTGATTCTATTTCATCCAATTTCTTTTTTTTTTTTCTTTTTTTTTTTTTTTTAACTTGAGATTGTATGCATGTCCCAGGTATGTGTTTGGTATAATCTTGTGGATCTGTGAAATTGTTTTGAAGTAGCAAAAACTATAAGCCATATGCGAGATGCAAAATACAATTCCTGCCATTTTAATTTAGTTTCTACTTTGGAAGACTAAGCTATGGATCAGCATCTTGATATCTAGTTTTTATATGCATTTAGGTTAAATGGAAAACAAGTTTTAGAACTGTCCTGTGTGAGATATAAAACAATAATGAGCATTTCAGTGTCTAAATGAAATGGAAAAAGTCAACCACTGCATTACATTTCAGGTGATTGTTTATGAAAGCAAAGCAAGGGCAGGGGAAAGGTGACCTCCGCTGCTCTGTTGATTGCGCCTAGTCTGATGAATTTAGCAAGTGTGTAATTTTCTATATTCCATCTCATCAGAAGTGCATTATTATTAAAGAATGTTTTTATCTCCCTTATATATTTTTGGTTGTGTAAAATGCATCTGAGCCACTTCATCAGAAAATGGATTACAGCAATTTTGAACCAAATTTCATTAGCAATGCTGACTGCCTTTTTTTTTTTTTCTGTCCCCCCACCCCTCCCTCCCATCCCCTGCCCAAAGTACATCCTTAGATATGGCAAAAATCACACCAGCAAGAAATCACTTTAATTTAGATGCATTAGCAATGTACTTTCTGGAGGTATTTACTTAATTGTTTGCATAATGGCACTGTATTAGAATTCATAAGATAGACAATCAGCATATAAGTAAGAAAATGAACGCATTTATGCAACTTTTCTTCTTTCCTGCACTTTTCCTGTAATGCATGTAGAGGAGCAGTTCAAAGGATAGGTTTATCCCATGGGGCTGCTTTGCCAAAGCTGATTTTTTTTGTTGCTGTGAGCTGACCATGTAAGGTTCCTCACACCACCTTTCCCGCTTGCTCAGTTTCATTCTTTGGGAATGAGATGAAGCAGTTCTCAAGTAAAACTCCTGTAGCTGGGGGGCTGAGGAAAAGGGGGATCAAAGATGATTGCTTGGGTAAAAATTCAGGGTCAGCTTAACTGCACAGTATATGTTTTATTTGAAGGTAAAAATTGGACTTCTGAAGTGCATGTTGACTTCAACATGTTGTACGTCATTACTAGAAAATTGAGTCTCATTCTTAGACCTGAATACAGGGAATGCTTGGCTGGTGGGTGGACAGTGACCTCAACGTATGCCTGAATACTGCTGAGACTGTGCTGAGCTTGCTGACAGCTGCTGGCATGGGCTGTCTAGATGCAGGACAGTGAAAGAAATGGTGAGAGTGAAACATTTGCAGTAATCCCTGTTCAGTTTTTGCTGGCACTTTGATCAAGATGGAGATGCCTTGTAGAACCTCTTCTGTATCATCCACCAATGAGTCATGTGTTTAAGCATCCAACTCAGAGTGGTTTCTGACTTGTGGTTTGACCCATAAAGAATTGGTTTATGATACAGCTTTCATCTTACATATGTTGACTCCACTAATAATTCCTGAGAATTGAAAATAATTCAGAAGAATTCTGAGGTAATTCTATCATGACTGGGAGCATAGTAGTTGTGGTGTTGGTAGTTTATAAGTAAAAGAAGGGCATATGAGAAGGTAAGAGCTTTTATTTGACCAGTTGATAGAGCTGGCAAAACCACAGGAGCTTTCAGGAACACAAGCCCTTCTTCAGGTCATTTAGTTAGGGCTCCTGTTGATGCTAATGCATGCTTAAGGGTAAGGAGCTAAAGCACCTATCACAAAGAATTCGTAGCATTAAGTAAGCTTGATAGTTGATTTGATTTCATTTGAACCTACACAGGGTATTTATTAATCAGAAGTACCAGAGAGGAAAGAAGGGCATGGATGAAGCATCATGTTGAATTCAAGCCTCCTCAGGGGAGAAAGTGGACAAGTTTCCCATCTTCACATCTTTTAATGTTGAATGGACCATTTAATCAAATGTTACTTTGTCTTCTTCATTTGATAGATCTTTTAATGATAAAGGAGAAAAAAAATACAATTGACTTCTATTTTCTTGCACAGCAGCTTGAAGACAGACTGACTAGCTTATTACTGTTTGTGCTTCTTAACTTTCAGCTGAACAAAGAAAATAAGACCTTGAAAAGAATTAGTATGCTTTATATGGCAAAACTGGGCCCAGAAATTATCACTGAAGAGATTAACATTGATGAGGATGATTCATCCACAGATACAGAAGCTAACTCTGGATCCTGCAATTCTCTGCATTGTCAGCAGCAAATAAAAGGTGAGTGTTGTTGAGCCTGCACCACCATACAAAGCAGAAGCTGTCTGAAGAATGCCAGTATTGGTTTGGACCAGAGATCACTCTCAGAAGCACGAGACCGAGTCAGATGGGTCATCAAAGGATTTCCAGAAAAGACTAAGAACATGGTGGCCTTGTTGTGATACTGTGTAATGTATATGGTGGATATACAGCCTGCAAAGTAATAATGCAATAGGAAAATGAGATCTACACAGCTAAGAGAGTTTGATGTTACTGAGTCGGTAAAAGAAGTACTTCCTCAAATCCTTAACAAAGTAAAAGTTGAGCAGAAGGATAAGGTCACCTTGGTATTGCTCCAACTGCAATGTCAGTATTTCAAAGCTGGTGTAACAGGACTCTCCATTTCTGTTTCCATTATGTACCTTTGTATGCACAAACTTCATTCATATTATGGAGCTGTTGCCAAACAAGCAACTTAAAAAAGGACTGTTGTACTGGGTAAACCAGCAAAACTTGGTAACATGGAAATATACAGATAAGATATATCTGCTTTATTAGGAAATTTCTGGGTCTTTTTTGAAAGTCAAATTTTATTTCTGCAATCCAAAATCTGCCTTCCTTTCTTGTCTAATTCTGATTAAGTCATTATGATTCTGTATGTTATTATATCATAGTATCCAGAAAAGGGGAATGCCGACATTCTGCTTTTGGTGACAGAGGGAGACTAAGTGGCTCACTTAAAACCAACCAAAACTCCACACCCAACAAACAAACAAAAAACCAAACAGCCTTCACTTTTTTCTGATAGTAATATAGCAAATGATGTTGCAAGTACAGCTTTCCTGAATTTTCAGTGTAGCCTTGTTAATTGTTTTTCTTGAATGGAGCAACCTCAAAATGAAGCGAGAATACAAAATATCACTGAGAAAAGAGAATGAGTGTTGAAAAATGCTTTACAGAAATCCACCCAAGAAATAACATGCCATAGTACCCTTCTATAGCAAGCAGTTTTCAATCCTATAGATGCAGGAAGAGGCAGTGCAATGGTGTGATCCACACCAACAACCCATCTGAATTGGAAATACGATTCTGGAGTTCCTCCTGTCTGTTATTGGAGAAAGATATCAAGGATACATTTAAAGAGAGCAAAGACTCTGGCTACAGATCAGAGGAACATGGTTAGGAGGGTAGCAGGGTCAAAGTAGAGAAGTATTTTTAGAAAGCCTCTGATGTACATGCTTTCTTTCTTGATGAAAAATTCACTAAAGAACAATGTGGCATTTTGTAAAGGATTTAGAACTCCTGGCTTCTGTGCCTCTCTCTGGCCTTACTATTAAATGTTAATGACCTTACCTTTACAAATGCTGAGTATTCTAAAAACCATTGGCATCCCATTTGCTATAGAAGATATTCCATCCCTGTGCCTGTAGAGAAATGTGTATGTGTATGGTAGCAGAGTGATTTGACAATACCAAAAGGTATATGTTAGGGCTGTGTCCCAAGCCTAAGCCAAAGCTGCATGGTGTTCGTCTTCAGTGAAGAATCTGAAGTTACATCTTGGATTACCTCCTAAGTGAAAGATCATATGCAATGAAAGAGGTGTATTATTCAAAATTCTTTTTATTGCTTTCTGGTGTTGCCTCAGGTGAAATTTGCTCTTCTGTGCATGTTTATGATTTCAAATATTTATGTTTTGTGTTGGGGATCTTGGAAGTCTTTTAGCTTTCTCACCATTCAACAAAATATTGGATGTTTCTTGGAATGATTCCTTCCATCCCACCATTTTCTGTAAGGATATACAAATATGGTGGTATAGTCTGAGGATCTGTGATTAACACTGTCTTGTTTATTAAAGGGATAAAATTTTGTCTCTCCCAGACCTTCCTCCTTCTTTTTTTTCTCATACATTAGGGGAAGGTGATAGTACAGCTGTAGTTCCTAATGGAAGCATAGGGTGGTCTCAGAGCAGTACCTGAAATTAATTTATAGGGTTTGGGTTTTCTTTTCCTTTTTAGTTGTCCTTTTGGATGTAACAAGAACTGAAAACTCAACTGTGTTAGTTGAGCAGTACAGTGCACACCTGTATCTGCAAAGAAACATTTACTGAACACATTTATAAAGATTTAGATATATGGATTTGCTTTCTTCTCTGGATAATGAGGTTGATATACATATTGTAAGACCTGAATTACTAGCATAAATTTCAGTGAGACTTTTTTTCCCCCACTAATTTCACTGGAAAGCACAAATCCATAAAAGAGATGATTTGGTTCAAGAATGTTCTGGGAAAACAGGTCTCTCTATTTACTTTAGAATATGTGTGCCTTTAATTTGGAGGAAAATAAATCTAAGGCCTCTGAATTGAGAAGGGGATGCTTGGGTAGAATCAACATTTTTAAGATGTGAGACCAAACAGAATGATATCGTCATCATCATCTGCAATTGATTAGCAACAATTTTCTCAACTCGTGGCTGATACTTAACAAACAGCGGTGCTATGAAATACTGGAAGCAGGTGGGGAATGAGAGCACTTACTGAAAGCTAATACATAAAAATAAATTTATATTTTTGTGGTGGTTTTATGTTAACCTAAACCTTGATATATTATGTATGCAAACTGATCTCCTGTTAAGAAGTGATTATAATCAAATGTTTTATTCCATTGTGAATTTCATTTATTTCATATTTTGATAATTAAGGAACAAAACTTCTGAGGGGAAAATTACAAGCGTTAACTCTTTCATCAGTAAAGGTTATATTGTGACTCTGTTCACATAACGTTACAAAGCCTATAAATTGGCAGCTATTCAGGACAATTTCTTTGGTGAAAACCTCCCAAGTATTAACGGCCTGTTGTTTTGTTTATTTCCCTTGTGATGAGAATTCATGATCCAAAAATAATTGAACTGCATTAATTTATTTTAAAGGACACCTATTAAAAAATGCTTTCTGCTGCCCCCGTACCAGCATCTCTGTGATGTGACAGTCCCCTGGATAGGACTGAGGACGCTCTGTGGTGGCAGGATTGGCCCTGTTATAGCAGGAAATGAATCATTCAGAATGCAAATAAAGACAGCAGTACTGAACAGGGCAGCCTGCCTCAACAGAGTAAATCTGAAACTGTGGCCCAGTTATAGATCTGTTACTTGACACTTACATGAAGTTCCTGAATTATTGAGGATGTGCCTTGAATACAATTAATGCTTTGTATGCAGTTAAGGTGTTTCGTACTTGATTGTACTTGCGTTGGTATCACATTTCCTTTGTTGTTTTCTTCCAAGAATAAAATATATTTTTCATTTCCTTCCTCAAACCATAGAGCTGCGAGATCAAATCGTATCTGTTCATGAGGAAAAGAAGACCTTAGCCATTGAACTGGAAAACCTGAGGTGCAAACTTGTAGAAGTAATTGAAGAAGTATGTATTGTACCATGGAAGGGGAGACCACGTTAGTGTGTAGTCAGTACTTTTTGTGTCTAATTTTGCTAAAAACGCTTAGTTGTGAAGTTAATTGAATACTATCTAATCGCAAGTCCTGCCAGCCTTCCCATATGATAGACCACTTAGGGCATACACCTGTAAGGGGCCTTCTGTGTCACAGTCCAGTCAGCTGCTGTGGCTGGCACAATGACTTTTAATGATCTGTTTTAATGCCCGTATTATAACTCTCATCTCCCCCTTCCTGACAGCCCTTCACCCATCACAGCCTGCGGGGTTCTTGGATTTCCTGAAACCTGTAGATGTGCAAGAAATACTTTTGGAGAATGTCCAGTTTAATCACTGGTGCTACTTCATTGAGCATATCCTTGAGTTTAGCCATTGGCAGTGCCCTGTCATGGTAATTAGACCAGCAAATTGGCTTTTGGAGCCAGCAGAGTTTCATTCCTGCTTTAAAACTGGATAAGCCATGTACTGATGCAAATCAGGACTTAGTGGCTCTTCCTGTCTATGCAACACTTGGATTCAGAAAGACACAGCTGACAGCTCTTGGACAATAAACAGAGCCCAGGAAAAAAACCAAAACAGCAGCCTAACTATATTGAAATGCAAGCAGTCAAGGGCAAGCTAGTAACTTTTCAACCAGGTGCTGTGGCACCTGATCCTGAAATGTTCCAAGGGTGTTATATTTGCAGCTGTGACTGGTACGTGCCATGCAAATGGGCCATGGGAGGATTACTTCATAACCCTTCTGTGACGTATGCTCTGAGGTCTCAGAGTTGGGGTAAAAATGCTTTCCACCCTGCTGGAAACCCTAACACTGAGCCAAACTCAAGAAACAGCATTACTGAAAGCAAAATATTGCTTGCAATTATGTATGTGCTCTATGCCTTGTACTACTAACTAAAATACTCTTCTTTTTAATTTGTTCTTTATACTTTTCTAGGTGAATAAAGTAAAAGAAGAAAAGGCTGTTTTGACAACAGAAGTTACTAAGCAGCAACAATTGTTGGAGAAATGTAACAGAGGTGTGTGGTCTCAGCAGGTTCTCTAACAGTTTGCTACATGCTTTGCAGAAGCTTCAGAGCTTTTATGTTGTAGTACTAAGAGTAGGTTACAGAAGAGCAACTGTGGTCCAGATCTGACACTCTGCCTCATTGCTGCAGGCGCTGCATGAACACATGGACTATTCTAGACTATCTCAACTTCAGCAAAATGTGGTGGTATAAGCAACAGATTATATGTGAGAATAGGAATTTTTTTTTGCTCTGTGGCCCAAGTGGCAAACTAGGGCAGGAAGGTAGTCCTTCACAGAGATGGAACTTGAACCTTAATCTTCTGTTTTCCTAAATCATTACATCAGCTTTCCTTTTAGCTGGGACACAGCTAATAATTTTGAATATCTAAAGACTTGGGAGCAACTTGTATGATCAGAGGATGGTGAGAAAAAGGCAAGAATGCTGGGAATGAGATAAATAGGATTTGCAAGTTATGGAAGGAAAGCAGGGACTTTCCTTTCCTGGAACGTAGTGAGTGGTAAAATTAGGGCAAGGAAGATCTGAAAAGACATATGGCTCAGAAAAGAAAGCTTTTGCTTAATGAAGGTGAGTGCTTCCACATGAAAAATAGTTGACCCAAAAGAAATTTAGAGGGAAGAGGAAAGACTTTATGCCTTGGAGTACTGTGCCCTTTTCTCTTGTTGCTTATTTAGCCTTGTAAAATTAAAAACTGTTTGGTTGAAAGTCTCCTTGGCTGTTTCACATTTTCCTGAAGTGGAAGCCGACGGGTCTGGCAAGGTGCAGTAGGGCATATCCTGTAAGCTTCCACCAAGTGTTCCTCTCTTACCTCTTCCATGTGTCTGCGTGGCTTAAGCCTGTGATAGGCAGTACTTGAAGAGTCTTAAAACACCAAAATTCAGATAGGTTGACAGATCACCTTGAAGAAGGTTTTGCAGGGATAGTGTGACAGATGAAAAGTTTCTGAAATGTTTTCTGTGTTCTAAAGATGAACAAAGGAACAGCCCCTTGTTTCACATTTGCCTGCTTTCCAGGAAGGAGGAGTTATGCCAGGCTAGGTCCTAGTGCCCTGGCAACATAAAGCAAGATTTTTTTGTTTGTATACTTGAAATGAGCTACCAAAGTATCTATTCAATACCTACTGTGTGTCTATGTGTCACTGTCTTGGAGCCATGTAATCAAATACATTTCAGTCAGAGTTGACAGATAGTCAGATTTATCTTAAATCTAAGTGTGGGGGTTGATTGTTAATTTGGTGTGTGGTTTATTTTTTTTTTTTTAGTAAACATTTTGAGAGTCAGGTGAGCTGGGATGTGTATCTCGCTGTCTAAAGTACCACTTACTGTACGTAGCTTTAAAAACTGTTAGGTTCATCTCCAAAAAAGCAAGGAACTTGTGTACGAGTGTTAAGAAATCCAGTGTCATCACCCTGCAAACTAGTCTTCAGCTTGTAAGAGCTAAACCTTATCAAGGTGGTCGCTGAGACAAATGATCCTTGCTGTCCTGGGTTGAGGCCTCAGAATGGTTTGGGGGAGCACGCCCCATGGTTAGCTTTAGCCACCCATATGACCCTCGCTTTTGTGAGCACAGTTTAAATACAGGCAGTGCAAAATTGCACTGCTATCTTCTTGAGGCTCCTTTAAATGGTTGTTGTAAAAGCACAAATCAAACCTCACTCAAACCAGGTAGGCAAATGCAGGTGCCTCCAAAATAACATAGTAATGTTTGATAGATTCAGCAAGGCTCATACCCAAAGAGGCAAAATACGATCTGTGCTACGTAATGCCTGTTAATGGCGATTTTTAGCCTTGATGGCAGGGGTATTACTCTATTCAGAAGATCAGTAATTGTGCATATGTATAGTGTGGTTTAGAGCAAACAGGACAAATATTGCAAAGCAGACTGTATGCAGAAATGTAAAACTAAGTTACACCTTCTTTCAAGGATTCATGGTACTAGGGAATAACAGTTTATCTGGGTAAATCAAGCAGTAGTTTTTTTGATCTATTCCACTTTTACTTCTGATACTGTTTTATTCCTATAAACAGTGTCTGTGCTGGCAGTAGAGGAGTATGAAGAGCTTCATGTAAACTTTGAACTGGAAAAGAACCTGCGGAAGAAAGCAGAGTCATTTGCACAAGAGGTGAGTAGTCAAGAAGAAGGGATGTTGTAAAATGGAGACGTTGCAGCTGGGCAAAACCCTGCCATCTTAGATGACTTGATTTCAATTCCCAGCTCTTGTACAAAAGATGCCTTTGAATGTCTATGCACTACTTAGCTAACATCTGTACTTCATCCGTAAAATGGGTTTACTGTTTCAACAGCATTTATAAAGCACTTCAGAATTATCCATGCAGTCTTACCTCTTTCCCCTTTTAAAGCGAGGCTTTAAATTTATAATGGGCTTAGTCAGCTACAACATTTCAATGTGGTATGTGAGTAGCTGGATCTGGGAAGGATTAGCTGCTTTTCTAGTGATATAATTTGAAGCATTGTGTTTTTCCTGAAAAATACGTGAACTCACAGAAAAAGCATTGCGAAATACAATATTAGTTGATGTTTGTAGAAGTTTGGCTGCTGTTTAACATAGGCCTTTCGAATAAGCTATTGCAGGGAGCATTCAAGCTGAAAAACACTGTGTCCGTGTTCTAGCAAAGGTATAAACTCCCAAAGAGGAAAATGAGTTACCAGGTAGCATTATGGAATGGCTGGTGGTTGCTCTGATGGCTTGTGACTGGCAATGTTTGCCTTAGAAAATGCTGACAAACTCTTTCATTTTGTTGATAGACTGAAGCCCTATAAAATCATGACTTTAGGTTTTTTTTGTTGTTGTTTTTTGTGTGGGGTTTTTTTATTTTTTTTCTTGTGTGCTTTTTCTGCTTGCACTCTGGATTTTTAGAGCTCTGCACTTGGGTTATATTTTCAAGCTTTTCTATCCCCCATGCATCGATATTTTCTTTATTAAAAGTTGGGCTTCCTAAGGAATAATTTTTCTGGGAGCTCATGTTTGAAGAAAGCCATTATATATATCAAAACTACATGAGTCATCAGTACTGAAATATTGTAAATAAGGGAAACATCTGACACCTGATACAAAGCGGATTTTTGGTTTTGAAATCATGGCTGCCAGCAAGCAGGTATTTAGCCTTCAGGAAGTCAGCTTTGTCTGAGTAGAAAGCTCTTTTGCTTTTTCTCTTTGCTGCTGCTGTTTCTCTCTCAAAATTTAAAAATATGTTTGATAACTCCTTTATAGCTAACTGCATTCACTTAGTGGTTGTAAGCAAGGGCATATATAAATTCTGAACCTGTATAGAAAACAGTGAATAGGCTTACTTTGTTCTGTTAATCTTGTGGGTTTTGCTGAGTATTTGAGTGTTTTGGATACGAACAAAATCATATAACAACATTGTAAACAAAAAGAATTTCTTGGGATTTGAGATAAACTGTAAGTAAATTTGAACATCTGGAAGCTAGAGGTGAAGAAGGCAACCCAGATGTTGCTTGCACTCGCTCTCTGTCTCCGATGGTACTGTGTACAAAGGCTGGAGAACTTTAGAGCATCTGGGCCAAGTGTTCTCCTCCTTCCACCTTTTGCTACTCTTTCCTGTTCTCTCCTTTGCAAGGTCACCCTGTTGACCCTTTGGGAAATCCATTGAAGGAGCTACCTTGACAGTAACCTAATAACTTCTTGGTATAGAACAATTTCTATTAATAGGAAGATTTTCATTTGAAAAATGGGGCTGGGTACTCATCCTAAAGGAGAAAGGTATTTGCAGATTCAAGTATATTAAGCTTTGGCAGATTCTCTTTCATTCATACAGGTATATGGTATAACCTAGCTTTAGATAAACTGCTGCTTATCAGTTCCACTACTAAAGCTTCAATCATTTGATGAGTCAACTTGTAACTGAATTAAATATAAATTTATATAATATATATATACACATATATGCAGTCTCCTGCCTTTTGTTTTCAGTATTTTTGCCATGAGTTGAATATGTAACTGTACTTCTGGCAAAGCTAAAGCTGATGACACATTTTACCCCCAAGGGAATAAGAGACAATAGAAATGAAAATATTTACTATTTATTAAAATGTCCTGTTAACTCCCAAATTTTAAGTATAAAAATGGACTTTTTAAGGTGCTGTTAGAGTCAAGAGATGTGGGAGAGAAATCACTCAAGAGGAGTGATTTCTGAGATCAGAGACTGCACATGCAGCCTCTTCCAAACCGCACTTTTATAGAGCTTGGTGGGACAGAGCCCAGATTCCTCTGCTGAGCAGAACTGGATGACTCCCTTTGTTTGGCTTCAGTGCCATTGGGCCATTTATATTTTGCTCAAAGGCTCACTTCGGTTTTTCAGAAATAAAACTGAGATCTGCAAATTCCATTCAAATTTATTAGAGACATTATTTGTCACGAAAGTTGTTAAACAAAATATTGCCTACGTTTGTTAAATATTCATTTGGATTTTTTTGAGACTGTTACCATTCTGTGCTGTAAAATATTACTTTCTTGCAACTATTTGTAAACTTTAGGAAACCTGGGTTTTTTCATTACCTATGCTTTTTATGATAACTATTTTTATAATGTGTTTTGTTTCTTCACCTCCTGAGATTGTGCAGGCATTATTTATTAGCAGTGTTTGTTGACTGTAATATCTGCAGAACTCTTCTTTTAAGGAAAAAAAATTCTGAGAAAGTTAAGCATGTTCATTTAGCCTGCATTATTACACTGTCTTGCATCTCTGACTGTTGCTTTGCTTTATCTTCTAAGTATAGAACAATTATGTGCTTCTGTTCATTAACTGACAACAGGAGATTGTATGTAAAGGTCTTATGTCTCTCAGAAATGACTAATTTATAGATGCGTAGTTAAACTGGTTTTCAGATCATAAAAAGAGTATAATCTGATACTCTGGGCCCAGAATGTTGCTTCCGTTTAGTTTCATAACTGTAATGTCAGGCACCTACATGTTTTGAAAGATGATATTTAAAGTACTTTTTGTATTTGAATAACAAACTGACAGGCAAGCTGTTAAGTACAATGCCAAAGAAATCATAGAATCCTAGGATCATTTAGATTGGAAAACACCTTTGAGATCCTGAAGTCCAACCGTTAACCCAAGACTGCCAAGTCCATCACTAAACTATGTTGCTAAGCACTGCATCTAAGTGCTTTTTAAATACCTCCAAGGATGGTGATTCCACCACCTCCCTGGGCAGCCTGTGTCAATGCTTGGCCACCCTTTCAGTGAAGAATTTTTTCCTAATATCCAATATAAACCTCCCCTGGCATAACTTGAGGTCATTTCCTTTTGTCCTGTCACTGGTTACCTGGGAGAAGAGACCGACCCCCACCTCGCTACAGCCTCCTGTCAGGTAGTTGTAAAGAGCAATAAGGTCCCCCCTGAGCCTCCTTTTCTCCAGGTTAAATGCCCCAAGTTCCCTCAGCCGCTCCTCACCAGCCTTGTGCTCCAGCCCCTTCCCCAGCCCCGCTGCCCGGCTCTGGACACGCTGCAGCCCCTCCATGTCCCTCTTGTCGTGCGGGGCCCAGAACTGAGCCCAGGGTTCGAGGTGCGGCCCCATCCATGCTGAGCACAGGGGGACGGTCACTGTCCTGGTCCTGCTGGCCACACTATTTCAGATACAAGCCAGGGTGCTGTTGGCCCCCTTGCCCCCCTGGGCACCCTGCTGGCTCCTGCCCAGCCGGCCGTCAGCCAGCCCCCCCAGGCCCTTTCCCCCCAGGCAGCTCCCAGCCCCCTGCCCCAGCCCGCAGCGCTGCCTGGGGCTGGTGTGACCCACGGGCAGGGCCCGGCACTGAGCCTGGTTGAACCTCATGCAGGTGGCCCCGGCACATCGGCCCGGCCTGCCCAGACCCCCCTGCAGAGCCCCCTGCCCCCCGGCAGGCCAGCACTGACCCCCAACGGGGTGTCGTCTGCAGACTGAGGGTGCACTCAGGCCCCCATCCAGATTGTCAATGAAAATATTCAACAGAATTGGCCCAGCACTGAGCCCACTTATGACCTGCTGCCAGCCAGAGGTGACTCCATTTACTACCACTGAGCTCAACTGTCTGGCAAGCTTTTTATGCAACATAGAGCACACCCATCCAAGCCATGACCAGCCAGTTTCTCCAGGAGATGCTGTGGGAGATGGTGTCAAAGGCTTTACTAAGGTCCAGGTCAACAACATCCACAGCCTTTCCCTCATCCACTTAGCTGGTCACCTTGTCATAGAAGGTGATCAGGTTTGTCAAGCAGGACCTGCCTTTCATGAACCCATGCCAGCTGGGCCTGATCTCCCGGTTGTCCTGCACGTGCTGCATGACGGCCCTAAGGATGAGCTGCTCCATAACCTCCCCCAGCACTGAGGTCAGGCTGACAGGCCCATAGTGGCCCAGATCCTCCTTCCTGCCCTTCTTGTAAATGGGGGTCACGCTGGCTGACCTCCAGCCTTCTGCAGCCTCTATAGTATGCCAGGACTGTTGATAAATGGTGGGGGGAGGCTTGGCAATTCCTCTGCCAGCTCTCTCAGTGCCCTTTGGTGGATCCCGTCTAGCCCCATAGATTTGTGCATGTGTGAACAGAGCAGCAGGTCACTAACCGTTTCCGCCTGGGCTGTGGGGACTTCATTCTGCTCCTCCTCATCCCTGTCTTCCAGCTTAGGGGGCTGAGTACCCAAGGGAAGCTGGTCTTGCTATTAAGGTCTGAGGCAAAATATTGATTATGCGCAAAAAAGTACTTCTTGGTTTTTGTCATTAGTTGTCTCTCATGAAAACTATGGGCTACCGTTGTTGTAGACAGACAGTGTTAGCTCTTCAGTTGAGGCTTTTCATTCCGTGAAGTTCTCCCATCTAAACCAGAGTCACTACAACAGTGAGCTTCAGGCCTGCATTAGTCTTCTTTTTGTGTACCTGCTTCTCCTCTTCCTTTGGTATCATGCTGTTCAGAAAGATTTTTGGGAAGTTTTTTAAAATATAGGAACATGACAACAAAGACATTGCTCATTTGTCTTTGGGGAACTAGTAGCATTTCAAATCACTTTAAAAATCTGCTATCACTGCCTGGTTTCACACTGATGGTGTCCCTTCAGTGACCTGAGACATTAGAGAGATAGGCTCTAGACCACAACTGCATCCACAGCAACAAAGCTTTAGGCTTGGGTGAGGTTGTATGAGTGTCCTTTCACATGGATCATGCCACAAGGTTGCAGCTGTGTTTTGCGAACTGCGGTTTCTAGGAGGTGCTTACAGTTTGGATTATGCTAAGGATGTGCAGGGATTTTCTGCTTGCTTTCATCAGCCGTGTTTTCTCTGTCCCTATAAAATGTTTCTTGAAAAAACAAAAACCCTGCTGGATTTTTGCTTGTTTTTTGCAGAACCCACAATAGTTGGTTGTGATAATCTGTGCAGTAATGAGAGAAGGAGTAGCTTTCAGTAAAGGGCAACACTGCATGTTCAGTGCTTTGTGCTCGACTTGTTTGGAGCACTTTGAGAAAGGAAATAGGCTCTGAGTAACATGGGTGTCACTGCAGCGTCACGGCAAAGACTTTAGAATTCACATCTTAGTGTTTCGTATTAGTGTTTGTGACATCTCAAACAGCCTAGATGTGTCTTTCAGCTCCCTGAAATACAGACTTACTGCCTGTGAAGGGACTTGTTTGGTGGTGGATGTCTTGTCTTTCTAAGGGGCTGAGGTATCTGAATCTTGCCTTCACAGGGGGCTATCCCATGAATTCAGATTAACCCCTTTCTCGATAGAGTGCCTTCCTCTTTTAGCTTTGCCCTCCTGGGGTTGCGTTGAGGCTGTGGTGGGAGGAGACCAGATGAGTGACTGGTGCAGGCTGCTTTTTGGAGGGATGCCCTTTGCATCCTGCACTTCTGACAAATGAGGAGGATTTGCCACAGAATGTGAGCAATTGGGAGTACAGGTGTGAGAAATAATGGGTGGGTGAGTGTGTGTGCAGAAGCAGAACACAGATGGAGGAGAGAGGAAAGACAAGAAGAGGGAGGGAGCAAGCACATATAGGAGTGAGTGAACACTTGAAAATCAGAGCTTTTGATTAAAAAATAATCCAATACAGCTTTAATTATAGTCATGCTGCTGGCACCACCATAATATATATTTAATTAATCAAAAATGATCCAACTTCAAACATTAGAATTCATGCTCTGTAGAGGTTCTAAAGAAACTGAGTAAATATTGTCAGCCGTGGTGTGGAGAGGGGGAAGGAAAAAGAAAGAAGGTTTGAAGTGAGTCACAATCCATTGTGAAAGGTACAGGACTCTGCATAAAAGAACTAAATAAATAGAGTGTGTAAGGGGCGGGGACATGGAAAAATCTGTACCTACCTGAATAAAACAGGGTTGTTAACACAGGAATCTTGGCAAGCTTAACCAGAATTCTAGTGTCATGTTTTAAGAGACACTTTAAGATCTCTCAGCTCTTTGTGGAGCAGTTTATAAGAAAACAAAGGAAGGCAGAGAGTATCTTGAAGGCCATTGCAGTAATATAGAGATTAGCCCTGAAAAGCACTCTTCACAAAGATGAGCAAAATACAATACATACAGCCAGAGGAAGCCAAAAGGGGAGGAACACAGTGAGAGAAGTAAATTTAAAGTCTTAGGGATGTAAAAATCCCAGGAGTTTAACAAAATAATCTGGCATAAATAGTTTATTAAGCATACATCCTGCCTTGCAACAATATTTTGTAAAGTGATGTTGTGGTTTAACCTCAGCCATCAACTAAGCCCCACACAGCCACTTGCTCACTCCTCCCCTGAGGGGGATGGGGGAGAGAATCAGAAGAGTAAAAGTGAGACAACTCATGGCTTCAGATAAAGGCAGTTGAAAAGGTGAAGCAAAGGCTGTTCGTGCAAGCAAACAAAACAAGGAATTTTTTCACTGCTTCCCATGGGCAGACAGGTGTTCAGCCACCTCCATTCCTTCTGGCAGGGCTCCATCACATGTAACGTTTACTTGGGAAGACAAATGCCATCACTCTGAAACGTCCCGTCCCCATCCCCCCTTCCTAGGGGAGACCCTAGTTTATATGCTGAGCACGACATCATATGGCATGGAATATCCTTGGGGTCAGCTGGGGTCAGCTGTCCCATCTGTGCCCCCTCCCGACTTCTTGTGCCCCCCAACCTGCTCGCTGGTGGGGTGGGGAGCAGAAAAGGCCTTGGCTCTGTGCAAGGGCTGCTCAGTGATAATGAAAACATCCCTGAATTATGAACACTGTTTCCAGCACAAATCCAAAACACAGCCCCATTCCAGCTGCTATGAAGAAAACTAACTCTACCCCAGCCAAAACCACTACAAGTGAACAGTTCGTTACTGTTTTGTGTGCTGGCATGGGGACAACCTTTGCATCTAAAGTTACTCTGGAAACCTCCTGGATAAGAGGCAGTGTGCTCTCAAAGTTAGTATCGAGCTCTTGTTTTCTGTCCTCTGTATCTTGGATAAATAGAAGTGAAGTGTCAAACTGCTGAGCAGGTTTGTTGGGGTTCCGTTCACTTTTGAGGCTAGTGTAGGCTTTCTCTCAAAACATACAACTGGAGAAAAAAATTAAGGGTTTCCCAAGTGTTTATGGTTGTCTGTAAAATAGTTTGTGGTCTGAGAGGTTCAAAGGAACTGTGATCCAGATGGATTAAAAAAGGGAAGCGAATCTGTAATGTGAATCGTTCATCTTTTCCTTGAGTTTCCCTTCAACTCTCAGTGTTTATGGATGCATTAAACCAGCATACCATGTCTATGTGTTTCTAAGTAACTATTACACAACGTTGTGTTTGCCATTTGTTTACCTCAAAATGCCTGCATCCCATACGTGGGCCAGTGCACAGCTGCATTACTTAATCTAGGACTGAATCTTCCCTTATTGAAAGATAAAAGGTGGCTATCACTTTAGAAGACTTAGGAAAAACTATTGTCATTCTTAACAGATGTTTACACTACTCATGAGGTTGTGTGCAGTGGATTTGGTTATCTCAATGACGTGAGCTCCCCAAGAACTCTTCTTCCTCAGATGTGTTTGTGACCTTTTATTAAGGGTTAATGTGTGAGGACTTCTGCATTAGCATGCCACATCTGTGAGTGCATACTGCAAAACCAGCACTCGTGGAGCAACTCTGTGCTTACAAGTACCACACTGTGCATTACCAAGGATAGTTCAACAGTGACTGGTATCTGAAGATAATTAATTTGCATTCCAGATGACTAAACTGTGAATAATAATTAAAGAGACATGATAAGTGGTTAGTACGTGAATTCTCCTGAGCTTGGATGTCACCACTTTTGAAGCATGATATAGCACTAATATATTTCATCAAGCTTTTTCCCAAGAACAGGCTTGTGAAATGGTAACAGATGTACGCTCTAGGAAACTATCTCTTTGGTCTACCTCTTTCCCCCCCTACTCCCTTCTCTTTTTTTGTTCAGGCAATTAATCTATTGGGAAAAAAAGTGGAGAGTTTTCCTCCTTTTTCATGTGGTATATGATCTGTTTCTAAATATATTCGATAGTGTCTGGTGTAAGACTGTGAGTGTTATAGAAGTGTTATATACTTCTGCCGTGGCAAAAAGAAAACGGTTTTCTACAGGAAACAAAGAAATAAATTACAATAGTGATTTTTTTTTCCCTTTATTTTGGGCCTTGGGCAGTTATGTCTCATAAGTGAAAAATGAGTGCTGTAGTTTGACAAATCCTTTTGTACAGAACAGGCTGGTAAAATAAATAATACTGTGTTTTTAAGGAAGTTACAAAACTGATGAGGATTCAGTTTTCTCATGCTCAAAACACATGCTCTAAGCACCTTTGTGGAAATACAGTTAACTCATCTACTCCAGTTCCCCCATTCTAAGTAAATTAGATCTCGTCTTCTGAGCCACAAAACTTACTAATACTACAACTTGTAGTTCTTTAGGAACAGTCCCTTCAGAAGTTGTCTGGCTATTAGCCAAGTAACCAAATCAACTGCATTGTATCTTTTATTAGTCTAAAATGGATGCAGGGCTGAACAAAAACTACTAACCATAAAATATTATGAATTATCTGGAGAAAGAGGAGTGACTGTTGGTTGCCCATTACTATGCACGTGTCCTTTTTCATGATCCTGTTGCTTGGTTTTCTGTAGTAGTCTGAAAATCTATCTAGGGTTAGTCTTTGGCTCCTCTGAAGGAGGAGCTCTATGAAGTACACTGCCAGAAATGCATTGCTGTGGTTTTCCACTCTTCGCATTGTTTGGTTTTTTGTTAGAGAGAGTCTTGTCCTGTGCCCTCCATGCCCTTGATATTAGCCATTTGGGTAATCTCTTTCTGTCTGACATCACGTGACAGTTACTTTTCATAGAAGCAGTTACTAGGCAGGGAGGAATATAAGCACCAGCTACAACATTTTCAGATCCAAGTAATGCCACATGCATTTAAAATCAAACATGTGCTGAAGCACGTTTTCTGGATTGTGCCCGAACTGCAGAGCCTATTTATTTGTCGTAGCTTTTTTCCTGAGTAGCTCTTCAGACACCTATGAACCCACTAAACCATAAGGAATTTGTAACTCATATGAGGCTGATATCATTGCTTGATGTGCAGCATTGAATCTGAGTGTAGAGGGAGCGTTTCTAGGTCAATGTCCAAACTATGGGCATGTTAATGTGCTTTAGTAAGATACATCTGTTTCTCAACTCTTCCATCAAAAACCCCCACTAGCTATTGTTCCCTGCTGTAATATTTATGTGCAGTGAAGCTCACAAGCCCAGGTGTCCTTGATAATACAGTACAGTTAAGCAGTTACAGAGTTAGAGTATATATATTTATCTTTCCTGATTAGCCATTGAACTAAAATCCACACCTGGAGCTGGTATTTTAAACTGAGTACCTCCTGAATTTAGAGCCATTTAGTGCCCTGTCAAGCCATAATCAGACAAGATCACTTCTGTCCTCCCCTTTACATACAATCCTCCCAACAGGCTGTTCTTTTGTGGAGATACAAGTACCTTAACCCTACCTTTCTTGGGACTTATTTCAGGTCTGAACACAAGACTATAAGGCTTTAGGGTACACATAATGGGAAAGACATCAGCTCCTGTAAACTATGACAGATGTAAATGAGCGTGTTACCACTCAATGAGGATGACTTACTATATGTCTCACTAGGATGTGTAGGGGATGGAGCAGTGCTGCCAAGGATTGAAATCAGGGCCGACTGTTTAGTTGACTAATCTTAATCTCTTTTCTATTTGAGACTTCCAGAGTTTGACTCTGCCTTGCAACATGCCTTTTGCTGTTTTATTCATAGTGGATAGCATTTGCCACTGATGTAGATTTTACTTTATGCACCCAGTGATTACCTTCTTATAACAGTGCGGCTGTATTGAGACATTCTACTCCCTTCAAACTGTAGCTAAGACAAAAAAGTTATCCCGCATAGCGAGTACCCAAACGATGTATAGGTGGAAATGTAGCAACATATGGATATCAAAGCATTTCCTTTGGCCTCATTTTGCTCCTGGGAGAAGAGTTAGTTGGAAAGCATCCAGTTGTACCCTGAACATTATTTGAACGAGGATCAGAGTTCCCAGGGACTTGACACTAATGGAGTTGCTTTCTAACTTTTTTAATGAGGAAGAATTCCTTTTCCAGCTCTGGTGTAAACAAAAAACAGCTGCAGCGAGCGCTCTTTAGGGTAATGGTTAGAGCAGTGGTCTGAGAATGAGGTGTGGCCCCATTAAGGTCAAGGGAAAAACGTCTGTTATTTTCAGGATTTCACCCCCTTCTCTTTCCCCCTCCTCAATTCTTATGCAAACTCTGCTGATGGAAAGTGGCCAAGTCCCAGATCTCCTGCACTTTGGAGCTTCTTTTTGTAAACTTGGGGGAAAGATACATAGCTGCTTTGAACAACACTTGGAGATTTTTAAAATTTAAATGGTAGCTGTAAGCAAACTATTGTCCCTTGTGATCTGCCTTTCGTTGCAGTCATGTTTTCAGTAGATTCCTTCAGCATCAACTTACATTTCTAGCATTGATTGGGATACTCTGCAGATAATTGTCTAGCAGGTGGCAAAGTCGGAACTAATCCATCAATTGGTTAAATTCCACCTAGTCCAAATAATCCTGTTAGTAGCTGTTTTGCCCTTTCAGCAGTCACTTTAATTAATATTCAGGGTTGTGCAGACAGATTTCTGCCCTGCTGAAGCAGGAACTGATTTTTTTAAATTTTAAGTTAGAATTAATTTCTAAGGTGGTTCTTTGTCCCCTGTCAAACACACAGAGCAACCTCTCAAAAACTTGCAATCAGTTCATCACCAGCTTGCTTTCTGCTTTATCTGTCATGGCCATCTTGTCTAGTTTTTTCCATTCCATTTAAAATATTCTGGTACTTCAAGGACATGTGTGTAAGTAACTTCTGAAATGGATGGGATTCCCCATGAGAAACTGATTCCCATGTGTCTGATGACAGCATTAAGTTATAAACAACAATTTTTTTGGGGTGGTGAAAACACTTTTACATATGTTGTAAGCAGGAACATATTTGCAATACCATGAAAGCAATTTATAAAGCCAATTGAAAATACTTCATGTGAAAACTTCTGAATGAAAAGATTTTCAGCCAGGTCTTCAAAAGTATTTTTTTTGATTTTGTTGCAGAAGAGCATGAAACAAAGTGAATATGAATTTTCTACATTTGGTGAAGTATCTGCTCAAGCTGAAGAAATCAAGTTGATCTACTTGATTTCTTCTTGTTTTGGCAACTTTCTGCTCCCTCAGGCTGGAACAACTCTGTTCTGTTGGTTTTAGTGGTAGAAACTTGGGGAACAAAAATCTGGAGTTATCATCTCAAACTGTTTTTCAAATTCCAAAAAAATGAAACCCAAGATTTCACTTTGCGTTGAAAGTTTGCTATAGGTAAACTGTGACGTTTGGTGAAGGTGGCTTCTAGAGAGATGTTTCCATCAGGGTTAAATAACTTTTGACTCACTTGACAGGAAAGCAGAAGGGTTTGAGACAGTATTGAGTTCTTTAGCAGTGATTTACAGGCCTTTTGAAAGTGTGATGTTTCAAACATGCTGTTTTGTTTAAGAAGAGAAAATGTTAAACAAATCGATGGATTGCAATACAAAGGCAAACCTTTATGGGTTGGGGTGGGTAGCTTTGATTCTGAATTTCTCTTGCCTTTGAATTGTTTTTGGTACAGCCCTCCTTATTTAAGGTAACGCAAACATAATTGGTTTGACTGGCAGAATTTTGTGACAGGGAGCTGATGTCCAGTGCACATTTGCACCATGCCGCAGTGGCCTGTGTGTTTTGTCATAAATTTGGTTTTGTTTGTTTTATAACAGAGTGTGGTACTAGAATCTGTTCATCGTTTCCTCTTCATCGAATACTTCCAGTCCTTTATTGCCTTGCCCTCATGGCACAGCTTTGCCCAATGAAGTGTTCACTGTAGGTTTTTTTAGTATTAAGGCTGCATCAATTGACTCTTCTTGGCACGCAGGGTCGAGCAGGCTGCTTTGTGAGTTAAAAGTTCAGCACGGTCAGCAGGCTTCTCAGTCTGTATGTACAGCTAGAGAGCTGCTTGCTAAGAAGACTCAACTGAAGCGTCTGTGCAAAGCACTGGATGGAATGCTTGCCACAAATCTGCATCAGCTGATATTTCTTTAAAATCCAATTGTATTAAATAAATAAATCACGTAGCACTGCAGTAGCACCAGATGAAAAGAAACCATATGTTGTATCCGTAATTTGGGTGTGTAAATAAATAGTATGGGAACCTGAAAAGAGCCATGGAACTTTTGTATGTCTAAAATACTTTATTCTTAAAGCATTGCCTTGCTTTTGCTGTGCCGTACAACAGTGTTTTTACAGTCGGAGGGAGTGTCTGCATTCTCAGGCTGTTCTCTGTTCTTCTGCTGTAAGTGGCATGCTTTGCTGATCTGTGCACTCGTCTGAAACCTCAGCATGACCCGGTCCCTCTTTCTGCTGTAAGAACAGGCTCAGCTGAGTTTTTCGAGATGAAGCCCCTGTTGCCGGGGGGGCAACCCTCTACCTGAAAGAGATGCCAAGATGCAGAACAAATTCACTAGGAATTTTTTTTTTTTTGGCAGGAATCAGTCTTTTTTTTCCTGAGCTCCTGAACAGTCTGGAAGGAGCAGATCTTTCTTATGGAAACTGCATGTGCTGGCAGCCTCTGCATCTCTTAGGTGAATACTAGAGAAATGTGTGGTATTTTTGTAAATATCAGGTCTCTAGACTATTTGATTATTTCCCCCACACCCAATGTATCCATTCCCCACGTCAAAAATATAACTGAGGAAGAGGAAAGAACACAAGGATCAGAACTAAAAGACTGAAATTGCCCTGAAATGATTACACAGACATGGACTGAAATTCATTTGCCAAAGACTCTCCATCATTCACATATCCAAGTAACATTCACAAGAAGTGGGCTTTATGCCAAGGCTTGCAGGTGTGTTTAAGGAGGTAGCCTGTGAATTCACAGACCTTTTTTTCCTCCACCTAGAGTTCTTTTAATCTCTCTGGAACTCCCAGAATAGGGACCAGATTGTTCCCATTTCCAGGAAACAAAATTCAGAGACGTGTTTAAATTCTGAATGCTACCAACATGCGCATAATTGAGGTGTAGCAGTGGGTGGTTCTATCAGTAAACACCTGGTTTCTTTCAGTGTGAGCTTAGCTCTTGTAAATTTTATTCTCGAACTACTTTTCCCTTTCCTTCTCACCTTCTTCCTCGCTATCCCTACCATATATTAACACAATGTTAATTTCTTCATTTTCTTTTCAGTTGCTATTTTTCCCAGGGTAGCATTAGACTGTGCTTAACTGTTGTTTTTGTTGGGGGTGGGTTTTGTTTTGGCAGATGTTTATTGAACAAAACAAGATGAAAAGGCAAAGTCAATTGCTTCTGCAAAATTCTGCTCCTGATCAACAGCTTTTGAAGGCTTTGGATGACAACGCTAAGCTAACCCACACATTAGAAGAAGAGAGGCTTCAACACCAACAAAAGGTAAAACAGGATTACTTTGCATCTCATGCAGAAGTCTTTGAGACCCTCCTGAATTTAAGTAGTATCATATTTTTTATGTTCGGAATTATTTGAGCTCTTGTGCCCCATAAGAATTCAAAATACAAACCTGAACTTCAGAGAAGGTTGTGATGCCCTTTTTCTGGGTCACTGGTAGACATGAGTACAAAACCTGTAAGTTTTTTGGCCTGAGGGCTCTGGTTTAGCTAAGTATTTTATTCTGGATGCCAGTAAAGTGCAATACAAGCAGTAAGTCAGGTTCCATTGAAGAAGAGATGACAAGAGAATATTTTGGACTTTGAGTAATATAAAGGGTGTTTTAGAGGGGGTATAAGCTAAGAAGACCAGGAGTTGAGAGGTGGGCAGTTCACGTTAGTAGTCTGGCCACTTGCTAACGAACTGCATGGGGAAGAGCCAGACATACTAGAGCAGGGAAATGTTAGGTGAATGCTGCAAAGTGGTATGATAGGGTCTAAAGCACTAGGATCTAAACAAATATATTCTTTGAAACAGGACTAGATTAGTCTCTAACTGGGAGAAATCACCATTGCTTCACTCCAAAGCCTGAAAATTAGTTTTCCACTCTGTTAATAGAGTAATGCTAGGAAGAGGTAGACAGTTCCAGTGCTTTCATCAGCGCAGTGATACTAAGACTATATGTAATCTTACTTGCTTCTGAATGAGTGTTTTGGAAGGATAATTGCCAGTTTATAGAAAACCTCTGCATCTTTGGCCTCTTGAAGTCTAGAGTAAAATGTATATATTTAGGGAGTGGGGAAGTGATTGCTACTCTGCACCTGAATGCTGCCTCAGTGCTGCAGATGTTCCATAGTTCACCTACTGGCATGTGCATGAGTTGCGACAAGGGAGATTAAATAACAACCTGTCAGTGGAAACAATCAGTGAAAGAACAAAAATGTCAATGTTCTTCTGCTTTCAAATGAAGAAATGTTCTGAAATTCTAATTACGTGATAAAAAAACTATAAGAAGAAAAAGGGAACATCTTATAGCTCAAATACTTTGGAGCTAAAGACGTATTCTGAAGAAGAGATAAAACAAGTTTGGATCATAATAGAAATTCTGACATCTCTCAGAGAGATCTGTCCAGCTCTCATTCAAAATTCGTCCTCTTTCTGGGACTTGCAGTTCACTCCTAAATCATGTTTTCGGGAATAACTGTGCCTAATGGGTTATTTCTCAAAAGGAAGGGAAGAAAATACCTTTCATTGTAATGAATGCTATTGTTCGCTGACTGCAGATCAAAGAATTGGAGGAGCAGCTAGAGAATCAAGCACTGCATAAGGAGATTAGTCGTCTTAAACAGCAACTAGAACTTTTGGAAGAAGATAAAAAGGAACTAGAGCTTAAGTGTCAGAACTCAGAAGAAAAAGCTAGAGACCTAAAGCATTCAGGTAAAATAATATAATAACTCATTTTAGAGGGACAATTGAGGGGGGTGTGAGTGGTGAGTGCACATCTAATAGAATTATACATGTTACATTTGAGACCCCAGAAGCAACAGCTTTTGTAGCTGAGATCCAGACCTGTGCTTTACAAGACAAAATACAGTAACTGCCTTCAACTACGGTTGTCTAGAATGTCTGTGAAAGAATAACCTTGCAAAACTTCTGTAACGTACTGTTAAATTGCCCTGAGTCTTACAGATGGAGATATATATCTGTTGTTTCTGTGTGAAAGACACAGTCGAAATGTGTACCCAATCAAAATGTATCCTCTTACCTAGTTTTAAAAATTAAAAAAATGGGACAACTCTGCTCTTTTTTTCCCCTCCTTTTTTCGTTGTTTTTGTTTTGCAAAGATGCACAGTGATTTATCAGACTGTGGAGTCTACATTGTATCAGTTGTACAAAAACATCCCGTAATTATCAAGCTTACCCAGCCATTTAACAGTCTTGCAATAGAAGACATCAGTGAAAATAAAGACATGATTTAGCCCTGCATACTGACATGTGAGAAAACAATTTCTGCTGATGTGAGAGGGTCTAGGAGGTGTTTCTTTTTTTCTTTTTTTCAAAAACCAGATATTTAAAAGGTAAGTACTGCCTTCAGAGCTCTACAAAAGAAGTTAGCTAAACAAATCTGGTGGGATTTTATGGCTCATATCTATGAGAATTCTATATGTAAATCTCTTACGTGTAGTCAAATATTTCGTTCCGTGTCAAGTGACTGAAAGGAAAGGAACAGATTCTTTCACAGCATCACAGGGTGGCTGGGGTTGGAAGGCACCTCTGGAGCTCATCTAGTCCAACCCCTGCTAAAGCAGGCTCACCTTGAGCAGGTTGCACAGAGTCGTGTCCAGGCGGGTTTTGAATGTCTCCAGAGAAGGAGACCCCGCAGCCTCTCTGGGCAGCCTGTGCCAGTGCTCCGTCACCCTCCAGGTAAAGCTGTTCTTCCTCATATTCAACAGGAACTTCTTGTGCTGCAGTCTGTGCCCGTTGCCCCTTGTCCCGTCACTGGGCACCACTGAAAGGAGCCTGGCCCCGTCCTCTTGGCACTCGCCCTTGAGATGTTTGTAGGCATCGACGAGCTCCCCTCAGCCTTCTCTTCTCCAGGCTAAGCAGCCCCAGCTCTCTCAGCCTTTCCTCATACAGGGGATGCTCCAGTCCCCTCACCATCTTGGTACCCTCCGCTGGCCCCTCCCCAGCAGTTCCCCGTCTCTCCCGAACTGGGGAGCCCAGTATGGACCCAGCACTCCAGGGGCAGCCTCAGCAGGGCAGAGCAGAGGGGGAGGATCACCTCCCTCCACCTGCTGGCCATGTTCTTCCTCATGCCCCCCAGGGTCCCACTGGCCTCCTTGGCCACAGGGCCACTGCTGGCTCACGGGCGACTTGCTGCCCCCAGAACCCCCAGTCCCGTCCCCGCAGAGCTGCCCCCCAGCAGGCCAGCCCCAGCCTGTGCTGGTGCCTGGGGCTGTCCCTCCCCAGGGGCAGGACCCTACACTGGTCTCTGTGGAACTTCATCAGGTTCCTCTCTGCCCAGCTCTCCAGCCTGGGGTCAGGTCTCGCTGGATGGCAGCACATAGGTTCTTCCAGGCTTGTTTGTCCTTCAGAAGGAATTCATCAGCATAAAGATTGTACCTGAAATTTAAAGCAATTTAGTTGATTTTAATTTTTTTTCTTTTTAAGTTTAAAAGTAAATGTTAAAGATTGTAATTTTAATTTGAATCCATCATTATGAGAATAATGAACCTTATCCACTTTGGAAATCATATTCTGTACTTCTGCCATAATTCAGAACAATTGCTAAAAATTGTTCTAACAAAAAGAAATTTAAGACTTTTTTTTCTTTGTATCTGCTCTTCCCCAGTTGACTGCATTTGACAATATTTCAAGTGCAGAAAAGTAATTTTCACAGTTTAGGTCTGACACGAAAACAGGAGAGAAGGAATCCATTCTGATCACTGCCCAGTTTTGACCATTTTTGTGGGGAAAACCCACACCATCAGCAAGACAGAGATAAGGCTGGAAGCCAAAATTGCTCATTTCTTTCATCTCTTCTTAATTCATTCTCAAATGGAACCTCAAATAGACCATTGCCGGAATGTGATAAACTTTTCCATGCTCTGTCATTTTATATGAAGGATCCTGTATGAGGGAGAGTGTCATTTTAGTTTCAAAAGTAACTCATATTGAAGCTACCTGGTTTAATGAGAATCCTGTGCATCTAGGACATTGTTCTTGGTAGGAAATCAAAAATGTGATATCCTAGAAGTTGTATGGTTTATTCTTGTTGTTTGTTTTTTAGTTAATTAGTAGCTGCTTTGTTTAAACCATCAGAGTTTTAGAGCAGATGTGAGAAACCAAGAACTTACTGTAGTTTGTTTTGTTGCTCTTGTGCAGTTGATGAACTTCAAAAACGAATACAGCAGTCTGAAAATCCTCCACCACCTCCACCACCACCCCCCCCTCCTCCTCTTCCTCCTCCTCCTCCTCCTAACCCTATACGGTAAGTGCTTAAATCAAAAGTCACAGCTTTAATGCTTTGCTGAAGCAGAATACATTACATGAGCTTGCACCCAAGCAGGAAGAGGGTCTTTAAAGAAAAAAAAGGCTTTCTCCATCTGTCTTGGGCTTTTTACTGGCAGGACAGGCTCTGTGCCCCACCTGCCAACAGACGAACATCCTGACCAATTCTGAACAGTGTCTGCCTTGCCAAGCCCAACCAGTTGTCTAGGCTGTGACTTTGCAGTAGGAGGGATACCTGTCTTCTCTAATTTCAGAGGTTATTTTTTTCTGTTCACCTGATAGCTGTAATTGCAGATTTGTGAAATGCTTGTCTGAATCTACTGCTAAGAAAACGCCTTTGAACCAAAGGTTATGTTGGGTTACTGTGTGTCCCTTCCTGTCAGATACTGGTGATGAAAATGCAGACTCCATTGAGTTCCCACAATTGCTTTCGTAAGTTAAAAAGAAAAAAAAAATCCCAGAAAATCACCACCCCATCGTCAAGCAGCTTTGGGTGAAATTATCAAAATTAAGTCTGATTTTTGCAAAGGACTGTAAAAGAGGATGACCAATATAGGATGTATCAGGCATTAGACCTGAATTAATTAACTAAGCCCTAAGGTGTGTTTAGCTAATTTTAGGAACTCAGCTGATCTTCATGTTGTCTGCTTGGTTTTAAAAATAAATGGACTTTGACACTTTCTAACCTAATAGAAATTACATATAGGAATCTTGTTAACTACTGTGTTAATATATGGATAGAGATGATTAGTAGGGAGAATTCATCCCTTTGTGCATCTTGCTTTATTTTTAGAAATCTAAACTAAACATGTTCTGAACAATTGTGTTTCGCCTTTTGCTCCTTTTCTGTCCGCTAACTCACTTGGCTTGTTTGCTTCTTTCTTGCTAATGTGTAGCATGAATTAACTTGGGGTGGTGGTGGTATGGGTTTGGTTTTTTGTGTTTTGTTTTATTTTTTTTTATTTTTGAAACAGGTAACACAATTCATTTTAAGCCCTGTAGTAGCTACATCAGAATATTTCCTTCATGCACTGTGATGGTGATGTGCGTAGAGGTTGTTTCAGAGCCTAGGCGCTGAATGTTGCTTTTTGCTGGATCAGAGTTCTGACCCTTTCTGTCAGGGAGGTCACTCTGCTCTGTAAGGAGCAATGTTCAGCTGGGAGTGATATGCCCCACTGACACATCAGATATGCATAGGAGCTTATACTTGGGCTTTAAGATGAATCATTTCTATGCCTGGACTTTTACATTTTGACTATAGTGAAAGGATAGTTATTTGATACCGTAAGAAGATTACAAACTTGTAGTTGGTGAGGAGATACTGATGACCATATTTAAGTGTCCTCTGAAGAATAATACTTCACTTCAATATCTGAAGATTCAATATCTTCATGTTGATATCTATCTATTAGAATACCTAATACTTTGCTATCAATATTCAAAAGAAGAAAGCTCTTCTTTCCTCTTATTATGCTGGAGCAGCTTCAATTTGTCATGTGTTACAATGAGACACTGTCATTTAATATTCAAATCTGGAGTGTTTTGATTTGTGCCTAATGCCTGTTAAAAAGAAATAGATTTCTCTGGTGCATTTTGATGGGAGGCATTGTGGGGGGTAATTCAGAACGTACATCTGCATTCAAGAACTGTTAAATGAGTCTTTTGTAACTAGCTGTATAATCAGGTATAAGCAAGCTGTTGTGTATGTCATGTTCAAGTTCATTCTAACAGTGTGTAATACAGGACAGAATGACAGTCTGCAGTTTCATTTTTCCCAAAGGTCTCTTATGTCAATGATTCGCAAGAGATCTCACTCCAACACCAACGTGAGCAAGAAGGAGAAACCTCCTCAGCAAGAGTCAGGTATGGCTTGTCCTTTCTCAAGTCGTGCAGATTATTCACTAGGTACTGCAGATAAAACTAGTGAAAATGAACTGTGCGTACAGCTAGTGATACAAATGCTTATAACTGTCAACATTAACTACTGCTATCCATGTCCCAGCATATTCATCTGCCTTGCGGTTAGAAATGTGGTTGCAGCCCAGGTACATGTGTGGTAGCTTTGGTAAGGAGTAGCTAAGGACTTTGAGTTTGTCTACTTTGGAGAAAAGGAGGCTGAGGGGTGACCTCATTGCTGATAGGACGAGAGGGAATGGTTCAAAGCTGTGCCGGGGGGTGGTTCAGACTGGACATGAGGAAGCATTTCTTTATGGGGAGGGTGGTCAAACACTGGAACAGGCTTCCCAGGGAGGTGGTCAATGCCCCAAGCCTGCCAGCATTTGAGGCATTTGGGCAATGCCCTTAATAGCATGCGTTAACTTCTGTTCAGCCTTGAAGTGGTTAGGCAGATGAACTAGATAATTGTTGTAGGACCCTTCTAACTGAAATATTTTATTCTATTCTACTGCGAGCTGCCTCAGGATACCCAGCAAACTTATGCAGCCCCTGTAGCCACCTGTGCCTCCACAGCTGAGCTGTTCATCAGCATCCAATATACTTTTTCCAAATGGATTTTAGTATGAACAGTCTTTGAAGCTGCAGATCAAAAACCTTAAAGGAAGATCTAGCACTTGCTGTAACTGAAGAGTTCTGATCTTCCTGCTTCTGGCTCTAATGCTTATCAGATAAGTTACTGAGCTGATCTTCCTCACTGATGTGGCAGAAAAAGTTATCTTTCCTGTTTTTTCCCTTGGGGAGAGGGTAAAGATAAGCACTTAGTTGGGTATGGTGGTGTGCTGGGTGATGTAAATGGATGGGGAGAACAGCATGGTCCAATTTAGGCCCCATGCTTTTACACCAACTCCATGCAGCTTGAGTTGCGCCCTGGCAGTAGTAGTTGCACTATAGCAGCGTTTAGAGGCTCAGCCTGTGGCTTTAAACTGGACACAATATAGCATGTAGCTGCACCTACAGTACGTCCAGGACTTTGCACTACCATAGGTTATCTGGAAGAGGCAGAAGAACAAATCCAACAAGCATTAAGCAGAGAACAGGTTATATGCAGCATAACACAGGGAAGTTTCCAACTTTCAAATGGCTTCTTGTTTGTGATTTCTTCTGTCCCAAGCCTCTCCACAGAGCTAGTTTGTTAAATGCTTCAGTTTTCATCCCTCTATTCATATCTTGTGAAATTACCACTCAGAGTTGACTGTAATGCTAATCCTTTAATAATACTGAAAACCTAAAACAAAACAGGATCTTGCACTAAGGTGACTCTGCGTGCAAAGTAACAGCTGAAATTGCATTTTATTGTTGTTAATGGAAGCTGGAAACCTAGTAGGTTGAGAACAGGAGTCAAGTACAGATTTACAAATGAACATGAGTGCCTGAAGAATCAAAGCCAGTTAGACAAGCATTGCCAGTAAAATAACTAAGGTTTTTCTGGCTGTTTCTCTCTTTCCTTCTGAAACAGGAGTTTGTAGTCAATTGCTTAACTCATTTGCTGCCACTTAAACAAAGGGGGCTGCAGGAAGGAACCTGGCTGAAATTGTAGGTATAGGATATAACTGTTAAAGAAAAAATTGCTGCTAGCAGACTGTCATGGTCTGTAACTATTGCTGGATTGTTGGATGGGACCAACAGGCAGGATGTGAAGGACAAGAGGTATTACCCCTCCCATTTTCAGGTGAAGAACTGAGGAATCAGGTGACTTGGGCAGGTCCTGGCGGGGACCTTTGGGAACTCATTACCAATCTGAGAGAAATAAAGTTGTTTGTCTGGGTAAAATAATCAGAGAAGTGACCTTGTACTGAGGTCTCTGATGAAGAGTCACTCTTATATTTCAGTAAAAGTTCAATTATGTTGCCTTTATTTATCAGGTTTCCTTATCTTGAAGCATCCTAGATGTTTTGATTACACCTTTTTGTTGAGACTGTTACAAACAGTGATTGCAGGAAGTACTATGAAATTCACTATAAGTTCTCTACACCCCATTTTTTCATTATTTATTAGCAAACTTTAAGAGTTCTGACCTTTCTTCAATCACATATGAACTGCTTTTTCTCTTAATAGTTGAGCTGTTCCTAAAATAAAAATATAAAAAGGTGGAAAGTTCTGTCTTGATCTTGTTATTATATCCAACTTGAGGCTTATTTTGACCCTTGTTAAGGACTTAGAATGAGTGGTTTCTATCCCATACCACCAATTATGCTTTTATATTTGAAACAGCCTGTTTGTGAAATTAAAGCCTGACATTAAATAGGCTTAGAATACAGAAACTGCATTTCTATGAATCATCAATAGTACCCTGACAAGTGAGAGAGCGAAAGTCTATTTAAAATTCCTGTTATATAAGGTACAACATTGCAGCTCTGAATACCATCAGCCGTATTTCTCCATGTATTTGCTTTAAGTACTCTTTTCCCCCCCCCACCTCTTTTTGGGATGGCATGTTAAATGTCTTTTGTTACATTATCCAGAACACTGATAAGTTAACAGGTATTGTTTAGGTTCATCACACAGCTTCCCACTTCATCTGAATATTTTGCAGTCCTGATACTCAGTCTCTTGAGAAAGCAACCATTTCCTTTCATGGTATTTAAGTTTTGCACTCTGACTTCATGCAGTGTTCTTTAAACGTGTTTTTAGTTCAGTCTGAGATGTTGCTGTATCATTCCAGCAAGGTTCTCAAACCCATGTGAAATACAAGACATGTTCGGCAGTCTTGTGATGGGCTGCGTGCAGGCCGTGTGTGGGGCATTGTGCACTTGTCCTGTGTCAGTGAAGCTGGGGAAATTTCTGCTGAGCCAGGGTGAAGAGGTACAGTGGAAGTGGGGCTGTATTTTCAGCCTGTAGCGCTAAACTTTTGCAATTCCGAAACTGTTATAGGAGCTTTGCGTTTTTCAGGATCTGGGCCCTCCTTCTGTCCAAACTTCTTCAGGCATTTGCAAAGTCCACGGCTGGATCCTCAGCGTGTGTAGATTGGCATATTATCCTTGAAGAGCTTGTGACAGTGTAGCTGATAGCAAAGATCACCAACAGCGCTGTATCCAGGAACTAGAATTCCTGATAACTAGAGACGAGGTTACTGGGTTCTGCTACTGTATATAGATGCATGCAACATCAGGTGAAGTGCCTCTTTTTGGTGGGAAAAATTAAGAATAAGATAGTGATCATGTAAGAAAGACCCTGTGAACAGCCCACTTACGGGGAGAAAAGTAAGCCTATATTTTTATGGTTATCATTGCCATTTTCAATAAAACTGAGGAAAAGCATGGATTTGGGTAGTACCTGAGCAGTATGCCCACGCATGCAGGCATGGAGTATAGCTAAGTACATTGTATACGTAAATACTGTTTCATCATTAAAACTAATTTATGATTATGGTAACTGTTTATGGCAAGCAAGCTGATTAGTAGGCTATCTGTTTAACGTGGTTTTTTCTTTGTACTATTTCTCTGTATTTATATCTGGAACATGATATGCTTTTTGATTTTCGGAACAGGTGAAGAAGTTACGGATCTGAAGAGACAAGCTGTTGAAGAAATGATGGACAGAATTAAAAAGGGAGTTCATCTGAGACCAGTCAACCAGTCAAGCAGGCCTAAAACAAAGGTTTGGAATAAATAGCAGAGCAATGATATTAGCCAAGTACACTAATTTACACTGAAAATAAATCAGAGTTTCTGTGAAACATTCAAAAGAATACATTTATCTCACCTCATTTGCTTTGCTTGATTTTGAATAAAATAAATTAGAGCAGCATGTGCCTGAAGAACAGAAAAGGAAGCGAAGCCAACAGTAAGTAAATAGAAGCCCAGTTTCTTTGACAGAGAAAGGAACTGAAAGCAAACATCTTGTAAACAAACAGCTACTGAGAAACAAAAAGCACAGAGAGAAAACAGGATTCTGCCTGAACCGAAGGGGGTGATAAAGAAGTAGATGGTATTTAGCAGTATTTCTTCCTTTTATGCAACACTTAGCACTAATACCTGAATGTGGCTACTATAAAATATTGCTTACAGTCTTCACAAAAGCATGACTTTTCTTTATGTGTGTAGGCTGTGATTCACAGTCTTAAGAGCTCAGACTCTTCCATTCATCTGTGTAAGACTATAGATTGGACGTTAGCCATGTGCCCAGGAGAGGAGAGAGCAGAGGAACGTCACACAACTGTACGCCTGTGTGGCAGACCCTCGTGCGACATCTGTCTTCCAAGTACAAAGTCTGTCATGGTCCATTTCATGTGTTTTTTAACATGCATGTGTTTTTACAGCCAGAAACACCAAAGCCCTCTGAAAGTGCAATGAAAGAATTAAAAGGGATTCTGGTAAGAAAACTTGTGGTTTATATTTCATTTATTCTTCTCATTGAGCTGACAGGGCCTTCTGTGTAAAATAGACGAGTATTTGAAACTTCTGCATTAGTGTTTTGGTTTGAAGCTTTAGAGCAGTTTTGGAGTGAATCCCTTGATTCCACTTTTTACTTTGGTCAGACTGAAAGATTGGTTTTGGTCTTGCGAACAGAATTTATTTTGGAGAAAACTAGCCTGTTAACTCTGCTCCCAGATTTGTATGTTCCTGGCACTAGAGGGGAGGTTATGGTCCACACCTGCCATAGATCTTTTGGAAACTATCCAAGTACTCACAGTGGGAATGCTTAGGGAGTGAGAGGCAGCTGAATATATCTAGTCCAAAGTGAAGCCCCCAGACAGCGCATATAGTAGACATAGGGTTCTCCTCATCAGCTGCTCTGAACTCCTGCTCTCTCCTGAGGCACCGAATTTCTTGTTAACATAGACGTAGCCTAAATAGAGCAAGAGCTCTCTAGTCTTTCTGCCTTTGTAAGTAGAAAAAAATAATTCTGAATAGCTGTCCACATACCCATTGATCGCTAAATAAAAACATCAGGTGTGTATTTGGTCCTGCTCAGAGCAATGTGCTAAGTTTGTTCCAATTCCATCCTTTGCTCATACATTGCATTGCTTATTTAACTGGTTGCTTCTTTTGCACAAGTGCTAAAATTGTATCAAACATTCAGAAGGAGCTGTAGTTCTTGCTTGCTCCCTGACTTCTGTGACCCTGAAGCTTTTAAAGTTGAAGCGTGACTTTGGCACATCAGGTGAAATTTTGCCTTTGTAAGGTGAAATTCTGCCTGAACTGAAGCAAAATACTTCACATTCACTCTACAGAAGGTAAGGCTAATCATTCTACTCATCCATTGTAGCACCTAAACAGACCTTATGAAAAATAACTTCAGTGCTGTGTTGGGTAGTGCAGCAAGGAGCATAGCCACAGCCTGTGCTGCCATTTAAAACCATGAGTGCGGCACCAACAGTGTGTTAAACTTACTGTTCTCCAGTCACATGAAAGCAGGGGAAGAAGGGAAGAAATCATCTACAGGGCCACCAGACCTTAATGCTAAGCTGTAATTAGAGGGACACATAACTAAATGTTGAGGTAAATAGAAAAGAAATAAAATGCAACGTGGAGATTATGTTTTAAACGAAACTCTGTAATTATAGGAATATTTCATATGGCGTGCTGTTTGGACCAGTGAGGGCTGGACTGAACAATCCTGCTGAAGGCCCTTTCGTTTTCTAATAGCTGTTTAATTTCTTTGACACTGTATCACTGACATCAGGGGAGACTTGATTATGTACTTCAGAGGGAGCAGAGAGAAGCCTACAGTCACTGTACTGCTGTATCTAGCTTGTTGCTTTGGAGCCCTTTAGGATATTTGCGGCGTAAGACAAACTGTGTAAAATCCAATTCCAATCTATTCTTGAGACCAGTCATTATGCACAGTCAGACAACAAACACGGGGGTGGGATGTGATGGAGTAAACATTTGTTGTTACTATGCTAATTATGCATTTCATGTAGACCTCCATATAATTGTTACAAACAAAACACATTTATGTTCTGTAAATTGCAGACTTGAGTGACTCTGTTGTGTACATTTGTGCAGATCTGGAGCATACTACTAATTAATAATGTACCTGCCCAGTTAAATTTCAAATATTTGCCAAAGAAAATACTTTAATTTTTGGGTGGTGGTGAAGAATTAGTTACTTTGCTGGGAACCTGAAAGTAGCACAGGTTTTGCAACTTGTGATGCCATTTCCTTTTGTCATTTGCTATTTCTGCTCAGAATATATGTGCTTGTCAAAAAAAGATGTTAAGAGTATGTTATTTATACTTTGGAAAAATGCTGTGTGAGTCTGACATTTGTGGAAGGCTGAATGAACAGGGTTCCTGGGCATCCCTAAAGATGGCAAGACTCAGAGGGAGAATGAAATACCATATAGGTCCCAAGTTTTCAGTTGCATTGTAAACATTTTAGGGAAATTTTACAATCAAGTGGGTGCTGATCCAGTAACTGACTTTTGTCAGTTGGGAAATGCATGCAGTGTGCACTATGTGCGTGTTAAAATTCCTGTGGGCAAGTCTGTGAGGTTTCAGGCTTTGATTAAAGCCTTTCCTCTCACACCTTAAGAGAAGCGCTGCTGGACTTGCAGCTTCGCTGCTACAAAATACTGGTTTTGGCATAAGGCACGAGTAGCATGCATTTCTATTTTGTGTGTTTAAAAAGCTTGAGATCAAACTCTGTATGTAAGAGAAGCCATGAAGTATGTGGATATAGGGTCAGGGTTATGGCAGATCAGCTAGATTACAGAATATAATAATGTGCTGCAGTTGCTGCTAGTACCTATTGACTTCTACAGATAGGTGTACACACCAGGATGGAGCAACACAGGACCAGCACAGAACATATGCAGCAGTAAAATATGAGTCGTTGGCTTTCTGCTGATAATGGGCATGGTAATGCTCTAGCAGTTTATTAAGATCCTTTAAACGTTAAGATGGAGGAAGTTGGCAGTTCCCTGCAAACAGCAGAATTTGTTCATTGGTGATCCAGAGCATCACCCTTAAGCCCGATATCAGAACCGTAATGTGTAGCTAAGTATGGTTAATCCCTACACCAGGAAATCCAAGTAAGGGGAGGAGTGGTGAGCCAGCCCCCAGATGCTCACTGTTGTACTAATGGAAGAGCTTCACACACTGGTCTAGAACTGCGGTTTAAAAGGTTATCATGTTGTGCATATGGGATGTTTGGCAAGGCATACTATGTCCTCAGAGAGCTTCTCATGCCTATTTCTTGCTGTAGGAAACGCTGAATAAATCCACTAGTTCCCGAAGCTTGAAGTCCCTTGAAACAGACAGCAGTGAAACAGAGCTGGAACGAGTTCTGCGACGCCGGAAAGTGACCACTGACCAGGACAGTGGCAGTAAGTGGCTGGACTCCTTTGTAGTCCTCTTCCTCTCTCTTGCATTAAGTGACTCTTGAAGCTTTACTTTCTCTTCCAGACCATTGCCATTTCAGCCATTATGGAGAGCCCTGCTTACTTCTACAGTGATTCACTTCCCTGTCGCACCTGTCACTTTTCATCCCCATTTTCTCCAAGAGATGCCTCTGTCGGGATTTTCTGCGCACACAGCCATATACACAGAGGTTCCTCTGTCCTGCCTGGAGCTCAGACATTGTTATTGCAGTTAATAGTCTGAGCCTACTGAGAAAATACTCCTTAAAGTAATGGTAACCAGAGAAATGAGGATTTAGGAGTAATATTTTGAATTAGCCTCTTCTGCAGAGCAAAGGTCTGCAGTTCTTAAAATGTGCTTTATTATCATCATCTGTAAGGAACTGTTGATGTTCTGCCTAGTTAGAAACAGTCTGTGCAAGTGTAAGGCCATGTGATAGTTGATGCAGATGTGGCTGGTTTTAATGTCACTGTATGGATTTAGCTTGGACTCTGTAGCTGGGTAGTTCACTCAGGAGTATGAGAACAGGCTTTTTTGTCAGTGGGCTGGTTCTCGCTCCAGCTGTACTTTGGGCTGGGAGAGCACTGGCAAGTTGTGGCGTGGACGCGCTGCATGGGCAGCAGGACTCGCCATCCCACGAGGCTGGGGGATTCCGTGCATGACGGTGTCAACATAGCAAGCCCTGCCTGGGGTACAAGAAAGGGTTAATCTTGGCAGGGAGAGCAGAAGCTGCAAATGCTGCATTTTGCTAGTCTCCATGCACTGGAGGCTTTTAGTTAAAATTCCATTTTGATTCCTTAGTTAGCTTGAATTCTGCTATGCTTATGTGTTGTTTTCTAGACTGGTCAATCTAGACGACAGAAGCATTAAACTTTCTTTGGATTTTAGGTCCCACTGGAATCTTGGCCACATCAGAATCAAAATCTCTGCCTGTGCTAGGTTCGGGAGCCAGTGCCGCACAAACAGCGCTGAACAAGAAAGACCTGGAGACAGAATTCAGTCCCAAAGTACCTGACTCGGGTCCCATCTCTAATGAGCTTAAGGGCGTCACGGGCTCCAAGCATACATTACAGTAAGTAGAATATGGATTTCTAGATACATTTTAGTACCAGATCTGTTTAGCTGGTGCATTTTGAAAGTGATTTAATACCAGTTTTGGTTAACAGGATAAAGGTACAGTCTGCAGCTGTTTACCACTCACTGACTCTTCAAGTAATTTATAGCCTCATGTGGAAGTAGAAATTGAATTCTCTGTAATAAAGCCCATTTCCTGTAAAATCTGTGAACGTTCTTCAAAAAAAAGTTCATCATCTTTGCCAAAAGAGACCTCAAGAGTCTGAGGAATGGCAAAGTTGAGGGGTCTTTCCACATCCTGAAGAGAAGAGGGATGATAGTTGTATAGTTAACTCTTGATGTAAAAAATAGGGTAATTCTAGCACAATATTTTAAAACATACTGTCATGTAGGTCATATTGGTCTGTATGCAGGTGCTCAGGGTAGTTTCTGTTGGACCAAAACAAGTCCTATTCCTCTTAAATGTTTGTTGGTAAAAATTCTGAATTACCTTGAAATCGCGAGATTAAGAGTCTTCAGAAGCTACAAAAAATATAGTTAGTGCCGCATTTGCACAGATGGGCAGAAGGATCTTTTGTCACAACAGATTGAAGACCCAAGGTGCCAGTTAAGCATCAAAGAGTTAAACCTGCTTCAGAAATATTTATTTCAGACAGATCCCCTGGAGGATTGGTTTGTTTTACAACAATACCAAGCTCCTTTTGAAATTAGGCTGTGCACTTGCTTCAGTTCCCTTGCCAGGTTGTTTGTCAGTTTGTCACTTCAAGAAAAGGAAATAGTTGAGACAAATCAGATCAGCAGAATATTGTAATCATGGCTAATTAAACCTCTGATTTCCGGCTCTGTCAGTTAAAAAATATCACCAGTACCAATTCTAGCAAGTATCCATTGCTTGGTTCAAAGGAGTAAGTAATGACAAATGAGCTGGAAATTCAGTTCGTATCTATTTTTATGAATTGATAGTTACTTCACTCTCTTGCAGGTACTTTTATAATTTATTTTTGAATGGATAAAGAGCCCAATTTCCTTTTGTGCTCTACAGTATTTAAGTCGCACCGAGTTTTAAAAGCAGGATGTCTTTTACAATCATATGTGTTTTCCCCTTTTATTTAATTTAAGTATCCCTAGAAGAAAGATGATCTTCATTTTAATTTAATCAGAAAGATGAAGATTTGTTCAACAGTTAATTTGACATGAATAATGCCATTACATTTTCTTGAACTGCTACCCTGACAGAAAGGTGAGGTTTTTCCTGAAAAATACTGTTTGTAATTTGTGGATTTCTACAATTTTGAACAGATAACCTTTATCAGAAAATACAGCAACTCCTACCACCTTTTGTCTACCTTTATTCCACCAAACTAAGTGGAAATTGCATTTACAAGAAAGGAAATGAAATAATTGCAGGCCCCAAGGTCTCGCAGAACGCGTGGTGAATTGACAGTGAAAAGGATCTTGTGTTGACAGTCACAGTTGTTATGTGTTATAAAAGCATATGTGAAGCGCAATTTATTTCTCAGCTTGCCTATTCAGTGACATCCTGAAAGACACATTTCGCTTTAATTTATCTGTTTAAAGCATTAAAACAAATGTAGTGGGCCAGATTCCTTAGTGCTGCAGGGCTGCTTTGCACCGCGTCACTGGTGTAACCTGCGTATTAGAGAGGCTCATCTTTGAGGCTGGTGTTCCAGCAAGCGAGAAGATGCTGGGGCTGTCAGACTTCCACTGCTGGGCTGGCAGGGAGGAGCAGGAGTAACCTAGACGTTTCATACCGTGTTGAAGTGCAATTAGTTTTCTTTTTCCTCCTGGGTACTGTTTGCAGCAAAGGTTAGTAGAGGCAGCCTCCGGGCTCCTAGGTGTGTAAGTGTTGTTTTGAAAGAAGGCTCATTCAAAGCAGACATCAGAAGGAAGTTCATTTGGCTATCACATCTGACTACTTGGCTCTGTAATTAGGCAGTTTTCTGGGCTTCCCTGGGTACATCTATACTAACAGTTTTGTTTGGATCAACAGAGCGCTTCTGAAGCAAATCTCCCTATTGTCCCCATTTGCTATGCTTTGCTTCGTATCCTGGAGTGGTCTTAGTGCATAAACTAGGGATTCGTTGGATGAGTGAAACTGAACCAGAAGATGTGATCCAGCCTTTACTGGCTGGCCCAGGAGCCACCCAAGAGCTAGTTCAGTGAACGCCCCCCCTGAAATGTGTGTTGTGAGGGCACTGATCTGAAGCACAGGCTGTTTCCCTTTACACATCTGCTGATGTTGCACCACACTATTTTCGAAGGTAGCCCGTGTTAACTAAACAAGCAGCATGCTGCTTTGGGCAGATACCCTAAATGCCAAAGGCATGAAAAAGATTTATTGTGGCTCGGCTTATTATTCATACCTGAGGCAAAAGGATGCAGCTGTCTCATCATTCACAATTCCTTGAAATCGGACAAAGGTGTGCCCTGTTTGCAGCAGCCAAGCAAGCCTTTTCGAGCACGGTAGAGGACTGCATGTCTCATCATTACCAGGTGTCTCTGGCAGTGCAGCATTTATTCTTTTTTCTTCACCTGGATTTTAATGTAGAGCTGCCTATAGAAAACCTTGGGAATAGTTGTGCATGAGATATTTCTCTTTGCTGTGCCATCCATTTACTGAGGCTTGTAATCCGAAGGAGGAGTAATACTTACAGACATTTAAATGCGAACAGCCCTATTCATCGTTCTTTATTCACACTGAGTAACAGTTGAGCACACCTGTTTTTGCGGAGAAAGAAGGTCATGCCTTTGAAAAAGACCCAGTCTTGAAAATGTATCTGTAAACAATACGTAGATGGAAGTCAGCCTACTGAGTAAAATCCCAGATCCTCCCTGCCCCCAAGTCAGTGGCAATCTAACCGAAATATGCAAAGGGTCAGGAGTTTCAAAGGCTTTGGTTGCAGTAGGACTCCGCAGGTGATATGGTTACTCCTGTGGCCAGTGTTACCAAAGCACTGGCCGCCAGCTGAATCTGCTGGGCCACTCAGGTGAGTGGCCGAAGGAGGGATTGTGGAAAAGGGCTGTAACATCATCAGCAATTACAGGTTGGTTCTGAAGTTTTCCTGTAATCAAACTAAGTGATGACAGCTCAGAGAAATGAATTCAGAGGAAAAATGTGGGTTTTGAACCACTAGGTGAGGTGTTCCTTCAGTATAGGAGATTGTTAGAAGAAGGGTCTGAAGCCGTTAAGAGGATGATTTGGAATGTTTGAATGCGAAATTTTGCTCAGGTGGTGCTGAGGGGGAAGACATCAATCATGTGTGTCCTATAGAGAAATTGAGGCCTTACCTCAGTATTCAGGTAACTTCCTCTGCAAATCTCTTCCCAAATGTTTAACCCAGCATGACTGTAATTCTGTGACAATTGCTCAGAAGAGAATGGGTGACAATTTAGTTACCTTGGGAGCAAAGCGAGTTCCCGTGACTCCCTGCAGTGTGTAGACACAGAAGGAGAAGGTGTGTCTGGCTCTGCCCCTGGGTTTTTTGGTGTTTTTTTTCCAGCACTTTGTAAACATTTTGTTTCTGGGCAGCAGAGTTCTCCGCTAACAGAGTGAACCACAGAGAGGGTTAGTCTTAATCTGATGATTTTATACAATTAAAGGATTTGTCCTCCTTCCCCTGGCTGTAATCTTAGTACCCCTGAATCATCTACCAGCTCTGCGGGAAGTAGCTCAGCCTCAGCTAGACAGAACTGCAAAGGTTTTCCAGTGCAGCTTGAACATGGGCAATTCAGTTTGAACAACAAATGAAGAAAACAATGGGATGTCCTGGAAGTTTGAGGTCTCCTCAATTTTAAGTATTTTAAAAGCTACTGTCATACATTTTTCTTAGTGTACTTCTTTTGTGCTCCCTCAGTGCAGGTGGAAGCTCTTCAAGATTCTTCGTTTAAATGAATTTGCTAATCTTTCTGAGCATTTTCAAAACAGTGCCTAAGAATGGGAACAAATTCCGTACTAGAGATTATCTGCAGTTCTGTTCTGCTTGCTGCTATGTTGGTGACCTTTCTACTTAGCCAGGTGTAGCAGCGGCATTCCTGAAACGGAGAAGGTTTCTTGCACTTCACAGATGTCTGGTGTTATAGATAGAACTGGTACTATCAGAGGAGGAAAACAACCGACTAATTCACTAGTGTCACTCTTTGTATTCCCTCTAATTTCCTGTTGACAAATCCTGTAGCGTGCTGGGATTTTTTTGTTCATTGAAGACTTTCAAGGCTTGGAATTGGTGTATTTTTTACTATTGTTCAGCATTAGCCTTTGGCCCTGTCTGTTGAATTCCCCTGCCTTTTTAAGAATTCTGAGGTGTTTAATAAACACATCTGCAGTTATTCTCAAGAAAAGTTTTTGACGGAGGATAAAATTGACTCACCTCTTGTGGTCTGGCACGCAGCAGACAGACCATGGTGGTGCTCTGCTGAGCTGGGACCCTGTCCTGTACAGCCTGGCACCGTGGGCTGGTTAGTCCAGGTCAGAGGCAGGACAGCGGAGCTGCTGTTGTTTGGCAAACCCTCCTAGCATGGTAGTTTGGAAAGGACACAGAGATTGGAGTCTGAGCTTTATTGCACGAGTGATGTTTGTCCTCGGTTACGGGTATCTTATAGGAAAATGAGAATGCTGGGGTCGGGGTGGGCGGTAGATCGGCGAATAGCAAGCTGTAACTGGCATGCAGGCATGGTTTTTAACTGTTAGGAAGAAGCAGCTGGTAGTGAGCAACTGTCAAATTAGCTTAATGCTTCAGATCTTACCTTTCGGGGAGTAAGGAATAGCACCAGCTGAGTTTTATTTTGGTTTTGAAAGCAATTTTGCTTTGAAGGCAGATGACAGCTATTTCAGCATCCTAGATTAAGGAGCTCACTGAAGGACAAAGTATACTAATTTGATGCCATGTTAGTGTTGGCTTTTGTATCAGAAATTACTTCATTCATACTATCTCAGATTCCAGGCAGAGGATCTACATGGATTCTCCCATGCTTATACCATGTACTTGCAAAACCAGTCTTTGTTGGGATAGATTTTTGCTAGTAGTTTCTAAATATGCTGTAAAACCCACAGATTTTCCTACAGCGTTTTCCTTGAATGGTTTCCTTTAGCCTTCTGCTTTTTAGAAAATTGGATGGGACTTCATCCAATAAAATTTTCCATGATATTTACATAAAATTCTGGTTTCTAAATGGAAACATATTACAGTGATTTCCTGAATAGAGCACCAAGTGAGGTTAAATAATACCAAGGTTATAATATTAACCAGAAGAAACAAAGAAAAATCCAAGTCTCAGTTGACCATCCAATCCTTAGTTTCTTTTTATGCTCCTACTGTAAATTATTTACAAAGGGCACAGCAGTACTAGTTCACAGACAGCCCGTCAGGTGTAAGCCTTTATGTTTAAATCTTGGGTAGCTTCTTTAACTATCTAAATAGAATATATTGCTTTTGATACTCTTGTATCACAAGCAGTCCTCAATACTGCATGGGACTTGGCATATCCCCTACAATTAATCTAAAATGCATTTGTCATCTAAATCTGGATTTCACAGCACAGATTTTATGTGTTTAGTCATAAAAATATATGCAGACTTATAAAGAATTATGTATGAATGAGTACAATAGAACTAGGTTCTCAGTTTCTGGCTTAAATATATAGTTGGGCAAATAACAAGAATACTGATAACAACATTAACAATCTTAATGAGGGAAGAGCTTTGCATAGAACTAAATGCAAATACCTTGGCTGGATAAATTCGTAACTGTTCAAATCTGTGGCTAACTATATCTGTACTAATTGCTTTTCCCAGCTGTATTTGTAGCAGTAAAAAAAAAAAGTTTTCTGAAAGGGAGCACCGATGTTGTGTTCATTCTTGCACTGAAACTTCATTATGCCTGCAGTCCGCTCCTGACAAACTGTTGAAAATGAGCTCTGAACACCTGATAAATAGGGTTAATAATTTTTAACAATACTGCATCTGTAACAGCAGCACTGTCAGGCTGGTGCTGCAACAGCGTAAAGCATTTGAAGAAGGGAATGCGAGTACAGTGAAGTCGGAATAGTAATTCTTATTTTTATGCTCGAAACGCTGATTTAATCACTGGTTTTCTCCATTAAACTACTTTATATCGACATCTTTTATTTTTCTGTCCTTTAAAGGTGGTAAATATGATTGCCGTTTTATCCATTTTTGTTATAAATGAAACAGACTTCAGAGTGTTTGGCTGTGCATCAGTTGTTGGAATGCTGCCATACACTAATGCAGACTCCCCACTGTGAGCCCAGTGAAGAATTATACTTTGATTCACCAGATTGTATTAAATAGTCCAGCTGTTGGGATTTGAAAGATAGTTACCTCCAAAGTGAAATAAAAATGAACTTGGCATTTACGGCTTTGACCATTTTTATAGAGTTGGGCAATCAGCTTTTCAGAGGTAGCACTTTTAAAAATAACCCTCTTCTGGTTACACTGCTTTATAAAGTTTAATTTGCTGTAACATTTAAAATACCCCACCTTGTGTTTTCTGGAATGATTGGCAACTTTTGCATAAAATAAGCATTATTTTCCTTATGAAATCACTAGCTTCTGATGATAATCAAATGAGTCTGAAACTGTATCTATTAGCACCAATTTCTGCATTAATTAACTTATACCAAAGTTCTAATGTTAGAGACAATGCTTGTAATTAAAGCTTGAACATGGAATTTCGTTTGTTATATCCAGTGCTTCAGTAGCAAGCTGAGTAAATTCTTTCTGAAACGGAAAGTGCAGCAACTGTTGTTTCTGTGATTATTTATTCGTTTTTAACCTGTACATTTACTCTCTCCCCATCAGGTGGGAGCCAGTACATTCTCCGCCCCGTGCTCTAATTGTTGAGTGGGGTGACCTCTTTTTTCTTTGTCATTTTCTCCAGGACAAAGACTGTCACAATAAAGGGCGGTTCATAGCAGATGGATCCAGTAGCTGAATTTCTTTCTCTGGCCTCCAGTTGATTCCACTTTTTCCTTTCAAGGGTGTTATCGTAGCAGGATGGAAGGCTGCTCCCTATGAGTAAGCATGAAAAATTAAAAAAAGGAAAAGAAGAAAAAGAATTAAAAAAAGGCTGCAGACTAGCAAATGCAGTTGCATTCAGCAGCGGTACAGTTAGGCTGCCTGGGAGAGCGGATCCACGCGCCTGCCGCTGCGTAGGACCTTCCTGCGCTAAGGGGTTTTGCCCCTGCCCAGCGTGGGGGTTGTAGCTGTATCGGCGTGGACATCTGCCCCGCGTCCACGCTGCTGTGTGAGGCCCTGCCTGAAGATGGGCCCAGTGCCTCTCCGAGCGCGGCTGGTTGCGTGCCCCCGGCGAGGGGCCAGCAGGCTGGCCAGGAGAGCCGGCGGGGGAGGCCAAGCCCCTGCCCACGCAGCGGCGTCAGGGCGGCACGGGAAATGCCCCGTCCCTGCCTTGGCCGCTCCCGCTTCCCCAGTCTTTGCCTGGTTCTCTGCTGGGGCGTTCAAGCTAATCTAAGGATTTGCCTGCACGTTTTCAACACTAGTACAAAGCTTTTGAATATAGAGAAGTGCTTTTAGCGTTTCTAGCGTGTTGCCAGCCTCGACAAATAACCCCGGTGTCTCTGACCTTTCCTTCCTCTCTCCCCACGCAGAGGGCTGTTTATCGGCGCGGATCCCTGCGCTGTGAGCGATCAAGATGTAACCCCATTGCTGCAGTACAGAACGTGGGTCTAACGCCCTCTGTACTTCAGCGCATCCAGTCGGTGAATTCTCAGAAATCGTTGGTGCTTGCTCCCAGTGAGACCACTAGCAGCCTGTTGGTGCCGAGCCACAGCGGCAAATCTGGTTACGCTGCCTCTGCCTCCCGGTTGTACGGAGGAGTGTGGCACAGTGGAAGCCCCATGCAAGCTGCTCTGGGGTGGAGGTGTGGAGAAGCAGCCACGTTCTCTGTCCAGGCTGCAGGCTGTTAGCCTACAGCCCGCAGGAACTGGCAGCATTTTCTCTGAGTGCAACGGCTCTGTTGGACATGGGGGAACCCAAATCCGGATCTGAGATGAGCAGAGAGAAAACAAGTTCTCAAAGACTATCTTTAAACTGATCCTTTTGTAGTCTAAGGATTTTTTTCAGTGCTTTGTGAGTTCATTTTTCCTGTTAAGTGTCTTCCACGGCTAGCTTAACAAGGGATTCAGGAGGGGTAACGTGACTGTTGCATTTTGTGCGCTACTATCTGTGTGTAACGGCTGTTAAATCTATAAATCTACTTACTGGTTCAGGAGACCTGTCCTGATCATACATGCCACTAGTAATAGAAATGCTTTTCTGTATATTTATATTCCTTCTTTTAAATGTGTGAGCTGTTACCCATATTCATATATTTATTCTTTTTTCCTTTAGATCAACTAGTCATACAGAATTTAGAAGAGAAGCTTCTAGCAATGAAAAAGAGACAGAATCCGTTGTAGTTTTAGATCCTGTTTCCACCAGTGGGGATCAGATGCCCAACACCACTCTGAATCAGAACAAAATGAAGGAAGAAAAAAACAAGCCACTGTATAAAGAAACTAACGCTGAGAAAATAAAAGAAACAGACAGTTCTAACTGTTAATTGTTATTCTGAAAGGCTGTAACTTTTGGGAATCATTATCTGGACGTGTACGTTGCTTAGGTGTGTCACTAGGGGCTACAGTCTGTACTCCAAACAGTTTTCAATGATATAGATTGAAATGGTCTTTTGTATGCGGTTCAGTTACATGCATTAAAGTGTTAAATAACTATGTATCACTCAAAAACCCCCTCCCATTTTAATTTAGCAGGTACAGTTATTATTTTCTTAGATGGTGTCAGTTGCCTTTACTTAAAAACTGTTTTTGAAAAGGCTTTTTTAATTACTCTTTCACTGAGAAGAATGCCTTGTTAAAAGGTCCACTCTGCAGCTTGCCAGCAGCCCCTCGCACCCCTCTTGAATCGGGCAGGTTTGGGTTAGACCCTGTGAAGGTGATAACACACACATCAGCTTTAGTATGGGAGGTATTACTAATTATTAAAAAATCGGTCTTTAGACACATTGCTTTAAAAACATTTTGGTATCTGCTTCAAGCCAGATCTTTTAGGTCTCCTTACTGCTGTCTCCACACACGCTTTCTGGAGGAAATTAAAAGCACAAGCATAACACGTCTGTCTGCTGCAGGTTCTCCAGCAGACAGGTAGCCCAAAGACTTGAAAAGCAGAGGCAGTGCAGCATGTCGTCTAACGATAGCCAGAGTCCGTAGCTCGTGGGTCGAGACTGGTGCTCTCATTTGGATGAAAAGCTTTTCAGAGGACTCACCTCCTGGTCTTTGTTTCCATGACGCAGCCAGGTTTGGAACTGCTGCAACTGGAGCCTGCATTTACTGCTGAAAAAAACCAAAACAACTTCTTCCAGGCTCCCATGAGCATGGACTACATCTGGGACTCGGTCATTCTGGGATTGCGGGTTATTTGGAATCAACGTTTTGCGAACTGCCAGCTGAAAGCTCGCAGCACAAACAAATAAGCCTTTGCTTTGACCCGGGTACACGCTGGTGGCATTGATGTCTCTGTTAGGTAACACTTTAGATGTCTGTATTTGCGAACACAAATCCCAGTTTCCCTCAGCCCTTATTTCCTACGAAGACAGTGAGATAGGTACGTAAGTGATTTGCTCCACTGCCAATTCACATTCCACTGTAGCCTCTTTTTAAACTGAACACAGTATCTCATTCTTTTATAACGCACGAACAAATGTAATCAGGGATTTACCTAAAGATTGGTGTACCTGAAATCGAGTGGTCAAGTACCTGAATGCACTTGGATTATTTTTAATTTAATGATTTGAAACAATGATAGTGTTGAAGGATGAATGTTCTGAGTTTGTTGGTTTGGCTCTGCATGCAACTGTCTGGTGCTTTTCCTAAAAATAAAATGATAGTAACGAGTGTGGTAGTTTCACATCTTTTTGGTGTTTTTTGCATGTTTGCTAAGAAGGTCTTGGGCTTGATCTAATTGCTGAACTACATATAATTCCTACACTGGAGGAAATTTGTCTCATTGATATCTGCATTTCTGGGGGGCATGTGGTTCTGGTGGTGAATCTTTCACTTAGGTGGCTGTTACACTGAATTTCAAATGCAACATTTTATATATGTCTTTTTCCTCAAATTACTGCTGCTGTATTGTATGTTCCAATTTTCAAATTATACAACCTCCAGAAGTTTTTTAAGAAGCATTTCAAACTGTTTGTTACCTAGGACATAAATTATTTATTTCTCTTTTCACTGTTGCTTATTAAAAAGACTCCTGACAAGTTTCCCAGACCTTGTGAAATTGACTTGTTACTCCCTGCCTCTGACTGAAGCGAGCTTCTTAGTGATGCCAATTACAGCTTTGTGCCCTACATTTGGGGTTTGCACTGATGCACTTGTGTTGATAGCGAGCTAGAACTGGAGCAAAATTTCCCTTGTAGGCTAGATCTAAGAGCAGCATTGAGGGTGCGTGGGGGGATGGAGCCACATAACAGTCAAGGCCTTTGTGTTTTGTAAAATGTTTTTTTTCTACTGTTTGTCAATAGCTTGCTCTTTGTAGGGAGAGAGATTTCCACTTTCCCAAAACAAACATTTAGTTTTGGACTTGACCAAATAAATACCTCTGTGTTAATTTGTAAATACAGCACAGAATTCTGTGGCATTTTCAAACTATAGCCGCTGCTCAGTTAACTTGGTTTCAGCTGAAAACGATGGTCTCCTGGGAAAAAAGCAGCTAGTATTTGAATGCTTTTTAAAATGTTTGCTGAAGGGCTTGAAAATAAATGGATTAAGGACTAGTTAAGATATGAGTTTCTTACTAGTTGTTTTTTTTAAAAAAATTAACCAAAAGTTAATGTTGACAACTCAGGTCAGTGTGTTATTTGCTGGGAGCTGAGCAGGCAGGCTGCGAACCTGCAGGGCTGGCGGGCAGAGCTGTGGAGGCGACGGCTCTGGCTTTGGGGGGAGGAGGTACATCAGAAAGCTGTTTTTCTGGCTGTGATTCTTCAGCAAAAGCAATAAATTTGAGATTTGCTTCACCTGAAACAGAAGAGAAAAATGAAACTCATTCTTATGTTTGCTGTAATCTGGTTTCTTGTAATGTTCTCTGGTGCACTCAGATTTTTTTAAAATGCTGCCTGATGCTTACAAGAGTCTCTAAACACCTCTAAAGCCTGGCCCTTAGGAACAAAGGAGCACCAGGCCTGTGTGTTGATTACAGGATCAGGGCACGGTGCGCAGCAGCTGGAGCCGGAGTATTTATTGGATTCCCTTCCTCACTAACCATCTCGCCCTGCTGTCCTTTTTTTGAGTCTTCCTCTGCACCTCCACCCCCGCCTGTAACAACTTCACGTAAGCACACGTTCAGGCGTTGCTTCTGTAACTAACGCTTCACCTCTCTCTCCCCCGCTGTTGTTCCCCGTTCTGTGATGCTCCTCTTCCCTAACCTCACCTCCCAACTCCCCGTTTTGCCACAGACATGCAGTGCCCACCCCATCCCCGAACACGCCTCAGCTGCGCGTTACTGGCATGGGAAGGCCAGCCTGCCCTTCAGCTTGCAAGTGGCTCAGCGCATTGTCCCGGTGAATCCAGCGGCTGAAGCGCAGCGTCAGCACCGGGGCTGCGCTTAGGCCAAGAGTTACTTCTGTGCAACCCGCATCGCTCGCGGGGCGAGGAGCCGCGGGTGGCTGTGGGCACGGTGCTGCTGGGCCCAGCTGTACGCCCCATTCAGTCGCTCCTGGGGGGACTCCTGAGGGGTCAGTGTCACCCCCCCGTCTGTGAGCCACTTACAGAGCCCTCCACTTGCAGCCCTCCAGCGTATTCCATAGCTCGCGGCCCAGCCAAATGAAGAGTTTGGTATGCAGCTCAGACATCCTCTCTCAGTATTTCCCCGCTGTTGATTTAGTTACTGGATTTTATTTCTGCTAAACGATTAATGACATCGGGAATTGTTGCTATTTCATTTCATGAGATACAGGTCTAAATATTTGTCAAACTCAAGCTCTTTTGTTTAGACTATACCATTTGAATAGGGAATATATTAATACTGCTGAGGCAGTTAAAATTCATAGTTCTATAATTATCTGTCTTGTTTTTGAAAAGTGCATTCTGTGAAACTACCTTCTCAGCAAAAAAGAATTTCTGTCCATGTTCCTATTATTTAACAATGATTATATATGAGCAAGGGGGAGATTTTGAAAACTCGGAATATTTTCAATAAAAAACGTTTTAAAAATGAAAACTTTGTTCTATAGTGTGCATGTCAAGTGCTGCTATCCAATGTATAGAACACTGAAAATTATTAGACAAGAGGGTAAAATGACTGAAGTCTCCTTCATGTTTCCTTTTCTGAGGCATAATAATTCTTGCAAACCCTTTCCTTCCTTTCTTCCTCTCCTTGTCTCTCTGCTTCCCCTTCAGACTGTATGCCTTTATTCTGTCTTGATTGATACCTGAGCAAGTGAGAATTGGCTCTAATGAACTGTTAAGCATTTAACAGTGTAGCCTATAGTGTAAAAAGAAGATGCAGCCCCCGAAATGATACGTGTGGCTAAGGCTGAATGTGCATCATCACTTCGTTTTTTCTTGGGTTTTATTTAGTGCTTACCCGTGCAACTGTAGCTTTCCAAATACATTCTGCTGGAGATGTAACACACAAAAGAGGGTTGTGAAATGAAGGTTTGTTAGCAATATATGTTTAGGGGCTCAAGGGAGGTGGGGTTTTTGGGCTAAAATTCTGGTTTGGCAGCTTTTCGACGTGTTATATGCATGGTTTTTTGTTTTGTTCCTTTTGCACTGTAGGCTTCAAGACGCCAACCAATTAATTCTGGAAAAAAGCTTAATGTAGGCTACTCCTCAAGAAGGGGTCTATTTTAACATTCAGTAAACAGATAATCCATTAGGACAACAATATACATTGTGGCAAGTGCTATCCTAGGTTTTTTTGTCAGTGCTTATTTATAGTCTTTTGATTTCCCTTCCCTCCTGTGGTGCAGTTTCAATCATTCTCCCTCCAATCTTTGTTCTCGTATTCATTGCAAGCTGAAAACAAAGTAAGAAAGAAGCTCATACGTAGCGTTCCATTCTTGGCCAGTTCTTCCTCTATAGCAAGAAGGCGGTTGTATTTGGTCACCCTTTCTCCGCGGGAAAGACCTCCCAACTTGATAAACCTGGCACCCAGTCCAACAGCCTCAAACGAGAAAGTGCGTATTTTAAAACTACACAGTTTGGGAAGTGAAGTCATTCTTAATTGTTAAATACGGTATCCTACTTCTAATTTAACACTCTTTCTACAGATAAAAACCCTCCTCTATTTAGAAATTAAATCTCTTAATAAAAGATTTGTCAGATGCAAACAGTAATTTTCACTGGCGTATGAAATGAAATTTTATTTGCAAATGTAGCTTTAATACAAAAAGATTAAATGTATTAGTATTAAGAATTTTTTCCTAAAATATTATTACTACTCAGAAATGTTTTAAGTAACTCACATTTTTTAATAAACTAATGCAACCAAATAGATCATACACATTTTTGAATATACTCCCTGCTTTGGCAAATTTCCTGTGTGTTCTCTTTAAACTCAAAGATAAACTTGTGGAGAAAAAAAAAAGTAACTCTCTAGAAAAAGCCCATTTTGTAAAACGTTGTTTCTTTCTCAAGCAGAAACAGGCTTTCTCCTTAAAATATAGTTCGTGTTAAAAGCAGTGTTTTGGCAATTCTGCAATTGAACAGCTTTCAATACTTACCAGATCCACAAGGCTGTCATCAGAAGATTCTCTATCTGGACTTCCTAATATGGTAATATGTCTTTGACCTATATATAATGGAAGTGTAAAACCTTCATTAGTGTATATTTTATGTATTCAACACAGAAATTGTTTGGAGTTCTCATTCTTTTTTACCCTTGGGCTATCTAAGCTTAAATACAAACAGGAGTAAAACCAATGAAACCCATCTCATAAAAATGTAAACTGTATTAGTTTGCTAGGTTAACATTACATTTTATTTTCAGCATGGATAAGGGAATATCTAACATCCTATCCTAATTTCTGTCCCTCGCTGATCTGGCTGGTAACACGTTCTACAGGCTAGGAGGCTGTTCTGTTTATTTTAAATGTGCTCCTTACTATAGTAATGATTTTTCTTCACTGTAAAAGAAGTGTTTACCATCCTGACTGAATGAAATCTTTAAGATGCTATTTACTCGCTTTGAGATGGTGATTCTGGGCTCTTTGAAGGAATAAGGAAGGAACTTAGATATGTTAAATTTGTTCACCTATCCCTTGGGTATAAACATGAATACAGACAAATTGATACAAAGAGAAATCTCACATATGAAACTGCAGAAGTTCTTAGTAGTGTTACCACAAAGGCTCAATAATATGTAGTCAATAATTATGTAAACTGCAATTTTAAACATTTTGGTCTTGTTTGGATTTCTTAATTATTAATACTAGTATTAGTAAAAATTCAGATTACTCAGCTACATCTTTTTTTTTATTTTGTTCACTTCTGATATCTAACTGTATGAGACTTAGCTGCAGTGTCAAAGGGCACCCATATTCAAAACGTCCACAGTGTATTAATTTACTATAGTTGAAGCCTTGGATGCTGTTTTAAGCTCCTGAACAGGAATTTGGGAATCAAAACATGAATTTTAGTTTCTTCTGACAAGGGCTTGCTAAATCAGAAGTGGCATTAATTTAATAAAAACGTGTAATATTTACAGGTGTCACAACACTACTTATTGACTTATAGGGTTTGAAAGTCAGCCTTTCCCCCTCCCCTACTCACCATCTAGAAGTCCAGTAAGTTCTATGAGGTCTGATACCTTGGTTTGGTTAATATATTTCAGGACAACACCACTGCACATTGGTATGTTTATGTTTTGGTCAATTTTAAGTTTGGAAATATATGTGGCAGCATCTTCAGCAATCAGGTAACATTTGGAACCCAGAGCATAACATATGTTACTCCATTGTTGTCTGTCCTGCATAAACAATCAAGTAAATAATTGAAGTTAAAAAACCTAAACTGAATGAAAACCCTAATTGAGGAGGTAAAAAACAAAACAAAACAAAACAAAAATTATTTAATCCTAAAGATACCCTTCATATTAACATATTATATTTTATACTGTTTTTAAAATCTGTCTACTTAAGAAGAACATACCATTTTACTTGGATTTCAGGATTTTGCTAGAAAACATAAATTCTAATCTGGAATTAATCAAAGCTAGTTGCATACAAGTATAGTTTAAAATATTTCAAATTAAATTAACTGTAGGATTTTGCAGTTTTGATTTATTTCCTGAAATGTATTCTATTCTAATGTAATATAAATTTATTTTCTATTGTTTTATTCTGGGGATTAATTCTTGTGTTAATATTTTAAATGTCTTAATATTTGTTTGAATATAAAATAATGAAACAAGAGGCAGTCATAGACTCAGTGACATATATCAAGTCAGGAGGATCACAGCTGTAAGACTGACCCAGAGGGAACAGCAGAATACAACAGTCTTTCCAGCAGAGCTCCATTTTTTAGGGTCTTTGTTTCTTGATTTTAATGCACTGTCCACATGGTACTGAGATTTAAGGACAAAAAAAGGAAAAGGATATGTAAATAATTTGAAAGAACAAATTTTAAAATTAATTTGCTTGCTTTGTGTCCATAGAATGCGAAGTTCTCACATTAAAAACATTACTTTTCCAATTAATAATTCCGTCAGTAATAATTCTTGGTCTGTGGATCAGACAGACTTTTGTACCTATGCAGTTGCAATCTGTGCAAGGGTCCATTCCTGTAAGGATTTCAAGCTTGCATGTAAACGAAAATGAAGTTTTTGACATCTGAACAAATGTTCAAACTTAAGCACAAAAGTGGTCTGCTGTCTGGCAATGAATTGTGGAATTGGTACCAGGGCTAATCCTCAAGGACCTGATTATCTGTGGCAAAGGTGTGGCATGGGTAAACTTTGTAGATTTGTGAGGAGGGAGGAGGAGGAGGAGGAGGAGGAGGAGAGGCATTTCCCTTATCTGTACTTATCTGTACAATTATCTGTTGTAATTCACCAGCAGATTTCCATACTGCAAGTATGCTCCTTTGTAAGAATTCTCAAAGAATTCTGCAGCCCTGGCAGCAGTGGGGAATAATCTGCTGTTTTGGAACATGGGTAATTCAGAGTCACACTGAAACAGCACAGGGAGGCAAGGCTGATTTGAGCGAGCTAACAATAAACACATACTAGAAAAATGAACTTTTAAAGTTCCAGTTAAGAACAAAATCAGATGGATTTTGCAGCTCATCTGTTTTAGAATTATTGATTCAGGCACTGGGCAGATTGACAAAGACAATGTCACTTTGCTTCCACCTTCAATCACGGTCTTCCTGTTTTGTTCATGAAAACAAACCCCATATATTTTACAGAAGATAAAGGCTGCAGTTTGACAGCAAGAGATATTTATTAAGTTTTGCAACTGCAGAATCTAGGTCTGCAATTGTAGGTTCTGCTACAATTAAGTTTTTAGCATGGAAACTTAATGTATAAATGCTAATATGTAAGGTTATGCAATCTGTTTCTTTCATCCATCTATAACTCCATAACATGCTTAATAGTATTCTACTTTATTGTTGTAATATATTTGCCACACTAAATTAACTCCTCTAACTTTGATCACAGTGGTAAATACATGGTATTTTACTACCACTTAAAAAATTCTGCCGAGCAGTGCTGCCAGTGACAGGTTTGTTCATGCTTTGAGTGTCAATCTCAATCATGAAGAATAGCAGCAATAATTTTTTTGAGTGATTTTAAGGAATATATAAAAATGTCCAAATTTTAGCTTCTTCCTTATAATACAATACAGTGTCAGTCATATATCACTCAAATGTTATAACTTGTTTTTATAACTTGAACTATTTGTTTATGTAAGAAGGAAAACTTAATAGTGCTTTAGCAAGTAGAATCAGAAAAAAAGCATTTTCTTGTAACTCTCTAAATATTTGTACTAACCGTATTCTGTTCATGCCAGGATTATCTTGTTAGGAATTATGTCAAAAGTATAGAAAACTTTAGTTATTGTCAATTACAGATATGCAAATGAATTGTTAAATACATTTTTATAGTGATATTTTTGAGCTTAAAGACTCCAAAACCAGAAGCTTCATGTTTTATGTGTTTTGTAAAAATGTGAAAAGGGACTGTACTGTGGTATCTTACCTCTTTTCTTAAGGGATCTATTAATGCAATAATAAAAGGAAATTTATTAATCAGTTCCACATATATGTCAACCATTTCCTCAGGACTTTTGAATGTTCCAGTGAGTATTTCATATTTACCTTTAACCTAGAAAGTAAAGTAAAAAGCATAAAAGATAAGGAAATAATACTTTGAAAGCCAGAGTATAAGGAAAGCATACAGATCTTGTGACACCAGGTTCTCTATTAAGGCAGCAGATTGTGTTCTTCAATAAGCACACAGTCACTTGGCTGCTGTATGGCTAAGCGCTCAGCACATTGTGATGGAAAAACTCTGCCTGAAGTAACAGTGGGTTCCAGTGGGCTTGTGCCAAAGTCTCTGAAAGATGCCACTCCCAAAATCAGGGAGACCTATTTCAGCATTTTCTAGGCAACACTGTCAGTTTTACACTGCCAGTTTTATTTATGAATAAAGTTAGCAATGTTTGACATATTTACGCAGTATTGCATGAAAACCCTCACTTTTCATTTCCAAAAAAAGTTCACGATTTTTGTCCTCGTTTTCATAAAGAAAATACTGCTAGGGGAAAGGAGTGCCCCCTCAGTGCTCAAAAACAAGATGCTGCTTTTCCTTACCTCTTTCCTCTTAAAAAAAAACAAGAAAAAAATACTTTAAGACTAGTCTCATCATTACAGAATGCACAAACCACAGCACACAATTATGGGCACACTGTCAGACTGTGCCAGAATACCCACTGCTTTAGTGACTATAACACTTCAATAACAGAATGTTGCAGAATTACTGATAATTCATCTGTTAAGATTTTGCTCATTCTGGTATAGGATACAGATATCATAGGTTATCATGAAAGCAACTGATTTCACAGAAGATATTACTAATGGAAGCTTTGTCACTATAGTACACCCAAACACACAATATCTCATGAGATATTAAATGGAACAGGAAGTTTCTTTTTCTGCTTAGAGAGTCACCTGATGGATCTTGGAAGGAGGAGCAAGAACTTCAGCTGGAGATAAATAAACTTTGTCTAATACAAATATTGAAAAATAAGAGTTAAAAAATGAATGTTGATACACAATGAGATGAATGTTAGTGGGTATACAAACATACCATAGAAAAACTACATGGAAAGGTCAAGGTAGTTGGAAGAAAACAACAGATGTAGTGTAATATAATGGTAAAATAAGCATCTAGTGGTGTGAAGGAGTTACAGAAGTATACTTGTGTAAATAACTTGTTCTTCATTTTTGAAAGCAAGGTGGATAGAAGATAATAATTTCATTTATACCTTGTGATAAAATGAAAAAAAAACCACAAAAACCAAACGCCAAACAAACCAGGATTTGTTGATTAATACTTTCATTCAAAATTGTCTGAGATGTTACACGAAATGAAGCTGGCTTGTTAAACAGGGCATGTAGTAGGTGTTTGCCCATTCAAACAGTTTGCTGTATTTGACACGCATTGATCTGAAAACTCTTATTAAATAAATAAACAGAGAAAAGGATTAAACCTGGCTGATGCAGGCAGGCTTATACTGTTTGAATGATTAAAGTTAAATCACGAAAGGAACCGAGATTCCTGTAGGCAGGTCACAAGCTGTAATGGGGGTCTGCCTTTGTCCAGTGAGCCTTATTCCACTCAAGGTGCACCAGTACGCTGGTGCAGCTGGGGAGGAGGAATACGTGCATTCTCACAGTTCCCACTGCATCAGGCTACCAGATGGATGTCTGCATGTCTTGTCCCCTTGTACCGACAATCCAGTAACACATCTGCTACGCTTGTAGGACTGATTCAACCGTACCTTAAAAATGCAGAGACAATTCTTTTGCTCTGCTTGATTGTTACCTTTAAAAAATGGAGTTAGAAGCTTCTAGGTGAGTTTGCAATGTAATAAATTGCTAACAAGTAGCTACACTCCCTTTAAAACCCAACAAAATAGTTATTGAAAATAACTTACGTAATCCATTAATTCATGAGCAGCACAATTTATTGCTAAGTACATGTCTGTTCCTAGCTCCAAACCTAGATTGTTGCAAGCTGTTTGCATTAGGAGTAGCGGTTGTTCTAAATTATCGCATCCTGTTATTAGGCAACCTAAGTGTGATATTCTTTTTAAGGCTTGTGGCTGCAAGTAAAACAAAATTAATCACTTTATTTATACATATATATATATATAGCACATATATAATTTTTCACTGCCATTTCACTCTGCATTCGGTCATCAAAATACAAGACTCTTCTCAAAAATTGCATTGGCAATTCTAAGGACAATTCCCTATCAATAAGGGGTAATCAAGTGCTAATGAGTAGAGAGCTAATATAGTCATCAGTCACACATCTAGTAATGCAGTTCTTGCTCTTATATGGCCAGTACTGGCTTAAAAAAAGACTTCAAAGGCACTCTTAACAGCCACTGTATTGTCATGGGTGCTATGTAAAAGTTTCCAGTGCTGTGGACCATCCCCTTGCCACAAAACCAGCTTCTCCATTTTTAAACAGCTTTTACTCATTTATCCTCAACTACAACTTTGATATTGCCTCTATGGAGTACTGAAGAAACACTAGAATTTTTTAAGACTTCTAGGAGGAACACATTTCATAAAGAAGGAATACCTCTAGCACAACTGCATGGAGTTGTCTGCCTCAGTAACTGCGTTCCTAGACATAAGCCACAGGCAGAGTTGTATTGAGCAAATATTTCACCTGTCCTTCTGTTGTCATTTTTTTTTTTAAAGTTTTTCAAACACTAATTTTTAACTTTAAAGTCTGTGAATTTTGCATTATAAAGAATGACACTAAAAACTGCCCAGAAAGCAGCAGGATATAATCCTGGGTTAGACTGGAGAAGTCAATTGGAAAGCATTGGCTTTGACAAGAGTTGGAGAACTAACTACAGCAGACAGAACGCAGGCCTAGCTATAGGAGATATATGAATGTTCCTTCACAAAAAAATGTTAGGAAGAAAATCCAGGTCAAATTGTGAGATTATTTTGTAGCAATCTGCAAGGAGAGACAATCTATTTGACTTGTTGCTTTTCGAGCACTAAGCTGCAGCAATACACAGCAAGAAATGCTGCAGTCTTTGTGCATTTAACATGAGATAGAGGCTAAATCTGCATTTTTATGTGATCTTCAAGGCACCCATATGTTGTGCTTTGTTACATTCTATTAAAAGCATTGCTTATCTTTATAAAAACATTTTTTCTCTCTAGTCTTTACTTCTATAACCTAAACAAGTTCTTCTTCTTCACTGCCTACTTTGTCATTTTTTCTTCCCCCCCCAAAAAAAGTTCAAACTAACATTGTGCTTTTATCAGTTTAAATTTCAGTCCCACTACTATCTCCTTTAATTTTCCCCTATTGAAATAAATGGATTTTTTTTTCCCTGAGAATCTGATGCATTGTTTCCTTGTGCACATCTTAAGGAATTATTTTAACTCGCAATTGCAGTACACATTGTGATAAGAATATGGAAACTACGCACCAGAAAAAAACATTGGTCATCTGCTTAATGCTGATGAGTTTTGTTATTTAAGCACAAAAAAATAGAAAAAACTTTTGATCATCCTCTCTTTTGTACACACCACAACAGTAACAATTTTCACTTGATAATATTTAATTGTCTCAGAATGGAGAGCAAAACTAGCATCGCATTTCTATCCTACTATCTGGGAAACTCATTTATAGTAACTACCAGTTTTGAAGTGATTTTGAGTCATATAAAATAATGTCCTGTACACTACGGTGAGTGCTGCCCTTTAGCTACTGGTTCATACTTGCCATTATCTATAACCTCAAACAAGAACTAGAAACTTAATGCAGCATGATTAAGAGGAGAGTTATGCTCATGGAGTTAGGAAAGAGCACAATAGGCAAGTCTTACAGATAATAGTTTTATGGCCTACATGATCAAAAGGGCATGTTCTCTGCCGGTGCTACAGGCCTGCAAAATGCTCATTTGGATACTTTACTGGGATTTCTATACAAGAAAAATGACCAGATTCCAGAAGAATTTCCCCTTTCTGTTATTGTTCCACAGGAAGGGAAGGTATAGTCAGTGTAATCCAAGTTATTATGCAAAATATGAGCATTTGGAATATTTAAAGTCTTGCCTTGACCTTTCCAAAATGGTAATGTAGATTAATGATCCATTTCTTAAGAACATTTTGGTTCCCTGCTGTTGTTAATACCTTGCTGAAGGCTTAAAATGAAAATCTCTTTTCTTACCAGAGCTTTCTTCCCTGTATTATGTGCTCTGCCTTTCTTACTGTCTGCTAGTTGAGGACTGGTCTGTAGGGAGTGAAAGAAGAAAGAAATCAATTCCATGGAAAAGTGCAAAAATGACAGGGAGACATCAGAATTAAAAAAGAAAAAAAAAAAAAGTTGCCTGAATTTCAGTCTAAAGAGATTGCAAATATTTCTGTTAGGAAATAGCTTCTGTTTTGTCTTGAATACTAATCAGCACCTATCCAGTTTTATTTTGTGATGGTAACCCATTTCAAAGATCTATTTCTATGTGGGCATCACTCCAACCATCATTTGTTTTTCCAAAAGATTCTTACCTAGCCTATCAGAAAAACAGGGGATCTCAGAAATGAGAACCTAGACTCCATACTTGGAGAAACCCCACGACCTTGCTTTGCAAAAAGTATATGCCCATACTGAGATTGATACACTACTACAATAACAGTACCTTGAATAACGCGTGTTGTGGGTGTGTCAGACCTAGCAAGATCAGAACCCTATATTGTATATTCGCTGTGACACCATTCACTCCCAGTGTACTTCTTCAGGTAAACAGAAAGTCTTACTATGCTTACAACAATTTTTTATTCTATCTTCATTAATTTAATATCACCAAATGGCCAATGTTTTATTCATCTGTCAGAGAAACACATTTTCTGTGCCTAAAGCCTGATAACAGGCTAAATGCTCCATGGTTAAGCTTAAAAAGACAATGCTATTAGAAAGACCAAATGGAGTACACTGCATTATCATTACACATTTTTATCATACCATTTTGCCTGGAGGCTCCAACAGTCTCATCACTTCTTTCTGAATATCCAGAACTCTTTCTATGCCCTGAAATTAAACAATAGTAACCTTCAAAAGCAAGATAAATTATTTCATTTTAGCAGCTTAAATCAGAAGAGAGAGAACACTCACTCTAAATGCAGACCTTAATATAATTTTTTAAAGAAAAAATTAAAGACTTCCTTAACACAATCCCCCCACCCATAAAATGCAGTCAAGTGGCCAACAATAAAGGGTTAGTAGCAGTGGAATGAACAAGAATATTTGATTATGTTGCTGAATGGGATGGCAAGAAAAGTAGTCTCTTCCTCAAAAGGAACCCTTCCCAAATCTAACATGTAAGCTGGGTCTGTGTAATATCTGAGAAGTGGGAAGATGATGATCACTGTTCACAACTATGACTCCAAGACTTCCTAACTGGAAACTGACAAAATTGAATGTGTTTACCTTCAGAACATTTCCAGAAAGCAGGGAAAAAAAATCACTGTCTTCATTTTAAACAGGGAATGGAGGAACACTCCAATCAAATGAATCCATTGCTTATAACAGGAAACTCTCTTTCCTTTTCAGCTGAGTTAGTAAGTTTAATGCTAACTTCATAAACCACATTTCAGACTTTCTTAAACTGTGCCAGTAAAGGGATACTGAAGGGGGCAGAAGTCAGTCACAGCTGGCAACACACAACGCAAGAGGAATGGCTACATTTTTTGTACTGCAGCGAACAGCTTGCTGCTCTCCCATGAGCACTAGGAGGCATTATGTCTTTGAAAGGTACAGAATTATCAACCTTATTAAGAGCTCTTGGTGACAATTCTAAAATGTTAAAGGAAAAAGAAAGAGAATCGAGCTCAGCTATTTGTTCAGGTCACCAGCACACAAAGTAGAAATCACAGCCCTAATGTAGGCATCTTGTGCAGATACATTCTTTAATGCAACACATGGCTAAAATAAAAGAGGTTGTTCCAGTCTGCCTCATCCATCCTTCTTGCTCATTGAATAGATTTTTTTCTGCTTTGTATTCCCTTCTATCTTCACAATTTTATTTTTAAAGCTATTTATTCCCAAAGATTTTAGGCTTTCTTGTGAATGTTACAAGTTTTGTTTTGTACACTCTATCACTCATCTGATATTATTTATAATCTACCAATGTAAATGCACATTTTAAATAAAATGAAAATCTCTTACTGTTGTGTAATACAATCAATGCACTGATTTTTTCCCTCTTAACTAACACATCCATTTTTAACTTCAAATCTTCACGTATATTCTTTTTAAATCTTCATCTATTTACTTCTTTTAATGTTCCCAGTGTTAGAATTCTGCACTAACATTTGTTAAAACTTTGGCCTTGCAACCAAACAAAAATGAAAAATACAGTTTGTAATGACTATATTGAAAAGATCTATATACTTATGTTCATATAAAATCTATAAAATACATTCATAAAAATGAAAATGAAACAGTACCTGTTTGAGTGATAATTGAACTGGTGGTATAAGCATAACTTCTTTCACTAATTTCAGTTTTGCAGGCAAAATTTTTTCACAGTTCAACAGAGTAACCATTGGGAGTGGCAGAGTCATTTCTTTAGGTGAATCCTGTAATTGGGAGTACCACGTGAAAATAAAAATGTTAAAAACCAGAGTAATTTCTTATATATCTTAATTATGGCACAAGGTTCAAAGACTGCTACAGGCAATGGTCTTAAGGGTTTTCTCTATGATGTGTATTTAATACCACTGTCACAATAGACTACTGGCTTCAGAATTCTAGAATAATTGTAATGACTGGGATAAAATAAAGAAAATTGCAAGTGTCACATGTACCTGATCATGTTTCAGCAGTGCAATATGTAGGTACAATGGGATATGGCTAATGGTGGCAGCAGCCTTAGCTATAGCAAGGGACGTCCCCCCAATGGCTAAGCTGCCACAGAGCACTGATTCCCATGGCTCTGCAGGTGGGATCCTTCTCTCTGCAACTGCCACCTTCTTCCCTGCAAGACAGTAATAGCTAAATATTTTCTTGGTTTAAAACATGTGCTTTATGTATCACAGTTATATGAGTAAATATGATATTGTCATTTCAGTATCTACTCACTGTATTACAAAAGAATCGTTCTTTTTTTCTTAATCTTGTCAGTTGTTTTACACAAAATGACTTTACAAGTAAGCAAAGCATCTGTCCTCACTCTGGTTTCAAATGTATTTCAAATCCATTTCTTTTACAGATATTTCAAGCACTGAAATATGTATTTTTATTTATCTATGTTTATATGCAGTAATGTGATATAATTTTTCAGGTTCCTTTCATAAGCATGATTTCAGTATTCTTTATCATCCTCCTTGTATGCTCTGCTTTTGCATAAACAACTTGGAAGATCACATTATAACCTGATGCAAAGTACACATACTTGTTTTCTTCTAATAATGAGTATGTAAAAAATTTAGGCCTATTACTGTTGAATTTTCCAATGAGAAAACAGGTCTTTTAAATATTCCATATGCGTAGCCTTGTCAAAATTTCAAAATAACCTATCCTCCTTCCAGATAAGTGGAGTAACTTTTGCCAAAATGCTTGAAAACCAGCAGTGCCCACTAACATATTTATTGCCTACAGTGCTTACATGAACATGAACAGTAAGCACCCATCTGAAACCAAAATAAGTGGTCTGATTCTTGAGAACCATATGCATTGGGGCCTTTTTGGTAAATCTGACCAACTACTTTGGTTCCTAATGGGAGCGCCATACGAGTTTTGATTTCAACAAAATATAAATACTACAGGATATGACTGATATTTAAATAGGACCTTAATTGGATATGCAGATTAGATTCTACCTCGTTTGCATACTACACACAGATTCTATACCTCATAAATTGAGGATGAAGAGCTACATACGTAAGACAAGAGTAATCCACCAATGAGCATCTCTTAACAAACTGCAGTGTTCTGCAGAGATCCTTTACACCATGCTACTTTGTAACCTGCATAAATTACACCACAGATGCTACCCCTGAAAGCACCTGCTACTGGGAGTCACCACCTCTTAGTGGTCTCCTGTAACAAGAAATAGCTTTATTATCATTGGATCCTAATAGTCAGGTATAGATTCTAACAATAACATTACAGTCAAATTCACAATCAAGCACAAAGAAAACACAATCAGTGAAAACAAGTAATATATCTGTATCAACAGAAGCTTGTCTAAAAGTATACAACGTGATGGTATTTGGATAGACCTGACAACTGCAGATGTTACATTTCAGGTCGAAGGTGAATTTACTGTGCACATATCTGACATATTAATTGTGAGGTTTTACTCATAGTATATGACAGCTGAAACTAAACTAGGAAGAAATAATAATTTGCCAAAATTTTCTGCCCTTCCAATAAATAGTAACAAATCTTGTTTTTATTAAGGTAATGCATATATGAAGGTAACGTATGGTGCTTTTTTGCTTTGGTGGTGGGGTTTTGTTTTGGCCATGTATACTTACTGTGTTTCTCTACTCTCACACCATTTTTTCCTTTAGTTGGACTGCTTGCTTATTTCTTTTTACTCTGAATTGCCCATCAGTCCCACCTCATCCCTTTCCTTCTTTCTCTTTTGCTTTTCACCTTATTCCTCCTTTTCTTGGTGTTAGCAAGAAACTTCCCTTCCTCCCGCTTTCCATTCTTTTCAACTTCTATCTTAATTCTATCTCCATTCTCCTGTTCAGTTCTGTGATTCCCTTTTCTTTCCCTATCTTTTTAATTTTTATTCTTCATTTGCATCCTCCTCCATTCTTATTCCCCTCACTCTGAAAAGTAATAACCTCCTGTCTAAGCCAACTGTAAAACAAAGGCAGAAACTGTTCAACCAATGCAGGTGAATGATTAGAAAACTCTGTATTTTCCCCTGTCTCATTTCTGCAGGAGAACCTGCTGTGATCAGAAAGATTTAGGAGAAAGTAACCAAACCCTTTGAACATAAGACACTGTGTCATGTGTTCGGAAGTATTCAGTGTCCACAGAACATTTCAGAAAGTATTTTAGCACCTTTGTCAATATCTGTGTTGCAGAAGATATTAAAATCAAATAAAGTAAAACCTGGTTTTGCTGTCTTTTTTTCCCCAGGTAGTGCTGTTGCTGACGGAGTGCATGAAGTAAGGGTAAGAGTGGCTTCTGCTACTTCTTCTTGTTGCTTTTGAATTTCTTTCTTTTCTTCTACTTTTTTTGAGAAGTATTCACTGAGGGAAAGGGCATAAAGATTACTGGCTCAAAGCATTTTTAGACATGAGACAAGTAGACACAGAATGCAGCAGGCTAAAGAATATGCTAAGAGGTGAATTAAGGGCATCTTTGAGTTTCTGCCATAGACTCGTGTGAAGCTGGATAAGTCAATAAATGACATTATTTTTTGGTAGTCACCTGCAGCATTAGTTAAACAAACAGACCCACAACCAAGTATTATAAACCTTAACACATGCTTTTCACATCACACTGGTTTGAAAGTCAGCTCTGAGCTGACAGTCTTAGCGTGAAGGATGTATTTGCTTTGCATGGGTAGTAATGGACCCTGTCGTAACTTCATCACACCCAACAGCCTGGCCCAGGTTGCTAATCCAATAGGCCAGTTGTACACTGCTTATCTAAGTGCCTGCAAGCTCAGAAGTGGATGATTTTCGATTACATGCATGAACTGGAAACTTCCTACATGGGTGGCAGTCACCCAATTCAGGCAAACCAAGTATGTAAGATATATAAAGTAATATAAACAATGCATTAAAGTCTTACTTAGATTCACTTCAGTTGGAAGAATTTCTTTCCAATTGAGTCCTTATTCCCTTCATCAAGGTTTCCCCAAAGCTAACGCATGTGGAAGGCAATTAGGTCTGTTTGCTACAGTCTGTGTTAAGTGGGGCAGCCCTACCCGTACCCCTCCAGCTAAGTGTAGCTCCCCTCAGCAGTGAAGTTGAAAGAAACACTTTCAGGCTACATTACTGCTTCTAGGATGAAGAAAGCCACAATGTTGCCAGGTAGCTCCTCTAACGTTACTGTAAAAATACATTCAGGTACATCTGCGATACTTTTAACCTACACCTTTTTTTCTTTTAACAACCACACACATTTCTTTGAATGGCCATTCTTTTTTACTCTGGGATGCTCCCAAGAAGAAATATTTGCATGAAAAAAATAAACATGGATGTTTACTGCAGAAACTGTGTTTCCAAATAAACTAGTTGCCCCAAGTAAAAAGCCTTTTGGATCAGCTTGCTCAGAAAGAAAACTCCATCAAAACCTGAAAATTGTATGTATATACATGTTTTCTGTGGATTAGCTCAGTGCAGAAGACAAGACACACAAGCCTTTCGTACCACTTTTGTTCTGCAGTGCAATGCACAGAAGTGAACTTGCAATTTGAAAAAACATCCCCACTTAATGAAACTGGCACTGAATGAGTTTCTTAAATGAAGCCTTTAAGTCATGAATGTGTTCAGGCATTGTTTTCTTAGAGACCCCTATTTTTGCATCCCATGTATGAAAACTTGTGAAAAAACACACAATTTTCAAATTGTAATTATGAAACCATCAGTCAATAATATAGTGCAATGTATCTGAGATAGACATCACATCCCAAAAATATATAGAAAAATCATAGTAGGAAACATTGAATATTTAATATATTTTTTTACTTACAATATAAACTAACAGTGTATATTTCAAATGCAATAATTTACATAATATGCAAGACATACCCAAGCATCTTATCAACCTCACACTGGTCAGTAGGCTTCAAGTTTTTGAACATTGTGTTCAGCGATTCATTGACCCATTCCACAGCAGTGTTAACAGAGTCATTTCTTTCTTTCTCATCAGCTTCAGTTGTTTCAGATAAGGGATTTTCAGGTATTTGAGAATGAGAAGACATTACAATAGAACAAATTTTCTGCAAGAAAATGTAAAAAGGCTTAAAACACTCTTTAATTTCTAACTTGGAAATGTCATTTGCTAGACTAAGAATTATATGTCCTTACCAACTCTACAAGTATCTATGTCCAAATCTAATGTTTGCTCCATGTACTTATCTTTTTTCATCCAGCACCTTCTTTCTAGTCTCTTATACTTAGTAATCACAAATGTTATTCAAGTTTCTTGACCTAAATTATAACTACTTAGGCAAAAACCTCCTGGCAGATCTGCTTTACGCATATATTTTGTTATCAGAACAGAATGGGGTAATTTTGAAGACCATACAGTCATCAGGACATCTTCTGTTGAAGCTGTTGGTAGACTTTTACCATGATTCAGCAGCAGTCATTCTTAATGCCATTCCTCATGATCAGTTACATTTTGTCTTACCTAGGTAACGAACTTATCTTTCTGTACTGCTGAAGAAAAATACTTCAGAAAATTCAATGAAACCATCATTTAAAAATATCACAGAGTTGCCTGCATTAATAGTATTAATTTTATATACTGTGTACCTATGAAGTTATATTTAATTCAAGAATGAAGTGAACCATAGTTTAACCAAGGGAAAGTAGAAATAATTACACAATAGCTAGAGTTGCAACGACAGTGTCTAGAATATTTCAGGTTGGGGGAGAGATGGCAATGCACCATCAATTTTGCACTGCAGGTGCTAGATGAATATGTTTGACTTAACCATTGCCCACATCAGCCTATTAGCTTAGTGTAAAAATGTACCTTCATCTTTACTGTGATTTTCACCTGTACTATATTTTTCTGAAACACTGTCATACAAACAGAAATAGAAGGATCTGAAAATAAAGAAAAAAGTAAAAGGAACATGAACTTACAGGGCTAGATATAGAGTGTAAGGAAAAGCTACATGATCACTAAGACCGACAAAAATTTAATATACAAAGATGCACTGTCACATCCCACTAACAAAATAAAAAGTAGTATTGCCTAATTCACGGAAAATAAAGGTTTTAGAGTTGCTGCCACTGTCTAACTTTTCATGACTTTTTTTCTAAGTTACAACACTCAACTGTTGAGTTACGGGGTTTCATCTCCTTTCACTAAAGATGACAAACATTCCTTAGGATGCGAGCAGAATAGTACTTCTCCCTGATACTGAGAGATTTAATAAATGTAATAATTTATTTTTTAATTAAAATAAATAAGCCAGGAAGAAGCAGCTCATACCTTCTCATAGTTTTTAACTGTACAATATACTTCCACTTCTAATGTTGGCTGACCAACTCCATCAAGAACTTTTCTTCCAACTAATCTGCATATTACTGGAGCTTTTGAAAATTTAGAAAAGTAGTTAGCCTTAAATGAAAGAGAAAGAACTTTATTAAAGTCAATTTCTATGCAAAATGCTTTTATTCCATTAAATATATTTCAATCAAATCCACCATTGAGCAAATCCATTTATATGTTCCAGGGTTCAAAATACTTCTGTTACACTGCACATTTACTTCTATATTATCTGCTTAAGAATGAGATTCCAGGGAACAGATCCAATTCCTATCTGAGCATGGTAGTCCAAAGCCACATGTGAAATGCTACACATAAAATTTTGTATGTGCTGCAGACAGGGAAAAACAAAAAGTATTTTCAAAATATACTCCTTGCTTACAGAAAGTACTTAATGTCCCAGATATCTAATAATGTTTCAAGGTTGCTTCATCAAATATATGTACAGTTGCTCATGTGTCTCAGCACTCAACCAATGCAGCATTAAAGATCTTAATAGCAGAAGATTAATTTGGAAGGCAGAGCAGCTTGTCAGCAAGCTTCTCAGTAACAATGATAAGCACTCCTCTCTTACAGAACATGCTTGCTGTAAAGATATTTACCACAATGACCAAACTCTCCTGACTAGAAATGTTGCTTTTGTTGGACAGAACTGAGCTAAGACTAGCACAAATTTCAGGAGTTGCAGGTATGCCACACTTAGTAACAAGACACAAGGCAACTGATGCAGCTAGGGGTCACTACTCCATGGGAAATCTGGGGGTTTAGGTTAGCAAGCTTTGACCCCTGTGAAACAGGTGAAAAGCTAGACTTCTGGCAGGCAGAGTTCTCGTACTTCTTCCAACACAGTCTTTAACAGGCCTGTTGAACTGTAATCATTCAACTATAAGAATATATTTGGGGGTCTGTATTTAATAAACACTGATGTTGCTTTAAAAAAAGGATTAAGGTGCTGCCTAAGGGTTACTACATATTCCCCTACTAGTTTCATTCTTTAGTCTGGTATCAGAGATGGTCACCAAACAATGACTTACCAAATGGGAAAACTAGGAAACACAGCTAGCTACATAGAGAAGGAACATCGAACACCAAGCAAATCAAGAACAGTTCTAGTCCCAACTGGTGATGGCAAAACACTTGGGAGATGGGGAATGATGTAATATGTAATGAAATGTTTCATTTCCACTGCCACTTTCACATCAAAGAACGTACTAGATATTTTATTCCCCCCCCCCCCCCCCCCCAAAGTTGCTCACTATTAGTGTTGGCAATTCCAGTATCACCACTAATAGAGGTTTCATTAGGACTCCTGTCTACAGTATTTTCCCAACTGGGATCAGATAAGGTCTGAATCCTTTCCACTTCCATGAGGCCCATTTGCTGTTAAGGAACAGCTGCAGTGTGAATAGCACTGTCTCTTGTTGCCACTGGGCTGACACATCACCATGCTGAACAGCAGTTTTGTAAGGGACATCCATCTGTGCCCTCCGAAGGCAACATACCTTGGTTTTGTGTCCAGACAAGCAACCAGCACAGAACAAAAAGCCCTGCCGCTGCGGGAATGTATCTGGCCCAGTGTCAAAAGTGCCACTGGCCACGAACACAAAACCATGGCGGTCCTTGCCTGAGTCAGCAGGAATTTATTTAACTGTAACCACAGAGACGTCAAGCTCTTCGAATCAGTCTGTGTGAGGTTTGTCAGACCCTCGGGGCGAGCAGGCGGCGGTGGGCGGGCAGTACCGCACCGGCCTGCGGGTACGCCCGGAAGCTGAGGGGGCTGCGGGGCGTCCACGGGCCCCTGGGGAGCGCCACACGGCCGCCTCCCCCCCACCGCTGTTCCTCGGCCCTGAATCGGCGCCAGGAAGGTCCCTGCCCGCCGAGGGGAGCCCCCTCCGGCCCCTCTCCCCCCGCCGGGGGGCAGCGGTCCCTCAGCCCGGCGCTGGGGGGTCTCCCTCAGGAGGAGCCGGGGCGGCCGCCTGCGGGCTGCTCCCCCTCCCCACGCTACCAGCTCCCCGTAGAGATCCGCGGGGCGCAGGGGGAAGAGGGCGTTGAGCGCGTCCTCCACCCGCTGTTGTACTCGGTGGCCTCGGTAGTACTCCACCGCCTCCTGCCGCAGCTCCCGGAGCCGCCGCCGCTCCACCTGCTGCCGCCGCCCGCCGGCCTCCATCGCGGGGCCGAGGGGGCTGCGGGTCCGGGCTGGCGGCTGGGCAATGGCGGCCGCCCGCGCTCTCGCGAGAGCCGCCCCTCCCGCGCCCAGCCCCGCTGGTGCCTCAGGGCGGGAGATCCGTTCCCTCAGGGCGTCGCCGGTCCTCTCGGGGTGCCAGAGCTCCCCGGTAAATGGCGCTTTGCTCGCACGGAGCCGCTAAGGGACACCCTGCCCGCACTGCGCTGCGGCGCCGGGAGCGGCTGGGGCGCGGCGGGGCGGTTTGCTTCGGTTTTCTTAGTGCCGTGAGGCGCTGGTGCTTCCCTTAGAGGCTGGTTATGGGCTTCCAAGTCAGAACGCCTCGGGCAGGTACTCTTTAGTTTTAAAAGTCTCTGAACAACAAAATTGTGTAAGATGATCGTCCTGAAAGCGAGACAGATTATGGTTTGTGAAATGTCTAGTGAGGATAATGCTGCAAAATGCCCCAGTAGCTCTACTTCTGGGTTCAAAAGCCCTTTACTTTCAAAGAAAAGAAACGCTTCGCAACCTAAATGATCATTTTTAGCCTGCAATTTCCTACAAAAACTTTCACTTTGTTACACTGTTCACTGGTAATTTTGTTGAAGTAACTGAAAATGGAGATACTTAAAAAGCTGTTAGCTGCACACTTCCTCAGCTCTAAAATCAATATGTGCAGACCTTTGCTCATTGTGTGTGCACGTCTCAAGGCAGGGTGATAATGAAGAAAAATCCCTACTGAATCATTTTCTGTTCCTTTCACATCCTTCAGAAATAGTATGGTACCTGTCCAGAGAGTTAAACCCTCTGTATTTGAAAGCTGTTTCCTCAGAAGAAGTTTCTGAAGTGGCGCTAACCCGTCCCTTGCGGGGGGCGGGTACCTCGTTGGGTTTTCTCAGCCCGGGCTGCTCCGGTGGGCACGGTCGTGCTCGGGGGGCTTGCAGGGTCGGTGGGCTGGTGGCAGCAGTGGAGCAGTCCCAGGTCTGTGCTGTGGGCATGTGCTTGGCTCAGGAGGCTCCAGTTTCAATCCTCCTGGAAGAAAAAGCTTCTGGATGTAGAGGTGCTGGTGTACGCTAGCTAACACAAGCCGGTGCGAGAGCTGTACCTTCTGATAAGTTTCCAATGCCTCTAAGTCAGTTTCCCACCTTCTGCCTTGGAAAGGGCTCTAAATAAGATGCACCGTGGAGAAACAGCTTCACGTATTGCTCTGTGGATAATGATCAGCCTTCTGGGGAAAGAAACTCATCAGCTTTGCCTTTAGGAAAGAAGCAATGAGTTGAAGAAGATTGATACTCATATAATAACTTTGCACTCCTTTTTTTCTTTTCTTTTTTTTTTTTTTTTAATAAACTGTTTGAAATGCTAGTGAGGATTCCTCTCAAGTATTTTATCTCTTTGGTTCATGATCAAGTGAATGTTACATGAATTATCTGTATGGCCACGTAATTTCCATTAATGGGAATAGTAATTGTAAGCATGTAGAAAGAGGATGGCTTATCCTATGATAGTTAACTGATTAAGGTTAGGATACTGCAAGCCACTTCACACCATTGGTGAACTCTCTGCAACCCCATTATCTTCATTAGGCTTGTGTGGGTGTAATTAATTGGTGTTTAGTTAACAGTTGTGTTGAATTAAAAGAATTCAGTTCTATTTCTCTTAGTTTTATTGCCCCATGGTGCTAACAGGCTAAGGTGTAATTAAAAACTTTCTTAATCAAGATGTATGTAGCAAGCCCCAAGGAACAAACCTAGTGAGGAAATGCCTGTGATGGGTGTGACTCTGGCCTTTGAGAAATGACCAGGTACAGATTATGCCCTACAGTAGTTCTTTTGTTGTTTTTAAACAATGAAGATGCTTCACTTACATTAAAATGTACAAAACCATCTGTATAAGCTTGCAATTATCACTTTCCTAGGGGTGTTCTGTAACACTGTGTTTTGATGTTTTCTCAGAAAATTTTGTCCTCAAATCTTTCAGATCATGTAGTATTTTGGGTGGATAGAGAAATGGGTCTTCTGTTTCTATCAAAAGCAGCTGTACATATCTTTTTGTCACATCTTGCCTTTTCTATAACTTTTCTGCCAGGAAATAAATTATGATCAGCTATTCCTCACTGATGATGTATTTTTTTTGTGTGTGTTCTTTTTTTCACAAGATGCTTTATATCTCACTTGAGTATTTATATGCGGTGCTAATCTTGGGCACTCTAAAACCAGGTATAATACAAGTATAAAACAAGTATAATTAAATGTTGCGTTAAGGATTTGCTTTTTTCTGTTCTAAAATGTCACTTTAAAGATATAAACTTGACCCTTAAATCAATTAAGATCATGGTGTCACTGCCATCTGTGCTCTTGTAGGATTTCACAGAAGAGTAATGTGTGCTCATTCCACTGACAGGGTCTTCTTTGAAGTCAGGTCTGGGTACATAGAAACTACGTGACATTTCTAATAAAATCAGAATTGCCTTTTTTGTTGGTGGTAAAAATACTCTTGTGTGTTACTGTTTTTGAGGCATTTTAATTTCCTAAATAAGAAAGGCTTTTGCTGATTTTTTTCTTTTTACACCTAAAATGCTTCTGTAGTGTTTCTTTTAATTCTTTATATTCTGTATTCTATGAACGATAAGCTCAGTAACAAAGCTAAATATAACTTTATGCACAAGAGTAAACAAAAGCTTTGGTATATAACATTTAGATCGGGCTTTGAGTATAGATACAAAACTTCCAAGAACTTGAGTAGTATATATACTGGATATTGAAATTTCTAATAAGTGTTTAGCTCTTCTTTTTTTTTCTTTTTTTTTTTTTTCTTTTTCCTCTAGTATTATTGTTTTAATTTCCAGAGTACTCATATAAGAGTTCAATTGCCTTGAGTAATTATTCTCCACTCCAATGGTTGCTTCAGGTTGACTGGGTTTTAGTACTAATTTCTTTCTAAAGTTTGAGGATTCTTCCCGTGCGTCTGTTCAGCTCCTGCTGTGTGACGGTGAGCCTAGTCTTCTCCGAAGGAACCTGTTGAACTAAAGTGTGAGACCTGATAGGCTTTGATTTATCATTCTAACTCTAAAGGTGTTTTGGCATGCACAGTATTTAAAGACAAGTTTTTGAGCTGATTTTTGAGTTTACAGAAGATTGTCCTCAAATTTCTATGATATAATTGGTTTTTGTAGTGTGTAGATTTTTTTAATGTAACGCATAGATTATTGATGGATGCAAGGTTTAGTCTGGGATATCAGGAGTTTACTATATGATTTGTCTGTGCGTTTTGAAGTAACCGTTAGGAACTTTAAGGCATTATTGAAGCCTACCTTGCTCAGGGACCCTGACATGATGGATTATAGGGACTTTTGTCAGCATATTTTGTCAGCATATCAATATCATACTCTGAAATGTTAATACACTTACAAGTATGTACACAGTCTGAATGTTATCAAGGCTCTGTGAAATTCACATTAAATATTTTCCATGACATGAAAATAAAAATGTGTGCTTATGCATCAGTTGCTGCATATGAGGTATTGGTATAATTTCAAAGATACGTGGCAATGTAGCCATAATAAAATTGCAATTTATACAAGCCAGCAATCAAACTCAGAGATGACCTTAAAGATCATCTAGTTTGCACTTAAGTTTTCTAGTTCTGAGGCTGGGCAATTACTGGTAAAGAAAAACTTAATTTTACATAGATCAGAAGAATTTTTTCTTATTCATCCATCTCTTTTTTTATGGTCTGAATGATTTTCTTGATATTTTAGTCTGAACCTGCAGTTCAAACACCAGGCAGAAAACGTAATGTATTAGTTAGAAGGGACTCACTCTTTTCGACTTTTCTGACCTGTGTGTTGAAATGAGATACCTTTCTGAAAAGAATTATTTTATATCCTTTTTAAAGATTCTGAGCACTAAAGCATCTTTTTTTTTTTGTAAATGTTTCCATTCATTACTCTTACTATAAAGAACTTTGCAAAAGATATTTTTGAACCCAAATTTTTTTAGCTTCACCCTTCAGGCTATGCATCTTCCTCTTTCCTTTTATATTTGCTTAGAAACCCCTTAAATTTGCTGAACCATTTGAGAAGCAGTACTTGCAGTTCCAAATACAGAAACTTTTGGGGTGGTTGGAAACAATCTGTGGGTTGTCTGTTACTGGTTAGGAGATCAAAAGCTTACATGACTGAGAAGTGAAACCTGACTAGTGCAGATGAACTGGTGGTGATCTGTGGGATACATGAAAAATAAAGTTTGAAATCGGAGTAACTTACAAGTATGTAGTAGTTGAAGTGAATATCATGAGTGAGAAATCATTTTAATTGAGTTCTCAAGTCCTCTAACTTGCCAACAGATTGTAAGAGAAGCCTTTCTGTTTCTTTCTAGGAAAAGTGAAGCTGGTAGCAGAGAGGTTTAAGGATTTTTTTTTTTAAAAGGGTAATTTTTGTGTTACTACTGAGAATTGGGGTTTTCCTGTGATGATTTTCTTGCTTAAACACATATTTTTGCAACAAACTGAGTAAGGAAGAAAAGGACAAATGGCATTTTTTCTTCCCCATGGTATCTCTCCTGATTTTTGCAACCTTAATCACTTGGGGCACGTCTTGAACTTTTAACCTTCTTTCCCCAGCACTGATGCTGTGAATAATAGACTCTCCTGCTTGACACATAACTAGATTGCAGTTCAAAGTGGATGTCACAAACACTATTGCACCATCTGGAGCAAAAGCTTGACTATCATTTTGGGATAAGCCCATAAGATCATACGAATATATAACTGACTTAATTTTTTCCATTGCACTAATTTAGGTTTCATTAATTCAAAAAGATGGTGTTCTTTTTTCAAAAATCTTGCCTCCTGTTGCCAGTATTTTTTGCATACCCCCCCAAATTTTCAGATATTTTATGAAAGTTATATTACATTTATAAACATTTTGATCCTACTTTTTGCTATAAACAAGATTTAAATAGTTTCCTTGAGACTAAGGAAATGCTGCATGAATTACGTAGATAACAATGGAAGTAGAGGAAAATAGATAATTTTATCTTTAATAGTTTCCTTCTGTTCAAGACTCATTTAGTTTAAAAAATGAGTGAAAATAAAAGGAAAAGGAAGTACTGCTCCTATTCTTAAAAAAATATGCACATTTTGAAACTAGATGTGATTGTAAACTGAAAAGCTTTTCAGAGTATGACTTCTGAAGAATACATAATATTTGTGGTTTCATAGAAGATACTCAGCCGTACATTTGAATAACATCCAGCTGATTCAATGAAATATACCGTACTTTGTAAAAAAACAGTCTGTTGACTGGCATTACTGCTTGGGTGCGTGTTCATCCACAAAATACTGTTTTTATAAATTCTGTGTATTGATAAAATTTTATTAAAAGCTAGCGTGTCTTGACTGAAAGCAGCAGATTTTGAGTGAGCTTGAATACCTTTGACTTCCATTGAAAGTCGATGAGACTTGTAAATCCATAGCATTTCTTTCAGAATGGCTTGAAATTTAAAGAGTTCTATGAACATGAAGTCAGTCTGGTGGGTTTGCAGTGTTTTGGAAAAATATGATGGAGAAATAGTCAGGGATGGTGCATTTGCACAGAGAAGATTAGTTCAGATCTCAGATAGCCCTATTTTCTAAAATTAAGCAGTGGCTGATACAGGCATAGTGACATTTTCTAATACAAAACCTCCCTTCATTTTCTTCTGTAAACATTGATAAACATGTTTTAAGAATCAAATACATATGGGCAAAAGTAGAAATATTCTACTTCTGAATATGACTTGGTTTTGGAAAATATTTTTGGTGCTACAGAATGATCAAGTACTATACCAAATAAATAAGGTAATTAACATGATGATGTTTAGAAGAAAATGCTGTTTAATATTAACCCAATATTTCAGTTTCCTAGAGCACAAGGGTACAGCTCTCAAACGAGTTTTCACAAAACTTGATCTTTCTTTCTTGAAGCTATATTATGATGTAAATTACAGAATCACGATCATTTAGGTTGGAAGGGGCCTCCCGAGATCATCTACTCTATCTGCCCTGTTCAGGCAGGGTCAGCTCACGTGGGTTGCCCAGGACCATGTGCCCAGTCAGGTTTTGAGTATCTTCCCAGAGGGAGACTCCATAATCTTTCTGGGCCACCTGCTCCAATGTTTGACCACACTCAGAACAAAAATTGTATTCTCATCTTACACTGAGTGTGCTATTTTTAAATTTGTGCCGCCTGCCTCTTGTTTTGCCAGTGGGCGCTACTGAGAGCAGTCTGCCTTCCTCCTCTTCATTCCCTCCCGTGTGGTTTTTTGCACATTGATGAGAGCCCCCTGAGCCTTCTCTTCTCTGGGCTGAAGAGCTCCAGCAGTCTCAGCTTCTTCTATTATGAAAGATACTCCAGTTCCTTAATCATCTTCGTGTCCTGTGCAGGACTTACTCCAGTAATTGCATTAATTGCACTGATGGAATTGCATAACAGTGTTTGGTTATGGTGTATTTGATGATGTTAGTGTAAGAAAGATTATGGTTTGACGGACCATAACTGGAATTGTGATTAAGATTAGAATTCAGTGTCAGACTCTAGATTTCTGTCAGGATTTGTATATTTATAAAAAACCGTGCATGCTATCCACTGAAAATACTCATTGTATATTGCACTGATAAGAATGTACCTTTAACCATGATACGGGACTGTTGCTTGCTAGTCTCTATTTCTTACAGATAGCTAATGAAAGCAAGGTGAGGGGAGGAACTGTTAGAAAGGTTTTTTTGTCAGAAAACCCTCTAGAAGTGGAGCAAGATAGTGCATCTGCAATTGTGTGTTTTGTGAAGCAGTGAGGGCAGTATGTAAAACACATCAGGCTCCAACCAGAAGGCAATCAGTACACCTTATATGTCCAAACATCCATCATAAAACTCATCACTTTTCTCAGCAAAGAAGGAGAATGTATTTATTGTCAGGTGCTGATGCCTAGTGATCAATCTGAGAGTAGTACCAAAGGTACATGTCTGTATGTGTCAGAGTGTAAAATGTTTACATTTTTTGACTGTGCCAGTTTATTAATTCTTGGTTACCTGCTCCATTCACATGGAGGGAAGCAGTCCATCACACATAACCTAGAACATGCTGGCAGTGCAAGCGGTGTATAAATAAATAACAATGAAATTATTTTGAGAAGTGTTTACTATCACTCTGTTTTAAAGTTAAATGGTATCCTAGCACTTACAAGCTTAAACCCGCAAAGGACTATCAGATCATCTACTCTTGACCTCCGGTGTATGCCAAGCACTGCATTGTTTTTTGCATATGATCTACAAGTTGAAAGGTTTTTAGGTTTTAACTTGAGATGAATTGCTGCCTGCTTGCAGCAAAATATCCTAATAAAGAGCAGAGCTCTCAATTTGCAATTTTGTATTTTAATTCCGCCCATATTCTGCGAGCATTGAATATTAACAAGCAAGAAAAAGAGCACAGGAACATCTTAAATTCCTTGGCTACTTGTCAGAAGATAGTAGAGCTTTTCTTTTGTGTTTCCTACTTATAAATGGTCATTTTTTTCAGGACTGCCATGAAGTGTTTGTGAAACTGCTGCAGTAGTCTGCCCTGTAATGGGAGTTCATTCAAAGGCCATGTTGTTTCAGGACAAGCATCAGTAGCAATTACCACTTGCAGCTTTTCTCTAGAAGTGTGAGTTTCTGTCAAGGGCTCCAGAGTCAGACTCCTAGCCTAAGCTTCAGACACAAAGAGAGATCAGTTATTCTCAGTTTCACATGTCACAGTTCTTGATGTTGAAGTTTTAAATGGAATTGCCACTCTATTTTTGACAAACAAGTTGTGGGACTGTCTGTTTGAAAAAATTGAGCCTATTGCAATTATTGAGTTTTCAAACTACACTTGTGAAAAGAGTAAGAGGAAATGATCTTTCGCATCTGCTGAATCCTTTTACTTCACTGCTGTAAAACATATCATCCAGCAAAAGCTTTAAAGTAATTCTGAGTAAGTTATATAATGGACTTTAGAAGTCACTGCTTAGTTTAACTGGATACTTATACTACAATTCATTTAGACTATCAGGGAGCAAGCCCTACCACATATAGCTCCATATAATATAACGTAATTGTGGAATTAGCTCTAAAATAGTAGTTCAGTTTGTGAAATATTCAGTGTGTAAACAGGTTGTGCATCTGGTTCTCTGCTTAATGTAGTTATGCTAGTGCAAGCCTTGTTCAATTATATTGCAGGATTGGAGCCTGGATCTCTCCAGATATCAGTCACACTGATTTGAGTGCTTTTAATCTGGTGATATTACATTAAACAACCATCCTGTATTTGCCTGTGTTGAAGTTCTTTACCAAAGAATAAAGAATTTCCCTACAGTGATTTCTCAGCAACTCAGTATATGAAAAGCTTGTAGTGATCCAGTTGCTGATCCAGCTTTCCATCCTTTTTGCAAAACTCTTAAAAAGCTTGAAAAGCTCTTTATTCTTTATGGAATTTATGGTAAAAAACCCTGATGTTTCTGACTTTGTGATGATGTATTATTGGTGACAGTGCATATGTAGTATAGAAAAAATATGATTTGGAAAAATATGAAGGATGAGGTTTTGTGCGGTTCTTCTAATTTTGGTCTGAGTAAATTTTTAGAAGTGTAGATTTTTTCCTGCTTATTTGTATTGTCATTCAAATAAATGGAGATCTTGATTTCATATAGAATCTTTAGAGCCTACGTACTTTAGTGATAAAAAGCATAATGTCTTTGGGTGCACTCTTGATTGTTCGTTGGTGTGTAACATCACGTTTGTTAGAAGTGACAGCGTGTGTTTCACATGAAGAAATGAATTAGATACTGTCCCAAACTGTTTCCATTATTTTAATTGTACCTAGAAACAGAGTCTGATATTTACATGACCTTTTATGGTTTAGTGTTCTTCTGTCAGCTATCACTTCATAAAGCTACAGAGCAGAGCTACCCAGGACATTGTCTTGTTTGAGGATTTGGCAAGTCACTGTCGCTAGCAGGTGACTAAATCAGAATGGCATTAGACTCAGCGCTATTTAGCAACTCCACCCACTTCGTCAAGCCATTCCAGGCTTTCCCTCAGCATCTTCTGTATGCAGACAATATTTTAAGATCAAAGAGAAATTGCATTTGTTTGGTTTCTAAGAAATGGAGTAAGAAGCAGGGAAAATGCAAAACAGGTGATTATATAGCATTTTCTTCCAAAGCTGAAGTAAATGACATACAAATCCAAAGTAAATGAGAGAAATGCTTCCTTACATTAATTGCTGGGAGCATGATTATCTTGTTTAGTTGCTTAAAAAAGCAATGAAAATACAAAATGCTGAAAATGGTGCTTATAAAGCAAGATCATCCAAGAGAGCTGGCCACTGTAAACTTGCTGTATATACAGAGATACATCCGTACACAGGAGCTGCTTCTTTTTTGCCTCCTTGTTCTTGAACTTCACTAAGAGCTTTCAATTGCTCTGACATTTTCAGCCAAGGATGTAATAGTTGTTGCTGAGCAGTATTCTACAGGCAATTATCTTATCTGATCGTTGGAGCAATCCCCACTAGAAAGGAACCAATACGATCAAGTTAAATCATTGCAGAAAGAAAGAAAAAAAAAAGGCAAAAGAGGGAGGAACAAATAAAGGGAAAAGGGGCTCATCTCATTTATGGGTGCCTGTGCTGCAGGGTTCAGAACAGCGGCCGATGAAGTTAGCCTGTAAAACAAAGCTGTGGAGTTGCCTCCTGTAGCTGTGGCAGGTCTGAATCCCCTCTTCCAGAGCCTGTTGTGGCCATAGTACAAGGCACCTGCAGAAAATGTGCCGAAACTAGGCATGGAGCATGAGCTTTTCAGTAATCTGTCACCTCTCTCCCTTCACCCACCCCTCTAGTTCCTAGCAGGAGAGGAGAAGCCATAATAAAGAACTAGACTGGAAAATAGTCATGAGGTGGGAAAAGGGGTCAGAGATAGACACCTTACTGTTACCAGCTTTCCGAGCTTTTTATGATTCAACTTTTTTGGCGATTCCTAAAGAGCATTTATTCATTTTACTAACACTGCTTTTAAGCTTATGACCTTTAAAAAACCTGCATCATTGGATGGGCATGTGACCATGTGAATATTGTTGGCAAATACTTATTTTTTAATATTTATGTCTTCTTATTTCTGCTCTAGAAAGAAATATATGGATTTTGGTTTTGTTAATTCACTGGTAAACTATGATTTGAATAGCACCAAAATTAGCTGCTCGCTTGCTCTCAGAGATGAGTCAGAAGATCAAGCCAGGCTTCCCACATGGATTTCTAGACTTGGTATTGTACTTTAAAAATCTATATTTAGAAGTCCATATTGCTTTACTGTTTCTAAAGTGTCTTAGAATGCTAGATGTCTTTGAAAAGAGAATGAAAGTACTTGTTTTGTGTACATATACACCCACCCAAAGACAGTAAGGACATATGTGACATAATCCATAGATCCCAAAGCATTTACAAAGGAGAAGGTTTTACCCATCCTGTGAACAGATAGTCCTTGTGTGTGTGAGCATATTCATGTGTACCATGTATGTCTGTAACATTCTTTTTGTTTTCTCTGCATGTACAAATCTTGTCATTGTGTATGAATGTTATTATTAATGCAGAGGTCCTGGAGTTCTGATCAGGCCTTTTTGTACTAGGCATAGCACAAACACAAGACAGAAGTTTCCTAAAGAGAAACTGAACAGCTTAACGGTGGTTGCATCTGTACTGTGGGGTAGAGGTATGTCCTGGTGTAGCCTTATTCTGGGTTTTTGGATACAACCTTTGCTGCATCTCAGTCACAGAATGGGAGATTTTTGAGGCATCTGATGTAGTCTGAGGAGATGGTCTTTTGGGTTTCCATCAGGTGATGTATAGAAATGCAGTGCTTCTCCATTTGTACTGAGGTCAGAGATGAAGGGGAAGGTTGGCTTTTTTTAAACAAACTGAACAAACAGGAGTAAGGTGCACAGCCAAGGGTATTTTTTTTCTCCTGATATGGCATTTATGTGGCTTGGAAACAGTTAGGGACCAGAACCTCTGGATATGCCAATATTTGAGAAAATTAAAATACTGTTATTTTGGTTTCTAATATGTGGATCTGAGACTTCCATTGGCTGCAGAGCAAGTCTAATAACTTAGGCTTTGAACCAACACCTTCAGCACCTTCATCCCAAGTACCTTATGTGGAAGATCTCTTTTAATCTCTTATCTTTGTACTTTACTTTAGAAGGTATAAGTGAGAGTCCATGCAGCTACAATGTAATGGAACCATTTCCTAAGAAATGAAAAAATCTTTTCTTTGGTGGAACAAAAGTGTTGCTGGCAACATATGGCTGTTATAGATTGGGGAAGCAAATTCCAAAACCTAAGATAATATATACAGTCTTTATATGGCCTAAGGAAACAGCCCCAGTGCTAAGTTTTGTTGGAGGAAGAGGGAGCTAATGGGTTCAAAAGAAATAAAAGGAGCATGGATCAGGGCATGTACATGGGAAGCAGACATAAAATATCTGGGGACCCTTCCAAGTCCTGTTCAAAGGAACTTAATAAAGTTCTTTAATAAAAAAGTATGTTTGCAATTATTTCATTTTCTTGTGTCTCTTATCTCCAAAGATAAGATTTGTTCCAGTATTGATAAATTACAGAAACTCTTTAGTTAAAGAACCTGCAGAAAAAATTGAGAACTAATAAACTATCTCAAGGCTGTACATTCTTCTGTATGAATAAATAACTTTTCACACATAAGTTGCTGCCAGTGAAGTCTGAACTAAGGTGGGCTGTTAATATGTGAGTGTGGTTTTTTTTTTTTATAATCTTCTGTCAAAGGCAATGTGCAATGATTAAAAAAAATTACAGGGAAAGAAAAGGACAGTGTACTCATAGACATTCATCCTTTTACATTGCTGTAGCTTTTGATAGCTCCGGCAAAGGGTTGCGGTCTTACTGGATTAGGTACCAATTCTTGGATGTAACAGAAAAGAACAAAAATACAATGAATACACTTAGAACAATCAGGTGAATATGTGATTGTGTATCTGTTCCAGTGTGGGTTATGCGTACTTTCCCTTTCAGATGTCCCCTTAGGCATGTTGCAGGTAAGATTGCATTTAGTTGTTTGTTCACTCACCAACACACTCCCCAAAAGGCAAGAGTTTGTGTCTGATTGTTTAAGACCTTGCTTCTGCTTTGAACATGTCTAGTTCCCTTGGAAAAACATTCTCTACATCCCCATCCCCCTTTAGAGAAAACAAGTGAACTATTCATGCAAAAAAGTGTGTGTGTGGTTGGGAGAGTGGGGGGGCGTGCAGAGCCACCGACAAACCCTATTGAAATGCATTGGCTGTTCATTTACATTCACACTTTTTTTAATAAAAATGTTAACTAATGATGTTAAATGCTTTGCCAAAGGTCCTGGCGGGTCAGTTGCCGAAGTGCCATTTCTGCCTAATTAGGGCTCTTGTGGCAGCCCAGGGGCCTCCTGATGCAGTGGGTGACAAGCCGGGAGCTGACAGCTTCAATCGGTTCCAACAGGAAGGTTGGGCTGGTCATGTTTTCTAACTCAGCCAGGTGTTAGCTGAATGTGGGGGGGGTCTTGGCCAGACCTGAGCATTTGTTTGATCTTCCTTTCTTTCACTTGCTCTATTTTGAGCTCTTCCCTTTGCCTGTCCCATCTTGTGTCAAGGTCAAGAATGAGCTTGACTAAATCAGCAATTTCATTTATCTCTGGGAGATCATTAGCAGTCCTTCTCCCTTTCCTCCCCAAATAAACCTTAGGCACTGGTGCAGAAACAGCACTGGTTCTAGAAACCAGGCACTGGGCAGTCACAGATATGAAAAGGAGAAAGAGTAAATGCAGATCATTCCATAAATAAAATCTTTTCTACTTCTCAGTTGCAAACCTGTTCCTTATTATTTTTGTATATTAAATATCTCCATCAAAACACCCTGAATAACCCTCAAAAACATAAAATGCTTCCACAATCACAAAAAAAGCTTAGGATATGTTCAAAATTTTATTTCATCACTACTGTAGTAGCAGTATTTTCTTAAACACAACAAGAAAACCAGAATAAATAAAGTTTTCCTTTGACCTCACCTCTTTCTAAGTAGCACACTGGCCATGTTCATATATGGCCACACGCTTGTGATAGTTTGCCAATTTCAGGTGTCTTGACAGCTGACAACTGTAAAATCAGATCATCAATGTATTGGGAATTGGCTTTATTTAAATGGGTATTTTCATTTGGCTTAGCAATAGCAATTTGACTTCAGCTGAGTTATGCTAGTTTGTGTTAGCTGAGAAAATAGCCCTTAAAACATAAACACAGTGCTGACCTTTGTATAGATAACTCAGAATTTCAAGATGCTTTGCCAAGCAATATCACAAAGCATTAGACTGATCAAGGTTGAAATAATTTACTAGATTTCTTCAGTCTAAGATTAATCTAACTTTCAGAAGATTTTATGTTTTTCAGATCTTGCAACTAGATTTCAGACTCCTCAGTTTAAGCTGATGAATTTAACTGTCCCCTATTTACATAAAAGTCACTATGTGCAGGAATGGCTGTAGCCTTTATGGAAGGAAGCCACTGCTGAAGTAAAAGGTAGCAGTTGGATAATAACAGACAACTGCTTAATAATACTCAATAATATTAAGAACAGGAAACAATAAAGGAAATTCTATCACTTGATAGCTGTAGTCATAATGTAATGATAGGGTGTGTTGTTTTTTTTTAAATAGGAAGACTATAATAGGAAACAGTTGCATCCTTTCTTATTAATGATGTTAAGCTCTTTTAAATTTTTTATTATTATTTGCCCTTATCTCTGATCCAAAAGACAACCCCAAAGACATTCTGCTCTGGAGAAAACAAATATTCTTCTGTTGCATTCAACAAAATTGTATCTTTGAAACAGTAGAAAATTGGAACTGACAGCTGAGACGCTATTAATACTTCATGAGAGCAAGAACAATTGAAGTGTAATTCCATTCCAATATTTTAATTTAATGAAAATTAATTTTCAGTGAGGACAACTAGCAGCAAGACATTCCAAATAGGGAGACCTAAAAGTTGTGTTGCATAGTTTATTACACCAATATTCAAAAGTTATTAATATTGAAATAGGAAAGTAATGGTGGGACATGCATTTCTTTCAGGAGAAAACTTAACTAGAAAAGATAATGTATCACATTAGTCAATATCTTGATTGATCTACTTTCTGGCTCTGTAGTGTACATCTAATTTTCATTACATTGTCATAAAATGAACTTGGCATGCAGAAAAGTTACTGGCTAGGTGGCAAGCCCACAGGGTTATTTCCAGATGGGATGTTTTTTTCTTTTGATGTGTTTTTTTTTTTAAAGTAGCTTTCCTTGTTTTATGAATGTAGAGCTGTTTCATTGATACTTGGAGTCAAAGAGTGTGCATTGCTACATGCTTGCTGTTTCTGTGTTCCTAATTTCCTGCAGTCTAAAGGAATTTTAGTCTTTTAGTTGACTGCTTTTGGAAAGCTGGTGACAATGACAGTACACATACTTTTTGTCAGATAGGTCCAATGGGAGCATTATGATTATGCAAATGTGCACTGGTAATACAAAAAATACCAATTACCGATTTGATAATACCAAATCAGAATTTTCTGTATTCTGTCTTCATATGTAGTTTGACTTGGTGTCTACTGTCATAAAATACACAGACCCTCAGCAGGTTTCAGAAATGCACGTATGTCTGAGAGTAGTTAATTGGTTTCTGTTGCATGCTGAAAAATTTTATTTGCTGTTCTTGTTATAGCCTACTAATCAGTTACTGAAAAAAAAGTACATATCAAACATAAATTTTTAACATCTTAAAGCGCAGTTCCTGGAAAGGTGAAGCTGTGATGAGAAATTATTCCAATTATGAGAACAGTTGTAAAAAGCAGAACACCATAAAAGTAATGCTGTTTTTTTTTTTTTAAAGACAGTTACTGAAAACTGTCTTTGTCTCCCTGTTTTATTATATCCACATATTCCAGCACATCAGATAGCCTAAAATGTATAATTAATGAATCTTAAGATGGGTGTGGGGAGGACAAGGCTGCTTTTTACAGGCAAATTTCCTCTGCTCTGTACTATTCTGGGAATATGCCCAGAAACTCATGCTGCTGTAGCTTACTCCAAACTATGTAGGTTTATATTAACCTGCAGCATATGTCAATCTGAGCATCCTGCCTCAAAGTTAATCTTCATGAAGTAGACAAACTGTTGAACAGAGAATCAGGTTTTGCTCTGGATTCCCTCTCCATTTGTAAGATTCAGAATTTTTCTTCGCCAGTTTACTCCTTGAGCATAAAATGTGTGCCCAAGCTGAATATTTCTGTTGCAAAAGTTTAGTTGCTTCCTTTCCTTGTGACTAGCTAGTTCATTTATTTATCATTCTGAGAAGTTCTTTCATTATTTCCTATAGATTGTTGCAATTTTTCAATTTTTTATTTTCTTTTCCCTGGAGGAAAAATAAACCCTTTTATTGAAGTGTTTTGTACAGGAATCTGCAAGAAAGTTATGGTTTATTTACTCGGTCTGTTCAACAACAGGAAGAAAAGACATGTACAGATAGGAAGAATTCTGCTCTTCTGCAGAAATCTGCAGTGCTCAGAGCAATTGCTCTCACTCCCACAAGGTAGCTCTGAGTGTTGCTCAAAACTGGTACTTTTTTTAGATTATATCTGTCTGTTAGGAGTAGTCATGGCCTTGGAGTTACAGTGTGTGTTAGCAGTCCTTCCTGCTTTCACCAGCTTGCACATTAGAGGACGGTAGTGCCAGTCACCTCCTTAATAGAGTCTTTTTAATTCTTTGCAGTTTAGGGCAGGAACAAACTGTGAGGCCTGATCAATGACCCATGAATCCAGTGAAGATTCACCCACTGACCTGCAGTTAGCAATGATTCAAGGTTTTAATGATTCAATATTTTTCCACTCTTTTCATGTTTTCAATCTTTTATTTCTATCTTCGTATCAGATCAGTAGAATCCATCTGTTAAAGCTAAATACAGTGACATGAGGTCTGAAAAGGTCAGGAGCAGAACAGATTTCTTTCCTCCAGATGGAAGCTTTAAAACAACAAGGAATAATTACATATAAATGCAACAATGCTCAGGTAACTGATCGGATTTTATCTTCCTGATCCTTGCATGATGCGAATAGAAGATCGACCTGTCCCTGAACTCTCTTGGCAGCTTCACGGAATGACTTAAATGAGATCGGCTAAAACGATTATACTAGATGGGTTTTAATGATTAGTCAAACCAATTTATCAGCTTGTTTCTCATTGGTACTTTCATTCCACCATGATACACAGGCTGACTTTACAGACTGGCTCCATCTTGTTGACAAAACAGTTTAAAATTTTGGAGGTAAGCTTTTGAGTTTAATTGATAAATTGCTTCATAAAGTACCTGTGCATGTGACATGCATGTTGTGATGTATTAGCAGTAGGCAGTCACCAAGTTAAACTGCTGGAATTCTTCTTGACTTCTTAAGAAAGATTTTTTGGCAAGTTAGGTTAAAATGTTAGAACACTAACACTGAAACAGGCTGAAGTCTTCCAAGTTCACAAAAACATCCATTGTAGTAAAGACAGAGTTAAACAGGGAAAATCTGTAATAATATCAGTCTAAATATTCCCACCCTGATCTTGAGTATCTGGAAAGCTGAGAATTAAAAACCCGGAGTGCTTCATTGTGTTCATCTAAACTTTAGGGGGTCTGTTGAGGAAAGAGGATATTCCAGCTGAACATAATAGAGCAAATTCCAGAATGATTAGAGACTGTGATGTCTAATTAATTAGCTTTTGTGGTAGTTAATTAAGTGGTCAAGAGTAGTATATGAGGCAATAAAGTCTGCTTGTAGCATTTAGCAGATCCAGAGGCTATTTGTAGGGTACTAATAGTGATGTAATTCTATTGTACTGCGAAACTTGCATAGAAATACATTCATTAATATGGTTTAAGATCTGGAACATTTTTAAACATGAGAATAACAGTTAAGCCCATGGAAAAAATCTTGTAGTGAATACTTGGGCAAAATTACTATCTATAGACCCATGTTCTAAATTATTCTCATAGATATCCATCCCTGGAATTTTAAATTCTACTTTCTATCTGTAAAATGAGCCAAAGGCAGAAAAACCTTTTGCCTCTTAAGGAATAAAGATGGGAATTTTCTGCTATTTTTAGTAGCTTTCATGTTTTATATATTAAAAAACCATCCAAAACAACAACAACAAAAAAACCCCAACCCCCACCTGACCAGGCTTATCTCTAAGATTGCTTCTTACATTTCTGAATTTAAAATTCTGGGGTTTTTTAGTGATTCCCTGATGTTTAAAGCTGTAAAGGCAATAAGACTTGTGAATATAAACAAACAGTATTTCCAAGACTCTTGTAAGATTTCTTGAGATATCACTGTAAAATCCTCAACATAAGTTTTAAATCTCTTGCATGTGTTCAGTAAGCTGAAAACACTGAATATTGCTGATCACAGTTTAGATGTCACTGTTGACTATTCACTGTTGATTAGCTATCTTTCAGGTTTTGTTTTTGTGGCATGATAGCATGAAGACTGCATAACTTTCTGCGAGTGTGATCTTATTTGACAGCAGGATTGGGTACAGGTAAACAGTCCTGGCACCTAAGTTCAGTCTCCTTATGAATAAATGGAAAGAGGGAGATTCTGATTTAGGTGTTCATCCTTGATCTTCCTGAGGACAGCCAGGTCAGATACCTAAGGCCCCCTCCTCTCTCCAGAAGGGTTGCGTGCATGTAGATTTTGCACTCAGATTGCACCAGTGTTTAGTGTCTTCTTGTCTGAACCTGTATGAAGTGTGCTGCCATCATGTTGCTAGGACCCAGTCATGATGGGCTGAGTACACACACTTTGCCAGCCCACATATGATGCTATAATGCTAGCTTGCTTAATAGGGTTGCACATCAGATGGCACACTTGGGTCCTGCGGGGACAGAAGGAAGAGGTCTACAGGGAGAAGAACCAGCAAGAAATGAAGTGGGTGGAAAGAGCAAATCAGGTGTCCATCACCCTACAATGACTTGTATGGAATGGGTAAGTGCTAACAGGTGATATGAGTCCTGTACCTTTTCCATACACTTTTCCAAATACGTGTGGTTTTTCTGTTCCTCTATCCAATACAGAAACTGCACAATGTTCCCTTTTCACTTATCTTTTTATCGAGATCTTCTGTGGTTCGTGGTAATACATTTCTTTTCTTTCTTCTTTTTCTATTATTCACAGTTAAAGACTTGTACTGTATCTCCAAACCTTTCTGATAGATTCCATAGAGAAGAAAATGATTCAGGGGAAAAATCTCTGAATGCATTTTTTGAAAAATACTAGGACTAACACTACCTGAAAACTCCCTGCAGGTTTAATGAGAGTGCCTGTTAAATTTTCTGGGTATAGAAGAATAATTTGCTAAACAAAATCCCTGCAATCGTACCTTGGTTGCCTATCTTTTTTTTTTTCTTTTAAACTTCAGAATAAATGAAAAATTGATCTGTATGGTCACTGAAACATTAAATTGTCTTATCTGTCACTTGTTAAACATCGGCTTCTTAAAAGGGAAAACAACAATCACAATCAGCCGTTTCTCAGTGCTTAGAAGAAAATAGAAGCTATAAATGGACAGATGAATTATGTGCTTCCAGTGGTTTTTAAGGGAAGCATTTACTGAGGGAGAAAATTGTTTTAATCTTATAACAACTAAGGAGCGTAGAGTTTGTAAAAACATGGAACACCTACACATAAACTTAATTTTTGTTGCATAGGAATATACACAAAGTAGCTTTCAACAAAAATGGTTGGGGAAACAAGCTCTTTCATTGTTTGGTATGCTATTTTATATCTTTAACAAATCTCTGTGAAGCACTCAGGGAAACCTAAACACAGAGGGTTAGTTGAGTGTTCAGCCTTTACAGTATAAAAAAAAAACACTATAGGAGTGAATCTTCTTTTAAAATGGAAATAAGTATAAATTTTGGTCATGTGGTGTGTATTTTTTCTTGTCTTGAAAGAGTTGAGGAATAGAATAGGAGGAAGCTAGAATCAAACCCAAACAAAGAGCAGCCTCCGCTTTCTTGTTTTTCATTTCCCTGCCCTGTGTCTATGTCTACATTTTGCTAAGGATCCACTGAAGCAAAATACAGAGTTGCAAACCTGCCAGTAGGAGGCACGGATATCCTCTTTCTTTAATTAATCCTCGCCATTAGAGCACCCTCTCCCTCCTTTTTTTTTTTTTCTCTCTTGTCCAGCTGTTTTACATTCAATAGCAGAATGAAACCAAATAAATTTTGTGGAGGCAAAAAATCAGAAAGCTTTCAAGAATGAAAATTTTCATTCTCTTTTGGAGTAACTAAGTAAAGTATTGGCCATCCAAAATGACATAGATTATCAGTTTAAAAAGACAGAAATGTAATATCTGAATTCTTTTATATGATGGGAAGGTAATAACAATAATAATCTGATCCTTAAAATTAAGCTGTTTTTTGACTGCAAATCTAGAAGCTAGGAAAGGCTAAATATTTACTCCTTTTATTATCATTGTATTGTACTGCCTGGTGTAATAATGAGATTTTCTTATGGCTGCCCTCTGTGCTGGTGTGGGAGAACTGCTTAACCTACTAGAAATACTGGAGGGAGAGGGGAGGAAGAGGAAAGAAAATTGTTGAGGACTGGGAAGTAAGGGTGTTCCTTTGTTTTTAGTTCCATTGTGTGCAGAGCAGGGGACACACAGGCAACCTGATATATAAAGCATTGATTTTTTTCTGCACAAGGTGGCTTATCTGCCAAGCATTTCCCCTTCTAAGTGGAAGCGTGTAGATACATTACTTAAAGGTTGACTGGAAATGTAGATCCCATTCCTTCTTCCCGTGATGTTAAAGTAGATGTGTAAGATTGTGTATTGGTAGAGCTGTGAGCAAAACCCAAGAACGGAGAAGTGAACTGGTGGGGATGTTTATAGAAGGGGAGTTATGTTCTGGAGAACTCGTTAAGGTTAGGTTTCCTAAGCTTTTAATGCATGCAGGGTACAACATTATGTACAGTCAAATGGCGAGCTAGTTCCCACCTTGTTTTGGTGAAGCCACGTTGTGGGAGGTAGATACAGCCTAAAACTCCACTAGTAAAATCACTTTGAAGACTGAATTCAGTTCCTTTAGGGTTAGTGAATTAACTGTAGCAAAAGCTGCTTGTAGCTGGCAGTAGCATGTGTAAAAGTATTTGCATTGTTCCAAAGGCAGTGGGTGAAATGTGGTAAATTAAATCAAGGGGTTACGGGAACAGGAAGGCTCAGGTTCTCGAGTGGAAGCTGGCAATTTGGAAGAGGGATTCAACTCTTGTGTGGAATTTTGCAGCTGTTTTTACTTATGAATGCCTGGGTTCATGTGACCATAGGAAAAAAGAAAGGGTGAATAATATATGCAGGGGATAATTTTTATTTCACTTTGGTCAGAAATAGCAGTCAACAACAGCAGCTGAAAATGCTGTAAGTAGAGAAGAAAATACTTAGAGAAAGCAGATAAGTGTTATGTTCTGCAGAACAGTGTTGCTGATAGGACTGCTGTAGAAGGTTAAGCATGGGGTTAATTCATGATTTCTCTGAATACTCATACAGTTTTCTCACACACTGGAGGTGGGGTGGTGTTATTGATACACCTATCTGTCTTTGAAACATACTCTGAAATTTTGAAGTATTTGACTCTTTTCATTTATATGTCTTTTCTATGACACATTGCCACTGCTTACTATCTTGTGTGATGGATAGAAAAACTTACACATCCCATTTAAAAGGTTTTAAAATGAATTAGTACTTTAGCTTTAAACAGAATGTCTGCTTGGATTTTATGCAGTGTTGTATACAAAATAATATTATTACTTTAATTGTATTTGATTGCTTGGGATAGGGTGGACTGTATATTTTTTCATATGTTTTTTGTCTTTGCACCTTTAGATGTAATGATATAAAAAAAATGGACAAAGATTTTCTATCATAGCATAGTTTAGGGTTCAGTACATAAAGAATAAATGCAATGGCACATTACTTATAGGGAGCCAAGCAATGTAATAGGAATGACCCATCTTTAAGATCAGAAGTCCTTCTTGCATGTAAGGACTGTGGTTTTCATGTGTAGTGAAAGATTTAATTTCTTAAAGAACAGATGTCTGTGTTCCAACAAGTATGATACTCTAAACAAATTGTGGTTGTCAACAGAGATTCTGCCAAAGGGAGTTCCTCTGTCCAATAAAGCATAAGATCCTAACTATTGTAAAGGCACAGCCTACCTTGTCTTTTCCTCAGCATTGTTTTACTGGATTTTTTTTTAGTTATGTTTGTGAGGAAAATTGTTAAAATGTGCTAATTTATTATGCCTCTGTTTATGCAGTGCTGTTCCTGATTTTATGGGACTCCCACAGAGGATCATATGCATCGGTGGAAGCCTGCTGTGTCCATTAGTGTGGAATAAGCGGTACACAGGACCATATGGAAGCTCTCTGCATAGAGGTATTTCTCAGTTCTTGGTCTTCCTTGGCATAGTTCTGAAGGTGATGAAAAATCAGGCCAGATAAAGAAATGTTAGGAATAACCAAAGTTGTTAACATGCCTGTCAGTGATAAGCAGTGAGAAGGCTGATGATAAGGGAGGGAATTAAACATGTGGAAGAATCTAGAAAATCACAGTTTATAAATAACTGCAGTCTTGAGGCTTTTAATGCTCTTCTCTACTGAGAGCAGCTAAAATTTTTACAGTGCTTTTTTTTTGGGTGGATGACATTTAAAACCTCAGCAAAGAAATCCTCACCTTTTTCATTTTAAGTAACTGCATACAAACATGTATTTATAAAATTTAATTTTTGATTGTTACAAAGAGAGACTTGTAAGTAGGCCTAATCAGTTCACAGGTGTTACCTTCACCATAAGTACTTCCTTACTGCCTTTATGCTTTGTAAATCAAGGAGAAAAAAAAAAAAAAAAGAATTCTTAGACTTCTTAAATAAAACAAAGATGTGTTGTTTCTACATCTTCAGGTCAGGAGCTGACCAATGATAGCATAAGGGAAAAGGCAGGGTCAGCAAAGAGTTCCTTGAGGAAATATCAGCCAGGTCTCAGAGTTCTTACTGTATTTCTTTCTCTTGCAAAAATTGCGTGAGAAAGCTAAGCCTATAAATACAGACCTCTTAAGTCTCTAGTCTTCAGACATGTGAAATTCCACGTGCCGGGGCACATTTCCATGCAAGGTTAGGTGATAAGCATATGCCCAGTCATTAAAGAGCTGAATCATGCAGCACATAGTCTTACGAGGGGAGCATGCCTTCTAGCAGGGCTCCTGTTCACACTGGGTCCTGCTAAACAGCACATTCCCATTCCCCAGCTGCAATGGCAGTACCATGACCTTTCTTTTGCTCCTTGACCCACACATCAGATGCAGCTGGTCAGATAATCACAGAGCAGACTGACCACCTGCGTCTGATGTGTGGGATCCAAAAAGGGGAGAGCAGCCATGGTACTGCCATATAAAAATGTGCAATGCTGGCAGTGACAGAGTGTGATACAAAAGAATGAGTCAGTGCATGAGACTTGACAGGTCTGCTTTATAGCACAGCTGGGGATTCACCAGATCCCACAGCACAGGGAGTGGGAAGGGAAGTGCTCTGTGCACTGCCAATTCCCCCTCTTTGCAGAACAATCCTTAGAAGTCTGTTTCTGCGTGCATAACTTACCAGCCTACCTAATGAGATTTGCACTGCAAATGTCACAGCTAAATTTGTATTACAGATAGTGTGGAAAGCACTTTAGCCTAAGAAAACATGATTTTTAGCCTCTTCCCCATTTATTTCATAGAGAGCTCTTGTTAAGCATTCAGGTTTTGAGGCAATGTTATCAAAGCTACATGTTTTGACAGGTTCTCTCCTGTGTGTGTATATGGAAAGGTTCTTCATGCACCTCCTAAGTTGAAAGATATAATTTGAACAGAGAAAATTATGGTTCATAAAGTGCTCTTGTTAGGTGACATGACTATGCTTAGTCCACTGCAGGACAGCCTACACAGAGAAATGCATATTTCCATACAAATTACAGTATACTGCAGCCAAGAGATCAATTAGAATGTCTGCGACCAAGAACTCTCAAGTGTCTCCATTCAGTCTGCCATTCAAATGAGATGAGAAATGCATTCAATTGGTGTAAAGAATTTGAACTCTTTCAGGGAATGTGTAGAGATTGCCAGAAAGTGGCATTCCCTGCAGGGTGGGACTTGCAGATTCTGTGAGATACAGCAGGGAATTTTAAGGGTTCTGTAACCTAACATTTTGTCTCCCGTTGAGAGAAAAATTGCAGAACCTGCTGAATATTATGGAAAGAATGAGGATTTTTCATTGGTCAGATATAACTGACTATGCTAGCTCTATCGTGTGTTACATTGGTCAACTTGATCATCTTAAATCTATGCTGTATTTTGTTTGAAAGGAACTCAAAGCACTTTGCAGGCTACATTGCAGATAGAGCACCAGCATCTCTGGTATTGAAAGCAGGTCTTCTGGAATGAAAGGTTGAAGGAATCAGGAGTGAAACACTGTAACTCTTCAACCATGTATAGTAACAGTGCACAGATCAAGACAGGAAATTCAGGTTTAAAAGACCTTGAAAATGTAAAGTGTATATTTTCAGGGCAGCAGAGTGTACCCTTCTGATAACTGCCTCGAGATATTAATTTGACTAGAAGTTGTCAAAAACTGTGTTTAGCAATTCAAAGTGCCTACCTTTCATCAAGATGATCTAAGATCCCTCCCTTTGACTAGAGCTGTAAAGTTCAATTCTTACTCAAGTCAATGAAAAAGCTCCCATTGACTTCAGCAATACAGCAGCAGAATGCAGAAGACATGAAAGCTATCCCAGCTTTCACTCAATAGAAATCCTTACCAAATGAAGTAATTGAAATGTAACGGAATTTAAATATCTCTAATAGTTATTTCTGTGTAATAGTTATATGGCAGTCAATAAAATTATAAATAATTTATAATTAAAATAGTGTGACACTCATATACATTATAATTTTCTTTTAATATACCATTCTTATAGTACTTTTTAATTTTCATCATTGATTTGAAATAGTTTTGCTCCATTTTAAGCAAACATGCTCCTCCCAGAAGTTAGTGAAGCATTCTTTTCATGGCTAGCTTTTCCCCTTTGAAAAATATTCTTTGAATGTAGGAGAAATGTTAAATGTAACAGAACGGTTTCTTGTAATAAAGTTCTGATTAAAAGATAACTTCTATTCAGAAGCAGAATTTCTTTCATCCATGATTTATTAAGGGTTTCCCCAGGCACAGGATCAGTAAAGTAAGTCTCATAAATTGTTGAGAAGGGGCAGAGTTTGCAGACATTTCCTTTGGAACTCAGAGATCTAAATTCTCTTATAAGCTTTTTATGTTGGTTGCTGTCCCAAAAGTTTCACAATATTTTAGGATGCCTCTTCTTGCTCATTTTGGTATCTGTTTGCAAAGGAGCTATTTTTAATGATGGCATGACCGATGGATGATGGAGTGTCTGATTTTGAACAATCTTTTTCACAAGGGATATGGGAGCTCTTTCTCAGTAGGAGCTGGCTCAGGTTCATTATTAAATACGGGTTTGCAGTGGGTTTGGCCTAAAATTCTCGGAAGCAATTGGTGTTTCGCAGCTCAGAAAATTGACTAGGGTCAAGATCGCCACCTTTCACTCCAGATCTTTCATGCTGCAAAAACCTCCTGAAAATCTTAGAAGAACAGCGGGTTTATTTTCTTGGAGAAGTCAGGGGAAGAGCAAGTGAAAGGCTGCACAGTCAGGCTGGTGTGTTGGGAGGCAGAGCACAGGAGGAGTCTGGGGAAGGCCGGCAGGGCTCTGGGGCAGGCTGGCAGGGCTCTGGGGCAGGCTGGCAGGGCCCTGGGGCAGGCTGGCAGGGCCCTGGGGCAGGCTGCAGGGCCCTGGGGCAGGCTGGCAGGGCCCTGGGGCAGGCTGCGGGGCCCTGGGGCAGGCTGGCGGGGCCCTGGGGCAGGCTGCGGTGCCCTGGGGCAGGCTGGCGGGGCCCTGGGGCAGGCTGCGGGGCCCTGGGGCAGGCCGGCAGGGCCCTGGGGCAGGCTGGCAGGGCCCTGGCGTAGGCTGCGGGGCCCTGGGGCAGGCTGCGGGGCCCTGGGGCAGGCCGGCGGGGCCCTGGGGCAGGCCGGCGGGGCCCTGGGGCAGGCCGGCAGGGCCCTGGGGCAGGCCGGCAGGGCCCTGGGGCAGGCTGGCAGGGCCCTGGGGCAAGCTGGCGGGGCCCTGGGGCAGGCTGCGGGGCCCTGGGGCAGGCCGGCAGGGCCCTGGGGCAGGCTGGCAGGGCCCTGGGGCAGGCTGCGGGGCCCTGGGGCAGGCTGGCAGGGCCCTGGGGCAGGCTGGCAAGGCCCTGGGGCAGGCTGCGGGGCCCTGGGGCGGGTGGGTGGCCGTGTCCCAGGCCTAAGGCAGGTATGTAGCGAATCCTCCGATTCCCCCAGGAGGTGGTGGAGGCAGGGGTCCTAGCTCAGTGTTAGACCTGCACGCCGCGGCGCGGTGCCCTGGTTCACTGCCGTCCCCTGCCCGCGGCGGTGGCGGCTCGGGGGCCGCAGGCGGGTCCCGTGCGCAGCCATCGGACGCCCTCCTCTGGCTCGCTGCGTCCGGCCGCACCTTCATGCGGAAAGAGAAACGTCTAAACAAGGGAGAGGGGAAGGGTGAGGGTCTTTGAACGACTTTTTATAAATTGTATTTTGTGGAATGTAATATATAGCCATGTAATAAAGCGTAGGGCACGAACAGCCTGTGGGATATTCCAGTGTATCTGTCCTCCTAGTATGACAGTAAAAAAACCAGGAAACTGAATATATAAAGATAATGTAAATTTATATGTTTGTATATATAAATTTATGCCTATAAATGAGTTTTACAAGTTTATATGTAGGTGTATATATATATAAGTGCCAGGAAGAGAGCAGATTTGATTTTTTGTATTAAAATTAGATCAGGAAAGTATTTAGTGCTACATTCCAGGACATAATGTAGTTTCACTAATGATTAAGTCAGGAAGACCTTTTTTCATGAACTTGTGATAACAAATACCTGGTATGACTTTTATTACAAATAAGCAAGTTTCTTATTTGAAAGTAACAACTGAGTGTCCCTTAGAGATGCTGCTGTTATCTTTGTGAACAAAAACAACGCCAGCCTTTTAAAGCAAGCTGTTGCTTGTTCACTGGGTAGTAACAGCTATGAATCTGTGCTTGTGGCAGCCTACCATGTCAGGGTCAAATTCTTAAAAAGTACCACAGCAGTGTGATGCAGAACACCAGCAGTATTCCTCAGGGCTGAGTTCTAGGGCCAGTTCTGTTCAATGTATTTATCAGCAATCTGCATGCAGAAGTGGAATGCACCATTAACCAGTCTGATGATGGTACCAAACCAGGAGGTCCTCTTGACTCTCTTGAGGGATAAGACGCCTTGCAGAGTGATCTAGATAGATGGGAGCATTGGGCAATGATTAATGGGATGAAATTTAACAAGTCCAAATGCTGGATTCTGCACCTAGGAGAAAATAAGGCCAGGGACAAGTATAAGTTGGGAGATGAGTGGCTGGAGAGCAGCACTGCAGAAAGGGATCTGTGGGTGCTGGTTCACAGCAGTCTCAATACGAGTCAGCAGTGTGCCCTGGCAGCCAGGGGGGCAAACCACATCTTGGGGTGCATCAAACACAGCCCATCAAAAGAGGTGATCATCCTGCTATATTCCTTGTTGGTGTGGCCTCACCTTGAATGCTCTGTGCAGTTCTGGGCCCCACCATTTAAGAAGGATGTGAATGTTCCTGAATGCGTCCAGAGAAGGGCAATTAAACTGGTGAAAGGGCTGGAAGGAATGTTCCTGTGAGGAGTAGCTAAGGACTTTGAGGTTGTCTAGTTTGGAGAAAAGGAGCCTGAGGGGTGACCTCATTGCTCTCTACAGCTTCCTGAGGAGGGAAGTGGAGACAGACGTGCTGATCTCTTCTCCCTGGTACCCAGTGATAGGACGAGCGGGAATGGTTCAAAGCTGTGCCGGGGGGTGGTTTAGACTGGACATGAGGAAGCATTTCTTTATGGGGAGGGTGGTCAAACACTGGAACAGGCTTCCCAGGGAGGTGGTCAATGCCTCAAGCCTGTCAGCATCTAAGAGGCAATTGGGCAATGCCCTTAACAACATGCTTTTAATTTTTGTCTGTTCTGAATTGGTCAGGCAGTTGGACTAGAGGATCACTGTAGTCCCTTCCAACCGACATAGTCTAGTCTACCCTACCATCCTAGTTAAAAGTGCTACCTACAACTCTTTACTTTCCTGGACAGTATTGACTTCTTAGTACTACGAAGTCAGATGGAATTTTTAAAAGCAGGATTAGCTATTAAGATTCCAGGGAAGAAAAAGAAATAATTACTTCTGCCAACTGCTTATCATTGGATTATCCAGGACCTTGCATGAGTGTTTCAAAGAGAGGAAATGACTGGCCCCATGTAAATGCTACGCTCATGGTAATCATAATGCTTTTTTTTTTTTTTTTTTTTTTTATTCTGTGGTAGAGGTCTCACTGTTCTGTATGTTGGAAGATCAATCAGTAGATGCACTACAAAGTGTTTCCTTTGCATTAATTTCCTCTAAATTTCATATTCTGGAGAGCTCTGAGGAAAGCAACAGAAGTTCATGAGAGGCTTTCAGAGGGTTGGCCCATTGGGATCTGTAGCTGAATGCTTAGGGTTAAGGCAGCAGGTTATTATTAGAAGCTAAAGAACTAAGGGAATGGCTAGAGAGCTGTTTGCTCTTACTCAAGTTATAGAAGCAACTGAACATGAGATCAATACAATTATGTGTATAAACACACATATAAAAAATAATATCATTATTCCAAGAGCTCACCCCTTTTGGATTAATTAAAGAAAATGAAAGGATGGCTGTGGTTTGCATTAGAAACAGTCCACTACTAAACTAAAACAAGCAAAACATTTCAAATAATGTTATTGAACATTTTTTAACTCTTCTAATTTGAAGAGGGAATCACATTATTTGTTTCATTTTTTTTATTTGAAACTTTCAATAAATACCCTGAAAACAAAAAGTTGGTACATTATTAGCATAATAGAAATTAAAGCTATGAAAGGTCTGTGGAAACATCCTAGGAGTGTTTGCATCCGTGGGTCTTAATAAACGTTGTCGCTGATATACTGAACCACACGATGGCAGTGTATTGTTGGATAAAGATGAGTCTGCTAAACTACTCTGAAAACCAACTTCGTGTATGATATTTTTACCTAGTGTTACAGAAACTTTTGCCTTTTAGGGTCATTGAATCCTAATTTTAGCACAAGGATTTTCCCAAGGATCTTGTTCAATATATCCAGAAATAAGATTTTTGAAAAAGAGCACAAACTTATTTCCAATAAACCTTAGAACATTAATAACTTGAAGTTATAGCTTCTTGATTCCAGACTCCGTGACCTTGTGAACAGTAGATATCCTTTAGATGCCAGATATAACCCCATGTTTCCACTGCTGCTGAAGCCAGTATTAAAACTGTTGAGGTATTTAGTAAGAATTGGATTAGGCTTATAATTAGGGATAGCAAAGAAAAATCACAGTTCTAATGTGTTTTGTAAGAAGCACCAAAGTCTTTGAAAAGTCACTTGGAAAAGTCTGGGTCAATGCGTGTGACTCTCTGAAAAGCTGGACACTGGTTTCCTCAGTGCTGTTGCCTTTCTTGAGATGGATAAAGAGGCAGCAATTAACTCAGTGACAGATAAGAAGAAATGGAGTGTCTCAGTGCTTTGAGTCTGATCTTTCCTCAGTGTCAATTAGTGATAGATAACTGCTAAACTGAGTGTTTCTTGGAAGCCAAATTTTTGTACATGACCTTTTGCCTTGGTCATTAGCTGCCAAGTCAAGCACTGTCTGTATTGGTCCTGGCTGTTCCTATAAAGGAAAAGAAAGGTGGTGGTGGTGAGAATGATACTGCAAGATTGCTCTAGCCCATTAAATCGTTTGTTCTAAAATGTTCCTATCCATAATCCACAGCACAGTTTTAAAACTATTGCAAAACAAAGTAAGCAAAAAGCATGACAGCTTTTTCAGATGGGAGATAGCCCACCCTCCCAGCTCACATCTGTTGAAATTTAACTTTCTTCCAGTGTGTAAGGAAGGAGTGTCGCAGATAGTCAGTTGAGTTCTGGTAGATTAGGGGCCAAACAAATTCCAACATTAGGACTCCTTCCCTTCCCCCTTCTGAGTGGAGAGCTGAGTCTTAGCTGCTACACAGCTAGGTGAGAGGGGCTGTTTCTGAGGAAACCCAACTGGTCGTTTTGGCTGAGATTTTCAAAGGTGGGTAAAATGTTCGAGCTTTATACCCTGTTAGGTTTTGGAGCCTAGCTTTCTTTAGCTGAGAAGAAAAGCTTCTCTTTTCTTTTCAGCTGTGGAAAAATCCCAGCTTTGTGGTTTTACAGATGATTATGTAAACACAGACATTAATTGAAGGACTTGTAAGAGGTGCAGTCAATATTAGCTGTATGTGCAATATCTCATGGTGAACATTGGCTGCTGATTTCCAGCCAGTGGGATATCAGATGTGCACAGCAGAGCAGTTCATATAGTTGGTGAGCTGCTTGGGCCACGTCTTTTCCTGAGAGTACCTTAGATACTCACCCACACTGCAGGCTGGGTCAATAGCTGACAGCAGCAGCCCGCTTCTATTTGCTGTTATTTCCTAAGTGGTACCCCACTACTTCATAAGATGCGTGACAGGCAAGCTCAGGGTCTTCCAGAAAAAATGGTTTCAGGAGCAAGATGCCACAAGCTAAAACAATTTGTGTGTGCCACAGGTAATTCTGGGCTGGAGCCTGAGCAGTATTCAGGAAGCCTAACAGCCAGAAACAGGTTGCACAAAGTGCTCAGGGAGTGTCATCAGTGCCCTGCTGCCATCTGTCCCAAACTCTGCAAATGCAGATACAGAGCAGCTTCAGGCAGGCTCAGCTCCCATGGACAAGTATAGAGCCACACAGGTACAATGAAACCATAAATTCCTAGAAGCTGAACATGGATATAGACATGCTGTGTGATCAGCTACAAACTGCCAGGAGAAAGGTCCCAGCACATGGCATTCTCCTGCCATGTGATAGGGGCAGAAAGTATGCGATCTATTCGCCTGTAAAGACTGGATACTTTAAGCCATCAGAAGAGGTTGTCATGAAGCTCTTCTCTAAGCTCAGAAAGTTACTTCCTGCCTATCTGTTATGTCGCTTGATCCTTACCCATTATTTTAAGACCTTTTCCAAACATATATCAAGCAGAGATTTATCCTTAATATTTAGCAGTACATTTCCTCTGATTTTGCAAACATTGTCATTTGACCTCAATCTTTAGGAGTTATCTGTCAAGAAGTGGTTTTGGTTGGTGGAGTTAAGCGTCAAAAAATTGTAATGTGATTGCATTTGGCAGCCATGAGGCTGGGGCCCCTTCTTTCTAGTAGTAAGAATATTAAACTCCTGCCTTCCCTCATATCACTCCCAAAGGACTTTTTTTCATGTTTCCAGTGTGGCTGATGCCCATAAGGTCATCTTCTCCAAAGGACTCAGTTTCCTGCCTGCACACCACACCAGCTGACCAAATTTTGTAAAAAGATTGATGTTCCAGCTGTAGAACCCTCTGGACATTGTTGGCTATTTTCTCAGCAAAAGCTAGCTTAGGACATGGGATGCGATTAGGAAACTTCCATAAAAATCAAAGTATGATCCTTTTGTGTTCTGAAGAACAGAATTTAATTTAGAACTTTGTAGATAAATAGATTTAGGACTGTATCTAAACAGCTCCTGACTTCTTGATTGCTTTCTCCTTTCCATAAGAATAAATCACAGATTCATGAGAACTGGCTTACACTGACACAAAAAAATAGAGAATAGTCTGATAAAATTCTAGAAAAACACACAAAAGCAATACTTCATGAGGTGATTTCCATCCCTCTGCCAATATCATATAATCCTTTACAGAATATTTTTGGTCTTTTGTCCTAAATTTTCTTATCTGATGTGTTTAGAATCTCAGATTTGCAATTTTAAAATACTTCCTGGTATTTACTATATACATTCCTTTTAATCCTTCCATCCTGTTAGATTTGTTTTAAAAGTAAAAAAACTATCTCCCACTACTGTGAGTGTGACCCCATATTCCTCAGATTTTTGTCAAAGGTTAAGTATCACTGGTTACACACGTTAGTTAGCCGCTGCTTTCTAAAAGTAATTAAATATATACTGCTCAAGCACCTTAATAATTTTCACACTTCTCTGAATTCCCTTCAATTTCCTATTAGGCTTTATTACAGTCATAAAGTTCAGTAACAAGGATTTTATCATATTTCTCAATTTCCAAGTCATCTTCATGTAGCTCGAGATGTAACATAGTAACAGAAAGAGAACAGCAGGTCCAGCAAGAAATTAAAAGGGCAGCATGATCCTGAATAAGCTGTAAACTTTTTAAAAAAATCAACCAGAAGGGCAGCTAAGAAACCACTAAAGGAGCCATCCAGAGAAAACACTAGTGCTGATGTGTTCATTTCATAGCAGAAAAATAACAGTAAGTTTTCAACAAACTAAATCTATGGGATAGTTAACGAGAAATGCAAAATAAAAATAAAAATTTGTGTCCTGGTTTTGGCTGTGGTAGAGTTGCTTTTCTTTTTAGTAGCTAGTACAGTGCTGTGTTTAAAAGTAAGGATAAAGTAAGGACAAAGTATATTTAACTGTGAATTCCAGCAACGATATTTCAACAGAGATTTTCCAAAAGAAGGTGAGAATTTGGTGCTCATCTGACCCAATGTTTCTGAAAATCTTTTCTATATGAAAAGGCAATGAGGAGCTGTTGATGTAGTTTTAACTGATGTTTACACACATATTTATATATTAGACACAGGGGATCTGCCAGGTCAGTTTAGGAAAGGTCATATTTTTTCCACTGGTGTGCAGCTGGAGACTATTCATTCACCACCATTACTTGAGAACTCTTTTGCTCATTTTCTCTGACCGGTGAGAGTTTGAAGGTGGCAAAAGCAGTGGCATGGTTCTGATGCATTGCTGAGCTGACGCTAGTGTTTTGAGTGGGAAGGTGGATAGTTTCAGTGACATGATGCAGCTGTGTCCTTTTTTTGCTTCCCAAGGTCCTAGAGACTACTGGAGTGTGTAATTAGGACATCAGGTTTAGATTATTATCAGAAGCAAGGCAACAATCGAGATTTAGCACAGGAAAAAACATACAAGGTTAAATATAAACTGTAATAAATGTATGTCACAAGGTAGCAATTCTATATTTTGTGGTTAAGTTATATTTCAACCGTATTATGCCTTCTTTGACATGTTTTCTGTCTGTCTTCTTTGATATGTTTGTGCTGCTAATCCTAATTGCAATCTCCTGACACAGTTGCAACACATAGCTGTTGCACATCCTAATGTTGAAAATAAAAAAAAGAAAAAGGAAGAAAAATTATAGTAAAAGATATATAATCTAAAATAAGAACTTTAAGCTAGTCAATAAAATCCAGAAATGAAGATGTCAGGGCAGATGCCTGCCTGTGACATTGCTACCCCTGAATCCCCAGCATTTTTGGTTCACGTGCCTGGCTGCTTTTTGTTCACAAAGCTTTCTGCAAGAGTTGTTCAGCTGCTGCAATGGACCTGTTAGTTTGAGTGTGGGAATTCACCGTTACTTGCTTGAGCAAAAAGGCATCTCCTGCCTGCACAAAAGTACTTCCAGAAATACCTAGGATGACATCCTTAAGAAACAAGGTTGTCAGTAGTATTAACCTTGATTTTGTTTACACGCCTGAGTGTCCTTTTGTGCTAACTTGTAGTGGCTGCAAAGCATGATTCTGGTGTGCATGCTAAGGCGTTGTAGGGCAGATGTTTATTCCAATGGTTTACTAGCCATCTTCTCTTCTGGAATGTGCTGTATCACTGTTCGATATTCTTGCAGCATGTCTTTTCTTCTAGTTTCTTGGCTTAAATAGTGTGTTCAAAATTATTCAGGATTCTTTCTAATTTAAGACGTTTGGTAGATGTTGGAATTAAGGTGCTCTTTCCTGCCTTTGAACACCGTCTGGTGAGTCTAATCAGGCAGAGTTGTGTGTCAACAGAGCTTTGTCCTACAGTTGTATGTTCTCTGTGTCCAATCCCAATCTTAACAGTTTCTTATTATGCGGACAAATGACTTTACATCACTTCTATAATGCACTTTGAACCTTACTTGGTTCTTATGCACCTTACATGATGGTATGAATGAGTACAGTATTCCAGGTGAGAGCATCACGTTTAACATAGCTTTGTATCTGGGAAATAATTTTTGAATTGTGTTCCTCTGTACTACTAAAACTTTTGCTCATTTCTTGATAGCTGCTGAATGGTATATTCACCAAAGACGGCAAGCTTTTTTATTGGGATTTATTTTTAATTAAGAATTTAGCAGTGTTTACAGAATATTCAAATTAGGGAATGAGAAGAATATATAGGGAAGAATATTCAAATTATTCATATTAGGGCAATAAAACCAGTGAAGGGTCTAGAGAACAAGTCTGAAGAGGAGCGGCTGAGGGAACTGGAGGTGTTCAGCCTGGAGAAGAGGAGGCTCGGGGGGACCTTCTAGCTCTCTACAGCCACATGAAAGGAGGTTGCAGGCAGGTGGGGGTTGGTCTTTTCTTACAGATAACTAGTGACAGGACAAGAGGAAATGGCCTCAAATTGCACCAGGGGAGGTTTAGATTGGATATTAGGAATTTTTTTTCCTTGAAAGGATGGTCAAGCATTGGAACAGGCTGCCCAGGTAGGTGGTGAAATTACCATCCCTGGAGGTATTTAAAAAATGTGTAGATGCGGTGCTTAGGGACGTGGTTTAGTGATGGACTTGGCAGTCCTGGCTTAATGATTGGACTTGATCTCAAAGGTATTTTACGATCTAAATGATTCTATGATTCTGTTATTCTATTTGATGATTCCTCCTAATGCTGCTTGTGTTTGTTTTTCTTGTGCAATGTTGGGACATTGTTGCTAATCTAAAATGTAATCTTGCTGCATTACGGGTGTCTGATTTTAGATATGCATCACACTTCAGTGCTGTTGGTCTGAAATACTGTCTTTGTGTTTCTGTAACATTGGGAATAGAACAATGAGCTTGCTTCAGATTTATGCTACTGGAATTGTAAGCAGAACTTGATTGATTTCCTCCACAAAGTGAAGCTTGCATATTAACTTGGTTGAAGAAAAAGGTCACATCAAAGGGTAGAAATTAATCAGCTGGGACAGTGTCATTATCTATGGAGTAAGCACTGGCTGTGTGTTTCTGGAGCTTGTGTCATAAGATTTTTTTTTAATGTTGTATGCCATGCGTGGGTATGTTTAAAAAGCAAGTACAGTGAGAATAACACTGAAAAGAGATGAATATTTTGTCAGTGATTGAGTGCTTGTAGGTTTTGTAGAGAGCACTGAATGAAGCCTCCAGGCTACTCCCAGTTCTGCCTAAGAAGAACAGGTAAGCTAAGGATACAAGTTTATTGTAAAATTCAGACCTGGGGGCAAACTGGGCTTGGTCTGAGCAGTGCAGCATCTTTTGTTGCTTTTGTGAAATGTAGGGGCACAATCACAGATTTAACATTCTCTCAGACTGATTTAGGTTTTATTTTAGATTTTTGCTGATTGTTCCTGCATTTGGGTTTTGTGTGGTTTTGTTTCTGTTTTTAAGATGTGTTCAGTTCATTGCCAACACGTTAGCAACTGTGGTTTTGGCTCCTAATTGGATCTGTGTTATGTGTTTGAGCCTGAAGGGGCAAATCACAGTGATATTTAGCAAAAAAAAATAAATGTTCCTGGGTTTGGCTTTGTCTGTCAATTCAAAGCCTACATATGGTTGTTTTGTAAAGAGTTGGATTTCCATTTTCTTCTTGCCTAAGTGTGTTTAACTTCCACTGACTTTAAAGAGAAGAGGGTCATGCAAGGATGTTGAGGGACAAAACACACACTGCAAAAATGGAACAGATGAGAGTGGAGTTTCTGAAGATGATATTGTGCCATTCTGAAGATGTCCTTGGCTATTCCAGAAGGCTTAGATAGCAAAAGCCACCAGGAATGCTTTTATCATCTGTGTTTGCCCAAGAGTCTGCAACCTTTCCTTTCGGATGCTGGCCTCACACAGCTTTCTGTGCCTCCGCCACCTCTTGGGTAGATTAGTGTAGTACAATAGTACCCTGAGTAATACACAGCAATCATTGGAAACTTTGGCTGCTGTGTAAAGTGGTTGCTGCCTTATTTAAAGATAATGATTCAAGTGTTCAAAGTCCTGAACAGTTTTGATCCAGCATGATTTTGAAATCATCTGTCTGGATGACTTCTAACTGCAGAAGTTGATGTAACAGGAGGAGTACAGGCTTATAGCCTCACATTCCTCCTCTCCCTACTTTAAAGCTTGAGGGAGTTGGATACAAAGAGTTAGGGAGCCTTGAGCCAGTGGGCATGTGTTTAACTTACATCTTCTGCACCTTTTGAGGTTTTGATTAGAGCGTAATGTTTTTCTGTTCTCATAGATTTTCCTGCAGAAATTATTGATTTCAGTAGGAAGGAGTGAGGAATCTCTACTGGGGAAATTCTGCAAAGAATTTAATTTTGGCCTTTTTAGCAGGATTTTGTAGATTCGTGGTGGTGGCATGCCTGCTAGTTTGTGGCGATGGCTGTCAGGCAAACAAGTATGAAGTTGTGGTCAACCTTCTTGTCTTGTACCGCAAAAGCACATGCTTTAGGTCCCCCTTGGTTACTCAAACATAAATCTACATTTGGCTTCAGCTTTGCATCACAAGTCTATTTAATTCAGGCATATACATTAAATCTGTCACTTGTGCCATACTGTGGTGTATATTTCAGATTATGTTACATTGCAGAGCCGAGCAGTGAAGACAGCCTGGATAGCAGTTTACTTGAAAACAAAGATACGAGGCAAATATGCATCCCTCAGTGATTTCATACTATTACCTCCCTCTCTTTCCAAATTCAAGGTGGGTGTCTCACAGGGCCACTAACAAACTCATATGAATTCTCAGTAGATTTTGTATTTTAGAGAGAGTTTAGGAGATCTTTCCCTTAAAGGTTTAACATTTTAAATGCTTTCCATAAAGGTTTAACATTTTAAATGCTTTCCAGGCTTATTGGTTGGGTTTTTTTGTTTGTTTTTTTTTTTTTTTTTTTTTTTTTTTTTTGTGTGTGTGTGACAAATGATATTACTGACATAGAGATATTTAAAAGACCTCTTGCTGTAACAAAAAGAAATCCAGCCGGCTCAGGCCTAGACCATTAAAGGTATTTGACCGGTTCAGTACTTGGCACTGCCTGCCTCCGGTGGGCCTTGCAGCTAAAGAGAGTCCTCAGCTCCAGGATTCCCTCAAGCAGTTTATAGGGAAGAACCGAGTAACCCAGAGTGGCCCCACAAATGTCAGCAGTGTGGAGAGAAAATCTTACTAGCCAAGACAGGAACATCAAAAGCTGTGATGGGACTAAGATGGTCTTTGAGCAAGCAGGTACTTTCTTTGGGATTCCTAAATACAAAATTTCTTCTGGACTTAGAGACATGTCTAAACCACACACCATGAGTGTGTGAACAAAAGACATGATAAAAGTGGTAGGTATGCCTGCAGAATGCTGATATCTCCAGAGTATTATTTGGAAAGAACCTGAACCTCCCTTATCTTGATTGCAAGAGAAAGTTCAAGTCTCCTCGGTAGAACACCAGAACACCTGTTAGTTTGAAAGCAGGGAAAGACAGGCACCTCTCTCTTCCACTATGTACATCTGGACAGCTAGTCACCTTTTGGCTTAGGTATGTTCGAAGCATCTGAATGGATCAGAAAGCACTAGCTGTGAAAACACGGAAAGGCATACTTCAAGAATCCTGCTTCAGATCCAGAGGCATCAGCTGGAGCTGAAACTGCAGGCAGCTTATTAGCTGTGAAAGAACAGCAGAACCTGCCAGTTGGCAGTAACTCAGGTACCTACAGGCTTACAAATATGCTGCTGTAGACTTTGAGAAAGCAGTGGTTTCTAACTGGTGAATGAGGGCCTGGAAAGAGACCAGTCCCTAACTCGTTTCTAGTGACGCTGCTCAGCTGTGCCAGTTGAGAAGGGCCAGCCAAATACAGAAACACTACAAACGGAAGAGCCTATAATGAGGAGATTTAGTAGTGAATTGAAAGGAATTATGATTGTAATTACTCATCTAAAATTGTATTTTTGTCTGTAAACTCTACCACATCAAGAGGAAATTATGGTATGTATCCACATAAAAATTGTTCACATGTAACACACAAGAAAATTTCGCATGTAAGTACAACTGCTTCCCTTCTTTGTGTATCGTAACTGTATGTATCCAGTCATTCAAAGTCCTTGGAATTTCAAATACCTGTAGGAAGACACGGTTCTAAGAGAACTACCTCAAAGCAAACAATCTTCTTCTTAGCAAAAATCCTCATAATTGCAAACAGAGTATAAAATCTTGCAAACACATTGATGCACAGACACATCTATTACAGGGGAAAATACTTGTGCCAGTAGGGTTGTCAAAGGACCTAGAAATGGAGATAGCTCTCCAACTGGCTTTGTAAAGCAATGTTACAATTACCTCCTGTGATCTTCACTGAGGATTTGGTGTCTCTGAATTTGAAGATCCAGATAGACATCTAGCTATCTCTGAGCGCTCTAAATGCTGGACATTTGCTCTTCCCAGTGTTGAGCAGCTGCATCTCAGAGAAAGCGGCAGTAAGTTAGACGCCTAGAAAATCTGGAATTAACCCTTCAGAATTAGTAAGCCCTTCTGAACTATTGTTTTCCTCTCCATTGCTGAGAGATCCTGAGCCCTCACAATATCTATGCAGTGCTATAGAAAATGAGTTATAGATGCCTGTGAAAAGCTGACTTTAAAACCTCTTGTTTAAGTTACCTTAAGTGCAAAATTGAGATGATGAGAGAAGTGTGCTGCCTTTGTATTGATTAAATATCCAGCACTGAAAAGTTTGAAGAAGGAAGGGTGACTAAATAGTGACTCATGGCGATGTCTGGATTGCTTACATGTCCATTGTCTGCATGGTCCATTTATGACCGGGAATACAGTTTTAAATTAATGTTATTCCAAATCCACTTATCTGTAGAAAGTACCCCTCAGATCTTGCATCAGTGAACAGGAAGATGTATTTGATACAAGCACCCTATTTTCCCTGTAGCTATATACAGTATTTCATGTCTTATTAACATAATCTATCTATGGTGAAGTTTATAGGCCTTGACAGATAGCACCTCGGGTGAGAAAAAAGATGACAGAGAAAATTTACTTTTACTAAGTCAGTCATTCCGGATCTGTTCTTGGACAGCTTGACACCAAAGGCTATAAACATAGACTGGAATCCGAAACCTTTTCTGCAGCAACCTTGCTTTAGAAAACACTATTCTTATCTCCTCGTGCTTATTCCTCTCACAGCAGTCACTCCTTGCTGTGAATTCCTCACCATGTGCTGCTTCTGTTTCTTGAGCAGTACCTTCATATGGATTTTTTTGTTTACTACCCGTTTTTATTTAACACGTGCAGACCTACTTTATGCTAGTACAAGAATTATGTTTGTGAACCATTTGATTTGATACAGGCTTGTGCCTGTCTCTGTTCCATTTCTTTGGATGCAGGCTTTTCCAGGAGGAGGACTGCTCCTGCACTGGACACTGCATTAAATAATACTTTAATGGCAGTAGTTTTGTATGTTCACATTTCAAATTGCCCATTTGTTATATGAGTAAAAGAATGTCACTACTTCCTAAATAACAGCACAGTCATATGCAAGCTTAAGGCAAAGGATTGAAAATATAGATTCAGCTAAAAATACAGTCCTTTAGAAGAGAGATGTCAAATGGATTTGAACAGTATTTTTACACATATTTCACTATTTATAAATGGTGTCAAGCACTTCTTTTTGTGTCAAATGTTATGCTGCCATTCTAAACAAACCAGAAGGAGTTTCCTGCAGAGATGGCTTTTTTTATTGTGCTTGCTCCCTTTTCTGCAGAACTGATTTTAAAGAAGCACCTACATTTACTTTCACTGTCCTATGTTTCAAAGCCAAGAGACCTTGGATGAACAAAGATCATCTGAGTGGACGCATTAACCTCAGTGCATTTGCTCTGTTTGGGTTTGCAATCATCCTTGAAGAGGTCTGCTGGTGTTACAAGATCCTCAAAGCAATCTAGTCTCCTTTTCAGCATGTTCTGTCCTCTTTATTTTTTTTTTTAATAATATCCAAACTCCTATTGTTTAGCAGACTCCTTAAAACATCTGAATCCAAATTCTGTGACAGTCATTCTGGTGATGTAGACAATCACATCACCAGCACAGGTTAATGAAGTGCTAGCTGAAGAATATCTGTATTAGAAAGACTGGCATACGATGCATCCTCTGTCAGTTCCCAGACATCAAGGCAGCTGTCACATAACCTCAGTGTTTCAAGGCCTGATTTAAAATTACTGAAAGCAATGGGTGATTTTTCCATTGATTTTGAGAGACTTTGGATGCAGCTGAAAGAAGCTGCAACCAGAGTTTGTCATTGTGTCTTAAGTACAAAAAGGCATGGAATATTTCTGTGGTCAGTGAAAATGGCTTTATAAGATATGCATGCATACACAGTATGCTAAAATAATCAGCTGTGTCTTTTTCTAAATGGCAGTCTTCACCAAGAAATAAAACCCAGATCTCTTATTGCAGCTAATGGGGTCACTGTTACGTGATTCTTCTTTTGTCAATGAAAAAACAAATTAATATAATTCCATTTTGCTTCTTCAAGGGATTAAAGCATCATCTTTTGGTAGTTAGGAAAGTGGCAACATTTAAAGGAGTATGAGTTTTTCTCCTGAACAAATTCTTGGTTTATTGAATTACCAGACTGGAGCAGTTTAGTAATAATTTAGGCTAAACACTTAAAGGAATGTCAACAACATTCTTTTTCTGCTGGCAAAGACAAATGAAATAATAAATCATTATTGAAAATACTACTGGCAAATCTAACAGATTTAATAACAGGAAGGATGTTTTTTGCATTGTATGTGCCAGTTTAAATATTTAGGCGCAGTTTGTTGTAAAGTTTGTTGTAAAGGTTGCAAAGTTTGTTGTCATTTAAGTGAGAATGGACAAATAATGGACTTCTCCAGCCAACAGCTTTATAACTCATCAAAGCAAGATTTGAATCATGGTTTCTAATTTCAATTACCTTTTAAGTCAGTAGAGTTCTGCCATCTTATTTTTATTTTTTTCTTTATCTATTATTGAATTCCCAAGTCAGGGACAAACTGTATTCTTGCTTGCATTTGTGTGAATAGCAGAAATAACTTATTTTTACTTTTGTTTTTATATAGCTGTTGTAATTAAGTCAGTATTAATTTATAGAAGCTAAATATATTACATATTTCAGTGATGTTAATCTTGTATGAGATGAACTACTCTTAAAAATAGTCATGTCTTTGTTAATGACTGTTGGATTGTTACTTAGTATATAATTGGACTTTTTAATTACTTGCTGTTGCTCATGGTAATTCCTCACCTTTGCAGATATAATATGACTTACTGATTCATGGCCTTTATTTTAACATACTAGGCTCCATGTTTAGAAATTGTCAAAACCTGGTATGGAGGTCTGTCTTTAGAAAGAATTTACAGCAAGTGAGAAGAGTGGTGTAACCTTATGGAATTGGCATCCCCTTAGTGATTAGGCAGAAAAAAAATGATCACAGGTCTCTTGTAACCTGTGGTGAGATAAATTAGCTATTGAGTGGAAAATATCACTCTGTTCATTTGGGATCTTATGTACTTTCATTTATATGTGTGTGCCCTCATTAAAGATTCCAAAAATAGAAGTATGTGGTGGTTAACAGAGAATGTAGAGTGGCACATCAAGATTTTGAGAAAATGTTGGTGATGCTCAAGACACCATTCATTTCGCACATTTTAACAAAAAGTAAATAAATGACTCATAGTGGTGATTGACTGATGATATAGACTTTTAATTTTTGAAAAAATGTTAGTTATTAGAATTTTCTTAAACATTTTGTAAGAACATATTTCAACCAGTGGATTCATGCTAAAATATCTAATTCTACTATGTCTAGGAGTATTTATGTTTTTTTCATCATCTGTGTGATTTAGTATGCTTTGTCTACTCATGATTGAATATGGTACCATTTGATGTTCTAAGTATAATTTTATATTGAATGTTCTTTTAAAAAAAATGCTCTGAAAAAAATCCAGCATCACTTATATTTGCAGATTTGTTTCATGAGCATTTCTAAGGCCTATCTTTGTAAAACATCTTTTACAACAATTTAGCCTTTTCTTGTCTTAGAAGTATAAATCAAATCACATAATGTTCATACACATGAAATGTTAAAGGTTATAAAACCTATCAAAATATGTTTCAAATGTTAAAAACATTTTCAGTATTCACCAGGCACTTCTTAAGAGTGTCAGAGGGCTTTTGGTTATTTTTCATTTCTCTTCAGAATCTAAAATGTCCCAGTCTTGCTGCATTGTTAAATGTCAAATGGAAGCTGGAGGTCAGTGGAATCCATTAAGATTTACTCCAGTAAGTAATCAGTTGAGGTGGTGGTAGAGATTCATCTGTATACTGCAAATAGTTTCATGTAAAACTGATCATGTTATTTCTCTTGTTTTCTCTGACTTTGCAAGCCTGCATTTCTTCAGTTGGCCTTTAAAAATCTTTTATTTCTCAGTACATGTGTGTGCCTCAGTGTGACCACTTCTACCTCCTAGACCCCAGGTGAGATGGATGAAATCTAATGTGCATTATAGTGCCCACTCTTCCAATTCATTCTGTACTAATCTGGAGGATCTGGCTTGACATTTTTATTATATTTGTGTGCTTTCCACAGTTTCTCAAATGTCTTAGGAAAAAATAAAACCAACCCTTAAGCTGACATGTCTACTCGAAACCTAAATGTCTGTTCCTTGTAAGTAATCAATCTGTGGAAACTGCATGTAATTCTAGATTCAGATTTTCCCCTTGGATGCAATTTGTTTTGAGTATCATGTCAATCATGTGTTGCTTATCTTTCAGCATGCTGCCTTTTCTTTCTGGTATTTAATTGGACCACAGGAAGCTTCAGAAAGTGGTTAGGTAGGAGCCTGGTAACTGTCATATGTTCTATGTATATGATATCTATGTATCACAGGTGCACAGTGACAGAATGTACTTCTATTTCACTTGAGTCTGATAATATCTGAGTTCTTTCCCCTTTACATTGTCAAATTCAGTACACTCAGGCTGGTACAGGATATTTTTAAGGGATGGAATTATTACTTGCACTGCAAAAAGCATTGAAATTCTGGTGATGCTATTTAATTCAGTGAAGCAGTCTGCAAAGCAAGGGTATGAACAATAATAATACTTGAACATGCCATCTAAGGGGTACAATTTATTCTCTGGATCGTAAGAGATAAGGGAGGCAGAATTTTGTCCTGCCTAGCTGTAGTTGGGTTTAGAGGTGGCTGAGCCATTTGCCACTTTTTTTAACTTCAGTGGGAGCCAACATGCTCATCACTTGCAGAAGCAGTGTATATATTCATAGGAACCATGTAACAAAACTAAGTTTATTGTTGCACATGCAGCTTTGTTTCTTTTGGAGTGATAAGAAATGTGTGGTAAAACAAACCACTATGGATGCACAATCTGATTGATATTTTAAAAATGCCTGGACGGAATAGCATTTTTTTACTGTAGATAGATGGGTGCATATTTGGAGAGTAACACTCAGATGATGGTGTGATCACATGAAGTTATATGATAAATCTTTTTATTCTGTTATTTTGTTTGTTTGTTTGTTTGTTTTGTTTGGGGTTTTTTGTTTTGTTTTAATACATCCAGGATAGAGGAGGGGCAATAAATTTAAAGAAAAAAAGTAGTTCAGGACATACAGTATGAGTGGAAACATTTTGGGACTGAGCTGATCTTTCAGTTCTGTGCACACAGCAGCTAGCACTGCTGTGCTATTTGCGATCTGTGCATTGAGATCCACAAGGAGACTATTGAATGTTACTGTGATGGGGCCACTGGACACACTGTTCAGTGTTCAACATATCTACATGGTATAGTTTGTAAAAGAGGTGAAAAAACCCAGTGTAAGCAGTGGGGAGGGCTCCCATATCTGCATTTGAAAGTACTCTTCAAGTGAGCGCATTGCCAGAGATTTGTGAGCACCAGAACCAGACTTTGTGTACAGCCTAGCAGATTTGCTGAAAAAACCATCCTGCTGTGAAATGTTGGAGAATTCTATGCAGGCTCTGTTCCAGAATGATGCACTTCCGACAGATGCTGGGATACCAGGCACGAGAAATATATGAAAGAGGTGAAAACTATATGATCCGTTCCTTTTGAAGAAACCCTTCATATCCTTATGTGCTCAATAAGCTTCTTTATTGAAACGCTGTAACAGCAATGAATACTTTTTTGTTCTGTCTTTAAGAGATTTCTTCAGTATTAATATAAAAGGCTGTTTTTAGGAAAGAGCAAGATGAAAACTGCGTCTAGGGATACATATTGCTAGTTGACTCTGTAATAAAAATAATTTCTAGGTTTTTAGTACATGAAGCAATAAGCAAATGGGAGAGGTTAATGTGCTGTAAGCTGAAAAACTATACCTCTAGAATGAAGGAGGAGACTGCAATAACAGTTATGCAGGTGGCAAACAAAAATCAGGTATTGTGTGTTTAATGATGCTCCAGAAAGTACGTAAGAGGAAACTCTGAAGTATGAAACCATTGTCCAAGGAATTTTAATTGAGCAGATGGACACTGTGCTTGATGAGGGATTCCTGAGCTACCAAGATACAAGGCATACTTACATGCTTTCTATTCTTAGATTTATAATATGGTGTGGTTTTTAAAGATACAGCTCTCCCTGGTAGCAGTATTGGGCTGGGTGTTGGACTTCAGTGGTACGCTGATCTCTGTGTCTGTAATAATATCTATACATCTTGCTGTCAGGTGCATTGAAAGCAATATTCAAATGCCTGTATTCCTTCCAGATCTCTGTGCCTAGTTACAGCTCACTGATTCTCAGTGCCTCACTTAGACCCTTGCAATCATGTGTGAGAAGCACACAGCTCTTTTCACTGACTAGCCACAGTTTTATGTAGCTCTCACAACATGTGAATATGGCTCTGAAAGGGCACTGTGGTGGTCTTTAGTTTTCTTAGGAAATGTTGATTGATGCTAATGGATAACATATATATAGTAGCTTTGCTAAAATCAGAGCTAGGTTAGACAGCATTTTTTCTTTAATGCCAGTGTATCTGAACCCTTTCTGTGATGAATTGAATGGTTTGAGCCTGCAGCTTTCTGGGGATCACCTAGGATAAGAAGTGTTCTGCAGATGTAAAATACAGTATTGTATCTGTATTGTATATTAAATCACTGGTCTTGATTGTGCTCGAGAGGTGTTTAGTCCCAAGTAGATGCTTGAGAGGGAACTTAAAGCAAACGTCTGCCCCGGGCTACTGCAGGAATCCTGCTTCTCCCCACAGTCAAGGTAATACCCGTAACAAATACTGGGTCTGGTGCTTGAACTTAACAGTGATGGGTGCCTTGATTGTCTGACGGAATAACACTTCCATGTTTCAGAGTCAGAAAAAGGTTCTTCCTTTCTGCTGCTACTCCCTTGCAATGTACTGCGCCAGCTGATGTTAGTTCACTGAGAATGGAAAAAAAATGCTTTCCAGACCCACACTAAAACTGAATCTTGTGTAAGGGACAAGTAAATGAGGTCATCTAGGTGCTTGTAAGAACAGGTGTTCTTACAAGTGTCGATGACTTGACTTGCACCATCCTTTTCAAATTCTATCCATCCACAGTATTTTTACATTTTAATAATTATATTTAGACTCATTTCCTGTTATGCTTATAAAAAAATAAACCACTACAACCACAAATTCCAAACAATCTGTCAAAATGACCATAAAAATGACAAACTTCCCATGGAGTAAGTAACAAAAATATAGACTCTTCAGCCCCAGAGCAGGCTTATTTGATACAGTGACCTTTTCAGAAAGTTTTTTCTTTCATATGAAATGTACTTTTGTATTTGTTTCCAAGGGAGAGAGATCACAAGGGAAAAATAATGCATAGTTTTATTATTATATAATTTATTTTTACTTATATAATTAATTTTGATCTATATAAAACAAAACCAAATTTAAGGGATCTTAGTTCTTAATTTTGTACTTCAAATTGACAATCTAATTTTTACTTCAAATGCATTTTTTTTAACTTGGTTCCTCTCATTAGATTTTTAAAAGGAGATACTAAGCTTTCTGGGCAAGGGTCTTGTTTCTGAAACCAGCAGTCACATGTGTTCAGATATTCTCCTTCTGCATTATTCAAAACACCTACAGTTGAGTGTGTAACTTAGGCAACCTGGCTTGATATTGAATAATGTAGTCACTGCGCTGACATTCAGAGAGATGTCTGTACCCAGCAAATGCTATTTTTATGTGTGTTGTCTTGTTGCTTGAGGGTTCATGGAAAATTAGCCTGCATGCAATATTTTTTTCCTAAAAGTATACACTTTGGATATGTGTTTGTGTGTTCCTTGATTATTTCTTTTCTTTTCCGTCTGCCTTTGTTAATTATCTCAATACATTTTAAAAGCCTGTGATTAATTGCCATTGAAGCACATTTAATTTGAAGCAAAAGTTCCTGCTATTTAAGTCTCTTGTCAGGAAACCAAGTATTAGAGTTGTTTGGTTTCTTATTTCCGAGGCTGTTTACTGACAGCATAAATATTCAGCCTGACTCTAAACAGGTAATTAAAGCCAACTCTTGGCCAGATGTTCCCCTTTGTTGCCTGGCGTGGCGTGGAGGGAAGAAGAGGAAGCTGGCCCAGTGCACCTTCTCCTCGGGTTTAGGCAGGTTGTGCGAGTGATCCTCGTGTTACTGAGCATCTTTGAGAACATAAGCTTACAGTCGAGGCGAACAGTGGAGCGAGGTGCTGTTCCTCCATCCCTGCGTGCTCCCTCCCTCTCTTCTCCTTTGTGCAGCTGGTTTTGGGAGGCGGAGAACTGAGTTCAGCTTTTTCCCTGGAATAGACAGTGGATTTTGGGAAGAAGTTGTCTTTATAGGGTGTACAGGATTGGTGAAGGCCTGTGAGATGAGTCAGCTGTGTAGACATGATGCAGTTTACTGCTTTAATTTTAACCTTTGTGCCACACCTGCTGTCCTCAGAGGCAACACAACTTACAGGGGACAGGGCTAATGCTGTGAGAGGAGGAGATCAGGGAGCAAATAAAGGCAGGTGCTGAGTAAGCACCTGCAGTGTCTAGGGTTTTGTTTAAAAATTCCCTAGGCCTTGGGGTTTTCACAGGCATCCTGCCTTGTGTGAGCAGCAGCTTTGGTGAAAGGCCTCAGGAGAAGCTTTGGGTGAATTTTACAGTGAGCTGAATGTTAGTGACTTCCTAAGCTTAGGAGTTAGTGAGTAACTGAGGCTGTGCTTGACATTAATGCCCTGATTTACTCCATGTGAACTGCTGGCAGTGCTTTCAAGTTGTGCATGGCTGCTGAGGCTGGAAGGTAAAGGAGAATTAGACCATGAAGCATGGGAGGAAACCAGAAGAACACTTCCTTTGCCTTCAGAATTGTTCATGGCAGGTTACCAGCCTTATTTTTATTCTGCATTTGTAAAGGCTTCTTTCTTAGTTTGGCAAACTCTTAAAACTTAGTGGTGGGTCGAGTGACAGTAGGGGTGTGTGTCTCTCTCGCACGTCCTGGAGACAAGTTAACTCGCTAAAAATCACCGGGAACAAGAGGTTCTGGCCCTGATGGCGCTGCAGAACGGCGCGGGAGAGAGTTCTCCCCAAAGGCAAATGAAAAGAATCCCATGCTGTAAACGTCACCCTGCAATTCCTGATTTCGGGGCCCCCGTTAACGACTGCTGACTGTTGAGGTTCGCTGTACCTGCTTCCCCCCCCGACAACCTGAGGGCAGTCAGCGCAGCCTCTGCCGCCGCCAGCCCCGCTCCCGCACCCTCGTCCTGGCGCACCCAGGGTGTCGCTTTCCACAGCCAGCACCGCGGCGGGTTTCTGCTTCAGCAGCCGTGAAATGCGCATCTGGGGCTGGGCTGGGCCGGGCCGGGCTGCCCGCCGAGCGCCCCGCCGCCCCCGAGCCGCAGCCGCAGCGCCGCTCCCTTGTGCGGCTGCGGGGAGCGGGCGGGGAGGGGCGGCGCAGCCCCGCAGCCGGCGCGGGAGGGCTGGCAGCGCTGAGCCGGGCCGCGGCGTCCCCTTGGCTGCCGGCACCGGCCGCAGGAAGGCGCGGCGGGGCGGGGGCGAGAGGAAGGAGCGGAGCCGCCCCCGGGCAGCGCAGCGCAGCGCGGATCCGCCGGCGGCCCATGCCGCGCCGTGCGCACTGAGCGGGGCAAGGGGGCCGCGGCGGCGGCGGGCGGCGGGGCCATGTCGGAGGCAGAGAGCGGCGCCGCAGGTAAGGGGGAGCGTCCTGCTCCGCGGCCGCCAGGCCCCCGCCGCAATGCAGGAGCGCGGCTGCCGGCGGCGGGCGCGGCGGGGCGGCCCCGGCTTATCGGGGGAAGTGATCGGGAGCCGGAGCCCCGTCCGGAGGGGGGGAGGCGGCCCGGCGGCAGACAATGTCCCGGCCCCGCGGCAGACAATGTCCCGGCCCCGCCGCTCCGGCCGTGGCAGGCGAGGGGCAGGGAAGGGCCGTCAGCCCCCCCGGCGGGGTCCCGCGGGTGGGGGGAGGGGGGCTCTCTGCGGGGCTCGGCCCCACGGAGCCCCCCGCCCGCTGCGGAGCTGCCGCGGCCCGTCGCATGCGGTCCCCGGGGGCAGCCGATGCGGCGGGCGGGGATCCAGGTGGAAAAAACAATGCGGCGGCATCGCCGGGCCGGGGCGGGCGCCCTGCCCGGTCGCCGGGGCTCTGCGGCGGGCGCGGCCCCGCAGCATCCTTCCCGGGGGGGCTTTGCGGCTCCGTCTTCCCCCGGGTCGGGATCTCCCTTTCCCCGCAACGGCCCAGGAGGGAAGGGGGAGGGCTTGGACTGGAAATCGGGCTGCTGCTGAGATGAAGGCAGGCTCTTACTTGAGTAGCCTGATGCACTGAAACAGAAGGAGCGGGCAGGTGGGTGGCAGCGGTAGCGCTGCCAGGGACGCGAGCCTGAGCATCCTGGCGCAGCCTCGGGGGCCGGGGAGCCCAACGAGGTGCAGGGCTGGGACAGAACCCGAGCGGGTCCTTTTCCCACGTTGACGGGTCCGCTGGTCTCTGACTTTGCAAATGCGACATGAGAGCTGAGGCGATCTGAGTCTTGTTTTGCCTGAAACCAAGATTCAGTGGTTTTGGTCCGTGTGCGGTTTGCAGTGCGCCGAATAAAATAAGACAAGCCTCTGCAGGACAGGGGTGGTCTCTCCCTGTGTGGGAAGGGAACTGGGGGAGGGAGGAGGGTTCCCAGGATACAAATGATATGGGTGAATAACCCTAAGGGGAATGCAGACTCTGCCTCATTTCATTCACTCTTTCTATCCCTTCTTCCTCACTGTATGCTGCAAAGATTTGAGGAAACTGTAATGTTGAGCCTAAGGTGCTGGCAGTAATATATGGAGAAACTTGAAATGTCAAGTTTTTACTGATCACAATGAGATTTGGGGTATATTTTGAATGGAATAGCTTAATTGCAGTGCAAGTGGAATAAAAGAGTCAGAAAGTATCCATTGTAAAAACCCCAGGGAACAGTACTTATAAAGTAGTTGAATCTTCAAGATGACCTGCTCTACTGGATTCCCTTCCCATACACCACCCCCCCACCCCTGACTTCTAAATGTTCTTTCAGTGCTTCCTAAATAAAGTCTCTAATATCGGTTTGAAGTAACCTGTAACAGTTCTCTGGAACACAGCTGACAAGGGGGAAAACAGACTGACAGATTCATTTGTCTTTTAGGTGATAGGGTATCGTGCGGTTTTTTTCTCCTGCAAAGCTGCAAGGTTGGTGCAATGCAATACTGAAATTAAGTAACCTGTGACATAGGGAGAACCTATGCAGGAGGGATTTTGTTAGAAGACTGAAGACCATGTAGCAAAGCAATGATTTGTTATGCCAGAAATCCTGATGTTCTTTCCACGCACTGGAATGCTGAAGCTGTCAGAAGAAAAAAAGGCTTGAGGGATAGAATGTGATTTAGTGAGTGTTTTATTGACAGTATTGAAGCTGCAGTCACTTATGGCAGCATAGTACAATGCGTAAAAAAAAATGTCTATAGGTAAAATAGCCAAGTGTTGTATGCAGTGCCTGCCAATCATTTTTATAGCTTCGGCTAGCACAGCATTGCGGTATCTGCAGCTTGGTTAGTAAGAGCCGGGATGAAATTGTTCATACTCAGGAGCTGTTGCATGTAAAGCTTCTAATTATACTGACTTTTGGGATTTTTAAAACCATTGGCTTGTAATTGGGTGATGCTGATTCAGCTGACAGGTTTTGCTTTATGGTACTGTCACCCTGTAAGCTTTGTCTGAATCTTTAGTTCATTCCCACTGGGACAGCAGTTGGTGTTCAGCAGAGCCGCCTGGCTCCGTACCTGCTGAGTTCCCCCAAAGCCACAGTCAGCTGTAGTGAGGCCCCAAGAGGTCTGTTCTGTCCAGAGGCTGATTTAGCTGATGCATGTGTGGTGTAAGGGGGCTTTATCCCAGTCTAGAGGGAACGAGCAGGATGGCTGTCAAATACAACCATCCCTGGCGGCTAGGAGAGGCTGCTGAGGCCTCGCATGTCAGCTCCAGTCAGAGCAGCCTTCAGGAGGCCAGGTCTGTGCAGGAAGAGCAGAATGTTGTCTCACCTACAAAAGACCTGATCCCTGCATGTAAATGTCAATATTCAGGATATGGTTTGCTTTTTGACTGTGTTGCTGGTGGTGGTGGTTATATATGAGTTGACTGGTGTCTCATCTTGTATTCTTCTCTGCCAAATCCTCTTTTCTTTTTCCTTTTTTTGTTGAGTTGATGTGACCTGCCATGGCCAACTTCTCCCAGTTTCATGGGAATGCTGTTGAAATTATTGAGCCCCCTTCTGGATGTAGTAGCTGCTATTGCAATTAAATCTGGATTTTTTTTTCCTTTTTTTCTTTTCTGTTAAAGCTATAGGTCCAGTCAAGTATTCTAAAATTTTCAGTTCCTTGTTCTTCTAAGCTGTTCTAGGTGACTAGTTCCCTTTTTGCAGTCCTCTGCTGTGATTTCAGTTATCTATAATCGCACCAAACAACCGTCCCTTTCTTAAAAAAAAAATCTTAAAAACATAATTTTTATTTTGAAACGCTAACATCCAAAGGATCTCATCACCTCCACTTTCTGTACCTGAATTGTTCTGCCTTTTGATGGTGTGTCAGATGGGATTTCAGAAGTGTTTGACTTCAAAGAGCATACCGTTTATGGTTTTAGAAACTTCTCTCTGTGGCTGTTTTAGTCTGTAGGTATGGCAAAGAAGCAAATTCTCTGTTTTGGGTATTTAAAAAAGCTGTGCTTGCTCTCAGCAAATGATAAGGGAAAATACGACAGTAAGATGAAACATTTCACTCAAATGATGCTGCTTCTGAGTAGAGCAAGAACAGTCATGGCCTTAATTAGGTATGAAGCACCATGACCTCTTGGGGGAGTTTGGATCTATTGTTTTTTAAAGTAAAGTAGATGTTGACATTTTCTATATGCAGCTTAGAGAAATCTTTAGAGCCTTTTGTCTATCCGTAGATGGCTTCAGTTGCTTACTTATTTAGCTTCTGTACAGCACTTGTCATGTTTCTATCAAACAGCCTTGCTAGATGAAAACAGGCATGGATGAAACTCCAGGCTGCATTGCTGTCGCACAGGCTTGTTCAGCTGTATTTCTCCAATGGTCAAAGAGAGAGGTACAGGGAAGGCTTGGAATCTCTTTCGGGAATGAGCTCTGAAGTCCGTCGGTCGTGACTGTAAATGGTACGCTGGCTTCACAGATGTTTTGCTGAAGAGTGTGCAGCTGTTTGATGATGTAAGGTCACAGATGTTGGTGCTGCAGTGAGGGAATGCTGCTGCCAAGCATGAACTTTTCAGCGATCTGAAATGCCTGTAACATACCTGCAGACTTCGTCTTCTTCTCTGTGACAAATGTCGTGGCTCCTGGGTCATTTAATTGAAACTGCCTTAGTGACCAGGCACATTTTTGATCTTCAAAAGAAGATTCCAAAGCTCTCATTACTCCGAATATGCCAGCTATGGCTCATGTGCTGTGCTGTTAAGAAACATAGTGGTATGCATTTAAAATTAACAAATGCAAGTTTTAGATCTTGTCATAACTAGTGACACAAAGCAGTGACTTTGCAGTATTTTAAAATTAGGATGGCAGTGGTGAACTGTGTAAGTAATTGGTATTAAAACAGGAAATTCCTTCAAAGTCTGTCTCGGGGGGATTTGAGAAAGGTTTTTATGTAAATGAAAAGGGAAATGCCGTTGGTTCAAATAAAGAAAGCAAAGAAATGAACTAAAATACTCAGAATGTGGAGGCCGGCACTCAAGTTAGAAAGCCTTTGTTCTTTACTAAGGACTTGAATAAATGTCCTTACTCAGGACTGCATCAGGGTGTGTCAAGGACATCAGAGAGCAGCTTTAGGAGCCGCGTTGCTGTCCCCCCCATCGGCACACTGCTGGGGTCTGGGCCTGTGCGAGAGCCATTTGGTGCTCAGTGGCCCAAAGCAGTATCTCTGCTGTGATTGATGTGCGGGACTCTGGGCACATAGGTCGGTTCTAAAGGCATCTTAATTTACAAGAACAGGGGATGTGGAGAGAATTTTACTTATAGCTGTTTCTTCTGTCAGTAGTTCCTCAGTGCCCGAGTCGACACTCTCAGCCAGTGCTCTGCAGATGCAGTTTCTGGGGAACACTGAGAGACATTTCTAGTAATTTTTATCTGTTGGAGTCCGAAAAGAAGTGTGGATGTGAATGGCATTTCATAATAGCGATTTCATGTCATCTGAGGGAGTTTATTCACTTAACTTTCTCTGAAGAAAAACTGTCCCAGTTGTAGGAGCCTACCCAACCTGCCTTGGTTTCCTTGGGGAAGGAGGCAGAGATGAATATTCTCCTTATGCTACTTCTTTCTCCCATAGGGAATAATCTGGGAACGCTGTTTTGATTTGTCCATTTCTGAATGTGTCTTATGCTCTTAGTGCTGTTCAGGACTACCCTCTAGGGCTGAAGCAGTTTCTCTCAAAGGGTTTTACAGTCCTGAGCACTCCATGCCCGCCTGCCCCGCGCAGCCTTCCCTCGGGAGGCTCTGTGGGTTGGGATTCGTGCTTTTCCCCTCTTTCCTGTGAGGTCTGAAGAGTGAGTGTTTGGGTGTGTCTCTCCTTGTTAGAGTGATTGGGCTATTTTTCTCTGTTAAGAGGTAATGACAACATTAAAATCACCGTTTCTTTACTATGTCCTTGCCACCTTCTTGTCATTGTCTGGGAAATGCATTCCTCTGACAATTTGATCTTACGGATTTCATCGTTTGAGGACTCTTGATGCTTTCTCCATGCTTAAAGACCAAAATACCTGTGGTCATACTAGGCTGACTGGCAACTAGCCCCATTCCCAGCTGTCAAACAGATCCCACAAATTTAACATCTCTTTCTCAAGTTTCCATGGATACCTTAGTAGAGCACACACTGTAATCAGAACAGCAGGGCATGCCATTTGCAAAAGCTTTCAGTATTGTCATTATGGAACTGCTGCATTCAAAAATCAACCTTTTGTAGTAGCTCTCTTGCTTACTCAGCTGTGTTCCAGTTCTGGTTTTAGCCATAAGAACTCCTTTGCAGGCTGTACCATTGGCTTGCCACTGTGACAGTGGAACTTTTTGGCTGGTCAGTGTTGGTCTCTGTCTGTGGGATCTGTGTGCACAGTCATGGTACCTGAGTGTAGGCTTGGTGGATGCTGCTGTAAAAACCTCTGGACATGGGTTTTGGTTGGTGACTGCTTGATTTTGTGATCTGCTGAACAAATCCTTAAACATGTACTTTCTTCTGTCCATGGCTTCTCTTCTCATAAGGTATTTTCCTTTAAGCCTGATAGCTGATCTGTTTTCAAGATTGTAAAATAAAAAGAATAAAGAAGTAAAGACTTAGTTTTGATTTAGCTATAAAGTGTCACTCAGAGCTAAATCAATAGCCATAGTCACAAATGATTGCTAATGAACTGTCAAATGTGATACCAATTTTGCAGTTTCACAACAACTAATACTCTCTTATTTTCCCATCTTTGAACAACATCTGGTTTAATAGCTTTGCAGAATATCAAGGGATTTATATATAGCATCACTCGTGCTGACTACCATGAGAAGTAACAGTTATTCTAGTTTGGCTCTTCTTTTTGCCCTGTCTTCCCCTTTCTTTGTTGTTGGTGGGTTTTTTTGTTCGTTTGTGGGTTGTTTTTTTTTGTTTGTTTTGAGTGGGGTTAGGGAGGGAGAGAGGTTTGTTTTCTGTCATCAAGACTCTACACCTACGTGGGTCATGTTTGGCATTCTTGAAGAGTGTAAAAATGAAGACAGACATTTTCAAGTACTGTTTCCAGTCCATGTTTTAAGAAAAAGAAGTCACTGCATTCATCTGGTTTGAGACTTTGCAGGGTACTTAATGAATCTAGGAATTCTTGATAACTAAATAACCTTTTTGCCTTCTAAGTAAACAAATACCTCCAAAAGTGTTCTTATTTTTCTGTGCTGGTTACATGGTCCAGAAAAGCTGAACAGTAATTATTGTTCAGTCTTCGGATAATATTTCTTTGCAATCCTAGATTAAGATATTCATTGTTTTCAGGATACAACTGTGTCTTGAAGAGGTTCTTAGATAGGAACTTGCCATCAAACAGGGGTTTTATAACTCTGCAATATTTTGATCTTGCTTTTTAAAAAGAAAAAAACAACTCACCAGCCCTTCTTCAGCTGGTACATGGTGTTTTTCCCAAAGAAAGTGATTAGCATCACAAATGCTCTGTGTTATGAGTGTGGTCCTGGGCATTAGCACATAATCTTACTAGTGGTATTCCTGACAACCTTGCAGTGAACCAAGTAGGTGAGGTAGATGATGACAGACATGATGATGGAGGAGCAGCAACAGGAAACCTTTTCTAGGAAAGTATCTTTTCACAGAACCTAGGTTCTGTACATCTGTGTTTTGTTTTGTGTTCCTTATGTCTTTCCGTGTGGAAGCAAGGAGGGAGTAGATGAGACATACAGGAAAACTGCTTGCACAGGGGCAAATAGTGCAAGGAAGCCTCAGGGAAGCAAGTTCATGGAAGAGCTTGCTGAAGGAAGAGAAGGTTAGTTAGTGTGTATTAAAGGTGTCTATTACAGAATTGTATGTGGAATATTTAGAAATATCCTGGAGAGTTGTCTTTTACCACTCTGAACTACAACATCTGTTCTTAACCCACTTTTATCACGACATGCAGCCTGCCCTCTCCAACATGTAAACCAGGATCAGTTCTGTCTGTCCTGGCAGTAGTACATGAGTGCTGGAAGAGCTGGAATCTAGGAGGAGAGCGATGACTGCAAGGCACCGCTGGTAAGTTCCCCAAACCCCCGGGTTCTGGGGTCCGAGCAGGTTCTGAGCAAGTTGGCACTACATCAGCACTGGGATGGATGAGGGAGCTGGCTGATCGCAGAAGCTGGAAAGCTCTCAGGTCATTAAAGGGGGAGGTGGATTTAAGACTTTACAGTGTAGATAGTGAATAGGTTTGAGTTTAAGGCAGCTCTGGGGCAGACTTAGCTATTGGTAAAGACCTGGCTGAGGCTTTACAGACCCAGCTGCGAAGCGTGCAAGGGAGTGTGATGCTTCTGCTTTGGTCCAGCTTACCAAGCATTAGCGAGGTCAGACCAAATCTAGGTAAAATAGTTTAGCCTATGTCTTGTCAAAAAGAGAAATGAAAATAACGCATGTGGCATTTTTGGAAGGTTATTGAAAGTTCTTCTGTGTTTCTTTCATCTTAAATTTCATTCACAGAAAATAGGTAGTGTCTTTTGGTTTTCCTTTGCTGGAGGTTCAGGAAAATTAATATTATTCACAGAGTGGTGGGGCGAACCTGGGGTTGTTTTTTGATACTCTTAAACTTAATATTAAAAAATTATCTTAGCTTGATAGCATAGTGGAAAAGTAATTCCTCCAGTCAAACTGTAATCATAATAGGAGGCAATGTAAAAGCATAAACAAAAAAGGTCAAAGTTATAATGAGGAACATGTCTTATTTTCAGAATTTTATCCAAAGAATTGGGAGATTTTTACCTAGGAAATCACTGTGCTCTAATTGGTATCAATGCAATGAATACCAGCTCTTTGGGTGACCAGTTATTATGAAAGGGTATCAGGAAACTTGGATTTGTATCAGAGATTAGCTATGGCTGTATTCATAGAAGGGAAGTGTATTGCAGTCGTCAACAAACCAGCTGGATGCCTACCGGCATTTTAAAACAAAGAACTCCGATTCCATTGATGGCAATAACACTGGTGTCATTGGTTTCAGTAGAAACAGAAGGGTCTTACTTCTAATATGAAATATGGGATCTTTTATTATGCATAAGAATATTTTAAGTGTTTTTTTGTATTTGCTTCTCTCAGTCTCTCTTTTTTGTTGTTGTTCTATAATTATTTTCAAAGGCCATCTTTGTATTTACAGTGAAATGCTCTAGGTTGTCATGTCACATTTCGAAGCTGTGACATTTTGTGCTTAATGCAAAGCAAAATCTCAGCAATAGGAAAAGCTGAATAAGATTTTCTTCATCAATGCAGTAGTTGCCAGCTAAAAGCAATATGGTAAACCCTTCTTTTCCTGTTGTGCAAACATCATTAACAAGCTTTCCTTGGGGCAAAATTATTATTGATGCTCAAAATTATATGCATGTTTTGAATGAAAAATGATGTTTTTAATGCCATTCTTTTACTGCCTGATGGCTATCCTGTATCCAGATTTGATTTGGTACATCCTTTTTGTTTTTTGTTTTTCAATCCAGAGATATTGTCTGAGTGGAAAATGAAGAATTTGGCTAAGATTTTCGTATGGCCAGCAACCTGACTGAGGTCATAGCTACATATAGCAGTCACTCTCATCAGCTGCTGGATGGCTGGAAATTCCAGAAAAACAGCCATCAGATATGTGCAAATGTTTGATCTGTGAAAATGATCAGCATCTACACAGTAAATTCAGTGAACTTGGGTTTTTGGAGCCATAAAGATTGGCTGCAATAGTGGCGTTTTTAGTAGGTCTAATGCATCCTGACTTGCCGTGTGCATGTGGTTCATCAGCCCGCAAATAACTGAGAGGCCGAATGGATTTCACATATGTAACAGTGGATATATGTTATACACATCAAAAAGAGTTGCTGCAGCTTTCCTTTTGAGGCAGGTGGTGTACTGCAGGCATTCCCAGTTGGGAGTCTGGGAAAGCCTGGAAAAGGGTGTTGTATCTTGGTCTTTCCAGTGGGTCCTTAAGCTCAGCCAGAGGCTCAGTTCTGCATAACGAATGGAATTCATTGCATTGTACATTATGGATTGAAGAAAAATGACTTCTATTGTGAAAGCACTTCTTCAAATGTTAGAAATATGATCTGAAATAGGGAATAGCATTGATTCTATTGCCGATTCAACAAATCACAAGAAGAATTTTAATTAGCAAGTGTTGAGTTTGTGGCCACTCTGGCAGGGTAGAAATAGAAATGAACTTTGGATACATTGCTTGGGATATAACATACACACTAGTGTTCAGGCATGCTCCTGCAGAGAGATGATACCATAGTGATGCTGCCTATTTTCTGATATGCAAAACAGCTGTAGGAGATCCAGACCATGATGAGTCCCTTTCACCATCGCTCAGAGGGGAGGCCTGCAAAGCTTCGGGAAGTGCAGTTCTGTCCTGACCGAGCATTCTCTGTTGTAGGCATGACTCTAAAGTATTGCAGAATGTGCCTGAAAAGGTCCATGTTGGGGTTTCTGATGGCAAACATGGGGCTTGATACCATATTTCTTCCTTTTTTTTTTTTTTTTTTTTAAAGTTGTTTCTCTTGTGTACGCCAAACTGCTGATGCGGCACATATTCAGGTATTCCCCCCTTCCCTGATATGACTGCATTTCTGTGCTTTATACCATTGAGCAGCGTACTCTGCTTCCTGAATTCTTGCTTTTACTTGTCTTGGTAAATGGTTACTTCGAGACGATGCCCACTAGCTTATGTTGTCTGTGTTACTTGGATTGCGGGGAACTTTGTTAGCAGAGAGTCCACTGCTACAAAATGCTGCTTTGCTGCTGGAATGAACAGTTTCCTTAATATGTGAAGCAGAATATTTTGCTGAAGTCTGGTGTCGCTGAATTATAGAAAGCAAAATACTTATGAAACCTGAATTTAAAAGGAAAGAGATTTTGTGTAGCTGCTGGAAAAAGAAAAAGTTTAGTATGACCTTAGTGACCTGTGACTGTGAGGTTTAGCAGTCACCTTTCCTAAAGCAGGGCTCAGCTTGCTGGCTTGGAACCGATGATCTGGGGCTGTAGCGGTCCATGTCTGATACTCTCAGGGGTTTGCTAAAACTCATTTATCCAGTCCTGAATAGGAATGCATAGCAGGGGCTGCCAAATATTGAGTGGACTGATAGTCTTCCAGAAGATATCAGCTGCTGTTAACTGATCTCTCTAATTAAATAACGAGCTTGGTCCTTCTCTTTCGATCTATTAGAAGATCAGATTCAGCTGAATATGCTGTCAGTGAAATGTTCACACTGTGTCAGCTAAGTTTTTAGAAATGCTGTGGACTTTGATTTTACTCTGTGTGCTGTGACACTTAAAGGTTAATCCTTCATTGCATTTTGTCATCAGTTGCATTGCGTTTTGTTGAAATCTAGAATGTGGCTGATCATTTACTGAAAAACGGAAAAAGCTAAGCTGAGTAGCTATTGCAGGAAACCACAGAAAAGAAACTCTTGCATGTGTTTAGATGAAAAGAAGAATAATTTAAATTAAATCTAAACCAGCAAATGCAGCTAATATGGTAATGGACATGATTTGTTATTAATACAGTATCTGCTGATCTCATCATTTGACCAATTCTGGAATTCTTTGGGGATTTGCAAATCAGATGGTACCCTTTGAACCTTAAAAAAAATTGCTGAAAATGGGAGTCTTCTGTGTTCTTGCTTCTTCTTCTGGTCACCTTGAAAATGCACAAGGTGTTCTTTGGTAATTGCTTAGGTTAGGACGAAAGTCAGAATTGTAATGATATGGTCAAATTCTATACATGTTTAGTTAAATTATCCAACCCCCTGATACAGACAGTCATATTTCAGGCTAAAGTTCATATTATTCTTTCATAAGTAAATTAAAGAATTTCTGTTCAAGAAATTTAAATCGTATTTAGAAAAAGATTATTTTAAATATTGGTTTGTTTGAAGACTTTAATTTGCATGCTAAATCAGATCTCTCCATTTATTTTGGTGTGCAAATTGTGAAGAATTAAATGTTTATTTAATGCATGCTGTTTAGCTATATGTTTTTTCATAGTGTGTTGCTTGACACAGAGATCTTTAGTAAACATGGGAGATAAAGCTGGAACTTGAGCTATGTGGGACACTACTTGTGTTTTTTCATTACAGAAGCCTTGAGAAGTCATCCTGCTTGTAAGAACTGTTCCAAATACCATGATACTCTGCAGGACATCTTTTCCAATTGTTAAAAGAAGAAATTTACTCATAAAGGCTAGGAATCCTTTTTTTGGTTGCATGATTGCAAATCAGGTTCCTTACAACCTTTTTTCCATTTTCTGGCTTGGAATAGATGCTTTTTTTTCTTTCAGATAAACTACTCATACTCCTTTAGAAACAGGAGATTTTTAAATATCCTGGAATATCTATGCATTTACTGCTGTTCAGAACACAGTTGTAAAAATCGTGACGTGCACTTTTTTTTCCCCCAAGCAAACACTAACTCAACAAAATATTAAAGCTCCCACATGGACAAGTCTGTTTTAACACCTTTCAGTTTAGATTGGGTAGATAGTATAATGTTAGAAATTTCCCAGTTTCATGTGCTTTTAACAACTGTTTCACTACTCGTTAGAACTCTTGGCATTAAATCGAGGGTGACTGGCTTGCAAGCCATTTTCTGTAAACGCCAATTGCTCTGATAAAAAAACTTTTTAACTTCCCAGTATTCTAAACTGCGCTTACTCATTTATCAGCTCTGCACTCTCTGATTTTAACAGTTAGAATATAACAATTATGTCTACCCTGATTATTGCACATGATTAGTTAGTAGTCTCATGAAATGAGTTGGAATGTCGTGCCACTGCTGCTTGTGTCAACTGGATAGCAACTCTACCGAATCACTGTAACAGTACATTTTGGTTAAAATTTTGGTTTGCTCCTTTAGAGGTTGTAGCATTGCCTTCCATGATTTTCCTCTCTTGATCTAACAGAACTTCAGGCTGGTGGAATGAAGGACTCATTGTAGAATTAATTTGTTTAGCTGGGTATTTGCAGGAGCAGCAGTGAATACAGTGCAGAATGGTCATGGGTTTGGAAGGATTTTTTCCTCAGGTCAAAAATACTGATAATCACCAAGAGTTTAACCTTCCAGCAGAGTGGAGCAGCTGATAAGAATCAGGAAAAGTTAGCCCTTCCGCAAATCCAGCCTTTATGCTTAAGTTTTCAAGAACATTCTGAAACTGAAATGGACAATTTATTTTGAAGATTTCTGATGAAAATATATAAGTCTGTTTTATTTTTAAGCAGTGATATCTACAGGTGGCTAAGACAGACCTCTGATCTCTGCTTAACATTTGTTGTTTGTTAACACATATTTTTATGCTTGTGGATACAGTGAGTGTCCTTGTAGACATTTTACATCCCTGGATTGCAACAAGTTAATTGAGTTGAATAAATTCTTTATAGAACACTACCCAAGTTAGCACAGTTTCATTGGATGAATGTGATTATTGCACTGGTTTTTTTATCATTGCTCTCTGAGAGACAAAAAAATATGTGTATATTGTCACACAGGATTTTCTGAGTTGCATGTAGAGCTATGAATAACTTCTCGAGGTACACCCAGGCTGATAGGTGAAGGCAGTCTGGAAAATAGATTGCTGAACAATGGGTGCTGAAACAAATAGTGAAAAGAATTAGTAACAAAGAGAAACACTGAAAACCACATAGATAGTGATTTGATGTCTATATTTTTGTGCTTCAAAGCCAGCATCCTAAGTGGGGAAAATGTGCTGGTTTCCAAAGATGTTGAGTCAGTATTGTGATGTCCCGGTCTGCTCAGGATGTGTTGGTTCAGGTCCAGTCAGGAATGGCAGCAGGATTCAAGGAACATGTTTTGTTATTAATTCTCTCTCTCTTTTTTTTTTTTTTTTTTTCCTGTGCTGAAATATTGCTCTTCAGTTCTACAAAAAATGCCATATCAATGGTACAAAAATTAATCTGTTTTGAAAAGAGGATGAAATGGCACAAAGGAGGTTGATAACAGCATCTGAGGCTGATAACAGCATCTGATCCAAATATATCTTAAGAAACAGAGCAGATTCTGAGTTTGTCACATTTGACCTGTGGCTTTTTGTACTTCACCACAAGAGGAGTAACATAATATATTCTTGAAGAACTTGTACAGGAAGTGTGAATATTTTGCTTCTGCAAATGCTTCTGAAGATCAGGCTGAAGATGCATATTATAACTTGAATACAAATAAACACTGTTACGAGAGCTATGGAGGAAGATTTTTTTCATGTGGGAAGATTATCCTGTAGTTGGCTGCTGCAGAATTTTTTGCATCTTCCCTGGAAAACAACACATATTTGATTACTAGGAGTGACAGGTTTCTTCATTAAGTAGCTCTAAGGTTGTTTCTTGGCCAGCAGTTCCTGTGTCATCTTAGAATAGTGCTCTGACTTGTCAGTCATGTCTAGGAATTACATGCTGTGCATAAATATGCATTTTATTGTGTGATGCATCCAAGTAGGTAGTAAAATATGTTGAAATGTATTATTTAATATTTATTATGGTTATTAATCTTTACAGACATTAAATAATTCTGCATTGTATCTAATTAGCTTATATTCTACAGAAGAGAATTAAGCAAACTTAAGGCTTAAATTTGGGGGCAGGGAGGTATGAGCATGGACAGGGCATGTGGTACCTTTTCTATATTCCATTTTGATAAACTATTGCAGTGTTCATAAGATAATAAATATGCATCAATCTGAGTCATCAGTGATTAATTATTTCAGTAAGCTATCTCCGTTTCTGTCATCAATGGGGTAAACACAAGAGGGAAAAATACAAATAGTGCATTTTACAGTATTTGTCACTCACTTGGTATGTTCCTTTAAATGAAATTCCAGTATTGTATGCAGGGTAGAAATATTTCTTTGATGATTTGTTAATAATACTTTCCTTTTTCCCAGCTGGATTCTGTCCTGCAGTAATATTAACAGCTGCAAGATATTTCAGTACAGAGTGTATTGAAGAATAAAAACAGAGACAGTATCGGAAAAGTTTCAGAATAAAGGCTCATGATGGGATCATTGCAACTTATTCTTACTGTGTTGTCAAATCAATATTATTTCCTCTTTTTCTCTTAAAATGACTGTCTTTTTTGAATTCACAGCTTGTGTTTAGTCTCTGCATGCATACATTTAAATCTTAGGCCATTAGCTTGAGTGTATAGTGTTCAAGCTGCTTGTATCAACTATGACTTCTGAATATATTTAGGAAGACTTAAAATTCGACATGGTAATTTAATAGGCAAAAGAATGAAAATTAGTCATGAAGGTCAGATAAACATTTTAAAACCAAAACTGCAGTTGCTGAGTCTTAGCATGTTGTAAGGGCAAAAAATACATTTTGTGTGGTGGCTGTGGAATTTGCTTTCTTTTTTAGCAGATTTGTTTCAACAGGAAAATAGTGTAGCAGTATGCAAAGCAACTGTCCTGTTGTAGTCATTCTGCTTACTGAGACTGAAGACTTTTTGTTTCCTTTCAGATGCAGTTTCCACATCTGCTTACTCATCACCAGCCAAAAGTTTGGGAGACCCTGGAATAACTCCACTGTCTCCGTCACATATTGTGGTAAGAAATGCATTCTTAACATATACTGTATGTTGACATTATTTTCTCCTGCCTGTTTAGTGGAACATAATTTTTAAAAAAAGTTTTAATTTCCTCCCATAACAATCCCTTTCATGCTCTCCAGAGTCTTTAAGTTAAATTTTGGTCACACTGGGGCTGGCGGCAGAGATCTCATTCATTTCATTGGGATCCTGGTTTTGCTTTTTTTTATTTGTCTGCTTGCTGAGCTCATAGATTTGCTCTGCATATTTTTATATCAAATACAGGGGCTTCTTGATCCTCCGGGTTCCCAAGTTCTGTCCCTGTCTTTATCAGTGATTTGTTTAGGCAGCCCCTGAAAGGTGTCATTCTGTTCAGAAAAAAAAAAGATCTATGGTACTCAACAGTAAAATACAAATTTTACTGTTCTCTCCCAACAGAGACTCAAAATAGAACTGCTTTAGTTTCTTAAGGAAAATAGCCACTTCTGTAAGCTTTTAAAAGCAAGCAAATGTCCCATAAATGTAGTATGTTTTAATCCCTTGTACATCATGCTCATTTTGTTGGTAAACTCCCATTAAAACTAAGTCCCATCTGTTTTTAAGATCATCTGCATCATGTGTAACACAGTATATGCAGAGTGTATGTCTTGATATTGCAAGGAATCATGTTCAGAACACATTGCTACACTTGTTGGATTTCTTCCTTGGTTTTCTGAATCAAGTTCAGAGTTGTGCAACACCCCTCTTCAGGATTTCCAGAGTCCTCTCTCTGGAAAAAATTTTTGCTTTTATTCACTTCTTTCTCTATATACTCCAGAACTTTTATTTCTCTCTATTGATAAATTTATGTCCTCTTTCGGTTAGATTTAAACTCTGTAAACTCTTTGAGGAAGACATATAAATAACCTATTGCCCTAGTTGAAAAGCTTTTTTATTAGGAGAATCCAAGCAAGTCCTTCATTACTTGAGACCAAATTATATTACTCTCATTTCTCCATTTTAAGTAGCAGGCCTATGGGATGATCTTGGGAAATGTAAGGGTACAGCAGAAAGGTCCTGGAAGTAGCAGGCATGGAGGGAACAGAGATATGCGAGGAAGATGGTGGAACACTGCTCATAGAGTGAGGACATTTGACAGTTCCTCTGTAAAAGATAACGATTGCTTCAAAATGTTAATGAGAGTACAAGCTGAGCAGCAGTGGTGGAGGATTCAGCCAAGACCCGTACAGTATTAAGTTGATGAGTCTGCTCCGTCGTGGTTTTGCCAAAACGCGGTGTGTGCAGGCGGGTGTATTGCCTGCCTTCATTACTTACCTGCCTGTAGCGCACAGCCCTTTCACCGGCATTTCCACCTTGTTCTCTGCCAGTCTTGCTCAGCTGTTAGTGCTTTAACCACCGTCAGCATGTGAAGAGTAGTTCCTTGCTGTTCGTTACTTATTCCTCTATTATACAGGATTTATGTTAGGCAACAGCATGCTGGGGAGTGGTACAATTCTCTGTTTATTTATGTCAAGCTTTATTTCATGTCGTTATGATTTGGGCCATAACCCTTCTACCTCTTCTAATTAACATTCCCATGTTGCCCTTGATGGTGCTTTTCAGGGGTTGCAGGATTACAGGTAAAAGGCAGGGAGAAGGATCCAAATTCACTATAACCAGCTGAACAGCTTTCCACATTCTAGTACAGACAGGAGTAAATGGATAAAAAGCTTATTGCTTTTATCCACGGGGTAAAAAGCTTATTGCTGTATTGGGGGTTGTTCTGTCTCCACTAGTTTTAAATGGCAGTACCTCATGTTCAAGGTTATGACATAGTTAACTCTTAAAAACACCAAATAAGTCCCAAATATACCACACTGACGAATATAAACATATTCTTCACTTGATCAATTTAAGGAAAAAACCCAAACAAAAAACAAAACACAGGCCCAAAACCAATAACCCAGTGTTCAGCCATAAGTTTTAATGATACAGGATAATAGCTATTCCAAAAAAGTGAATATGAGGAAACTCTTGATTCAGAAGGTAATGCATACAAGGCTCCAGCAAATATGCTGCGTTGTATATGAAATTTCCACTGCCATTGGAATGTGCAGCTATCTGGTACCAACTTCGGTCACAAATGCAGCTTAAGGAGGTCCTTATTTTCACTGAAGAGATATGCATGTCTCAGGGAGCAGAAATACTGAAGGGTAAGACAGGTTGCAGTTATTCTAATCAGTGACTCAGTGTCTGTTTTGCTTCTGCTATTTAACAGAAGGACTCTGATGCAGAGGATGCTGTAGAACAGTTATTTCTTGTTGTTGTGGCTATTGATTTTGGCACAACATCCAGTGGCTACGCCTACAGCTTCACCAAGGAGCCAGAATGTATTCATGTAATGAGGTAAGGGCTGCAATGCAGCATTTGGTTTTCGATTGTGATAACATGGGTTGTCTGCAGTAGCTCTAGACATTTTCTACAGGAGTCTAAAGTGTCTAGATTTGTCTAGCATTGCCACAGTCCACACCTTTCTCACAGTTACAGGGTTTTTTCGTGTTTTACTGTATTCTAGCTTTAATATAATCAATGTGAATGCATCCTCTCTATTCTTTTCTGAGTTTACAAGATGACGTGAATAAAAGGAGGGATCAGTGAGTATTTAGAACTATTCAGGGAGCAGTACTAATTATTAAATCTGGATGCCCTTATCTCAGAGGTCGAGAGAAACTACACATTTCTTAAGGGTCATGGCATTTCCCAGGAGCTGCCCGTCCCCTGGAATCATGCCTGTGTACAGTTATGTGTACAATGTTTCGTTACTTGCACCCAGAAACTGGTAGTTCATTTGGCTAATACAAGTTTTTTAGCATTAAATTTGAATAAAATCTCTAGTAACAAACCAGTGATACTGGGAAATAAGCAAGCAAAAGGCATGAATTTGAAAATTAAGGTTAGATGTGCAAGCTGTACTGTATCATATGTATGTAAGGAACAAACTTTAGATGCTGTTATGTAGGGATTTTTAGTTTTTTATTTCATGACTAAATCAACACAATATGAATTTATGCATATAAATCTAATACAATCACAAATGCAAACCCTATTATGGCAGATACCTGAAAGGATTGCCCTACAAACCATTTTTATAGTGTTTTATAGTCTTTTTGAAAAGTTTTTTTTAGAACTAAACCCCTGTACAATTCTTATTAAAGTATCTTTAAAACTACTGTATTGTAAAAAGACCAAGATAATAGCTAATTTCAGATATAAACAAGGTATGTGTAAAAAGCATACCCATAGAAGTTCTTCTGAACAAAGCTGCTGTTGTAGCAGTAGGTGATGTACTTTTTCCAGCACTGTAATACTGAGAACAAAAGGGCAAAAAGACTAACTTGCTGCAGTCCAGTGTGATTTACTGTCATTTTTCTAAGCAAAGATGCTAGCTGAAGGCAGCTCTTAAATCTCAGCAGGCAGTGTTAATTGTGCAGTCAGCGTGCACATTTGGTTTGTATAGAGTTGCAAAGTATTTCAGAGGTCAAATGCAACTGATCTGCAATACCGGCTGAAGGGAGGTAAATTTTGGAGTGGTATTATGCTGTCCAGTTGCAAAGATACCTACCATTTTCAGTATGGACACGTAAATGCTTCAAGGTATTTTATGCATCTCATCCATCTATTGTTCTCTGAAGGGCATGGGAAGCTGCACGAGGCCAGGAGTCAAAGGACAGGCCATGTTTCTGGCTTAGACAGGTTACAGGGTTGCCAGGTTGGAACCTGTGTTTATCAATTTCTGTTCTCTTTTGACAGCAATTAATTAATCAGATTTCTTAAAGAAGTTTACAAAATTAGGGAAGATATCTCTGAAGCTGTGCCTGAGCAAGCCTAAATCCTGTGTACTGTGTTGTTCCTGTAATCTCTGTGGAGATTTTCCTAGGTGAAATCACTGCTGTTTCTAGGGAAGTCCTTTCAGTGCTTTGGACTCAAAATTTTACCTTAGGACCTGATTTTGCCACAGGGTTCACACTATACTGCAGTGAATTACAGACTAGATTCTCCTTTCAGAGTATCTGGCTTCTTGCTGTAGATCACTGGGACACTGAAGTCTATAGGTGCTGTATGGCCAGCTGAGAGATTCCAAATCTTAATTGATATTTTACTACTTATGGTTCAAAACACTGTATTTTCTTCCTTATGCAATAATGGTACCATGATTGTGATTTCAGACTGTGTAGATATTATTTAGTAATGTAAAAAGAAATGAAATGTATTAATTTATATATATTTCCAACAGAAGGGAGGATACCTCTTTGAGGGGGAAATGTATTCAGGTTTCCAACAGGTATTTCTAACAATGGAAAACATTTTAATACAAAGAATAGTATTTTTTATTATATATTTTAAATAAATATTGCTGGCAGGGAAGGATTTTGGGAAAGATATAGCTGAAACTGAGTTAGGAAATAATGTATATCATGTTTTTATATATATTTATATATCGATACTCATAAAATCATGAAATTCAGTGGTGTATGTATCAAAATAAAGCTTCAGTAGTTCAGAAGGTATTAAGAAATTCAAACTCTGTATATAATGAGGCTTACATGTAGGATAATTTACAAATATTTCAGCAGAGTAAATGTAATTTCCCGCCTGCACTCGAGAATGTTTACATTAAAATAAAGCATTCCAGTGATGCACGGTCCTCTTTGCTTCCTAACATTTTTTCCTTGTTAGTGTTGATCCTTTCCAGACATTTAGATTTCTGGCTGCCTTTTAACAAAGCTGCTTTTCTGTAAATAGCTCAATGAAGGGTAAGATGGGTTTATTTGGAAGGTCCTGCTTCAGCAAAGAGTGAACACACAGGGCTTTAGTACCAAGTGTGAATGTAGAGTCAGCAAAGGCATGATTCTAGTGTGATTAGTAGACAGTCATGTTTTTGACTGTGTGTTTATTTGCTGTAATGCCCAGTACTAAAAAAAATGAAATTATAAGCAGAGTTCTTGAAGCATACACTTTGCTTTAAATGTGTAAGTATCCTCCTCACTCATGTCGGTAGTCTAAAGCACATGTTTGGAGTTGGGCGTATGTTTCTAGATGAGTAATGATTGACTTCACTTTGATTGCATAATGTTAGTTACTGTTTTATCAATTCTAGGTAATACTTCCCACTTGTAAACTCTTGCTAGTTCCCAATGACTTCTGTAAAGATAGTTGTGGTTACCTTCAGGCTCTTGTTTCAGAGTAGAAGTGTATGTTATAACGAGTGCTATTTTCTGCTTACCTTGAGGCTGAGTAAATGCATAGCAACAGCCTGGCCATGAGTTCAGCAAGCACTTGAGCAGGCAGGGCAGTGCCAGAGTCATAATGAAAGCCCGTTTGGTGCTGTAGAATGGGTTAACTACAACTCCTTTGGAGGGAATGTGCAAGGCCTTGCAGAGTTTTTAAAAACTCCTATTGATTTATATGCACTTATGTGAAGTTATAAATGTTTCAGCTGCTGGTTAAATTGCAACAAACTGAATGTGAGTATTTCACAAATGGAGAAAAATAAATGGGAAAACCACATGTGATTATGAAAAAAATCACAGCCTGTCTTTGGAAGGAGGGAGAATGCGGGCTTTTTTCAGTGTAACTTTACTTCAACCTTCAGGTTTTCCTTTATCCTTCTCTTCCCTTCTTGGCAGCCATGTGCTTGCCTTTCTTTGGTGTACATGCTTGCAGTGACGTTTGGCTACATTTTGATGATCCCACTGCTTCGTTTCCTTGACTGTTATGCTGCAGCTCTGGATCAAATTCTCATCACTCTGCAAGGATCGCTCTCTTTACTCTGTTAGCCAGACTCCTGTGTGAGGAAGGGCATTTCTCTAACCTTAGCATAACCTTGCGATCCTTTCCACACTAACTTTTCTCTTGTCTCAGTTCTCACTTTTCCTAGATACATTCAGATCATCTGTGGCTATAAACGGGTCTATGCTGCTCTGTTGAGCTACTCCACTTTTTATCAGCCTAGGAACTAGTCTCATGTCTGCATTTGAGCAGAAATCTACCTTGGGTTTTGCTTGAATGTTTTTAGTTCTGACTCGGCTTTGAGAAGGTATTGCCCACATGCCAGAGTACTTCTGGCTCGTATTAGTCCATGCTTTTACTAGGCATTTCCATATTTTGGGTTTTTGGTTTGGTTTTTTTTTTTCCCTGAGAGCATTATTACCATTGTTTTGCCTGCATTGGGACCATGAACAAAAACTGCAAATGAAGGTGCTGAAATCCTAGCCTTACTGACTAGAAGCCTCCACTAAGTGGAGTGAGGCTAGGGCTCCACCTCAGCAGAGTGTCACAGTCAGGATTTACTATGCACGTGCCTTTGCAGCTGCTTCTTTCTAGAAGAGATGTCACACAGGAATATTTTTAAATCTCTGACTGCAAATGGTAGAGTTGGACTTCCCCTTCTGTTTCTTTATTGCTCTTTCGGTGATCGAACTGTAGTACAGGCTGAGAACTTTAGAATGTGCTGAGCAATTACCATGTCTAGTTTCAGTCAGAAACTCATCAGGAAGTAAATAATCCAGTTCTCTAGGTGGCTTTGACAATTTCAGCCCATACCACTGAGCATCAATTTCTCCTCATTTAAACTGCACCTTAAGTGTACTTATTCCGGAAAGAAAAAATGCACCTAGCCATAATGAAAAACAAAGTAGTATTGTTATTAGCCATGTCCTATTTATGGAATTTCCCACCAGTGACTCACAATGAATAATTAATGTTTCCAAGCAAAAATGATACCACTCTGTCTCCTCTCTGCTTGCAGCAGGTGTGTGGGATTTAAGTCTGGTGAAATAGGCAGTGTTTTCTGCTCAGGGGCTGTGGGATCCCAACTTCTTCACATTGGAACCGTATGTTCGCTGTGACACCTACTCAAAAGATTTTGAAGTTGACCAAGTACATTTCTAGCAGGAGGTTAGAAGAAATGATCTGGAGCCCTTGCCAGCTGGTAGTAGCTCGGGGGCTGAGCAGTGGTACTAGGGAGGTTTAGGCAAGTTTTTTCCAAGTGGTTGAAGGTGGAAATCATTCCACTTCTCACGCTGTTTCTGCTTTCAGAGCAGAGGAATTGTCCTCCACACTGAAGTAAATTCACAGATATGTGATTCCCTGCCATTGCTGCTGGTGGTGGTACAAAAAAGGGTGGATTTTGCGCTGTTTGATCTAGTTGAATGGTCTGAAGGGCTCCCAGCACTTTAGAAGATCCTGTTCCTTGTTCCTTTGCCAAGTATTAAGCCCTTAGATTGCAGTTTTCCATGTCAGTTGCCTGCCCTGGTCTGGAGGTCAATTGCTCCAACTGTTTCTGAGAGTGAAATGGAAAAGATTTTTTTTTTTTCCTTTGTAAACTTCCTGTGTCACATAAACAAGTACCACAGAAACAAGGCAACCTTTTTGTGCTTCAGAACAAGGGCTTTGGCAGTAGTATATTAAGTGTGTTTTGCTATCTTTAGAAGAAAGCAATCAACATGTGGTTTAATAATGAATAAATGCAGTTGCCCGTGTGATCTTAACTTGGCTCCTCTCTGAGTGGTGTTATGGTTATGTTTGATAGCATAAACAGATCTTTCCACCAATGCCTTCTTAAGAAAATGTTTTCTGGTGATTGTTTGTTTCCTGTGCTGAAAGTATTTCTATGTAGAGTGAGGTTTAACAGTCATGCCCAGGTTTCTTGTTCTTCCATTCTACTTTTTATGTGATTGAAAAGTGAGAAGACAGGAATGCTCACAGCTGGCTCTGTGGTACAACTGTGTACTGTCTGACCGTGATTTCTACTGTCTGACAATTTTCTACTTTCGTCTCACTGTGCCCTGCACACCCCCCCACACCCCCCCCCCCACCCCCAATTTCTGCTTCTGGATGTTCTCATATTTGATGTTCTTACTGATTTCCTTATCCATTCCGTGCAACAAGCTTTGTTTTGCTTTCATCTTAACACTTTTGTGCTTCTTGTGTCTTCCTGAAGATAACTTCACAGTCTTGATAAGGTAGGATAGCTTTATTCACTGCTTTAGTGGATGGTAGTGAGGGGAATGTTTTGGTGCCTGTAACGTATTTGGGGATTGGGGGAGTCTGCTTCGTTTTTGAGAGACTAAGATTTTTACAGCATTTTGGTCATTTCAAACACAAAATCCATCAACTTCAGGTGAGCAGAGAGTGGAATGCAGAGAGTTCAACAGCTGCAGACATGTCTTCAGAGTTTCAGGTGAAGACACAGGCACATGATCAGATGTTGGTTGAACTGGCTTGTCTTGCTTCATAGAGTGTTCTGTGACAAAAAGAGGGATTTAATCAACTTCTCCAGAGTGGTGTTCAGATTACTTAAACAGATCCCTAAATCCAAATGGGGGAAATATCCTGTACGAATAAGCATTCATGGAGGTGGACTGACGATTGGATAGGCCACGCAATTTGAAGATTTGGTTTTTCATGAATAGTGTTCTTGGATAATTACTTGATTTTTTTCCTGCACAATATTTATTACATACATACACTTAGTTTGCAAATTCAAGTGCAGTGCAAAACTGTTTCCTTGCTAATTGTGTATGGCTTCAGGGAACCTGTATTCTTACCAAAGACAGAGTATGATTATGTCCTTAAAAATTATACCACTAACTGCAAAATATATTGAGTTATCTGAAATGAAAATTACAGTCCTCTTTTCTTTGATGTGAAAAAAACCACTTGATTTTGGTATTATAAGGATTGAAATTAGTATCTTTGGAGGGGAAAGCAGGCTGTGCAATCTGCCACCACTTTGTTTTTCTCACGATATGCTATTTTTTTCTGCTGCTCTAAACATTAGTATCACTTACTGAAACTGTTTCACTTGTTGGATAGACGGTGGGAAGGTGGAGATCCAGGCGTATCCAACCAGAAGACACCAACCACTATCCTCCTAACACCAGAGAGAAAGTTTCATAGCTTTGGGTATGCAGCAAGAGATTTCTACCATGACTTGGATCCCACCGAATCAAAGCACTGGTTGTATTTTGAAAAGTTTAAGATGAAGCTACATACCACTGGTGTAAGTATTAACCAATTTACCTGGATAATTGTGCATTTGCTACTCGAATTATCTTCCTGTGGACAGTACTACGTTTTTGCCTGAGGATTGTCAAATAGATATGAGGCAGCTTTATTTCTAAGTTTAAAGAGTAAATAAAATGAAATGAACTCTTCAGTTAACACTGTGATTTGGTTTGCCTCTCACTGCATTTGGCAAGTGTATTTTGCCAGCCTTCTTTCTAGATCTTAGAAGTTCATTATCTGCTTTGCTGTTGTCATTTAACCCCAGCCAGCAACTAAGCCCCATGCTGCTCGCTGACTAACCCTGGTGGGATGGGGGAGAGAATCAGAAGAATAAAAGTGAGAAGACACATGGGTTGAGATGCAGTTTAATAGGTAAAGCAAAAGCCACGCATGCAAGCATAGCAAAGCAAACCAAGGAATTAATTCACTGCTTCCCATCAGCAGGCAGGTGTTCAGCCATCCCCAGGGAGGCAGGGCTTCATCACAGGTAATGGTTACTTGGGAAGACAAACGCCATCACTCCGAACGTTCCCCCCTTCCTTCTCCTTCCCCCTAGTTTATATGCTGAGCATGATGTCATATGGTATGGAATATCCCTTCGGTCAGTCAGGATCAGCTGTCCCAGCTGTGCCCCCTCCCAACGTTCTTGTGCCCTCCAGCCTACTCGCTGCTGGGGTGAGTACCACAAAAGGCCTTGGCTCTGTGCAAGGGCTGCTCACCGATAACAAAAACATCCCTGAATTATCAACACTGTTTCCAACACAAATCCAAAACACAGCCCTATTCCAGCTACTATGAAGAAAATTAACTCTACCCCAGCCAAAACCATCACATTTGCTTAGATCTTCACGTCCTAATTTTCCTGTTTGAAATTCACAGCTGTCTTGGGAATCTGCATGAGGTTGGTTTGTTCTATAAATCTAGTTAGAAAGCAGAGATGGAATATAAGAGCCATACTGAGCTCTAGCACGGAGGAGCAAATTTAGTCAGAGATATTGTCAAAACCGCAAGTGCAAATCATGTTGTTAATTTGACATTGTTCCTACTGATGATATTTTTGTCTTTAATCCTTTCTAGATTTTTGGGACTTGGCCAGTACTTTCTGTATTGAGGTATTTTCTGATTTCATGTGTTGGTGGGAAGCCAGAAATCTATGCTTTTAACTCTGAACTTGGATTAAATCTCTTGTATATGCAGCTTTGTTGCAATTAATTACAGATACTTCTATTGTAATTATTTAATATTTAGTCCATACAGCTTTCTGCCTGAAGTTATCCGTAGACATCGTAGGTGTTTAAAACAGTCTAAAATAAGCAGCAAATGTCATGCTCCAGGAAATTCAAGTGATGAGTTGGATCCTCTTCAGAACAATTTTGTCACTTTTTCCTAACCAGGTGGATAATGAAGAGTTCCCTTTCCTCAAGCAGTGGGAATTAATTTAATGTTTACCTTTTCCTTTTAATAACCTTCAGTTATGTTCTTTCATGTAGAATCTTACTATGGAGACAGACCTGACAGCTGCAAATGGCAAAAAAGTCAAGGCACTTGAGATATTTGCTTACGCTCTGCAATTCTTTAAGGAACAGGCATTAAAGGTAAGGTAATGCTTCCTTATCTAGATTTTCTGATTTATAATGGGTATAAATGTGAGCTTAACACTTCTAACCTTTCCAGGCTTTGACCTCAGTAGTATTTGATGTAAACAAAGCAAGGCAGCTGTAGAAACGCTAGGCAGTCTGTGGACTCTGGAGAGCTCACAATAGCCTGAAGTGATTTACCACCACACAGGGGAAGCTTGATTCACTAACAGTATCGCTGTGATGCAGAGTTCTGAATATCTTCTTACCAGCTTAAATATTTTCTATTGCTTTTTTTCATGAAAAAAATGTGGATTTGAAACGGAAATTTAAAAGTGCAGGAGCTGAAGCTCAGGAATTAAATTTGAGACTGGGTCCTGTCCTCATCCCCTACACTGCTGCAGCTGGGACGATGCATTCTTCTGTGTTCACACAAGGTTGTCTCTCATGTTCATGAGTTGGCACTGTGAAATGCAAATAGGATGGGCACCTACCGATGTCACCTGCCCCAACGTAACTTTGTCTTCACTGATGAAGCAAAGCAGAGCTAGATGAGCTGGATTTATTTTGTATTAAAAAGGGTATTAGAAGCTCATTTATAATTTGGCAACTTGCATTTCACGGTAAGTCTGTACAAAGATGCCCTGCTGAGGAGTACAAGCTGGCTAACCTTGTGGAAATAGTGTAATTATGCCAGTGCAATGATCTGTGCAGGCCACTTGATTGCATTGAAAGATTCAGTATATTAGCCTGTGTGGAATTCCGCACCAGTGCAGATCTATAGCCTCCATTCCCCAAACCAACACAGGAACATTTTGGATAAGACTCCTTTATTCTGTTTTACACAGTTAAACTACAGTGTATGTGCCAAAGAGCCACAAGTAGGTTGTGGTATTTCAGCCCTGTGCTGACAATTTGCAGGGGTGAATTTCATGTTGTTATGCTGTGAGATAGAATCATTAAATTATTTAAATTGGAAAAGACCTTAAAAATCATTGAGTCCAACCATTCACCCAGCACTGCCAAGTCTATCACTAAACTGTGTCCAACTGTCACACCTACGTATCTTTCAAGTACCTCCAGGGACAGTGACCCAACCAGCTTCCTGGGTAGCCTGGTCCAATGCCTGACAACCCATTCGGTGAAGAAATTTTTCCTAATATCCAATATAAACCTCCTCTAGTACAACCTGAGGCCGTTTCCTCTTGTGTTGCTTGTTGTCTGGGAGAAGAGACCAACCCCCACCTGCCTGCAGCCTCCTGTCGGAGCTGTGGAGAGCAATAAGGTCCCCGTGAGCCTCCTTTTCTCCAGGTTAAATGCCCCCAGTTCCCTCAGCCGCTCCTCACCAGCCTTGTGCTCCAGCCCCTTCCCCAGCCCTGCTGCCCGGCTCTGGACACGCTGCAGCCCCTCCATGTCCCTCTTGTCGTGCGGGGCCCAGAACTGAGCCCAGGGTTCGAGGGGCGGCCCCACCAGTGCCGAGTACAGGGGGACGGTCACTGTCCTGGTCCTGCTGGCCACACTATTTCAGATACAAGCCAGGGTGCTGTTGGCCCCCTTGCCCCCCTGGGCACCCTGCTGGCTCCTGCCCAGCCGGCCGTCAGCCAGCCCCCCCAGGCCCTTTCCCCCCAGGCAGCTCCCAGCCCCCTGCCCCAGCCCGCAGCGCTGCCTGGGGCTGGTGTGACCCACGGGCAGGGCCCGGCACTGAGCCTGGTTGAACCTCATGCAGGTGGCCCCGGCACATCGGCCCGGCCTGCCCAGACCCCCCTGCAGAGCCCCCTGCCCCCGGCAGGTCAGCACTGACCCAACTTGGAGTTGTCTATGTTATTTGGTTGCCCTGATCCTGAATGCATGTTTATGGAGAAAATCTAACAAGCATTAGGGAGAACCAATAAGTGAGACAGACATCTGTAAGGGGTTTAATTTGTAAATTCATACTGTGTTCTGGTGGACTACCACCATTTATCTTGCCATTTTTTTTTTCTCCTTCTGTGGCTGGTGTTAGTAGGGAAAATACAATTTATTTTCCATTTGAAATGTTGCAATGCTCATTTATTGTAATGCTCTTCTTGGGTCACAAGATTGTTTTTTGTATTCTTTTGTGAAATACTTGTCTCCAGTGAACAGTTTTAGAGATTTAAAATCTCATGTAAACAGTCAAATGCGAGCTAAGTGCCATTGGGTTCAAATGCACCACTGTATTGTCAACGTAAGCATAATAGTTGCTGGGTCAAATCAGAATATTCATCCAAGCAAGCATTGTTTAAAATAGCCTTGTTGTTAAAAACTAACCTCTTTTGAATGGGGTTAATTTAGTCTCTGTGAGACCTCAGTCTATTTTTTATGGCTACAGAGAAATAACGCTACCATTACAAGTCCAATTTCTCATCTTGTCAAAGACTTTTTTAACTAGATTTTGGGGCTGATTGTGGAGTCACAGACTTGAACCTGTGCATAGTTTGGGGAAATTCGTGGTGAATATGAATCCTGTATATTTGCTGTGTTGCCTGTTCAGGGCTACATCCTTTCTTGATGTTAATAAATAAATCCTTGTGATTTCTGAGTGTTTCCTGAATTTAATTAGACAAGCACTGTAAACAAACTATTACTTTGGACTATAATCTATCCATTCCTAGTGCCCTATGTGCAGTATAAAGGTACTACTTTTCTAGCATGGATATTTTGAACGGCGGCATAGCTAAACAAACACCACACCTTGGCACAGCACATGCAGGAACATTTTTTTACATTCTAAAGGCCTGTTGTTCACCTTTCTGAACCTTTGCCTGTTTGGATGGAGATTTAGATAGGACATATGGTAATGACATTTTACTTGGAACCTTTCCCAAAACATGTCAGTATATCACCTAATTTGCAAATGCAGTACAGACTTTCCTCTTTGTAAGGGGGGGAAAAAAAGGACAATAAAAGAACTAAACTGGTCTTGAATGTTTGCTTAAAGCAAAATTTTCAAGGAGCAATTGGTCATTTTTTTGGAAAGGGTTTCACTTTCCCTTGTTAACTCAGTTGTAAAAATTTGATTTAAAGTAAATGGTGTATAAAGAAGTCATTGAAAAATCCAGAGTGTAAAACATAATATTCATCAGTGATACCTCAAATATTTTTCTGTGTATTAATCAAGATGCAAGTGTGAATTCTTCAAGCTAACAGCAAGACTAAGAACGTACATAAACGTTCTGTAATATTCAGTGGTGCATGAGGTGTTTTTGGAAAAACTAACTTTTCTACTTCATGTTCACCAGTAAACTTTTCTATAGGCCTCCTTGAGAAAGCATCAACCCTAATCCCAGTTTTTGGCATAGTAAAGCATTGTTGACAGGTTGGCAATAGTTCTGATTTGTAGCGTAGATGTAACAGGAAAAAAATGGGAAAGTTACTGTTATTAGAGCCAGCAGAAAATAATGCTTTCTTCTAAAGTTGACGCCCATCATTTTGGATTCACCTCTTTTTCCTTTTATTTAGGAGCTCAGTGACCAAGGAGGCTCGGACTTTGAAAACACGGAAGTAAGATGGGTCATTACAGTGCCTGCTATTTGGAAGCAGCCTGCAAAACAGTTTATGAGACAAGCTGCCTACAAGGTAAGATTGCAGGCTGAATGTAAAAATGCCCCTTTAAAGCTCTAGCTGATAGGCTAAATGATAAAATGTATTTGGAACAGTTAGCTCTAGTATAAACTGTATAGAAATGGGCTAGAAAAAGAGTCAGACTAGAAACACTGAAAGAGGAGTTAGCTCTACCAAGCAGTAGCTTTAAGTCATACATATTCACTTCTTAAATACCTTTTTCTTTCTGTTCGCTTTTATATATTGGTGTCCCTCACTGCAGACTGTGATGGTTTAGTCATCTTGTATGCTGTATTCCTGCTGAATTCAGTGCACATGGAACAGATGCAGTTTTGAGACCCAAGGGAAAGCTGATTTTAAAATACTGGACGCAGGTTTTGGTTTTTTTTTTTTATTTTCTTTAGGTCATCACAGACTTTTAAAGCAAAAAAAAAAAAATAAAAGGAAGAGAAAGGAAAGCAAAGAGCCTCCTCGGTGGGACTTTTTTTCCAGTTCCCATTTTCCCACAGTAGGAATGAAAGGACTGTGAACTGGATAATCTGGATATAAAATTAAATTTAAATGTTATTTTCACCAGTACAGGGTTTATCTGCATTTAACTCTTTCCCCTGAAACTCCCCCAAGTATGTGCTCTTTCGTTATGACTGCCCTTTATTTCAAATTCAGTTTGTGTCTTTAATACATGAGATGTACACATTCTTCTTTTCATCAGGATTTCCATCTTCCGTTGTTTGGTTTTTTTTTCTAATTTTATTTTATTTTTGGTCAGACTCTTGCGTAACCCATTGGCAGCAGCTATGCGAGGCAATTTGTAAAATATCTAGTAGTTCATTAGTAATTCTCAGAGTGCTCCTGGGAAGCACCCAGTTTTTTCTAACACTGTTTTTAACTATCTCTAATGTTGAGCAACATTTTTCTTAACAGTCTTTGTTTGGGATTGCTAATGCTAGTGCCAGAAGCAAAACACTCTTAAAGTTCTGATGGAAGGACACTGTTGTAGGTAAATCTGAAACACTAGAGACCCATTTGTTATCTTTGTATTATTGTTGTCTGCCTGCTGTCTGTGTGCATGTGTGCTCGTGAACTGGGAGCTGTGTAAGGAGCAGGGCAGGGAAAGGTAGATCTCTTGGCATTTCTCACTTGTGGCGCAATGGAATGTTGTTAATTAGTGTCTGTGTCTGTGGTTGTGTCTGTGGTTGTGTACTTTTATCAGCAAGCTTGATAAACAGCAAGGACTGACAAGGCTTTTAACTCGGGGTGTGTGATCAATTACTGGAAAACAAGAGTTTATGGAAATAATTGATGTTTACTGGACACATGGTTGATTTTTTTTTAAATAATGGGGATGAAGAAAGAAGTGCAGAAAACTGAGAATTCAGCACTGCCATTCAGTCTTTCAGATTCCTATTGCTGGATCCAAAACGTTCCTCAAACCGGTGTGTACAGATGGATCAGAAGTTGCAGCTCTTGGTGCTAGCTATTGGAACATGCAAGCATCTTGAAAAGCAGAGCTTGTTGTAAGAGTAATCGGGGCACTGAGTAGAGAAACGTGTGAAAAGGCAGTTTTGTTAAGGGAAAGACACTGAAGTACAACCACTAGTCTAAGGTGAGAGTTAACTAGTGGGAAATGTTAATGAGCTGTGGAAATCTGCTTGAGTAATCTGTGGCAAGTGACATATCTCTAAGAGAACAGAAATACTAATGGCTTCAGCCACTGGTTCACAATGTGAAGCGCAGCCTCTCTGGGATGGTTAAGTAGTTGCCTAGGCAAAGCTAAATACTGCACGGAATTAATAGAGACAAGTAAGAAGTGTTGTAGATCTGCTTCTGCACTCAATGTCAGTCAGCTTCTGTACAGTCTGCAATCTCAGTGCATCTCTGACATCCCCTCATATCTGTCTTGCTTTAAACAAAACATTGCTAACCTGGAATTCTTAATTTGCCCACGGGCTCCTGTGACAGCCCCTTCCAGCTGCTGCGCTGCTTTCTCATTTCAATGAGTAATCTGGGTGTTCCCTTCAGCCCACAGTTCTTCCTCTCTCTTTCCATCCAGCCTATCGAAATCCTGCTAATTCTGTCTGCATGACAGCTTTTCCTGTCTCTACATACCACTGAGCTTCCATCAAAGCTGTCGCTGGTTTTGCATCTTGGTTACTGCAACATCATTTCCTTGGCTTTGGCAACTGCAATCTGGTCTGTTTTGTATCTCTTCAGAATATTGCTGCTAAAGGGTTTTGTAGCCTCATGCTTGACAGGATAACAACCCTCATTGGACTTTTTCATCTGTGTCATCTCAGACATAAGCTGCATGTCCTGGAGATGAACATCTGTAATGCTAACTCATTTTCTTCCTTTGAAACCCTCTCTAAAATGCTGGTTTTTTCATGCCTACAAAAACTTGACTGTGATTAACATACTGATACGTGAAAACTGCTTCTTGCTGTTATCCTGCCTGCCCCAGTTGTATTCATGTGTTGTGCTGGTTGTATCCTTAACTCTTGTTATACTTGAGCTGCTACCTCTTTGAAGCAGGTATTTGTTTATTCTCATCTGCCTTGCTTCCTGGGACCTCCTGAAGAACTCGGTTTGGTAGGCTGTAGAAAGCTGCATGTCTTTACAGCTTCACTTTGCTGAATCATAATTGCTTTATTCCTGAATAACAGTTCACAGACACTTCTTGCTGTCCTTCATGCTTAATTTCTATGTGTCCAGGGGTAGTTCTAAAGCTGTGTGACACTTGCTGAGGTCTGGTCACACTTGGAGAGAGCTCTGTGATGAGAGCAGAGCGTTATCTCAGGAGGACGAACTTTGGTTTAAGTTTCCTTTCCCAAAGCATGTCTGCTGGAATGAAGTGTTCATCGTATCTGTGTTCATTACATCCTGAATAATGACTCTGAGGATACATTAGTCAGGTTTGCCATTGTCCCCACCAGTAAAATATAAGGCATCATAAATAGCATTAACTTTTCTTGTTTCTGTGTCCTATTTGTTCCGTTTCAAATTCTTTGCTTTGGTATAGTTCTGTCAGGAGTGCTGTATTTACCAGTATTAGAAGGAATCCCATTCTCGTGAAGAACTTGCATCGTGAGTAATAAATTCAAATTGCTCATATATTTGCTTATTCTGGAGACCTTGGCAGCATGGTCTGGTTGGACAGCGTGTGGAAGGACTCCATCCCACTCGTGTGGTGGGACCTACCCTTATTCTTGCCATAGCAGAAGCAGCCAGATGCAGCTACCTGCAGTGGCTCTGAGGTTTAGACCCCGACATGAACAGATAGCTTAGGTGTGGAGGCAAGCCAGTTCCTGCTCGTGAACGTGGCCTGGCACTTACAGCCTCATCAGAATGACGTGTGAACGTGGATACAAAACCAGGATTCCACCTCTGTGTCATCTGAGGTTCTACTGACACGAGAAAGTGTTTTGTTAGTCTTGTATTACTGATGACCAAAAAAAAAGCAAAAAAAAAAAAGCGTGTGGCCACTAATGGAAAGATGAAACTCTGAAAGCGTTCAAGACCATTTGTGTAGAAATGCATTGAATCTGGGTAGGCATGAATACTTGGTTCAGTCTTAACAGCACTTTGGTATCTTAATATATTACTATAAGCAACACTTTTAATCCCTTATCGAAATGAAATTCAGGTGCTGTAGATTGTTTATTAGAGGGAACACAGGATCCAATATTCTTGGCAGAGTGTTTCTTTACAGTAAAGGCATTTTTCCAGCTCATCTTTCAATACACATTCTTTGGGCACAGTAAGCGCAGAGCAGAATCTACAGGCTGGAATTCCTTGAACATGCCAATAGGAATAAGGTTTTAAGGAAGAGTTTGGAGTGTGACAGGAGTATGTGAATGCAGAAGCTATAAAATAAGAAAATAAAACATGGCATACCAAATGTACTCAGGGCAGAGCAAAGGAAAGGGAAGGCTAGTGCATTTTCATAAGCTTGCCCAAAATATTCTGTAGGCTTACAAACATCAGTCAGCTCAACTGCTTAGAGATATTGAGGGCTATTTTATTTTTTATATGAACTGTTGATTTTGAAATGGTGTTCTAGAGCTCTGAAGTAGATCTATTTTTCAATTACAAATAGCAAGTAAAATAATTTGTATGATAAGCTCATATAAATTAACAGAGGCAGTCTAGGTTATAGGATTAAGCATGTGATGCTGGAATTCCAGAAACTTTTTTTAACCAGCTCTTATGCTGAATATCTATAAATGTCTTCACATCATGGAATGTGCACGATGAGAGTTATTTAACACATTGTGTTCCAGGGTTACATTACATTACATTGCTCTGTAGAAACCTTTGGAGAAAAGTAAACAAATTTGGTGAAAGAGTGATGTGACAACACATAAAATTCCTTGCTAATAAAAACATGATGTGAAGTATGTTTGATTTTTAAAAAGATTGCTAGAGACGCTTAACCAGATTGATATCTGTGAAGCTGAGCTAAACTTATTCCTTTGTAAGTATTTTTTTTTATACATAAAACACACACAACTGAAATGTATTTGTCTAGGCATAGTGTAGCAGACTTCTGCTCTAAACTACATAAAAAGGCAGCGATGTTCAGCCGTAAGAACACAGGGAAGCTGGTGATTTCTTTGAAACAGTACTTGTTCATGGAGGCAGATGAGGCAGAAGTGTGCTAATGAATCAGCCTTCCTGAGAATTTGTAGCTTCTGGGGTTCTCTTGAGTCCATACTTTCACTTTTGTGATATTAGGATCTTTTTAATCATAAGAATTAAAACATTTATGAAGTGATATGTTAGGGAGGATTCTGCATCTTGTAGCTATATTTAATTAGGAAAGGATAACTAACTGAGGAGTGAAGATTAGAGAGAGGGAACTCAGCACAGTGGGGAACGTGTACTAATTGATCTCTGTTTACACATTTTAATTACCCAGGCAGGTTCACATGAAAGCAGAGGCATTTGACAAAGCCATCTGCTCATCCAGTTCTGTACATTTCTGTTTGTCCATTTCTGCAGCACAAGTTGGAGTATTTGGAGGTTTTCTTTTTATTTTGCTAAGCAAATAAAATAGGAGGTTTTCATAGCATTCTAGGTAAGAATAGGTAGATGGGTCTGTGTGTGTCTTACAAAGCTGTGGGAGTTGTTTCTCAGTATCTTAGAAATTGCCTGAAAGGTCACTGTAACACACAGAAATAGCCAAAAATTAGAATCTTCCCTCTGCCTGGTGGAAAGACTGTGCTAGATGGGGTTTTCCAGCCAAAAGAAGAAAACAATAGTTGGAAAGGCTTTGAACTGCAGTCAGGAGCAGTGGAGGGAGTGATAGAGGTCCACAAACAAATTTAAAGCAGTGTGGACAAGAACTAAAACTAGTACATAGGATTGTTTGTAATAAGTTCATAGAAGGGCGATGAAGGAGGATAATAGATCAGCCTAAAAGACATCTTAGATGCCAGTATTCAATTACAAAGAGGAAAGAAATACAAGCTGAAAGTGGAACTACAGTGAAAAATATTAAGGCAAAATCAGAAGGCCCAAGGTACAAAATAAGATGCAACCAATAGAAAATAGCAACCATATAGTTTTCTCAGCAAAACTACTCTCAGTCAGGGCCACTTGTGTCTCTTTATTAAAGTCAGCCTGAGCCACAAGGACCTATAATGAGGATATTTTGAAACAAAGGGGAGAAACCTGAGACACTTAAATAGGTTACTTAAATAGGAAGAGAGTCTGGCTTTGCTGTTGCGGTAACTGGTGTATGCCCATGGTACAAAAAACATTTCTAGAATAATATAACATGAAAAATTGAAAAGCTTATGAGAATTTAATGGCTTCATTTTTCTAATGCACACTACTCATAAAACTTGCAACTAATGTCTTCCTGCACCTTGGGGGATATAATGTAATGCAGCAAAAAATTCTTAGTAATGCCACTTGGAGCTAAGCTTTCATTTACTTCACAAATGTGATCTGTGGCAACAGTCACTTGGGAGTGAGCTGCAGCAGCATCGTGCTAGTGGAAATATGGACTCAATGCAACTGTGGTCCAATTTGCCATCAACCTGTCAAGAAGCACATCCTCTCCCTTAGCACGTTATTGTTTAGCAATATGTGAGTTAGCTAGCTTTAGTAATGCTAATTTGGATTTATTTGTGGTCCCAATACCCATGAAAATTTTGGAGGAATGAAAGGGCAGGGACACAACAAAACAAGCAATTTGGAGCTTTTTGTAGCGTGCTGTGCAAAGAAAAAGTTGGTGATTTCAGAGTCTTCTGGTTGTTCCTTGCCTTGTAAGGTTTCCAAGATTCTTCCCCTTAGAAAACTGTGTCTACATATCTGGGATTGCTTCTAAGACCAGAATGTGATAGACTAGATGTGATGTCCTAAGTAAGGTCTGCTGCAATTATTGGTATTATTTTCTGTCTCACAAATGCAAGCAATCCTTGTCTCTCTCACAATGGCTCAGCCTTGTGCCTTGTCTGTGTGTTGCAAGAAATTATCTTTCTTTCTTATCATTGGTTCACAGAAGCTTTTTGAGGAATAGACACAGGTAAACTGCAGAACCTTTTCTGTGCATTGTAAACAAAAGTGGTTTTAATGCTGCTTCATGATTGGTAGCCACTGGTTGTAATTCAGATATTTCCTTCCTTATGTTCCACTTCCTCAAGGCCCGCTCATCAGCAAATGCTACAATACTAATTTCCAGTCCATTCTGCTCAGGCATCTGGTGTTGGATTCATCCATCTCACTGTTAAAACCTGTGTCATTTCTCCACAAACTACAGAGCTCTTCCCTAGAAAAGTGTAATTGGAAGAGGAAATTTTTGGATTTAAGATAGCAACTGGAATAATCCTCTCATCGTGCCATAAAGTGAAAGTGGTACTTCTGTATCTCTGTTTCTGCCTGGAAAGCAGCCACTTCTTGAAATTCAGTTCCAGCGAGCATCTTCTAAAGGCAGTGAAGAACAGACATCCCTCCTGGGGGTATGTCAGCTCTTATTTTCTGTCTTAATAAGGACAGCAGAATTTTTTTACACTGTGAGAGGTTTGGAGCAGACTGCCATGCAGTGCAAAATGACAACTGAATTTTCACACCATGCCTCCCAGTAGCTGGTAAAAGGCAGCTGAAATACTTTGTTTCCGCTGAAAGTCTTCTATGGATGCACCTGCTGGTGGTGCAGGTTCCAGTACAGGGGAGAAGGAAAGCAGGAGGCTTATGCCAGGGATATAAGCTCTGTGGCTGCATCAGAAAGCATTCAGACAGCAGCATGTTTGGAGTTTTGGGTGCTGTCTTATGCTGCTGGGAGATGTGGCAGCCCTTTGCCGTCTGCACAGTCTATTCAAACCAGATGCAAACTCTCAGGGCGCCAACAGCGCTCCTGTGGCTGTGCCTGCTGCAGATCTGAGCCCAAGCGCATGAGTTGCCCGAGTACGTGCATGAAGAGGGCAGTCAAAGACTGAGGGGTAGAACAGGCAGTGATACGTAGCAGTTCCTCCTGGCTCTCTTCCCAGACCCTCCCACAGTTGCAGTACATGTGTTCTCCTACTCTTGATTTCCTACTCCTTGATTTCCATCTCTCACCTTTGTCAGGACAGAATTCCATGTTAGCCCTCAGCTCTGTGGGGCCCTGTAAAACCCTGGAATCACCTCCATGGGGAGTTCAGCATGAACAGTCTTTTCCTTTGAGAAGTAAACAAACGACCAACAGCCTTTCAAAAATTAAAGATTCGTTTGTTCAGTGAAAGCATATCTTTAGAATAAACAGCTTGCACACTTTTCTGGGTGATTTCTGACAGGTCTCAGAGACCTCTTTCTTTGAGTCATAGAAGATGTCTGTTGGTTTTGGGGTAGGGTGACGTTCCCCTGTCAGAGTTGTCACAGTATGCTTTTAAATTATAAATTTCCTCAGGTTTTTGAATTAAGACAGTCCAGTTAAAGGACTTCCTCTAACTATGAGAGGAGAATGGTATTTTGGAAGGCTTGACAGAGGGGACCCCTTTTTGTCACCATTGCCGTTTTCTGCAAGAAGCATTTGGACTAGAAGTGTAATCTTCATCCTTGTAACATAATAGATAGCAAATACTGTATTCTTGCAATATTCTGCAATTCTGCTATTGTCACGTACAAGGATTTGACAATATTTCTTGTTCTCTGTCCTCTCCTGGCTCCTGCTGCCCAGGAGAACTTCATATTTCCCTGAGTAATAAATACTTCGCAGAGCTCAGGAGCTCTTGAGATTATCTGCTTCTTTTCCTTCTCTGGCTTCCATTTCAAAAGTTTGTGTTATAGCCTATGTTTAGTAAATTTTATCGTTTCTTAACTTAAAAAAGGGAAATTATTATACGAAATCCAAAAGACCTGATGAGTATGGAATTAAATAAGAGAACCAAACAGTGTTTACAGTCCCAAAGAATTCCAAGTTCAGGCTGAAAATACAAATAATAGATTATAACAATAATGTATAAAATACAAAGTATAGAAATATCCAGGTAAAACAATCTGTACTCTTAGGTGGGTAACAGCAACCCCAGGAAAAATAAATTGAGGCAGTCTGACCATGCTTAGCAAAGGCATTCGTCTCAGTAATTGTCAGCCTAGCCTCTATAACAAATTAGTTCATCTAATCAGTGACCACACAAATGCAGCGGTTCTGACTGTAGGCAATGCAACTCCACAAAATTTGTTATTCAGAGCATGCTGAAAGTAAAAGTCACACTTCCATTACAATTCCAGGTGCCACATTTGTGGTCTTGCTTTTCAGAATGGGATAACGCCATGGTTTCTAAACAACCATTAGGAGGGAGCAATGTTACAGGCTGTACTTTATTTCTTATCATAGGAGGAGCTTTATTGATAGGTTAGTAAAGAGAAATGAAGAATCAAATGGATTCTGCTTTGGTCCAAACCAACTTGCTAAGTAGCATGATGAGCTATGTGTGTGATGGATAGCCAGCTTGATTATTCAGTCCGAGGACCTCCCATTCCAACAAACTTCAGCAATAGCTCCATTGTAAACCTTGGCATTGAGTTGAACACTCAGAAACTGATGATGTATTTACTTTACTGGATTGTTTCACAAAGTTTGGTCTGAGTGACTTGCAAAATGTTATATGGGATGCTTGTAGCAGAGCTGAATGCAAAAGCATTGACCTTCGAGTCCAGGCCTTCTATTTGTATTCTCATGCTTTTAAGCACAAGACCATTTATTCTCTACAATCAAATACAGGAAAATGAATTCATTAGGAATTGAAGTTCTTTGACAAGACACTGGACTGAGGGGCAGATTGTATTAGTGTTTTAAACTTAACCTGTGCATCCTTGTTGCATTAAACTAACTGCTTTTCCTATACTGAATAATTTTTAAAAGTGACTGATGGCTGATGTTTAAGGCTAAAGGACTTCTTAGGGCTGTTGTGCTCTTTATAATTTGAGATTTTAATAGTGTAGCTTTCAGATTTTTTTTTTTTTAAAGTGTACTTTGACAAATGTTTCCTTTTGATTTCAAGATATTTAAATAGAAATTCTAATTGCAATGATGACTGAACTCCATACAGAAACTGTGAGGTCATGAATAACTGCAGGCTTGTTACGGTGAGTCTGGTGCTGCAGTTTACTGTCAGGCACGATGGGCTCCCTCTCATTGATGCAGGCAAGGATTCAATGCGGCATTCACAAAGACAGAATGAGAAAGTGTGTAGGTCTTTGGCATTTGGGAAAGGTTCCTACCAGCAGTTCTGGTCTTTCTCAGTGTATAATACCTGCACCATTTTGGAATCATGGAAGCGTTCATTGGAAGCGTTTGTTGAAGATCCATCTAGCCTGACCTTCCATTTGAAGCAGGGTTATTCCTAACACCACATCAGCAGTGGCTTTGTTTAGCAAAGTTTTAAAAATCTCCAAGGACAGAGATGCCTCCCTGGGCAGCAGTTCTAGTGCTGCATCACCTTCCTAGTAAAAAAGGGGTTGTTGTAATACCCAATTTGAATTCCACAAGCTGCAGTACGTGGCCATTGCCCCTTGTTGTACCCCTGGCAAGACTGAGGATAGTTGTGTTCTGCTGTCTTTATAACTGCTCTTCAGACAGCTGCATCGCTCCTTGGCCCCCTCTTTACCAGACTAAAGAAGGCCAGCTCCCTCAGTCTCCTTACAGAATGTGTTCTCTAGCAGCCCTCCTTGAATCCTCTCCACTTTCTCCATGTCTGTCTTGAACTGAGGAGTGCAAAAGTGTTCTGTTGATAACCTTCACAGAGCTCATTCTGTAGCCATTACTCATGGAAATTAGTGGTCATGAATACTTATACCAAGAAATAGCAAGGAAGTGCTGTAGTAGAGGGCTGTAAGTGATTCTAGTGGTTTCTTTGGAGTTATTATTATTATTATTAATAATAATAATAATATTACTAGTTTACGCAATGATTACACATTTTCATCCCAGCTTTTGAAGTTGGTATCCAAGAGTTTCTTCCACCATAAAACTTAGTCTAATTATAAATGAAATGTTAATCTAAACCTCTTCCCTCTTCAACGTGTATGTTCATGCACAAACTCTTTAAATAGGGAGTAGCGTTGCTATTAACTGAAATTCATTTATATCTTGTCTGGTGATGTTCACCACACCGGCTGTATGTGTGCAAGTGTGAGGTACCTTATATCATCATCCGTCCTGATTTCCTGTAGGTTAGAGGATTTCACCTGAAAGCTCCCTGCACAGGAATTCATAGCTTGTGAGTTCTGCCTTGGAAGTGCGAGCAGCTGTGACCAGTTAATTCAGCCTAGTGAAGGCTGGTAGGAAGGCGGTGAATTTTCTGTGGGTTAGTTACTTTGTATGAGTTTCTGATATAGGCAAACCCTGGGAATCCACAAGACACTGTAAAACCTAAGCTCTAGTATTTTAAAAGCAAGGAAAAAATGTATAAATATATAGTAACAATATCTACTTTGTCATGGTAGAACCCAAGATAACCTGGGGTCTAAAAGAGTTGTCTCAGGATAATCCCAAAGTCCCAAGGACAATCTGAAGGCCAGTTTTTACATTGGGGTTCATCCTATGTCTTTCATGTTACTTAATCACTTGTGCTAATGCAAAGTGAATAAATAAAAGCTATTACAGGGGTCTCTCAACTTCTAGTTTTGTGCCCTCTCCATAAACCAATGGCTTTTCTACTTTTCATCTTCCATAATCCATATTTCTCTTGTCTGCAAAATGAAGTTACTATGATTTTACCATAGCCTGAGATTTTCATTTATGCTCTCTCAAGCAGCTTTTTCACAGAGAGATGAGTATCTTTGTCCTGTCACTTAACTGTACAGATGGGGAAGCTGACACTGAAGGAATTCTGCAGCTGTGCTAATTATCCACTATGTTCTCACTTGTGAAATGCAAAATATCAGTGGCACCTAATCAGAATAGGATGAAGGGCAGCCTGTGCTACAAATCTAATTTTAGCTCAACGGGCAACAATAGTGGAAAATGTATGCATTTGTGTGTAGCAAATGTTGTTTAAGAGAAAGCGAAAAGCTCTTGGTTCTGTAAAGCAAGAAGTGCCTCAGTGACATTGTAGATGCTAGATCTTTCCAGGATCAACCATCACCCAAACGTTGTGTTGACTAGATTTAAAAAAAGAGACAGGCGTTAATTCTCAGTTTTCATCTTGGCTCTTAAATTCTGAGGATGAGGTTTTGAAAGGAGGGGAGCACCCAGCAGCTCTTCTCCTGCCTTTGGCAAGTGCAGCCTCTTTGCTGTCATCACTAAGAGGAATCTGGGTGCCTTTGAAGATCCTGTTCGTTTTGTGGCTCTTCAGCAATTTTAAGAATCTGTCTTCGAACAGATAAGTGGACTGAGCTAAATGGGCTGTCTGCCTTCACTCTGTTGTATTTATTCACAATACCTAACGTACTGCAGTACTTTTCATCACTCTAAAGCCGAAGCTTTGGTGTATATGATGGCATAGTTATTTTCAAGCATTTCTTGTGAAGGCTTTATAAGTCTCAAGGCTGAAGATTTAGCAAAACTGGATGTGTTGTGCTTTTCATGCAGCTTTGTGATATCCACTAGTCCCACTCCCTGCCAACCCAGCTCCCCCTTACGCGCCTCTTTGTGATAGTGCTGACAGTCTTTTCCCATGTTGCTCATCTTCCCTGGCAGGCTCTGCCTCTGTAATTAGATCTCAGTCATTTATTTGTGACATCCCAGTTTGATGCCATAAAACTGGAGAAAGTGCTAGCTAGTGAAAAAGGAGGAGGATTAGAGGAGCTCGCTTACCAAGGCACTAAGTGGATGGTGTTATCATGAATCCGTTAACACAATGAACTGATTAGTTTAAACAGTGTAAATTTCACAAGGCACTTAATTTCCAACTGCTGTTTTGTGTTGCCTTGATTCAGGCACACAATACTTTCTTCATGCAGGCTGTGTGGTGCTTAACTTGCAATCATGGCTTTCCTATTGTTACTAATTATAATAAATATCTTGGAAAATAGAAAAATGTTGATGTTAGTTCACAGCTGCTGTTTTTTTGGCTGAATGATGTTGTCCTGCAGAGCTTCATTTCCTAATGAACCACATTATCTTTACAGAGCTATTTTGTGGAATCCAACTTTTGAATTTTATCTCTGGTGCCTACAAATGTGACTTTAGTGGTAAAAGAGGTTTAAAAGGTTCTTCCCAGAAGAAAAGATCATTACACTCCTCTGGTCTGCAGCATTACTTCAAAAGTGATTAATACAGTTGGTGGAGGTGGCAAACTATGGAAGCAGGATGGGGACCCAAGGCTGTGGTGGAGCTGTGATGGAGCTGTCCATGCAGCTTCTGCACGTGCTACGTGTCACATGCAGAAACTGAAGCTTGCTCTGTGTGGCTGGGACACTGAACTGGAGTTCAGGTGTTGTGAAGTCCCACCTATTTGTGGGTTCCTGAGCAACATTAGCCAAGGCTTTTAGCCTCTGTGCCTTGTTTTTCCAACTGTCTAATGAGGGTGGTTCTTCTCTTGCACATTTTCATCTGTTTAATCTATTTGTGCTACATTTTTATATCTAGAAATATCTTACTAATTGTGAATGCAGTGCCTATGGCACTGACGCAGTACTGGATTGGGTCTTAGATGACTACGAAATTGATCAAAGCAGAAAATTAGAATTCACCCAATCAGACCTCCTACTTTGTTTCTCTTTCTGAATGATTGAATTTAACTGACATGAAAGTAATACCCTATAATACTCTATACTTAGCTTACAAAATGTTTTCCTTTGGTGGCTTTCCATGCACAGAGGACAAAGGCAGTAGTATACATATTTTAACAGATAGGTAATCTGAGCTGGTAAGGAGTACAGTCTGCCAGGATCATCTCACTGGTTAGCAGTGCAAAGAAAGTAAAATTCACTTCTCCTGATTGTAAGCACAGTTCTTATCCAGAGAAAATGCACTTTTTAACATTTGTGAGTATACGTTGGAATAATTTACTTATTCCATTTGACCTGAAAGTGATGTATCAAATGTTAGTAAATGGGTAAAAAATGAGGTCTTGATCAGATTATTTTCTCTAGTTCAGAGAATTTGCCTAAACTACTCCCTAGACCAAAAGGGAATCAAAAGGGTCAGAGTGGTCTCTGTGCTCCTCTTGCAGCGATGAAGACCACCACTCTGCAAGTTAATGTGTTAGCACTGAAGTAAACCCAGCTGCGTTTTGCTCTGGCCCTTACTCTACATCCTAGTGAAATAAGGGGTCAAGACCGGATTGCCTGCATAGATCTGATTAATCGTAAATCTGTGTGGTGCTCCTTTGTACCTCTGTTATTTCCTATATGTACTGATTTTTAACCATTTTTTAAAAATTTTTGGATCTTCTTCAGAGGCTGTGTTAAGATTAATATATATTTTCACCATATTTTCGCTTTAAGGAAGATGATGATTTTATAATATTATATACAGATGCATCTTAACAGGTCGAGGCTTTTGTGCCTCAGTGTCATAACACTGAGGTGCAAGAACCGTCTGAATCTAGTCCTGTATAACTGTGGGGTAAAATGCACCTTGTCGCTTATTGTATTTCTTTAATGTTTTCATCTTCCCAACCCCCCCATGCTGCAGAATAACATTAAGGCACATCCCTCTGTTGTCAGTCTCCTCAGAGCCTGCCTGCATGGGGCTAGTTTAGTCCCGTGAGCTGCTGCTTTCCTTCCTGGCTTTGCAGAGTAGCACCGTGGGCCCGTGGAGCAGCCTAGGGGCTTGCCCACAGATTCAGTTGGGTTTGACAGCTGTGCTATAGACTGTTCTTCCTCCACACATCCTCAGGGACATAAAAGCTAATTATTGTACATACAAATTTAACACAAGTACTTTCCTTTGGTCAGAGGAAAGTGCTTGAAAAGTCTGCATGAGACAGGGCAATGTTTTGATCATTGCTGTTGTGCCCCTAGTTTAGTTCCATTCTGCAGGTTTGTCCCTTTTTAATGATCTGGTTCCAAAAGTAAGCTAGACCTGTGCAGTGATCTTGTGAAAGTGTATGTGCCTGCCTATGTTATCACCCAGTGTTGATGGAAGGGCAGAAGCTTCAGAAATGGTTGAGTAAAGGCTGCAGTGTGCAGGAAGGCATGGTTGTGTGTTCCCTGACAATGTGAAAAGCTGCAGTGTGAGCTGAGAGCCTCCCAGCCCTCGTGGCAGTCAGCCATGGTATTTTAGAAGGTTTAATATTCAGAAAACAAGGTTGATGTGAATTTTTCAATTGGAGAGATTTCCAGACAGGTCAAGCTCAAGGAAATAAAGGTGAATACAAAATGCATGGGACTGACTCCAATTAACATACAATTCTAATAATAAACCAGCATCTTAAACTCAACAGATGGAGTACGTGGGTTGGGGTTTTTTTAGTATTTAAGACCTTTGTATCAGTCCTTTTAATCAGTTCTACAACTCGAAGATATGGGTGCACTCCATGCAAGGCATGTTCCTGGTGTTACAAGTCAGTCTGATGTATCTCTCTGAATATGTGAAAAAGGAAATCTAACTGTTGCTTTCAATAGTTTGAAAGGATAGTAATAGGAAATGTGTGTCTTGTCAATGATGGTGTATTTCCTAATATGCTATTTCTTTTGAGGTCACTGTGGTGTAATAAATAAAATCTACTAGAGAACAGTGTTTTGCCTGGCTGTGTTATGAAATACAGGAAATACTCCAGCTAAATGCTGATGCTTCTAATTATGGCAGCTTTCAGAGATAGGAGCTTTTTATCTAGCCTACGTTGTGGCTTTCATTGTCTTCTAAAAGTACTTACAATATTTTATTATGATGCTGTCTTTAAGGCCATATACATGACAATATTTAAAAAAACAAAATCAACGTGCATTGCTTTTTTTCATTGTGCATCATGGCATGTAAGGCTGGGTTTTAAACGTAGCATCTTTTAATCTGTAGTAATGAAGACTCTGCACGTGGAATAAGTGAATATCATTTAGTTCTCTGGAAGTGCTTGGACTGCTTATACTGAGCTTCAGTCCAGACCTCAATGTTTGCTAATGATGAATCAGTTTAACACTGGGCAGCTGATGCTTTTCAGGGAATCAAGAATATATTTGTGGTCAACTGTGGCTCTCTTCTGGTGACACATCTCTGGCTATAAGAGGGCAAGTGCACTGAGTTGAGAATTCACCTGCATCGGATGGTAAAGTTATTTGTGCTCAAGTATGTGAAGCTTTGAAGCACTTTGAAGTTTGCTATTGTTGATGCATCTTGGTGAATGAACAGCAATGCACTGGCACCAGCTCACAGACTTGTTTTACTGGAGTGAGTGAAAATCTGGGATTTCTCAAAGTATTAAATCCTAGTCCTCAGGCATATGAGCAAAGTGAGTTTGGGGCAGTTTTGTGAAGTAGTTGTTTTCATAGTGTTCTTTGCTTCTTCCAGGTCTATAAATGCAGCAACATCCTGCAAATAAACTCGTTTTTAAGAACTTTCTGGTGCTCAAAGGATTTTTGTAATTCCATGATGGGTTTTCCACATTTGCGTTTTTGGGAATACTGGTGTCTGTTGCCTTCGCGTTTCATAAGTGATGGCTGGGTTTATGCTGCTAGTGAGCATGATGGGAGAAAGAAAAACTCCTTGGCAGACTGAAGACATGGCTCTGTTATAAAGTCTGCTGTAAGCTACCCTAGGCAAGAGCAATGTGATGCATCTATCCCACTGCCAGAATGATTTATATAATGTTGAATATTGAGACATTGTTTAGATCTGTCCTGTTACAAGCCTGTTACCTTGTGAACCTCTGTTCTTAGTTACAGTTGTACTTGGGCAGCAGTGGGTAAGGGTATGGAGTGAGGCAGATAGAAAGGAAGAAATGTAAAATACACAAATTCCCAAATGTCTACAGTTAGTATATCACTGTTTCTTTGTATTGAGTGCCTATTGTTGTCACTCCTTTTTCTCTGCATGCTCGATGTTTTTCTGCCTTCTGTCCCTTTCTCCTTGGCTGTAATGATGGGACAGAGGTACTGCCTCTGAAGTTTTCATCTTCTCAGAGCTTGTATTAAAGCAACCTCCTTGCTCCATTCCTCCTTAGCAGTATGTATGTGTTCATGTTTCTTTCTCATCTCCCCTTCACCCATTTTCTGTGCTGTGTATAGATATATGTACAGTAATGTGTTATATCTGATGATCTAAGTAGATCATGCACAAGGTATGAAATAGAGTCAATATTGATCAATATATATATATCTACGTACATTTGTGTGTGTACCTATAAATATATATATACACATGATTCCTAGTACCTTTCAGTGTATAAGATTCTTTGTATGGTCTTTTTATAATGTGAAATAACACATTCTTCATTGTAACTGGCCCTTCAAACTCTGTAAGGGAAGCTTTTTAACAAAAAAACCCAACCTTTTTTCATTAAATTCTGTTAGGATCAGCTGTGCTTTGAACTGGTAAAAACTGTAATTTCTGTTGAATGTTTTCTTCAGGAGATATTTTAAGCATGCTAAAATAATATCTAGAGAGAAAAAGTGGCAAGAATAGCATCTGCTATACTCGGAGGGTCTGAGAACATGGATCTGAGTCCATCTGCTCCAGGTCACTGCCTTCCTCTCCTGACGTGCAGGCTGCAATGTGAAAAGTTCATGGTACAGACTACTGCTGGAGGAGGGGAGGAAGCAAATGTTATTGTTAATGGTTTACTGTTTTATTTTAGCAGAACCAGCCTTGGAAATTTGTCCCAAAATCCCCCGTAGAACAGATGACTTTGCAATTAATACAATCTGTTTTTTCCCCTGCCTCAATTTAGGAAATACCAGTGCATTCCCTGTGTGTGCATCTCAGTTCTTGTCACCTCTGAAAATGCTTTATGATATAGCCTTTGGATTTTAAATACCCTTAGCAGCAAATTATATTTCTCTAAAATACAATTTTCTCTTTTAGTGCCTAGGTTAGACACGAGACTTAAGAGTTGCTTTGTCTGTGCTACTAACATATGCCCAGTACAGGGACCAGGCTGAGCACACAAGTTAATCCACATTGCTGGATATTAAAAATAAACACTTGGTGCTCTTGCAAGATGTGATAATGGATTTAACATATGTGAAAACTGCAGCAGGGTAGTAGGGAACTCTGTTCATCGTACCCTTATTGGACAGGGCTAAATGTGCTGGGCTTAAAATTGCAGCAAGAAAGATTCAGATTAGGCTTTTAGGAAAACTTTCCGAAGGCAAAGACAGTAAAGGGCTGAGTTTGTACACAGAGACCATACATTTTTGGAATTCTTTAGCACATTAGATAAGTATATTTCAGGGAGCAAGTACTCAAGCATGTCTTGAGTGTTGCCCTTCCCAAAGCAACAAATTAAAGCTTTGTGTGTGGAAGAGCTCAGCTGGAGATAAGTGTCGTTGAAGTGAGCTGGCATGAAACCAGCCCTGCTTGTGCCTAGTACGTTGAGATCAGTTGGAGGAAAGATTGGGTTTATACTAAAGCACAATGCAAGAGCTTCATCTTCATCCCCAGTACAGCTCCAGAACTTTTATCTAAGCCTGTGGCCTGTGCTGCCAGCATGCTTGTATCCAAGTGATGGCAGGAGAGCCTGGCTGGGACCCATGCTTGATCAAAAGTCTTTTTATATCTTTGAGTGTTACTCTGGCTGCTGTAAATCTGTGTTTTCCAAATTGTGGACGTTTGATTGCAAACATTCTTTTCGATATAATATTTTTTCAATATATGTTGCCACATAGCTGGCAAGGTTTGATATTCTGTGGTATTTGCCCAGCATTCTCTCTCCCAGACAGTTCCACTAATTTTAGATCATGCTGTCGAGTCCAGTGGATGCAACCAAAACAGAAGGTTTCGCCCGACAGCAATAAAGGATGTAAAGTGACCATAATCCCCATCATTGAGATGATTAGTTTAACCCTTACTTTCTTATTGTGGAATTTATTTGTTGTTTTTCCTTTTTTATTATCAACAATGAGAAAGATGCTTTCTATAAAAATCTATTTATCTTGTTTATGAAGATGAAGAGGGTAAAATGAGTCCATGAATGTGAAGGACAATTTTATGTCTCCAAGTTTTACCTCAGTATTGCTTTTTGAACAAGTTTTACTTTGAGTTGCTAGCTGCAGGTATAAACTAGCCAGCAATTCCCATAGCCCACAGTGTAGCTGTATGAAGGAAGCCAAATTCCAGTCCAGGTCCTGCAGCCTTTCCATGTGATTCTACCTTTTTTTGGGGATGCTCTGGAGCCACCACAGTGCGTGTGTATGAATTGAAGTGAAGATTTGCTCAAAGGCTGACTGTGGAAGCAGAAAGATGTTCATACGTATATTCATTTGCTAGCATGCTTTAGTACTCAGGCATTTAACTGAAAAACAGTTAAAGCAGGTAAACCAAAAGTTGGGCAGAAATAGTTGAAAGATAACGTTACCTATTTTAACAGATAATCATCCAGTAGGGAGAAGTACAGGAGAAAAGAAACGAAAACACAATCTTGTCAGTTGCTTTGGTATTTTTCTTTAAGCCCACTCTGAGTGATGTTGTTACATGAGATCTTGTGGCTTCTTGAAAATCTGTGTGTCTGAAGGCTGAAAATCCAGAAGAAAAATAGAAAGAATGGCAAATGTTGGTTTTATAATGTGAGTTTACTTTTAGGCTTATTCTCTCTACGTTTTAGGAACCTGCCCTATTGTATTTTGAGTCCTTGAATATACTGGGCATTTTGGAGATGTTATAAAAGTGAATGTGCTTAAAAGCAATGGATTTTGAAGCAGAAAGTGTTGGTTGTAAGTCAGAAGATGCATTACTGGCAAAGCGTATTGTATATTCCTAGTAAGCTACACAGTGCATGGAGTCCATTTCGGCAAGGACTATGTATATCTGGGATATAAAGGCAGGCATACTTCAAATATCGCTGTGGGGAGGAGAGGCCAAAAGTATTTCTTCATTTCTTAAGGGAGGTTGGGCCCCCTCTTAGCAGGCAGATTCACGGGTTAATTAGGAGTTCAGGTTTTAGGCCATTCGTTACAGGTTCCAAAACAACTTTCTTCCTTTCTCCACCTGTCAGGTACAGCTGCTGGGTTAGACAGCATGGTAAGTGCATGCACACCTCCCTGTTCCAGCCTGTGAAGCTGTGCTAGACATTGTGGGCAGGACGGTTCCCAGATCAAGACCTCGAGCCCATGGCAGTAGCTCCTTTGCGCGTTGAACTCGGAGGGCTGTCCTACCCGAACCTGCAAGCTGGGGAGAGGCTTGTTCACTTGCTGGAAAGGGTCTGCTAGGCTGCGGTGTTTCCCACCCCACCTCTCTGATCGATTCTCTCTCGCAGGCAGGAATGGCATCTCCTGAAAATCCTGAGCAGTTGATCATTGCCCTGGAACCCGAGGCTGCCTCTATCTACTGCCGAAAGCTCCGCCTGCACCAGATGATAGACCTGAGTAGTAGGGCGCCTGTCAATGGTTATAGCCCAAGTGACACTATTGGAACTGGATTTACACAGGGTACTTCTTCTATTAACTCACTTCTTTAGATTCTTATGCCTAAATTTGCTTTGTCCATGAGGGATGTTTTTTTATCTTTTCTTGTTTTCTTAGCTTTCTTAAATGTTTCAGACTAGCATCAGTTTCCTTTTATAACTGTTTTGCTGTTTGCTGTAGTTAGACTAGTTTAGTTATTGAACTGTCAGACACGTTTGTGTGCACTTGAATTTTAGCATGCAGGTAGCTTCATTGCCTTGCCTTTACTGAGATGTTGTGGGAGTCTTTTAGTATTTTCACAATAGTATTTTTCTGCTTTAATTAAAATCAATACTTCATGTTGGAACATTTTTTTAATATTTCATTTGTTGAAAACAATTATGTGTTTGATTAGCTGCGTTATTGAAGCAGTGTTAAATTGGATCTGCAATGAGACTTTTAGGCTGAGGTGTTCCAGAGATTTGGCAAATGCTTTTTGATGTTACCTTTATGAAATACCATTAATTACTTTCATCACAGTTTTGGAATATAGCAGTGAATTTATCTGTGAAGAGCAACTAGATATGGTACTTCTGATTTATTGACCTGGCATGTTGCTAATATCAGTGTCTGAAGACTGACTTACAATGAGGGACATAGGTTGGATTATAGTGTAAGTCACTCTTCAAAAGATCCTTTGTCACTAGGATTTTTTAGCTTGGTATCCTACATGAGATTGGAGGAAAACAGGAGAGAGAAAAACCCCCAAGTAAACAAAGCAGCAATAAGATGTGACTGCTACGTACTGCACAGATTTCCCGTTTGTGTGGACTCTATCAGTTGCACTGATATCGGTGGTAGTGTGCCAATCTATCCCAGAAGGAATTTTTCGGCAGAATTTGTATTTTATCGTGTTTGTTAGGTCAAAACAGTACAGGCAAATGGAAGATTAAGCTAGTAAAGCTATTCTTCTACTTACCGGAGGGTATTTTTTTATAGGTAGGCGGAGTCACTACATCATTCTTTCAAATCCATGCCTCTCCCAGCCAGCGCTTGTCAGATGTGTTCAGTGTTACCCACGCGGAGCACAGGGCACAATCCGTTTTCAGGACACAGTCCCTTCAGGGGCCCTCAGCATCTATACCCTCTCGTTCATGTCCTGAACTGTTCCAGTTCCATGTGATTTTACATGAACTCACTCTCAGGCTACACAACGATTTACCCTTGGGTAAATAATAAAAGACATTAGTTTCATTGGTTAAGGTTTTGATGCTGGGCAGAATCTGGCAGACCATGGATTTCTGCTGATGGGCTTTTTTTGGGGTGGGGGTTACTCTTCTCCTTCATGACTTTGTATGGTAAAAGCTATTGTGGATGAGAAACGTTTTGTATCAAAATTAATGAAAACAAAGTTTGGAGTGAATTAATTTGGAGTTCAAATTAAAATTTTGTAAGGGCATGGCAGGCACCCAAGATAAGCTGAGAACAGATTAAGGAGAAAAAAACCCCTTTAAATATAAACAGAGGGAAGCACTCCAAGGAGCATATTATTGCTGTGAAGTCAAAACAAAAATTCTACTGTTTGTAGTAACCAGGATAAGCATACTTCAGCTGTGGTTAAAGACTGGCCCTTGTGTTCACTTCTCACCCACAGGAGTGAATGAAAGGGCTCCCACTGACTGCTGTGGGCGCTGTGTCAGGCCCTTGCTGGGACCTGGTGCTTGTCCTGCCGTTGAACGCTTTGTCGTTGACGCTGTTGCTGTGCTGCTATGCGGCGAGGCTGATGTGGCTGGTCTGCATCGCAGGGTCTTCGTGGGCAGGGGGAGGGTGCCCGTGGGGCCACTGGGCTTTTCCTGATGATGGGCACTACAGAAATGACAAGCCAGATGCATTCAGTGATTTGCATCCTGATACTGTTGTAGAGGTTGATTTAGAAGCCTAGTAGTAAAGGCTTTCACTACTCTGCTTGACTGTTCTGCATCTTTTAAACGTGTAAGTAGCAATTAAATCTTGTAAGTTAAATGATCCTTCTGATAGTATTGCTAGATGGCTAGAATTTTTAATTGGTGTCTATTTAAAATATGATGAGGGTCAGACTTGGTGATCACTGTGGCCGTAAGGAGTTCTAAACCTGAGCAGCAGTGCTTTTGGCTGCTTGTTTTGGGACGGACCAACACCCTGAAAGGCTGGGGAGGTGTCTGTGCCTGAGCACCCAAAATCAGCAGTGGCTTTTGGAAACAGGGGGGTTCTCTGCTGAGCCCAGGCAGTGTGGGTTGACCTGGCAGTGGGCTGGGGATGTTGCCTGGTGGCTGCCAGCTTGCCCGCTTCCAGACGGCGCTTTGAAAACCAGAACAGATTACAAAAAAACCATCAGACTGGCTTATAGTTTTCATATTAGGTTATGGGGTTTAATCCAGTTAGTATCAAGGAGGATCGCTGTGGCTGACAAACGTTTTCCCTTCTTTCTAGAAACAATGTTAGAATATTCCTGCTTCTCGTGCAATAATTTCCGTTTGTTTTGTTAAGAAGTGACACATACAGATCTGTTGGCCTGCTTGCACTTGTTTCATGAATTTACGATACAACTTCTTCATGCTTTCTTATACTCAGTGGTTTTTTTTCTCTGTCAATGACTAGCTAAGGAACATGTCCGTCGTAATCGCCAGAGTCGTACCTTTATGGTGGAAAATGTCATAGGAGAAATCTGGTCCGAACTGGAGGAAGGTAGTGTCTTTTCCTGAATAAACTTAGCTCTCACTGGTATTATATTGTGGGCAAACAGTGTGTTTTCCACAAATGTGCTGTTCACTGCATTGTTCTCACAGTCATTATAAATAGGAACAGAAAAAAAAATACAAATTCGTGAGCTGCTTTTAGTTACTAAGGCTGAACTGAAATTCTGTATGCATTAGCAAAACATAGTTTGTTAAGGAGATGGTAGAAAGCAATCTGGATTTAAAAACGCAACCAGAATATTTTCCTCAGAATACATCTTGCCATAGCGTTAATTTGGTAGCCCACTAGAACGTACACCAGCAGCATGAGCGATTCCGCTAATCTACTTTTCATGTGTGCTAAATCAATAGCTTTTGACATCTGAATTTCATACTTGTTATCAGTCATTGCATTATAATTTCTAATAAAGATCAAGTCTTCAGCGTAGGTGTTCATGATTTTCTGTAAGTCATTATCTTTCATGGTGGTAATGCCCCTGAGAAGCTTTCATTGTGGTATGCTGTTGTGATAATGCCAAGGTAAATACCATTTGCCTATTCCTTGCCAAACTAGGTGACCGTTACATCGTTGTTGACAGTGGAGGAGGCACAGTAGATATGACTGTCCATCAGATTAGGCTCCCTGAGGGACATCTTAAGGAGCTATACAAGGCAACAGGTAATGTCACTTTCACCGCTTGCTTTATTTATGTAATATTTTGACTTGTCAGTGAAGAAAATGTATGCTTCATTATTCCTACATTTCATTAACAGTTCTTCCTGAATTAAGACCAGCATTCAAAATTAGTATAACCTAGCTGCTGGTCAGCAGACATGGCTAGATCACTCAATGCTTCTGATGCTTTTGGATGGTAAGCCCCACATTGGGAGGGTAAAAAACTGCCATCTCCTGTGTTATTCACTCCCATTCAGGCCATGACCTCCTGCCATGGTCCTGGTCTGACTTCTGCTAGTAGATTCGTCATCTTCCTGTCACCTCTGTATTGCTACCCTGTCCAGGTATTCGGAGATGTACTGTGGAGATGTGAATAGCTAAGTGTCACAGCAAGATCATTCTAAAGTGACTGTTGGCAGAACAAAAGTTTCCCTAGTTTTAAGGGGGATTTTACATATTCCAGTAATTTCACAGGCAGTGTAACAAGGAGGGTCTGCCATCCCCTGGGAAGAATGCACAATGGTCAGTTCCTAACAAAGATAGAAAGTGCAATTCCTTGAATGGTGTTTGCATCCTGAACTCCAGATCCCCTTTGACTTTGTCCTGCGGCTGAGATGTTAAGCATATGACTCAGCCTATTATTTGTTGCTGTGTCTCTATACCAAGTTAATCTTAATCTGTATGGTTCATCGCTGAGCCTTCTCAGTCTTGCTGGCAGTAAGACTAATTTAGGATACAACCTAGTAAGAGCAAATGGGACAGTGTACATCAAGTCTACTCCTAAATATGACTAACCCACACCTTCTCATGTGTGGATAAAGAGGCATTTCCTCTGCTTCCATTAAAAACATTTCTGTTTTATAGTGGTGGTATTACAATTGCTATGATTGTAAGTGAGGCAAAAGTAAGATTATGTTCTGTATTAGATCAGCTGTTACATTTAGGAAAGATATCTCTTTCTGTAGACCTTCTCCCATGACAGTCCTAGTAGTGTCAATCTGATGTGTATTTGGTCAACTTGAAATCTAAGAAGCAGTTAAGAATATTAAAACTGTGTTTTGTTTGTAATGCAGGTGGGCCATATGGTTCTCTAGGTGTGGACTATGAATTTGAAAAGCTCCTGTGTAAAATATTTGGAGAAGATTTTATTGAGCAATTTAAAATCAAGCGTCCTGCTGCCTGGGTAGATCTGATGATAGCATTTGAGTCCCGTAAACGGGCAGCAGCTCCAGACAGGACCAATCCACTAAACATCACTCTGCCTTTCTCCTTCATTGACTATTACAAGAAGTTTCGAGGTCACAGTGTGGAACATGCCTTGAGGAAAAGCAAGTGAGTAGATGACTGAACCCAAATGGATGCCGAATTAACTACAGGTAGCAAAGACAAATAATAAGATATCCTAATTACATGTAGACTGGAAGATAATAATGTAAAAATGTAATAATATAAGGATGAGAAAATGGGATTGCCAGAAGTGCAGTTTCCAGAATGAAAAGTTTTGACCAATCTCTTGAAAAAGCTTTTCTATACAAGACTTGCACTCTTCTGAAATTGATTTCTATGCCATCACTGCATCACTTTCTGAATTTGACCACATATTTTGAGTCCCTTATGTGTTAATTAGGAACGTCGGATCTAATACAGAATTTGACGTCTAAAAGTTACTTATCTAGAACCTTAATTTTTAGAGGCCTGTGCCCTGGAACAAAACCAGGATGGTGAGCAAGATTTGTAAATATGTTCACGGCTTAAGAAGAGTTATTAATAATATGAGATCACTGGTGAAAACATACACTACTGCATAAAGCTCATAAAGCTCTGCAAGGGCAAAGCATTCTTCTTTTAAGTAATGGCAGGCTTTCTTTTATTCTAGTATTTTACCAGTTAGGTAATCAGCTCGGTAGGTGGGGAGACATAATCCCCTCCAGAGATTTTTTTAATTCATGATTTTCAGTATCAAGAGGGCACCATAAATGATGAGATCGTGGGCTGCTATAGAAAAGGAAGTGAAGAGAAAGTAAAAGTGGCATTTTGCATCTTTTGAGATTATATACTACAGGAGACCTGGAGATTAATGGCATAAAAGAGTACGAACAAGAGAGCTTGTGAATCTGGGGCAGAATGCTTGAGAGCAGGAGATGTGATATTTAGTACCTGTACCTTGGCTTCTTTCTGTGGTTTTTTTTTTTAAGCCAGTGAATGTTGAATGTAACATGCAAGCTGAAACTCCTGCATTTCTTCCTAAAGTTATTGATAAATGTACTTTAAGCCTAAATGACTTGGAATCCAGCTCAGAGTCACTTCCTAAATGAGACTGAGGTTCCGAAATCATTAAAAAATTGGAAATATTCCCCCTTGCAAGACCATCTCCTTCTTATTAATAGTCTTCATGGTGAATTTTAGAGGGAATGCTAAATGTTCCCTTGGAATAAAATAAAATTCATTGGATAACAGGATAGAAAGAGTATAAAGGCAACATATAACGGGCATGAATGAAAAGGAGATTGCCGAGCTATATGGATTTGTATCAGTGATGGAATAACATAATGCCTGTATTCACTTAACAAATGCTATGCCTCATTAAAAATGCTCTGCTCCCTTCTGCCTCGTGAGGCTTCCCCTACTTGCTCATTCTCCTTGTGCGTTTCCAGCAGCTTTGGCCTGCTGCTGCTATAATCTAAATGCTGCCCTTCTGGGGATGAATCAGTGCCGTTTCAGATGAACGAGCATTGGATTGTCTGCCAGCTGTTTCAAGAAGCAGCTGAGCATTGGTAATGCTACAGAAGGCAATCAGGCAAAGAAAACAACAATTAGACAAGCAAAAACAACAATTCTTCCTTGAAATTTAGCATTGCTGCAGTTGGTATGTGGCTAGGGTGAGGTGAGGCACTTTCTTCCAAGCAAAACGCATGCAGATTTTGTAAACTCATTCACTTATTTATTTAGTGTGTCTTGTGAGTGCCTGGCTGTTTCTTACAGCTCAGCTGTTATGTTTTAATGTCCTTTCCAACTGTTCTTTTCCAGCGTGGACTTTGTGAAGTGGTCTTCCCAGGGAATGCTGAGGATGAGCCCAGATGCGATGAATGCTCTTTTCAAACCTACAATTGACCAGATCATTCAGCACCTTAGTACGTATCTGCATGTAATTCCCCTTTCTGGCTGAGCTGAAACTGAAGCTTTGCTTACCTGTTTCAAACCAGTAACTGGAATTAAAGTCAAACAACCCCCCTAGTACGCAGTTTAGGAAAATAATTTAGTTCTCCTCAGTGGAAGGTCACATTTATTCATGACTATCCAAATCACTGACATCTCTAAAACACAAATAATAATAATTGATGCATCATGCTAAAAGTACTTCCAGGCATGGCTTAAGCAGCACAGAATTAATTTATCCAGTAATGGGAAGTGACATAAGCTTATTGGGAAATTTATTATTTAAAGTCTTCCTGGTGGAAGATCATATTTGTATCAAGTAGAATATAATATATGTACAGAACAAAGTATTGCTGTTCTGTACATTACAAAGCACTAATTGAATTGCATTTGGCATGGGATATACAGCTTTGCTTATTGTATGTGAGGAATTATTAGGTAAATTTCAGAGGTCACAACTTAGACTAGTACAGAACAGCTTATATGTGAGCAGGGAGGGAGAGACCTAGAATTACAATAGTTGTGATGGATAACTGAGTTGTGCTGCCTCAGTTACTTGAACTCAGGGTAAGCCTACAACTGAACTGTATGATATTCTTGAATGTAGGAGATGTGGGCTTAAGCTAAGAAACAACATCTGTAAAAATGTAAGGAGGTATTATTTTGCAGATGGTACTTATTGTGGTTGAGATGTTAGGGTCAGAAATAACAAGTGAATTTTAAATGGGGTAACTTATCTGGAATGCCATAAAGGGTATGTGAATCGATTAGGTTTGGGAATATCTCACTGATCCCTGAAGTGGCAAGATGATAATAATGTGACTGGCAGGATTTCTTTGCAAGAAATCCCTGTCTCCCTTTACTGGTAGGAGGTAAATAAAAATTCTGTTCTAAATGCCACTTCAGAAATATTGTATGCTTTGAAATAAGTTTCCATTCACAGTGAAATATAGGAGAGACTACAGAAGTGGAACTAGTGCATGATGAGAGTGGCAGTGTGGGCATAGGTGTGGCAGTTTCAGATCTTGTGTGTGTGCGTGGGATATTCAGTGCACTTGGGCATTAGGAGTTTCACCCCCATTGCCTTGTCACAGTGGATTTTTCCCTACTGAATGGGCTCTGTTTCTGTTTAGGTGATGTGTTTGATAAGCCAGAAGTGACAAATGTCAAGTTTCTGTTCCTGGTTGGTGGCTTCGCTGAATCCCCCTTACTCCAACAAGCTGTCCAGAGCGCTTTTGGTTCGAGGTGTCGAGTCATCATTCCTCAGGATGTGGGGCTCACTATCCTCAAAGGAGCTGTTCTCTTCGGTCTAGACCCTGCTGTCATCAAAGTGCGGCGTTCACCTCTCACCTATGGTGTGGGTGTGCTCAATCGGTTTGTGGAAGGGAAGCATCCACCAGAGAAGCTGCTGGTCAAAGATGGCACACGCTGGTGCACTGATGTCTTTGACAAGTTTATCTCAGCTGACCAATCTGTAGCCCTTGGAGAAACTGTGACACGCAGTTACACACCTGCCAAACCTTCTCAGTTAGTAATAGTGATCAATATTTATAGCTCAGAACAAGATAATGTTAGCTTCATCACTGAATCTGGAGTGAAAAAGTGTGGCACCCTTCGCTTGGATCTCACGGGAACTGATGCTTCAGTGCCAAACCGGCGGGAGATCAAAACACTTATGCAGTTTGGGGACACTGAAATCAAAGCCATGGCCATTGATGTTGCCACCTCTAAAAGTGTCAAAGTTGGTATTGATTTCTTAAACTACTAACAGCCCATTTTCCCCACCACAGCCTGTTTGTGAGACTGATCTTCCACTATTCCATTTTTTGACTTTCATATACCACATAATCACCTTGAATTTCAGCAGGCTATATGAGAACAGCTAGTAAGGTGGGGTATGTCATGTTCGTGCCTTTGATGACCAAAGGCTGGATGTTGAAAGACCCTTAAAAAGTTTTGGGAGCAAAAGTTCCAGAGGTAGTAAAAGTTCCCAAATTATTCAAGCATGCTTAAAGATCTACCTTTATTAAGTAAATACTGATTATTGTTGGCACCTGGAGATTAGTTTAAAAGATATAAAACTGCAGTCTATTTGCCTTGTTCTTGTTCTTCCTCTTCCTCCCAAGAAAAACTCCCTAACCCATGTGGTATCTGTGTGAGGTACTTGTTTAAACAGCACCATCCTCTGGCAACGGAAACAAATTAGTAGTCTATAGTATTCTTTTGTTCTTTCATTTTTGCCCTGGGCTTTCAAAATTTGTAGTGCTGAAAGTCAATGACTTAAAGAAATGGGAACTGAGTTTCTTAAATTCTTAGATCCTACTGAAAAGAAGATCCTCAGGAATCCTTAAAATTAGATTTAGTAAATATATATATATATATATATATATATATATATATATATTTAGGAGCCTCATATTGATTGCTTCAGTTTGAAAACAAAGCCTTTATTGTCCAAACTCTCAGAACAAGCTGTTGGATTAAATAGCTAGTGTTACCCTCATTATGCTTTGGAAAATTATTAAGAACAAAGCTATTTCCCTTTTGGGTATTGTAAACTTTCTTTTATTAGTCTCCATCTGAAATCATAGAATCACAGAATGGTTGAGGTTGGAGAGGACACCCATTGACTGTCTGATCCAACTTCTCAGCTCTAAGCAGTGTCAACCAGAGCAGGGTACTTTGTCAAGTTTTGAATATCTCCAGCGATGGAGATGCCTGAAGTCTGGGCAGCCTGTTCCAGTATTGACAACCCTCACTGCAAAAAAGTTTTTTTCTTATGTTTAAAAGGAATTTCTTGAGTTTCAAATTTTGCCCATTGCCTCTTGTTTCTTCACTGGATACCTCTGAGAAGTCTGACTCCATCTTCTGTACTGTTTCCTACCAGGCCTTTATACATGTTTCTAGCATTGCCTGAATCTTCTCGAGTCTGAACAGTCTCAGCTTACTCAGTCTCTCCATCATCTTCACGACCCTTTGCTGGTCTCAGTCAGGTATGACCATGTCTCTCTTGTACTGAGAAGCACAAGACTGGACCCAACACCCCAGATGTGGTCTCACCAGGGCTGAATAAAGGGAAATAATTGCTTTCTTTGACCTGCTGGCAATGCTCTTCCTAATGAGGAAGGCTAATAGGAGGCTATTGGCATTCTTTGTTGCAAGGGTCATGCTCAGCTTTGTGTCTACCAAGACCCAGAGGGCTTTTTCTGCAGAGCTGCTTCCCAGGCAGATGGCTGGCAGTGTATACTGCTGCATGGGGTTGCTTCTCCCCAGGTGCAGGATCCTGCACTTGCCTTTGTTGAACTTCATGAGGTCTGTCCTGTCTGCACATCTCTCCAGCCTGTTGAGGTCCCTCTGACCCATCTGGTTTACCAAGCACTTCTCCAAGTGATTATATTTCTTTTCTTGATAATCCCTGTGTTAAGATTTGGAAGTACAGTTAGGTGATGGCTGTCCAGGAAGATTTAAACAAGTTAAGAGAGAAAACATCCAGATCAGAAGTACTGTAATATGTTTTGAATAACAGAGGTTTTAATTAAGTAAAATGTATTTCTGGGTTGAGTTGAATGGCCAGTAAATTGGAAGGCAAAAGAATGAAACTACAGATAGCATTAAATAAAGTATTCCATACGTGGCTACAAGCACATAACTCTAATGCAGGTGAAATACAATGATGGTCACAGTAGCATCTTGTTTGCCAAGTAACTTTCTGAAAATGTTTTCTTAAGCATATCCACCTGGAAAATTTCTTCTGCAACTGGAAGAGTTTTTATTTTGCAAAATGCTACAGGTGGATAACTTCTGAAACCTACAATCTGTATCTGCCATGAACTGATAACTTCAGATTCAAATCTAAACTCCACTCCAAATTGGCAGAATGATACTAACCTTTTGAATCACCCTAAAATGCTGACACTTTCAGAGCATTTAGTTTTACAGAGCTGCCTGATTACCTGCTGGAATTCATTACATTTTTGAAACTTTGCAATGTTAATTGTTAAACTAAACCTCCTTTCTAATACATTGAGCATAAGTTAAATTCATTACTGACACTTTTGGGAAAAGAAAGCATTATGAATTATTTTACTTATTTACGTTCCAGTCCTGCACTTAAGATTTTTGTGTTTAGCCTGGAGTTTTGCCACAGTAAAGAGCTGCAGAACTGATCTACTGCATTTTGCCATTGAGTTTTCTGTGTCTCCTGCAGGATTCCCTAGTTGAATGTGAAATCCCTTCTGCATTCAGCTTAAAAAAAAAAAAAAAAGAAAAATCAAAAAAAAAAGGACTATGGAGAATGCTAGTCACAGTATCTCGCTGGATACTTTCTATAATTACAAAGTGTGCTTGCGAGCATTCAGTTTCCTGCTGCCTGCTAAATGCTTTAAAAGCTGAATACCAGGATTTTTTTGTGTGTTGCTTTCCACGGTTTACAAACAAGAGAAACTTTAAGATGAGTTATGAATGATATAATTTTATGTATATACAATATTTAAATATTGTACAGACTCTTTCTTTCTACAGTGCTATTTTCTTGTATAAAAATGCTCTTTGCCTCTGTTGATTTCATTCAGCTGTTAATTTTAAATAACATAGTTTCTCAATCAGCTTCTGTAATTATAGGCTTTTAACGATGGTAAGGTATGAAATGTAAAAGGCTGATCTTATAATAATAGGAAAGAAATGTTGGTGTGTCAGAGAATACAACGTTCTTCCTGCAACATAAGTCATACCAGTTAAGCATATTGCACAGATGCAGTAGTGTGTTGCTGGGATTTTCATTTCTTTGTTTCAGACAGTGACCATTCCATCTCCAGCAGTTCATCATAATAATGGATGAATCCTCCTGTAAATCCAAGTTAAAAAATAGATTTATTGATCTGGATATAAAGCTTTACTAGGTTTTGGGGTTTCATTAAGGATATTCTCTAGTTTTTAAAAAAACAAACACAAAACTACCTTCCAAAGCCAGGCAACACGGATTTATTGTAGCTGCAGGTAAGACCCAGTCTCTGTCTACCACTACCACCTACCAAAAGACAAAATTCTTGAAGAAAAGTAGGTTTCAGTGTCTTTACATCCTATGTTAAACTGAATCGGTCCAATTCTGCACAGATTTGTTTCTGGTGGCCTTAAGTTAACACAGAATTTGGTTTAATAAATGGCTGCAACCTCCCCCGCTCCCCTCTGGAGAGGAGGGCGGTGAACTGCGAGATCAGGTGGCCCATGATTTTTGTGCTGTTTTCAGCCTGTCTGCAGGGAATGCTCAGGGTATTTTCTGCAGCTCTTCTGAAGCAGAGTTCCCTGCACAGTACCAGTTTCTGCCCTTTCTTATTCACCTTTTGTAAGATCCCATCTGGATCCAAGCAGGGGTTTGTTGCTGAAATTACTGTAACTGTAAAATGTGGTTTACATATTTTTGCACTTCCTCATTCAGTCTGATGAGAGCACTATCAAGCTTATCATTGCAGCGCACTGAACTACCGAACAAACTCCCAGCTGTCCTTGTTGCCCTCTTTAATTCTAAGAATGGAAATTAGCTTGTCTCTAAGGAGTTAGAATTGTAAGTAGAATATTAAGCTGTGGTCTGTAGTCTATAACCCAGTTAAACAACTTTACATTGTAAGTGGCATGCGGATGCCCATTTTGATAAAGGAAGTTAGGCTGTAAAATTAATATGAAATTTATTAGGAAATGAGTAATTTTTAGAATAGTTGTTCTGATACCTTTGCAGGAGAATCCCTGCGGAGCATTTTTTGGTAGGGGTTTCAGATGACATTGTGCAACTTAATGTTGAAAGGAGAAGGCCTGCTATCCTTAGGGAAAGCAGAAGGTCTTGGCAGAAGTTTTGCTCTGAGCAGCAACTTGCCAGTTTGGGTCCAAGTTACTTAACTCTAGGCTCAAAGTTAGCAGTTAATTGTGATGGAATGATTAATTGTGCTAGAATATGATAAATGTGCAGTGGTGGTTAGGGCAGTCTATGTTGGTATGAAAATACCAATATTTATTTATATACAGGAGTTTTAATGCATTATTATGAGAAGGCTAATTATATATTGCAGAGATGTAATCGCCAAGATAAGCTGCATATTTATGATACAAAGTGGCTTAAGCGGATGAATAGTATAAAGTTGTTGGGCATAACGTCACAGTACTCACCTGCTTGAAATAGTCTTAAACTATACTATAAAACCAACCATTGTGGTCTTGTTCACCTCTGTGCAAGATAAATTCAGGTTTCACTGATGTTTGGAGCTGTTCACAACTTGTCTGGATTGTATCTTGAGTGTTCTTGTGTCTTCAATCATGTCAAATAAAATACCGTAAAAGTATTTATTCTTTTTGGGTGTTACTATTTTCTGAAAATGGCTATTAAAAAAAAAAAAGTGAGAAAGGATAAGTGGTTATACTTGCATTTGGATGCTCCTTCATATGCATAACTTAGCAAAAGTGACACCAACTGTGTGCACTGCTTGTAAGATTTATTCAGCCTTTTAGATGTGTGGACACCTACGGGCTTTGTCAAGGGCTTCCAGCCCCCTGTGCAGTGCGCACAACTCTTTGACAAGAGGCTGCTGCATTTTTAATTCACTTGTGTACTTTCTAGGGGGGCTTTGGATGCGCCCATGGGAGAAGTCTACTCCTGGTGATTACTCAACTTCTGTGAAAGTTGGTGTAGCTCTGAGTAAGGTGTCTGTTGGAGTTAAGGCAGAAAGGCTTTGGACAATACCGAAAGCGGATTAGGTATTTTCTATAATGATGCTCTGAGAGAGCTAAGAGATCAAATATAAAAATCGATATATCAGGGAGGTCTGTAGTCTCTTAGGCCTTGTCAAAGTCTGGTTTATTGTTAAAATTATTATCAGGCCAATAAGCTGGCCAATAACCGGGTATATTTGCATGAGAGTGTACATCTTTAGTGTGTGTTTCTAGACCTAGGAATGTTTAGTAAGGTCCAGCTGCACTGAGAAAAACAGTTTGTGCAATATTATCTTTTTCTTCGGACTGTTGCAGGCCATGTCCCTCTAAAATTCGGCAGTGTTGGCACTAGCTGTGGAGACCATTCAGTGGTGTATGTGACCCTAGTCTACAATGCTGCTCAGATGCAAAGATGCAGAGAATGTACTGAGATGCATAGCAGCTGCTACGCCCCAACTTCCACCTATTTTCTGCAATGAAGATGTTTTACAAGTCCTTTATGACTATAATTATAAACACCATCCTAATGGGCTAGGTACTGTATTTAACTTGTAATGAACTTGATTTCAGCTAAACATTCAATTAATGTTACTAGTACAATGGGAAATATAGTTACAGTCTTCAGGGACATATTAAGAAGCAAATTTTGCTTTCAGTGTTCCAGCACGTTGCTCTGATTTCCAGGGGAGTTTCATGTATGTGCATTCAGAATTTGGTCCTTTCACTAGACTTTTCTAAATTTTAAATCTAAATCTTATAAGTCTGTTTATATTTAAAGTTACAGCCCCATCTTGATAGGAAGGAGTTTGTATAAATTGTTGGTTCTACTAAGATCACGTAAATTCCTACTGAAATTTGCAGGCAGTCTTTTAGTGTTAATAGTCATGGAATAAAACAATTTACAAAACAACCTCCATGACAGCAGTGTCCGACTTTCCCAGAGATTCTCCCCTTTCAGTTTCCTAAGCAGCTACATTAACCCCCACCCAGACATCTGTGTTAAGAACAATGGATTCTGAGCCTCCCTACTCAGTGCAAGAGCTGCCTGATTTTCAAGAGATGCAGCTTGGCTAAATTACTGAGAACTGCAGATGCTTTGTGTAACTGGCATTCAGGCCTGTTATTTGCCAGTCTCCTTCGGTACTGATGTTGGAAAACTTGTATGTCCTTTTTTCAGGAATAAATTCTGTTTTATTAGTTCTCATTCATTCCTCACTGTGTTCTAACACACAGAAACATTTTTGTGGTGGGACTGCAGTAGAGTTGCAACAAGGTATTAGGAGGCAGAATTTTGTGCTTTTTTTTTTCTCCTTCAAATTAGAGATCTGAAAGTGGGTGTTCAAACAAAGGGAGCAGTTTGCACTACAGCCTGTGCAGTTCCACAGAGGCAAAGATCAATTTCTTGCAGCAAAAAGTGTCTTATGCCATCCTGAAAACGCATCACAGCAAATGTCAGGAGTGCTGAGTAGCCTCTGGGGAGGTGAAGATGTTTATGGTGTATTTGTGAGGTATGAGTTCATGACAATTCTGTTTTCATACCTGTGACTTGACATGTGGATGTGCTCATAGAATAAAAATAAATAAATAAATATGATCTCAGCATCACTAAGGGGTATATCCAAAGCAGCTGAGCATATACCTCAGTGATATTAAGGAACTATGCAGCATATAGAGTTAGTTGGTTTACTGCAAATATTTTTTCTGTATCTTCTTTCTTTAACATACAGTTGAGTGGGTGCTGTCTATAATTTTGAAGTAGCATTTATTTTCTCATTTTTCAGGAACTGTAGTAATAGGGAAAAGTTTATTAGATGCTATATCCCAGGAGCACTGCCTTTGTGCCCAAAGCAGAAATCGTCAACCTAGGACGTAGTGTTTGCTACCATGTAATGGCAAAAAATTAAGAACTTGGTAGATTGCAGCTGCTGTGATCCTTCTAGCAGCATCCAGAGCTAAGCTTACATAAACACGGAGAAATGAAAAATACAATATAAGCTTAGTCAGTGAATACTGTGTGCAGAATACTGACTGCAGCAGAGTCAACAAGTAAAAGGAGGACGATACCGGACTGAGTGTAAGGAAACCGAAGGAGTTGGCTGGAGAGGTGTGTGGATGAGGGAGGGCAGAGGCACTGATGTGCTCCAGCAATAACTGAAGATCAGAGGTTTCAAAGTAGAAAGGGGTGGTGAGACTGACAGCTGTGAATGCCAGAGTTTGTTAAACCACAGTAATCTAAGGAGTTGGAAAGGTGACTGCCCCTTTCCTAAGGACAACAAGGAGTATTTCCTTTCCTCTGAGGAATAAGCTCTGCACCTCCAGTGGGAACTTCCGTCTGCCATCAGCTGATAAGGGCGGACACCAGACTGAACATATCCTCTTCCTTTGTAGTACAAAGAACAACCCTCAGCGCTGACCTGGTGCTTCCTGCAGACAAGCTGCCTGCTGTATGTGCCATCACCGCATATTTGCTAAGGTACCAAGGTTGCAGGTAAAGCACTGCAGGATAATGGGGTGTTCACAGAGCTTTTACTTTTCATCTAGCGACAATCATAGCGAATCTATTTTCTCAGCCTGTTCCACCCCCTCAACACACACACTTCAGATGACTATCGATGCCTCAGAATGTTGGAGGAAGTTAACTGTGAGCAGAGCTGATTCCAGCAGAAAGGATGCTGGTCCTGCATGACATCTGCAGGGGTTCCTGTATTTAAGTGTGTTTTTCTACGAACAGTGTTACAGCATCCTCCTTCAGATAATTTTCTCCCTGTGTTGCTTATGTAAGCAGAGATCCCAGATGGCAGTAGTATCTGCAGGGTGGTGGGAACACGCAGCTAGCTGCCTTGTCCATCAAAAAAGCCTTAGCGAGAGTACACAGGTGGGCAGGAGAACAGAAATTTTGTCAGCTCATGGCAACAAGGTCAACATTTAAGTCTGATAATTGTGTAAGATATTTGAAGAATCAAGTAACGTAATTGAGGGTGTTCCAAAATGTATTTAGATTAATTTTGTAGTCACTTTCTTGTGTCTTAAGGATGAGAGACATAAGATTGAAGATCAGGAAGTGTCACACGCTTGCCAAACATGCTACAGATCTGAGGGGATGTTGCCAGAGTATGCTGATCACATCCCACAGAAGCATTTATCATTTCTCTCCTTCAGAGTTGGGTAGTAGGTAGTATTAATTGTGGCTTTAGATTTTTTTCCCTTTTTCTTCTCTATCTCTGTGCAGACCCATGCAGTATTTTCGCTGACTGCAATTGCAGATCTGTCAGAGCATCACAGAAGATGTATGTAGCTGGAAAGGACCTCAGGCACCAACTATATCTCACCTCCCAATTACAAAACACTGTTAGTTCTGCCTAAGCTACTCCCAACTTTTGTTTAATCTGGTTTTAAACCTTCTGACACTGCAGTGGTGCTACCTGCCTGGGCAGTTTCTGTTTTGCTGTTGTAACCTTTCTGAAGTTTTGCATAATGTGAACTCTGACTCTCTGTGGCTGTCTGCCCCTGGAGAACACAGGAAGATTTCATCCCATTCCTGCTCTGACAGCTTTTGGCATTATCTGAAGACTGGTTTCATGCTTGCCCTGAATCTAACTCTCTAATTAAACCCCAGGTCTTTCAATCAGGTTTTATAGACCTGTGATCTTTTTTACAGCTCTGTTAGCAGCTTTGAGGATTAGACAGTGGATGCTGTTTTCTTGCGGATAAACATCTTGTTGCTGGAAGGACTTTGGAAACCAATGCTGAAGTTGTTCTGTGTACACACACATGGAGGACAGACGTGTTGTGCACATTGCAGCACAAAACAGAAAGCCCTGGCAAAGCATCACCAAACAAAATGTGGTGTGAGTAGTTAAAGCGTGTTGTGTGGGGCTGTGTGCTCCTCTGCATCCTGACTTTTATTGCTCTAACACTGCTCAAGTGATCACCACCAGTGGCAGTTGTAATATGTGCATCTGGTCATGATGGCTGTATGTGTCAAAGTGGATTCAGGGGAGACAGGTAACAATACAATAGCCAAGGGCTAACTGGAGCAATGCACGCACCTGGCCACAGTGCTGGTCAAGGTCTGAAAGTCTGAAAGAAACTAACTTCTGTAGTTGGTATGCAAATATGACTATAAATGAATTATCTTATCCGTCAAGCTCTCCTGGACGACAGTGGGCTGCATGCCAGGATTTCCCTTGAGTAAGGACACCTCTCAAGGTTACTGCTTGAGGCTGAGAGACTCCTTGCTGCAACAGATTCTTGGTAAGTGGTTCATAGCATGCTAAATTTGGAAATCTTAGCTAAGTGGATAAAGGATTGTTTGTGCATGTATAATCCTTTAGATATAAACCGTTGACCAAGCCTGGGACTAGGTCTGGATCTAACCACACCTAAACTCCCCTCTGAGAAGGAGTTTAGAATGCAAGAGGGTCCTTTCTGAACCTCATGACTCAACAGGAGGGTCTCCCTGATGGTTTTGTCTGACCCTGTCCTCAGTACAGTAAACAATCAAGTGTACATTGCCATCAAATCATGTTAAACCACTGTTGCTTTTACTATCAAACTTTGTAAAGTTGCTGTTTTATACCAATAAACGTTTTGCTGTTCTCTTTTATGAATGAAGTGCATCAGTCATCCCACAACATTGTGGTTTTGACTTTTGCAAACGTTGATTAAAGGCACTTTTGTGTGCAGTCTGAAGAGTGGGTGTTTAAACCTTAGGAGCTTGTTACAGTAGTTAGTATTACATTAGCTGGGTGTGCTTTTGATAAATTGCACTTATGAGGTAACCACAAATCACGGTTATGAAACATACTGTGGGTTTTGCACTCATTTTGCTTTTAGAATTTGCATTGTTTAAAGCATTTTCCTTGGAAACCTATAATGTGGAAGTTCTGATGAATTACTTGTGCTTTACTGACCTGAAGTGTGTCAAGCTTTTCAGCCACATGAAAAATGCTGCAATGAAAGACTTCAAAGAAGGTGAGATATCTCTAACTTCCTGAATAATTTTCTGGGGAAGTTTAGGTAGGATACATTGTGCTTTAAACTGTGAATTTAAAATGCAATAAAATACTCCAACTGCAGAAAACTGGGCTCCATTCTGAGATTAAAATGGTAGTCACCCCTACTTTTGACTAGCTGGCAGCCCCTCTGGTCTTTAAGTCTCCCTCACATACCCTCTGTCATTAAAATTCCTGGTTCTTCTTATGTGGTTGTTACAGGACATACTGTGCTTTGGAAACTGAGGATCTAAATGAAGAGTGCTGGAAGACAGTGCTTTAGAGTTGGTGACTTAATTGCTATTTTACTTAGAACTGATGGGTGTGAAAGAATCGCATCATCTCTTGGTAGATTCCTAACGTTTGATCACCGAACTCTGTATGAATGGTATGATGCCAACATGTATGGGTAAGCCTTATGTAGCGCATCTTCTCTCTGCTTAACTGATGGAGAAAGCAGAATTGCTGTAACTGGTGAAACAGCTCACTGTAGTGCAACCTCTGTAATACCAGATTTGTTTCATCTGCCTTATTCTGCTCCTCCACAAAGGTGAAATGAAGCATTTTTCACATTGCCTCCATACCTAAAAGCCTTCACACGAACAAAGAAAGTTATGGAATTGGTATGAGCATCTTGGTGTGCCCAGAGAGCCCTGAAAGATCTGCCCTATGAAGATGCATGGTCTGCGAAGGCGGTCCTGGTTGGGACTGACAGAACAGCTGGACCTGTTTCAGGTACCAAAGCAAAGCAAAAATGACTGGTGAAACTCCTCAAATTTATTGAACCCTTCTGAGAGCTTTTTGTGTGTTAAGTTATATTCATCTTCCCAGAGTACTATTAGCATATTCACCTACATTTAAATAATTAATTTTCTTGTTATACGCCAACTCTTATTTTTTTGTTCTTTCACAATTATTGAAATCTGTGACAAGAGGTAGTGATACGAGGAAACGTTTGGTTTCTGGTTTGCTAATCAATTCCATAATATCTCATTCTTCACAATTGCTTTATTTAATAGCACCAATTTCTGCTTTCAGGTCTTGACTTCCCTGTTAAGCTTTTAAGTTTCAGATTTTTTTTTTAATCTTTTAACCTTTATCCCTTTGAAATTTTTTTTTTCTCAGCCTATAATTTATTATACAGTCTGCTGTCAGAGGAGGAGGTAGACTAGGTGATTTTTACTGTATTGCAAATTATAATTATTATCGTTATTTGCATTAGTAATGGATTCATTCTTATCACTGAAAACAATTCCATTATTTGATCAGACAGTTATCTTCACACTGTCCGTGATCATATATTTTCATTAGGCACCTCTTTCTCTGTGGGTCAAAAGGAGAATTATTCGTTGGTGCAGTCACTTTTCTCTTCACTTGTAACATTTTCCTCTGTTAAAACGAAGTTTTTAATCCCCTACAAGCATCCTTTGTAACAAAAATATGCCCCTTTTTGCTGCCATGTCGCCATCCCTTCAGACCCAGCAGGGAATCGCTCACCGCTGCTAGGAACTACCCTGCCATGCCCTTTCTGTCACAGCCACGGGGAGAGGGTTTGTAATTCAGGGTCAGTGGGAGGAACAGAGAGGCTGATTTTCTTGACCCAGTGAAGATATTTTGACTCCTTTTTGAATTAAAGCAAAAACTGAGGCATCTACAGTCCCTCTTTAATGAAGTGGAGAAACCTCCTTTCCCAAACCCTCCCTCCCCATGTTCTGTGGGGAGACAAGGGTTTGGAGATGGAAGATTGCAGAATGGGGGTGCAGAGGGACCAAACACATCCTCCTCTCTGGCTCCCCGTGCCTCTGCAGGGTTATAAAATGGTCAGATGGTGTTGGTTTCCAATTTGCAAGCAAAGGGGACATGAGAAAGGTTGGTGAAAGATGTGAGGTCAGGCCAGAGACCCTCCTGAGGGACTGACAGCAGCCGTGGTGAGAGCTGAAGGTGGTGGAGAACCTCATTCACACTTCTCTCCTGCTGATTTTTATTCCCTCATCACATGAGAGATGGTTGGTGTTTGAGTAAGGAGTTCAGGACCACAAGGAAAAGGCTGTCAGTCTAAAACAAGAGTTTGGTTTTCTTTTTAAGCAGCAGCTTTGGAAGTTTCTGTAGCCCGACTCAGGCTGTGGTCAGCACACACAGTGCTCCATGTTCAGAGAAGAAGGTGATGGCTTCTGCCCTTTCATCAACTCAGACAAGACATACACGTGCTTGTTGTGTGTTTTGTGTGTGTGTGTGTGTGTGTGTTAATATGTGTGACTATATTCCTCCTCGTGTGTGTGTGTGTGTGTGTGTTAATATGTGTGACTATATTCCTCCTCCATGGAGAACCTTCTTTTGAATGGGACATGGTACTGCTGTCATGAGAGACCTCACTTTCCAAAGCGGACAATCAGCACTCCCAGGAGAATCCAAACTCTGAACCTCCGTACCCCAAACTGAGGCACCCAAGCCAGCAGTATTGCTCATTTCTGTTATTTTTGATGAGAGCAAGTGAGACTTATGTTTATCTAAATTTATATGCAAAATTACAATAATGTGAATTATTATGCAAAAGAGTGTTTTGTGTCATATTGCAAAGCAAAAAATTGCTTTGGAGGTTTACATCCCCTTTTTCTCCCGTTCACTTCCCTAATCACAGAATCATAAACTCATTTACATTGGAAAAGACCTTTGAGATCAAGTCCAACTGTTAACCCAGGACTGCCAAGTCCATCACTAAACCATGTCCTCAAGCACTGCATCTACATGTTTTTTGACATAGCTCCGGGATGGTGACTCCACCAGCTTCCTGGGCAGCCTGGTCCAATGCCTGACAACCCATTCGGTGAAGAAATTTTTCCTAATATCCAATCTAAACCTCCTCTAGTACAACCTGAGGCCGTTTCCTCTTGTGTTGCTTGTTGTCTGGGAGAAGAGACCAACCCCCACCTGCCTGCAGCCTCCTGTCGGAGCTGTGGAGAGCAATAAGGTCCCCCTGAGCCTCCTTTTCTCCAGGCTGAACAACCCCAGTTCCCTCAGCCGCTCCTCACCAGCCTTGTGCTCCAGCCCCTTCCCCAGCCCCGCTGCCCGGCTCTGGACACGCTGCAGCCCCTCCATGTCCCTCTTGTCGTGCGGGGCCCAGAACTGAGCCCAGGGTTCGAGGGGCGGCCCCACCAGTGCCGAGTACAGGGGGACGGTCACTGTCCTGGTCCTGCTGGCCACACTATTTCAGATACAAGCCAGGGTGCTGTTGGCCCCCTTGCCCCCCTGGGCACCCTGCTGGCTCCTGCCCAGCCGGCCGTCAGCCAGCCCCCCCAGGCCCTTTCCCCCCAGGCAGCTCCCAGCCCCCTGCCCCAGCCCGCAGCGCTGCCTGGGGCTGGTGTGACCCACAGGCAGGGCCCGGCACTGAGCCTGGTTGAACCTCATGCAGGTGGCCCCGGCACATCGGCCCGGCCTGCCCAGACCCCCCTGCAGAGCCCCCTGCCCCCCGGCAGGCCAGCACTGACCCCCAACGGGGTGTCGTCTGCAGACTGAGGGTGCACTCAGGCCCCCATCCAGATTGTCAATGAAAATATTCAACAGAATTGGCCCAGCACTGAGCCCACTTATGACCTGCTGCCAGCCAGAGGTGACTCCATTTACTACCACTCTGAGCTCAACTGTCCGGCAAGCTTTTTATGCAACATAGAGCACACCCATCCAAGCCATGACCAGCCAGTTTCTCCAGGAGATGCTGTGGGAGATGGTGTCAAAGGCTTTACTAAGGTCCAGGTCAACAACATCTACAGCCTTTCCCTCATCCACTAAGCAGGTCACCTTGTCATAGGAGATCAGGTTTGTCAAGCAGGACCTGCCTTTCATGAACCCATGCCAGCTGAGCCTGATCCCCCAGTTGTCCTGCACGTGCCCCGATGGCCCTCAGGATGAGCTGCTCCATAACCTCCTCCAGCACTGAGGTCAGGCGGACAGACCTGTAGTGTCCCAGATCCTCCTTCCTGTAGATGGGCATCACACTGGCTGACCTCCAGTCTCCTGGGACCTCTCCAATTTGCCAGGACTATTGCTAATTTCTTTATGTGAAGCAATTATCCACTTAATGCAATTAAAGGTAAGATTTTTCATACAAAATTTACCACAACTATCATTACCTGGGCCATAGCACAAAGAGGGACTTGAATGAAACTTTTGTCTTTGGTTCTCACGTAATATAAGTCTTCAACATGCTAGCAAGTGTAGTAGCCAGTCAGTTGTTATTGTGTAATTTAATACAACATTTAGATTAATTTGAAGAGTATTTTGCTTCTTGTTTCTGTTTGTATACAGACACAATTTTGAAGTAAGTGGCATGTAGGCTGCTATTAGTATGTTTTCATTTAGGGCAGTGGGTCCATCACATTGACCTGCTTTCTTCCTCTGCCCACTACTGAAACTTTCTGGTTTGACCGATTAGGAATGCTGATAGATTTTACGCTTTCCTTGTCTTTAAATTTGAGAGGGTTTGCAGAGAGTAAAAACAGATATCTGAAGTTATATAATTTATTTGGCAAAAGGTGGTATTTTCTTCAAGTAAATATCTCTTTTGTTGAAGAAACTGTTTCCAGTTTTTATCAGGAACAAGGTGTTAACAAGTTTAGGCTTGTTTTTTCACAACGAAGTACAAGCATACAGAGTATATACTTCTGAAGTATGAAGGTGTGGCAAAATAGCTTGTGATTTACACTCAAATCAAGAACAAAATAGCCTTCAGGCACAACATAATAAAATTCCTAGTTGCAACCTCTGAGGACACATCCCAGAAAGGTATGGAGATAAATATGCGTAGATAACACTGTCAGCTGTGGCTAAGTGATGAAAGCTCTAATATGACAAACTAGATTAAAAAAACCCTCAAGAGGTTCAGGAAGCAGAATTCATCAATGCCAAATTAAGATATGCTCAAATATTTCTTGGAAGATAGAACCTCATTATCTTACTGATTTATGGAGCAAAGTAATGACTATAGACAGCATTGTCTAAAGACAACAATGAGCACTGCTATATCTCAGTAATAATTAGAGTCACATGAAATCTTCAATTTTTTTTATTGTTCTCAGATGATCTGTAATATAGGAGAGAAATACATTGCACACGGCAATCTAAAATGTAATGAAAATACGTGGCCCAAGTTGCTCCCATATTTAAAATTCTGATTGCAATGCTGCCCACCAACAAAATGATAGTAATTTCTGGAAGGAATTAGAAAACCTAAAATACAGCACAAAGCGTTGTTCACCAAATTACTCATTCCATATCCACAATTATAGCCCATTTGTTTTCTTATGCTGGTAACAAAAGATACATTTTAAGATCTGCGCTGTGCTACTCTTCCTTTAATAAATAAAGTGAGCTTTTCAAAAGCTACAAAATGATGCACATAAAAATCAAAACATTTCTACATTTAAAGATTCAATCAAAGACTAGCCATGAATGGTATGATATTAAAGTTTTTTAAAAAATAATCGATTTAGCATGTATTTTTGAACATGATTTGTCACAAATAGCATTCCCAATAGATAAGAATGATTATATGGTAAAGAGCGTAATTTATATATCTCAAGCACTATGCTTTTGTCACTGACATCGTTAAGGAATTTGACACGTTTGCAGGAGAACAATATATGTCAACTGAAATATATACCAATTAGCCATAAATGGGACACTGAAATGAATGATGCTTGTGCATGCTATACTTACAAGTAATAACATGTGGTTTAAAGTCGCTTGCGTTTTCAAACAAGAATTCTTTTTATGTTGTCATCTAAAAAATCTAATATTTCAAAAGGTCAGGAATAAATAGCACCATTAGCATTAAAAGCTAGCTAAAGGAAAAGTAATTTGTTGTTCATTTAACATTGCATTTTATGTAATAGCTTTGTAAAGTGTTCGGGGGGGGGGAAGAGGTTTTACTCTGCTAAAACAAGATGACGGCAGCTCCAGTTCATTATTAAAAGGAGATTTTTTTATTATGCTATTGTCAACTTTAACATCTTGATTCTGTTAGGTGTTTGTTAAAATTACATGGGCTGCTGAAGTGGCTATGGCAAAGGATAATGCAGAGAATATCATGACTGTCAAAACAATTGTGTAGGCAAGAATCTGCTTATACTAAGGTAAAGGAACAAAAGACAAAGGAGAAACTCTTCTGCAGTGTTAGGAAGTTAATAACCCTGTTGAGATTTCCTCAGCAGGAGGTACTGAGATCAGGAAGCCAAATTCTAGAAGAGACAAATAGTCAAGGCAGAAGGAAGCAGGCGATGTCAAAGGGACGCAGGGTACATGGAAAACCAGCGTCAGGCGCCAGCTCCTGTGTCTGTGGCTATGTGTCCTCTGAGTCAACCTGTAATTGTTTATCTCCCTGGAGAGGGGATATGTGTTCCCCCTTGGACTGGATAACACCAATGAAGTGTGCAAGCATGTAGAGTCCTGTGGCCAGATTCTCTGCCTCCTGCGGAGCTGTGGCCGTGCAGATGCGGCAAGCCAAGAAAGGCTTTGCAGGAGCAACCCTAAACTGGGCTTACCGCAGCCTGATGCAGATCAAACAATTCACATCCTTGAACTTAAGCCTTACTCTCTTGTTCTACCACTATAAGGCTGACCACAGGTTGGAAAAACTGGAGCCAAAACAGGCGTTAGCTTATACCCCTCATGCACAGCACAGCCCAGCCTGGGAAGAAACACAAGGAAAACTCGGTGGTGCGCTTGCTGCCGCCATGAGGAGCTGCACAGGGAGGGAAGCAATGTAATGAGGGCAGGATACAAGTAATACCACCAGGGTGAAAAACATCTGGTTTTCCCTCTTGAGAGAAGTTGGACAAGAAATTGGCTTAGCATTTTAATGCCCCACACATCTATGACAGCATAGCAAGAGGTGTCTCCTTTACTAATTCAAATATTTACTCCCTATTAGCTTCCCTAGGGCAAGGTTTCAGGGACTCAGAAAACAGTGATTCTCAAGATCAAAATTTGGTTCATACTGTGCTCCTGGAGCAGCACGGTTGGGTAGTGCCTTTTAATCTGGGCAAGAAGCACAAGTGCGATTTAGGTTTGTGAACTTAAAAGCTAGCCTTGCACATCTCTGACTAAAACAAATTGCTGAGGGATATTCTCTTCAGTTGGGTTAAACAAAGGAACAGTTTGGTTTTCACTTGAACTTATTCCAGCTCTGAGCATGCCCACAGGTTGCCAGTCTTCGGTACTGATGGTTCTTTCTCTGCTCTTTACAGTCCCCACTCCCTCCCATCACCCTGTGAGAGCTGGCAGAATGCACTGAACTAATCAAACTGCTTCTGTATTAGGAGAGCAGTGCTCCAACACAGAATAAATTGGTTTCAACCTCCACCACTGCAAAGGGAATCTAAAGCCTTGCTAGGGGGTTGATGTCCTTCAGGACAAGGCATTCTGGGGAGGAAAGGTCACCCAGAGAGGCAGAGAGAGCAGAGTGCCCCAGTCTGGAGAACCTCAAGAGAAACTGCTGAAGACAAAAGGTCCCAAGAGAGGTAAATCTCCCGGCCCCAGCAGTTCCATGTTTTTTTCAGTGAGAATGGGGTTCCTCTGGCAGCAGAGGAGAAGCAGGCTGCTTCTCCAGCAGCAGGCTGGGGGAGCTGAGACAGGATCACATAGGGACAGAAATGAATTTGTGAACTACCCTCCCTTCAGCTGAATGTGTTTTATCAAAAATCAGGGAAAGAAGCAACTCCCTCTTTGCATTGCCTTTTCTGACCACATCATCTGGCAGTTTTGTTCAAGGCTGAGGGCCACCACATGGGATTTCAGGACACGTTGGTCATCGTTCCGCTTATAAGCATTTTAGTGAAATGTCATTAACATTTGAAATTTACTATCCAGTTTTTTTTTCTCAGATTAATTCCATCTAGATCATATGGTAGAAGCTGAGTTTGGCGTTAACACATCAGGACGTGTTACCAGTTCTCCATCACATTCGTTGTTCCATCTCTCACCAGTAATTAAAATTAACCTTCTGTCCCCATTTTGTAACCAGTCACCCTCTTATCTCTGTTTCATCTTTATCTCACGCTAATTCTGAGCTTAGCCTTCAGTTTGATTAAGAACATCAGCTTCATTAATCCTCTCCTCTCCTACTCACAAGCAGGTCTGCTTTCTCATAGTACTGCCTAGGAGCCGCTATCCAGATTCTGTCCTGGATATCCTCGTCTTGTCTGAAATAATTTTGAAACAGGTTGAAATCAGAGGAATTTTTCAACAGGTTTTGGCTCATTCACTCCCAAAGCTACTCCAAAAATTCTGTCTATGGAGAGGGTATCTGCAGACTTAACCCCCACCTCCCAAACCAGCAGAAAATCCCCAACACACATCACCTGTATTACAGCTGCAGACTCCAGTGTTTTACACATGACTAGCTTTTATTGGCAGCAAGGTTTTGGGCATCCATATGTGCTGTTAGCAAGCAGTAAGAGTTTGCAGAACATCCTCCCTCACTGTCTCGGAACCACAGAAACGGAACCTGAAGAAAAGTACAAGCTCCTTGAGTTCTCAACATTTGTTGAGATTATACAAGTGGATTTGTTCGATTATAAGTCAACCTTTGTCATTTGACATAACTGAACAGAACATACTTTGAGCTCCTAAGTTTGAAATATTACTGCTGGGGAAAGCATAGATGGGCTGTATTCATTCTGGTTCACTGTCTGCCTGCCTTTAACTTTACAGTTTCTTCCCCCCCGCCCCAGATTTTGTACTACTATCACTATGTAGATGATCACAACTACTTGTGAAAAGGCCATGAGTCAATAGAAGAGTGAGTACTTATCTACAGGAATATGCATCTGCAATGTATTTTGGTGAATAGGAACTACAACTTGACTTAGGACCTCTGCTTAAAGGTAATGCTGCTGGGCTGTAATCATTTTTGCTTTGCTTGTAACTGTTTCCATCTCCCAAGTTCTCTTTTAAGTGATGACATCTTAACTATATATTTGTATATAGGTCTAAAACATATACTGTAACTCCTCTTCTAGATACCTAGTCATGGGAGCATAAAATAACCCATCAAGCAAATGAAGGAGTTTGTTTTAAAAAGTCCAAGAAAATTAAGAAAACTGGATCGGTAGATCATACTTCTGAACATCCAAGCCATATTCCACAAAGCCTAGAGAAATAAGTTTTAGCCTCTTTCCCCCAACTTTATATATAGCCTTTTAAGCTCATCTTCCTTGTACTAGTCTTGCTCATTGGAAGGGTAGGCTTATTATCACCGTCCTCTTTTGTACAGTCATGATCCCAGGGACCATTAAGATCAATGGAAAAACTTCCGCCGATTCCAGCTGACAGCAAATCAGACATCCTAACGCAAGCTCAGAATCAGGTAACTGTAGAGCAGTGAAGGCAGTGGGTTGATCAGCATTGATAATGTGCAGCTGTGGCCTTGCCTCAGCGGCAGTGTGTTGATTGACCTGGATGATGTGCAGCTGTAGCTTGTTCCTGCTAAATGGTTAAATAGCCCTGAGGATGGTGGGAGAGGGGGTTGGATGGAGGAGGAGTAGTATGGCCTGATCTCTGGAGGAAGGAGATACAGCACAGATAGTAGAATCTGATCAATGGTAAAGCCTTGTTGCAGCCTACTAGTTTGTTTGTGCCACAACAATCGGTGCCCTGTGTGAGGCAGACTGAGTCGGACTCTGACAACTGGTGCCCAACGTTGCTGAGACGAGCGGGATAAGCTGCCACCCATAACAGACACCGTGAGAGGTGAGCTGTTGCAGCTAATCGATGTGGGTGTATTGTAATATTTGTTGTCCATTTTAACTCAAATTGCAACTTTTGGTACCCTACATAGATGGGGACTTACTGATATGGGTACAGAAGAAGAAAATTCCACTTTAACAATGCTTATATTTGAAAAAAGAAGTGTAAAGTATAACAAGAAGGTAATAAGAACTTTGCTAGGATGATGCAAAGTAAATGATGTGCTAGTTACGCTGAAAAATGTCTCCAGTATTCAGACATGGCAAAATGCTGGAAAATTTCTTTTTGAGGCTGCCTCGAGGGGTGATAAAATTGCAATTACATTGTTAACAACATGGAGATTAGTCTTAGACTTACTAGAACAATTAAATGTGGACAGCGGGACAAATTCTATATTTGCAATGCTTATGGATATATTTGAAAAAAAGAGGTGTAAAATATGACAAAATGGCAATAAGAATTCTGCTAGTGTGGTGTAAAAAGTATGATTTGCCTGTTGCAGTGAAAAAGGTTTTCAGCATTCAGACATGGCAAAGTGTTGGAAAGGTACTTTTTGAGGCTGCCTGGAGGGGAGACAAAATTGCCACAGCTGCATGTTATCAATAATAACCAACCCACTGCCTTCATTCCTTTACAGATAACCAGTTCTCATGGACAGTAGGAGCTTAGCAAGAATGAGGCTGATAATCCAAGCCGGTACTGCTTTTTCTTACCCAAAGGGCTGTACAGGAAGTCTTTTTTCTGAAGCCTGGAGATATTTAAAGTCTTTCTTTGAAGTTATTTAAGGTAAAGTGTTGAAGTAGTAGCGAATTGAACTATGGATGAACAGTTTCTTGAAAGGAAGGAAATGGTTTTCTTGAGAGATTTTTTCCTTTTAATGGTTTAAATAGCTTTTCTTGTGAAAATGTTTTCATGCTATGTATAATATTGTCACCTATCTTTCCAAGTAACTTTCAAGAATTTTACAATGGATATACTTACTCTTTTCCAGTTTCTCCAGATTGTACTGTAATAGTTGCAGCCCCTAACTTAGGAAAAGTTGGATTTAACCGGTTGTTGTTCCAAAGAAATTTAACTGTTGTAACTGTTCCAACTTTAACTTCTGCATCAATGAAGCTTGTGTAGGTGTTGTCTGGTTTGAGGGTTCCCCTGTGAAAAATAACATTTTAAGGATGTGAGGCATGCGAGAGCTTAATACTAATTACCAGTCCTGTCAACCGATTGCCTGTGGTAGCAAGTGAGTAGAAAGCTAGCAGAGAGACAGTAGTTAGCTTATAACAGAGATACATTATTGCCAGTTTTCCAACTTAATTCATCCCAAATCAGTGTTTGTCAGAAGAAGCAAAGGCAGGTAGGCCTCATATGCTGCAGTCATACTTCGCAATGAAGACCCAGTTACAGGACAATCACTGTGGAGAAGGTAGATCTTGCTCCTTGTTGCTTATGTAGGCAGGGTTTTTTTGCACGTAACTGAGATTTTCATTTAATGTTAATTAATTTATGATACAGATGTTGGATTTGTTTGAGGTGGCCAAAAGGATTATCCACCAGCTGCTCAGCCTGGCCCCCTAGCAGAGATTCCCACACTTGCAGCACCATTGCAAGTCAATTGTGCATCTGCTCTTGGGTAACCACAGTTTAGAATCTGGCTACTTATTTCATGTCTCGGCAACATAGCAAGCTCTAAATGGCAGCAGTTTGAGACTGGTAATGGCTTCAGCTGCTACATCTCACTGAATATGAGCCAATGCTTCTCTGAGCTTCTCCTTTGTCCCCTCCCACCCCCATGCTCTGAAGGTGAAAAGCTTCTTTCTTATTTATCCTGCTGTATGAATTCAAGAGACATTTGAATATGTGCAGCTGTTATCACTGCACAACTGTTGTTGTAGGTGTGACCTGTGAGATACAGAAGGGGGGTGGGGAGAAGCAGAGGACCCAGCAGAACCACCCAGAAGAAACTCCTACAGTTTTAACAAGCTTCATGAGAGAGACAGGATTTTTACTCCTTCCCCTAGCTTTGCACTTTCTCACTCATTAGCCTTCAGAGGATGATTTTACTCTTCCCTGTATTAAAAGGCTTATGGTAGTGGAAGTAATGAGACACAGGACAAAATCCCTTTGCCACCTTGTTTCTTTGCTGGATCCGTACTTGTGACTGGTAGGTTAGAGCAAAACTTGCTGTGGGGGAAAAGAGTTCACTTCCAGCATCTGAATTGACACAAGCCCTGCAAACGGCAGCTCAGGAGTGCTGCAGTGCATTCAGCGCTGGCAGACTCAACTCAGGAAAGTGCATGGATGCCTGCAAACTGGAATCAGCTCACAGCAAACCCCTGCTGTCAAGCATGAAGGTGTGAAGTCCTCCTTGGAAAAGTGGAATCCACATAGCTGTCAATCAACAAAAAACAAAACCAAAAAATGACCCCCCTCAAACCTACATCAAAATGCCTTCCTCCCTAGTTTTCATAGTTTCAGCTATTCTAGTTGAAACAACCAAGAAAAATGCAAAGAAACAAAACCACACGAGGCAAGCAAGCAGCTTCAATGTAAGCAGGCAAAGTTATGAGCTGCAAAAGGTAGATTTTTATATAGTAAATCATGAGATAGCTTTAGTTGTAGCCAGCTGTGGCAGCAACATTTTACAACCCTATGAAAGACAAAAAGATGAGAACTCTGCTAGCATAGGTATGGCAAGACCTTAGTGGGCCCCCAAACAAGTGATACCAAATTCTAACACTTTAAAATCCTGTATTCTAGCCTTCTCCCTTCAAATGTAAACCCAGAGTGAGTGAATTGTTGCTGTGTTTACATCAGGGGTAGAATTTGATCTCTAAAAGATGACCAATTTAAACAGAAATGTTAATTGAAAATATGAATTAAACATTCTAGAGAAGTTTATTTTCTATTGAATTTTTAACTTACTTGACAATCTGATGCTGCCTTGTGTTCCCATTGCTTCCATACAGGGCAATGTTTACATACCCTTTTACTTTACTCTTTCCAGAGAGTGTCACAGTTACTTTGTACCTCCAAACTACAGAGAAGAAACACAGTAAGTTAGATTGTACCCAGGGAGAAAGTCTCCAAAATACGAAGTGTTGGCTTTTTTTTGGTCTGCACAACTGTAGTTGAAAGCAAAACAAAATTATCACTGCCCTTCACTTTCAGCTCAAGGCCACATTATAGGCTGTCTGGGCTCAAACATAGCGCTGTCACACATGAAGCTTGATGGTAGTTGTTCTTCCTTGCGTTATAACCATGCAAAACAAATACAAAGCGGCAGTGAGTCAGATCTGTCTTTATGTCCTGATGAGATCAACATGAGAAATAGGTTGATATCTGCATTACTTTCTGGGACGAAAAAAACGCAGACAGCTAGTCCATAACAAGGTAAACAATATGGACCTCAGCATTTTGACCATGAAGATTTTCATATATAGTGAAGTTGGAAAGAAGGAGGTGTTAGGAATAAATACCGATACATACCAGAATATAAATAGTGTAGAAGGAATGTAAAAAAAATTCTGAAGCTCAAGAAAAAGTTTTTGTGGCTGGGAACTTTCTTTTAGCATTCACTTAACAAAAGCAGCTTTTCTTCCTCTGATTCTTCTTTACAAAGGCGAAGGAAGAACAGTCTTGTGAGAGATGACATTTAGGACAACTTAGGTTGTAAAGGAAGTCATCTGGTCCATCCACTTCTCAAAGCAAGCCCAGCTGTGACTGGCATGTTCTTGTCCTTTGTCAAACTGAGTTTTGGACATCTCCAAAGATGGAGATTTCCCAGCTTCTCCCTGCATTTAACCACTGTCACTGTGACAGTAATTTTCATACTATTTAATAAGAAATTCCTTTGCCGCAACTTCTGTGCGTTGCCTGTCCTCCCTGCGCCTTATAGTGCTGTCCACTAAACATCTGTGATCTCCACTAGACTCTACAGTTTGTCAACATCTTTCTTGTGCTGGAAGGCCCAAAACTGGGCACTAGAATTTGAGCAAAAGAGGAAAAGGCATGAAAGACTGAAAAGCCATTGGACTGCTATTTATCTGTTAAAATGAATTGTAAAACAGGAAAATAAAAAGGCTTGTTTACAAGGAGTAGGTAACAATAGAAACTCACGAGCAAAATCCTTGGCCTCTCCAGTATTCAGGTAGAATTTCACAAAATCATTTTTATATTTCCCTTTGAATTTATCTGCATAGTGACCCATGTTTGGGCATCCCCCTCGCGGGCATGGGAAACACGTTTCCTAGTGAAAACAAATATATCTATTAATAAAATTATCCACCCAAGGAAAAAAAAATTAGTCATGGGACTTATTTTAGCATACCCACCTAACTGACCTTGTACCACAGCAACAACAAAGTTCAAGTAACTCTTTCTGTGACTTGGGAAAGATCATATAAGCTAGACCGCTTTCTCAAAGGCTCTAATTGTTCAGGGCTCTGTGTTTTTTCTCATGCCATTTAGCTCAATCCAGCTGCATCAGTGACATCCTTGAGTAGTCTTGAACTAGAGCAGGGAGGAGGAGGTGTCCTCCACAGCAACTGATGAGAAAGAATGATGTCTCCTTATACCTTCAGGGTGGGTTAAGAAAGGCTTTATCTTGACAACAAAGCTCACTGAACCAATATGAGAAGTGTGATGTCTATCAGCTGCTCAGAATGTGTAAATCTAAGCACTGTGTAAGTTTATACCTCTGTCTGGGCTGCCTGCATGATATGATATGAGCCCGTTAGCTCCCTGCTACTCTTAGGCTGTAGTTCCCTATCTCCTGGTCTGGGACAGGGAAGGGCTTCCTGACCTTGGTCCATAAACCTGTCCCTGAGGCCATCTTAAGTCACCAAAGTACTTTGATCACGGACTGACATCAAGTCATCACATGTTATTTTACTTCTTGTTCTTTGGAAAAGAAGACATTTCAGCTGTGTTTGAAAGCTCACCTACTACAGCATGGTATTCTACTCCTTGCTGTTTGAGAAATAAATTTGGTGATTACAGGGACAGGCTTTCCTCCTTACTTGCAACTCTGTTCGATTGAACAGAGCAGGCCTGGGATAGCTCCAGTCGTACCTCAGAGCTGTCACATCAGCACAGAGCCAGGGATGTCCCTGTTTTGTTGTTGCCTTTTCCTACGCTGACCCATATCAGCTGCACGAGCTATAATACTTTAGGATGTCTGACACTTGTCTTACAGATACACTTGGTGGGTACAAGCTAGCGTAAATACATTGAATTTCAGATGTAAAGGTAAGAGCCACTATTTTGGATATGGTCCATCCTGAGGCTCTGAGGAATACTTACGGTTTGAAAAACATCATATGAAGCACAAGAATAGCCTAGAAATCCATCAGGGTAGATGATACTGTCAGAGTAATACTTATAACTCCGCAAATGATTGCAAGCCACAAAGTCCCGAGTTCCTGTGAAAATATATTCCCAGTTTAGTTGTTCCATTCTGTTGCTGTTTGAGGAAAGATACTGGCATAAGCCTTGCTGTGTGATGGGGAGGCATAATTCCTTCTCAAAAGCTTCCTCACAATTCTTGGAGTATCAAAAAGAAAAAAATAAATTTGGATTGTCAAAAAAAAAAAAGTTTTGAAGCTTGTTTTTGTAATGAATTGATGCCCTAAGGAATGTCACTGACTCAACAGGTATAAAATGTAAACTTGAAATGCTTTGTGACTGTGAGACTGACTGTGCAGCCCAGCCCCTGCCCTCCCCTCACAAACACTTATTCAAGCAATCTGACCGAGTTTCACAATAGAAATGAGAACTGTGTGAAGCAGGTCTTTTGTAGGCAACGGTTACATTACCATAACAAAAGAAAACCGAATGAAAAGTATTCAACTTCCTAGGGCAATGCTGATTTGCTCCAGCTGAGGACTTCAAAACAAAATTATTGTTATTTGGGGAGTGCTTAAGGAAGGGAGATTCTTAAAATTAAAATAATGAATATATTATTTTCCTTTGTGTTGACTTTATTTTCCTGACTTTAGGTTAAAAAGATCATCATATAGAACACCGTTATTTCTTTGTGCTTTAATTCCCCATTATCGATAACAAGTGTACACACACACACACAAAAAAAAGTAATGCCTCTAGCTGCATTGAATAAAACCTGGAGAAAAAAGCTAGTTATCACAAATAAGCTCATGGATTCTCAGAATTCAAGGTGTTTTCAATAATGTAAGAAAGAGCTCAGATAGTATACTGAAATATCTCCACAGCAGAAATCTTGATTTGTTTTTATTTTTAATGTTATGTGCAGTTTAACTTTATAAAGACATAAAGAAATTTCCTTATAATTAGAGCTTTTTTTAGAACCACGTAAAACAACAAAGAGCATATTTGAGCAGCTATGTGCCAATCTTTTTTTAGCTGACTAAAAATAAACACAATGATATTGCTTTAGTGCAACTCAGATTGGAATAGTTAAGAACAATTAATTTAATATTTTTTAATTATGTCAGAAGAATTGCAGCTGCAGATACCCTAACAGAAGTAGCTGTGAGCATCGTTGCCCTACTCCACCCAGTAGTGCTGCTGGTCACCTTAAATAGAAACAAAAGTAAATGTGTTGTTACAGGCCCTTCAAAATTTTTGGCAGCGTTTCAGTAACTTTTGTTTGTGCTATTAGATACTTTAGAGGAGGCATATTTTCCAGAGGTAAAGCCTTTGTCTTGTTTATCTGGAAAATGGTGCTTTTTGAGCACATTAACAGTGTCACTGCACTCTGCAGCTGCCATTGCTGGTGGACACAACAAAAGCTAATGCAAAACACCTGCATTAAGAAAAAATTAAGTTGTTACATTGTGAGGGGTGACCTTCCCCTGAATTAGTAATGTTATCAGCATACTTACCTTCCCAGATGCCGTCAAGATCTACAATCTGTGAAACAGGGTTCTTCCCACACCCTGGCATTTGCTTTCCTCCGTTTGGATAAAAGTCAAGATGTCCTATAGCTGGGCTCATGCCAAAACCTGAAGCATTTAAAGCAGGGGTAAGTATGTTTTAAAGTAATAATGTCTCACACCTATAGCTGCTGGCTTGAAGCTTGTTTATGCTTGGTATGTTAGGATATGGGCTGTTAGTGACCAGTATGGTGTTTGTTCTGCGGCTATGATGCAGCACAACTGGGTCTTGATGCCATAGGGTGTAAATCATTCTGTATTAATACACCAGAGCTAAATACCCACCTAAGTAGGGGATTGTGGGAGCTGAATCTGTGTGGATAACATCAACAAACTCTGCATCAGATTTATCCAGTCTGACTTCAGTTGAAGTGCCTTGAAAATAAGGTTGAGCAGGGTCTAGTCCTGAAGGAAAAAACTAGTGTTACATATAGCTAAAGAGATACAGATGTATCATTTTACATAACATTATGACTGTGTATAATTAATATCACATACGTAGCTGCCTACAGGTCCTTGTATCTAAGTAATATAGGTATTAATAAAATGGTGATGTGCATTCTCTTTTACCAAGCGACTTTTCTCTCAGGAAGGAGAAAGTGTGACCTGTGTGAAGCCTATTAAATTTTACTGATTTAAATCAATATTGAATCCCAACACTTGGATATAATTTTTTTTTAATTGAATTTCACTTTAATAATATTGCTCAAGTTAAGGTTGCTGTGTCTGTATCCTATACAACTGATCTACCTGCATGGTTTCTAGGTACCTTGTTTGAGAGCACTTAAGCAGGAATTGATGCTGATAGCACTCCATGTGCTTGGAGGTGTTGAAACCAGCCTGCCTACTTCTGACTCCAGTCAGATTTTGGAAAAAACATTTAGTTTTGAAGTGATGATCAGAAAATGGAGTTTATTTCCTTCCTAAATTACTGCACCAATTTCAGGAGCTCATAAAGTCTTGTGAATTGCACAATTTCTACTGCCTTATGCTTGCATCTCTTGTTGTCCCTGGGCAGCAGATTTGGTTCTGCTTTTAAACTGAATTTTGTAGACTATTAGTCCAAGATTCACCAAGCCTGAAATCCCTGAGGAAATGTAACAAATGAAAAGGAGTGCATTAATAATATCCAAAATTGTCTTTTGTGTATGAAAGGTCACTCTGCTAAATGCGTGCTGCCCTTGGCACTGACTGCATAATGAATAAGGAGATCAAGCCCATAGCTTTAAAAAACATGTTAAAAAATTGCTGAAGAATTCAGACTGCAGGGTGAGTTACCCATATTTTGAGAAAGGAGTGGTTTGGTCACAAGTTTAGCTGATAATACTGGTTTTCAGTTTTGCTTTCTGGGAGAGTATTGGAGGTTTTAGAACACCTGATATGGCAGCTCTGCTTTGTGGGGTCTCTAGAATATCTTTTTTAGAAACTACTTCTTATTGCAATAAATATGCCTATTTGATTGCCACTTGCTTTTTTAAGGAGTCAGTTAAAGAATTTAAGAAAGGTGAGGGCTCTCCCTTGAAGAACAGTGCAGGGATGTGGCAGATGGCTGTGCTGTGGCTGTGTTGCACTGATGCTCCTGCTGCGGGCAGAGGCAGCTTGTGCTTCCGGGGAGCTCTGCTTTGCCTCTTGGCCATACGTGTTTTCATCACTTAAGTCATCCGTGTTGCAAAATGGTTCCTTCAATAGTCATTTGCTCTCAGCTAGTGTGGGTAGAGAGCAGATTACAAGCCAAAGGATGCTGAATCATGAAAAGAAGCTCTTGGATCAAAAGGAAGGTGAAAATGCTTCTGGCCAATAGTCACAGAGGCTTGATCTGTTATATCTTACAAGACACAGACACTATTTATGGGACCACTGGAGGATGTCCAGAGTCTGAGTAGTCAGAGAAATGTGGACAGCTATAAAACAAACCAGAACCAAAAATGCCTTCTCTGAAAGAATTGAGCAGGAAAACCTGGCTCAGCAGTAACGAGAGGCTTCCTTGCTTTCTCAGAGCACAGAGTGTGCAACTTGCAACAGGGAAAGACAGCAGAGCAATTTGGTACTGGGGGGGTGGAAACTGAATCGGCTGACCAAAAATTAAGAGAACAACATCATATTCCTTAAAAATGTCTAAACTCAGAACTGTGGGAACACTTAAAAGGGACAGGCAATTACTTAGGAATATAGTGATAATGGGGGGATGCTCGCTACTCAGTCAGCTCTGACATTATCTGAGAAGTAAGAGAGGGCTCATGTAGCTCAAACTAATACAAGTTGTATGAACATAATGCCTGTGATCCCCTTCAGAAAAAAAATGGGGGGGATTAAACTGAAATCTCTCTGTCTCTTTAGGTATAAATGCAGTTTCTTAATAAGTCTACTTGAATTTGGGCAGATGGTATAATCCTATTTGATTCAGTTTTTCCTGCCAAGGAGTTTTAGCATATCAACAATTAAGTGAAGAAATGAAACTTTAGAAATTTCACTGGAAAAAAAAAATTAATTACTATTACTGTACACTGCTAGGTGAGAAGTTTATGTAGACATAGCAAAGGAAAGTGATAATAGGTGACACATCAGGAAGGTTAGCCTACTACTTCTGAAATGTCAGGTTTAATCCATCCTTTGCTGGAAAACGATATTTGTTAGCAAAGCTACAATATGAAATAGCTAACTGCTTACTGTTGTGCTGCTTCTAGCATGCTTTGGAAGGACCTGCAAACAGTGGGTGATGCTGCGCATCAGATGTGCTGCTACATAACAGGCCAGATTAATGAATGGTGGAAATGGCAGGAGAAAAGCTGCTAGGACAAGGCAGGCAGGGATTGTCCTGCTGGTCTGTTTTATTATATTAGTATTGGACAAATCATTATGAAAAATAACAATCGCAGCTAAAGCTTCGATAAAACTTGTACATTAGTTATTATAAGTACGTTTTTAGCAGCAACAGTGGAATGCTGTTACATTACAGCATCACTCCTGTCCTGCTCCAAACTGGCACTGGTCTGGGCAGTGACACCACTAGGTAAAGCACCAGAAAGCGAGCCCTGTAGAGATGCCACAGCCATTAATGTTTAACAGCAAGTCAACTGATGTGTTGCATCTGTTAGCTGTATAGAGCTTTTCCTTTGCTGTGTAAACATATGCAAGAAAAATAACCACCATGCTGATGGTTTTCCCATGCTTACCAGGGCTGTGCTCCTTGGTGTACTGTGAGAAGAGGCTAAGTCACAGTCAGATATGATTGTAAAAGAAAGTGAACACAACATTTTGTTAAGCAGTGGTGTCTTTAGTATAAGCTGTGACTGAAGTCACTGACTTACCGGTTATTCTGCCAATCCCTGGCTGCCTCCTGCCAGCCTCACCTGCCGCGTGTGCTCCAAGGCTGTGGCCAATTATGTGAACGTTGGCTGGAGAGTATCCGTATTTTTCCTGAGAAAGCACCAATATGAAAAGTTACTACATCTGTTTTCATCGGCAACAGGGAAGAGTAAAAAGGGTCTGTAAATCTGCTTTTGACTACAGACTGGGGAACTCCTATAGGATTTTTTAGGATCTGTTTGCCAGTTTAGGTACCTGTGTCCAATACATAGATTTTTTTCAAAGGTGCTGCCCTCATTTGAAGGCTGTTAGAACTCTAGACAGGTCTGTCAATAGTGTCCTGAGAGGATTTGTATCCGTTTTCCATCCTGGCCCCATTAAGTTTCATGGGATGCTCATCTGGCTTGTAGGATTCAGCCAGGCAGGAGCTCTCAGTTACACCTGGCAGGTCAGGCACCACATGCGGCTGGAGGGTGTGAGAGGAGAGAGACCTTCAGCCTTTTGGACTGTGCTTCAGTGGCTGCAGTGCAGATAGGGAGAGGCATGGGTCGGAGCAGTCCTAGACTTCTACACTGGTACTGCCCAATGAAGTAATTTATAGTTCTTTCATGGGAAATGTGTGTTGAAAGCACTTGGGTTAAAAGAAGGCTTTGAACCAAGCATCGCTTCCCATGTGGGCTGGCTGAGGAAGGGGGCGTGTGGTACCCTCTGCAGATTTAGGTGGTGTGCACAGGGGCTTTCCCCTGAGGCGGCTGGGTGCATCCTACTTGTCCCCAGGTGCTGTTGCTGACCAAGAGAGAGCAGCTGTCCTTCAGCTGCTGCCAGCTGGTTTTCTGGCATTCTGAAGAGCCCTTTGGTAGGTTTTGTCCCTGTGAAAAGGCAGTTTGCTGTGTCCGTTATCTCTGCATATTTAATGCTACACAACACTTTACATCTGTTAACACCTAGGGAATACCTGTTCAGCTGTACTGTGGGGATGGCTCATAGAACTTCATATCCCTAGGCTGGCTAATCCTGCTGTTATGATATAGTTCTCTAACTTAAAAAAAAAAAAAAAGTCTATTTACCGCACAACTTCTAAAATAATCACTGAGTAGAAGAAAGTTTTCTCCTGGTTACATTCACATTCATGAGATTTCCTGAATCTTCTTTCAAATCAGCATTATAACTATAGCTTTATAACCACAAAGATTCTTACCATGAGAACATTTATAAAATAAGCTATTTCAGCACCCACAACACGGACGTTGTTCGATGCCTGGGTGTACTGACATCTTGCCCCTCTTTTCCAGTTTATGCAAATGCAGTTCACATCTTCCACAGTAAGCATCCTCTGTTTTGTAAAACAAAAGTAAAAACCAAAGAGCTTCACAGTAAATACAAAGTGGAATTGATTCTTGTTGCTTATTACAGCTCAACTTATATATGTTGCATGAATTTGTATGAGAACATTTTAAGAAACAAAACCTTAGTGTATACATGTGGTCATACCTACTCACAGGTGTGCTCACACAGTGCTCATAGGGACACAGTACCGAAGTAGGGTTGTGTACTGTAGTCATGGCCACACCGTCATTTCAAATACCCATAGTGGTCTCTTTTTGCAGAAGGGAAAACAGTATTAATACTGATAATTCTAATTTTTAATTTCAATGAAACTTTGTATGCGACATTAAATAAGAGCTCTACCCATGTAATGATTCACTTAAGTGATTTAAAAGTACTTCTTTAATTCAAATCCAGTTAGAACTTATATTTTTGATGACAAAAAACAAGCGTTTTTCTGATACAGATTTGTAAGAAACTGTGTTTTCGTAAGAGGATGCATAAATTGCTGGTGTCAGTGAATATTCATTTCAGATTTATGGTTTTATTTGGGAATACGTATATACAGACAGATACTTTATTGCCTGCCACAGAATCTGAAGCTTTTGCTTTTTACCTCCGAGTTGGATTGTTTAGCTAAATGTATTTTGCTTTAACAGTTTTGGTATATTTATTTTCCTTTGCTTTGTGTTCAGACACTATAAAGCATCCAAAATGCGTTACAACTGGCAAAGGACAAAAAAGGCAATAGAAGTGTCTGTGGCTATGTTATAAGTGGTAAAAATAAATGTGCAGATACGATTATTACTTAATGGGAAGGAAAGTATATAACAGATACACATACGCAGGGTGGTGTAGTCGCAATCCCATTTGTTCCACTCCTTACTGAAAAGATTCACTGAGATCAAGTTAAAAGAAATATAGTTGGAGTATTGTGATAAAGCATAGGCCACCATAAAAGAGAAAGAATCTAAAGAATTATCTCATGCCTCTACATCCTTGTGGAAATTGATCAAAAGGATTTAAGGGACTCGCTGAAGCAAAAAGTGAGCTATCTTGTTGATTGTGAGGTTCTATAAAAAAATATTTTTTAAGAGTAGAAAATAGGAGACTGAGAATTATAAAATCATCAGTCTGCTTCTGATACTTCAAACAAATTATCAACTAACAAATCCAACAATCATTCCTCAATTTCATAAAGTGATTTTTTTTTTTCAGTGAGACACTGCCAAATACATCTATCTTCTTTTGACCTAGTATCAAAGAGAAGGAGGTAATGGGGGTGCAATAAATGTGAAATACCTTCATTGTAGTGGACTTTCATATTGTTTCTCACAGTGTTCTCATAAGTAAAATAGGAATATAGACTTTAAACAAAACTGTAGTTGTGTGAATAGCTAGCTCTAAAACTTTATCATTAAAGTGTCATATGCCATCAACTGGTACTTCACTCTGTGCTGTATAACTAGTAGCTTTCACTAGCTGCAGCTGCAATAAAAAGCATGTTTATAGGATTTGAGAAGCCCGCAAGCTGGAATTGCAACTTTGTTTGGGGAGAGGATTAAGAAATAACTTGGGGAATTAGCACGAAAGTCAATAAAGCAGAGTGCTTTACTTCATTCACTGTTCATAGCAAGTCCTAGATTGAAAGCTTTGTTCAAAATGATCCCACTGAGGTCCCTTCTGGATGTACGTTTGTACAGCTTTATTGCTTCTGTTAACGGTCAGCCCTTGTCCTCAGCCTCCAACACTCACGTGGCAGCCCATACCTTTGTGCTGGACTTCCCACATCTGGAAACCTGTCTTTTGTCTGGAGAAATATGATGCAATAGCTCTGAGTCTACAGCTGTTTCTGGAATTGCCCTAGTTCCTAAGCAGTATCTTGCTCCAGGGTTTGCATTGTTTTTACCAAGAAAAAGGATGCTTATTGAGCCAAATCCTGTTGTCACTTGCTTCACGAAAGAGAAATGAATGCATTTATGCATTTTACCTCATGCTTTTCCTCAAGGTACAGAGCTACATATTTAAGTTGCTAACGATTAAAAAATGTGGCCTCTTTTTTACCCTCCTTATCACTACAAATACCATAAGAGAAATCAGTTAGAAATAGAGAAAACAAACAGTTTATAGGAATGTGTTTATAAATGCAAACCAAGAACTTCACAGGGATAGGATTTCCCAGTGGTACCTACCTTGCACATGTCTGACAGCCAGTTTTCTTCTCCGTTGTCTATAAATCCATGTACGATAAATCTGGTTATCCTACTTTTGTTAAAATTTGAGTAGTCAATTGTTGAGGCATCAACTGCAGAGATCTCCTGTTTTCAGATATTAAATTTATAAACATTTAAACCTGCTTTCTGTAAATAGTGTATCAGGATTGCAAAGACCTGAATTATGTTTATCTGTACAGGCATTCAAAATGTATGCAACATTAAACTCATCTGCAAGCGGCTTAAGGTCTGTATCTCCATTCAAAGCAGGCTTTGAACACAGCACAGCACAGACTTTACTTTTAATGTGTTTTCATCTTACCTGTGGAAAAAAAATTGCCCAATGATTCTAAAAAGGCACGGTTTCTGAGTACCTTTCTATGGCCCTACAGAAAACATGAGGGTGTGCTGCTTTGTGAGGGATGGAAAAGGATGTGAATTATGCCCCAGAGACCCTGCCAAGGAGCTGGAATAGGTGGTCTCCTGAGTAAAGTGGAGGTTTGGCCATTTCTAGCACTTTCCAGGAATGCAGCTGGAGTCTGTGCTCATTTATTCTTTTTGAATGTGATTTACTAACATTTAAACCAGAATCATTCTTACTTGAAAGCTGTTAGGATTTCTTCTTGTGTATAGGAGAAAGTGAATGTCTATCTTTTTTGGATCCCAAGGTAACTTATGGACTGGTCTTTCTGTAGTCCCAGACCATGGTATATCATCTGAGAAACATCCAAGCCTTTCATAGCAAACTTCTTTGCCTGTAGCACACAGATGAGATCAATAATATGTGAATGAGCAAAAATGGTGAAGTAGGCTAGTCATAACTCATACCATCTCTTCTCTGGAGGTCTCTTGGTTTATTGAAAATTCTATGGTTTACAGAAAGCAAAGCCCAGCAGTTGCCCTCTCTCAGCTCTTCAAAGGCTATTTACCCCAAGGAAAGAAGTCACCTATTGCTCATCAACAAAGTACTCGCTGCAGTTCCTCTGTGGGTATCCTGTACCATACCTTGGGAATCTTTCCCCAGCTGTTGCCTTGCCTAAGGCAAAGACAGCTGATGAGTTGCTCCTAATACCAAGCCAAGATACTGCAAATAATCAGCAATAACTGGAGACTGTGCTGAACAGCTGATGACATGAGAAGTCTTATACTATACAAGAAGTGGAGGCTTCTGAATATAAAGCTATACCCTCATGAGACTGCCTCTGTCCCTGCCCGCCCCCCCGCCCCCAGCTTTTTCCTCTATTTCCATCACTAAAGCAGAGTACACCAACATACACTCAGGTCTCTCCATTCTTGTATAGGAAAGTGAACTATGTAACCTCAATCAGTAAGTTTTAAGACACCATAGTGTAGAGTGATGTCTCACAAAATATAGCAGCATAGAAAGGCTATATAAAGACTAACCCCATATGCTTACCTTCTGCTATGCTGAGCAGAAATAGCGCAAGTATCCAAATTCCAAGCATCTAGAACAGTAGAAAAAGAAGCAGTTAGGATTTGCTAACCCATTAGCAAGTGGACTTAGCTTTCTGGTGCTGGATTTCGACCAGGTGAAAAGGGTGCTGTGTCCGTCTTCTCTGCAACATGTCTTTAGGACTGCTGTGTATGTGACACATATGAGTCAGCTTTATGTTTGGTTGCTCCACTAGTGATTGTGGGACTCCTAAATCTACTAAAGCACAGCTTAAATCCAGTGTGATTTTTGTCCTGTTGAGGCTATGCTTCTATCAGATGTATGGTAGCTACTATAGAACTAACACAAGGACACCAGTGTGAGCTGCCATCCCCCTTTATACTGCTGTCTTGGGAAGCTGTATACCTGATGAGATAAAAGAAAAACCCCCAAACCTGAACTACTTACTGTGCAGCTTTGAAGCTCCATGCACTAATGTGCAAACTTTGCATCTACTTTTTATAGTCTGCTTTATCCTTGGAAAAGTTCCCAGAAAGATAGGAACATTTATTTCAGATTATAGTTTCTAGCTAAGCTGCAAAACAACTTTAGTAGTTGGTTTCTCTGAGAACTCCAAAACCTGTGGACATGGATTTCTTGAATTAGTGTGCTGGAGCCCAGAATAAGATTGGACTTCCAGAGACTGGGTAATTCCCAGGCAGCAACACATCAGAAATGGGATATTAAAGAGAATTATGTACATATTTAGGGGATTGTCTGGGCTGGGAGGGCTTTTGTTCTTAGTGTTATGTAGTGGGGATGTAGGGGAACTACTGGGGGAGTTGATAAAGAACGACATGATTTTTAAGACCTCTCCCTTGTTCTGCATCAGGTGACTTTGGATGTGGAATGCTCCTGTGCTGCTGGGTCTTTTGTGCCCATTTCCTGACATCAGCTCAGTTTGGTGAAGCCTTATACCTCTAGGAAAACTTCATAGTGAAAGAGCCTGGCCTCCTGGTGTTCCTTTAGTTTCCTTGTTAAAATAAACGGATGTAGAAGTACAATTGTCTACCCCTGTGGATCCTTTCTATACTACCCATGCAACCCAAGGCTTGAGAAAGTTCATCACTTAGAGAATGGCTAAGATCAAACATGCTGGAAATATATACAAATAGCATACAAAATTCCCTCAGACATTGTGACGTGGCCGCTTTGTAAAAAGTGAAAACCAGCGTGTGCAAATGAACAGAACTAGGTTTGGGAACCCCTTGGTCCCGTTCATCTCCAGGAGAAGGCTGTAAGTGAACTCAAGACGAAATGAGACCTCATCTAACTCTTTGCCTAGAAAGCTTTTGGCTGCGGCCATATATCTTGGCAGAGCTGACGTTGCCTAATCTCTACCTCTGGGAACAACCAAATGGGTACCAGCTGTGTGTATAGCTATTACACTGCTATCATCCATGCTAGTGGGTTTATTTCTTTAAATAGCAGTGAGTTTTTAATTTTTCTAAAACATCACCTTTGATCCTAATTTAGAGCTCAGTGCTCCCATCCTTAATTTAAGTAACATTTCAGTTTGTAAATAAGCTCATATTGATGACACAGGAGAATCAGTACGTGCCCTAGTACACCAATGAGTTTTAGCACTTGTTCAAAATGAGGGGCAACAGGCTTTCCTATTTAGTTTAAGAGCTGATGGAAAAGATTCAAGTTAGGATTTTATCATAGTTAGTCTGCTGCTCCTATTCAACACAGGGCAGACTGAATAACTAGACACTTCCTTAGGCCATGGTCAGATGGGCTTCAGCTGCTTGCTTCCCCTTCAGGAAGAAGGGGTAAGGCTGGGATGCGTGTCCTTCGGTAGGATGCAGGCTCCTGCAGGAGCTGTTCTGGTCCTTGGGGCCTCACGGTCAGGTGCTGTCGGAAGAAAGACGGCTTTTGAGAAAGAAGGTGATAAATAAAGGCCCAGCTATGTTTCTGCAGTCTGAAGAAGCTGTAGTCTGGAAAAGGAAGCAGGCAGAGGAGAGGACTGGATTTCTGGTGCTGCAGGACACCATGGCACTCTCCTGGGACACGGCATGGTGCTTCCCGGCATTGTTCATGCTTCCCTTGTCACCTGTCAAGTCCCCAGGGGATGTGCAGTATTCAGGACTCCAGGTTTGTCTTGGCTGAACCTCAGACTTGTGTTTAATTATGATTTTAACTTCATACAAGCTTGGTTAGTGATTAGTCAAGGATACAACACTGTCGCTCTTTTTTTTAAAAAAAACAACATTATTTCATTCAGACATTTATACTTGTTATAAATGCATTCTCAATATTGTATTTCTGCTCCCATTTTCCCACGCTTGATAACTGACATACAAGCACTCGGGCAGATAACTTCTTCACTCCTATTTCTTAGAAGTTTATTAACTCTTTCTTCCTATTCATTAACTTATAGTTTGGTTTTTATACTTGGAAAAATATCCACTGTCTTGGTCTCTTAAAGCTCCAGGTGCCTCACTCATGCCAGACCTTGCAGAGCAGTAGTGTTAATTTTAATGTGAAATAGTCAATTCCAGGTTTTACAAAGCTGGCGTTATTCAAAGTCAGGGTTTCTTGCCAGGATTTTCAGGGGCCACGGCAAAGGTACGTGTTTGAACTCAAACAGTAGCCAGCTGCTGTGATTCAGCTGTTTGGTTTCTTCTGAAGTGGGGAACACTTGAGGTTTGCCTTCAGCTGTTGCTTCCCCAGACGTGCAGTGTACAAAGGGCTATTCTGAACTGCTGAAGAGATCCTGGTCTTGTTCTGCTCCTGCCTCACCCCAGAGTGTCTTCTGAGGGCAGTGCTCTTGTGTGGGGCTGGAAAGCTCTGGGCATTAGTGCAGGCTGCAGAAAGGAGGTGTTTGGGACCGTTCCCAGCCAGAGCGGTGTGCTGAGGTAATGTGCTGCCTTGAGAGTGTTTGACGGGTGGGAAATGTGGCAAATTATCAGTGTGGTGGGAAACAGCTCTTGCCTTGAGGCACTGGCAGAGTAAGTCTGTGCAGTGTTATAAATGTATGTTAGCCTATATGATTTCCAGTTGCTTCCATAGTTACAAGCACAATAAAATGGGTTCAAACATGAAAAACATTGACAAGTGTGTTTGCAAACAAAAAATAAAGAAAACAACAGGCAGTTTGATTATTGCTTTAATAGCTTTGTGTACCAATGTTCCCATGTGCAGGACTGATGGTTTGCTCAGCTGCTGTGTACAGAAAGAACAGTTGTACTCAGTGACCTCTAGCAAGGTGTAAGTAACTGAGGAACTCCATATGTCACAGTTCCATGGCCACAAAAAGTTGACCTGAGAAGAAAAAACCCACTTGAATCAGGATTTATTTCTCTCTTCCCCCCCCACTGAGAAAAATGAAAGTCAGCTGCCATCTTAAGGGTTGTTAGTTTGATCCGTAACCCTACTTAAGCCTTCCTGAAAGCTTGTGCAGAATACATATTAACAGTAATGAGGTAAATTTCCTGCTTTTGGGGGCCAGCTGTAAAACTTGAGTTTTAATACATGAATACAATCAATCTCTAGATTCGCCCATATAGAGCTCTAGATAAGAAGTCAGAAAGGCTCTTGTTAAGCTCCCTTTATTTAGGCTAGGTGCTTCACTAGATTGCTCCAGTCATAGCTTTGCAGCTTTTTTTAGGAGCTCACACAAAGGGATTTCATCAGCTTCTCTAAATAATCCCTGCCAATGCCAAATGATGAGGGAGTTTTTTTCCAAATACCTAACCAATATTTGTCCTGTTGTAAAATACATCAATTAAACCTTGACCTAAACCCAGTATGTATATGGAACAGTTGACTGTGGCCCTTCAAAGACAGCCGATGTCTATATCTTCATGCTCCTCTCCAGGCAGTTCTTTATTGAGAAACATTTCCTTCAGCTGTTCCACACAGATCAGGTTTTCTAAAGGTCTTTTTCTATTTTTTCAGACTTCAGTCTCTGTGCATTGTTCCTGAAAAATACTCTTCAAACTTGAAAACGACCCTGCTTCTGATTCCAGTCTTATGCTAGTTATTCAAATTAGAATAATTACTCCCTGGATCTTCTATACAATACTCCTGGGAATGAGACTTGTTTTATCTTGGTTTGTAATGGTTTTGCTCTGGCTAAACAGTATGCATTTCAAATTATTCACTGCTGTATTCCTTTCCAGACAGTTATTCTCTGGTTCGTACTTGAACATTTGATTTTTCCATCCAAAGTGTAATATCTTGTCCTTGTAATTACTGAAATTCACATTGTTAATTGAAAACCATATGTCCAGTTTACTAAGACCATATTCAATCCTGTCTCTCAGAGTGTTTGCACTCTTTTCCCATTTCTTCTGACCTGTAAAAGGAATATACTTACACATGTCCATCTTCTCCATGAATTATCTTGATAGTTTCTGCTCCCAGTCTTGCCCAGAGCAGAGTAAATATGGCTTTATTCCAGAGAAATTCAATTTCTTTGATATGTTTGGGGTTAATTTCAACATCAAGGTATTTTGTATAAACTTGATCTTGAGAGAGGAGTCCACTGCAAATAGAATGAAGACAGCAATGCTAAGTTTAAAGTTTACCAAAGTAGATCACATTCATTGCAAGACTGGGGTTTTCCCCTCTGTTACAACAGAAACTTGCACTTTTTCTGTTATGCCCTGAACTGGGAGAGGAAGAAAAACAACACTGGAAACTTTAATGTGCATGTAGCAGGAGGCTACCGGGAGGTGAGGGTGAGGCTGGGGCTGCCTCCAGCACCCACACATGCTGGGTTTTGCAGGTATCACCGCAGGTAAGGCTTTGCATAAGCTGGGAACTTCTGTGGGGCTTTAGTCTGCATGTGCACAAAGAGGATGGTGAGAGAACATGTGGAAGTGCTTTTTTCAGAGGAGGTACAGAAGGCAGTAGGAACTGCTATTTTGATTGTAGGAGATGGTATGAGAGGTGAATGAAGCTCACTGGCCAGACTATAGAAAGTGTGCCATTTGTATAGTAGTGATGGCTTTTAGTATATCCTAGGGAGGAAGGAGGTATCTACTTTGCAAATTTGGTAAGTGCAGACATAGGATTGCCTTGAATGAGATCACACAGCAGCTCGTGGGCAGAGCAGAGCCTTGTCAGTATGTGGAGTGAGTATGCTGATGTGTGTTGCCACAAGGTGTGGGAGTGAAGCGGTTGTGCTAAAGTGCGTATGAAACAGGTGAGCACTGCATGAATTAAGTGTATTCCAGAGGTGTAAGTTCATTTTGTTGTCTGATTTTGTTTTTTTAAGACCAACTCAAGAAACACAAAACTCATGAAGTGATTTCCATTTCCTTTTACAACCATCTATTTGCCCTCATGCTCATAGGTCTTACCTATGTGATAATTTTTTTCATATCTGATGCTAAGCAGAAGATCTGCAACACAGAATAAGTGTTTGTACTACTTAAATATGTGGAAAATGTGTAGATTAATGTTAACAACATTAAATGCTATAAGGGAGTATTGATTTAACTTACCTGGTAATTTCATATTCTTTTGTGTTCCCCTCTGTGTCATGGAAAACAAGGTTTATGTCCCCTCTTGTTTTCTTTACACCAGACAGTTTGATAAATACTTTTTGTCTCCAAGCTGCATAAAGAAAAGCAAAATAAAACTAGATTATCATTGATATGAAAGATGCTAGTTCTTTTTTCTCCTAGCTGGAATTAATTCGTGTTAGCAAATAAAAGGCTCAATGAGCTTGAATTTTGATAACTAATGTAGCATTTCTTGTCAGAGATGTTAGCAGTTGTTTGTAGAAACAACACAAGTGCATGGCTGTAAATCACAGCAAGGCAATCACTTTTCAAGCATGTAAACAACTGTAACAAACCTCCACTTACCAGTAAAAGGTGGGTCTGCTGCTGTATTTAAAAAATACTTTTGGTTCACTCGTTTCAGTTTGGCTGGGAATTTGTCAGCATAGTGCCCCATCATTGGACATCCCTCCTGTGGACATGGGAAACAGTCTCCCTAGGGAAAATAAGAGCATCAGTTAATGAGGAGTATATATGTATGTTTTTTCGATGTAGCTCTGACAAAATTAGGGCTAAGGATGCTGTTCTGATCTTGCAAAGCTGTGGCAGTGCTGTATGTTGTCATATCTTACCACCAAAACCTGATAAACTTGATTCAGATAATGGTTTATGCACCCATGCATATGCAAAGATGGTATAGAATAAGCAGGTTTGACACCTGTCTGGATGATGGTCTGAAATTCTCTAGCTCAAACGTATTTCAGCTAAAGTCTAGGACAATATAAGCCAGCTTTACTCTCCTAGTGGAAAGGAACTTGCCTGCATTCACATTGCAACACCATATGGGGGGCAAAAAACCCAGGAGCATCATTCATAAGTGCATTTGCTTAGGTGGTCTGATCAGTGCCCAGTGTACACTGGAGAACAGTCAAGGGTTCTGGAGGCTCCAAATGTCTCTTCTTCCAGCCAGGAATTAGTAGGGTAGGTATGTCTAACCTACATGCTTGCTGCATAAAGGTTTAGGGTGAGAACTGCATGGGTTTTAATTTCCCACCCCCCCACCCCCCACCCATTTTGGTGATATCATCTGTGCCTCAGGATTCATTTTCCAGACAGGAATACTTGATGGAGTGACTGTACACTGTGCCTCACTGCGTGCTTCCTCCTACCAAACCACACTGTGAGAGTGCAGCCACCAGCATCCAAGTGCTCTGTGCACATAGTGGAAGCCAGGATGAGTGCAGAGACCTGGTTTATTTTCTTTACAGCTCACCCGTTCCTGGGCTGATATACTTACTGACTCAAAGGATTTGTACGTTTCACAGGGATATCCAAGGTATCCAGTAGGGTAGAGGATACTTTCAAAATAAAACTCATGGCTGCGTGAGTGATGGCACCCCCCAATGACTGTAGCATCTGTTGGAACAATGTTTATGAGCATCTGTGAAATAACCTCCTGTTATCCTGTATAAGAGTTGCACTTGCCTCGCCATGGAAACAACTGAGGTACAGAAGAGAACAGCAGTGTGGTCTTGTAATAATTTTTTGCCTGAATTTATGCATTTCTAGTTGCAGTAGAAGTTGCTGTTTGTGTTTTATCTGGAGACCTGCCAGTTATGACAAGATTCCAAGTGAGATGTATTTATCTACTATATTGTAATAGTCTCTTTTAAAAAGACAGCCACATATATGTATATATATGTGAGATGTCTCAGCAAAATGGTATTGATTACAGTTTCAAAAGGATTAATAGAGCCAGGAGAACCCACCAGCCTTTTGTGAACCTCTCCAAAGCCTGCGAAGAGAAAGAAGTCTCAGGTGGAGAGGTGAGGCATGTACAGTCCCTGGAAACACTGAGTGCTTTTGCCTAAATATGCCTTATAAGTGTCAGATGCTCTTTGCAACATCTGCAAGAAACCAAATGTAGTGGTGTCACACTGCCGGTTTGGTCCTGATGTTGGCCTGTCTCAGCCTGGAAAACTTCCTGCTGGGGTTGTTAGGTTTTTGGACTTGCAGATTCCCCATTCCCTGCTGTTTTGCGTTCTGCAGGTCCAAGTTCAAATTATAGAAGCAAAGCGTAGGTCTGTATTCCAACTCCTTTCTCTACAGTGTTCCTTTCCTTGGGGAGCACTGTTCTGATCCAGCCTTTGCTTTCCTTTCCTGACTTATGAGTAAATAGGCAGAAAAAAATTTTGTTTTGCTGTTTTCTCCCTAATGGAGAGTTACTTTCACAGTTCGTGTTTCAGAATTGAACAAAAATAAAGTACTATGCATGTTGGGAATGTATGTTTACCTGCAATCATAACTTCAAAATCACTAGGTTTCATCTCTGGAATTAAATCATTGCAGCCAGGCATCACAGTTCCTCCATTTGGGTAAAAGTCCAGGTGACCAGTGGTGTTATACATTCCAAGCCCTGAGATACACAGGTGATGATGTTAGTGTCTCAGTGCACGCCTATCCCTGCAGATATTTATTTGCATATGAACACTTACCTACGGTAGGAAAGTGAGCAGCATTACTGTGAATGACATCCACAAAGTTTGCATCTGAAGGATCCAGTCTCACCTCAGGAGGAGTACCTTCGAAATAGGGCCCAGCAGGGTCTAAACCTAAAAAAAACCCCACATTTGTTGGTTGAGGGAGGAAGAAAAGTGTTGCGTGTGTTAATACGTCTCTTGCCAACTACAGCATCAGACATTCAGTATTGCGGAAGGTACATTGAATAATAATAATAATGTGAATTCTAAGCTAAACTGGAAAAAAACCCCACCTGCGATCATACAGGTTTGTGAACCTTTCTGCAAACCTACTCCAACAAAAGTAAAATATTTTCCCATAGACACTGTATTACTATGAAGGAGGTGTTTTATTATGTGTGAGCTTATTACTGGCCTGTAAAGTTTCAAGAATAGGAAAAATGAAGGGCTCTTGATCTGTTGCTTTGTCTTTGTGTAGGGCTTGATGTAACCCAGTGATCGATGGTAACACTACAAACATATCAGCTATGTTTGCCCTTCCACTAAAGAGTATTTAACCTACCCAGAGAGAGAAGATACAGTAATTACCCTTGTTTCTGTGAAGTGTGAAGTTTTCCCACTCTTGCATAAGGCATCTCCAGCACTGCCACTAATTTAATTCCAGTCTACAGACCAGCGTGTTGCAAATTTCTTTCCTCTAGACACATGCTATGTTAGTGCTGCACCTTGTTGAATAGCCTACCTGTTATCCGCCTGATGCCTTGGATCCTTCTTCCCGCCTCTCCTGCAGTGTGTGCTCCCAGACTGTGGCCAATTAAATGGATTTCGTCAGGGGAGTATCTGAAGAGTTTCTGATCATTAAGGTGGTGGTGGTGGGAGATAAGAACACAGGCTTTAAATAGCAAGCAAAGAGGGTGTCTTACATTGTGGACCTTTAGGAACATCTAGACTGACTTCCTACATAGCAAAAAGGGTATGAGTTTTTTGAGTTAAATATTGTTTAAACTAAACTGATAGGATATAAAATGATCCAATATAGAATTTTAAATGCCTAGTGATGATGGATTCACAGTTTTAGCGTTGGCATGTGGTTACCACATTCAGTTACCCATGGTGACAAAATATGAACCTCCTTTCTCACTTGGATCAACCCTTGATTTCATTTTCCATCAAAATGACCTTATTTTTTCTGTATTTGCTGTATTATGGGGCCCTTTTTATCACACATCTATTCTCCATGCCTACTTAGAATATGTGATATCACTCAACAATATTTTCGCTGACAAGCTTAGGTCTTCTGACATTCATTCTCCTCTTTGCCAAGAGTCACCTGTACAAGACCTGCACCGCTAAGGTATTACACATATATTGAAGGTTGAAACGGAGGTTAATCAGTGTGTAGGCTGCTTGCAGGGGACATGTTTCATTTGGGGATTTGCTGGCTTTTGTAATGTACAAAACCAACAAGGATTGGTTGCTAATTGCTTCAGGTTTTTATAGTAAGTCTTGTTTTGTAACGTGTGTACCAAAATAAAAGCAGACCTGTAGTATTGGCCTGTCTACCTTTACTGTAAGATTCATCTGAATATGTTTTACCGCAGTACTGACATTTACAATGCAGCTTAACCATTCCTAAAGTGAAAATCCAGAAGCTTTTAAATTGGGGAAAAGGAAAGAAAGTCTAAGGATCACATATGCATTTTTTGTAATGGAAGAGAGGCCTAGGCTGCAAATGGTGCAGTAATAGAGATATTAAATGTGAAACTGAACCCATCTTCAAGTGACCTGGGATTTTTACACAAAGAAGAATAAGCTGTGTGAGGCTAGATGTGATTTTCCTGGGTAGAAACAGTAGACCGTACCCCAGCAGATTATGGGGAATTGTTCTCTGATACTCAGGTGCAAAGTTGACACTTTGCTTTGTGGGCTCTGAACTCTCTTTTGCAGCACTTTAACAGCTCCTGACCAGGATCAAGACTACAGCCAGGCAGGGTTCTGATTTTCAGCAAGTCTGAGTACTTGTGAGTATTTCTGAAGGCAGTGGGGAAACGCTGACACCCTTAAACTTTGCAACCAAGCAGTCCTGCGCTCTACATGTAAACATGGATACTTGCCTTCAGGAACATGAAGTTCACGACTAGAAGGCAACTGGAAAGTGTATCATGCCTGTAGACAGCAGATATAGCATTATCAAGTGATCCTGCTTCTGCTCGTTTCAGTGGTGCTGTGCTGAAACACTAACTTCTAGCACAGGTATGGGATGCTGACATGCTTTCTTGCCTGTATCATTATGGGGAAATGTTGCCACCTACTGGTCTTCAATTAATTGGCACTTCTTTCCAACCACATCACCTTAATTTACGTCTTTTGTGGCTGTGAGAAGTCCTTACAGAGTAGATAATTAATATAATTAGCTGGAACTCAACTGCGTGCATTGTACAGTTCTTCCTGAAGCACTGGATGACCCTAATGGACAGGGTTCAAAATCAAAGCAGCAGCATCATAACCCCATTATATCTACTTCAGAAATGTAGGTGGCAAAGCTGTGTCTTTTACCTGTAAAGTATTTATGAAATAAGCAACCTCAGCCCCGATCACGCGGATGTTGTTCACTGCACTGATGTAGGTGCCTTTTGCACCTTCTTCCCAGTCGACAGCAATGCAGTTGATATTTTCCACTTCCAGTAACAGCTGATGTGGGAAAACATAAAGTATTTAAGGAAACAAAATAACAAAGAGAGTATCAACTAAAATTAGAATAAGCACTAAAAGGTAACATAATCATGGAATTTCTCATTCTTTACTAAACAGGACTCTTTGCTGTAGCCTGCACTGTACTGCAACTGCACCGTCGTCTAATAAAACAACACAACAAACCGTTGATCCAAAAAGTATCAATTTTGAAAGACTGTAATAAAAATACTTTACATTGTAAGACACTTCTATACATGTATAAATAATTTGGAAGAGTCACACAACTGCACAGTAGTTTCTATATGCAGCCTGTGATGGTTTTTGGAGGGACATGGGTAGTTTTAACTGTACAGCATGGGAAGTAGACTTATTTACCAAGTGCCTTTGAAACTGAGAAAGTCATGTCAAACTGGAAAGGTTTGGAGTAGAGTTAGAAAGTTTCTATTTCAGCAAAGAAAGCTAATGTGTTGTTAACTTCAGCAGTGGTCACAGTCTTGCAGAGATCAGTGATTTTTCCACTGAAGGAATCACGGATTGAAGTCTGCAGTTGTAGCTTTCTGTGACTAAGGCTCACTCAAGTTTTGAGAAAGAACACGAGTAGAAACAAAAATTAATCCATGATAAAGAGCTAAAGGTGAATGATAAGGAAAAGAGGAGCTTGAAGCAATAGTACATTGAATCCTGGACTCTCCTCTCTCCTGTAGGCACCATAAGCTTGTACTGTGGAGAGGCAGATAGAATTGCTGGGGTTTTTCAACTGAAAAAAATGGAAAATTAGTATTCCAAATTAAAAGTTTTTGTAGATTTATGAACAAAAATAATGCTGCAGATCTGTCACTTAGTATTCAGTGGTGGTCTTTTTCTAGCTTGTCCTTTTCCCTGCCAGCATGGAAGAAGCAGAAACTAGAGTAGATTTTGCTTATCTATCAGAGCCAAGACTGTCATTGACAGAGTACACTGCTGGTTTTGTGCTAGCTTCCACATTTCATATTTGAAAATGTTTTTTTTCATTGCACTTTGTATCCAAACAAAAAGGGTTGGTTTGGATTGTGTCTTTTTTGGTTTGGTTTTCGTTTTTTTGGGGTTTTTTTGGCTTTTTTTTTTTTTTTTTTTTTTTTTTGTTGTTGTTTGGGTTTTTTTGGGGGGGGGGGTTGTGGGTTTTTTTGTTGTTTGTTATTTGGGTTATTTTTTAATGAACTGAACAGTGGTAAGCCAGAATATTTGTAGACTGAAGCTTGTGCTTTACAACTCAGGAATGCCTTTTGACTGACGGATAGTTCAGTTGCCCCTATGATTTTTGCATATATCTGACGCTGGTGTAGAGGCTGGAGACATCTATGTTCAGTTTATTGATTTGATCTGATGTGCAGGGTTTGGGGATAGAAGCTCTCTACAGAAACATAATGTCAGAGATGAACAAGAAGTCTTGACTATGCTGCATCTTCCAGAGTGGCAACATTTTGGCTTTTGTGAAGTTTACTTCTTGGCTGGCATCTGCTACTACTTAATGAATTGCAAAATGGAAGGTGAATATTAGCACCTAAAGGATACTGACAGACTATAGTTACAACTGCTGATGGAAATCAGAGGATGCTCTCATACCAAGCACATTTCTACCACCCAGCCTTTTTTTCCAGTGCTGCCAAATCCATGAATGATGAAGGAGGTTTTCCTATGTGAGGAAAAATGTGAGTTTTGGATGGTGGAGGAGTTTATCGCGGAGATCACCTGTGTGTAAAAAAAGAAAAAAAGTTTTATATATTCATCATTTCAAACATTTAAAGAAAGTCAGCTATGTCTTCCCCTCTGTAGGACTTGAGACTACTTTGAATGGACAGTGTCTGTGATTTTTGAACTCAGGGGCCCCTGTATCTCGCCTTTCTCAGTTTGGTTTCCAAAGAAATTGTGCCCATGTGGTTTCTGCTGCTCCTATCTATTTTGCTTAATGCAGGAAGAACTCCCCTATGTGGCATATGAAAAAACCTGAAAGGGCTGTAGTGTCACATGATGCCTGTTGGCCTGAGTTGGAGGAGTTTCTCCATGGAGCAGGCCACCAGCTCCACATCTCCCATCTCCTGGTTCAGCTTGCCCTTTTACGGGCCTGACCTTTGGCTCCAATGTGCTGCTCTGCATGTAAGCAACAGCTTCTTTTTTTCTTTTCTTTTCTTTTTTTTTTCCCCTGGATAGGTGATGTTTCCATGCCTTTTTCCCTCATTAGCTACTCCAGAAATACTGAAAGAATTTCGTGCAAGAACTGGGTGCAATAGGGGTGCTGATCTTCACACATTGCTGCAGGCTGCTTAATTATATACTTTCCTTATTCTCTGAGCACGGTATCTGTCTGTTGGTTTTTAGACAAATGTGGGGTCAGGGAGTTTGGGTGTGGAAGGGCTGTGCCCTAGATCAGAGATGTACTGAAATTTAGTGGCTGGGAGGCAGTGCAAGGTGATTTTGACTTGGTTTATCAGCAGCAGAAGTGCTGAGTAACCTGCTGCTGGATGTATCTTGTGGGCTCACAAGTCCCTGCTCTGCAGATTGTAGAAGTTTATCACAGGTAGAACTTTTCATCCTTAGAGAGGCTGAGTTGGGTTCTCAGTGTGGCAAGCAGGATGTCTGCAATAACAGTAATGGCATCATAGTTCATGCTAGAAGAATCCTAAACATCTCTGTACAGCTCAGGGGACACAAGGTTTGGGAGCCTGAAAGGGATTTAGCAGCTTCAGAAGCATTTGCTGAAGGGATGTGGTCCCAGCTCCTGATCTTACAGGTTTTTCCTCATTGTTATTCTGCTCAGTATTTCAGGGCATAAGCAACTTGAATATTTCTGTCTGATTTTCAGGGTGCAGAGAGACAGCTTAGAATGTAAAAATAATCAGGTTTCAGGGTAGAATGTGGGTTTGGAAATGGCATAAAATCAGTCTTCTTCAGACTTTTATTTTTAAAAGTCCCAATATCTTCCTAGCTCAGGTTCCCTGTCAGACAGCACTATTTGCTTTCCTATGTGAATAGGAAGGCTGCTGATTTGACCGTGTCTTCAGCTTTCCTTGGAGACCTTAAGACAATGCCAAAGGCAGTCTGCTATAACCCATATCCTTGTGCAGGAAAGTACCAGAAAGCTGTTGTGTTCTACAGCTCACTGACAGCATTTTTTTAGTGTGCTTTACCCCAAAGTACACTCATTACTGTACCTTAAAACTACCTTCTTGTTCTGACTTGTTTGCCTATGGTGACTGGCACAGACCTTTTAACAAGGTAACAGACATTTGAAGGTTTAGTCAGTTCTTGATATTAAAAATAAATGTCACCTGTGAGTTATTTCCTGTTTCTCTGGTGTAGAGAGAGAAGCTGATGTGCATGTGCTCGGGAGAGTCAGGCAAACCTGTCAGAAGCCTCCCTGGTACCCCAGACCAGGGCGGGTCATCTGTAAAACAGCCAAGCCTGGGGTAGCAAACTTCTTTACCTAGAGTAGAAGAAACCACTTGTTTATATGTCAGAATATCTTAATGCTTGATGATGTATTTGAGACTGCGACAGTCTGAAGAGCAGAAAACTAAGGATTTCAATTCATGATTAATTTTGAAGCTGAGATTTGTTCTTGTTTCCTTTGTGGATAACTGCCTGAAGCAGGTAGCACAAGGGGAGATAAATAATTTGAGGATAAACCAAGTAAAGACCCAGGCACTCTTTTGACACCATTTTCTAGGCTTGTAAAGGATTAATTCAATTTCTTTTAAAATGTCTTTGAAGAAGTGCTTGTTAGAATTGCTCCTGCATGCTTCCTACTCCAAAGCATTCTGTCTCTGCTCTTAAGAATGAAGGATATCTATGCAGTAACGTTGTACTGTGAACAAAATGATAATTTATTTCAATATAGTAGCTTTTTCTAGATCAAATGGAGTTTTTGCTCACTTATGCTCAACTTTTGTGTTTTAGCGCTGTCTGTTGTGGTAAGCACCATGTTGCTGAGTGGCTCTTTGTGCAGAGCAGGCACATAGACAGAGCTTGTGTACTGTCTTGACACATGACTGAATTTCTCTGGGAATTTTTAGCACAGTTAAGTCTCTTGTATTTGTAATAATAAAATTTAAATAGAGCAGAGCCATTTAGCATTAGTTCTTGCACAATAATAGACATTGTCATGCAACGACCTGCAAATCATACTATGAATTCAATGTAAAGGAAAATACCAGTAATCATCTATGTATTCATCTGAATTCACCTTCTAGTGGTAGTTTTTATAGATATAGTGTCTCACCTGCTACTGTGCTAAGGAGATAAAATGCGATAATCCACATTCCAGCCACCTAAAGCAAATTGAATATACAGGTTAAGCATTTTATTTACAGTGATTTATCCTTTCTAAAAGAGTGTAATACAAAGAGAAATGTACCTGAAGAGGAATAAACTCATACACTGGTCAGTGCATACCAGGGACCCATCAGCCAGAAAGAAGGTTTGCAGGAAGAGCCCCGAGGGTCCTGGTGGACACTGATTGACCATAAGGCAGAAACACGCCCTTGCGGCAAAGGCAGCCAGCAGCATCCTGGGCTGCATTAGGAGGCATGTTGCCAGCAAGATGAGGGAGGTGATCCTTCCCCTCCACTCAGTTTTGCTGTTCTTTGCATTTCTTGCACAGCCAATACTGCATGCGGGTTGCTGAGGGAGTGAATCAGGTCACAAGGTCCTGATTTTTGCCAGCTGTGAGGAGATAGGTGGGAGATGTGGCAGATCAAGGACAGTGATACCTGTAACTTGGTCAAGTCTGCGTGCTTGACAGCTTGGGCTCCTCACTACAAGAAAGACACTGAGGTGCTGGAGTGTGTCCAGAGAAGGGCAGCGAAGCTGGGGAAGGGTCTAGAGAGGAACTCCTGTGAGGAGCAGCTGAGGGAACTGGGGTTGTTCAGCCTGGAGAAAAGGAGACTGAGGGGAGACCTTATTGCTCTCTACAGCCACCTGAAAGGAGGTTGTAGTGAGTTGAGGGTTGGCTCTTCTCCCAAGTAACAAGCAATAGGACAGGAGGAGATGGCCTCAAGTTGCACTAGGGAAGTTTAGATTGGATATTAGGAAAAATTTCTTTATCAAAAGAGTTAACAGGCATTGGAACAGGCTGCCCAGGAAAGGGGTTGAGCTGCCGTCCCTAGGGGTATTTAAAAGACATGTAGACGCAGCAGTTAGAGACATGGTGTAGTGGTGAACTTGGCAGCGCATGTTGTACATGATGATCTTAAGGGACTTTTCCAACCTAAGCCATTTGTACTGCTTTTACCGAGGGCTCTTTGCATGTTTGCATCTTTGTATCCCCAACTTTATCCAGATTCCTTTCCTCTACACATTCCCTCACTCAGCTTTCCCATGGCAGGGGCTCCATATATTTCACCATTCTGGTCCCCTCCTGTTTGCCCATCCACTGTCCTTTTCTAGGTGTTTCCTATGGCACCTACCTCCCATTTTCAACATACTGCTTTTTTTGTAAAGCAAAAATTTTGAGCTGTACTGGTCGCTGATAGCTTATTAGAAGTAATTACGAAAAAATGGTAAATTTAGTAGGTATAACCTTGCTATGTGGGAAACTGTGTCCAAGGGATATTTTTAGAGATTTGGCAATGTGAGAAAGCTAGAGAAGCAATGCTCCAAAGGTTGTTGACACTACCAAATACGCTCAGAAACAAGCAAGAAACAACTGGGAATTTCACAGAATTTGCCCTTGAAGCTTTTGTGTCAAGTGTCAGAAAGGAGGCATATGTGATGCGCTTATGTGCTTGTTTTAGTGGAAGTTAGATTACTCAGCTGGAATGACATGGTTTCCTAACCAAGCCGAATGGGATAGGCCAGAGTGTGGAGAGTGTGTCTCTGAGCACTCTCTAACCAGCTCTGAAGTCCCTGTGTGGTAACAGCTCTGCCAGCTCGTTGTTTATGTGGTAAGGCAGAGGAACCAGGCTGAATAGTTGAGCGGTGAGCTGGAGTTACAACGTGCAGACCTGAGAGGAAGCATGAAATTTCCTTGGAAATACAATTCTGTTCCCAGGTCTAACATATCCGTTGATGTAGCTAACAGAGAATTAAACTAGCTGCTTGAGGAGAGTAGAAAGTGGAGAGGAAGTCTGGCAGTGAGTAAGAGTGGGAGGGGAAAGGATTAGGAGTTACTCTAAGCAGCTGGTGACAGACAAGAACAGAGAGGTCCTAACTGTTAGCCAGAAGGAGAACCTCCATTCAGCTGGAAATATCTGTCAAGAAGTACCCACCATCATGATGAGACCCTGATGACAGCACAGGAAAATCAGATGTGGCTCATCTAAAGAATCAGAGAGCTCAGTGGGATTTGTTTATATTTAATGGAGAGTTCTCATACTCTGGAGATGTATAGCCTGTGTTGGGAACACTACAGCAGGAAGGACAGTATAATTTCTTTTCAGACCCAAAATCTGAAAGGTAGCTAATGAGTAATGATTTTTAGAAAATGTGGGAGATTATTGCCAAAATGAAAGTGATCAGTAGTTAGTTTCTTTTCAGAGGTTCTCCCTTTGAAGTTAGAAAATAGAAATGAATGCATAGCTAGGTATAATGGAAGATGCCGAATTTTTTTTTTCTTAGGATAATATTGATTCATTCTGTTATTAATAAGAGGTGTAGTTTGGGTAGGAGACAGCTTTGTACTGGGTAAGTTTTGCATATTGGTCTCTGTTAATGACAAAAAGATTGCAACCAGGTTAAGTAATCATGTCTTTGTCAAAAGAGTTGAGGCAGCATACAATTTGATGGTGGAGAATTCTTTCACTGGGCATTTAAGAGGCTTATTGCTGAACAAGAAGAACTGGAATGACTTGTTTGTGAATGTGATCTCAGCCTAGCCAGTATTGCTGGCAAGAAGGCAGCTGAACGCTGAGCTCGATTGTTACACTCAGTGGACAGAGGAACATGCACTTCTGAAGCAAAACCAGCACGAAGTATTTCCAAATTGCTGTTCAGTACAGAAAAAAAGAAAGTTGCAAATATTTATAGACTGGCATCCTAATGTATAAAACCTACACCTGAGCACCAATTGTCCTTCACAATAGGCCATCAAGTCACCCTCAGGACACTGTTGCTCAACCTGTGATTCATGGGCCACCAGTGGATGGTTCGTGAGATATGAGAAAGTCTCCATAATGACTGTCAACAGTGTATTTTTAAGTCCCACACATGTACCCACACACCTACCTCAGGACACACATAAAAATACACACACACAGTTTATTCATGAGAAGCAAGCCCAAATCTCACATTTTTAACCTAATAATCTCACTGCAGCAAAGATATTGGGAAAAAAAATTAAACCAAGATATGTTATTTATCTCATTGCTAAGAATTTTACTCACCATTCTCTTATCACCCTTCTTATCTCTTTCCCTGGTGAGCAGTAACAGGATGTAAAACGGCAAGTTTTCTTGAAGCAAGATTGGGTAGCTTTATGCTGAAAAAAAAAGTAATTTAAAAGATACAGGCAACTTGGTAAAAAGTGAAAGAAACTGGAAGAGTAAGAGAGGATGAAAAAGGGCAATACTGGTAATTAGGAATTAATATCTAGAAGTCACATAGATTCCATAAGGAAAATGGCAATGCAGCACGTATGTTTATGGCCAGTAGAATTAAGACATGAATTAAGAAGGTATATTTCATGCATGGAAGAATTAAAAGATACAACGGTTTTGGTTCATTAGTAGATAAAATGGAGCAAAAGGCAATGATGCAGCTGAAGTGAAATGTTTACACTTTTTCTCTTTACCAAAACTAGCAGATGTTGTTCACACCAGAAAAAAAGTATTCGTGGTGATACTCTTTTCAGCCAATAATTCTAAATGTGCTGTAGACAACTGCCAGAACTACATATTTTAAAATCATTGGACTTTGATAAGTCACAGCTGAAATCCTTAAAAAAAAACCCCAAAAAACCCCTATACACACCCCCCACCTACTGACAATTTTTTGTTAAGTTATTGATTAGTAAGAAAATTCCAGAGATGTGGTTTGAAGAAAACTGATATACAAACAGGTAAAAAAATATAGGATGAATGACCTGAGAAATTTCAGACCTGTGGCTTTTCAGACCAATATCAGCCTGGGGCAGAGTAATAAAACTTTCCACAGAATACTCAGTCATGAAAGAAAAATTGTGAAAAAATGTTAAAAGATTAAGTTGTGTAATTGAATTCGGTTACATGACATGACAAACTAACATGATGCTCTTATTAGATAAACATTATAAGTGCCATGATACTCAAATTTTAATATGATCTGCTATGCTACTCAGTATTTTGGTTAAGAAATTAAAATTATATACATGTGCTATGAGAACAATTAAGTAGATTAAAAACTAAATGCATGGATTAAGTAGATTAAAAAATAAGTAATTATTGCATTTCAGACTACAATGGCAAAGAACTAAAGGCAACTCCTGGATTTACCAATACAGCTCTTGCTACTGTGCACCATTGCATCACATCATGACCAATGTGATAATGTTTTTACCTGTGTTTTTTGACCACATAGTTACTCACTGCTCATGATGGATCATCACTGATTAAGGCTTTTAAAGGAATCAGCTCCTGGCATTACACTGCCTGCCAACTTTCAACACTGGTATTACACAGCATCACAGAGTGGCTGGGGTTGGAAGGCACCTCTGGAGCTCATCTAGTCCAACCCCTGCTAAAGCAGGCTCACCTTGAGCAGGTTGCACAGAGTTGCATCCAGGCAGGTTTTGAATGTCTCCAGAGAAGGAGACCCCACAGCCTCTCTGGGCAGCCTGTGCCAGTGCTCCGTCACCCTCCAGGTAAATAAGTTCTTCCTCATATTCAACAGGAACTTCTTGTGCTGCAGTCTGTGCCCATTGCCCCTTGTCCCGTCACTGGGCACCACTGAAAGGAGCCTGGCCCCGTCCTCTTGGCACTCGCCCTTGAGATGTTTGTAGGCATCGACGAGCTCCCCTCAGCCTTCTCTTCTCCAGGCTAAGCAGCCCCAGCTCTCTCAGCCTTTCCTCATACAGGGGATGCTCCAGTCCCCTCACCATCTTGGTACCCTCCGCTGGCCCCTCCCCAGCAGGTCCCCGTCTCTCCCGAACTGGGGAGCCCAGCACCGGCCATGGCACTCCAGGGGCAGCCTCAGCAGGGCAGAGCAGAGGGGGAGGATCACATCCCTTGACCACGCTTCCCCTAACGCACCCCAGGAAATTGCTGAACATGAGCTTGTACTGAAAAAATACTGAAATCTAGACTGAGGGATTAGAAAATAAAAAGTACGTGAAAGTTGGATTACTCTTTATGGTTTGGGAAAGTAAACACTGTCACACTGCATATCATAGTCATAGAATGGAAGTGAACATCTGAGGAAGCAATAACTGATAAGACCTTTGATATCTTGCTAATGTATTACTGGTGACTTTTGAAGTGCCAGGGAACTTGTTAGTCTTTTTTTCCACATAGGCAGTTGGGAGAATAGTATTTCTAGTATATGTATTGTGTTCAATATATTAATGGAAGTATTATTTAAAGAGCACAGCTATTTCATTGGTGCTGCATACATGATTCAAGAGGGATATTGAGAAAATGGGGAAGGTCGAGAGAAAGTGTTCTTGGATTATCATAAGAATGGAAGAAGAGGGAATGCAAAGCAAGAAGTGAAGACTTTTTAGACTAGGAGTATGAAGGTTCAGAGTGTAAATGGTTGTTCTCCAAAGATATAACATGAGACCAGGAGAGGAACAGTGATACTTAAATGAAGTAGTAGTGGTGGAACAAGAACTAGCATAAAAAAATGAAGTCCGCTGTGTTGTCCTGAAATAGCCATCCAGCTGGAGTCACAGGGCCAAAAGCATAGCTAAATTTTAAGGTGGGGTTTTATCACATGTTAATGTGACAGTGAGAAGTGGCATGGATGAGAGTCCTAGGATGAGGATGACCTAGATGGTGCCTTCCACTTCTTCATCCTGTGTTGGAAAGAGGCCAAATGGGAAGTGAAAGGGTCACCTCAGCAGCCTGCGTTGAGGTGGGGAAGAGCCTTTGTTAACATGTCCGAAGTAAGCAGCGGGAGGGCAGGATCAGCTCCGTCTGCAGTAACAATCTGCAGTCCTGGCTCGTTTTCGCCTGTCCACTAAGCTAAGCATGGCACCTTCAATCACTTCACCCTTATGCGGTCTTTCCAGTTTTCAGGTCTGCTTCACCCCCTTCAATACTGAGGTTTAAGTTTTCTTACCTTCTTTCAAGTCTTTTTAATTTTCACCATTTATGGTTTTTTTTCCATCTTTCCTTGCCTTACCACTCCAACCATACTTTCTATCTTTCCTGCACCGGCACTGTCCTTAAACAGAGAATATTTTTGTCCATTCTGTCTTCCCAGTGTTACTTTAGCTTTTCATATTTTCCAGTAGTTTGGCAAAGCACTCAGTTAACAGTGTAAAGGCAACCCAAGGGAGAAGCAGCCATCTAGAGTTTAGTGTATAAGCCTTGGGTGTAGAAATTACAGGTTAAATTTCCTGTTCTCTCAGCAAATTTTTGCATGGCTTTGAGCCTGAGGCAGTTAGAGAACACTTGCTAATTGTACACATAAGCATTGTAATATTACCCCAAATAGTAAAAAAAGCTAAGGAAAAAGAATTACAATAGTGTCTTTAGGCCTTGTAAAGGGGATCATTTATGTATTTACCCATATGCAAATACCTGAAAGTAAATTATAATGTAACTGTGTTGTTCAGCCCATTCTTTACAGGTATGCAAAGAATACCATCTTTTCTAGACTCACTCACCGTTCAGTAGCTCAGACACAGTATTTGTCCAGACTATCAAATATGCAAGACTGGCGTGTACAATACTGGACAAAGTGTCGGTGCTATAGTGTACTAATTCAGGTAGCAGAGTAATTGGCATAACTGATAAAAGACTTAATTTCTTCTCCAGCTCCTCCCCATAAATAACCCACAGAGGGTCCTGATTCCTGATGACACTGATTCCTTTTTGACACTGCTTCAACACAAACGAGTAATAGTAAGAACATCTTGACATTAGCCAGTCTCTATTCTTGCTGGCTTATCAGCTTTTAGGTACAGGGAAGTTCTTCAGGAGGAAACTGGTCTTATTTAATTAGCTCTGACACCCACAAATCTGATTAGATAGATCAATTTTGTAATGGAGCAAAGATGTTCAGAACTTTTTGTAGATCTCCTTCCTCCAAACCACCAAATATGGAGTAATAACCAAGGCAAGGCAGGGCTCACGTATGTTGTCTGGCCTGGGTAACAGTTTTCTGAGTATCTATTGACATCTTAAACTGAATCTGAAACAGTGGACTAGGGCATTAACCTGAAATAACAACTCTGAACAGTGATGCAAATTCTTTTCTTGAGGCAATTAATGTGGGAAGCGCTCCAGTAGAAGGTTAATAAGTGTGCAAAATTGTGCATATGTTTGTTCATCATTGGAGGATGCAGGAAGATTTGGGTTTTAAAGGTGTTTAGGTCAGTTGCTTAGAGATTATGAACAATCTAAAGAAATTGTGGGATAACAGCAAAGAAAACCTATTAAACAAGTCCTTGGCTTCCCACTTCAGGACTTTGTGCAGTATCTGCTCTAATTTCCTAAATAATAGGGTTCTTACCTTGACCCTACACTGGTATTCGTACATCTAAGTTTACAGAGACAATTATGATCATTTAACCTGACTACAAGCATCATAAAGAAACCCCAACAAATGTGATTCAGTTATGGGAAGTGACTGTGCCAATTCTATGCCAACTTGGAAGCCTTCAGCTGACTTGTAGCCACGATCTGGCCACTTGTCTATCTTTCCAGGAGGACCTTCACTGTTCCTTTTCAATGATTAGGCTACTTTAAATTTAGTCAACTCTAAGACTGACAGTATTTGTCTTTTGCTGTTTCTGAAGTGCAGAATAATCCTTGCTGATGACTAGTTCAAGTTTCACTAGATATGGTAGTCTACCAAGAAACATCTTGTTTGCCCCATTCTTCCACATAACAGCTCTGTAATTTGTCCCCACTTCCATTCTCCCTTTAAATTTGCCGTGCTCTTAACAATGCTTAATTTTGTAGCCTAATTTATCCTCCTTTTTCATTTCAGCTGGTATGCGTTCTCATGCATTTTACTTCCTTTTTTTTTGGAAAAAAAAAAAAGAAAAAAAGTCCAGATTCCATTGTGCAAATACCGTCACTTTGTTCTTCCTTTAAAAACATAGGGATGTATTCAGTCTTAAACTACCTTACTCCCACTGAATCCACCCTGTTTTCCTAGCTGCATCACATTATCACAGTCCAGAAATTCTCATCTCCTACTGGGATTTCCTGGAATTGAAAAGTTCTAAGCCTTGTACCTCCTGCCAAGGTCTCCTCAGGATTACTCTGAGTACTGCTGTTTGCTTTTCGCTTGTTGACTCAGACCACACCATTCAGGCTGTATTTTCTTTTTTTTTTAAGCAGGAGTCCTTACAGTCCTACAACCCCAGCCAGCAGTTAGCAAGAACACTTGCCCCAAAACCCTACCAAGTTTTCAGCCACTTACCACTCTGAATGCAGAAAGGGTTGCTGCTTTGCAAGCTCCGTTCAGCCAGCTCCCTGTCAAATCCCAGTTGCTACTGGCTCTTTTCATTTGGAATCTATCCCACGACAGTGGGTGCGGACCTGCCCACGTGGCGTCTAATTATAGGTTTTGTGTGGGTGAGTGAGAACCTTTGTAAGAATGATACCCTTATTGCTGGATATAACAGATGTTGCCTTTTCTTGTCTCTCACCATCTCTAGTTCATCAAAATTGTCACCTCTTAAAGTTTTGTTGTGGGTTTGAAGAAAGGGAAGACAAGGCCATTTTTTAGTCCTTGGAGTGGTTATTGTACGTATCATGTGTAACAGCCAACATGAAATGCTTCCCTGAGTTGCCTGGTCATCGTAAGCTCCCGTTATGGGCAATGTGCTGAGCCTCCTCTGCGGGGAAGTTCAGAACATAAGCCTGATTTTAATTTTACTGTTGTCTGCCACCTGCTACAAGTCACCAGCCTTCTGCCTGTTGTAATCTGATGTACAAGCCCTGCAAGGCAAACCCTTGTGCATTTTCATATGATCAAGCCTGTTCATGTTTTTTTACAGAGAGCAGGCTAGCCTCTTTTAAAAAGAGAGGAGTAAGAAAAAACTGCATTAGAAGTTAGGGAGAATATAGGTGCCTAAGCATTTATTAGCTTTTTCTAATTAAGTTACTCAAGCTCTGTCTACCCACTACCTTTTTGACTGATCCTCTTAGGCCACACAGGATTCACAGCTTAGGTGTCTCTGTACCAAACCCTTATCTGTTGGCTCTGAGTATAACCTGCATCTACTGACAATACCATGATCTGCTTACGAGCAGAGAAACCACAGCCACATTAATACGAAATTGTTTCAGGGGTAGAAGGATAGGATGATAATCATGTCGTTCATCTTTTTCTCTGTAATGGCTTTGTGACTCGTCTGTCACGTAAGTCCCAGGTTCTCTTCTGTGCTTTGGAGGTTGTGGGTCACCACTGTGTCATAACCCAGGTCTTTCAGCTCCTAGGCAAGACTTCAAGTCACGACACTGCTATCTACAGGGTGACTGCTGCCATAATCACCTGCTCAGGCAACTGTATAAGAGCAACTGTCAGCCTTGCACAAGGAGGGATTCAAGTGCCTAAGGGCAGGAAGTAACTTGGGTTTAATCTACAGTTCATACAAGAAGCCAATTTGTGGTCTTGAGATATGTGCATGGCCTGAGAGCAGATATAATTCCAGAAATAACACCAAAAATACGTTTTTCCTTATGCTGAGCTGTACATAATGCACTCAGCCTGCTAACCGTTGTCAAAACCAGGTCAAGAGTGTCTGTCACTCCTTGCAGCATGTCACCTGCATGAATGTTTGGATCTGGGTCTGGTTCTTGTTGGTAAAGCGGTGCAAGCCAGTGCCTTATAGGAAAATAATCATTAGAAAGACGTCTCAGAGGAATCTGGAGGAAGCAGTGGCTAGTCAGTGACTGGATCTCATATTTAATTACAGCTTACACTGACGACACTTATGTAATTTCAGATAAGACAGAACAGATCTAGCTAATAAGAAATTATCTACGGTCTGGTTTATATTCATTGACTGGAAGATGGAAATTTGGCAGCAGTTATGGGACCTCTATCTCCTCAGAATGATATAGCTCATTGGGTAGGTATGGACAGGAATGAGGTTGGGGAGCCACTGAAAAGAGGTAAGGAATGTCATGTGTCCCATTTGTCAAAATACTGGCAAGTTAAATGCAAAGCACCCAGTGAAACTGGTGACTATTAATGGTAAAAATGTCTTCTGAAATTGCTGAACACCTTTGTGTGAAAGTCAGACCCCTTTGAAATGTTTTTGTTTAGGGGACCAGGATTGCTGGATATGCTCGTATATTTTGCTGTACTTTCCACAGAGTGAGTCCTTGTGTTGAAGCAGTGCCACTAACAGAATCAGTGTGTGTGTTGAAGCAGTGCCACCGAGCCCCCCCAGCGGTACAGTTACAAATGGAAACAGAAATACACGCTTGCAAGAATACCTCTGGGGACAAATGTGCACAAATAGTTGTAAACTGCATTTGGCAAGAATATGAGTTTACTAACTTCGTTAGTTCATTTTTTTTAATCTGCTCTGTATGCTGGTAGGTGGCAACTGTCGATACAGGAGCACCATATACATTTTCAACAGAGTTTCACTGTCAGTGTGTTTCAGAGGGAACTGCTACATGGTGGTGCGGATTAAATTAATCTAGGCCAGTATGACAAGTCGGAATTCATAATAAAAAGACTTTCTACTCCATGTTGTAGGGCTTTGAGGTCTAGCTGCTTTTGGGAGTGGTCAATTTTTCTGGGTCTGATTTTATGTCTTGAAAGGAGCAGTAGGTTTTTATGGACAGAAAGAAAAGGCTTGAGAATTATGAAGGACAGAAATGCATTCTGATACTAGCGGCCTTCACATAGGTAGGAAAAAGAGGATCAAAACACTCACTGAGAATTGTGTTCTCCAAAGGAATCTCAGGAACTGTGTTTCAAGTGCAGCGATACATAAATTACCAAGGCTTTCATAGAAAGATAAGTGAACGAAATTGTAAAAGCAACATCTTCCTCTCTCATTTCAATTTTAGATTGAAGATGGTTAATAAACTTAGCTTGGATGGAGGTCGTCTGGAAGTAGCTTTGTGTATTTCATCCTTTAGACAATTGCTAATAGGTATTGACAAAGACCACTCACCTTCCTGGAGAATCTTACAATGGCAGCACCATGAATTAAAGAGTTTCTTGATGTTTCTATTGTCTAACTCCAATGTGTTTATTTCGGCCAAATGAGCAAATCTTATACTGAATAGAGGAAAAACCAATTTGCCTTTCCAGTGTTGCACAACAGCAATAAAAGAGATATTTTGGAAATTATAAATATTTATGAGCTTCCATAATATGTGCTGCCTGCTAATTAGTTCAGTCAAAGCACACAAAGATAATGTTAACTTCTGGTTTTGTGAGCTGGAGACTCATGGAGCTTTGTATTTAAAGGAAGTAACACTAGGAGAGAATTTTGGAGCAGATGATGAAAGTGACCAGGGATGAAAAAGACAGAGAGGAGTCAGTAGGGACAGCCAGGCTCTCTCTGCAAGTAACGGGCAGAATTAGTGAAGAGGGTGAAGTTCATTATTCTGAATGCTCTAAGTTCCTGTTAATGATTCAATATTAAACTTATTTGAAAGAAGCAGGTGAAATACAAGCGAATAACTGTAGATTTGCCTAGGAGATTGAAAGGCAAATCTCCTAGCATGTTTCGACTGGTGCAAGAATGGCTCTGAGCAGCTTGGATACAGACCCAGAACAAAGTGAGCTTCTAGGACTCTGGACATCTCCTGCATTTGGTCCCATGCTTTCCTACTGTTAAAGAAGCAGAAAATTACAGGATGAAAAGGGGATTGACACCGATGCCAGCCTGTATTTTCACATACTGCTTATGCTTTCTGATGTTGCAAGACACTTGCCCCATCCAGCCCTGCGGCTGCCGGGAGGAGAGGGGTGTTTTTCTGCAGCACAGCAATGTAGGCGTGCTCTGCTTGTGCAAGCACTGGTGATGATGCATGTTCTTGCCGGAAGTTTTTAGATCTTTGATAGTTTAAAGATAAAGAACAGATTCTTGGCTCTTTTTTGTCTTGGAAATATGCCATAAAAATATATTTGGGCATGCTATCAACTTCTTCTTCTGAATTATTGGAAACAGAATGATTTAGAGCAGCTTGGCGACTATTTGAAATTACAACGTCCCTGATATTATATTGTTGCAAAAGAAGAATGGGCACCACAAGTTTTGTAGACAGCCCACTTAGATAGACTTAGACTTAGATAGACAGGTCAGTGAGCGACTGTTCACCCTCCCATGGGCGACTCCAACCCCAGTCAGCTTTGGTTTTGGAAGAATAACTCAAATGTTGGGAATGCACAAAGATTTTCATTTTAGCTTGTGTCCCAGGAGCCAGCCAAAGACAACTGTTACAGTCAGGGGTTACACAGGATACCCTGACGACTGCATTAAAGTCTCAGCAAAATCACTTCCCAAAGATTTTATTTTACCTTCTATGTTACAGACACAAAGTGGAGAATTGGAGCTCCTGTAGGAAAAAATCAGTAATTTGCACTGAAGGAAGACGGTGGCGGAACTGTAGGTAAATAATTTCACTATAAAAATATCCAGGAGGAAATGCAAGAGAAGACAGTGAGGTGATGCCCCTGCAAGAATGCTAACTGGGAAAACAGACTGTCTCTCAGGCAATGTGAGCTTACAGGTGGGTGAGTAACAGGTATGACACAACTGTGGGCTGAAAAAAAAATTCAAACTAGATCTCAGATCTATCAAAAGTACCCTCAGGATGTGTGTTCTCAGGAATTGATCCACTGTAATCTTTCACTCGCTTTTGGTATCCAAAGATAAAAACTCCAACCTAAATTAAATGTAAAGGGAGAAGTCAGAAAAACTTATCAAAATGCAAATATGTAGAAATGAATTAGCTTTTCTTGGGGAAACAGAAGCCTAAAGAGAGAAATAAAAACTGATGAAAAATCATGTAGGAACATGTGAAGTACAGAATATCAGGAATAGAAAAAAAAAAAAAAGGCTGATGTATTTTTACCTGGAGAAAATTACAGACTTTCTCATGGGTTTTCTACAAGGAAAGATGCTGGCAAGTGACTGGGCTATAAAATGATATTATCAGAAAGGAGATAGTCCTAAAGGCAGAATGAAGGCACTGAGGAGGCTTTCTGTGCAAGAGCGTTGTCAAGCATTGTCTCTAACAAAGATGAAAGACTAGAAGGGCTTGGTAAGGCTTATTCATGCAAATTTCATTCATTCATTTACAAGGATTTTATCAATATATTCTAGGATATTAAAGTGGTATGTAAAAATCTGAAAAGTCACAGAAATAAAATAGAGGATCAAAAGCGGGAAGAGAGGTGACTGCATAAACTGAATGTTGAGATCTCCACCTATTAGGTCTGTTTAATTGGTTTTAATTATTGTTATGCTTTTTGTTCTGGGCTCACAAATATTTATGAGGGACACTTTGATAGGCTGTGCTTTTTTGGAAAGAAAAGTGTCTGCTGTGCTATGCAATAGAGTATTTTATTCCTTTAATGGAGATCTCTGACAAAGATGGTCCTTGTTTCCTCATCAGCATACCTACATATATCACTTTGTGCCAAGCGTATGTTTCCTCCTAAAATTATTTTTCTGATGTTACATACAAAGTAAATATAGATGATGTAACTGGAGCAGAGAGTTAATATTTTGGATTACTTATTGTTGCTGTTCCCGTCTATAAAAGATTTAAGAGGTTTGTTTGTGTGTGTGTTTGTTTTACCTTAGCCCATTGCCAGAAGTGTGTCATGAGAGAGAAAAGACGCTGAGGCTTGAATGCTTCATAATGGCTTTGTTAGTAATTTACCTTTGGCATAATTTTGTAGTGAACAAGTGCTTAAGGAGTATTAGAAGAAATTTGTATTGTAATTCTGAAGCATTCAGTGTGCTGCAGAATATTTAAATAATGTAAAAGACTGAATGGAAATCATAATATGTCCTTAAAAACCCAGACAAATGAAGCACGTTTGATTAAAAGAAAGCTACCTTTCAACATGACAGCCAAACATATCCGTGGTCATCTTGCTTGACATTTTAAAGATGCATTTAAATTGTTCTAAAAAGCTGCCTTACCTTGTTGTGAAGATACGAAAGAATTACCTGTTCCAGTCTTTGTCAAAGGCAGATTGTCTTGTGAACTATCAAACCTTTGCATTTTTGGGGCTGGCACCATTAATACAAAGTGATAGTATCCAAAAGTTTCATGCAAGAAAAACGTATAATTTTTAAATACAGAAACAAGAGGAAGACTATTTGCTACCAGGAACACACAGCTGCTGTCAATGGTTGGGGTTTTTTTCTCCTTTATCTCAGAAAAATAAATCTCTTCCTCTGTCTGTAGATGTGTTAGCAAAGAAGTCCAGTTGATGTTTACTATACCAAAGAATGAAAATTAACTCCAGAAACAGTGTATGAGAAAAATGCAAAACAGGAGAACACAAGGGGAAGAGATTGATGCAATATTTTTTTTTCATTTTTAGATGAACTGATTGGAAGAGAAAATATGTATTTTAAGTGCTCTAATCAGATGGACCGCTTTTGTAGCAGAAGTCATCAGCCCATATGAGCTGTCATGTTTTGTCAGAACACTGTTGAAATCAATAGCTTAAAATGAAACAAAATGAAAGCTTATATTTTTGAAAGCAAGAATATGATTTATTATTCATAAAAATATCAAATTACTTTTTAGAATTGCAAAAGTGTCACGGCCAAGTGTGGAGGCAGGAGGGGCTGGGTTTTATAGAAGTCATGGGTTCAACAGGACATTGCTCTCCTCTGGCGAGAAGCGATGGCTTGCATTGCACTGCGCACTCTGCTGTCTTCTGTTGGTAGATCTGGTGACCCAATCCAGTGCCTGACCTTGCTGCATGGTTTTTTGTGACCCCAAGGAAAATATTTACATTTCTTTTGCTTCACTTATTGACTGTAAGAGAGAGAAAATAAGTCTCTCTTTTTCTCTCCCTGAGTCTCTTTTATTTGTGCAAATCTGGGGCAGCCAGCCATGCCTGATTTATAAAGGATGTTAAAGGTGGTGTAATTACTAACTGCAGGTATTTCCCAACTGTATAGAAATACCTGGGGGGTTGTTTTCTACTTCTTCAGTGGGACACATAAGGAGGGAGTTCCTTCTTATGCAAGAAGGGGGTCTTGGCTAAGGAGTTTCGATAAGGGGCAGAGGAGGATGAGTTCCCTGCTCAGGATGGTTTCTGGATCCTGATCTGCATGGTGGAGATGGTAAGGGTACCGAACGAGTGAGTCTGAGAAGGTTGTCAACTTTGCTGCAAACGGCCTAAGGAAGCTCCTCTGGCAAACTTCATAGGAGGTGACTGGATTCTGACATTTCAAAATTATTGCTGCATAACTTGAAACACACCTGTTCATCACTCACGTTCAGCCTTGTGTAATGCATCTCATTAACACCTTCTGGTAAACCTCACTGGACGTATTCTGGAATAGCTAGTTATTAGGATGGGACAGAACAGGGTTGCCAAACTTGATTCACACACAGGACTTCTGCACCCCAATGATAAACCTCATAGTAAGTTTAAAAATTAGCTGTAAGTCTTAGACCACAGCAAGCAATTAAAAACCAAAATGATTTTTGTGGGTAGCTTGTATTAAACAAACAATCTTAGCTTATTTTGGCTGCTGCTTTTAACTCTTGGTAATCTGCTTTTGTTAATCAGCATAATCAAAATGCTGCCAAATTTGGGGGTGCAATGCTATACAGTGATGCAAGTAATGCAGCTCAGCCTAACTTCAGCAGCTTGAGAAAGGCAAGGCAGACGTGGAAAATTCAACTTCACCAGTAAAGAGAAAATAGTTTGAAGGCTGTCAGAAAATTGAAGATCCTCAATAGTGCAACATAGTTTTGATAAAGAACGTGGCTGTTTCACATATAGAGAAAAAGTCCTCACTCGCCCCGTATTCAGCGGAGCTGAATAGAGCACGTCAATGAGTTCTCCCTCAGGAGAAAGGGAACAATCAAACATTTTGCTGTACATTAAGCTGTCCTGCTTGACACATGGTGAGCTTTGATGGTAGAGTTTCTCAAGGTTTATTGTACAACTCTGTATGCAGTCCCAGCTCCTAAGCAGTCTTTTGGACGTGCTGCTAAAGTGTTGTTTGAATGTGTTCTTCAGGAAGCAAGGACATGTCAGGCAATGCCTGGCACAGAAGCAATCAGATGCTACTGAAAGCATGTGAGTGTCCTTTGCCTGAACAAGTAGGCACTATTAAAGAATTTGTCTGTCTATGCTCCTTCTTTTTTTACACACCCTGCCCCCCACCCTGCTTTTTTCATTTTCTGTTTGGTTTTTTTTTTTGTCTTCTTTCTGTTTTCTTTTTTTTTTTTTCCTTCTCCCCCCCCCCCCCTTCTTTTTTGCATGCTCTTCCTAAGATAATTAACTGCATTTCAAAGGGAAATTGGCTAGAATTGTTTTTCCTATTTTATTATTTTCCTTCTTGACTCTAAATATAATCACACTTCCATGCGTGTGTTACTAGCAAAACACATTAGCTGTCATTGTAACTGGAATTCATAGAAGCGTAACTCCCCTGATGGATAAAAGCTGACAATATTAATTTGGAAATAGACCTTTTGTAGTGGGCTGGGCAAATGGTTCATAATCTGTTGAGGGAGCCTTGTTAATAGTTTGCCACTGACTGAAGAAGTGTCCTCTTCCAGACAGTGAGGGTTGCCACGGTGGACAACCACGGCATTCCTAGCAGAGCACCAGGGGTTGCCACGTGCTTGGCCACACGGTCCCATGGCCGCAGAACACAGACCTGGTGAGGGAGGAAGAGATTAAGGAAACATTTTTCAGCACGGTGGGACTTTTTTTTAGCAGCAGCCTAAGATAATCGATATAAATCCTGTTTTTATTTCACCATCGATCAAAGCATGCGTTCTAGTAGACTGAGGACATAAACTGTGTGTTGTCAAATGATTTCTTTAAAGAATGACTAGTAGTGACTAATTATTACATTTTAAGATGTGTTTGCCTTCATGCTCAGACTCCATTAGCATTTTAATTTGGACCAGAAGTGTGTTTTTGAAGGGAAGCTCTCGCTCCATTTTCCCCACTTACCACACCGGTTTACATGACGGAGTGGTGTTGGGACATACCAGCTGGACTCATTTGGTTCAAACTAAACCGAGAGGTGTGCTGCAGAAGCGCCTACTGTACTGCACATGCCAGTGGGTGCCCGGTCCATGGGATCAGGCTGGAGTCAGCACAAAGTACCCAGCCAAGGCAGGTGTGCTGTTGCACTGCACAGAGCTGTTCTGGCGTGCTGTGCTATGTGCTACTGGAGATGTAGGCACAGGACACTGCAATTTAGGAGAAAAACCTGTGCTTTCTTATAACTGCAGTGTTACACACCCCCCACCCCGAATTTCAGATTGGATATGTCTGTTCTTTGGGGAAGTTGGGCTGTGGTGCTGAGCTGGGAGGAGTAACTGTAGTCAGCCAAACACCCAAGTACTGCCACGAGATGTGGATTAGGCTTTTATTTTCAGTACTTAAACCCACTTGCTTTAAGGGGAGTGATACCATGCAAAGGTATTTCTTCACTTTTTCTGTGCTTTTTTTTAAATTTATTTTTTATTTGTTTGTTTGTTTGTTTGTAGTCCCCCCCCCCCCCCTTCAACCCACAGAATGGAGCATCATTAGATGTGTACTTACATATTTCCATTTTCCCCAGATATTATTGTGACTTCTTCAGCTCCCATGCAGCCTCTGTGCACATGACTCAGATGCATTTTCCAGAGAAACTCAACTTTTGAAATGTTTCCAGAGATTTCTGTATCAATATAGTTCAGATATGTGTTGCCTGGTTGGAAAGTTCCCCTGCCAAAAGAAAGGCACAAAAATGATGCTTTGTCTTTACGAGTGAGGGAAAAAAATGCTGCCATTTAGTTAGAAAGGGGGACAAGTATGGGAAGGATGCTATAAAAGTTGAAGCTTTGAATACTATTGTTATAATTTTATTAATTTTTTTTCCCCAAGAATTATCAGGCTGAGATGTTAGGCAAAATTTTAGCTTAGAACATGTTCTTGGAGAATGTGTTCCTTGGGGACATTTGATGCAGAGCCTGATGCGGGTCCGAGGCTCTCAGCTCAGGCAGTAGGGGATCATGTCTCAGGTCCAGAAACCCCAAGTTCTGCCCTCTCTGCTGACTAGCCATGTAGCAGAGTCTTTTACAAAGTCCTTGGACCTTAGATTTCTTGTACACAAAATATATCAAAATATTTTTTTGGACAAAGTTTGTAACAAGGCTAAAGTTATGAGAAGATTAAAGAAATCATTATTTACACACACACACACACACACACACACACGTATATATATACTTTCCATTTAACTTTTTTTGTAAGAATTAGGAAGGAATGTCTCATTGACGTTTTGGTTCATGTCCTCCTCCAAATCAGTATTGCAGCTTTTTGCCTTCCCAGAAGCTATTGTGGTGAAGCTGAGGCTACCCCACTTCTCCCAGCATGACTTGTCCTGAACGCCTGGAGGAAGTTCTGAGGACTAAATGTCACTTTTTTCCCTCTTTGGCATTAGTTTGTTGTGCAGATAGCAGCTAGACAAATTGGTGAAGGCCACGCAGTCTCTGTACTAACCTTACTTGAGAAAGATGAGGAAACCACCACACCGTTCCTACTTATGTAGGGAAGTTATTGTGGATCCCACTACAGGATTTCAGCCTATCAACCCAATCTGTTGGTTTGTTGGTACCTAAGGAAGAGACAGCTACTCAAAGGGCTCTACAGAAGTATGCAAATTACTTAGCTGCTTAAATTCCTGTTCCCTTCAGGATGAAAACACTAGATTAGTTAGCCCAGCCTTTGTCAGTTTTGCCATGGGGTTTACTCTAGACATTGGTTTTGGAAAATGAGATTTATCTTCAGGTTAGTCCAAGTCAAGAAGTTCTCTCAGTGTTTCTGCCTGCTCTCAGCCATGAAGAAAATTGAAAATTATAGTTTACCTTCGTGCCTTCTGTGGTATCAGTGTTCATTATAACGGAATACACATTACAGCATGACATTAACGTACTAATTACCTGTAGGTGTATCACTGCAGTAGTGTATTTGCAACCAAAGGTACTCCTGGTACAGACCAGTAACAGGGCTATGTTCAAACACAGAGGAGGCTGGTTTTACAATATTTAAACTGTGCTCTTGACAAGGATCAGTTTATGAGATTTAAATTCATGTTTACTGGAAAAAGCCAGGCTGAGTGGACAGGAATCCTAGACTTCAGCACAGTTCATAAGCAAGCTGCAACCTTTTTACTCATATTCACTAGAAGAGGGAATGATTAAAAGCCTGTACATCGTGCAGCTCTTTGTCTTCTCAGTGAAGATGATCAAAGGATGTTTGAGTCCAGCAGTAGCCACAGAGCTCTTTGCTCTTGCCCACTTTGCTATGGTAACCACCATCCTCAGAAAAGAAAACACAGAGCAAGAATGACCTGCAAGCAGATTTTGACCATGGTCTGTAGCACGGGGACTTCAACCATTTATCAGCTACTATTATTACCAGTGTAAATCACAGATCACATAGAACAAGATGAGATATGTAAAAATAGCTGTGCATAAATTCAATATGATAATGATAGAGACATTTTTCAACAGACATGTTAAACTTACTGGTCAATTGTATATTTTTTCCTGATCCCATCAGTTCCAGTCAAGGCTACGTCAATATTTCCTTTCATGGTTTCTGTTGCAGATACTTTGACATGTATCTCTTTTCGCCAGCCTTTGAAAGCAAAATGAAACAGATTATGGTTGTAAGATTTCTTCCCTAATGGTAAAACTTATATGATTCAATGTCTTTCAGGGAGAGGAATGGATGGCACAAGTGTGCTTGTAAGGAAACAAAATGTTACTCCTTATTAAGGCAAATGTTCTGTGTGATTCTGGCAGTACTGATTTCCTTGACAGTGGTTTATATCACAGATCCAATCTTTGCTGAGCTGCTGACTATGATGAGTGTTTAATCTGCCATGGCCAATACTGTATCTTGCTCTTCCACTTGGTCTCACTTTTATTTTTTTAATTTGTTACGCTTATGAGCAATTTGGGGGATCTTATGGGTAGCGTATTAGCTTTCAACTCTCAAGTGAGGTCCACTGGACAGTGGTGGTGTTAAAGATACATTAAAAAACTGGCTGCTTTCCCAGGATGATCCCAGTACAGAGTGTTCAGGGTTTTTCTTATACCTGTGCACAGCCCGACAGCTGTCAGGAGATCCTGTCATCCCACACGTCTTTCTAAGGCAGAAGAAGGGTCTCAGGTGCAATAGCACATACTGATTTCAAGCAACCAGCTTTGGGAAGTTTTTGAACTGGCTTTAATTCAGGCTATTAAAAGGAGAATCTCTTCACCCACTTCATAAGGTTATATTTGGTTTCAAGCTATAATTTCTATAAAAAGTTTGCAAATGTTGAAATTAATGTATTCAGATTTGAGAACTGGCTGGGTTCTCTAAACTCAAATATTTTTTTATTATTTTTTGCTCTTATGGAGACATGATATAAAATTGCTTTTGTCCTTAATTTTTCTTCCATATTTTAGTGTCTAGTGAGTAAGGACCTCGAAGACCCTCCCTTATTTATTGTCTCTGCAGTTCATCACCTGTGATGAATTACAATTTATTTGTGAATTTTCTTATTTCCCAGTTTTGTGGCTGCTTCTACATTAATCAAAATTAAAACTATACTTGTTATTAGCCCCTGATATTTTGGCTTGATGAGCTTTGCAAAAATAACCTGAAATGATCCAGGTTTATAAGTTTTTGTCAATAAAAACAATAGAACTTTTTTTATTTGAAATTTTATACAGAATAACATTCCTCCCACCTTCAGCTTTATAGACTTTTTGAAGCCATCATCTCATTGACAAAATTTTAGCGGGGTTTCTAACTCGGACTCGGAGGTCAGCATCAGTTGATCTGTTCATATAATTACCACAGCCTTCCCCAGACAGTGCTGGTACTGCACGTTTCTAACACACTTGAAACTCTAGATTTTGTACGGAGTGCCACTCATTAGCTCCAGCAGCTCTCTGTAGAAGTGTAAGGTATTTGTTCACCCAAAATTCATTACCACTTTAGAGTTCACTACCCAAAGTAAGCACTTACGTGCATATGGAGGGGAGGGCCCTGTGTTTAAATAAACCTTCTGTTGTTCTTTCTCAGTTTTATGTAAAAACCTATCAGCATAATGACCCATCAGTGGGCATCCTTCCTTCGGACATGGGAAGCAATCTCCCTGGGGAAAAATAACAATGTGTGTTACAAGACATTATCTGTTTTAAGCCCACTGCTTAAAGTTTAAGAAATGAAGGTATTTCAGCTTTTTCCCAGCTTTTTTGAAAGGGTACTTGCTTCTGAGTTCAGCTTATATCTTCAGTCTTTATTGGTGTGGTGAAAAAAGGAGCTGAGATGATCAGTCAGCTTATCTCATCTGGTTGAAAATCAGAGAGAAAAAGGTTGAAAATCTGGTCTAATTCCTTACGCTCTTGCAAAGACTATAAGTAAATACCTCAATACATGTTGTGCATTACTACGTGATCTATAAAATATAGGTAATCACCTTTCGTAGGGTCCTTTGAAAGTTTGTCTGCTAATTACAGGGTGGGTAACTGTGTTCGCAAGGAGGTCTGGCTGGACATCTCACTTGCATGGTGAAGATGTTTAAGCTTAGGAACACTGAAGCTCAGGGTCTTGTTTTGGCATGTGTACTGTCTGCTTTTCAGCCTTTATTATCCTTGTAGAACCTTAATGAAATTAATCTACCTACACAGATCAAACATTCAGACCAAGACCTCGATATCCTTTAAAAAATCAAACAGAAAAGCATGTAAATTTTCAGTAAAAGTGATTCAACTGCAGCTGGAAAAAATAGCATTGTTATGTTTAGATAGTTCAATTTTGATATTTTGGAAGTTCTGTAGGAACTGGTATTTGTGGATCCCTTGGCTATTTGGGCATTAGAGGGACAATGAGGAACAAAAAGCTAAATTATCATCATCATTTGTTTATTATGAGACTGAAAAAAAACCATTTCCCTTGCATCACTACATCGTACAGGGTTGAGGTTTTCAAGTACTGAATGACATCAAACTTTAAATCTATGTGGCAATATTGCTACAAACACTAACAACTTTTCTGCAGTATCATAATAATTCCTTTTGGGAGCAGATGGAAATAAATTCAGACTTCTCTTCCTCTTTGACCAGTCCTCAGCTGCATTGCCAGAACTGGTCCACTAAAAGACCAGTTATGTAAGGCATGACACGCCAGGACATTAGGCTGCCTTCTTTCTTGTACCACCTGAGGGTTGTGTGAGCAATGTTGTGCTGTATAAATATCTCCCCTGCTCTATATGGGAACGTTTTTTGCTTATGAAATGTTCAAACATTTCTAAAACCTAGAGGCTGTCTCCTTGATGATGGGTTCCACCAGATTTAGATGGACTTCCTTCAACCAGTGTCCTTTACTGCTGACCTGCACAAAAGGTGAGCCCAGCCACTGCCTCTCTTTGCTCTCTTACTCAACTCATCTCTCCCTTTGTTAACTGTTTTTGGTGTTCATATTTATTATTTTTCTAATATTTATTCTAATTTTTTCCAAGTTCGCTGCTTTTACATTTTACCTTTTTTGGGGGGGTATGGTCTGGATGAAGGTAGTCAGTGAGTCTGCATAGCCCCCACCCTTTATCTTATGTAGAAGTTGTCCCAGAAATTATTAAGAGAAGAAGATAGGGCTATAATCTCAGATAAATACGTACCTGATACTTACCAATACAAAGGCTCGGTATGTTTCACACTGATACCCAACAAATCCATTTGGAATGATAATACTCTCAGCATAATACCGTAGACTTCTTTTATGTCCACATCCGATAGATCTATATTCTGGAAAAAAGCCCAAATAAAAAAGAGGAAAGCTATACATTAATGTAAAGTCCATGCCAAAGTAACACTTGTGGTTTTTTTTTCCTCAGAAGCCTTTGGACATATAGTGACATCTCAGAGTTTAAAAGTAGTAGTAATTAAAAGATGTTTAAAGTGTGAATTTTTTGGATTTATAGTATAAAGTGAACTTATGGCTACATATATTTTTGTAGGGGAAGAGCCTAGGTTCTAATCCCTGTGTTCTTGTGCTCATACTGAGTTAAAAAAGGTGGAGATGCACCAAGGTGGACCTCGTGCAGCCTCCTATCCTGCTATGTGTACTTAACTGCTTTTAATTTAGCATGAGAACCAAGGATGATTTAGGAGAATTTCCCTTTGATATGTCAAAGTCTGGAATAATTCATAATAATTTGTACAGCTTTTGTAAGGCATATAGTAGTTACTATGAAGTAGTTTTCATTTGCTTACCATTATCACAACATGGTATTGTGTGAAACCACAGTTTCCACTCATTTCTAGAATTAAAGGTAATTGTAGTAATTATTTTAAATTCAGTGGCTTTTAATGTTTTTAAGCTCTAGAAAATCTGCAGTCATTTGACAGTAGTGATTATGTGAAACACTTTGAAAAGCAAGATGTTTTGGCAGTGCGTCCTTGATTTTGTCAGAATTATTTGAAACAAGTACATTTTCCCATCAGAGTGAAATTTATAAGCCGTCAGTGCAGGAAAGAAGAAAGTGCTTGTGTTCATTAGAGCTGAGCTTCTCCTTCACCACAGAACATTGCAAACAGCCTTGTGAAATGTCTCTGGAAAGTATTTAAATTTTTTGCTTGAAAGTGCAGATAACCTTATGCAGTCCAATTGGAAAGTGTTTTGGTTCTGAGTGACTGTGCACAGCCAGCTTTCAGTCCTCTTTGTTACTAAGTTCTCCAAACAGTTTTAAGACAGTGTTTTTGAAATCACATTACTAAACTAGTGATAGAGATTTCAAAAAATTTGGCTGTGAATAACAGATATTCTCATTTCTGTGGGTTATGATCAGAAGACAGGATTTGGGGCTTCTGTTGTACTGGATGACAAGGTAATCCTGATTAACTGCTCAGCTTTCTTAGAACGTGAACTATCAATGGAGCCGTCATTTTATCATCTTCTATATTTTTAATCTTGTGCTGTTCCCTTTGAAGACACTAAAGCTGCTAATGGCGTGGATGAGTATGTCTAACCCCAGTAATACTGGGGCTGATGTCTTTCTAGGGAGAAGAGAAGCTCAGATTTTAAAATACTCATTTTTGGATTACCCTTGAATGAAATTTTACTGGTCCTTCATGTATGGAATTCCCAGTGAGATCAGTCTGCCAGCACAGTGGCCGGCTTTTATAATGATTGTGATGAACAAGTCTGCATGCTTTAACCAAAATTTCTATCTGGAATTTGCCTTGGTTAGTACAAAAGAAAATTGAAGGGTATTTCACAGGCAGGTTTAAGTCTTCCATTTTTGAGGATTCTCTCCCTGCTCATAATCTGAGCTATATAAATAATGCATACATTCAGAAGGCTTTACCTTAACCTAGCCTTTATTTCTAACTATGGCTTATAATGAGGTATTACCTTAAGATATATTTACCTTTCATAAGGTCATTGATATTCCTACTTGCAGGAGGTACACGAAGCTGCTTGCATCCTGGCATCTTCTTGCCACCGTTCGGGTAAAAATCCAGGTGGCCACAAGTCTGGAGAATCCCTGGAGCTGAAATGCATGATGAACGGAGGCTGACCACTATCAGGTGTGCTGTGGCCAACCTCTGTGTTGGTGTCAGCCTTTGTGCAAAAACTTACCAAAATCAAAGAAAAGATGACCAGCGTGAGTATGAATTATATCAACAAATTCTGCGTCTGAAGGATCCAGCCTAACCATTGTGGGAGTGTACTGAAAAAGGGGCCCAGCTGGATCCAAACCTAAATGAATGGAGACACGTCTGACTGAGTAAGTAATTATGTATATCATAACATACAGTGTGTGTACAATGTATGTTATTAGATTTCTGTCTTTGCCTGACATATAAAAATACGTTTTGTGATCCACAGCCAGCAAAACAAGAAAGGTTTTAATGGAAAGGTGCCTGGAGACACTGCAGCACAGTAAAATGCTGGTGGGTGCTTTGCTTACTTTTGCTGAACAATGTTATAAGAAGAGGTTTGGAGGTGGTTTTTGCATGTTAGTGAAAAATACGAAATCTTGATATGCTGCTCTAAGCACGTAGATTTGTTTGAGAATTTTTATTTGGTCAAAAAAATCTATTTTTATTTCCAAAAGAACCTGATTGAAAATGTTACCCCTTCACTTCAGTGTCAGTGAGCATTCTTGGGGCTTAAAGCAACACAGTTCTGATCCCAGTTTCCCTGAATTGCTTATGTGACTGCTTACAGCACACACAGCTTAGTCAAAGCAATGTCTCTGCAGAGAAAAGAACTGACTGGAGGAGAAAGAAAAACAGAAAATAGTGAGCCTTTAAAAAAAGTGATGTGTGAGCATGCCATGACAGTGTGTCTCTCTCTGTAGCTCTGTGACAAATAGCTATGGTCCTTTTCAGGGTGTCCTGACACCACACAGTATTTGCTGTCTTATCCTGACACACTAGATTGAGGGGTTTAAATTTTTCATTTCAGATTTTCAATCTTTTGAACTGCTGAAAGTCGTGTTAGAGTGGGCTTTTAAAACCTAACATGCCAATGAGTTGCTAGTGTTTTACAGGTCTGTTATCCCACATGTAATACAGTATTTTGTTCCTGTTCTTTTATAGCATTAAAAAATCATAACCGAGTGCTCCCTGGGACTTGTGACCTGTGAAAGGTGGCCACTATTTAGCCACAGTCAGGACAGTTAAGGCTTTCTGATCTGTTGCAGTTGAGACTTTTCAGAGCTGTGAACACTGACCTGTGACATGCATGGTATGTGCTAGGACGTGGCTTTGTTTGTATGCTGCCATGCTAACTGTATACTCTTAATTATGACAAACCAGCATGTTGCAGCCTGTATGGTGTGTTCATAAGGCAGAAGTGATTCTTCAGCCCTCCTGAACTGCATGATAATATAAAACGTCATCAGGTGAAATAGCTTCAGTACCTGTTATTCTTCCAATGCCAGGTTTCCTTCTCCCTGCCTCCCCTGCAGCATGTGCTCCCAGACTATGGCCGATGAAATGAATGTTGGCAGGAGAGTAGCCATAGTCTTTCTGTGAAGATGTATGGAAAGGAAAAAAACAAGCGTGTTAAGCAGGCAATACAAGCCTGTGGTACTGCATCATGGCCCCGTGCTGTGCCAGGACACGGCCAGACCAGGGGTGATGGAGGGGACTGTCTTGGCTGGGAAGTTACTGTTGTGGGTGGTGGGATCTGTACCTAAAGAGAAGCAATTCCCAACTCATCCCACTGCTCTTATATCACACCTCTGGAAGGGAGTAACCTCCGTCAGGAAGTGGCCCTTATGATAGAAAAGAAAGAAAAGGGAATTTCTGCAGGTAGCTCCCCTACATTTGCACTGATGGCTTATCCCCACTGCCTCACCCCCGAACCCGTCTGTCTGGTCAGGACAGTGGTCTGCGGTGAAGGAGTTTTCACTGCCTTTCCCTGTGGCATACCCTCCGTGTGAACCAAGCTGCTGTCCTGCTATGGAGAAGTTCCACCACACATGTCCTGCAGGACGGGGAGAATCGTGCCAGGGATGCTGCTGGTGTGCCAGGCTCAGCTGAGCTTCTGCATGGGAAGCCTGGTGGTGGTGGTGGCTGCAGGAGTTGCTTTGCGTTGCCGTTCAGCTCCAGTGAGAGGCAGCGTGCGTGGCTCACAGAGGGGTGTTTAACCTGCACTGGTGTTTTACCTGCACTGGTGTTTTACCTGCATTGGTGTTTTACCTGCGTTGGTGGTTTACCTGCACTGGTCCTCTGTTGCCACTCTGCATCCTGCCAATGCTGTTAGATAGTCTCGATTCTGATGTGTTATCCAGCAAAAAGCCCATCATGGGCAAAACTTTCAAGAACTATGGCCTGTAAGCCTTTAGGGACATGCTTATCCATGGGCTGACACTGAAGTAGGTATTTCCATTCATGCAGGATTAGGGACTTCTAATGATGTTTTCAGCTGCATTATTCACTACCTCGGTACTTCCTGACTATTGCCTCAAACCTCAAAGTGCCACCCCAAATCCAGCCTTTACCATACAAACTATCTACCAACTTTCACATTCCACAGATGGATTTACCTCCAGAAGGTTCACCAGGTAGACCAGCTCGGCCCCCACAATGCGGACGTTGTTAACTGCGTCGGTGTACAAACCGCTAGAGCCACCTCTCCAATCAGTCAAAATGCAGTTCACGTCTTCAGTGTGAAACATGAACTGGTGGAAAACACGGAAGCAGAGGAACAGACGCCAACAGGCATGAATTACAACTGTAGCAGGGTATGTGCAAACAGTATTTTGTTTTGCTATGGCTGGCATCTCACTTCGTTTATGTGACTGGTAAAAAAGACATGTCTTTAGAGTATTAATTCCTACTAATACTGAAGAATCAACACAAGGAGGCAGAGTGGAGGCAGTGATTTGAACACTATAAAGACATGCAGAAACTTGCTTCCGTTCTGTTTTCCATTCCAGATGATTTGCTTGGGTTTAAGGTATCAACTTCCCTTAATGACAGTACCCCAGTTAGATAAAGAGGATGGTATAACTTCTTTTTTATCGTCCAAGTGTTATTCTTCAAAATTTATATGCTTGGATCATCTAAAAGGATTCACAAACTTTTTTTTTCATGTGCTTGGATTGTTTAGCCCCAGAATTCATCTATTTTAACCAAAATATTCTATTTATGCACTTCTGGCAATGGAACATTCTGATTTTTCACTCTGAAACAATTTCATTTTTGAAATGTGCCTAAACAAAATGAAACCAATCTGTTGATCAAAATATTGTCTTTTTATTAGCTCAAATGGCTCACTCAAACAGAAATGTTTATTTTGACCTTTTGCTGAGGTAGAGAAAAATTACTTTTTTCCACCTTTGTTATTGGCAGGGAGTTGAGAAATCAATTAATTATAGCTTTTTTTGTGGAGGTGATTGCAGCAAAAGGCCATTTAGAAGAAGGCTGAAGGGAGGAACAAGAGGGTGGTCATGTGGAACTGAGCTTCTTTCTTTTTTCCCCCTCATATATATCCTGAATTAACAAGAGAACCAATGAGTAAAATTTATATGGGGATTTTATGCCAGTTGATGTGATGTGGGTATGTGCACTTTCAAATGTAAGTAAAATGTTTGTCAGACAATAGTCATACTGTACCCTGCACATGTTGGTTATCCAGGGGAGGTCTGCTCCAGCGAGGTGGCCATGTATGATGAAGCGAGTTTTCCTGTGTGTTCGGAAATTTGAAGCTTTGATAGTTGAAGGATTTGTAGCAGATATTTTCTGTGTCAAAAAAAACCCAACAAGAACCAACAAACAACACAATGAGGATGTGACTGCTCCATCCCAGTGTACGTTTTGATACAGGGCAAAGTAGCCCAACGGTTAAGGCATAGTTCTTGGCTCTGACGAGAAGGGTCTTTTTCCTCTCTTGTAAACTGTCTTGCTGGGGGATATCAATTAATTGCTTCAACAAATGATTCACTTCCTCTAGTTAATAGAACTAATGATACTGGTGCCTTTTGCACAATGCTTTGAGATATACTGGTACAACATACCATGTAAATACAAGATTTTATCAAACTTGGCCACAGAAATACAAAGATAGCATCTTCTGCAAGGTATTATGTGGTTGACTTTGAATCTATACCTGCTTTTCTTACTTTTTTCTTTGAAGACAAGACCTTCCTCACTAAGCTTATTTATATTTTATGAGAAAGCCCACCAGGCTTACAATGTCAGAGGCTGTAGGTATTTGGGGGATTATTGAGAAAAAAAGCATTTTTCTCTTTTAAAGAAATTCTGAATACTAGGTTGTTTCAAAACTTGGCTCTTATTTTTTGTTATGGTTTTGTAAGCTTAAATGGAGATGTCATGCACTAATTAGCACATGGCTCACCTTCAGTGAAAGATTGATTAAAGTTAAAACCTCATAGCTCCTCTTAGCTAGAGATGTTGGACTTGTTCTGAGGTGACTCAAACAGGAGAAATCATTAAACACTTCCATTGTTTGTGACTGCTGTTTATAAAAAAAATCCCAACAACTATGAAGCCTTTTTCATGTAATGTAAGCCAACAACCCCCTCCCCCCCCCCCTTCATATTCATTTGCTTAATTTTTCTTGCTCTTTGTCCAAGTGAAATTCACACTCTCTGATGGTCATTTCTCTTCTTTCACCAGACTAGTCTATAGCCCCAGAAAACTGCTTCATGTTATGGGTGAGCCCGGCTCAGACACCTCCAACACCTTGAGCATCCTGCTGGTGTCGTTCAGTACATTCCCCATTTGATCCATCCTAAACAGTCTTGCAGGCTCATTTTAGCTACTTTCATCTGTCACTCTGTCACAGTCCGGAGCTTTCTCTCACTGCCATTAGTCTGCAGATGTTGGTGATAACTTCACATTATTACTTTTTTTCTTCCATCTAGCTCCAAAGCCTGCTGTCTCTGTGCTTCTCTATCTGATGTGTCGTCATGAGGGATGACCTAGTTCAGCTCTCCATAAGAGAAACCTCCAAGCTCTCTCCATGCTTTTGAATTTCCATTTTCCCTCAGTCCCAGTCTTCCAAAAAACATTTAATGTTTGTTTATTTTCTTTATCCATCCTGATTTCATTCTCTTTTTGGTTATTTCCCTCTTCTTCCACATATGATTTCTTTCTCTCCTTCGTTTTTTATTTAGTCTTCTGTTTTCCTTTCTAATCTTCCCTTTCATTTTTCATCCGATTTCCCTTCCTCTCTCTGGTGAACAGAAATACCTTCTCTGGTGATCTTCACTCTTAACTATCCACCTACTCTTAGGGCTCAGTGTTGGCTACCACGTAAGCAGAGCCCCTGAGACCAGCTGTATGTAGTTCATAGGACCCAGTAATCACATGTATGAACCACATCCCTGCGTTGCATTGTGTGTATGGGCCTGCAGCACATTTTTAATCTGGGGACACACAGGAGGCAAAATGAGCTTTCCTTTTATACTGCCTTCTCTGCCTCTGGCTTTATAATGCTAGACCTGGAACTGGATTTGGGCCATTAGCTTACTGTAGAGAAGTACATAAAATATGTCCAAAATGTCTCAGATGACTTGTGTTAGAAGGCTGCAATTAGTATGTTGTGTATATACCTGGCTCATCAGAGAGCTGAAATGAGGAAAAAGAAAAAAGGAAGAAAATAATGATGGGCTGTTTGTGTGTAAAATAGAATTTGGGATTCTCCTGGGAGACTTATGAGCACAAAAGAAACTGTCTGTATAATTTGTTGAATGTGTTGTATGCTATCAGTATATAAACCCAAAGCAGTTTCTTACCTGATACTTCAGGATGTTGTCTCTAGTGTAAAGAAAGAACTTTGTGTTCACATTTTCTGGAGAGCTGGGCAAGCCTGCCAGTTGTCTCCCTGGGATCCCAGACCAAGGGGGACTGTCTGTAAAGCATCCAAGCCTTTTGTAGCAAACTTCCCTTCCTAGGTTTCACAAAGGAGAATGTTAGTGTTCTGGGAATGCAGCAGGTCAGGCTGCCGCCACCTTACAAGAAGCTGGCAGGAGGGTGCCTATACCAGGAAAGCAGAAAAGGGCTGGTTCAGGTTAGGGTGGCACTTGTGTTTGTTCTGTGTTAAGTGTCTCAGTTGCACTCTTGTGCATGTAGCAGGACCTTGAACTTCCAGACTGATTATTGCTGCAGACATAGTGTAGACCTCAGTTTGATGAACTCAGGAGAATGCAGGGTTTGTTTGGTCAAAAATATTGTTAACACAGCCATTGGAAAAAGACGATAAAATCTTGATCCTTTATGGATTCAGAGAACAAACCAGCTTTTGCTGCCGGTGCAGAGCTGTCCTTCAAATTAGTCCTAATGCTCCAGGGATTATCTAAATTGTTACTTCTTGTGCAATAATTCATGAAGCAATTCTGATTGCTCCACAAGGTACCTTAAACATCTTCCTTGGTTTTTTATCACCGTAAGATTTTAGGAAGCAATAAAGTGGAGTTTGAGTGGAAGCCTAGAGCCAAGCACAGCCTCAGGAAGTGCGGTCTGTGCTTGAGGGACTACAGTTTCCCAATTTCTATTATGGCTTTAACACAGTAATGATGCAAATATGATATACGGGTGTTGCCATTAAATGTCATTGTTACCCACTATTATAGCACAACAGCTGTGAAATCCCAAATAATTTTCATTGCTATTAAAAAGGTGTGAAAACAATGAGAAGCTATTGTTACTCGGATAGGTGACCGGGTCATACTACATTAGACTGCGATTTACTTACTCGTTACTCTGTACGAAACACAGGGGTAGGGTGATACATACTGGAAATACGTCTAGAGAAAGAGATTTAATCATGGAGCTGCAGCTGGAAACTCCACACATGAGCCAGTCATTTATTTTTTACAGGGGTCTTTCCGCTGATGCCAGCAAACTTTTGGATTGTGTCTTTCTGTTTCTCTCTGCCGTATGTGCCAGTCCCTGTCGAGCTATTCTTTTCTAGTGGTAAAGAGGTGTTTCAGACCAGGACTATGTTCTTGTTCTCTGAATAACACTGTGAAGAGTAAGCGCCTAGGCTGGCATTACAAGTGTTGGAGCTACCATAAATGCTCGTGTGGATTAAGGGCAGGTAGAGGAAACTGTTCTGGAAGAATTTTAGTGTCAATTAATATATAAAAATATCTTTCTAATTCCCATTCTGTTTGCTAGCTGCAAAAACCTTTACAGAATTAAAAAGTAATAGGTTAAATGTGGGAAAGACATGACATAACTCAGTGTTCCTAATGAGGAAATATTTTAAATCTGTTCTAAACCACTATAAACCACTATAAACTATATATTCTAAAGTATAGATATACTTTGGTGTGAGCTGCACACAATGATTTTTACTGTTTATAGACTTTATCAGCTATGTGTCTTACCTCTGGCTGCATCAAGAAGAAAAAGAGTAGTGATCCATACCACAAACATCTAAAGCAAATAAGAACGCAATTCAAACATAATTAAAAATATAATCTGGAATTCACCTAAAAGTTTTCTTGACTGATTAAAAAAGTCATAGTGGCCATAGGAGTGCTTCAGGCATTTAATGAGTTGGATGCAAAATATCAGCATTTTCTTAAAGGTAACAAGGTTTCAAGAAAATAGCTTTGAGATTCTTTCTGTTTGCCAAGAATTTGCATATGCAGGATATCATATAAGAATCTCTCAAAGACTGTCTCCCTGACTTGACAAACAGAAGTTTTGGGTTCTTTTTTCTCTAGAGCTGCAATTTATGGGCAAGAAAATTAAATTCTTAAAGGATTTTCAACAACATTTTTGAGTGAAGTTTCCTCTGGCGTTTAAGATAAAAGTTATTCATAGAGCTGCTATTCAGAGATTGTATTTGAAAGAACCCAGGAGCAAACTTAATTTGTGTTTCTAAATGATATCGATAGTCTGGAAAAGCCATTTGGATCATTGCTATCAGCCATGTGTGCTTATCAGCCCTGATCTGCTTGATCACTTAATCACCAGCTGATAGGTAAGCATTGGAGTAAATTGAACCATTTATTTCGAGGTGAGGTAGGGAAGGCCTTTCAGCTGTAGTCTCACTACTACTACTACTACTAGTAACTTAACTTCAAAGGAAAGGTCATTCTTAGAACACTCTAATATCAGGCCCTGATCCCCCAATGAGTCCTGCACAGACACAGCCCTGCATCCCTTTCCTGACCTCTCCACCCCCAGTCTCCTGCAGTCCGTAATATACTGTAGGGGCAAGGAGTTCATCCCTGCGAAACCCACTGCAGGTTCAAGCATGTCCTGCTTCCACCCCCTCTCCTACAGCCATGCACCAAATACCCCACAACTTATCACGGTGCACTTTATTTCGGCTCCTTAGATGTTCTTGGCTCCAGCGTATCCCGTTTTACCTTGGCAAAGCTCAGAGCAAGTTCTTTGGGTCCACCTCTCAGCCGATGGCAGCAAGGTCTTTGAGGAGCCTGGCACGAAGCAGGACGGTGCTGTGCCTGCCCTCCGAGGGCACGTGGTGGAGGGACGCTCACCCCACCACTGCTTCCCAGTGCCTGGGTTCCCAGCTGCACCTGTGATTTTGTTGGCTGGCGCCAAAGGAAATGTCCCTGTGTCAGGCATGCTTCATCTGAGATAACACAGACCAGGTCAGACCAGTTGCTGCGTGACTCCACCTTTTTAATGCAAAGTTTCAAATAGGGTGTTGCTGTCATCCATCAGTAATTATTTTTAAAGCTAAAAAGCACTCAGAAGAGTGATGTAAACACTAAACAAACACAGCCTTTCAGGATCAAGGACAAGCTCTTGCCATCAGCTGGGCTGCTCATCTCTTTGTGATGCTGAGTTGGGATTCAAGTGGTGTAGCATCACTCCGGAAAGCTTTAGCATAGCCACAGCCTTTTGGGTCCCGCTCCAGAGTTTTAATAGCAAAATCATCTTTCCTGGAGCTGATCCCTGCCTTAAATAATTTACAGGGTTAAGCAAAATTTTCACGTTTGTATTCGATAGTTAAGTCTACCATTACAACAGCAAGACACAAACAAGGTCTTTTGGGTTGAGTTAGGATGTATGTTTGTGAGGTTTAAGCTGTTGCCTGATAAAAGGCAGAACGAAGAGAAAAAAATGAAAAATGATAAAAAAAAATTAAATTGCTCAGTCTGTTATTTGTTCATCTCTCATCTGTAATTTTGCTAGTGGATGAATTACCTGACCTTTTTTTGAAAAGATGGCAGAAATGCTTTTAAACAGGGGAGAATAGCTCCTTGGGCAGATTGTCACCACATCCAATCACCACGAATTTTCAGAATTAAATTGTATTAATTGCAGTAATTTTAGTTTTTAGTGTTTTGGTAATGATGTCTTTTCTTATAGTACTATATTGTTGTCATACTATTATGCTATCATTTTTTTATGAGGCTTTCCAAGAAATCTTTATTCCTGTATGTGGGTCTTTTCTAACCTAAACCATTCTATGATTCGGTGTAGACACAAATGAGAAACTCACATCTCAACATTTTGATGTTAAAACCTTTAAATATATTTTGGTGACTATTGGCACATCCTAAGGCAAGGGTGTACAGAAAGGGGAGACTCCTGGTATAATCCTTCCCATTAACTGATGACTTATCTCACATCTAGCACATACAAATGTCATAGAATCACAGAATGGTTTGGGTTGGAAGGGACCTTAAAGATCATCTAGTTCCAACCCCACTGCCATGGGCAGGGACACCTGCCACTAGACCAGGTTGCTTCAAGACTCATCCAGCCTGGCCTGATCAACTGAATTAAAGTGATTCTTAAAAGTGCTAGGTACAAAAACTTTTCCAGGCTTTTTTTTATTCTGGTTTTTTTTTTTTTTCCTGCTTTTTTTTTTTTCCATAGCTAGCCTTGAAAGGTTAATTTCTTAGATGCAGACTGTAGAAGCAACTAGATCCTTGATCTCTGTGCTCCATAACCCTAGAAGAAAATTCAGAAGGAAGGTTAGTGTCTAGCTTAGAGAGTTTGTTTTTTTCATTTCTTCAGGACTAAGTTAGTCCAGTAAAATGTTGAATTATTCATGTTAAAATTCAAGTTATTTACTACTCAATAATTAAAGCCTGTTATTAAGGTGCACAATGGTCGGTTAACCAGCCACCAATAGAATTCAGCAAATTAAAATCCTGACCAGGTCTTTGGAAGAAATGGTTAAAAGAAACACACCAAAAAAATCTGCTTCTGAGTAATCCTAGGTCATCCTGGCCAAAACTGGATTCTGTGGTAGTTAATAGGTGCTCAGAACTGTGATATAGAATCACATTCAAAGGAAGTGGATGCTTGGTTTTTATATCTCTAAGAATTCATAGGCAAACTCAGAAAGGCTGATTTTTCAGAACTTAAGGGCCCCACAGGAAATTAGTATCTAAGCTACATTACCTGCTTCTGATTTAATTCTGTTATATATAATATTGGACCCAAACCTCACTTCCTACTGTCCTAATTTCTTCCCACTTCAGAAGGAGAGTTTACTGCAGAAACAGGTCACTCAAACTTTTAAACTAAACTAGTTGATTCAATAAATTATTCTCGTTAATGTGAATTCACAGATTTTACCTATTTAAAGTATTTTGGTGCATACACTCTCTAGGGAGCTCAAGAAATACATTCAGAAGCCTTACTGGAACTTGGTATGATAGTCCCAAAGGGTACCTCAATGCCCTGCTGCAGGATGGACTCCAGCAGCAGTCTGGTGGTGAAGATTTTAGAGCACTTGCAAGATTCAGTGATATTGCCAAGTTAAAATTAGAATGACAACATATTTAAGGGCTTTTGATTTTTCCTATGAGAGCATCACTGTCTCATGGCCCAGATGCAAATGTCTACATGCAATTCTTATAAATCATCATTCCAGCTAGTCTTGAGAAGCAGCTGAAGTTTAATTTCTCTAGGCTTTTCTCAGAACACATGAAGTGATTAGTTAGTGACATTCATGCTTCCTGTCAGCAGTCGTTGTGACACCACAGCTCTCCTCCAGTGTTTAAGACAAGGTTACTGGGAAAGCAAGGCAACATGATATTTGTAACTAATAAAGTCAGAGGATTCAGTCCAGCAGACAAGCATGAAATGGGTTTTCTATGCTAGTTTACTAATACCAGGAAAACTCATAGCTCAGCAACATTGTTAGATGTCAGCACTTCCGTGTTGGCTTCTAGAAAATGTCTTGCTTTATGGGGTTAACTACTTCAGTATTATTTGGCACCTGGGTAGGAAGGAGTAAGAAACAAAGTGCTGACTCTCCATTCCTTAAAAGTTCTTGAGAATTTCTCTTCCATGAATTTGTCCAAGCTGTCCTTGATCTCATGCACACTTCTAGCACACCCAGGGTTCTGTATCAAACACATTGCAATTATGCAATTGTGAGAAGAATCATCTCATTTCACTTGTCTTGAGATATGCCAATGTCAGCTTTGTTTAATGCCCCCCGTTACTAGCATGGAAGACAATTAACAAGTCATTTTGTATTTGCCTTCTCCATGATCCTCTTTGTTTTATAGACCACATTCACACATCCCTCTCTTTCCCAGGCTGATTTCTGGTTTCCCCTCCTATGCCAGAGGATGTGGGGAAATGACTGCTTGTTCCATTCAGCTGGAGTAGATGAACATTAGTGTTTTGCCTTCCATTAACAAAAAACAGTATGGAAAATTCCTTCTGTCCTGAAGTTTTGTCAATGAATGTGTTTTCTTGAGGGGTAAAGTTGCCAAAGGTGGAGTAAGGTTCTTTCTGCAGCTCAACCACAGCTTTGTGCAGTCCCTCCTAAAAGCTCCCTTCTGTAGCAACATCTGCAGGAGAGGAACTTACATGATGAGGTACAGTGTGTATAGTGTTATGATGAAAAATAGGACTAATAGAGATAATTAATTTAAGTTATTGTGCAGGGCTGTTTATACTTTTTTTTTTTCCCTTTAATTGTAATTGTACCCACTTGTCATGTCTTAATCTGGAGAGGGACCTGCCCATCTACCAACCTCTGCACATTGTGGGGCATGTATGAATAATTTGGGTAGTGTATGAATAATTTTTAATATAAGCAGTAGCAGTAATATAAAGGTCACCTTTTCCACCACATCGGTTGTAAGGCCCTCCCTCAGGAGCTAACACTTTTGAATAAAAAACCTTAAATACCAGCAAGTATTTTTCTATTCTTTCCTTTCTATTCAGTCTGCTTGGCTGCTGAAATAGATATGAAGGGATTATTATTCTTTTAATCTGCTGTTCCTTCATTGTGATCCAGCTTTTAATACTTATATTGATGCCAATCCCAATGGGATCACTCATAGAATAAAACACTTAGCTAGAGAGAGCACCAAATGTTAAGTTCCACTTACTTTTTATTTTAATACCATTTAAACTAACAGCTGTTGTGTGACTTATTCCTACCTCCCATGGAAGCCCACATTTTTTTCTTGTACTTCTTGAGGTGAGCTTGGAGGTATTACAAGATTTGATCTGTAATGCTCCTGACTATGTTTTGTCCCAGAAATTAAAATAGAGTGAAGCCGTTTAAGAGCATTTGCTCCTACCTGCTTTTCTCACAGCAATATGTATTTGCAGGGATGTGAGTGTGTAATTAGCTGTCCTTCATTCACAGCTTACCTTGCTGTGGTTTGCTGTATCACTTGCTGGCACTCCTGAGAGGGTGAGTGAGGAATGATTAAACTGCACAAGGAATACTGCAGGCAAATGTTCCCCTGAGTTTCATCTGGCCTTCTAATGTCTAAATCAAGAATCTATGCTGTCTAGCCTGGTTTGTCCTGGATGTATCTCGCGTGTCTCGGTAGGTCTGAAATATCCCACTACGATGCTGCAGAGTTATTTAACTCAGTGTCAGTTTAGAGCTGCTAGAAAACTGGAGATCCATGTCCTGTTGATGGAAGAGAGCAGAGATTAACATCCTCTTTCATCGTTAGTACTGTTTAACTTTCATTTAGCAAAACTCAGTAACATCAACTTTAGATTGGTAAAAATGGGGAAAAAAGTCATATTTGCATAGTGCTTCAGTTAAAATATCCCTCTCCTTGAATCAGCTTAGAGAAGAAAAGGATTCCAGCAGTGTTAGTGAGTTCAAGCTTTCAAGCTTGAAGACATATATTTTATTATTTTCACATCATAATGGTGCAATTTCTAATAACCTTCTGGTCAGTAATAGGCTATGCTTGTCTCTACAGCAGCTACATGCGGACTGCAAGAGTCTAGGCTACATAGAGTCAGAGTCACTGATTGGATTCAACAGACTCATGTATACCGGGTAAGATCTGAAATTTGTGTCTTAATAAACAAAATAAATTTGTTCCTGAAGTTGTCTCAGTTTGTGTCAAACAGAATTCCAAGTGAATCAGCTTTTCATAATTTCTGTGATAAAACACTCTTGTGCTTGACACGTATTCTGGGGACAGCATCGAATTTAAAAGTATGAAATAAGGAACCGAAGAATGTGATATAAACAGAAAATTTTACATCTCCTCCAGCAAGGTGTTTTAAGGCCTACAGAAATTTTGTGTGTTGATCTAAATTTCAGGATGTAAATTAGTTAACTACAGAACCAAAAAAGAAACAAAGAAAATAGTAAAACTTTGGACTTTTTCCTAACCGTTTGCTATTTCATTCTTTCTCTCATCAGCCATCTAGCATGAAATTGTTGGGTTTGTACTTTTGAAAAGTTACAAATTATTTTAAGAAGAGACAATTAAAAGGGATATCCATATAAAATTGATTTCACAGATTAATGAGAAAGCATGGAATAAAGATTCTAATCATAGCCATTTTCTACAGCCCTGTAGAATGCTGTGGTAAATGAATTGTAATTGATCATGATGAATTTTGTTATGCAGTTTAAAGATTACATGAAGTGGTGGGATAGAAGCTCTATCTGAAGGCCTTTGATTATGTATTTCTGAATTAAAGCTGGTGGTTATTAGTAAAATAGGATGCCATCATATATGAGATAATTGGGACAAATTCCCATCTGGTAGCATAATTACTGGGGCACTATGCCTTTAGAAGAAGTACCCTTATTTTTTTTTTTGGGGGGGGGAGCTGTTTCTGTCTGAAATTAAGGAAGACATTTTATATTAAACAAGTAACATCAGCTTGTGGGATGGCTGAATTATTCTATGTTGATAAAATTATTTTATGTATTTATTTCTGAAAGATAGGACTAAAGATGGAGACATAGACATTCCACATATCCTAGTCCCTCACCAGATCTCCTCTGTATTTCAATCTTAATCAGGTTGTTAATATCCTTATATCTCATTTTTCTCAAACCATTAAATGACTGTAATTGTCAGAGCAGAACGGTCCATGTTTAAAAACGGATGATAAAGTCAATAGAATGATACTAATTTATACAAGCAGTTAGCTGTCCTTAAATAGAAACACCTAATAAAATAATTAAGCGGTTTGCTATTGGACCTTTGATGTGATATGTGGCCTGGTTTCTGTGGGTTTTCTTGTGTTATTTTGCAAGTGCTGGTTCTCTTCCGTCAGATTTCCTTTAACTTCAGTCAAGTACAGGAGGTTTATGTCAAGGTGATGTTATGTTTGTGTCAGTATCTTTAGGTTCTTAATTACCTGTGGTGTGCCGATACATGTAATGGTTTAATAAAACTGTGTATTGCTTTTGTAGCACCTTCTACCCTTGCAGCCTGATCACAGGTTTGTGTTTGTCCCTGATTTGTGACTTAACTGGAGAGGAGCTTTGAAGTTGGAGATTAGGCATATGATAAGCTACAGATTTCTTCCTCAGAAGGACCCCGGGAAGGGGCTGGCAGAAGGAGCAGCAGTCCATGGATGGTTCCTGAGGTCTGCTTGGTGCCTGTCACCGGCTTTGCTACTCCCTGTACAAAAGGATGACCTACGTTTTATCATATTTGCTTGTGATACAAGCCTGCCTGTAAACAGGAAGGCTTCTTTATTTTGCTTTTAAATACTGCTGTTACTCCAGTCAGTTTGTTTTTTTGGTATACCTTAAGAATACTCTCAGAATTCTAAGATTTTGTGGGCCACTACTGGAATTAGGTTTTCATGAAGCACTACCTCAGCCTTCTGATGTTTTCAGAAGGTCTCTCAACACTCATCTGAGAGGGGCCAGCCAATACAGGGTAGACTATGAAGAAAAGTAAATAATTTATAGCATCTTTCTGTAAATGAAGTAATGAAAAAGCTACAGGATGGCATCCATGTATTTTGCAGGTCAGCTAAATCAGTATCACAGTGAATAAGCTGTCAGAAAAATTGAGCACCATCATTTCAATTTTAAGCCTTTTGGTTTGAAGATTTGTTGGATAATTGTGAAGAAAACAGTCATGAGGAACAGAGAAAGTTCTTTAAAGGGCTACTCAAATGAGAGTTACGAGGCAGGGATGCAAAGCACAAAGTCATTTTAAGCCTGAGGAATGTGGGAGTGGGATGTTGCAATTGGCACAGTGTGCAACATATAAAGGCATTACCACACTGATTAGACCTAGTAAGTTTAACTGGAATATTTCATCATGAGTCCAACCCAACTTCTTTTTAAGACTGCTGAAGTTATTGCCATTGTTTTCAATAAGCAAGGATAGAAGCTAGCATTGCAGTGTTGATTTCAGGGTGTATATAGTTGTGGTTTGTATCTGAGGTGCATACAAATGTCTGAAATAATGTCAGATTTCAGTAATATTTCAGTGATCTGTTACTGGCGGGCACTAAATGCTAAGTGTGTAGAACTGCAGAGTGAAAAGCTTTAGAACTGGTTTCTGTGTGGGCTTGATGCTTCTGAAAACCAGTTGGACGATTTGTGAACACATCACTTGTAGATAATTGCAGCATGCAGGTCTTGGGTTTTCATGGAGCTGTGCCTGTTTTAGGATTATTTATCAGTTAAATCTTATAAAAAGAAATTACTGTTTAGGCACCCTTCTAAGCTGCATTTTAACAACTATGTGACAGAGAGATAAAGTCTTCAAGTGGCAAATAAGGGCTTCTAGGCTATTAGTCCTCCTCAGTCTCATGACTGGACATGTTACAGATGCAGCGTATGGTCAGTTTGTGTGTGCAGAGCAGGTACTTGCTTCCTGGGTGCACTGGAGCACATTAGATGTGCTCTGCACCATGCACTTCTAATCCTCGTCTCCTCTGCAGAGAAGATGCTGTGACTTCGCTGTGGACACGCTAACCATGGACTGATACAAGCAGCGCGGGTATACACAAAGGAGGGGGCACTGGTTATTGTCATTTGCAACACTAACAATATACAACATACGTAAACATTTTAAACAACCGGTCTGGGGTTTTGTTATTTTCTCTTTTCTACCAGCCTTCTGTTACTACAAGCCAGACTACGGTTTAAGTTGGTTGAGATGTATGTAAAACACCTAATGGTCAAAGCTAGAATTATCAACGGTTACAAGAGGTGACAGCCAAATGACGCTTCGGCTGCATTAGAAATTTACTGCAGCCATTGCCAGACTCACCAGAACTACTGCCACCACTGAGACAAACCATTTTGTCTTGCTCAGCTGCAGTGTTTCACTGCTGGGGGTCATGTGCCAGGCACATCATCATCTCACGCTCTATTATCCATAGGCAACACAGATACGCTAGGCTGACCCTGTCCAGGCAAAGGAGAGCCTTGAGGACCCATTCGGGATGAGAAAGCGCTGTCAGACAGGCAAGTCAAATCCGAGAGCCCGCGTTTTTCAAAGTCCTTGGGGCTACTGGTGATGTGAACAGCAGTCAGAGCCTGTGTCAGGCATGATAAAAAGTCAGGGGTCTCCCAACAGACTGCTGCATCACCTCCGGCTGCTGCAGATCTCAGCCCAGTCATCTCACGGGCATCACAGCCTGACCTGAAAAGATGGAGCATCTGGCCAAGAAATCAAAGGCCATCCTCAGTTGCTGGCAGTTTCAGGGGTTCTGAGAAAATTATGTCTTTTCTTCCTCTGAAAGGCTTCCTGCTAGCCTTGAAAACATGCTTCAAAGGGATTGTTTTTCATGGCCTTCATCTAACTGCTGTCACTTCTTTAAGTAATAATTCTCCCTTTGCTATAAAATATAAAACTTACCAGGTGGGGTAAGCTAATACTTTTTTTTTTTTTAATTTGCAATTTATAACACAAAATGAAGGCACTAAGGAAGTTAAAGGCCTTTTTTTTTGCCTTTTTAGTATGACACTTGTTGTAATAACTGGAAGTGCATTCACTGGCATGAAATCCAAAATACAGTGGAAATGGTACTTCAGAGTTCTTGGCTTTGTATTTACAGATTTTCTATGCTGTGCCCTTTCTCCCAGTAGCATTTCATCATTGCAATTTTTCTCATATCCTGCAGTAATACTTTACAAACTCCTGAAATTTAATAATCCAAATTATTATTTCTTATGGACTATGCACGTGTGTGCCTTTTAACATGTGTAGCGAACTCAGTGTATGTGAGTCTGCATGATACATGAATGAGGAATTTACTGGGCATAATTTTAAATGCCATTGAAATTGAGTAATTCAAGTGATAAAAAGAGAGAATTGTCTTCAGACAGCTGCAGAATCTGAAGACAAAGAATGAGTTAAGTATGTGTTTTCAAGATTTACACATCCCTTCTCTCCGTTATGTAAATGCTGATTGCAGGAAGCTCTGGGACCAGAGGAGAAGCAGTTTCAGCCCTCCCAGCCTGTGAGGAGCGCATGCAAGACTGCCAGTTTGCTGTGGCCAAAAAAGTCATGGCACATTTGCTATCCCATTATAAGATAAACTGATTTCTTTTAGTAAAGAAACATTCCCCATGCCCTGCCCATAAAGTACTAACGATGAACAACTTCAGAACAGAGAACTGCAGAGGAGTAACAGTCTGTTACTGAAACAGCAAAGAAAACGAGCCGAGTTCTACCTGTCTGTGCTATAAACATTCCTTTGCCTCAAACTGACGCAATATATACATTTAGAGAATTTATACCGGAGGATAATATGCCTCAAAAAACGATTATTTTGTGAACAGAATCAGGGTCTCATTTTATTAGAGGGCTCCCTGAATAGCTGAGACGTCCTTCCAGAGTTAGCTGGGTTAATATGTGAATGTTTATCTGTAGTTTCAGTTGATTTGCAAAGACACTCTGATCCCTAATTATACGTGATGATTCATCTAGATTATCAGCCCCAGGAAGGAATGCTTTCTGTTTCTCAGGCTGGGGTCTGTGCTCTGGCAATCCTCTCATTACATATGGGGGTGAGACCCAACATGCACCATCCCTTTTCACCTTGCAGTCAGCTGGGTTGAAAATGATGCTTTTGTCAAATAATGTTTTTTGGGGGGATAAATTAAGTGTATAATGTGGTAGCACTGGGAATACACTCTACTTTTGTAACCAATTTGCATTACTGATGTTCCTAGGAAGCTTTGCTTGAAGCAGGAGTGCATAGTGCCAGGCCTTGCATGAGTACCATGTCAAGATACTTGCAGCTAATCTTGCTAAATTAGAAGGAGTGACCAAGTCAGCAGTTCTCACCTCTGGAGTCTGCATTAACTCAAAGCTCCACACCTGAGACACAATGGCATTCCATGAGTCTGTGAGACACTGGGACTACCATGGAGGTATCATTTTATTAATACTGGCATTTTCAGATCAATTCACTAGCTGTCTAAAAGGAAAATACTTCAAAACATCTACATAAAAATAATTTGCAAGTAGTTTTTATTGTCAGACACTAATTTCAAACCAGTATCTAAGAGCCTGAAGTACTGAAACACTTAATGAGGGTTTAGAAATGATAAAAAAATGTAACAGGCATGTATTAATCAGAGCAAGACACTCTTGTGAACTTGATTGTTTGGGTCTTGACATGTGCTTGGAGTTTCCTATGAGGCTAATAAGTATAATTACACTTGTAGAAACACCTCCGCAGAGCAAGCATTTTACTACTCAGGACAGGATCAACAACCACCTGTACATATTCTATGCAGGAGAAAAAAGCTCAGAAGTTAATACAGAGGGTCATGAAACTCTGGGCAATTTTGCTTGTACCTTTTAACTCAATTTGATAGTGTCATTTCCACCACCCTTGCTGCCGGCTACTGGCATCACAACAGCACCTAGAGCTACACAGACATGAAAGGGAAAGATCTAGGTCCTGATGCAGCCAACAGCTGAAATAAATAGGAGGGATGGAAGAAGCAGAGACCGACAGTGATGAACCAAGCAAAGAGTGAGACAGTTGTCATTACTGCCTACCCCATTAGCTGCCAGGAGTTAATGGGATTCTCTAGGTAAAGCTATGTTGCAGTGTCTCTTAGAAGGATTTAAAGGAAGCAGAGATGACAACTGGTCTGGTATTTTTGTCCTTTCGTATTTACTGTTCAATGACATTTCTTCTGTGAAATTTATTCTAGCTCATACCTGTGTTCTCACACATTAAAAGTTAAAGCTGGTTGAATTTTTTTGAGAATTGGAATTAAACCTTAAATTAGATGTGCTACAATTTCCTGCTACTCATGACTGAACAGTAAAACTGTGATGCCTTGTTTCCTTGCAAAAATTACAGTGAGAAACTGTATGTTGAATTGCTCAAACCCCACCCCCCCCCCACCCCCCCCCCCCCCCAAAAAAAAAAAGGGGACAAAAAGGACAAATCTCTGAAAACTACCTTTCTGGTAGTGAAGCAGATCCTCTTTGAAAATAATATGCTGCTAGTCAATGAAGTTCACATTCTACTGAAGCACCATATTTGAAACTAAATAAAATAAAAGCTAGGAGTGTTGGCAAGTAGATAACAATGTTGGCATGCGATCATACATACCCATATGGCTGCTGCATGTTGTTTAGGATGTAGCTAGGTATCAGAACATTTGAGATCTTTGAAGTGGCATATACAAGTGTATCCATACAGGTGGCATATATTAGTATCTTCTATCAGGTAGAGAATTGCAGTTTACATTATTTGAATCCCCAAAAGGTGTTAAAAGCTCTGTTTATGTGCATTCGGTTCAACAGGAGTAAGTCAGACCCAGAGTAGCACGATCTCCAAATATGTCTGATTTCTTATATCATATTTGCTTGAGTATTCTCTGAGAAGCACTGGCATGAATCATTTGCTTTAAATAATTGTATTGAAGATATAGCTGGAGATAACTGTTAAAAGGATTTTCACTGATCTGTTCGTTCAGATATTTTCCCTGGAAACTTGAGAAGGATCCTTCTCATGGCATTATTATTATTGTTATTGTTTTATTTATTTGTATTATTTTGTTTGATAAAATTAATAAGAATATATACTGATTTGATGAGTGTTTGTTTTCACTGGTTCTGGCATTGTTACAGCCAGAAGCCAGAGTTAAGGTTTACATTTCTGAGTGTGCGCAGAGGCAGATAATGTCCTCCGGTGAGAGTCTGCATGTTTTGGGCTTCCTTCATTGATGATTTTTCTTTACAGCTGGTTACCTAAGGGAAGTGAACTAACATAACTCTTTCTCTACTTAGTTGCACAACTTTGTTATGCTCTTTGAGCTGCCCCAATCACTGCTGAGCCAACAATGCCAGCCTTGATTTGTTTGTTCACTTCTCCTGCAGTGCACATCCTACTAAGCCACTCCTAGTCCTAGAACTTGAGCTCAGTGTCTACTCTCATCACCTCTCCCCTTCCTACATGTCACCTACACATTCCTCTGTTTTGGTTCGGGTGTAAGTATCATAACGATGCACTCAGCTCCCCTCAGGATGACTGTAGCCTTGCTACAGGAGCATCGTTTGCCATCCCTCCATCACGCAGCTGGGCTTCCTGCTTGTGACTGAACGGAGATTTTGGGCTCTTGCCATGTATCTGCCTGTGCCATGTGGCACCAGTTCACTTCCAGGTGCCACAAATAAATGTGAATGCTCTACATTTACAGGTGATAATTTTTGTGCGAAGGTTATGTCTGTGCCTACCTATATAAAACTTGCATTGAGCTCTAGTGGAGCATCCTGGCTGCCGTTATGCATGTGGGGTCATATCCGGGGATCTGCTTTCAAGTCTCTGAACCTCAACGAGCAATACTACAATGGGGTGTTGAAACGGAGCCACCATCAGAGAGGTAAATTTGAGCCATTTTGGTGATCATATACATATTTTCAAAACTTAGTGCGTTCTGAATTTGGTGGTGATGCTCTCTAGTGGACAAGTTTGAAAAAGCACGAGCATCTGAAAGATGCCCAGTAAAACTGGTGCTGGGGGTATGGGTAGGTAAGGCAATCAAACAAGAAAAGTTTCCTAAAACAAGTGAGTGAATTAAGAAACCTTAGAATGAACAAATCTTTTTGAAGGAGCCTAAAAAGGATTAAGGGACTGGAAAAAAGGATTAGAACCCATTTATATTTTGGTCTCCTCCTTGTGTATGTAGTTTGTAAGTATTAAGGAAGCATTAAGATACACCACATGCGTTTGTTATAGATGTACAGGCATGAATATGGGACAAGGTTGAGTTGTATTTCTTTTTTGGAAGTCAATTTCTGAAAAATCTCTTCACTTTTTGGTATTTACTACTACAGTCAGCTTAGCAGCTTCTCCTAGGTAAAGTATTTCTGGTTAAAGGAAAAAGCACTGCAGGTTTTTTTTAATGAGCATCACAACTGTTACTGTTAATCCCAGACCATTTTCTCATGAGGCGCAAGTTCATACTACCATCTAGTGCAATCCATGTTTCAATGCAACTGCATTATACTGTATGAAGTCTTTATTATTAATTAATTCCTCTGAATAATTAATCTAGCTGATGTACTTGTTGACTATAGTAATAACTCTGTATTAATGCTGTAATTTAACTAATATTAATGGAAGAAACAGAAACAAAACATGATTGTTTTTCTACCTCTAAGTCTTCTGTAAATGGTACACCGACTTCCATGCTTTAGCTGCCTATTTTCTCACATGTATATAGTAATTTGAAGATATTAGTCATTCCCCTAGCACAGTAATACACACCTACGCTCCTGCTGAATTATGCAGCTGTGGGTTTATATGAATGAACAGTGGCTGGTTTGTATGAGCACCCTGTTAATATTTGAAGTGTAATTTGGAAAAGGAGAGTAGATTTTCTTGATCTCATGCTGTGGTATGTAAAACCACAGTAAATCTCTAAGTTCATAAGTATTAGCATTCTGATCTTAACAAAGAACGGTATGGATTAAACAGCTAGTGTGGCTAATTCCTTCCATGTGGTTACTACTTTGGTGCCATTCTACTTCTCTCATGAAACAGTCTATTTTTTTAAAGGTATCCTCAAAAGATATAGGGATTATTTAAATAAAATTCCTAAAGGCCAAATGAAAAGTTGGTCCTTAGTATAAATACATAATAATGAATATATGTGAAAACAATGTCCATTTGAAAGGGGTTTGAGTGGTTTTTTTTATATTGGAACCTTAATTTTGTCATTATTAATGAATTATTTCACAGTCACAAATGGATGTTGTCATCATTTTTAAAAAAAGAAGTTATCCAAGTTGACGCTTTCAACTTGTGTTGGTTATTGTGTTTAATTCTCCAGTCCTATTTCAATGCTCTGTCAATAAGAAAAATAATAAAAAATGTAGCTAACAGCGTGCAGCAGAACTTTCTCTAATACTAGCTGTATTTGCCCTTGCTAAAAATAGAAAATGTATACTTATTTCATATAAAGAGATAAAACAATATATTAATAGGAGTTCTAGCTAAACTCTGAAAGAATTAAATATATCTTAGTTTAATAAACAAGTTTTTTTTCCAGGCCTCCTCTTTTTATGTATCTCTTTCATTTGAGAGATACAGATCTAAAGAGACCAGAAGGATCAAACCCCCTGTAAATACAGAAATAACTGAGAAGTTTCACTAACTTAGAATTCCAGTGTGATTTGGGCAAAGGGATCTCATCTACATGAAAAGCCAAGTCTTTAAAGCTTAGGGAACAGACTTAGAGGGCCAAATTTGTGGTTGTTGCATAATTTCTTGGACTTTAGTGAGACTGGAAAGTGTTCAAATATGAGCAAAATGCATAATTATAAGCTGCAATATTGCAAGTATATATCTAGAAGCTATACATACCTTTTCTGACAGAGTAAACTCTTCTAAGAGAAACGTCAAATATGGTGTTACAGTTTGCCCATCATCTCAGCAATGGCTCATTCTGTAATACGGCATCACTGGTTTTACTTTTGTTATCAGGCTTCCATGGCAGGCAGCTGTGGCTATAGATTTACGTTAGGAGCTTGAGAGGAGTGAAAGATTATGAGTGATGGTCTTACAACTCCGGGTGGATTTTCTCTAAGATTTTGGGGCAATGATCCCAAATACACACTTCAAATGGACCCCTCAGGTTGATTAATATTGCAGCATTTAAAATGATGCAGAAAGGGCAAAGAGCTTCAATATATTGTGTTTGGAAAGAAGCATGTTAATGCACCCATTCCGCTGAATTTATTAACAAGAAAAGAAAAAAGAGTATGTGTCTGCTAGGGATAAGGTTTTTTTAAGATGATCAAGTCTGGATCATTCACACCTGAAAGTCCATAAAGAAAACACCTTTGACTGAGACACTTCACACACACCAACCAGCTTTTGAAATTAATTTTGGAGTGCTGGGGAAATTGCAGGAGCCCGAAAGCTGTGAATAGCTTACAAGTATTTGAAAAGAACTTGTAGCTAAATGGCCTGTTAACCTGACATGAATGCCAGGTGAAATAGTGGGAAATGGCAAAGAATCTTAGTAATAAAGAATTAAATTATAGGAATACAATTAATGCTAATCAGCACGTTTTTATAGGAAATAAGCCTGATTTAACTCTTCAAGAGATTACAAATGTAATCATGCTGTGTAGATGCCATACACTTTAACTGCTGGAAGACGTTCAGTTAGCACAATGTACTACTGTTCATTTACAATAGCTGGCTCTGTAGCACATACAGTCTATAAGCAACAAATTAAAATCTGAAACTGATGGCTTTGAAAATAATGCCAGTGAGGAATAATCATCCAGTGAGGCTGTTTATAATTGTGTCTTCCAAAGAAGGGCGTTCAAACGCAAGTGATGCAGCAGTTTTATGCATAAACTGGACCAAAATAGAAAATTGCCACGGATAAAATACACAGATGACACAGGGGTTGACAGCATGATAGATAATGATACTGAAATTGCACAGAGTATCATGGATAGTTTAGTAAACAGAACAAACCCATGCAATTAGCTACTGGTTTAATATATTCACATGTGGAGCTATGTGTCTGAAAATAATCTAGTCTATAAGTATAGAGGAGAGGACAGCATCCTTGAAAACAGCAACTTTGGAAAGTGCTTATAAATCATCTTGAACAACTGAGTCAACACAGACTTCTAAAGTGATATGTGAGGTAAAAAGGATTAACAAGATTTTGTAAATCTATTCAGGAAGGCAGTGTGTAGGAGTAGGAAGGCAATTTTACATTTATATAAGCACTGATGAAGCCAGTACTAGAATATTGCTTACAGGTCAGGTGTCAGTGCTTCTAACAGTGGGAGAAATGGAGAAGGTGTAAGAAGAAAGCCACAAAGATTATCTGAGCACTGGAAAAATGCCTTACTGTGAAGGACAGAAAGAATGCAATTTGTTAAGCTTATCCAAGAAGAGCCTGAAAGGTAACTTGATTGTAGCACGGAAGTACTAATGCAGGGAGAATATACCATGTATTTAAAGACTTTTTTAAGAAATAAGAAAAACCAAGGACTAGAAGCTACCACCAACACATCCAAACTATCAATTAGACAAAGATTAGCATGCCAATTTGTCAGCAGAACACTTGTGATGCATCTCTGGTGTTGGAATCTTCAAACAGAAGCTGTGTTCCTTTCCAAAAGATGGGGTTTTACCTGGCTAGATTGTTGGTCTCAGGCTCACAGTATGATTCCTCCTCCTCATATGCAATATAGTTTATTATATTCCCACACTGCACGATATTTATTCTATTTTTGCACAGAAGTAGTGTGGGCTTAGACATAGATGATGCAAGTATGTTAATGGTAATATTTCCAAACTCACTGTGTATAAAACTGAGGAAAAATGAAGCATATAGCACCAGCAAAAAATGTTTTCTGATTGCAATTATAAAATGTTAATTGTCATACAAGAGGGAACTTTTTTTTTTATTAATATGAAAAAAACCACTAGATGGCACTGAAACATCCCTTTACAAATCCTTTCACTTTTGACTGATAGCCTGATTATCCAAATCTTTTAATCAAGAGTAAAAGGAATTTATGAACCATAGCATGAAGAATCCAAGGACATAAAATTCTGATATTAGACAGGGTGATTTTCTTTCTTTCTGTTTATTGTGCACAATATACTGTTCACTGTTTAGTTTATGGTTATCTGAATTATCTTTATGCACTTAAATGGAGACTTTGTTTAAGGGAACTTAATCAGTACCAAATTATATCAAATGCTCCTTAGAATACAGAACTGAACACCATTCCAATCCATAGTTTGATTTCTGGCTAGGCCTTGTTCTCTTCCCACTAGAGTAAATTTAGTTAAATAAATTACAGCATTTTCCTATTTTAAAGTGAAATAGAGGCTATGGGCTCCTCTCCGAGTAGGGCATGGCAACAGAACTGCCTGGAAGTTTATTAGCACACAACAGCAAGAATTACTGTAAACCCCAAGAAATACGCTGTGTACTTATAAAGACTCTTTTCTGGCACTTCATCTACCTGATAAATTACATATATGTAAAACTGATCACCGTAGAGCTGTTCCTTCCAAACAAATAGGCGTTGTCTTTAAATACTCAAGACATTAAGTGGGAAGAAAGAAATCAGCTCCTTCTTCACATTTTCCACACTTACAAAGAAATTTTTAAGTTCCTCAGCTATTCAGGTTGACAGACTGATGCTGAAGGGAGCAATCACAGGGGTAGTGAAACTAACCGCGTCTGGGAGTCACTTGGCTGAAGAAATGCAGAAGGTATATAGTTAAGTGTAACATATCTAGTGTTTCAAAATTGAAAGTCATGCAGTATTATACTTTCTGATACAATTTCAGTCAAAAAATAAATGAAATACATGCTTGCTGCTAATGACAATCTCATGCTGAAAACACATCCCAATCTCATGTGTATCAGCAGAGTGACGGGAGGTGATGTGGATGGATGGATGTGCCTTGAGTTTGGCCCTTCAGAGAATCAGAGCTAGCAGTTACTTTGCTTGGAACTCAAAGTCTGTAAGTGTTTTTGACAGTTGGGGCTTTAGGAGATCTACCAGTGAGCCAGGTGAGAACTGTCCTGTAGATGAAGGTATTACTAAAGTTTATTGTTTTTCAGCCCATATTCAAGATGCTTTGCTACACAAAGGGCTATTAACAGCAGCCATGTATCAAGAATATATAAAAAAAATCTAAAAACTTGATAAATGCAGTCCCCAAAATTCACCAATCAACAACCAAATAATTACAAAAGTCATTTGAATAGGGGGCTGACAAATCCTAGCAGACACAATAAGAACGATGGGAATTTGGAAGTTTGGGCTATCACTAGACTGTATAAGCACTGCATGTCAGCTCCAATCAGTAAAAGCACCAGAGCTACTATTACTGCTTACTCAACTACTCTATTGACAAGCAAGGCATAGTTGTTAGACAGTCAATTTCATCCTTTACCCACTTAACATACTGTAGTAGCTCATTTAAGTTCAGCAGAGGACTGGAACTATTTTGCTAGTCCTCTTTACCCAGTATCTGTTTATTTGATTGTCATCCTTGGAAATGGGTGTGCAGCACACCTATTAAACCTGATATCTTTTTCATGGAAATCACGTGGAGGTGTTTTATCTTACTATAAGCTTCAGGACAGGTCCACATCTATTACTTCAGCTCAGTCAGTGGTAAAATCCTTCCTCATGTTACAAATTGCTGTCAAACCAAAGCTGACTATGGTAAGCCTGTTGGCTTGCTACACCAGAGCTAGTGTACTAAGTTAGTATGAGTTTAAACCTGGACCAACATGACAATATAGATACCCATTTTTGCATCCAAATTCATATTGACTGGATGCTAGGTATCAGAGCAGAAAGACGCAAACTAGTACATACACACACAGGTACACACACAAAGCTATTCTAAATATTAATGTCTGTAACTCCTATTACATAGGAAGATAGAGTATTCTACATCTGATTGACTCTGCAGCAGAAATGTAGTGAATGGCAAATCCAAGAGCAGTGCTGTTTTTTCTGTTGAAGGACAAGGAGGATGTGCTACAGATAGGTGGGAGTGCTGGTCAGGTATGGCATCCTTCAGCAGGGAGACAGTGCTGGAGCACGCCTTTTCTTTCTGGTCTTCCTTTGCTATCATTTTTGTAGGATACGTGCTCACAGGTTCACCACTACACCTTTGTGGCAGGGGTTGGCCTTGCAGGTACTTTTCTTATCCATTTTTGATCTATGCATGTAATTCAGTTACAGGTCTTAAAGACAAATATTCCTTTCCCTTGGTATCTAATTTTTATAGATTAGTCAACTGCCAGACTGTCAAGCTCTACACAGGCAACCAGCCCTGTAGCTGGAGACCGTCAGTTGCCTCAGTGACTGAGGACCCCACAAGCTAGATCAGCTGAACAACATGTGATCTCAACTGATAGTTTGCCTGCTGTGTCATACATACAATTTTTTTCTCACTGACTCAGCCTGCCATTCAGGTACAGGTACTTTTTTCAGTGTGACTTTTTTTTTTTTCTTGCTGTTCTTCATTTTATAACATTAGTTTGGCACTATTACCAATTCAATTATATTTACATCAACCAGTTAGAGACAATTTATGTGGGTTCTGTTGCATTAGCTAACAGTAATTTTATTGTGGTCAGATACTGCATTGGTTTTCTTGGTAGTCTTTGAATCAGCTATTAATAAATAAAAGAACATGAAAGTGTGGTAGATTAAATCCTTTTTATAAGAAAGAAAGTAATTGCATTTTGCCATGCCCCACCCCTCCAGTGGTAGCTGATCCTTGCTTCAAGAGCAGGTACGTATCTGTGTAAGTAACATTAGGTCCTGGGGGCACTTTTTATGCAGTTAAGCTGTATCTTTGCTGTGGTTTGTGCTGTCTCCTTGCCTGTTGGGGTATTGAGGTCTGACCATGACTTTGGCATAGTGTGTGTCCCAGTTTCTTTGGCTCCTGAGCTTGGTTTGTCCTTGCTTTACCTCACAACTTGTTAAGGCTGACTTGTAAACCCATAAACTTGTGGATTCAGGGTTCAACAGGCTTCCTCTTTTGGGTCTCTGTGGTCAGACCTTACTCACCATGGCTGGTAAACTCTTTCTGAAAGTTCAGTGATTTTCCCCAAGCCTTTTCATGTCCATTGCCTGGCTCAATTATTTTCCTATAAGATTTTTTTTCAAATAGATCTTGGATTTTCCATTGCAGCAGTCTCTTTGTATTAGGCTGCTACTGGGAAGTGCCTTTTACAAAGCATGTCTGGGAACTGTGATTTGATGATGAGAAAAAATCAGGCTGTTCAGCTCTGGTTTAGGAATGTGGTCACAGCAGAGGAGAGGCACTATGGTGTCAGTGTAAGCCTGAGATAAAGCTGCAATTCATCAAGTCTTTTGTGAAGGATGTAGGACTTGATGCTTGTCAAACCTTACCAGGTAAAAGGTAAATTTAGCAATCGAAAGTATTTGTCTCCCTTTAAAAATGAGGGAACTTTTATCTGTTGATCCTTAAAAGCAACTGTTCCCAGGTCCAATAGGGAAGCATGGCTGGTTTTCCCTCAGATTTTTTTTTTCTCTAGAATAATAACCTTTTTCTTGCACTGTCTTCCTATTTCTCACTAATTGCTTCAAGTATTTCTATGGCTCTGATTCATCTTTTTTGGTCATGAAAAGGGACAACTACTTCCTCTGGCCTCAGAGGTTCTGTTAGATTCTCATATGCAAGGCATATAACATATAATCTGTCCTTTAAAAAAAAAATTCTTATTATGTCATCTGTGAAATAAATTATTCACAACAACTCTGTATTTTAATGAAAATTTGGCAATGTTCTGTTCTTTAACATGTTTATTAAATGTGACAAAAGATTTGGTTCTTTTGCACTGATTAGTTAAAAGATTACTTCTCCCTGGTTTGAGAACTGTAAATAAAATCCACAAAACACAAACTTCTGCTTAATTCTTAGTGTATTCTGAACAGCAATATCATATTGGTCCCAAATTACATTATTCATAAGATAGTGGTGACAAATGTATTTTTACACTTGGAGAAATTAGTGTGTTTTACATTCAGCCTGCAACAGCTGGTTTAGTCTGGCATTATACTTTTTTCAGAGCTGTTGAGGGATTTGTTTAGCCCAACAGGATTTGTATTGATTTCGTTTTCACTTTTTTTTTTGTGAGCTTTATTCTTGTTTTGTTGTTGTATTGATTCTGAGAGCTTTAGCCATTTGAGTTATTACAAGTTTTTCTATATTTATGCTGTAATTCTACTACAATAATCAAGACCTTAGACCTTCACAGCTATTAAAAACCGAACAGCTCCCCAAAAAACAAATAAACCCCCTCCCAAAAACTGAACTTGCAGCTGGTTTCCTGGAATCTGAAGTATCTCTGAAAAAGGCTTGCCATATTTCTTTTCTCAGATTTTTTTTAGGTGACTTAGGGGCATTAATTTATATTATTAATTGATAGTTATTGGATGCTATTGCTCATTCCACGTAACTGAAATGTGTATGTAGAATGCTGGTATAAGCCAATAAGTTATATTTCATGTCATATCTGAGTATTTAATCTATATGGACCAAACAACTATACAAATATGAGACCATTTCAATAGAGATGTGAGAATTTTTGTAAATAAAAGCAAATATAAGTGGATAAACCTAAAAATTAAAAGTAGGATTTTCCTGGTTGATTAACCAATACACTTAACATAAGCAAGCCCCCTTAAGTGAATAAAATGATCAGGATAAACTCAGCCATCCTAGCAAATCCCAAATTTATATCTGTTTCCAGCAATTAAACCCAGAAATAGTACTGCTTTACCTGTCTGCAGGCACTCTGATACGCAACTGTATCATTTTGCAGTGTGCCCTGGAATTGATCAAAACCCAAAAGCCGTTGCCTAACCTTAAGAGTCAGACAGTCTCATAGAAATCAGAGGGACCCAGTTGTTTAGAATTAAGAACATCCTAAGAGGATCTGTCTCTCTTAGGGAAGAGAGAAAAAAAACCCCACCTTATAAGGTTATCAGCTCCAACAGCACTGGTTATTAAGAATAATTTCAACCTCTTGGAATTATCCTAGTTAACCCAGTGGATCAGAATACTCTTTGATACCAGTGTTGCAGATCAAACCTTGCCAGACTTCAAACTGCAGCTGTGTCCCAAGGGGAGAAACTCTCCATCACAGGCAGAATTTGGTCAGCTTCCAAGAGTGATTTATTCCTTCCTTCTTAATAAAACATCTCTTGCAGTTATATGTGTGACAGACACTCTCTGGGGCTTGGAGAGCTCTGGGTGTATAAAAACTAGTGCTGAGCAATTATCCATCCCACCAGCCAGGTAGGAAGCAGATTGAAAATTATTTCCACACACAATTGGATGTGACGAGATGATGACCACAGAGTGGACTGAGGCTGAGCAGAGTGAATGTTTTTACACTGTCCTACTGTAAGCACCTGAATCATAAAGTCAGTTCCTACTGTGGCGTTGGGAACTGCTGTACCAGTTACAGATCTTACATGCTTGAATGAATATAGTTCCTTATTCAGTGGAAATTCTTCACCAGTTCTCTAGAATGGGGACTTTTCATTTAGATTACGGTTTTATCTTTGCTGTCAAGTGCTGAAGGTAGCACTCGGTATTTTGTGGGTTGTGGGAGAGGAAGAAAAGACGTCTTCTCATGTGATCAGAAGACAAGCGCTAAGTAATGGCCTGGCTTACCACCAATGGAGGCATCTACAGCTCAGTAGATTTGGAAACCATTCCGGACTATCATGCAGGATATCATATCATCAGCAATCGTATCATTGCTGGAGCTGAGCTATTTCAGAGGGCTTGTTACAGAATTGCATTGTCAAAGTATAAAGTAAATAGCCACAGCTCCTGTTAAGTATTCCTTGATGTTAACAGCAGTCTTTCTTTCAAATAAGATCACATCACTACCTTAAAAATAGGAGAGTGTTCATTCTAAAAAATAGTACATAACGCTAGTAATACAGGAACTCAGCTGTATATGTTCCGGACTACGTACTGCCCATTCATGGGCAACAAAGAGGAAACTAAAGATGGATAGCTATTGAACTTGAGGATAAAACACAAAACCACCACTTTTAAATGAATAAACTTTTTATCTTAATGAAAAGTAAAGGCAGATACAAACTGTGGTTTAATCAGAAAAAATAGAAGCAAACCTGATAAAGCCTGTGTAAAATGGTTTTAAAGTACTCAAAGACTAGCTTCTATGACACTCTGTATCATATGCCACATGTTATTCACTTGTCTGAAGACTTTTTTTGTGATAGATTCTGGAAAAGAAAAGGAATTGAATTACAGAAAATTAAATCTAATGAGTTCAGTGTGTTCTTTACAGAGAAGTTTCTAAACATTGAGCTGTATTTTATGTTTCTGAAGTTTGACAAGCATGATAAAATTAACAGATAAAGTATAAGTAAGTTACACTCCTCCAACAGAAACTTGAAACTTATCATAAAAGTAATACAAATTTCCCATGACTGTTATTCTGCTATTGATACTAGTGGCAGCTGCATCTTCATACAGCTTGATCAGGGACTCTGAAAGGAACCTTTAAAACCCCTGTATTTCAAAAAATGGGACTTCAAAATACTTTTTCTCTTTGTATTGTTACACAGACTGACAATCAAGAAATTCGAAGTGAGGATTGACATTTAGAAAAAAACACACTTTAATAAGTTTTTGTAAGGAATTTGTGAGTAGAGAAAATAAAATATTACATAAAAGGATGTTATCATCATTCTGTTTCTCCATATTCCTACTTTCTGTTTAACTGACAGCTGGAGGTAAAGATTAATTTAGCTCCTAAATGCATAATCTTTTAAGAAACTAATGATTAGTACTAGTCCCCCAAATAGGTATTTGTTGTGCTAAAAATCTTCATCTTTAAATTAATTTCTATGCTTCGCTTTTCTGTGAGAAATGGTACTCCTGGACAATTGGGTATAACAGGCACAAACATAAGAATTGGAGTGCACCTGCAATGCAAGGTTGTTTGGCTGTGTACATAGTATGAAACGCTGCTTATCTAAAACCACTGCTAATCATCTTAAATTACACTTTTAAAGCTAAAATTCTCAAACACTTAAAACACATAACAAAAATGGCATACCATTTGCAGAATTTCAATTTCTGTTCGAAGAGTCTCACAGATACTTTCCCAATCATCATCTTTGTAATTTTCCAATTCTTTCTTAAGCCTGTGTCCAAAACAAAATACATTTTTGAGTCAGAGAACCACTGCTTGGGTAACTATTTTTTTGCAGCTTCTGTCCCAATTTTCAGTTTGACTTATGTGAGAAAACCCTCATCGATCTATCTGCATGATCAGGATTTTAGTTCTGTAATTGGCAGTCCAATACGCGGCTCTCCCACCATACGGCTGGATTTCATTCAGCACTGGCAGTTGTGACGGCAATATGAGGGACTTCAGAAAATGGGTTTTTACAAAGTATAACTTGAATAAGTACTTAGACAAATTTCTGGACTATGTCATTTTCATAAATCATGAAAGATTTATGGCCTCATTAGTCATCATTTTCTTATTTAAACATGGGAATTTGAATGTTGATACTTAGGAAGTACCATTTGTTACTGTTCTGACTTTCCCTGGGTATCTATGTGTAGCCACCGGTGGAGACAGAATGTTGGAGTAGATGGGTCCTCTGCCTGGCCCTGTGCAGCCATTTCTGTGCTGTCATTGCTCCATGCCCTGCACATACTCCACTGTTGTTACTGCTGTTCTCTCCCCGCTGCTCCTATTATTCCTCAGTGCTTACAGACTGTTTCCCAATAGTCTTAGCCAGGAATTCTCCAAATTTACTACAATTAGGACTAATTTTAATATAGTGATTTTTGCATTCAAAAAAGCATTAGTTCTGCTAAAAGGACACACCTAAACTTTGCACATCAGTGACTGTAGTACTTTAATATTTGGTAGGCCAAGAGTTATCTATGCCAGAGCTTTTAGTAGTCTGGTGAATACAAGGTGATGAGATTATACTGAGTCTTTCCATGGCTGTCGTAAGAAAAGCATAATGAGAAAGCTGAAGTTGCTTGCCCTTAATACATTTTCAGCAAACAATGTGAATATTCTGAGACATATAGACAGACTGAAAAAAAGGAAGAAAAGTAGATATTCTGCTTCTAATTAAACAGCAAAACTTATGCATCAAAGCAGGACCTTGTTTCTTCTGAAGTTAAGAGAAGGTAGCAACCATTCTCTTTTATATACTGTAATAGGGAATAAATTATTTAACCATATTATACAGACAGTGCACTCTTTAGATGTCCTACTACATTGGAGTTTGTTTTCAAGACAAGAAAATGGCTTTATTAAAAGGTATAGCTTCATATGAGAGGAGCAGCTTAGTCACCATGTGGCATTAGAATAGCAGCATAAGGCTGGACTGTAAGTTAATTTTGCTGTTCCTGAGGAGAATATAAGTATCTCACCATCAATATGGAAACAGTATGGGATCTGTGTGTTTGTATTACAAAGGAGTAAATGCCTCTTCTTTCAGAAATATTCTTCCTGCATTCAAAATACATACAAGTGTTCAAACAAAAGAAAATTTTGAACTACACTTAAAGAAACAATATATTCACTGTACTGTAGTACATTGCCAGTTTACAGACCATTTTCACTGAGAGAAGTTCATGTCAAGGTCTAAGATCAGTTTCTGATCTTGATTAAATTGACATCATTGCCTTGCCTCCTCATCTTTTTACGCTCTGTGTTCTCTGCTAGCGTGATATTACAACCCTAATTTGTTTAAGACAAACAAAAGCTCTCCTTTGCTTAAATTACTTTAGGAAAAGACATATTCCGTTAATCTCAGAGAAAGTGCTCTCTCATTGTCTTCCACATTGTAAAATTGATGCATAGTCTGTTTGCTAGTTGTCAGCTAAGAATGATACCAGTCCATGTTAGGTGTGCATTAAGGATAGAACAACTAGAAGATAAGCAGTAGGAGTTGCTTATCTGTGTCTTGGGATTGTGAATTAATTACTATGGATGATGTGCTTTGAATCCGTAATGTTTTGCATATGGATTTTAAAATATTATTTAAAATATTTTTTAAAACTTTTAAATGTGGTGACAGTACAACTTCTTACTTAGCATGGGTTAGTGGTGATAAAAGACATTCATTCAAATGTGATGTTTAAATTTTACATTAATCAATTGATCCTGCTTTCAGATCTTCCTTCCTATTTAGAAGCTAGATAATTACAGTATGTGCCAGGAATATCATACTCGCAAAACAAGAGCTGTCTGTTAGGTTACAGTCTACACAATTAATGCATTGGAGACGCCTGAGTTACTGAATAAATGATGAAGTTTTACCAGAAGGAATGTGAGACAATGGAACTATTAAAAAAAAATGCTTAACCTGGAAGCAGACTTAGTTTTTTCATTTTACATTTAAGATAAGCAGGATATTCATATTCATCTTTCCACTATCAGATTGAATGTGCAAACCAATTATTAATGAAACTATATTGTCTAGATGGAGGGCAGGTTTTCTGTCACCTTTGGAAATGGGAAGAGATGTACCTTTTGTCAGAACAAGGATTAATATGACAACTATACCCTTCTTAAAACTATGATAAAAAGCAAATCTGTTAAAAAGAAAATATCTGAAAAACCACATTAGCATTTGGCCTTGCATATCCTTTTTTTTTTTTTTGGTTTTGTTTTATTTTTAACATTTTGGTCTCCTTGATGACCATAAAATTCATCTTTTTAAAAAGTTATTGCACTGGATTAGCAGTGTATTGGTGAGTTACAGCATCACAGGTAATGGGCTCTAATGAACAGCTGGAGTTGAAATGCCATTATTTGTGAAAGGAGGTTTGACTATTCCTTTGAAAAATGTTCAAATAGTGATGGCAAAACCTAACCTTAAATCAAGTAGGTGGGACAACAGCATCAGGATTGTTTTGGATGCTGGCTTGCCCAAGGCTGAGCTCTGCTGTCAGTAGTCCATTTTCCATTACTCTTGAATGCCAGAAGTGATAAAGAAATGAAGGAGGGGGAGGTCACTGAAGATCATTGATTTTGCAGCTTCAAAATGAGCACAGCTATTAAATATCATTGGCGTTTGTGGCTGATACACACTCTTCTTGAATTTCAGCTGCATATGCAGAAGCAAGTAGGAAAAATAATGGTGAAATCAATACATGCTGGTATTATGAATTGAACTATGATGAAAATAATGTTATTGCCTAACAGGTTTCTTCAAAAAAATAATCCACAGATTCAGGTTACTGGATCAAGACTTCAGCAGCCCAAACTTGCTACTGAATATCCAAGAATAATTTTATGTAAAGATGTCCCAAAGAAAAAATAGTTGGAGTAGAAGGCAGGGTGAATACGTGATTTTAGAGCCTTTTTTTCCTAGGTGGGAATGAAAAACCCTACCTGGTTATTGCTGGAGTTGCAGAAGCAGCAGACTGTCTCTTGGTTATGTTTTGCTGAGACAAGTAAAATATTTTTTTTGTATTTTTCTTCTTGTCGTTGCCTTGTTTATGACCACCATTTGATTTTTTTAACCATAAATACAAAGGAAAACATTAGAGTGTATTATAAAATGGAATTGCTTTACACTGATATACAAAGCATAGAATTTATGGTACAAAATTATGTTCCCTGAGAAGTTATATATAAACGAGAGTATCTATGTCAATTTTCCTGAATTTTTAGCATAAATATCAGGAAAAATATTTATCAAGGTTTGAAGACTTTATTGAGACTGAAGAAAAGTATAGAAGACTTTGGTTAATTGTCTCAAGCCAAGGAAGAGCTAATGCACTGAGCCATTCAGTCTCAGTTCAGTACTGGGACTAAATTAATGTGTATGTTTCTATAGTGAGAGCAAGATTTTGCTGGGTATCTACAATTTGCTGACACCACAAAACCAAATACTATTGATACAGCTGAAGAAGTCAATAAATTTCAGACTATTATCAATTGATAGAGGATGGGAGAAAATGAATCCTAAATGAAATTCAGTATCCCAAAATATAAATTCAAGCACTTGAGCTGAACAGTTAAATTATAATAGTATGTGCTTGATGGAGCAGAAATAGAATAAAAATTAAGAAAGTGATTTAGTAGTAATAATAAATGCTTGCAAGATGAAAGCAAACAAAGGTACTAGGCTACATAACAATGGGAATTAAATGTAAATTAAAATAAATAGAAATACCTTAGGTAAAACAAAAAAAATTTCAGCTTTTACTGCTCTGGATCAAATGCTGATTGTAAAATATATAATTATCATTGATTAAATCTTACATTTTGTAAATGCTATCAGGTAATTATTTATAGAATTAGCTACAGATCTTTAAAAGCCTGGGTTGGTTTTTTTGTTTGCTTGGGTTTTTTTTTGAATTTATATTCCCCAAATACATAAAATATCACAAGAAATCTTTCAGGAATGTATTATGATAGATGAATAAACATGGAAAGGTTAAGGCACACTGAATTAAACTGCACATTTAGGATGAGATTTGCTTTTATGCAGATAGCAAACCAAAGTTATAATGACTTCTTTCCATAGAACTGTAAGAACAAGTTACACGGGAAAATAAATATTAAACATACAGGCATCAGAGACATCAAAACCGAAATATGTTTCTAGAGGTCAATAAGATTCCTATTGAAAGGCAGGGAAAATAAATATGGGTCAATGATTCTTCTAGTTCAAATATTTTCATTTTTCTACTGTGCATGGAAAATTAGATCTCAATTTGGATATATTAATAAGGCTACCCTGTTGCTGAAATTAGCATCTCTATTCTGTACTGCTTTGTTTCATGTATACTGTATAACTTCTCAGAGGTAAGAAGGATTTAGAATTATCCTTGTTTCCTTCTGCAGTGTGGACTCTCTATTCTCTGCTCGTGTTCCAGGTTGAATGCATGTTTCTTGAAAAGTAGGTCAGAGATTTGTACACAGTATTCTTACGCTCTCCTGGTTTTCGTTGGAAATACCTCTTGGTTTTACCTCTTCCACAGCTATATTTACTTTTGATGTTTATAGTTGTCTTTGATTACATAGTATGCTCAGGCCTCTCTTTTCCTTTGCTTCCAGGTACCTATTATTGGAATCCTTAGTTTTGTACAAGTACGTGAACTTGCATAGTTGTATTCCTCCACTTTTTTAGCAACTCCACTCTAAAAAGACTAGAGTTTTTCAATTGTTTTATACTATTGTCTTGATTTCTATTCTACAGTTGTTATTTAAAACACTAAGCAAGGCTGGCTGTGACTGTAGTTACCTTCTTCAAGCCCCAAAATTTCTTTTTTCAGACCTATTGCTGTTACTATTGGTCATCTCCTTACTTAAAATTTTTAATATGTCTTCTCCAGGTTTACCAGTAGTTTCCCATGCAGGATAACATAGAATACTTGACTAATGTATAGATAAATGGCATCTGCATTTTCTTGTCTCACCAATCGGTTGTCTTATCAAAGGAAGATATCATTAGTCAGATTTGATCTACTTTTTGTAAATCCATACTGCAATTTATAATGGAAACCTATTTTAACGTAATTCAAACTGTAATAGTTCCCCTAGGCACTGCTATTAAAAAGAAAAGCTTAAAAAATCGATGAGGAGATTGTCATTAAAAACCTCATTTTGAACCACATATATTAGTCCAGAGATTGCTATTTCCTGATTATAAAATTTAACATAAAATTAAATTGCAAATATATATTATTTTTTTTAAACCACCAGAACCATGCATGTTTCCTGTATGATTTGTATGAAAGAAAGCATTGCTTTTTCCTTCCTAATTTTGGTAACAGTTTCTTTTTCTGTCTTATAAGGTACAAGAAGAAATACTGTACTTTTAGGAATCAGGCAAGTAATCAAAGCCTTGAACTATTTAAAAAGTAAGCTGACTTCATGTATTCCCCTTCTGCTACTTTTTTTCTGAAGTAGAACAGAAATCCAGGTTTCAAAGAAAAGTTTTATCCTTAGTCTACCTTTAAAACAGTGTGAAAAATACCAATTGGAGGTAAAAAGTGTCTGGTAGTAGTCTAAATAAACTTTAATTAAAATTATTTCTAGGTTGCTTTACTTAGGGCAACATATAAATTTAAAATTAAAATGTGAAAGAAGATAATTAATATAGTAAGTAATTACAATGAATAGAATAGTGAATTGATTTAGCTAAGAATTTACTGGTATCAGTTAGTTTCTGCCTGACTCCTGTATTGTTCCACTTATGTGATGCAACTTGCTACCTGCCAGGGAAATGTGACTCAAGACGGCTGATGCCAGAGTTCTTTCCTGCTGTTTTGTGTTTGGGGGTGGCACTGGCAGAACAGCTGTTTAAAAATTAAAATTTTCTGAAAAATTCCCTCTTTTCTTTATTTCTTTGAATTATTCACCTGTATAGTGAGACAGTTTCCAGGGTGCCTACTTTGAGTAAGAGGGTACCGTGTCTTATCCATAACTATATCTGTGTTTAACATTCAAATTTTGGTTAGCTTTTTCCTGTATTTGATGTATATTAGAACAAGCCTGTAACTGCAGTACCAACAGCTGGTTAGAATTACTTGTATGTGCTTCTTGTGACCTTTTGTAATTCTTTGATGGATTTGGGAGAAATTTTATGAAACTGCAGACATGGTATAGGGCATTTTTCTCAGATCAAAGATGAATTGCTATAATTTGAATTAGCTGGCTACACTCTTCAGCTGAAATGCAATTTACTTTAAGATATATACCTAATTGTAATGAAGATTCTTGCCTTGCCAGCTACTTTTGATATTGATTTTTAAGCTGGGACAAGGTATGTGATACAATAGCAGACATACAGGGTGACCTGGGAGCTACATATATCAGGTTATTGATGCTGACTGTCTCTCACATTTGTTTTAAGGAAGCATTGAAAACATTGGTACTTTTGCCATCTAAATGAGTCTTGTGGTTTCCTGCTCTGTAAAAAAAGAAAAAAAAATTGTGCTTATTTCATAGGGAAAAAAACTTATTTTTGATTCACATTCCTTGTGTCAAAATATTCTTCTTTTTACTGAAAATCATATTTAATATCTATGAAAACTAAAATACTATTCTTGCAATAGATTCTGTAGAGGGAAAAAGGCTTATCTTGTTAGGCTAAAAAGGGTTGTTTTTCAGTCAGTTCAATCATATTGATTTTAACATGACCAAAACGGACTCATATTAAGATATATGCTAGTATATGTAATATTGTATTAATCGGCTCTTTGGCTGTAAAAGATCCTTTGCAAGTGTCAAAGGTGTATCTAGACTGCCAGGAGGTCTTCCTGGTTCACCTCAGGTGCCTGCTACTTCAGTTTTTCTCACTGACACTACATGAATTCTTCTCTATTCTCCAATTCCATTCAGAAGGCATCTGCAGGAGCGGACAGGGTAGTTTTTCTGGAGAAGATCTTTGAGTGAAGTATTGGCAAGCCCTGCGTAAGCAGCCGTGGTCCCTCAAATCCTCCTGTGGCACATCACAGGGCATGCAACACACATGGTAGGTATTTTCATTTTGAACCAGCACTCTGCTGCATTGGACATAACTCCTTTCAGTATGTCATGGATTTTGGATGGAAAATACGTGTAGATACACAACGTTATATCTTAACATCACAGAGACACTACAAAGGGACCAGAGCAGATAAGATGTCCGCAAATGCTAGGCAGTGTGGAGATGACTGGTTTGTTGCAGATAATGCTGCCTCTGAGCAGTGTACGAACAAGCCAATGCATATGTATTGATCTATGGGCTGTGCAACCCACAATGTTAGTTTGTTCATTGGATAATTCAGACTGGAGAGATGTCAGGAGGTCATCTAGCCCAGTGTCCTTCTCAAAGCAGGGTCAGCTACAAGGTCAGACAAGGTTACTTGGGGCTTTATCCAGTGAAGTCTGAAAACTTCTGAGGATGAAAACTCTTCAGCCTCTCTGGGCAACCTTTTTATTGGCTATACTATCCTTACAATAAACATATTTTCCTTAAATCTATTCTAAACCCCTCTTGTTTCAACTTCTGCTTTTTGCCTTTTGTTCACCCGCTGTACAGCATTGTGCAGATCCTGGCTCCATCTTCTTGATGACATCCTTGTAGGTACTGGAGGGTAATCAGGTACCTCAACAGGGACTATTTATGTACTGCACTATTAAAAGCATATACTACTTTAAATTCCCTTTCATTCTCTTAATTCAGTAGTCCCAACCAAGAAGTGATGTGCAGGATTTGTTTTAAAAAAAATTGATAGAGTTGTATGAGCCTGAGAAGGTTTGGTATAATTCTAAACAGCACAGCGCTATGACATACAGAAGTAGACAAACAAGGATCACCTGCTTGGCTCTACTGTAAAGCAGAACCTATTAGTGCTAACATGGAAGTACAATGACATAGCTATGTTGCTCCTGGCATTTGAGTTAACTTAATCAGAGCTGTCTCTCTCTATAAAGCATTGATGTTTTCTGATCAAAAGCAAGTGCAACATAAAAGTACGATTTAGGCAAAGCTATCCTAAATTTTGTTCAGTATCTGAAATTAAAAAATATTTCAATGTAAAGAAAATTTCTTCAATATATTATTATACCTCAAAGAGCACTTGCTTTTTTGATAGTATTAATGGCAGTAGGAGCACTTTATATTTGGCACTACATGTAATTATCAAATAATGTAAGCTTATCCTGACCATAAAATGAGGTATTTTATGAAATAAAAAAAACACCTCATCATCCTTCCTGCTTTGATTGTAAATGCCACTAGCTGTTTCTTTTAGTTAATAGAATTTAATATGTTTTGTCCGCTGTTGTGTTTTACACCCAGATAAAACCAAAATATCATTCCACAGGACTGTGAGTTAATTTCACTACGCAGAAAATCAGACATACATGGATTTGAATGATTTGCCTAGGATCTCATAGCAATCAGTGGCAGAGCTGAGGATTTAAAGTAATATGGTGTTGGCTACTTCTTTACCTTATAGATGGGAAACCTGTTATAGAAAACTAATTACACCAATTTGGATATTAAGTGGCATCATGGCAGTAAACTATTCCAAGGGAAGCATGATATTTAGAAGGAAGTTGACAACCTCATGTATCACAAAACCTAATATATAACAATGGAATGAATAATGTAAAAGAGTGAATTATAACATGCTGTCTTAACGAATTGCTGCTGCTGTTATTATTATTTACACTGTCTTTAGGTATATGTTGAATGCAAAGTTTTTGCTACTGTATGCACAATTGTGAGCTAATTAATTTTAATGCTGAGGGAATTTTGGCCATGTCTCAACGCTATGTAAGAGGTTGAAAAGAGTTAGTAATAGGGCTGATAGATCATTTTCTTTCAAAAACCTATATTCAGCAAAAAATGGGCCATTACCAAACTGTATTTCAGGAAAATGATCAGGGTTCTCTGCAAAATTTTATTTTTCCATTGGAAGTTTTCAGAAAAAAAATACTGTATTTATTTATTTTTGTCAAAACCATAGAAATATATAGGGGAAAAAAATGTGATGGTAACAAAAGTCATGTTCCCCCTAACAATTTCTATTACAGAATATTTTGGACCGGCTTTTCTAGGAGGAGTTCCTTTGCATTGCCTATTAAATATTTTTAGTTATCTATGGACATTTTCATCTGGAACACTATAAAACAGGAAAAAGTTGGTTAATTCTGTGATATGGGGTTTTCTGGATTGGAAGATTTTCAGTTGAAAACATTACATTATTTTCTGCATAGTGAAAACATAAATGTCACACTTAAGCAAACTGAGAAGAGAAGACTCATTACCACTCAGTTCCTGGGAAGCAATATTTACTATTAAGGGAAACTGTGCCAATTCTTCTGTCTTGGTTAAATCTTCAAAATTCTGTTCTAAATTAACTTAATTAGAAGGCAAACTAGAACTGATGGTAGAGTTCATAGAGAAAATGAATCTACATTCCGTAGCTTCAACACAAAGCCCACCTGACCCAAGGAGGTTATTGTGGCTGATCCATTCCATTGCAGTCGGTCTCTGGGGAGGGCTGTACAGCCAGTCAGCAGCAGTACGTATAGCACTGGGTAGTTCATCAGTACTTTGTGTGTCACCACTGTTTTTACAAAAACTTAAGAACTGGCCTTCCACCCAAGGACCAGTCTTTTGCTCTTCCTCCAAGTTTGATTGATTTCCTTGCAAACACTTTCAGTTTTTAGTTTGTTGGAGTATGCATGTAAGGGTGAAAAGCTGTAAATAAACAACAGGAATTTGTGTTCTGTAATAAAACCAGATGATTTCATTTGGTTTTCGAAAATTCTCTTGATTTCAAAGAAATATTGTACAGGAAAGGTAAAACAGTCATTGCTACCAAAACTGGTCTGCAGTTTCAAGCCTAAAATTAAATATAGGAACTTATTAATCTGAGTCTTACCTTAAACATTCAGGATCAGCCTGAGGTTTTCCAGTGACATGAACTTTTTCTGCTTCTAAATTTTTTGTCATTCTTTCAGCCTCCCTGATTACTTTCTCTAGGTCTAAACATAAAACAACAATTGCGTTATACATTAACCATCCATATTCAAAACTTCCTACATTTTCTAAATTTAACTTTTTTCATATTTCTTTGTGAAACTGTTTGTAGGGTAAAGGCATCTAAATAAAGAACATGATTAATTTTATTATTGTATTTGGTATGCATATTACAATCTTCCAGAAAATTTTGTTCCTTTTCCCAATTTATGCCCATATTTACAGCCTGTCTTTCTTAGCTCTTCTTCAGTGACATGTTATTTACACATTTGTAAATAAGTTACTAAACCACTTCTAGATTACATTTTTTAATCCACATTTAAAAATCTTCCCTATTGCTTGTGATCACCTTTGACACAGAACCTTTCTTGGTTCCCTCTGTGTCTTTTTAGTTTTTTCTTTTATAGGGTTTCCTGTGTATTTGACACATTTTTCCCAGCTTGCTTTGTAGACTTTTTTTATACACAAACTTTCCTACCTGAGCACACAAATGTCAGTAAAGAAATGATGATAGTTCAATTTAAAACTCAGAATTTACAACTACTGCCTAGACCAAATCTGCCTTTATCAGTCCAAGCCATGTTGCTTGTTAAACATTTGAATTTTAGTGACTTTCTTTAATTATAGGTTAATGGTTTTTAAACAATATTTATGTTAAATTCACTTTGAAACACCAGATTCTCCATTTAAGTATATGATTTACCAGCAAAAGCAAAAATTTCTTTTTCTTATTTATAGCTTATGATTCAGCCAATGTGTAGACCTCAGTACCACTGGCATTTAAAATAAATCTTATTGCAATCCATAATATTTGTTATAAACATGTTTAAACATTATGCATTACGTAATGTAAAAATATATTAAAATCTTGTTTTGATGATATCTTTCTTGAGAAAAATAAGTTGACAGAGAAGATTTTTTCAGAAGCATTTGTCAAGCCACAAATAATTATCATAACAAGTGATTTTCAGGCGTACCTCTGAGTTCGCTTTGGAGAGTAAATAAATTCTGCTTTAATTCATTCTTCTGCAGCTGGAGTGCATTTAACTGAACGTTTTCATGTTCCATTGACTCCATTTCTACAAAAAATGTATTTTTAAATTAAAATGCATTGCAGTTTTAGTCTTCCTGATATAATCTTAAATATTCTTAACTACTTCTAGCAATCTTCAGCTAGTCAGAAAGAACCTTAAATATAAACCTAAATTCAACTCAAATCAGTGATATAAAAAAACCCAACAACGCAGTTCACAGGTAGTTATGTCATATAATGTATTCATAACTATGAAAGGAAATGGTTTTTTACTATTATTAAGATGTTTGACATATTTTGTTGACTGGGGATGAAAAAGACTGTTTTGCTTTAGAGTTACTTCGGCTATAAAGGAAGATGACTTATGAATAGGTGGTGAAGAGACTCATCTCAGCAGACATCTCTCAGCATGACTGAAAAAAAACCCTCTGAGTTTAGCATTATGTACATTTGAACCTGACCATTGACAGCATCTGGAATTAATTGTGATTGTATCTCTAACAACTGGAGGTCCTTACATAATTTCTTTGTTATGAGTTACTTAAACTTTTCTTTTTAGTGTTGTCAGTGTGTTCAGGGCTGTAGCAGACAGAAAGACAGGCAAGTTGTACCCCCAGAAAGGTGCAATTTAAAAGGATGGAATCAAGACAGCAACTGAACCTAGAGAAGAATGTTAGCTACCTTTCATGTCCTACTGATCATTTGACTGATCAGATCTGACTGAATACGTAAAAATTAACCATTAAAAGTAACAGGTGTCACCAAATAAAGACTTCTTTTCAGTTGTAGATCAGAATCAGAGCCACAGGAAATACAGAAAGAAGGCACCACCAAGTATGATCTCAAATAGATAGTCATATTTCAGTAACTTTACATCAGATATTGGGAATTCAAATGCCTGTGCACTTGGTGAATTATAGAATCATGAGACTGGAAAGGACTTTGAGGGGTCATCTAATTGCATCCAGCCTTTTGAAGGCAGGATCATCTGTACCTCTGTCATTTCTGACAGAAGCTTGTTTAACTTATTTTTAAAGACCTTTGGTAATGGAGACTCCTAATTTCTTCGGTAATGGAATCTCATATGGCAGAGCGTTTCAGTTGTTCACTGCTTTTAGAATTCTAAACAGCCAGTGAGTCTCTCCCTTACTGTAGTTTACACTAGTTACTTTTTATTCAGTTCAATATAGGTATGAAGAATACATTGATTTCATTTTTACAGAATCCTTTAACAATTTGAAGACTGATGTCCATCTTCCATCAGTCTTTTCCTTCATAGATTAAATAGTCCAAATTCTTTCATTTTTTTACTGCTTATATTGTCCACATCTCTGATCACTCTCACTGGTCCCATGTGGATTCTTTCCAGCTGATCCACATTTTTTCCTGAAGTGTAACACCCAAAGCTAGATGCACAGTACTCCAGCTAAGAGCTTAACTGCCCCAAATAGAGTAAAGGATCATTTTGCATGTCTTAGAGGCCAGAATTATGTTTATGTCTCAGTATAGTGTTGGCTTTCTGATGTCATTGTCTCATGTTCAGCTTGTGATCCATGGTGACTCCTATCTCCTTGCTTTTAGTTTGACTGTTCTGAGAAATCTCGTATTTTGTGTCTTAACTCAAAGATAAAGTTATACTGTGGCAGTAAAAGACCAGTCCTACAAGACATTTGTACATATCATTCTTTGGAAGCTAAGTAAATTTACATAGTTCAACCACAGGTGATTATACTCGGTGCCAACCTAATGTAGTATGCGGTGTGTAACAGTGCACCTCTGTGCCAACTAACGTTAGACGTTGGGAGACACTTCTGCAGGGCTGCTTCTTCCCCTCATGGTACTCATAGTCAGAAAGGACTGAAGGGGATAGGGAACAGAAGAGGCTTTAACTATTGTTGTGTGACATGGTTTGACAGATCACACTTCCAGTTTACTGCTAAGAGGAAGTTCCAGACAGCAAGGGAATGGAATTAGAATTATTGTGTTGCCCAGTTATGTTTTACTGATACATATTTATTCTCTGGTAATTCAAGATAAATGGTTTAATATAAGATTTACCATTTTTCAACAGAGTTGCCTCATTCTCTAAATCATTTATTTCAGTCTTGACTTTTTTCTTAATCAGAAGGTCTCTATTACTTGTTAGTCCATATTCATTGTTAAACTCTGTTAATTCCCTAGTAAAATTCTCTTCCTCTTCAGTCATTTTTCTCTTTGCATCTGTCTGACAAAAGGAAAGGGAAAACTGAATGTTCAGGTGAAAAAAAATCTTTGTTAAGCCAAGCAGACTGAAACACAATGTTGTTTATCCTTAAACTTGTGGTATAAATGTAGTATATTTACTTTTCCTGACTTACGAGAATATGAAAATGGTGTACAGGTCTATAATTTTATCTGTTGTTTGAACTTTCCTTCTTCTGAAAAAGTGAAGGATATATTCTTAATAAAAAAATGTTTTAAAAATCACTACGTTATATTACAGACTTGTGCCAGCAGTTTTTCAGTTCAACTCTGTATTGAAATTAGCAGAAAGTTCTGTTTAAAGTCAGTAGCACAGTATGGGCACTCTTTTTTTAAATTGTTATTAAAGGAAATAAAGGTGGTGTTTACACCTCTGCAGAATGCAGACTAACTTTAACTCCCTCAGTAATTACCAAGAAAGCTATAGTTGATAGGAAGTCACTGTTTCATTTCCTGGAAAAAATATTCTAAAGAGAAAGGCATTATTAAGTTCCTTTTAAAAAATCTTAACTGATTGCTAAATTAAATAAAATGAAATGACCCTTATACACAGGAAGAAAGAAATTATAACCTTTACATCAAGCTTGACTGGTTACAATTAAAAGAAACTTCACACTTCACAGGATATTTAGCTTTTATAGCTAAATGATTTTTCTATGATATTTATTTTTCCCTTTTTTCTTTGTATACTTAAGATTGGGAATACTTTGGAAGCTGAAGAAATATTTAATTAAAAGAATATCTGTCTAAAGATTTAGGGTTAATACAGGTTATTCATGCTGAATCTTTAAAATTTAGCTCTGTTAATTTAAGGCATAAATACCTATGCAGAGAAGACTACTCATCTGTGGCACTTCTTGATGTCTAGAGATCCAAGGATCCACAATGAGGTAAGAGGAAGGCAATATTCAGGTTAGCACAAGAGAGGACTGAAAAGCTTGCCTGTGTATGTTGCAAGTAGCTACCTTTTAAGAAGTGGCTAGGTGTGTCTAGCATCAATGAGATCGTGTGGTATGTCAGGGATCCTAAAATGTGGTGTTGGTCTCCCTGAGTTTTAACTTTGATACTTCTCAATATGCTTTGTGGATGAGCGAGTCCAATTTAAGGTCAGACTTTGTTCGTTTTCTTTGATAAAGGAAATAATGTGTCAGAATTGGAGTTCAGTCATACAACAGCACATGTTAGAAAATGAAGTCAAGAATGTTAAATCAGCTTTCCAGATAAACTGCAGCATACATTATCTTAGATCACGGGCTTAAGTTAAAAGTGAAAATTTATCTACATTTACATTAAGTATGCTAGAATAAATAAATACAAATATTTTCCAGTTTTAAAACATTACTTCCACATTCAAATTTTAAAGCTGACTGCTCTCATACAGTAGACAAACATTGTCTGAATACCATAGCTGGAAACATACAAAGATTTTAAGAAGAGTGCTCTTTTGCTTAGTAAGTTCAGCTTTCTGTTTTTCTAAGCTGTCTTCACGTTTCCTCAGAATTTCTAAGTAGAATTGTTTTTCAGACAGTTGCTGAACCTGCCAAGAGGGAAAAAAAAAAAAAAAAAAAAAGATTGTAGAGTAAGGTAATTGTTTTATTGTTTCATATACTTTGATATTGTACATAAGGGTCTTGGTCCAGTAAAAACACAGCTGGCATAGCTGCTGGACTAGTAAAAGCGCAGCAGCTCTTTTTTCCTTGAATAATCTTCCAATATACTACTAAGTTTTGAAAAGCATCCTTTATTGAAAAGCCACATTTAATGCTAGCCCATCTGTCTAAAATGACATTTTAAAGTCAGCTTAGTTTAGGAGACATATTTCCAGGTTAAACCCAGGAAAAATATTGATTACATGGGATCTTGTACCCAACATAATACAGTGTCCTCGATCTAATTGTGTAAATCTCATCACATACCAAATCAGAAAATAATATCAGAGGGACAGAGGTGCAACATCATTGTTTTGACTGAGTGGCTGTACACATCATCAACTCTGCAATGCTAATATTGCATATGTGAAAGATATTTTTCTGAGCAATTTCTGGAATTCTTAGCCATGGAAGTGTAATGGAAATTGGTTAAAGGCAGTTTGACCATAACCCCTGCCACCCCCCAGCCCCAAAATTCTATTTTGCATACAGCTTTATTGTTAGTTTTATTAATTTAAAACAGTAGCTTATCTGATAGAAGGGTATGCTGTTTAACCATTGCATTTTCAAAATTTGCTGAAGCGTTCTTCTCAATTTTCCAGCACATCTGCTGTATCGCTGTCTAACCTAAGTTAAGATATATGGTGGGATAAACTGTAACAGCAGATGAATAGGGAAGAGCTAAGCGCTGAAGAGTCTTAAAGGATGAGAATCATTCATCTGATGAAATGGAGAAAAGGAGGTTAAGAGAATGACTCAGACTGTAATGCTCAGAACAATGAGTAGGGAAAGTAAAGTTAGCAGAATTGCCCACAGACTGTAAAGGCACAGGGTAAGTATTGGGAAGTAAATTGAATAATCAGGCTGATGCATGACTGTTTGTGTGTGCAGAAGCAGAAAAGACCAAGTAAGAGTGATATTACAGAGGTAAAAATGAAAAGTTTGTAAAATGAAATAATACAGATGATTTCGGAGAGGGTGCAGATGAAGTGCATCTGTTCAAAAAAGGAGGAGGATAGTGGAATCAAATGACCTAAGACTAGAATGTGAGAGTCAGAAAGGAAAGGACCAGATTTTTTCCTTATCTCTGGTATGTCCGGCATGCTAAGCGTCCAGGAAGTGCTTGCCTCAGAAATATTTTATTTTTACATATTAATTCAGAGAGAGTAGATGGTTTTACATTGCTGTATTACACTACTGAACAAAACTTAATCTATGCATTTGCAACAGGTTTTTTTGAAGAAATCACTGAGCCATGAAAAGCAAAATGCTACAATTCGGGTTCTAATTACATGCTACCTGATTTTACAGGACAGAGTAAAAAAGTAACGTTTCCTAGGAATCTTTGATTGACCACAGGCAGCCTCTGTGAAATAGATGTCAAAACACTTTTGAACTCAGTCTCATCTGCTTGGTCAGGCATAAGCTGCTCTGCGTGCATGTGCTTGGATATGTAATACACAAAAGTGCAGTTGTTTGGTGTGGGATGCATTGAACAGCATGAGCTGACAGCATTGTTTAGTATTATTTGAATTACATAAACTATTGTAGACATATGTAAACTTAATTCCTGTACTGAAAAACAGATCACTTGAAATACTTTCAACAGCTATATAACCTTTAAACCTAAATACAGTCTGACTGAAATGCATTTTCCCATTCCACTTGTTTTCTGTATCATTTTCTATCTATAAATGAATCAAAGTCACACTAAGCAAGCAAGTAAAATATATTTTTTGTGAACATCAGTGAGTATATTGTTAATCCTGATGGGTAAAGCACATAAGATTTAATTAGGAATAGTTCTTCAGCTCTTCCCATTAGTCATTTACAGTAATGGCTCTACGCTTGGGACCTTCTGTACCTACCACATAAACCCTGATTATAAATCACAATGCATCAATAACAAATAAGTATTATAAACATAAAATTGTGATGTTCATAAATAAATTTATGAGCAAGCCTACAAAGGACATTACCTAACAAGCAACATCCAGATATAATCTGCGTTGGTTAAATAAGTTGCTATTTTAAAGCACTTTGGGGCTTTGAGATTGAGAATAACTGCTTGTGTGATTAGAGTCTCAATCTGCAACCAGTAATTATTTGTAAAAGAGTTCTCTTTTATACTGACCCCCTTGCAGTAATGTTGATATTTACTATACGTATTACATAGTCTTTTACAAAAGGCAGAAAAGTCTGGTTTTGGAAGGATGAAAATCATGCCCCAAACATTTATTTTCAGAACTAGTTAAGGCAATCCTCTAAAGGTTCTTGAAGATGTTTATTTAAGCGATAGGATACAACAGTTCCTACTTCAAAGGAGGCTCCATATGCTTTCCTGTTGTGCACAAACATTCTGCCAGCACAGACACTTAAGAGCACAAGGGATGATATTTAGACTTTATTTTCAGGCATAAGCAAATGGTTTTTTAAATCATTGGTAACCACAAGTATTAATGGTGAAAAGCTCTGCAAAATTGGAAGCTTAATCTGAAAAGACATCTGCAGTTTGGTTAAATGGAAAGCGTAATAAAATCTTAAAAACACTAAATAGATTCGGAAACTTTTCTCTGTCTTCAGCATCCCTAGAAAAACTCCTAGGCCTTACAAGCGCTAACTGTGAGCCCAGGCTCACAGGGGGATCTTCAGCATACCACTCCAGATCCTGTGAAGTAAACACAGGGAATGTTTCTGTGTGTTTTCCGTGAAAGGCCTGTAGTGAAGGGCAGTGGGCAACAGAGGGATGGCTTCCCAGCCTCCAAAGGGAAGGCTGACAAGCGCCAGGGCTGTTAGGAGAAATTCTCCCATGGCTCCTGGACAGCGGGCCTGCCTGTGGCCCATGCCTGGGGCTGCGTCCTGGGCTCGGACCGCCCTGGCACCATGGTGGGCTCCCTGCCAAGCGCTGCCTGCAGGACAGGGGTGACTTCCACATGCACTTGTGCCATCACCAGTGTTTCCAGACCTTGGAAGCATTATCTGAGGTGATACCCCTGAGGTGAGCGAGCCCCTGAACACAGCCAGAGGCCAGCCTGAAAGGTGAGCTCTGTGAGAGGGGAAAGACCTTGACAGATCTTTTTTTCACCACAGAAACACACGGTCTACGTTTTCTCAGTGACGTGTTATTCAGTAGGTAAAGCAAACTCCTTGAAAATGTTAATGAATGTACCTGAAAGAATAGGTCACGTGTTTATAAACAATATATTTCATTATTATGTGTACTATAAACGTGCCTGCTTACCTTGGTTTCTAATTTCATTTTTGCAGTGCTCAGCTCTTCTTTTATTTGGTTAATTTTTTCATAACTCTTATTTATGTTGAATTTAACTGCAACACAACAAAAATCTGTAAGAAAACACTCTGGGTTTGTAAAAGTTACATTCTTACAAACCCATGCCATTGGCAAGAAGCAGCCAGCCTGGCTGATGCCAAGCTTTCACCAACAAAGGTCCCCTCATGACAGAACCATGGGGCCACCCTGCCCTTGCCCCAGGACATGGAGGGGCCATGAAGTGTGGTCAGTGCTGACCCCGGCCCCACAGAATGGCGGCCATCAGGCAGACCTTGCTGGATGAGGTGCCTTTTCTCCCTCGCCTGCTTCTCTGTGAGCTCTATTTGCTGGAACAAAGCATCCAGGTTCATTTCTTGTCTTCTCGTGGAATCTGTGGGCTCTCTGGGCCTTGCTGCCTTTGCAGGGGGTTGGTTGGTTGAAGCCAGGATGCCCTGGAGGAAGATGAGGCTGGGCCCAGCCACAGCCCCATCCCTCAGGGCTCGGCACACTTGGCTCTGCCCTCTGGCCTCTGCCTCCCTGGGGTCAGGAAATAAACCCCAAACCACAGAGGGAAGCAACCCCAGAAGATGGGATGCGGCAGAGGAGGAAGAGGATGGGTGAGACATGTGGGCTGCAGAGGGTAGGGGGGTGAGGGTGAACTTGGGCAGAGGGAAACATGAATGACTGGCCCGGGGAGCCCACACGGGAAACACAGGAGATGGGAACTTGTGCTCATCTGTGAAATGCTGGTTCCGACATGGAGTCTGCAGAGTTTGGATCAAACAGCTATGGCTTTATTCCTCTAGGACCACACACTTTATACTGGTTTTGTGCTGCTCAGAAGCTGCTTTTTCTACTCCTTTTTTTTTAATGGCATGAACACCATCCTTTTAAAATATTATATCTGCTCAGATTTATTTGTCTTTTGAAGATCGATATCTAACCTTAGATGCTAAGGAAGTAGGCTAAAATCTGCTCTCATGCAGAAGAAGATGGTAAGCATGACTACATCAAACTTAAGTAGCGCTGATCAGACCCAACTCAGCTGCGTTTCACCACTAATGTAAAATGACAGTGTTTCCGTTCCAGTTGGTCCCAGTAAGCAAAGATCATAAGACAGCCCATTGTACACTCTTCTGGAGCATACTTGTGTATGAATTTACTGTGCTCTGAGCTTCTGCAACTTTCTAGTTTGCACATTACTGGATGGTATGCCTAGGAATGTAAATACCCAGTTAAAAATGTAATTCATATTCCAGGGTTTGTTCCTACATCTTGAAAATTATTAACTACATTTCCTGCAGGGAATACCTGTGTGAAGTTGGCCTGTTTGCTTTAGGGCAGAAAAAGCCTGGAGGAGTGGAACCTTATAGCCTTCCAGCCTTTTTAACACTGAAAAAGATTAGGATTATTGACAGTCCTGTCTTGTTAAAGAGTTTTCCTCAGAAGAGGTCTGTCTTAGAATAGATAGGCAGCAGCAAAGTTCAGAAATTAGATAGAGAAAATCTTTGTAAAATGCAAAACAATATATATGAGAGTACAAATGTCTAATTAGTGAAAAAGCCATTCTAAGTTCTAAGAATGAGTCTGAGAATTCTGGAAAAATATTTTGTTATAACATTTACTGCTTAAAAGGCACCATGTTACAGCTTATAGCGTGCTATAAAATAGTGCTTTTTAAAGAAAAGACATTGCTCTATTTAAGAAAGAAAATGTGGGATCTGATGAAATTTAAAAACCTGAACCTAGCACATTATGTTGCAGGAAATGTAAATTTTTATTTTTTTTTAATAGAACAAATTGCAACTAAAGGAGAAGAGTTCACAAAAGTGAATTTAAAAAGTGTTTCAGAAATGAAGCTTTCTAACCAAAGTCCAAAGGAAAAGCAGATGAGTCAAATGGGAACATTTGGTGATTGAGACAGTGATTTGTTACACAGGTCTGATGAGTGAAAAAGTAATTTAAAAAAAATCTAGAAAATTAACTGCTCTATCAGTGGATCAAGGAGAAAATAAATGAAAAGCTTTCTTTGAAGTTTTTGAGACTTGACTGCTTTTGTGTTTCAAACTAGAAAGCTTCTGTAGGCTGGGATAGTGTTCAGTGTCACTTATTAAAGAAATGACTGTGTTTTGTGGAGGGTGCTTCAGTGCCTCTAATTATGGCAAAGGAACTGCTCTCCCTAGAAAGAAGAGTCTGGCTCCAACTGTACTTTCTCACTGTCTGAGAATGACCATTCAGAGTGATTAACAATTCTGGAGAAGATTCCTTCAGAGACTGAAAAAATTCAAAGCAGTACAAGTATTTGACATTAAAACTTCATAGCTTTTGACTCCTGCAGCTATTTGCCATGTGCTTGCTTTTTACATGGTAAATAACTCACAATAACAACTCAGGATTGTATAAAGGGACCGTGCATATGAAACACATACAAGTGCTTTCAGAATCGGGATCAAGGCCATTACTTCAAAGGCATGCAGTTGCCTGGCTCCCATGAAATGGATGAGATGGTGTGAACCTAAATGTTTCAGAATAAGAGTAAAATGTGAACTGCCTTTGTTCGACTCCAACTTTTGCAAAGTATAAGATCTTTGTAAATCACTAGCTGTTAGAAAGGTGACTTTAATTTTATTCTGTCAGTCATATCAGTACATCCTAATCTTAATCTATATCTGTATCTTAATCACTGTGCTGTAATCAGGTCATGTCTTTCTAGTGTACTTCAAAATTAGTAATTGGCCTTTGTAATCAGGCTGCTGTGCTAATAGTAAAGTTTCTTCTACAAGTTTTTTCTCTAGTTTGTGTAGGAAGAAGAAAAGAAAAATTTTGTTTGTAATTTCAAGTCACTATAAAAATATTTATTATTGTAATTTATTTCTAAATCATATATGCTCAGATTGTTTCAAAAATTGTTTATCTGAAAGCCAAAAATGAAAGAAGAAAAGGTAAAGAAGTGGCAGGGTAAAAAACAGAGGATGTTATACAGTCTTCACCCTGAATATATATATATTAGAAGCTAGAAATTAGAGGATTGTAGTTGCTTTGTCCTTAAGCACTGTTAATGTTATTTTTTCCATATGCAAGCTATACTGCTTACTTTCGAAAAGTTGTATTTATAGCAAACCTTCTCAACCTACATTGCTTTGGTCTTTCTTTGCTCTTGGTGTGCTTTATATTTACCATCTATTTTTGCACTAACATTTTTCTGCCTTATATGAAGGAATAAAGCTGTGCGCGTGTGTGTGTGTGCGGGCACATGTGCACCCAGTAATTATTTGGTGTAAGTAAGCATAAAAAATAGCAGACTTATTCAAAATTAATTTCATAATATGTTTTTTAAAATCAAAGCATTAGCTCTACTATTTAAAAACTCATTGTTGAAATACAGCAAGCAGTGTAAAATGCTAATATGTAATAAAGTGGTTTTAATGCAAATCAAGAGCATTTTGTGTGGTTGTTTTCCCCCTCGTGCTGGCCACCCATTGCACCACAGGGGAGGATGGAGCTGTTATGTCTCTTCCATTGCCTGTCTCCTGCCCAGGCTGGGTGGAAAGTGGGGAGCACAGGAACAGCAGAACAAGCACTTGGTGGTCTCTGCTTGAATATATTTGAGTTCCTAGTAATAAAAAGAAAAGAAAAAGAGAAAAAGAAAGAACAAGAAGGAACTCAGCTACTTCTGCAAAACTACAGCAAGACAGCAGAGAAGAGGAACATTAAAATGCAGTAATAACCTATAATTTATGATCTATCTCTAAATCCCTGAGGAACTCAGGTTAAATGCAGTCTAGTAGTTATCTCTGGAAGAGAGAGCAAACCACTAACCCACAGACTGGAAGCTCTCCATTTCTAGTAGACTGCTCAGCAAGGGACTCACGAATGAAAACCCTGTTTCCTTCTTGTAACGGGGAGGGAATGACCTACAAAAATTCATATAATAAAATATAAAATAATGGAAAATGTAGAAATAAATCCCTGACAAATTATATGCAAATGAATACAAAACGTTTCTCTGTGCCTGAAATCCCTATCTGTCTGTTTCTTCAGGTGACAGAATTGAGAGTTAGTGAAAAGCTGGGTGTGTTAATTAAAAAACACACTAAGTAACTTTGTACTCCCCTTAACATGTCTGGCTGCAATGGAAAATTAACTATACTCTTTTCCACTTTGGTAGGAATGTAAACAACTTCACAACAGATGTTCTTTATAAGGACAGAGCCTGCTGTTTGCATTGTGATATCTCCGTTTGAGTCTTGTATCCAAGATTTTGTTTAATTCCATCTGGAAAGGCTTCATTGGATCCCTCTGGATTACAAAAGCAAAGATTAATCTTTCATGTTTTTAAATATAAGTTTTCTATTGCCTTTTGTTATAATCACGCAACACCTGCTTTCTCTGCTGATTGGTAACTGTGCTGTTATATAGTTGTCCAAGTTGTTCCTCTGTAGTCTTTTAGAGTCTTACATGTATTTTAGTCATCTCTTTTACTGCATCTTTCCTAACACTTCTTTACTTTGCTGTTCTGTAGTATTTGGATAAGCGACAAATGAGGTGCTCATTTTGAAACATTTATCAGACTCTTATTTATCTTGGCATAATGGTAGTAACTTCTCTAATGGAGAAAGAGCTTTTCAGATCTGGAGTGCATATCACAGTACAAAATACTGCCTTGGCTTTACATTTTTGTAGTAATTTTTTTTAATTTGGCTGGAAAACTGCAGTTTGCTTTACATCAATACTGTTATTACTAAGTTGGCACCCAGTGGAATCTACAGCACAGTGAAAAAAACACTATTTAGAATGTAATTGTATCTTCCATTTATAAAAGAGATTTTTAAAATTTTTTTATTAGCAGAAATGTAAATGAGTTATCCATTATGTTGTAATGTCTTATGAGAAGATGGGTGCCATTAAATCTTCTGAATAAAGGGCTGTTAAAGAAACATTTTGAGAACTGGGACTTTCATGCAAAAGATGTAATCTTAGATTGAAATGCATTAAACAATCTGTTGAAAATACTTCATTTTAATCAAGTATGGTATTTTTCCTATAACCATATAATGCCAGTACGCTAGCTTATCTCTTTTTGTCACATACATTTTATCTTAATCATAGAAAAATCTGAATGAACAATGAAACATAAAAAGTAATAATTTTAAAGTTAGTTCATCAAAGTAAAAAAAAATATATTTCCATTTCAATTGATTCTCAGAAGTTCATACACAATGCTGCTAAATTATTAGATGAGCAGCTGTCATTATTTCTTCTAAAGTATTTCAGGAGATTTTAAAATGTTTATATTTGTTCTTTAAGCTCTGTTTCTACTTGATGCTGCAATTGTAGGAAAAATGTGTAGATGACTAAAATGGAACTGCTTTATTGTCTTTATTCATAACAGGAGGCATCATTTAGTGCTAGGTTAGATTGTTATACTTGTGCTGTATGCTTTAAAGCCAAATGAGTTTCTCTGCATGCTGATAAGAACCCTCATACGAAACTAAGGGTCATCCATTACACTTTTAGGCTTCTCTGCTAATGGTTTTCATAAGATTAATTTTACAGTTCCATCCATGTTCCTGCTTAAAAATATAACAGATATAACAGTTTCCTTAGACATTTGGAAGGCTTGGATACATGCCCATGGCCTCAATTAGGCAGCAATAGAGATTATTCCCCATTCCATGCAAGTGCCCAAACCAAGGAAGTACTGCCTATTTGAGGAAAGGCTAACTCAGTTTGACTAAAACATTTACCCTGAATCTGAAAGACTGCTTTTAACATAACTATTGAAACTGCATGGTCTCATAGATCCTCTCACCAAAATTGGGCCAGATGGTAGGTATTTTTCAGTGACAAACTGTTTTGTAAGAAAGTTTCGAATTCTAATTATTTATTCAGGGAAAAAAAGCTGTTGTCCCTACTAATTCCAAATAATCTGAACAGTTTTCAGAATACTACTTTCCTCTGGAATATTGTGGAAAAAGTATGTTCTACCTGCGTGTTTTAAAAGCTGCTTTGTAAAATCCAATCTAATAAATTTATCTCTATAAAACTGTGTCCTCTGTTTTCTGTACAGCCCTTTGTGGGCAGAGGAACATATTTAATGAAGACTTAACAATGATAAATAACACTATATAAACTTAACTGCCTATTGATACAGATGTTATGCTACAATTTAATGTTTTTTAGAGATGACATAAAAAATGAGAACCTATAGATAGAAGTTGTGCTTCTATCCCTTCCACATTCCTTCCCACCGATGATTCGAGAGATTAGTTATCTTTAATCCTGAAATTTTCAAAGGCTTCACAGCACACATCTGCATACATATGCCAGGACTCAGTGCCTAGGCAGGATAATAAAAGCATTAAATTCAAGTACAGTAGAAAATCACAGCTGCAGTAAGCATGTATTATCAATCGTGCCACATTCATGAAATAATAATTTGCATTGTATTACAGTGACTTCTCTTCAGAAGTCTATTTACAGATTGTGTGAAAAGTATGTAAATAATTCTTGTGGGTTTGTCTTTTTACAGCTTCTCTTTTTAGAAAGAAGATAACATAAGGAAAGTGAATTAAAATAAATAGCAAAGATGTTGCTTCCTTTAAAATAATGACATTTTTCTTATTTTGAGAGTTAAATCAGAACATTTTAAACACTCTCAGTAAGTCAGTTCTTTGAATACAAAATTAATATACATAGTTGAAGCTGCAGAATTTATAAAAGTGAATAACACATTGTGTTTTCATATGTGTTTTCACATATGTTTTGGCCTGTGCCTCTTTCTTTTTAAAAAAATCATAACTATGCTGTTGTCGATGGTGGTTTTAACCCTCCTTTTCCATTGCTAAAAGCAATACACATAGCTTAAATACCAGTTTAGAACCAATTGTTGATTGTGAATGCTGTTAGATCTTCCAGTGCTGCCAAAAGAAAAAAAAAAAAAAGTTCATTAACCAAAGGAGTTAATGATGAAGAGCCTGATGCAGACACATATTTATATTTGCAATCTTTATTTATAGGATTAATCCACTAGGACACACGGAGTCGATGACACGAGACTCATAGGCAAGGAGAGCTGGAAAGCATAGCATGGGATTGTCTGTTTTATCTCTACAGTTGGGTCTGAAAAAGCACCCCTGACTCATGGGGAGAGTGAACTTCTGCACAGGCAGAGCTTTTCAGGAAGATCTGGCAGATGGCTGTCCTGCCTGGCTCTCCCTGTCCTGTGCTTATTAGCCAGAGTAAACACACTCAGTTCCTCAACCCTTTATGCATCAGTCATGTTTTCTTAGTCTCTTTCCCTTGTTTCTTTCCCCATATTCACCATTTTTGGTGTTCTTAGATCCTTTTCTGCTGGGCAGCTTCTTGGTCAAGCATTCCTTATCCTTCATGTGTGCATTAGATTTATTGTCGTTAAATGTACTGTGTTGCTTTTGCCCTTAGTGAATCTTCCACACAATCTTTCCCATGTGTCACGGTATTCTGAATTCTGATTCTTTCTTCCAAAACACTCTGTTTCCCTTCCCCAGCGTCTGTCCCCTCCTCAATACTATACACTGACTTGTGCACATTTTGTAAGTACACTCTCTATTCCATCTTCCAAGATGGTAAAAACTCCACGTTGGATCTGGCTCAGACTTCTGTGGGATCCCTTTTGTGAAGTCCTGAAGAGTAAATAATCAGAAGCTATTCACCAAGAGCAAGTTTTCAATCAGCTATGCACTCTTGATAGCAGTGAATACTGCAGACCTTGCGGGAGATCAGGGCGATGGTTCTGCTAGCTCAGCCCAAAGGAGTACCCAGCCTCTCTGTGACAATGGCCAGCAGCAGAAGCCCAAGGAATGTAAGAAAAAAATAGGTTTGAGATGGCTCTTCCCCCAGTATGACCTTCTATTTTGCAACAATCTGGATTTAGAAAATAGTTTATTTATGAGAATATGACACAAGACTATGAAAATCCAGTGTCGGTGTCAAAGTCCTTTATCAATGTCAAGGTACAACCCATTTACTGTACCACTTTCACCCTTCTGGCCAGCTGCCATATCAGAGAAGTAAGTTAAATAGTGTGACATGATCGGTTCATGACAAACCAAAGTTGAATGGTGTTTTATATTTGTTTATTTTTCTTCCAAGTATCTGCAGTTCAATTGTTTAATAATTTGTCCTAGTACTTTTCTTAAAACTTAATCTGTCTGGTGTAATATTCTGCCAGAGAATAAAGACAAACACTAAGTTTAGCATGTCATATTTCTCTGGGAACTTCCCAGTCCTCGGTGAATTTTTTAAGACAGGCTCTAGCTATTCAGAAATATCTTTTAATGGTTCCTGCAAATTTGTAAGCTGAAAAGGATGAGGTCCTATCAGCATGAACACACCTAAATTATTTCCGTGTTGTGGTCAGTACTCCATACTTCTTGTTGAAGTTAGTGTAATTTTGCACGAAGGCACAATTCAATTTTCTGGGGAGTGCTAAAGGAGATAAGGGTTAGAGATGTGTCAGTCTTCTCTGTATCACACACCACACGCTTTCCTAGTTCATAACGGATGATCTCAAAAGTGATAAAAAAATATCAGCATGGCCAAAAATTTAGATGAGATGGCTTGCCCAATTAAACCAAATATGAAATGGTTCTTCAAACAGATTAGTAAAAGGGAGTACAGAAGTAAGAAGTAAGGAAACATAGAATACCAGAAATTAAATGGAGGTTAACTACATTCTAGGTACAATTGAAATAGCAAATGAATGCTTTGTTTCATTTTTCAGTGGGGATAATATATTGAACAAGAATAGTAAAAAGGTGCTTAAGGGAATGAAGCAAATCAATTAAGTTTCTGTAAGCGAGCCATCAGCCAAACCTAGCCTACTTACTGTGATGAAACAGAGAGGTTTAAACAACACCCATCTCAGGGCACTGAAAGTATCCACAAATGCTGATTAGCACAGAATGCATTTGCAGGGATTTTATGTGTATCTGTTCAATTCAGGGCTAGCTCAATACAACTAAAGAATAATAAAGTTATTCCCTGTATTCATAAAAGGGAAAAGAGGTGGTCAAATAAAATGTGGATGCAGTAGTTTGACCTCAACACTAAGGAAGGACTTTGAGTAGATTCTGAAGGGAAAAATTTTCAAGGACCTGGAGCAAATGGAGAGTGGGAATAACTACAACATGGTTTTATCAAGGGCAGATCATATCACACTAACTTAATATCTTTCTTTGATAAGATAATTGTCCCAGAGAAGAGTAATGCAGTAAACCTAATCTACCTTGATCAACAAAAGGCATTATATTGTTCCTTGGGGGAAGTTATTTAAGGTGGAGAAGGTGGGCTTTAATGAAAGAATTGTAAGGTGGAAGAGGAACTGCGTAAAGGGTTATATTAAAAGATGGTTCTGTTAAAAATGGAAACATCAAAATGAAAGGAGTTTGCTAGTAGAATTCCTCTAGGACTGATCTCGGCACTGATTTAAGTAGTATTTTTGAACTTGGTAAATGTAGGGGAATAGATACGGCATTGAGAGATGGCACAAAACTGGACTATGAATAGCATATCAGAAAAAAATAAATGACCTTATGGACTGACAAAATGGAAACGTAATAGTATGGAAAGTAGAGCTGGGTGATTGGGAATTAACATTGTATTCTTTTGGAGTAAGGTAATGTCTTGATAATTGCTGGCAATAGTAAAGGGAAGAGGTATAGCGCATTACTCCGCTGTATGGTGATTATGAACCATCATTATGCCATGGCCGTGAGGCAGTTTCAGAATATATTACATGAATGATTTTCAGTGAAGACAATAAAGTGTTAATACTGCTTTACAAGGCATTGGTAAGACAACTCTCAGAATGTTGTTTACAGTTCTCATGACCCACATTGATTCACAGCAGGTGCAGAGTGGGATGGTTAGGGGAAAAGGAGTACCTATTTTCTCAGCTGTGATGTAAATAGCTTATCTGGCAAAACAACGCTTGAAAGGGCATATGGTTATATCTTTATAAGTATGTGTGGGGGTAGACGTGAGGGAAGAAGACTTTTAGGTTAAAGGATAACACTATTTCAAGATCAGATACTTACAAACAATTATGAATAAATTAGAAATTTAAAAGAAGGTTCTTGGTAATCTGTGCAAAGCTCTGGAACTGCTTTCCAGACAAGGTCATGGAGGCAGGGACCTGAACTACTTCTATACAGACATTTATAAATTAATGAAAGGATATGTATGACATGGTGAAGTGATCATGAGTCAGAATATAAAGTTTGTGATATAAAGCTTTGGATACTTACTGACTTTGCTAGAGAAGTTTAATGGGAAACTTGTTTGTGTACATTTCTTACACAATCCCTCAACAGAAAGGTTTTTAACAGGTCCACATACCAGTTCTTCTATTCTTCTGTACATACCAGGACATTTATGTTCCTTCCTGGTGCGTAGCATAGAAGGGGTCTGCCCTTTCTTAAATGAGAAGATTCCCAGTAGATAAAATGGGACAGTTTGTTAGCATGTCAGGTGTTAACTGGGTATAATTTGCTTACATGATTAGGCTTAAATTGATCACCTGATTAGGATCAGGAAGTAATTTTACTCTGTGGGGTCAGGAAAGGTGGTGTTTTCCTCTGTAATATAAACTGTCTGGAATGAGATGTGAGTTTTTACCTTGTGAAGTATTTCTTCTTGCAGACTGCTAAGATGTGGCTGGTCAGTAAATCTCATTACTTTAATATCTTCTACTATCCTTTGACACACTGATGGTTTTCATTCTCCTGAGGTACAAGGGCGTGTGACTATAATGTAGGATGTAATTTCAGTATACTACAAGACTTAAGTCAATGTTTGCTTTTTTAGATCTTTCAAGAATTTCCTCTGAGAAAGAAAACCTTACTTTTCTGAGGTAGCGTGGAGCTGAATAAGAGGCAGTTAAGGATACTTCATATGTATTGGTAAGCCCTGAAAAACAAAAGGTTGATAATTTTTGTGGACATTTATAGCAGAATGTGGACCTTTATAGCAGAAAAAGCCCTTTAATTGATGATTCTAGCTCAAAGAATTAAAAAAACTATTTAGATTATATCATATTTTGTGAACTGGGATTCTCAGGGCTTTCTAGCTTAGGTATTCCACTAACACGCTTACAGGTGCATCATATTATTGCTAAATGAGTGAGGTTCTTCAGGCTTTATAAAATATATTTTATAGTAACTACAGACGCTGTTTTTCCTCATAATTTGTTTTCTTGACTATGGCTACCTGAAAAGAAATACATGAAAATTGATAGTGCTTTATTTCCTTAAATACATAAGGCGTCTATGACAATTAGGCTTGTAACTCACCTGTCATAGTTAAGTGGATACAACTAGATGTGGTGTAAATGGAATGTATTTATAATGTTTAGTTCTAAAGATTGTTTTTATACAAATATGGATCCACAGACTAGAGGCCACAAAGGATATAATGGTGTTAAAAAATCTACTAGGTAATTTGGTGTGAGTTATTGATATACCTATGATTGTGGTGGCTATACTGTCATTTTTTTTGCCACTAATAAAACCAAGATACTCAGTTTATATCTGTATTGTTTCTTGAATTCTGCATAAGTGTATTCTGAAATTGTGCAGCTTATTTCTCATAACCTGTACAGTGGTATCAATGTATCAGTTCTGTGACGTGGTTTGTCTCTTTCAAACTTCAGCTTCCTGGATTGTAAGTTTTTTTCTTAAAGGACAGATAACTAAATGGTGTATAATCCGCTACTCAGTTTGTCCCTCTACTTACTTTTCTCGTCAGAGAAATAAAATAGCAGATTCATGAATTGGGTCAAACATAGTCTGTATCTGTTTTCTTAAATTCTGTCTTGACATAGTCAGATAAATTACCTTTCAGTGAAGAGATGGCCTGAAACATACAGAAAATTAATTTCTCTAAACCTGCCCGTCCTCATGTGGCATTTGCTTTGAATTAAGCAAATGCTTAGTTATCTGCTAGTGATACAAACAGCAAATCACCAAATTAAAACCTTTGTTCTTTGTATCATTGTCTCTGCAGAGTCCAGTGTTACAAGCTACACAACCTTTCAAGAAATAGTTGGCAGTTGCGTGGCATATGTAACTTTCTAAATCCAGCCCCCCTCATAGATGGAGAATGGTTACTCCCACACGTCCCAGTCCCTTTTGGCTACCATCTGGAACAGCAATAAAATAAAGCTAACTCTTTTTATTATCATCTTAAGTACATAAATCCAGCTGAAAATAGGTGGGTTTTTTTTCTAATAAAGTGTGTGATTAAATTCAAGCTGGAAAGTTTCTGCTGAGTTGTCATTGTTTAACCCCAGCCAGCAATTAAGCACCACACAGCTGCTTGCTTGCTCCCCCCTCTCCTCACCCGGGGGGAGAGAATCAGCAGGGTAAAAGTAAGGAAACTTGTGGGTAGAGATAAGAATTGTTTAATAAAAAAATAAAATAATTTTAAAATGTGATATAAATGTGATCTGTTTAATAATTGAAACAAAATAATTTTAAAATTTTCTATAAATTGAAGTGTTTAATAAGCAAAAAATTTTAGGTTTTCTATAGAAGGAAAATAACAAAGATAAATAAAACCCAAGGAAAAGAAGTGATGCAAACGAAAAATAACTGCTCGCTACCAAGTGAGCAGTGCCCAGCCTGTTCTCAAGCAGCAGCCCCCCAGCCAGCTTTCCTCATAGTTTCTATGTTGGAGTGTGGAATATTCCTTTGGTCAGCTGGGGCCAGCTGTCCCGGCTGTGTGCCCTCCCAGCTTCTTGGGCACCATAAGCTAAGAAGTCCTTACCTCTGTTTAAGCTCAGCTCCGTAACTACAACTAAAACATCACTGTGTTTTCACAAACATCAGTATTATTCTCATCCTAAATCCAAACCACAGTACTATGCCAGCTATGATGAAATCATCACAGAATGGTTCGGGTTGGAAGGGACCTTAAAGATCACCCAGTCCCACCCCCCGCCACGGGCAGGGACACCTTCCACGGGACCAGTTGCCCCCAGCCCCATCCAGCCTGGCCTTGAGCACCCCCAGGGATGGGACACCCACAGCTGCTCTGGGCAGCCTGGCCCAGCGCCTCGCCGCCCTCACGGGGAAGAATTTCTTCCTTGTATCTAATCTAAACCTGCCCTCTCTCAGTTTAAAGGCATTACACCTAGGTAATTACTAGGAAGACAATTAACTGTCTCCCAGCTGAAACCAGTACAGTTATTTTAAGTTTACTCAATTTAAGTTTCTGTTAGAAATACAGGATTTTTGAAGCTGATTGTCAGATTGTTTTCATCTTACATTCTGGGTAGCATAATATTCCTCTCCTACACACACACCCCCTTATTATTGTTGTCTAAGTTATTGTTATCAGACATTTATTTTCTTTTTATGTCACAGGAAAAACTTTGGTATATAAGTCAGGACTTGGGAAGCCTTTAGGTTCCTGACATCAAAAAAAGTCATCCTGCTAAATGGAAACTAGTATCTGTTGGCAGAAAGTTAGTTACCTTCTGGTCCTTTTATTTGTGTGCTGTACATGTGCCCCAGATCCCCTCAGCCTGAGCAGTGCCGTGGCTAGCCATCTCCTTTCAAGGTCCCTTCTGAAAACAAAAGCTGAATTTATATTCACAGGTCCACCCACAAGATGGAAAGTGAACTCAGCTATGTACAATTGAAGAGGAGGCAGTATGATATTTTAGTGTTCACTTCAATTGCCAAGATATTGTGTTTCCCTGCAAAAGCGTTGGACCTGAGACCTTGAAATGTGCTAAGAATACAGGGATTTGGGTTGAGGAAGAGGGAAAAGAGAAAGGCTGATCTCTCGGAAAAGCCTGTATTGTTAGGAGCTCTCAGAGCACGTGGTGGCAGACATATCGTAGAGGCTAGAGTACTTGCCCGGAACAGGAAAGATGTGATTGTGTTCTGTCACAGCATTAGGGAACTAAAAATCTTACTTTACAAAAAACTTTAAAAACTTTAAAAATCTTACACCAGGCACCTCTTTCAGACAGGAACATTGAACAACTAATTTTGCAAGAGTTACGTGGTAAGAACAAGCAGCAAGGTGTGGTGTAGCGTGGTATCGTAATGATTATGATATTGTGCTTCTAGGATGTTTTTTATCTGACAGCTGTGCAAAATATATCTAAAACCTTCAGAATACTTCTGCCACTTTTACGTATTGAGTCTGAAGTATATTCTTAGTTCATTATAGACCAGGCTTGTCTTCTGTGTAGTATCACAGTTGAAATGAGATGGGTCTTATCCATATGGCAATGGTTTTAAGAAATGGGTTATCTTGCGGAGAGATTTAAGAGCATGGGTCCAGTAGTCAGTGGACAAGATTATCTTCCAAAATCTGACATGAATTTTTATTCTTTGCCTTAGATATTGATTCAGTAATAGTATTAGTCTGCATATATATTCCTAATTAAAACATAATTCTCACTTTTAACTTGAGACATTTACACAAACCTAGGTTTCCAACTGATTCCAGTTGTATTGAGGGAGGAAAATATTTTTTTTTTCTTTCCCAAGAAGCCTTTATGTCCTGATTGTCATTTTATAGTACTGGATTCCATTTGGGCCAAACATACATCAGCTGCTCTGAAACGGGAGTCAGCAGTAACTGCAATATCCTGCAGTGGATGGGTATAGAGAAATAACTAGTGTTTGGAAGGAAGAGAAGGGAGAGGATTGTTGAGTGGAGTTTCTAAAAAGGACTAAGATTATGAGTGTTAACAGGGAAGTATTGGACTAGGACTTCAACTGGGAGAGGACATTTGAGATAAACTATAGTCTTTCTTTTGATTCAGGATCAGGGTGCACAATTCAAACAAAGCAGAATAACCCATCACAGTATTAAAATCAAAACATTTTAGTAGCTCAGGCAGACATCTTATGTGTTCACTCTAGTAATATTTGTTTATTTAGGCTCTGCCTAAACACAGTTCTATTGTATACCTGTATTTTCATAGAGTAACCTCTGATACAAAGAGATTTTGAGGATATTGGGCATTTCTCCAGGTTTTTTAGATATTTGGTGGTCTTCTCAGTGCCTTATATAAGCTTCTAGGCATCTGGACAAATGGCCCCTGCACAGGAACACCATGGTGAGCCCAACATCGGGTTTATTTCATAAGAGCTGTATTTGCACAGAACAGGCATAGATACTCTGGTCTTGTGACTCTTTGAAGAAAACATGGTAATCCTGCCTTGGTGGTTTGCAATGTAACACCTTGTTAACACCTAGTTCTTTCTTGTCTTTAAAATTTTGCACTTCCCTGGGAAACCTGACTTGTCTCTAATCATACAGAAATAAAAACGTTCTTGAGTGGCTTTAAAATATAGTAAGGTCATTCAGCAACCAGTGCTTTACTTTAGAAATAGTTTTATCTCAGAGGGGAAACTGTCTTCTAAGTTTCCCTTTTTTTTTTTTAAAAAAAAAAAAAAAAGAAGAAAAAGTACCACTATTAAGAATTAAGAAAAAATCTTAGGCAGATAGCTTTGACAGTCCAGTCACATAATTATTCAAACTGTGAACACCACTCTATTAGTTCTTTATCACAAAACTCAAAGTAAGACCCTGTTGGCCCCCAACCACGGGAAGATTTCTGTTTGGCTATATTCCAAAGGCACTGGCCAAGCCTGGGCTAGCATTTCAAATCGTGTTCAGGAAGATAGCCAGGGAGTCTGCACCAGTTTGTCCCTCCTGTCTGACCAGTACTTGTCAGCTTGGCCATAGACAGCTGGAGAGATATATTTAGGCCTCCCTGTCATATATCCATGTGCTGGTAAGCATCTTCCTGTCTCAGTATGTCACAAGATTTGGGATGCCACTATCTTAGCAGGATTCGGAACTGTAACTAGAGTCCGAGTCTTTTAACTGATCCCTTCAGCCATTCTGTTTCACCTTTAGTTTAGGATTTATTTACTCAGGACTCCTGCTAGTTAAAAATATCACTTAAAGATGTTCAAGGGAGTTAGACTAAGGGAAAGACAAGTCTGTGTGCTTGACACTTACTTTAAACATTTTTAGTCAAGATTCATCAAATGGGACATTCCACCTAAAGTAGAAATCTTACAGAAAGAGTACTGTGTGTGGAAATCTTCCAGGAAAAACACTTTTGGTTATTTCTCTAGATGGGAAAAAAATATTACATTATCTCCCTGTGGGGATATTTTTTTTCCTCATGGGATAAAAGATGATTGAAAAATTAATTTTTTTCACTTTTTAAAAAGTTCTCAACCTCAATTTTAAATTAATATTGACTGGGCAGTCGACACATTTTCAGCTTTCCTTCAATACAGTGTCTCCATGCTGAAGCGAGCTATTTCAGATGTCTGAGAAAGGATTGCTTAATGCCTGTAAGCACTGTCAGAAATCAATAACTTTAAAATTTGTGCTATTTGTACTTTAAGTTTAGCATATCACTTTAATTCAATCTGTTTACAGTAGAATAAAAGTGGGTATGGACAATTGTCACAAAGCACATAAATGTGTTGAATAATATTCCTTTACTTTGTAGAAATATTATTTTTATATTTGCAGTATTAACTGTATCTTTATTGAAGATCTGCCAAAAAGTGCAAATTCAAAATATCATAGGAAATAGCATTGTGGTTACATGTAACCTGTGGATAGTGATCACAATCACACTAAAATAGTTTTTCCATATTGAAAATATTGTAAGAGTTTATAAAATTTTTAAAACGTATCATGGAGCAAAAACACATTTTCAAGATATTTTAGGTGGGAAAACGACTAGCAAAGCAGTGCTTTCAATAACATTTTTTTTTTTTATGTAATGAGCTTTTAATATTGAGAAGAGCAATGCAAAAAAATTCCAAATTGTGTGTCGAGAAAAAAAGGGTGCTGAATTTGAGTGCTGTATTTTCCAGCAGACAAAGGCAGCTCTGTTGAAGTTCACTTTTCATATTGCACAGGTGTCTGCGTCTTGAAGATGAAATTTATTCACTTTTGTTATATACATGTATGATCTACTCTAGGACTTTGATCATCTAAGTGTTGAGTCTATTTGGTGATAATGGGATGATTCTAAGCATTTTCAACAGGTAAAATGTGAAGATGTTTAAGCATCCAAATGTGAGAATTAAAATATATCAGTATTCTGTCTGAATGTGAATTAAAAGACTTAACCACTTAGGCTGAACATTTAGCTGTTTTAATGCATTCCACCAAAAAGTGCAAAGTATGCAACTAAGACTGTGGTAATGCAGTGAAATAGAAACCCTGGGATGAACAGCTTTCTCCTTTCTGCTTCTCCCTGTGTTCTCCAGGTCTCCAAAAACTCCTGTGGCCCAGCTAACTATTCTGAAAGCAAATAGTTTTATGTGCCATCACATACCAGTTTTGTTTGACATTTAGAATGAAGATTTTATCTCTCAAAATATCTTTACCAAAACAGTTTGATTCTAATATTATATATATTTATATATATATTATATAACTCCTGCAGTGCTAGCCAAGACTTATAGCCTCCTTTCTAACTCTTTGAACAGTGTCAAAGTAGTGCCTGCGTCAAAGTGTTTACAACATACATAGTCAAGACCAAAATGGAAGGCAATTGTGATTACCCAGTTCACAAAGACAAAATCTGAATCTCAAATATCAAAGTATAAGGATATATTCTAGGGAAATGCACAAGTTTCTGTTCATGAGGATGTCATGCTTTAGGTCAGGCCAGACAAAATATATGCATGAATTGCTATGTGATAAATGAAACTATTTGAGATATTATTCTGCGCATTAATAGTCAGTCTGTCGCAGAGGCCACAAATATCCAAAGTTACGGGAATGTGGTTAGTTCTGCTTCTCTTCTTGCTGCTAAGAGCAGTGGTTATTAGTAATCTGGAGGAGTGGTGTGTGATGTATGGTGGTTGTGAGCATGGCCCCGTGCATCCCTGGAGGTCCTCTGCAGTCGGGTATCACTGAGAGTTCTTTTGTGCTGCCCCTGAATTGAAACTCCATTGTGTCTGTTGTGGATTGGTTTTGGGTTTTTTCTGCTTGCTTCCTTTTTTTTTTTTTTTATTTTGGTAAAAAGAAAGGAAAAAGAACTCAGTCATGCTATGCTGGTGCTTCACAATATCCTGACTGTGCATGTCAGGATGTTCTGACTACTTCCAGCCATACAGATCAGAATGTAATCAAGCTCAGAAATCATGGTATTAATCACAATTGCTTTGGGTTTTTGTAATTCTGGGAACATCATGCTTACATTTCATTCTGGCAAGTTGTCATTATTGTACGTGCTTAAACAGGTTTGCATTATTTTGTTATAAATAGTGATCTGCTGGATAATTAGCCAAGTAAGAAACTTGGGGAGGTCACACTATGGGCATGTAAGTAACTTGTTACAGCTTTAAATTTACTACAAAGTATTTACGTTTTGTCTGCAAATACGGTCTTTTCTTCTTTCATAAACTTCCTTCTTTTCCTTACTTGGAGCTGCGGATTCCTAGCCTTTTTGCCATTCTAAAAATAAATTATATGACACAGTTGCTCATATCTACAGCCATTGCTGCGTTCAGAAGTATGGCTTTTAGAAATGTTTTTCAGATATGGCTTGTAAGAAGCAAACAAACAGACATTGGACAATCTTGTATGCTGGATGCTTTTCCAGTTTATGTTACAGGATTAGCTGTTAACCTTTTTTTAGGGTCAGGACACTGTCCTTTCAAGTGCTTTACAGACAGAGTACAGATGTACTTCCATAGTTTGGAGCACACTACTCCCTTCAGTGAGCGCATAGTTATTCACAAGTGTCCAGGAAAATCTGAGCTAGTGTAATTTACATGAAGTAAAGCTGAAGCAAGGTGTAAGTTAAAATAGGTGCTTATTTAACCTGCATTTTTTTAAAAAAGAAACTGCTAATTGCTTGTTTCAAATGTTATGCCAGGTGTTAGAAAGGTGCCCCAGGATGGCAGAAAAGATGCCCATTCTCCTTGGCCTGGGAGAGGTCTCCTCTAGAGGAGGAGTGAGAAGTTCCTGCACTGGATGGCAAGGCAAAGTCAGCAAGGGCTGGAGAAGCTGGTGCTGATGGTTTTTGAGAAACACAGACGCTCCTCTCTCTGAGTGCCTGAACAGACCCAAAGGCAAGCCTCAGAGGTGGTGACGAAAAAAGACAGACTTTAGTAACTCTAGGAGAACCTGAGTAAATTTTGTTCAATCAGAAAACTGCCTGGAGAAAGAGACGCGTGTTCTGTCGTGCAGTGTGGGGGAAAGGTTTGTTTTTAATCCTTCCATTTAGTCAGGCTGACCAGCCAGAATGAGTTTTCTCTGCTAAAACCCAGAAAGCTCAGTCTAATCCATTATTTTATGTTCTAATAAAATATGGGGTCAAGATTAGAAGGCTTTTAAATGTCTGCTTAAAGAAAATGGCAAATCCACCTTCATATGCCTCACAGATGGACAGAGACAAAAGTATGGTGTACTTTACGTTTGGCTACTTTTACTGACCAGTTCAGATACAGTTTCCTTAGGAATATTCAGGATGCAGTTACATGTAAATTACTTGAGTCAGGATCAAATATAGACAGCATCCGGGAAGTTGGAATAGTTCACTTCCATAATTTAAAAGTATGCATTGTTGTTTTTTACCTGACTTATGTGTGCTAGTAAAACTGCAGATAGACACAGGCATTCCATCATGAAAGCTTTTTTGACTGGTGTTACCAGCAGGTAATTATATCCATCTAAAGCAAATGCTGGCAAGTTAACTGTGCATCACATGATTAAAGCAGGAAAACCTCCTTAACAGAGAGAGCTGTTTTGGTATAATGAAGGCTTATGGAAAAACGTGGAGGGAAGAAACTGACAGTAACATCACTTGTTTTCAGACTTGCCTTTCACAGAGGCCTGTCATGTTCACTTTTTTGGTGTGTACAGTGCTCAGTAGGTATTCTGCTGTCATCAGAGTTTTACAGAAGTAGTAGCAGAGAAGCCAAGTAATGGGATTATGTGGTATTTTAGTAGAACAAACAGGTCTCGATTTTCAGCAGTGTTCCCAGTTGATAATCAGTTGGATTACAGGAGAATTATATCATCATAAGGTTTTTCCTAAACTATAAACAAGAATAATGCATGTGTTAATTAAGGAGCTGTTGTTGCTGACTCAAGAAATATTTAGTCTTTTCATCCCATATTTATTGAACACTTTTTATAACTAAACATCTAATTTCAAATTGCGTTCTGTGCATTTATTTTTCCCAAAGTATTCACAACTATTCAGGAAATCGTGTAAACGAACCAACAAATGCCCCTCCTCCCAAAATAAAATAAAAAAAAGTCTAACATGACAAACCAAACAAAAAAAACCCACAAAACCACACAATCCCTTCCAAAACTCCAACAACTCACAAACAAAAGACCCCCCCCCCCAAAAAAAAAAAACCCTACAAAGCAAACAATAAAAGTTTAGTAAAGAGACTAGTGCATGCAACTGAGGGCAGATACCTGAGAACAGTTGTTTTTCCTTTCTCTGTAGGACAAATTCTGAAGTCATCTACAATACTAGTTTCTTCCATTTCCATTTTCTCTTGATCCTCTTTCACCTCCAGTATAAATATCTTGAGACTTTTTGTACCCTAAATTTCTCACCTTGGAGGAAGACTGATCAGAGATTGTAGAAATTAACGCTGACAGTCGCTAACCTTTTGAGAAACTTCCAATAAAATTACGATTTTGGTGATACCATGAGGAGAAAAATTCATTTTACTCATCAGGGTTAGTCTAGCAAATTTACAGAAATACAGTTTTGAAAATCCAGGATGATAATTTTCCCTTTGGCCACTAAATTCTAAAATTACTTTAACCTCCAGGCATCTTTTTTGACTTCCCTACGCAGGGCAGGAGTCAAGATAGATTTGGTCCTACAATTTAGAATAAGATACATACAGTAAATGAAAGCAAAGATTTCCTCTACGATTATTATTCTTTGCTATGTAGATGTGTGCGGATCCAGCATAGCATGAACAGTGAAAGCTGAATACCCATCACTAGCTAGAGATGTACATGTTCAAAAAGAAAATCTCACCACTTTTTACACACCATTCTATACACAGACATTTTATCGCTTTCAATTAAATGTGGGGGGGTGGGGGTGGGGAAGAGAGAACGAACCTACATGCAAGTAAAGCAGAATGCCAATACAAGATACCAACATTTTCAACTTTTTACATAGTTTTTTTCAGATGCTGTTCAAGAATCTGTTTTCAATGTTCTGAAATGTTAATGCTTTCCACAATTATACTTTTAAAGGGGCCTGGATGTTATATTCTTACAGCAATAGACAATTAGAATACGTAATTTTCTAGAGCTTTAGTTTTTCTGCAAAGGCTATGAAGTTCACTAATGTAAATAGTGAACTTTGCATAGTAAAAGGTAGCGTTTCCCATCCTGTGGTTCAGAATTGCATAGTTTCCACAAGACTAAGTTGCTGGTAATCACAGAGATTTTAAAAGGCAAAAGGAAAGCTTCAAGCTGACAAACCGAATTGTGACCTTGGCTGAAACACATTAGTTACTAGTGCCCACGGGGCGCTGAAGGCGGCGTATTGTTTAGAAGCTGAAGTTTCAAGTGATGTTGTCCTAGCATCTGAATTGTATCGCTCTATATTTTCTAGGCACGTGATTTACTACTACTTAATAGATGATATTTCATTTTTTTTTAATCTTTTATGCTTTTACCTAACTGCTTCACATCAAATCTCTTTGCTGACCGTATCCTCTCGTGCTGTGGGATTTAGCACGTGGCTCTGCTGCAGAAGCCCAGCTCCCCTCTCCCAGGGCAGCATGGCTTGCCGGTAAAAGCAGCTAGGGGGCTGTATTATTCCATTTTTAAAGCAACAAGACATAAATCGAGGGATACAACTATCACCGTTCTGTTTTAACAACTTTTTCCTTAACAGTTTGGGAAACATCAATGTCCATGCCTGTATATAAGTATTTAAAATTTGATGGAATCATTTGTATAAGACCGAGCGACGCAAGTCGCTGCAGTTTTTTCCGTATTTTCAAATCTTTAAGGGTAACTAGTATATTGTGTTTCTTAACTACGAGTTCTCTGAATTGCATTGTACTGGTTTAGTATTTTTTTATCTATTCTATTGAAATCATAATCAGGTCACATATTAGGTATGAATTTGCAGAGGAATTCTGCAGCTTTTTTTTTAAGCATTTTTTTTTTTTTTTTTTTTCCTTCCAGGTGGTCTGATATTACATAAGCACAACCTCTGGTGAGGACAGGGAAGCAAGAGTTCAGGAAAAACTTCTGGCAAAGAACAGTTCTGGGAATTCACTGCCAGGTCTGATTAAAGGGGGTGACAGTTGGGGGACGACTTTCTTTTCTTACAGTTTTGCATCAATTAAGTCATTCAGTGATCTAGATTGCGCTTCCACATGTTTTTTTTTATTTGATTACTGTGTGAATGCTCATTGCTCGCTTTGCTTTTGTTTTATGTTTTTCCTGATACTGTAAGCTCTAAAACCAAGTAAATGACAAGTTCAGTAAAAACTCAATCTTGCTTTTATGCTGCAAAAGCCCATTCAAGGCTTCATAAGCCCCTCAAAATTGATTTTTGGAGCACTGTTATTTAATCTGTCCTTTACAAAACTTTAATGCCTTGAGCAAATCATTCTTGCCTTATTCCCACCACTAGGCACTTTGGCTTCATGGTAAGTAGATAAATGTAAGACAAAAAAGGCAGTTCAGATTGTTCCTCCAGTCCCTAGTAATTCTCTAACTTTTCTGTTCTCCTTTACTCGTTATTGAATAAAGCCTCCTGTGTAAACACTACTTTTTGTACTCCCATGGCACACAGACATTTTCCCATCAGTTGCTTGCTCTCCCCCACCTGCTATATCTGACTCATTAGTTCAGCTTCAGCTTTGCTTCACCTATTCATTCCCCAAAGAATTGTATTTAAAGTTCATGGCACTGTTCTTATTCTCAGCATACTTTATGGGTCTGCAGATTAATACTGTGTAATTTTCCCTGGGCTCAGTGGCTCCAACGTCAATGTTTTCTTGCAAGGTTCAGTCTTTAAAAGAAGGTCTATGGCAGAGATGGCAAAGGGAATCTGCAGGCTCACTGTGGTCCAGCCAATGTATTAATTCAACTTTCTTGTCAGCTTACTGTTATGTTGCCATCTGAACTGCTGCCCCCCTGTAACAACCTAATCCAGTGCTCCAACACTGCAGCTTTTGCATGTGGGACTGGCTGCAAAACAACATCGCCTGCATTTGAGTCAGTTCTTTTTAATTTACACGCAAAGGAGGAGGCAGAAGGAAATCCAGCAAAACTGTGTGTGGGGGGGGAAAAAGTATTCTGACTTTGCACATCTTGTGTGGCTGGCCTCAAGTACCAGATGGCCCTGACTACAGGTGTGGGTTGATGCTGTTGATGTGTTCAGAGCATTTGGGTTCAGGCTGCAAGGTGACAGGAAGCTTAAACCTGCCCATAGTTAGGGGTTCACTTATCTCAACCTACTTCTAAAGAACACCTTTTTTTTTTTTTTTTTTTTTTTACAGAAATTTCAGCATCAAATAACCCCTGGTTATTTTTCTTTTCTTTTAAAAAAGTTTTCAATAGAAGAATACCAGCTAATGTATGTAATTAGTAAGAACCAAGTAACTAAAATTATGTAAAGACTGAAGTACTAGCAGTTAATACTGGCAGTGAGTAGCTTGAAGTAGTTAATACTGTCTTCCACATTATTTATATTGTAATGGCCTTTAAACAATAATTCAGTGGTGATTATGTTATCATCTGTCTTCTAATGAAATGTTTGTCCCCATCAGCTGTACCTTATATATGTTATATTAATTGTTCTGGAACTTTTTAAGAAAACCCAGTCAACAGAATTAAAAACCAGCTTAAATATCTTTAAAATGTTCACAGTAAAGGATTTCTGTATGGCCTGGGTTTTTTATTATTCATTTGACTGAAAAGCCTTATGGTTGGAGCAGTTGTCAGATGCACAAATTATAAGGTAGACTTCGGTTTGGCTAAAATCAACAGCAAAACATCCATGGACTTGATTTTACCCAGAGGAGGTAAAAGGCAATTGGAAAAGAAAGAGTGAAGAGCATAAGTATTACGAATCCAGCCACAGATTGGGGTTTTGTCTGGTGTCTTTTCAAATTCTTAAAAAACCTGAAAATGCTCTGTAGCTACAATTTGCGGCAGAGTATACGTAAACAGCGCAACATGGCACTTCAGGAAAGCTGCATACCCTATGTGTTAATATGATACCAGTCCAACACGCAAGTGATTTCAGCTACCCAAACCACAGTGACCCTGTGAAGATCCTGTGAAGAGAGTAAAGTACTTGTGTTGTCTGAGTGGTAGCAGGACATGGCAATCAGTTTAGCAACAAATGGAAAGGATGGCATCCAGATACTAACTAAAAAATACTGGAAGGAAATAGAAAGAATTTATGAACAATTCCATCTCTGAAAGGAAAAATAAAAATTGGTAACTTCTGCTGTGGAACAAATGTCATTGTGGTTTCCAAGACTCTTTCTCACACAGTCCTGTTAAAGTCTGTGCAGCAGTTGGATGTTCTGAGCAACTGTATGTATCATGGACTCTGTCCTTGGATTTATTTATTTATTTATTTTTCAGAACATGGTTGCATTTTAAAGCTTTTTTGGGTTAAGACATATTAAAGTTTTTCCACTTTGGGTGATAGTTTTCTGGAGATGAGTCAAAAAACTGGCAAGAGAAGTGTTTAGTGACAATATTCAGAATTTTGGACACATGCTTTTCGCTATCTTGTTATTTCTGAACTGTCAGTAACATTTTATTTGATTTTTAACAATTAAAGCATGATTTCAGTTTCACTGTAATAGTAAAGACCCCACAAAAGCTGTGTTTTATGATAGCAAAAGTAGCTACTAATGCAGAGATTTGCAATGTGTTGCTTTTAGATGCCAAATAATATTGTGTAATACGTGTGTGTGTGTGTGTACATCTATGTATTCAGGGCACTAATGTGTGAATAGTTTTGTGAATAGTGGCCTGGATTTCAGTCTTATTTTCACTTGCCTTGCTCTGCTGTGAATATTGTAGCTATTCCTGGCTTAGACTTGTAAATAAGAGGAGAATGATGCTACCTGTGTATTAGACACACAGGTAACTTCTATACAAAGCTTATAATGTGCCACAATGGTGTCAAAACGACCAGTGAAGAAGTAATCATCTCTCTGTATCACCCAGTTCAATCTGTATTGAAGTGTTTGGAAAGCCAACTCCTTTCATTAAATGCCAGCTACTTCAGCAGCTGAAGCTGTCTTGAATCATCAATGCCATCATCAACTTAGCACCTTCTAATTATCTTGAAATACCCTAGAAGTCGGGTTGTTGTCTTTATTTCTCCAATTATATCCTTGTACATGCAGCTGATATTATATGGCCACAAAATCTATTAGTATATGCCCCTTCATATTAAACAATCAATGCACAAACACTTGTGACTTAATCAGTTACAACTTGACATCACTATTATGACTTAGTGGAGGGACCAGTACTCTGGAAAGGTTTGCTTTTTTTTGTTTTTTATAATTTTCTTTGGTAGAAATACAAATCTGCCTGTTAAGAAGCAGCAGTGTGAGAGGAAAACAAACAAACAAAATATAAACTTCCATTCGGGTTCAGTGGATGTTGTATTCTCTGTATATCCCAGCATATGCCAAGCTTTTAAGTAAGTGTTTCTGAAGTACCTTAAAACAGTTTAGCTCCATCTGCCATCCAGTTTTTGCTATAGAAGTGGCCAGCCTGATCATCTTCCATCTCATGAGGGGAGGCAAGGTCCTTTAGGCAAGATTTATTGTGAGGAGAGGCAAATTCCTTAAGTCAAATGGGCCAAACAGCCTGTGGACAAGATCACAAAGTATAGAGTGATTTAAGAAAAAATATTTATTTATGTAGACACTCCTCCCCAATCTGGTTGCAGCTAAACTAAACCCACCTGAATCAAATTTTCTGCATGTGAAAATAAGGAAATCTGGAAACTGAGGCTATTTTAAGCTAATTGCATTTTGTTGGGTTTCGGGGCACTGCTGCATAGTAGCAACTGTGGGAAAACCACTAAATAGTTCTCTGTTTGAACCATCTGTCACAAAACCGGGACATATGTTCGCTTTGTTTATTCAGGAGCCAAGTGGAAGCCGATACACTCCGCTCGGCCCCGGCCGAGGGCTGGTCCGCGCCCAGCACCGCGGGGATGCGCGTCCCGCGGGTCCCGCCTCCCCCGGCCGCCCCGCGCAGTCTGCGCCCCCCGAAGCGGGGCTGTCCCCCCGCGGGCGGCGGAGCCGAGCAGGGCCCCCCCTCCCCCGCCGAGCCCCCGGGGCGGGCGGGAAGCGGGGCCAGCCCCCGCGGGCAGCGGCACACCGCCCCGCCGTCTCCCTGCCGCTCGGGCACTTGGCGGCGGCTGCCGCTCGGGCACCGCTCGGGGACGCCGCCACTGTGCCCGGGGACTCCCGCAGCCGCGGCCGCTCCGCTCTGGGCGGCGGAAGAGGAGCAGCCGCCCCCTGCCTCCCGTTCCCAGTTTCCCCGGCCAAACTTTCCCCGCCGCTGCCGGCAGCGCGGCACCCACCCCCCGCACCGCACCGCCGGCGGAGGCGAGCGCACCGCGCAAGCTGCGCCCCCCCCCCCGCGGCTCCGGCGCCAACGAATAAATAAAGTTGCGGAATAATTAAAAAGGCGAATCGCCCTATAGCACGGGGGAGCTGGCAGCTCTGCGAAGCCGCAGCTGCGAGTGGCTGCGGGACCGGGGGCGGGCGGACGCCGCGGATCTGGTGTGTTCCCCCCCCCCCCCCCCCCCCGTGCTGTCGGTCCCTCCCCGGGAGCAGGCGCTGCCCACCCAAGGAGGCGACCGGCGCTGCTGCCCCGCTCAGTCGCGCACAGCCCGCGCCCTGTGCTTGCAGGTTGCTCAGACCTGAGAGCTCCGGGGGAACGCTCAGCATTGGCGCCGCTGCCTGCCGCTGCTGGTGGGAGCGGTGAAGAAGAGAGAGGGGGTTGGTTTTGTGGTTTTCTGTTTTTTGGTTTGTTTTTTTTTTTTCCCCTTTTATTCCATGGATATGAACTTGGAGTCTTTGGACCTCGGCGGTTTGGGAATATCTACATGCTGATCCTCTTTGTTGTGGCACATCAGCTCGTTTGGGGAAACCATCCGAAGGCAGCAAGATGTTTCTCGTCGTCTTGTACTTCGCTTTGCCCTTAGTAGGTAAGTTGCTGGTGCCTCGTTTCTGACTGTATGTCGCTTGGTAAAACGGAGTGTAGGGTTTATGGGCTCGGATGCCTCACGGTTGTCAGCCTATTGTTTCGGCAGAACTGTGAAGTTTCCAGTAGTTTTTACAGCTCTGCCTCACATCAGCCAACCCAGTCCACATTCAGAGCTCAGGGAGATTACAGACTTCGGTACTTGCCTGTGTAGGCTCTTGTTAAATTGGGTTCTCGCAAGTTACAGGGAAACTTTTCATTTTAATAAGGCTGCCTGGGGTGTGCGTGTGTGTGTGTGTGACAAAAGCCAGTTTAAGGATTACATCCTCACCTGAACTGGCAGCCTGCCTGCCTGCCAGTGCTTTGCAGCCCGAACTGGTCTCCCTTCCACAGAAGATGTTTGCGGTGAGGGAGCATGGCAGGGGGCACGGTGGAGAGGAGAGAGTTAATGGAATTTGCTTTGTTCTCCTGCAAAAGCATCATATGTGAAGAGAAAGGGGGGGGGGGGGGGGGGGGCAGCCATAAATTCTACTTTATACATGTAGAATAAGCAAAAATGTGTACAGCCTTTAAAAAGTGACTGATGCAAAAAGAGGCTAATATCAGCCAGCGAGGGGGTTGTTCGTGGATGTAATTAATTGAAATTACAGCAAAGCTTTTATGGAAAGTGAGGCCGAATATTTAAGCCCTCAGTTAAACACTGGAACGGGAGGGTTATTTGTTTCACCAAAGTGGATCTGAAAAATAAGGAACGCTTGTTTTGTCAGGCATTTAACCCCTGTGGGTTTTCTTCCCTTTTTGTGTTTTCTCATAAATCAACCAGCAGGGTTAAAACACGCTCTTTTCCTTCGACTCCCACGAAAGTGGGTCTAAGACCATGAAAAGCTCGTGTGCTTTTTCCTAAGGTGTAGCATGAAGCTCGGTGGTTTGCAAGGTGCTGCCGGTGGGGCTGTCTGCGTGCGCTGCGTGAGGAGGGGTCCTGTGCTCCCCAGCTGCCTACATGGGAGCCCTGGTTAAATCAGCCTCATCCCTCAACAAGAGTTTGTTGGTTTGTGTCTCCTCTCTCTAGATGTACTTCTGTCCGCAGAAGTGAGCGGGCTGCCTGGAGGGGACCGCCTCGATTGCGTGAAAGCCAGCGACCAGTGCCTCAAGGAGCAAAGCTGTAGTACTAAATACAGGACACTGAGGCAGTGTGTAGCCGGCAAAGAGAGCAACTTCAGCCGGGCGACAGGCCTGGAGGCAAAGGACGAATGCAAAAGCGCCATGGAAGCTCTCAAACAGAAATCTCTGTACAACTGCCGCTGTAAGAGGGGCATGAAGAAGGAGAAAAACTGCCTGCGCATTTACTGGAGCATGTACCAGAGCTTACAGGGTACGTTGCAAAATACAGAACCGTTACGCTCCCCTAACGCAGTGTGTGGTTTTGCAGCCGCTCACACCCACAGTGAGCTACAGCCGCTGAGGCTAACCTCAGGGTCTGACCCCGTAATTCACATTGTGCTCTTCAGCTGCAAACTGAGGACCTTTCATCCGACTCACGAACAGCTGCTGCTCCATCTCCTGTTGTTGGGAAATCCACAATGAGGGTTTCCTCCAGGGGACCCAGCTGACCTTTCTAAGCTAGTCAAAAGGCAAGGGCACTAGCAAGTGCAAGAGCTACAAAAACATTAATTTGGAGAAATTTTCCTAATGATATTTAAACTCCTTAATTAGGACTTACCTAACAAGATCACAGGACACTGGAACTAGTTTCTTAGGTCTTTGCTGAAAGTTAAACGTAGTATGAAAAGGAGCATGGGCTTAAGGAAATCTTTATTCATGCCTTTGCTGTATTTACTAGCAGTATTCCCTGGGCATGATGAGACAGAAAAAAAAAGAAGTTTGTGCTTCCTAGAGTGTGTAGATGTGTCAGTTAGAAGGGACATGACAGTGATTGACTTGGGACTTCTGTTCTTGATGTCACTGGCAAATTTTGCATGGTCTACTGAGAACAGTGAGGTCCTTATATGAGATACATAATTTTGAGCCCTATTTTGCTCTGGCCCTGGAGTTGAAGATGCAGCCTTTCACTTCGGCATGGTCCCTGTTTAACTCTTTTCTGTAGCTGCTTCTGCAAGAAGGGAAGTCATCCCTTTCTGCTCATTTATCCTGGCACCAACTGGAACATTTTGAAGAGTCAATGTATACTTCTGGTCTGGCTCTCATAGTAAATGACGCTCCTCCTGGACGTTCTCTGCATCATAAAAAGTTTCCCTTCCAACAGCATCTTGTTGGGAGTGTTTTGTTCCAAAGATGCTGGTTTCTAGCTGTTACCTGGGCTGTTCCTCTGAAAAAGAGCTGTGCTGTTAGGGTGAACAAAGAGGAATATACTTGGTAGAGCTCCTCGCCTGCTGGCATGAGATGGGACAGTCCCTGTGATGTCACAGGCCATCTCTGCAAATTATGACCTTATCCATGGAGGAAGGAGAGAAAAGAGCTAGTGACAGGGATAAACAACTAGCTTCCTTCAGGTGTTTGTATAGATAATGCTTTGAGGAGAAATAGCCACATACACAGATTAAAGGGGAGCACCTTCTGTTGTTACAGAGTCACTTCATTTCAGAGTAAAAGTAAACTCTTATCCTGAAGCCTTATATAAGAAAAAAAATCCAAATATTTTTTGTCTTTAGGAAATGACTTGCTTGAAGATTCCCCTTATGAGCCAGTAAACAGCAGACTATCAGACATATTCAGGCTAGCACCAATTGTATCAGGTAAGCAGACTTAAAATTCTTTAACTGAACCATGATTACAATCTGCTGCTTTGTAGATTAATTCTGGAACTTTCAAGCAATGCTCTCTTAAATAAAAAGAAATGTTAATGGCTTTCTGGATTTAGGAAGTTCATGATACAGCTGCAAAAAAGAAAATAGTATTTGGTTTTGAAACGATAATTAAAACTGAAAGACTGCTTGGCAGGATGGCAATTCATTGGGGTTTTTTTGAGTCATTCTTGACAATAAATGCTAAATTTTCCTGTAGGTGGCAATCTGATTCCCTGCGTTCCTAATTTACAAATCAGGTTTTTTTTGGGGAATGTGGTCAGTGCAAGTTACCTCCTATTGACATTAAAGAAGATCAAAAGACAAATCTTTCAAATGTTTGCATAAGGGAATGCTTTACAGTTTCATACATTGTTGTTTAAAAAAGAAATTTCAGAGTTAAGGCTCTCTTCTTTGCTGGAGCTACTGGCTGTTTAAAGAGCCTATTTACAACTTCCATCCTTCTCTCGTTTTCCTCTGAATGTTTTTTTGCTGTGTGGCTGTTTTTCAGAACTTATTTGTGGTAATTTGAATTCTGTTGCTTGATAATTAAACTATGCTGCTTGCTTTTTATCAGCCTAAATTATATTAATTTTGGATTGTATTTATTGAAATGAAGATTTGTGGGCATTCACAGGGGTTACAGGTTGGAATGCATTTTCTTTTTCGGAGTTTCAGAAAGTCTTATGAGGATGTAGTGTCTACTCAGGACCTTTATTTGTTTAGTTACATTAAAATTGAATGTGGACAGTATAATGCGTAAGTCTCACAGTGCTGAAGCTGTAGTTAACTGACATGCTATGGATAAGCATTAGTAGGTGGCTTTTTAGAAGAAAGAAGAAAAGATGAGAGTGGCTTGACCAATTTTCAGAAGTACTTAGACTTTTTAGGACCCTAAGTCTCATTAAAAGCCAGGGGGACTTAGGTTGTTAAGTATTTAATGGTACAGATTTTCAAAGGTATATAGGCACTTAAATGTAGATAACTGCCCACTGGGATTTTCAGAAAGGACTAAGTGATTTAAATAGGTGTTAGATGCTCAAGCAGTTCTGAAAATTCAAAGTGCTTAATGCATCTTTAGTATCTTAATGCCTTTAAAAATCAGCCCTTTAGTCACTTTTCAAAATGTGACTTCAGATCCAAATCACCTACTTCTTTTGAAAGTATTATCCTAGTGTGGTAAGCAAGTCTGTTGGAGAAATAATAAAGAACAAATACTAAATTCTGAAGAATCTCTATTTATTTTGGTTTTTTTTATTGCTTACCCCCCCCCCCCCCCCCCCCCCCCCAGCTTAATACAAAGCCAAGACAAAATCAATGTGGAGGAGTTCTAGGCTCTTTCCTTAAAGTTTGTGGTCATCCTGCTGAGGGCCAAATTCTAACCTACTTCAGAAGTTTTAGGATCTCCATAGAAATACCCTATGTGCACTCTGCCTTTCAGTTATTTTTTAGATTCCCCATTAACTTGCAAATTAATCACCTTAAAAACATAGTAATTTTTTTGCTACCTGTTCTATGTAACAATGAAATAAGACGTAGTTGCCAACAAGTGATGCCCATCCTACCGCAGTCACTTAGGATGCTGGTGGACTGGTTAGGACTCATTCTATGTTACTAGTGCACCCCAAAGCACTGTTCACTTTGTCAGAAGTTGTAGGTTTGCAGGGATTGAAGGCCTAGATTCACAGGGACTAACAGACAAAAGTTATAATACAATGGAAAAACACCAGTATTTGGAAGTACTGCCATCTGAAAGAAAAAGATTAGCAAAAGTATTTTTCTTATCGTCATGGTTACTTCTGCATATTACATTATTTAAAGCTCCCTAGTCTTACAGATTTTTTTGCAGGGCTCTGCAAGTACCCCAAACAGCAGAACTTGGTAAGGTTTTTGTATCTTGATTAAAACAAAACAAAAACCTCCTGTACAAGCAGTGTTGGCAGAGGTTTCATAACTGGCGCTCTGCTAATGTAGTCATTGTGTTCATAGATGTTGCTGAAGTATTCTCTTACATTAAAGTTACTTGGGTGTAATTAAAAGCAGCGATTAAACCTTTCATCTCACAAAGGCCATTCTGTGGTACTATATGACTTGGTATGTATCAAGTCCATTGTATCAATGCTTTTTGCCATCTTTCTTATTTACTTTTGAGACAGTATAGAAAAATCACAACAGTTGTCTTTTGTGGTACATAAAAGGGGAAAAACATTGTCCAAGATTACTGTTTTGTGTGCTATGTAAGTCTTCTGTAGCGTACGTAAGTAAGAAATGGAGGACAGTTTTAAAAGCTGTTAAAAGTTAATCTAATTCTGTACCAAAAGATACTCAAAACTGCATCCTCTATGGGAACAGAATGCTGCTTTCTCATTAATAGTTCAAGTATCAATATGTTGATTTAAAACAAAAATCGGGAATACATTGCTAAACCTGTTACTAAGATTGTAGTTTCTCTCCAGTTGCCATTATGTTAATGGAACAAGTGATGCAGTTGTGTTATTGAAGTCAAGTTTTGTTTTATGTTTTTATGTGGACTATGTTATAATGGGACTAGTGGTGTAGTTAGTCTAGAACTAGAAGGGCAAGCTAAGTGTTCTATATAAAATTTAAAACGATGTCCAACAACACAGAGAAGAAAAATGTAAACCCACAAAATTATTTATTGTAGTACTAGCTGTTAAGCCCAAGGTATCATATATTTAGATACTAAGAAACACTAATTTTGCATTTGAATCACTACTACATTTGCAAGGAAAGTATAATTTATATAAAAAAACAACACCTGATGGCTGAAATGGGAGTGTGAGGTCAGTGTTTGATTTACTTGTGATGATGTATCCTAAGTATTCAAGGGTCTAATCTTCCTTCCTTTCCATCTGCACTTTTAAGTTCATTCAGGTTGTTCTATAAAGTTGGTCCTCTGACACCTCACATGGCCAAGTCCAGGACTGAGTCTTCCCAGCTGAAGGACAGGGTGCTTTTTTTTTTTTTTTGTGCGTTTGTTTTCTTTTGGGCATGTCTAGGTCTAAATTTTCTTTAGAACTACTACGTCTGATGTGTGCTTCTGCTTCAAGGGTGTGAATTTCTTGCTGGTAGGCAGCTCTTCAAATTACTGAAGACTTGCGTGCGTGTTTTAGACAGTAACAGATTTGGCTTAGTTATGATGTAAAGATTTTGCTTAAACAGACATTTTTGCTTAAACCTTAGCAACTTCTGAGAGGTGAAAACATTTTAAGGCCATGGACTTCTGTCACAACTACAGGAAATGCAAAATCTGTTGATTTGATTTCAGAAGTGAGTTTCACACCAAATTAAGGATAGATGCTTGAACTAGTCACTTGTTAAAGCTATCTGCAGCTTTTTACTACCTGGGGAACAGTTTGCCTCTTGAATTGGTATTAGATTTGGCATTGAGCCTCACAACTGGACAATGTCTCATTATTTTGGTACCAACAGGTACAGGATAGTGGTCACCTCTGTGGCATGTTGCAAGAAAATATCCTGCATAGAAACTGTAGCTCCATGTACATGTAGAAATACTTAGAAAATAAATGTTGCTGAGATGTCTTATTCATTTCAACACAGAATGGGGAGCCACTAAAGCTGAATAAAATGCCTTAAGCCGTATCTGTGAAGTGGTGTAAATAGAATACTTAATGTTAAAAAGACTTGACTATTTAGATCAACGTATTTAAGATGACATAATGCTCTCCTCCCATGGGTTCGCTTTCAAGTTGCCTAGTTAATAACAGGCTTATTACCCTTTTGTTCAGCTTTTACATCTATTATGTTCAGAAATAATCTTAAAGAACAGGTTACATAAATCAGAATATTTCTTAAAACATGTAGGTTTTGTTGGTAATCTGTGGAGAAGTGGTCAGTTACATGCTGCTAGTTATGGCTTGTTTCTGGTTGCTAAAATGCAAGACAGGTAGAAATTAATTATTTTTCCAATATTTCTTTTCTGTGTAGTAAACTGTTTTTACAAAGTGCCTTTTTTATCATTGACAAATGAGAGAAAGAAACTAGCTCTTACGATTTTATGTCAAAAGGCGTGTTTCCTGATTCTGCCATTCTCATGAGAGGCTGTTTACTTTTTTTTTTAAAAAAAAACAACAACCAAAACCAAACAACTGACAAACTTCTGTTGCAGAAGGTATCTGGAAGCTTATATGGGGAAAAGGGTATATTTCATATTTATTATGGTAAATTTGTTAATTCAAAACAAATGTTCAGTAGACAGCACAGCACATAGGGCTTCTAACTGGAGTGTATCATTCCACGTTAGAACATGGGTAGCACAGCACATGAAGTTAGCATGTTTGAGTCGCATACTGAATAAGCTTTAAGTACAAGTACAAATAATTATGGTCAGTAAGGTGGCCTCTTATTGTATTTAAAAAGTTGAGACTATAAAAAGTTAACGGTACTGGAATTCTCAGAAGGGTGTGTGTGCTGGTGGCATATAAATTAGGCAGTCTCACGTATGCTTTTTCTGTAGGATTTATGAAGATGTGTCTGGCTCTTGCTCTAGAATCTGTATGTTATTCAGGAGAGTCGGTTAATTAGCAGTTTTCCCTTCTTCCTCTGAGTTTTTCAGAGTCTTTGAGGCATCCTGTATCATTGGCGTTCACAGATCAGAAAGCTGATGCTGGGAAAGAATGAAGTCCAGTATGCAAAACCCTTCCTTCAAGATTTGATAGACCTTTATAAGAGGATAACGTCCTTTCCTCAGCATAAAGCCTGCTCTCAGTATTGATGACAGCTATCTGGCACCTTCCCCATCATTCTGTCCTTCCCAGAGATGGGGTAAATAGACTGCAAGTGTTTCCTGTGGAAAAGTTGCTATCAGCAGAAGTGGGGGAGGAAGGTTGGGATTTTTCATTACAAGTTCTCAGAATCCAGAGAAAAAGAGCTGCCTTGTGTATGTGCTTAAGGTCCTTCAGGGTTCTTTATACCTTCTCTTCCTGCTACTTCTGTAAAGAGGGGCTGTAGAACTAGATAACACTGAATCAGAGTGAATTAATTTTGCCCAAACTTTCATAAACCCGGAATTCTTTTAATGAAGAACTGAATGTTTCTTGAACTCACGTAAAAGCAGTGTTCTGGGTCACAGGTCCCTGACATAATAATTATCATTCGCTCCTATTTTTCCTACCAGGTAAATTACTTTTCTTATGTGGAATCCATAATAACATTTTTAAAATTGTTTATCAACAAGATAAGTTATGAGTCTGTCCTAGCCAACAGATTAACTGTTTTTTCTTTTGGCGGTTTGTGGCATGTGAATTAGTGGCTTTTCCCATGATTTAATACTGTATGACATCCCCAATTCCTGTTGCCTGAGGCCTCTAATCCTGATTCTATTCCTAAATCTGTGTATATTTCATATGCTACGTATTTCTCTAATTTAACACTCTGGGTTTTTTTTGGTATTTCTGTAAGAATATTTGAGACTCCACATTTCTACAAAGGCAATTTAATTTACAAAATATTAAAAATGTTGATCTCTCTTGACTATTTACAATGCTGTAATTAGCTCTTACCTCCCATATTGTTGCAGCTGATTTTTTAAAAAAAAGATATTTCACGTTAGTTACCTTGCAATTCACCCAATTTCATAAACAGTAAACCAGATCTTATTAAGTTAATAGGAGTCTTGCAATCTGTTTCTGTTCCCACTGAAGTAAGCATAACACATCAACATCTTTTCATTTGATTATGATGTATTCTGTTTCCTGTTGTGATTTTTTTGGGCTCAGTTCTGGTTTTCTGATGTGAGGTTGAGCCTTTTGATAACAGAAAAGTAAAAACATGTTGTTTAGTTTAGCCTATGCTAGATTATCACATGCACAACTATATCTTCTTTATACATTAAAATATTAGCCCTTGGAACAATCTATAATACTGGTTCTGCTGTTACAAATCCAGACTAACTCTTCTTTCCCCAATGAGAATTTGTGACACTTTGCCTGTCACAAGAAAAAAAAAAACCCACCAAAAAATAACCCCCAAACAAAACAGGCATCTATTTTAGTTGCATTTAACAAAATGAAATAGTGTGACAAAAATAAATCTAATGTAAGCATGTACAATGTTTGTGTTCTTTCACATTTCTGTCTGCAGATTTTCTCTGCAGAGACAGCTAGGCTGGCTTCCAGTCAGATAACAAGTTATCAAGGGTGCAGAGATACCAGTTGCTGATTTCCACTTCTGCATTTTCATAATCAGATTGGACTTCACACAAAAGAAAATCACTTTGGTGACTCTTGGCTTGCAGGAGCTCTTTGAATTTACTTAGTTTTCTGCATTTCCGGAAGCTGATTATGAGAGGGGAATAAAGCACCTTGCTAAAGTAACTGACTAGCTTGTAGGAGCCGTACCTGCGCCCTTCAACTTCAGTAGGAGCATGAACAGGCCTTGAAACCCCAAACAGGAATATGTAACATCCTCGGCTTAGTCCACATTTCTTTCCTTGGTGAGATTATTGGAACTTCTTGCTAATTTCTTTGAAGATCTGTAAAACAGAATAAAAGGTCTTTGTTCTTCAGGTGTTTAAAATTTGCAGCTTTGAGCAAATGTAGAGTTTCTGCCTGTCCCACTAGCCCGGACAGTCTTTGTCAACCAGTTCTGGTGTGGGAATGCAGATGAAATCCATGCCATAGAAGGCAGAAGCATGTGATGATACAACACAGAGCACTTATGCATGAATATTCAGCATCTCCTTGAGTGCTGGAAGTAGTAAGAGAGAATATTTAGGAGTCTTGAAGGAAACTCAAAGGAGAGCAGTATTTTCTTGAAGTCTGGAAGGTGTTGGGAAATGGCTGGTTTGCCAGTTACCAATAAGCTTGGCCAGGTATTTTGCTTAAAATATATAGTATATACAGTGAACTACATCTTTTCTTTGTCTAGGGTAGCATTGTTGGAGTGTGGCATTGCCATCCCTTTACTTTCTATGTGCGCAGCAAATTCTCAATTACAGTGTGGTAGGCCAGATGTCAAATGAGCAAATGTGTATGGTTTTGGGCAACAAATTTTATATTCTTGTTTCCCGTTACAGGCCAGCTTTATGGTTTGTGTAAGCACCATGCTAGTTCCTTTAAAGTAGGAGCAAAAGCACACGGGTACTTCTGGTGGTATCAGTGGGATTTAGTCACTGGGGGGGAAGCAGAGTCTGGTCACTTGTGGGGAGGGATGCTCCCATTTCAAGGCCGTGGTGAGCAGAAACAGGCGTGGGCTGCCAGGGGACCTCAGAAACACAGAACTTGCCAAGAAGCTCCCAGTTGTGTCAGGTGTCTGCAGGCTGCTGTGTGGCAGGGGTGAGCAGCTGGACACAACCGGGCTGCTAATGGGGCTGCTGAAGGCACGGCATGGCAGGGGGGAGAGAGCACCGTGGTTTGTGTGGCACAGCTTTGGTGCCCTGCTGAGCTGCTGCTGGGAATACTGCAGTGATAAAAGGTGGTGTAAGGACTGGCACAGATGAGAAGCCAGTGCTGAGCAGGCATATTTCTGTGGCATTCCTCCTCAGAGGGCTCCTGAAGTTTGTCCGTAAGCCATGTCCCCCTGGTGAAATGCAGAGCAGTGCCTGGAAGGCAGCATCCTGCAGCGTTCTGTCTCTTGATGGCACAGCAAGGTGCAGTTTACGGCAGCCAGTTTGCACCCTGGCTCTTTACATTTTAAAATATTTAAAACCTTTATTTTTATAACCCTATTTGTATTTGACTCTCAGGGATAACTCTGACAGTCTTGGAAGAACCAGTAGTGGTATCTGTCAGGAGCTGACAGTATGTTAAAACCGCTAAGAGTAAAATGCCTGTGTGTGATGAAAAGAAGTAAGAACTTCTGGATTGTAAGGCAGAACTTATTTGTGACAAGTATCCAACATTTCTTGTTTTAAGATGTACACTATATTGTTCTGACCTTAGAAAGGAATCTATTTACAGCTTGATTTTTAGAAACGTGACCGTTTTTGTTTATGAAAACTAATTCTGTAGTGTATACTTGGTTTGGGGTATTTTATATTCTTTTATTTTCTGTGGATGAGACTAATGCAGCAACAATGCTGTCACTATAGTTAGAACATTAACAAAATTAAGTTATTGGGGGAATAGTTCTTTAGCTACTATGATGCTTTGACAATTTTTATAAGTGTCAGGCTATTGTCCTGTACAATCTGCACTCAGCCTGAAATTTAACATGAGAGATGCATGACACAAAATGTAATGGCACAGAGATAGCTCTTCCTGCATAGAAATTTGCAGAAATGATGGGTTGTAAAGAGACTTGAAGATATCAAACAATTTGAGTAGGAACCCATAAATAAAGATGAATTTCTGCATTCACTGGTTATACAATTTTATCACTGTCTGGTGTCCATAAAATGTATCTTCCCATTAAAGTTTTGTCATGCAGCTGATGAGGTTCAGAAGTGTTAAAAGCTTCCACTCTCTCCCTTTTAAATTCTGCACCCTAAATTCAGTACTAAAGCTCAGTTCAGCAGAACCAGTAATTGCCATTTCCCTGTTCCTCATCCGTGGGAGATGGTTCTGTGATCCTCCCTGATCCCCAGTCCCACAGCCTCCAGACCACGGCTGACGTTTCCTGCGTTTAGCCCTGACATGCCTGTGCTAACCATGGTCTCTTCCTTGAGTCAATAAACACAACTCATTCCTGCCTTGACATACTTTTTCTGTATACTGCCATCCCTTTGCTCTCTCTGAACTGTAACTCCTCTACTAGATCCCCTCCAGCTGTAGGACTTCAGTTGTTTCTCTCTCTGTTGCTGCAGTATGGAGCGGCTCTGCTTTCCACCTCAGCTGCTCACTTCTCAGAAATCTGACTGCAGTTCTTCCCTTTTCTTTTTACAGCAGGCTTGTCTTTGCTCTCCTGTGTGATGTCTTTGCGTTGTGGTCTGCCTCTGCCACCCACCCTGCTCTCCCCTTGCTCCATTCCCCCACCACCTCCCTGCCCTCCTTGTCCAGTGCTTCTGGTGAAGCAACACCACCTCTGTTCCTTGGAAGCTTCCCTTAAATTCTGCTCTCCCCAGTATTCTCCAAACTGTTCTCTCACCTTCCCTGTAAAGAGATCGAGAATGCAGTCCAATGAAAGGAATTGTTCCTGAGTAATGGAACTAGTAACACCTAGTTTCTTACTGGAGTCCTCCATCTCCTGGATGCCCCTGACCTCTGCACAGACAGAGCTCCTATCTTCTCTCTCTGTGCTGTGCCCTCTCCACACGTTCTCCCTTGTCTCTTCACTAGTGCCCAGTTCTGGCCCACCTCTCTTGTCTCCGTGGGGCAGCATGTGCTGTGGCTGGCTTGGTGTTACACACGTGCTGTAGGGCTTTCTGGGCAGGCAGGCGGGCACCTGCTCCCTCTTGGAGTGGCTGTGAGCCAGGGACATGCCTGCCTTGTTGGCAGCAGGCAGGTCTACCTGGGTCTAAAACCTGCAGTTTTTCCTAAAATTTGTAAGAACTTCATATTCATTTCTCTGTCAGATTTGTTTGAGTATGTCCTATGGGTTGAAAAAGATTGCTGGAAGCTACAGGGGTGTGGAGACTAATAGTCAATTTACCTACATTTCCTTGAAAAATCTGGATTAAAGAAAGCAAATATGGTTCCTGTCATATCACTAAGCATTAGACTGTGACACATCTCATCTTACTCTAGTCTCATAAAACATTTAGTGTGTCATGCAAGTGATATAAATAAACATGCAGCGGACTTGAAACATGCAGACAATTAAGTACAGTTGATGGCTGACAGTTGTATTAGATAATTGAGCATCTCAGGATTTGCAAAATGGGAAGTAATTCATGCATTTAGGTTAATTGGCATGAAGATTATTTATTCAGATTTAGAAATGAAACAAGAAAGAAAGAACCCATCCAAAAGCTCTTATATGTGAACACTTAACGTTGCATTTGACTATTTGGATGATCCTGCATTGTATTTACAAATGACACTGCACTTTTTAGAGTCATCTTCTTTTCAGATGGAATCTTTTTAGGATTAACTTTTGGTGAAGTTTGTTGTGATACGGACATAAACAAAATCAAGAACGGTGATACTTGCATTTTGTAGTAGTTGGAAAGAATCTGTTTCCAAAACTCAGGCTTCTCCAGGCTTGCTGCTTGCAAATAGTGGAATGTATTCTGCACAGCAGTGGCTTAGCGTTAATGAACGCTTAAGCAGCAGATTAAAATGTCTGCTTAAAAAAATAGGTTAGGATTATATAATAACACAAGTCTGGGATACTGGTAACAGTGAAGATAATTATGAGCAGATTAAGTGCAATTAGATCTCAGCTGTAGAATATTTAAATACAATACCATATCAAAACCCTGTTCCTGCAGCTTTACTTGCTTTCCTTCACACCTGTGGCATCAGCACCTGACAGCAAAGTAAATTATAATTTTCATTGTTGTTCATTTTATATTGCCATGGGCATGGACATCATATTATCCATTAGGACCCAGACAAACATGTATTTTCTTCACGTACAGTCATGAAACAAGACATGACTGAATACAGCAAGGTGTCTGCTCTATTTGAAATTCTCTTAGAAACTGATAAATCTGCTTGTAAGATTTCTTTAAAGGAAGAACTGCCTGTAGTATTCTCATATTAAACGTTGTGAAAATTATAGCTTTATAATGAACCCATCTAGACGGACAAATTGTGTCAGCTCTTTCAACCATAATCTATTGAGTGAATTTTAGTCTCCTCAACAGTGAAATGGAGACCCAAACATGCAGCGGTTGATAACACGACCTGATGAAGTAAACCGCTTTGATCCTTTGCGAGGTCAAACTGTGTGTGTTTCTAAGCAAATGTTCCCCAAGGCTGCTGATGTGTGAGATGTCTCTTCCCCCCACCAAATGTCCCACCTTTGCAATAGAAAATTAAAGGAGACATGTAAAGAAATGTGGTTTGTTAGGGTATTTAATCTTGCCTATACCTTGGTGTGAGGATTGTTGAACACCAGGGTTGGTGTGGTGTTTATTTTTTTAATGTTTGAAGAGTTTAAAAATATGTAAACAGCTGTCCTAGGTTGGGTAGAAAGTGAACGTATTAACTCTTAACTGCATTAATGTTTAGGAAGAAAAGCATACAATATTCTTTAATGTAGTAAATGGAGAATTATTTGAATTTGCCTTGGAGCTTCATTTGGCTTTTTAATAACTTTTCTGCTGTATAGCTAAAAATACCTTATCTTCATGCCCTTGACCTTTCTTTAAGAGTTGTGGGAAGATTAAAAAGCATAAATGAGAATAAATTTAGAATTAGCTTATTTGAAAAAAAAAAAAAAAAAGGTGCCAAATGCCACAGCTATCCAAAAAATGGTATGAAGTTGTCAGCCTTAGAACACATCCAGCCTGGCAGAGCTGAGCAAAGCAGCTTGCTACTAGAGCAGGGCTCTTGTAGTTGTAGAAATGGGAGGGGAGTGCTTTTTTCATTTCCTACTCAGTCCTTCCCCTCCTTGTGGAAGCTGCTAATAAAGGTACTAATTATATTGACAATTTCTGTAGCTCAGATCTCTATCCCTTAACGTAACCCCTTCCCCCGGCTTGTTCTGTGTAGAGCACCGTGCAGCTGTATAAATACTATTGGTCATTAGCCTTTTGGACTGTGTTTGAACTAGCGACTAAAAGGTGAGGTTGTCAATATATTAAAGACATCATTAACGGCATAACCCCAGCCATAAACGATGAATAATTGTGATGGTTGAGCTTTATTTATTTATTTATCCATTAAAAAATGTGTCGGTATCTGGTCATCTTTGACGTTACAGGGATACTTCTGAAAACAGATGACTTCTGGTGATACCCACTGGAAGCAGCCACTCTGCAGTGTTGTTAATTATCTCCTTTAAATTATTCAGTTAACAAGACAGAGAATGGTTGCACTTGTGAAGCTGTCATCTTTAGGGCTTAGGTACTGCATTGCTGTGCAATAATTATACAGTCTGACACTAGCTTTCCTTTATGTTAATTGCAAGTAAGCCTATAAATTCCTCAGATTATTAAAAAGAGTTATCTCCTTCCTGTTGCGTTAAGTCAAGGATTTCAGCGTTGCAAACTTTCAGTCCTGTTTTAAAGAGAAAATGTCACCGTAAAAATCTTTGAGTTATCAATACTTTATCAAGCTAAGAAAACATAAAACGTTCCATTTTGCCTGTCAAAATTGTATTTGTAGCATTGCAACTCTATATACTGATTTTTATTGTTATTTTAAATTAATTCATGATTTAAATATGTATTTAATCCTACATAGACAGACATAATAAAACTAAAATCATACCTAAAAGATAATCACCAAGTGTCTAGACCTAAGACAGTTAACAGGAGGCAAAAGAAATTGATGTTATAAATGGCTGTGTTTTCTCTAAAGCTGTTCTCAGTAGGATCTTCAGAAAAAAGATCCCAGATTTCTGTAATGCAGGCAGTATGCAATATCTGATTCAGAATGTGAAATGTAATTTACAAGTTACAGAATTAATTAGTTTGTTGCCAAAAGAATAAAACAGAGCCAATAGTTAGTTCCCCTTGAACAGTAAGATGTGCTAATTGAAAGACTCAGGACTGCATTGTACGAGTCAATCTTCAAGCCTGTAGAATGCTTCAAGTGACTAGTTTCTGTCTTTAGCCAGACTGAGAAATATAATAAATGATTCTGGATGTGTGGACTGTGGTAAGAAGAGACTTCCCAGTGCAGCTATCAGAATGGGATATGTGTAAAGTGCTTGTAACAGCTCCTCTATCTATGGAGCAGGTTGTACTTCTGTGGCAAAGAGTGTCGCTGATAGATTAGGGTGACATTTCATCATGTTCCTGAGCGTGAATGCTACATGTTGAACAAGATCAGAGTCTCAAGGAGCGTGTCATAGAGAATTACGGTTTACTACTTGTTCTTCCTGGTGGTTTTCAGAATTTTAAAAGGATTTATAATATTTGAAATATGTTTAAACTCAGAAAACCTTGGTATTTCAAAGTAATACTTCACAAATCATCTTTTCCCTACATTGTAGCTGAGTGCGGTGTTCTAATTCTGGGTAATGATTTTTTTGTTGTATGACATGATAGAATAACAGAAAATTATTTTAATATAATTCTGGAAATTGCTGTGCATATTAGGAATGATTTATTAAACTATAATGGGAAAGCTAGAAAGGTTTTTTTAAAGGTGTTAACTTCTCAGATGTGTGTTATTACTGTACCATAAATGCATTATTTTAAACTATTTGTTTTTAAAGAGTGGCAAAAGTATTAAAATAACAGTTCTAAATCACTCTAGAGCTATTCAGAGACAAGGTTTTGGCTAGCCGCCCAAAATACTGTATAGTAGGTTATTTGGGAAGAAGAGAGGGTTTCTTTGAGAAGTGCGACTGCGGGGGGACTCCTGCTGTTCGCATTTCTTCTGTACAGTTTGGAGTACCCCAGATCTGCTTGAAATGATTGAGTTCACCTGAAAGGTGCGGGGTGTACTGCTGTTGGAAAAGGTGCAGCCAGCGTATTTGTCATAGAAGGTCATGTTAATTTTAACTGGCAAATAAAGTATTTATCTGTTTCACGTTATAACACCCAAATGTTAACCCAGTTTGTTTCTCTTTGCATCTAATGCTGAGATGGAAGCCCCACAGCTTGCAGAAGACGTGGCTGTATCCATTCCTTTGACTGTTTTGTCCTTAGTTGTTTTAAGACTTGAGTGAATTGGTGCTGGCAAGACTCTAGCTTTTTTCATATTAAATGTAAAAGCTGAGCTAATGTATATTTGGCAGGCACAAGCACTTGTAGGTCAGGAAACTTACGACTTTAGCTTTTTCTCTTTTGTACAATTCCTTTCTGACACAGGCTTGAAATTACATTCAGACACTCCTTTTCCAGTATTTGATATGAATCAATGCTGTAACAGTGCCCAAGATTACCTTTGTCTGTTATATGTAAAATCTGACTAATACATACATTAAAGGAGAGTTAAGGTACAAATACATCTCTAATTCTGGGCCTGTCTGAGTGGAAAGTTTCTTTTCATAAATCATTCAACAGCAGGTTTACTGAAAGGAAGGTTAGGAGGCTCATTTGTGTAAACTTCCAGAGGTTTCCTCAAAAATAGCTCTTTTCCATTGGAAAAAATGCAGTTATCCTAATTTCCTGAATGTACTGTAGGTTGGTCATTCTGTGAGACTGCATTTTTCTTCCTGTTAGGAGTTTTCAAAGCCTTTACAGGTGGCATCGGAAGGGCCACCAGTTTGTCATCATACTTTTTGGAAAGGACTGTACAGAAGAGAGGTGTGTCTGTGCGTCTCTCTCCATATAGCTGAACAGCAGCCTGGAATTTGTAAAGAGACAAACCTTCCTGTTTGTAATACCATGTGGTGTCCTTAAAACGTAGGATATTAGGCCAGCATGTTTTCAAAGATGCTAGCAGCATAAGGCCAAATGTTCTCAGAGCAGGATTTGTTGCTGTTGCATTGCAAGCTGTATCACAGTTCATTTCCTTGTACTAATTCTTCTGTCTGTACCTGTTGCATCACAGTGAAATGAGTTCAAGGGTGTTGGTAGGAAACAAGTATGCAGAATTCCCATCTTACATGTGGTTTTCAGAGCCCATTTATTTTATTAAAGTTAATAAAGTGAATTATATTTCAGATGGACAATCATGCCACTGTTTTATTTAATAACACAAACAAGGAAGAACCAAGTTGCATTTGGTTTGTAAGGAAAATCTGTCTTGTTGTTTAGAGAATGTATCCTGTGATGACTGTCATACAGCATTAATTTTTATGCTGTACTTAGAATTTAAATACCTGAATTTCTAGCAGTTTCTTTTCTTCATTGGTGACAAGTAAATGTGGAATAATCAGTTGAAATATAATTCTTAAAAAGTAACAGCTGAAGTGAGGCAAACTAGTAGAAGGGAAGAAGGCAACATTTTGCATGTGAATAAAACTGAAGAGCTTGTCAAACTCTAAATTGGAGAGCTTCAGGTAGTGTAAAAGACATATTTAAACAGAAAATCCTCTTGATTGTTTTCACTCTCCTTTCACATGTGTCAAAAAGCTACTCCACTGAGTACCAAAACCTGAGAGTTGGCAACATCTTCCTGGGGGAGAATGTGTAGTATCTGTTTGGTGGTGCAGAGAAAGAAATGACCAGTTTGCTTTCTAACGTGGTAGAATTCCATGAACTCTGGTATTACGTTGTATCTATTACAATTAATCCTAATGTGTAATGAAACATAAATGTTCTGTTTGTTTCAGTTTTCACTAGTTGTCCGTTGGTCGCTAATGGGAAACTTGGAGATATTATATGATGACCGATCAAATTACAACAGTCATTTTGCAAGCAAAGCAGTAGTTCTTAAGAACGCTTGGCAGAGGAAGAGAAGTGATATTTGCATGTTTAAACTGTTTATTTCATCAGGTCACATTTTTCTTTGAAGAATCTGTGTTGCAGTAATGATAGTAGTATGCCAGTTACTTCTTGTAGTTACACTTTTTTTTTTTTTAATGTGGGGCTTAGGTCAGCTCTTGTGAATTGGCTTCCCTTTGTTTTTCCATACATGTATGGTGGAAACTCCGGGGCAAACCAGATTTTGTATTATTTTGTCTCTTCATCTGGAAAGAATTTTTAATTTTTTTTTAATTTTTAAAATTAAAAAATATTAAAATTTGGGGAACCCGTATTCATAGTGTTAAATTATGACAAATATTCATTGTAGGATATGTTTTATAGCTCACTGCAGAAGAGTGTTTTCTCTTGCTTTAAGTCACAGGATACCCATTTACATTCTATTATCAGGGTCTCATTACGAGTACTGTAGGCCCTCAGCTGCCATTGAGTCTCCAGTTATTTTCCATCAGAGTTGGATCAAAATCAGTGTCACTAGATCAGATTTTTAGTCCCTCTACAGGCAAAATTTTTGTTAAGATCAAATGAAACTTTCCCAAGCAAGCTGCAGAATATAACCACTGTCAACAATGATGTTTCCTTTTGTATTCTAGATTGTAAATATACCTTGTCTGTGCAACCTCGAGATGTTTTGATTAATTGCATCTTTTGGAACTCCGTATGTGTTGTGCCTGCTTTATTCACACATAAAAAGGACACAGCTATTAGCGTCCCTCAGAGTTATGTGAGGAAAGAAGATTGTGTTTACCCTCTATGGTATATTTTGAAGCTCCATAACATTTAAAATAAATTTTTTTTCATGCCTTTGGTGTAATTCTAAATGTTATTTTTCATTAGTCATAAAAAAAATATGAGTTAAAATCTGCCAGAGATTTTATGTAGGCTTTCATGCAGTAGTCTGATGCTTCTGACAGATAATCCTAGATAGATCTCTTCCACAAAACAGGACTTGTTCTTGATAATTACTCTCACATTATGACTACTGCTTCTTTGCTTTGAGCAATCTGATAAGGAGACTACATCACACAGAGTCAGGAAAATTCCTTCCAAGTACAGGAGATTTTCTGTGTGGGCAACTCTTGAAATTAATGATCTGTAGTTATTTACAATGCATAGGATGTTTTATACCCTCGCTTACATTGATAAATGTTCATCTGATAGTAACGTGTGTGTGTTGCTGTTCAATACTTCCTGATCTTCTGTCCCATGCTAGTGAAAGTTCTTGAAGTCCCTTTTAGTGACAAAATAGGTTTTTGTGGAGCACTTTAAGGTCCTTTTTGTGGTGCTTGTCATGCATCTTGTGTGTATTTTAAGCACTGCTGTGACCATCATCTGACTCAAAACTGGTACTCACTTCAGGAAAGCAAGCAAGCTTTATACAGTTAAGGTATAAAAGCCTTGCTCTATCAGGAACAAATAGTATTGAGACCTTGTATGAAATTCATTCATAAAGATGATGCCTGCGTTTTGCAGAACAGAACTGGTGGCCTTACGCTTTCCCCCTAAACTTCATGCTACAGATGGAGAGGATTATTTATGTGGAAAATTCAGTTTATAGCTCAGCAATCAGATAGCAGCTGTATTTTCCTCCATTGCCAGATCCTCAGCAGCATCTTGTCCTGTTTGTAAAGCCGTCTCGTTTATGAAAGTTAGAAAGCTCCCAAACAAAACAAGCTGCTCGTATTTGTATACAGCTGTGAGATCCAGAGCTGATGCACTTGGAGAGCAGTATTGCCATCTTTGTTTAATTGATAACATTGGCACTTCTCATGCCACCATTCTGAAAAGACTGCAGCTTAGCAGTCACTCTTGCCTGGCTTTATGCTGGCGTGCACCCAAAGAAAAATGAGATAGGTCTGCTATGGCCGCTTCAGTTCTTCAAGATGCTTTATTCAGTTGAAGTACACCGCTAACAAAAGGTTTGAATTACAAGGAAAAGGAGAGAGGGTAACTACTACTCCACCTTCTGTCTCTGTGTAGAAGCACTGGGAGTTAGAGGTCATACGTGCAGCAGTACACCTCGGGAGGTCCGAGGGTCAGACAGTTGTGGTGCTTGCTTACGGGCAATGTACTGTAGTCCAGGCCCGTTGAGCACAATACTGCAAAAATCACAGATATTTATCAGACAATTATTATTTTTTGATACGGTAAAGCAAATTTGGGTGTATTTGTCACAAATACACTTTTAAAGTACCTCAAATTTCCAGTATCCAAATGCTATGTATAATATATTCCTCTTTGATACTGGTCATTTTTGTTATTAGAAAACTTGCCTTCATAATTTTAAAAAAGATTGCATAAAACTTTGATAATGTTTCAATGTTTGATTTGAAGTTCAATAAGCTTTCTTTGCTCAGCTTATCTGTAGAAAATATATGCTTTATAAATACCTAGTGCACCAATATTTAAAAGACCATGTGCTATCTAAGAAAACTCATGCAGAGAATCAACAGTTCTACCATAGGAATCAATCAGTGTAGTACTGCAAACAAGGGACCTTTTGTACCTCTACAAGTGCAGAACAGCATGAATTTTACAACTGCTGAGTGTACTCCTTAGTTAATTACCATTTAGAGTCTAAATAAAATAATTCTCTGTAAAAAATTGTGTTTAAAAAAATTCAGTGGCATGTAGCATCCTATTTAATATTTGTTCAACTATAACTGAAATTGTAATCACAAGTCAGATTTGAATCACGGGCTGTGGGGAAAAGTGTATCTTTTCAGTGGGGCTAATGAGCTTGAGTAGAACGAAGTGCTAATGCAGCTATCTGGGACCTGAGTTATTTTATTTTATTCAATGTATATTTGTGCTATATAGACACACCCTATGAGGACAAGGTCGTCTATTTAACAAAGGTGTTGAGAGCAACGCAACTGGGCCACTTTAAGGGATTTAATAAAAAAAAAAAGCAGCATTGTTTGAAATAGTGCAGTATACACACTGTTTTAGTGTGTATATTTAGTGTGTACACTAGTATATATACATTGCAAGAATTATCCTCTAGTAGTGGCCATGTGATTCTTAATTTAACTCATCGAGGGGAAAAAAAGATGCCACAGGTGGAAGACAGATTCTTCATGAAACCCTGAACTGAGTGGATTACTTGCGAGGAGGCAGTGGTGTGAGTGCTTTCCCCTGTGCCTCACAGGCTGCCCAGTGAGTTGCCGTTTTCTGCTGGCTGTTACTGGGCACTCCTCAGCACCTTCAGTGTCTTTGGTTATGTTCAGCCTTGACTGAGATCAAATTTTAATCAAGCATAAGGACGGAGGTGTACTTTCTGTGATGTATCTGGCAATTGCATTCATTGCCTTCCTCTATTGACTTTTAATTATTATTATATTTTTGCCAATATTATTGAGCTTTCAAAATTTGGTGTTGTTTCAAAGGAGGTTTGCTTCCATATTAAGCTAAATAAAACTTGTCAATGGCAAGCTCAATTTTTATTACTCTGTGTAATCACCGCTATAGACCATATCAGCTTTTTAGTACTTGCAAATTCCTCCCTCTCAAAGTACCAGATCTTCTCAGTCAATGTCTGTTGACTCACTTCCAGGGTTTTTTTTAACCAAGAAACTTTAGCAATACCTTTTGCTGCTTTTCACTTTTGTCATATCTGCTTTTGGAGAATTCCCATTTGACTTGCTTGTTGTGTAGTTGAGCACACTGCATTCCATCTTGGCATGTAAAGCCATGAAACTCTAACTGATGGGGACAAACAGAGCACATTATGGTTTCTAGGGCAGTGACATTGAAATACAGGTTGTTTTCAGTTGCCTTTAAAGGTCTGTAAAATGGCTGTGTTTACTATGTACTTCTGACTTGATTTAACAAAAAATTCTGTGTTTTCAAGTTAGAGACATTAATGTCTGCATTATTTTAGGAACCACTTGACCACAAAAAGTCTTGCTTTGACATGGACTGGAAACTGGAACAAAGGAAGGGTGCGTGAAGAATTTGCATTCCTTTTCTTTCTGTTTTGTTTCCAGTGCAAACACATTTTGATGTTTCTTTGTGTTTAGAGGCTTATGAGTATTCTATTGCAAATCTCAAGGGACTTGACTGGGCATATTATGAATTTAATACCATTATTGCTGTTACTCACAAATCCTTGAGTTTCCAGTTTCAGAAACATAGTATGTTCTAGGATGTAAACATCTAAGTATGGGAAAAAGACAAAGAAAACTAACTGAATCCTAACTCTTGGCACCTCAGGGGGATGAAGGAATTGCTCAGTCTTTAGGTTTACCTGCTTCTGTATTTGAAATTTCCTTGCTCAGGAAAAACTATGATAGTATATGAGAGAAAACTCATTAAGCATTGTTGGAGGATCTTCCCACAGACTTACTGAAGCAAGTTGCATCTTGTGCTATCACTGGGCAAAGAATTCATTTATTCAACAAGAAAAAAAAAATCCTCATACTTTCTACTAAACTTCCTAAAATTCCCATGAATTTTTATTTCCCAACTCTTTGTGGATTCTTTGCTGTGGCATCAGATTCAAATTAAGATTTTTTTTTTTTTTCTGTCTTTTGAAATCTTCCATTTGGTACAGCAGTCTTCAGTTTTAGGCCTGTTTGCTGCATTGCAGGATGGTATCACCTGTATCCTCTTAAAAACGCTTGGGTATCAGTGATGTATAAATTCTCCCATTAAACATATGTGTTTGGTAAAATACTGAGAATTTTTCTGAAGAAAAGATGAGATGTAAGTGTAAAATCATTATCAATGCAGTTACTAATTACACCAGTAAAACATTCTGAATATTGATTAGGGTCAGAGCATGACAACAAGGATTTAATACTAGGAACTGAATCAGTACCTAAACTTTTATTGCATTTCACATCCAGAGATCCTGATTATACAATATTTTGGTGCCACTTTAGCACAGTAATGATTACTGCCATTCTTCTAGATTTATTTTTTAAATAGTGTGTTGAAATAAATGCTAAGTAAGAGCAAGACAGTTGTGCAGTGAGTGTCAGTCGCCATCCTACGTGAATTCAGACCTCACTTGCTTTTGTCAACACTAAATAGGACCTCTGAAATACCCCATACATTCTCCATAGGGAATATATAGATGTAACTTAATAATCAGTTGACTTGTAAGTACAGCTGAAAGAACGTCTCAAAAAGTTAGAAAAAAAGATCTGTGAAGTTTAGCAACTTGAATCATTGTTGACTTGGGATGTATCAATTGTTCTGGAGAAGTATTTCCTTCTGGTGTGTGATTTTGGAGAAAGAAATGAACTATCTGTTTCAAAGAACAGGGCGCTTAAACAAAAACCTTAAACTAATTGCACATGCATATTTGTATGTTTGGCTTTTTGCATGTGTTTTTATTTTCATAGAGGTATCACATTTTAGTTTATCATTTAATGAAACACTTCTTTTTCAGTGACATAACTTAGACCTAGTAGTGCATGTTTTGGGAAAGATCTTATTCCCAATACATGCCTTTTGGGAGGAAAATTGCATGGCAATCCGTGCTGGTGTGCTGCATCTGTTACACTAGTGAAATTTGTACTGGTTCTTAAGTAGCATTTGACTATTCTGGCGAGCTGCATTTACAGAAGCTCTCTTCATTATGAAAACTAAACTGTTGCCTTTCTGTCTGATGTGCAGCTGCTTCACATCTTCTTTGTTGGGTATTTCTTTAAAGCCATTTCAACAATTATCAAATTTGTTGGTGACACAAAACCAGATGGGCCAAGAATGCCCCTGTGGCCAGGCTAAAGTGCAATGACCTGAAGAGATTAGAGCGGCAGGGGCCATGGGGAGCAAAGGGAGATCAACTGCTTAATAAATACAAAGTTCTTTAAGGCAAGGGTGAAGAAGGATTGGTAATGGGAGGACCTGGCCACATCGGTCACGTTAAGGAAAACTCATATTCTAAATTGTTGTCTTAGTTCTGTCCTACCATGTCTTTTTATGAAGACAAACATTTCAGACTTCACAATCCTGAAATACCACAGATGGAATGAGTGTGAGCTAATGCACAAAATGAAAACTTTTGAGGATACCAACCCTCAAACAAGTGATCTTGCCAAGGTATTTGGGTAAAAAGTGATCTATATTGCTTTGCTAGACTCAGATAAGTCACCAGTAGCTGTTAGGGGGATGGAGTTTAATACAGTTTTATATCACGGAGAGTTTAATAATACAGCCTGAATATTTGTACTTGAATTCCTTTTGCCTGAATTACATGTATTGTAATTAAATTTAAGAAATTCTAAATGGATATAAATTGTGGTATTTGCATACTTCTACTAATAACATGCTCGGTTCTGAATTTGGCTTTTCTGTTCATAAACTAAAAGATTTTGTTTGTTACACACTTCAATGTATGCGCTTAAAAACATCACTACGAAACAGGGTTGTCTGGTAAATTTAGTGTGATCCATAACAATGTAGGCCTTCCATAAAAAATCTAAATGTATTACTAGTTCAACGCTATTTTTATTATTTTACTTTTACATATATCATCTGTTAAAAAATCAAAGCTATAAAGCACTGTAACAAAAAGCAGTCCGTTCAGCATAAGCAAGCGTATATGGGATTTCTTTTTGGTCAGGTTTTCTCCATGAATCTTTGAGAGCACAGGTAGTATTTCTAGCTCTTGTAGAAGAGAATCGTACTTTAGAGATGTGCATAAGGAAAAGATGAAACTATGGCAGAACGGCCGTGTATTTTGCATTGTATTGAAAATGGGAAGTGAACTGGGTCTGATACTCTTGAAACTTGTGAATTGCAAGGGATGCTAGCAGAATGTCTAGAAAATGAGTCCTGGCAGTACTAGACTGAGGTAGTGGAAAACATCCTCAATTGTCCATACTGCTCGAAGACAGAATAGACACCAAAGCAAAGAAATGGCAAATAGAGGCTTATTCCTAATCATAAAAAATGAAGGGAGACCAAAAGCAGATCTTTTTACCATGTGTGTCAAACACCATGATAATTCAGTGGAGCAAAAATATAACAATACTGTCATAACTGGTTTCCAGGGGGCAGAACGAGAGGAGACCCAAAGGCCTAGAGAAAGGAATTGTTCTTTTCTGTCCAGAACCTTTAGTGTTACCGAGAAACACCGGCCGCCTCCTCCAAAGAAAGGTGTTTAGGAAACACTGAAAATCACAGATACTTGCAACCTAGCAGCCCAATAAATACAGATTAGTCTGGTGAGTCTGCTTTTTGACTAGGTGTATTTAAAAATACCCTCATTTTTTCAATTTTTTTTTTTTAAAAATGCTGCAGTAGGAAGAACTGCATGCTGAACTTTAAAGTTAGACTTTAAACTTGTCCTAACTTTGCTACTGACTTGCTGTGTCCTTGTGAAGAAATCATACAGCTCCAATGGCTGAATATTCTCAGTAATAACATGTGGGTATAGAGGAGCCAACCTTTTGAAACTTTTTATGAGGACCTCAAATGACAGACAAAACTCCTGTTGTGCAGCAGTAGTTATGCTGTAGGGTGAGACTGAGTTATTTTTTTCTTTTAGAGATCCACACTAAGACATCCTGCTTCAGCCTTTCTTCATTCAGATATATTTTGTATAAAGAGAAGAACATTAGAATTTCCATGATTTCTCCCAAATAAAATATGAAAAGAAATACAGTTACTGAATGTTTTGCTTTTGTACAGAAGACAGATCCTAAATGGTATTATAAAATGTATGTCATCCTTCTTTGAAGGGTAGTGGTGCTTTGGCTCTCCACTCGGGGATACAGTGGAGAGAAGAGATTGTTCTCCTGAGATGCAGGTTGCAGTGAAGCTGGGATGCGGTTTGTGTGTAAGAGCTCATTTCTTTCTGACTTGGTGCAGTGCTGCGTTCAATACATAGAGCTTCTCGGTCCCTGCCTCTTGCTTTCTCTCTGTCTCTATCTACAGAGAGATAACTGTATCTATCATATATACCTACCTATATATATAAACAGCTGCCATAGGCACCTGCGGCTTGCAGACTCAACACGATGCAGGCAGTGGTGTGTAACAGTGCAAGGCCGTTTGCTTCAGAGCTTATCTGTCTGAACTGACCATCTTGGCAGTTAAACTGCTTGGTTCACTGCTTTTCAGACTAGGCAGTAGTAAGGGCCAGGGCAGGCAGGAACTGCACATCTGGATCAGAGATAAAACATCCTAATCTTCACTTTTTGTGAGTTAGTGTTAAGTATCATAAGCAGCCATGCTCCTACATGAAAGAAATTAGTTTTTGTTCACAGCCCCTATCTCTCATCCCTCAATTACATCGCTACCAATGAATTCCACTTAATGCTACTAATTTCTGACAGGAACCCCATAAAGTCACAGTGTAATGATCTTTCCTCTGTTGTGTCTTGTTGTATTATTTCCTTCTGAATCTTATTTTCTAAAAGGGACTGAAAAAGTAGTTGTCTTTTGACATTCAGTTTTTTATTTTATTTTGTTTGTAAGTGCATCCTGTGCTGTAATCTTTCTGCAGAATGTTCTTGTGGATAGAAAAATAGTTGAACATACTCATTAAGAAAAGATGAAGAAGCTTTATCAGTTGCCTAAAATGGTTATGATGTCTAGATATTCTATCCTGTCTTCTTAATTAGTTTAAATGAACTATGCCAATTTGCACACTGAGGTTGTCTGGGTATTAGAAAGTACTCAAGTGTAAAATAAGTATTAGGCTGATGTTCTTGTGCTATTATTTTAGAAATACCTTTTGGTTTGTTGTAAGAAAAGGGGTTTGTTTGGGCTTTTTTTTATCTTAAGTTAGAGCTTTCATATCCCTGCACCCAATGATAGGATTTATCATCAGGTTAAGTGGACTAACTAAATTAATATTCTGATGAGTGTAGTTTATTTTGGAAGATGGATTATCCTCATGTATTGCTACCTTTCTAGGTGATTTCACATACTGCATTCAAATCACCACCCAGTTTGGGGGGACTTCTGAAATAATTTAAAACATATTATGTTTAACTTTATGCATTTGAGCAATTGTTCCTCCTTTTCCCCAGAAGCAACGTAAACATTCATTCTGATACAGCCTTTGAACATAAGAAGTGGTCCCATTCATGCTAAATCAGGTTTTGGCCTCTATGCGGAGATCATCAATAAAGTGATGGGGTTCTCCTTTTGTTGCATGCTGTTAGCATTAGAAACTCACCCCGGGATACAGCTTAATGCTTGCTTACTTGGCAAATGTAATTAAACTCTGACTTAGATAAAAGGAGAATTAGAATAATTGTATGGTAAAGGCAACAAGGCATGGTACAAACTACACAGATCCTGTAAAAGAGCACTCGGAACCGTGAGATGTGTGAAACCGTAAAATAGGGCAATTCTTTAAATGATCCAAGTGCAAGGGGAAAGCTTAGTCTCAGATTCACATAATTTTGGAGGAAGAGGAAGGGTTTGTTCCATTCTTCGATTTACTTGCCCTTGTTTATGGGGTAGAAAGTTGATCTTTGCTTGGTTTGAGGAAGAAGGTAATGTTTCAGTATGGAAGGAGGAGATACTGCTTAAGCAAGGAAGCATCCTTCTAGATGATCTGACCAGGTTCATCTGACACTGGTTTTGTGTTATGTTCCCATCTAGTACGACTCTTTCCCTGTGCTACTCCAGCTTCTTGTATTTTCTGGCTGAAGACAGAGAACTTTGTGTATCCTCATGTACATCTAGCTAGTTTACTGGAATCTTTTTAAAACTGGAGAGAAACCTTTTCTCTTTGACCAGCCTGCTTGAGATCATGTGGGTCGTCTTTTCCAAGCTGCACTGTGAGGATACGTGTCTGGGGCAGAGAAAATCAGATCTAGTTTGGTGGGGTTTTTTTAATATTACAATTTTGCAGAGAAGGTCTAGTTCATTGACAGCTGCAGCTCTGTTCCCAAACGTGAATGACCTCTGAGATTTTTTTCATGGTAATTCTCAGTTTTCTTGGATAAAGTGGTTTGAAATGTTTGGGTTTTCTCTTGGGTACTCTTGATCCTTATGTGTATGGGAATGAATAGGCTTTGGTGGGAGTGGGAATTAATTACTAGAGACAGAATATGAAAGTGTGAAGGTGAAAGTTCTTGCAGAAAAGGGGAATTATACTCTCTGAAAATAGGAAACAGGTAATAAAAATGTTTTGCAACCGAAGTATAGCTGGAACAGGAACGGGAATTTAAAAAAACCCCAAACAAACCCCCAAAGCCAACAAAACACCCACATAACACTTACTTTTAAAAATCTCATGACTATGTTGTATACAGTTGTCTGTGGTTCATGGGACGTGTGAAAAAAGAATTCTTGAAATCAACTTCTGTACAGCAACTTTGGGAAGAGTCCAGGATTGGATATTTTGTCTTGAGCAGACCCATGTCCCTAAGCCTAGGATTCATCTGTCAGATAGATACCAACAGGTACATGCTGCTAAGATCATCAGATTTCACATTGCCAGCGTTTGTTAGAGGAAAACGTTTTCAAAAGCTTTATTCAACATACAACCCCCTTGTGCTTATGCTTTCATACTGTACTCTGTTTTGAGACCAATAGCTTTATTGATATAATAATGGATCTTTGGACAAATTAGTCCTGATTTATTTGTTCCATTTATATTATTATTGTATGAGAACATGGGAGAAAGTTTTACGGATTGGAGTTAGTTCAGAGCCCACTTAAAGGAAGATACAGAGAGAAGAATCTATTTTCTGGATTGTCCTTGTGTAAGACTCTTCTATTTGGTCACAATAAACATTTGAGGATGTTCTTGTAAACAGTCAGGTATTTTTGTAAAAGCAGAAATGTATTTTTGTAGCATGGGTGGTGATTGTAATCAAACCTCTGACTTTTTAGAGACAAGTTTTTGTTTTTTGAGGGGTGGTCAGTGGTGATGGACAGCAAATACCATCTTGATTTACACAGAAGATAGAGATGACCTTTCGTGCTGACAAAGCAGGCAGGGCAGTATCTCCCAGAGATGGAAGATGTCCTTGGCTATTAAGAAGGAAGCGGGCATTACAGACAAAGGACCAAATTGGGCTGCCCAGCGTATCTCCTAGCTGCCCTCTGGTACAGTGTTGGTTAAGCCATTGCACAGGTTATCCATTTGCTTACATTCCTGCAAGCTGATTAGAAAACGTGCAATGTGAAGTCCATTCTCCATCCTTAGGGGTTTCAAAACCTGTTTGGATAAGCCTCGAGCAATTCAGTCTGATACCACAGCTGACCTGCTTTTAGCAGTACTTTGTACAGAGACCTCGAGAGCCCTTCCAGCCTGAATTATTCTATGATTTTATGAATGGACAATCAACAACATTTGAGAATACATATATATTGCATTTGTTAAATAAGGCAAAACTAAGTTTTTCCTAAATGGTATCTGGAGGTAATATGCAGATCTCATTATGCTGTAATATGGCATTATGCTGTGAATGAATAACAGATTGTAATAGAAAGCCAGTTCTTTGCGGGTAAAAGTCATTGAAAGTTTTGCCTTCCACAGAGAGGAGGTTTAGAATTCTCATTCAGAATTCATGAGTCATATTCTCTATTGCCTTCTGCTTTATGGAGTCACTGTCCCTGTGCACAATGGGCAGAAAACGATTATCAAGTCACGTTGGGCTTGCATGTTCTTCCCTGTGCTTTCCAAGGACACTGTGGCTAAGAGGCACAGAGAAGGATGGCTCATGTTTCTCCTTACTGATCTGCTTTGTTTCGGAGATCCTTCAAGGAAGAGTACATGCTGTGATGGGAAGAACTGACCGCCAGGCGAGTGCTGTGGACTTCAGTGTCTCCTTGCTGCTGTTGCAGGTCCATGACGTGCCCTTCAGACATCCTTTAAAGATTAATAAATGAAACGCCTAACTTTGGGAATGGATAGCTATAGGCATGTTGATGTTTTCCCAGAGATTTGGGAAGCTCGTATGTTAATTAAACTAATTAAATAGTGAATACACTTTTCATTTATATAGCTATCGAAATGCAGTCCATAGTAGTCTGTTTATTTACACAGCTGTCTGTCTGTCTCTTGAACATCAGGATGTAGTAATGATTACTGAGGGCGTATGGTATGGGAAAGAAGATGCTTACTGTTTGTAGGCTATACATTATTTATTTTTTTTTCCTACAGAGACTTTCTGTGTAATGCATAGAACCCAACATTCAATAAGTTGCATTAGAGGTTTTATTTAGTTGAGGTTGAACAACCAAAACCAAAAAGGGTATGAGACTGTTTTTTTAATGAAATATTTGTTGTGGGAATGCAAACCTATTGGGAATCTTTCTGATTGACTCGAGTGATCTAGACAGCTTTGTCTAGAATGTATTTTATAGATTAGAAGTAACTACAACCAAGAGTATAGACTGTATTTCTCATGTTACTACAGTATCTATTTATATTGTGAAACAGTCTTTCTGTGTGCAAAACACAAGATAGATTTATCATTTATGATGGTAAAATCTAAGTGCTTTATTTGTGAGTGCCATTGAAGTGCAAAGAATAAATTGAGGTTTATTACTAAATAGCTTGCCATACTGTAAAATTTGCCATTCTGTTGGTAGGATTTGCCAGTCAGTAACGTGATATTCTGTTAAGCATAATCTTATGAAAACTTCTCGTAATTGGAAATGCAGTAGCATTTTTTTTAAGGACTGGAGCAGTTGTTGTTCTACTGTTATTTCCTATTATTATTATATGAGAACAGTTTTCTTATTGTGAGGAGTTACTAACATTACAAAAACTGAAGTACTAAAACCTTTTTAAAAAATTTTACTGTGTGCAAGGCAGTGCTTTAAGAGACACCGTACAGAGGCATAGAAATTCTTAGTTTTTCTTCTGTTTTTAGATGTAAGGCAGCGAGAGTTGTTAGGCTTGATGTATGGTTTATTGCTCTCAATATTTTAATTCAGTCTTTGCCTAGAACATTGGAAAAAACCAAATAAAGTTGGTGTTAGATTCAGCAAGCGTAATTGAAAAGTTATAAATACAATTGCTTTCTGAATGACACATTGCATAGTAGCATGCTGGATGGTTGGCAGTATCATATAAAATCTAAACCTGGTATATAATGACAGCTTAATTCTGAACTTCTGAGAGAAGAAATATTAAAAAAGAAAGGAAGAGGCAAGGAAGAGTTGTGGCGTAGCTTGTGTCTGAATGAAAGAGCCATAGCCAGGCCTCTGAACCCTGTCATGTTTGCACATAGACCGGCACGTGTCGAACTATGACAGACACAACAGCTGGTGTTTGTAAGAACTTTTCAATGTGGAGACACAGAGAACTTTTTGGATGATATGTGGATATTTGAAACTGGTTAATTTTCAACAAATACTGAGGAAACACTTTTTTAGACGCTTAATTTTGAAAATTGTCTGTATTGGTCAATATCTGCATAATTGCTGCAGTTATGTAGCTCTCATTCCCCAAATACCTAATTGTCTCTTAAATCTGCAGTATTTTTTTTTTGTTACTCCATTCTTTTTATCCTTCTAAGTTTCTGCAAAGAATGGGTTGATAATTGAAACGTCTGGAGTTCTCAAATTTCTCTGTGAAATAGCAAAATTCCTATAAAGTGTGAGAAGTACTCTTAGATGGGATGAGAACTCCCAAGAACTGACAACCTGGGCAGGTCTTGAAATACCCTTGGGAGCACATTGCACACATGAACTGCAAGGTCTGCTGATGGGGTTGGTCACTGACTGATGTAAATACAGTCACTTCAGCAGTGATAATGACAGTGCCCTTCCTTCATGCCAGCAGTATTTGGTGCCTTCCTTGAGGCATTCAGTACAAGTTAAATAGGGAAAAATCCTGCTCAACGCTTTGCTTGAGCCTGTAGATTTTTGCTTTGCTGCATCACCGGCACTGTAGTTTTTCAGGGCTAGAAGGCTAGCAGTGTGAAGGTCACGTCGATTTTTCTTTGGCTGTAAATGAAAGTAACAAAAAGTTAAAAACATAAAAGTTGACTGTAGGCTGTAGAATAGCAATACCAGTGTTCCTGTTGCCTGAAAGTGCCTATACCACTTTCAACTAGAATATCTACTTCATTCTTACTTTGGAGACAAGGCAGTGACTGAACTTCGTAATTCTGGCCACTGAAGTCAGAGCTCTCAGGGTTTTTCTTTTTTGTGTTGGTTTTTTTTTTCTTTTAAAACATTTCTGCTTTAATGTTAGTGTGAGACAGGAATCGAGGTACAGAGGGGAGTTCCTAATGCTGATAAGAAATGTTCAATTAAGACAGTATTGTCTGAAGGCTGTGGAAGACCACATAAACATGAGCGCAAACTCAAGTTTTTGTTAATGACCTTTTGTACAATATCTGTTGTGGATAACTGACTAGCTGAAAAGGGTCACATAGACATAGTCCAGCTGGCTGGACAAAAATGCACATTGCTCTCAGCTTATCTGAAGTAAAGCAAAAATAACTGTCTTTGGCTGTTCTTGTTACACAATAACAGGAAGATTTTGGTGGGAAAAGAATGTTGCAGGTGGGAACAGATAACTACAGAAGAGAAACTAGGGGCGGGCTTGGTATTTAGGCAACTAACCAATAATGAGCTTAACTTTTGTAATATGTATGAGCTAATTATAAGAAGGCATAAAAGGTGACTGTAAGGGACAATAAACGAAGTCTGCTGATCACTCATATTGAGTGACTGTGTCTTCCCTCCGTCGCAACAATCTGTCAAGCAGATGATGAATCCAGATGGGCTTGTGCTTTCCCTGAATCTGAAAGCTACATGAAACTTTTCTTGTCCCTGGCTCTGGATGTGTCCTCTTCACACCATTAGACCTGTACCAAAGAACCAACCCACTTGAGTGCTTATTATTACTTTAAAACCTGTCTTTAGAGTGTCAGGAGGACACCATTTGCTTACTCTGTTTCAAGAGACTGCTTGAAAAAAGTTTTCCTCTCCAGTGCCAACAGGAAATGTTACTTTTGCTGGATTTTTTGTACAGCTCTGTAGCCCAAATACTGCCTGTTAGAAAAATATAGTAAGAAGTATGTTGATATGAATGAACATTGTTGTTATCAGCCTATTTCAAAGACCTAACAGTTACTGAACCTGAGATTTCAGGGAGACTCCTAATGTATCACTGCTTCAGTAACCTGCATTTATAGGTGAAGGAAGGATTGACAAAGTTGTTAGTGACTCTTGCAGTCAACATATGGGCATCTGAAGCAGAGGAATGTCTGTTGTTGGTTGCCTGCCTATGGTGAGTGAGAGTCTGTCTGTAGTCTTGTATTTAAACAATGGTCAGATAAACACTGAAACAGTATTGCAGTGTGGCAGTGTAATGGTTTAGAGTAGAAAGGATTGGGAGCAGGTAACCTTTGATAAAACATTGTAAAAAGTTTCCCCTGAGTAATCGATATGTATTTACTGCCTTAATTTTGTCTCAGGTTTTGTTTGGCACATCTCCAAAAGTTCAGCTCTTCTCATTTTTCAGATCTCCTTTATTTCCCAAGTGCCTGTCTGATTTATATTGAACAGTTTTTTGGGGAAAAAAAAAATAAATCCCAAGTCCACATGCCACAAATGAAAAAATTAAGAAAAAAGATTTTGGTGAAGGAGGGAAGAAGGAAAGCAGAGCTTTAGTAATAATGCAAGGGGAAAAAATTGACTTTATAAACCATTTCCAACTTAGCAGTGTAGGAATAAATGTATTAATTTACTGTCAAATTGTTACTTAGAGTGTTATATCAGCATTGGGACCAAGGAGGGAAAGACAGGCTAATGGCATCACCATTGTGATGCGGAGAGCAAGCTCGGTGGTACAGCAGAGCCTGCGGCGGGGAGGCAGGAAGCTGCCCTGGATGGGAGCTCATGCATCTCGCTTCCCCACTGGAGGAAGGGACTGAAGCGTGACTCTCCTGAGGCAGCGTATCTTGCATCGCTGCCAAACCTACTGCTTTTGGCAGTAGTCTTAACACTTTTGAGTCATCTATCATCCTACCATTTTTTTCCAGTTTTTCTATCACCAGGGTGAAACAACAGATTTTCTCCTCCTCCTTTTCTAATCCTGCCCTTGCTGTCTGTTTCCAGACTGCTGTATGAGCAACATGCATGTGCGCATCCGTTGCTGCCCAGTGACGGGAACTCATCCCTTTGTCACCCTCCCTAAATGCTGGATGAGCTCCGTCCAGCTCAGCTTCTTCCCCACCCTTTTTCTGAGGAAAATAGCTGGCAGGTTCAGGTGCTGGAGCATGCGTTAGGATATAGGTTAGCTTGTACTGCTGTGAAATATATCCCAGTCTGTGTGTGTGTATCATCCATTTAGTAGAGAAGGGGGCCATGCCAAGGGCAGACGGGCAACTGCCCATTACATTGGCGGCTGTATGAATTTCAAATACTACTAATTAGGGGCATGGCTGCTCAATGTCCTTTGCTCAGGTCTCAGGCTAAAGCCATGATCCAGCCCTTAAGCATTAGGGGAAGCTGCTGGTGCTCCTGTGATTGTGAAACTCTTGTTTTGACACACGTGCCGTATTCTTGTAAAACGTCAAGATAGAAGTTCAGTATTCATTTCGGCAAACAGGAGAATTGAATTCTCTCTTCATTAGCAGTGCATGAAACAGTGTCTGCTGGTTGGTTCAGGGCTTTGATTTTTATTCTAAACCCAGATGGAAATATTTGCATAAGTCCTACAGTAGTCCTTTGTGGGGGCTTTTTAGTTCTTCCCACCCCAGTTAATAGTGCAAACTTAAAAAAATCCCCTAAAATTAATATTTTCCATTATGCCTGTTTCTGGGTATTACGAGTATGACAGAAAGATCTAGAAATTGCAGCTAGTGCTGCTTTCCAACAGGCTGTGAAGCTGCAGTGATTATTTGTGTGTCGCGCATGTGTGTTTATCTCTTTTGGCTAGTGAGGCCTTCCATGTTTCCCCATTTTTATTTCCCCTCTCCACACACTCCTTCCCAGCTGCTGTAACCAGCGCAGCACTCACCCTCTGGCCAGTATGCAGAATAAGCTGTTTGTGAGGCTGCTGGTAATGCCTCTCAGTCCGCCACTAGACAGGACACACGCAGAGACGCTTGGCATCTGCGCTCCGACTCGCTGTCTAGCAGCCTGGTACCACCTGGTACCCTCTGCTGCAGAGCCTGCTGCTGTACTCACTCCTGAGTACTCGGCAAAGAAACCCTCCCTGGGCCAAACACATCCCCAGAGTAGCTTCTGCTGCGTTGTTGTAAAAAAGGACACGTTTGGCGGTTTATGCTTTGCAGTGCTGGAGAAGCAGGCCGTTGAATAGTATTGAAATTCTGCTTACAGCTCTTAGCCTGCTTGGAAAATACCAGCCATTTCTTGGGTTTTCTTATTTTCAGCACAGCAGATCCCTGATTTCTTCCCTAGGAGCTTGGGGTTGTCTTGTCTCCTACTACTGTCAGGATGATAGGGCAGTCTGCATATGCTTAGTGCCCTGTACAAGGGGTAGAAGCACGGAATCACAGTCATAGAGTCATTTAGGTTGGAAAAGACCTTTAAGATCATTGAGTCCAACTGTTAACCCAGGACTGCCAAGTCCACTGCTAAACCATGTCCCTAAGCACCACATCAGTATGTGTTTTGAACACTTCCACGGGTGGCAATGCCACCACCTCCCTGGGCAGCCTGTTCCGATGCTTGACCAACCCTCCAGTGAAGAAATTTTTCCTTATATCTAAACCTCCCCTGGCACAACCTGAAGCCATTTCCTCTTGTCCTATTGCTTGTTACCTGGGAGAAGAGACTGACCCTCAACTCACTACAAACTCCTTTCAGGTAGTTGTAGAGAACAATAAGGTCCCCCCTGAACCTCCTTTTCTCCAGGTTAAATGCCCCCAGTTCCCTCAGCCGCTCCTCACCAGCCTTGTGCTCCAGCCCCTTCCCCAGCCCCGCTGCCCGGCTCTGGACACGCTGCAGCCCCTCCATGTCCCTCTTGTCGTGCGGGGCCCAGAACTGAGCCCAGGGTTCGAGGTGCCGCCCCATCCATGCTGAGCACAGGGGGACGGTCACTTCCAGCTTTCTGAGTCAAGCTATGAAGGATCTGGAGTTGAACAGGGAGGGTTTTTTTACCCAGCATACTTCGTTTTATTGCAGTTGGTATTTATTTTACTTGTAAAATGTAAGCAAATTCCCTTTCCTCTGTTGCCTGTTTTTACCCTACCGATGATTTACTTTCCATTTTTATGTGAAGAACTACGGTGCCTGAACAATATTTACTTTTAATTGTGTGTTTGTGTGTGTTTTACTGTTGAATATAAATAACAACCCAGTGTCTCTCCAGTTCAGAAATTCTGCCATCCAGGCTGCCACAGAGATCCTTTCATGAGCCATATCCTTCTCAAACTCCCTGCAATCGGGTTTTAAGTGCTGGGGCTGGTGAAGTTTTACTTTTGTTAGAGATGTCATTTTGCATTCACTGAGAAAGCGCTTTTGCATTTGGACACCGTTTCCTGTTGCCCTGTCTCCTGTTTTAGACCAGTGTGGAATATATTCAGAAGTGTGTTTTCTGAAGTGTAATAATAGATATAGAATAACCTAAATTACAAGGCTGCTTGGCTCTGTACATGTGTGTACATGTGTTTCCCAAGTAAAGACTGTATTCATGCTGAAGGTCTTTCTGCATTACGACAGCACAGCAATCGGCATAAAATAAAGGAAGGACTAGCTGAATACTGTGCGTATATGCAGCAGTCAGTGGATTTTGAGTTTATTTGCAGTTGCCACATATGTAGCTGTTTTTAATATCTTTTTTTGTGACAGCTTTTTTAACATTGGAGGTCAGAGTGAAATTGTTATCTGTTTCATCCTTCTGAAAGCCTGTAGATGTAACATCCTTTGGACCAAATCCAATCTGTCTTTCCCTTGGAGTGCAAGTGTTGAAATTATGAAAAGCATCACAGCAGCAGTGTGTTTAGATGTATGGGATAGGTGCAAGCAGCAGAGAGCTGATAGCTTCTATGGTAGCTGCTTTCACAGTGGTGTGTTGAAGATGTTGAGAAGGTTGGCAGTAGCAGTTGGTGAGTCTTCAAGCATATAAATTACCGGCCAGTGCCCAAGCACAACATCTACATAGCAGGCATAGGTATGTCATAGTTCCACAGCTGTTCCACCCCTCCTGTGACATGACATATGGTGAGTGCAGCCTACCTAATCTCTGCATTGAGCTTTTCTTCCTTAGGGGAGTACCACTGGGTGCTCTGATCTATCAACCTCTGTACGTAAAATCTTTTTTTGTCAATATTAAGTGTCCTGATGTCATATTTGATAATTCTGCAACTTTAGACTAGATGCTGAGAGATACCAGTTGTTCTCCTTTCCTTTTGCAGCTCCCTGAAACCACAATCCTCCTTTTCCCCATTACTTACCTTTCTTCTTCCTTCACAGTTTTATTTCTCAGTATGCCTTTTAAAATAAAAGAAACATACCTACCCAAATGAACTCAAAAGTTGTACATATATAATTTACTTTGGGTTTTCATATTACTCGTATTATTGAAGGTTGCCCAGCCAGAAGGTACATTATGGGAAAGTGCATCTCCGAGTGGAAGGGGGTGATGATACCCATGCAAAGTAGTTAACAGCTGCACAGAGCAGTAGACACAATTATTTCAGAGGCCCAAGAGGTTGTTCTCACTTGGATTTTTTTGATGCTCAACTGCAAAAAGGGAATTTCCGCACTTCTTTTTAAATAAGTGGAATATTGTGGCTGCATGTCACCCACTATGTCTAGATTTGTCTAACTACTTGTCAAGTCAGGGTTTATTTGTACAAAACTTAATTTTTTAGAGCTTTCTTTTATATGTAAAATGTTAGGGTTGTTTATTTCCCTTTGATTTAATTTGTCAGTATCATGTAGCATTGCTGCCTCCACCTCTGTATCCATCTCTAGTCAGTTTGTGGGTGATGGTTTGACATTTGGGGTTTTTTTCATGGCTTTTATGGAATGGTAGGAGAGGTCAAATTTAGGATCAACATCACTTTGTGTAAAAGTAAATAAAACACCACTGAATTTGTAGCTCTTTAAGGTATGCTGAATTTGGACTTTGGCATGGAAACTAATTAGGGATAGAAGCACTTGATAAAGAATATGAACTGAACTCAAATATAACACATATCAACGTTCTTGGAATTGCATAAGCATTTTTTTTTTTTTCGTAATTGTGGATGCAGAAGGTATGGATGCATAACAATATGAGGTCCCTGTAGGAGCATAATTACTAAAAGTCTTGTGAAAAAAAATCAAATTGCAGTAATTCTACCAAACTGTTTTTTTCCATAAGTTTTCCTAAGTATGAAATAAGAAAACTCATTGTATTACTCTCCAAGTACAGTTTGTGCCAGTGGTGTAAAAAAAATAATCAGAGGTTCCTGTTTCTTACAGGGAAGTTTATACTGTGTTCTGCCACAGAGCCAGAAACTCTTATACTATGTTAGCAGGTAGTACCTTGAGACCAGCACCAAACATCCATTTTTGTCTTTCCCTTTATTTGAAATATGACGTACACAAGTATAATTTGGCTTGGGGATCAGAGACCAATCTGTGTTTGAAGTACTAGAGTAAATAATTTTTCTGTTGGCTTTATGTGAGTTACGCTGAACCCTTATCTAGTTGTCACAAGGATGAATCAAGCTAATACAAAGTAAACCTTTACTTACACCCAATAACACTTTTTACTGTTCTACTTTACTGTAGTCAAGTCTCGGAGAGAAACTTCAATAAACTTTTAAAAGAGGGGAGCTAGTGACAGAGCTATGAATTCTCTGCGGATTTAGGAATTCATCATGAGATTGTCTATATTAATTTTTCTAGGAAAGTAGTGATTTCTTGAGGAAGAGGTAGGAAGTTAATTAAAAAAACCCCAAAACAAAAACCACAAAAACCCACCAACATATGCTTTGAGTCCCCAGTGATGACACTCAACTGCCGAGGCTTTCCACGCGTTGGGGAGAAGTAAACAAATGGATTATTGAAATTGTTGCAATGACACATGCTTTTGCCTTAGAATGAGTCCAGAAAGATAAAAAAAGCTGTGAAATGAGCCATATTGTGAAGTGGCATATGCATAAACTCTAGCTCACTTTAAATCCAGTTTCACTTGCAGATATGGGCTAATTCTTAAAAAAAAAAAAAAGAAACCACAAATGATGTTTTCTTAAATCACTTGGCAATACCAAAACACAGATCAGAATTCTAATTTCCTTTTTTCAGTAACAGATAATACAAAGATAAAAGCTGCTGTAGAATATGAATACTAATTTGTTAACCATATTGAAAAAACCCTTCTGACCACTTAGCCGTGTGTTTTTGAAGCAGTATTCTAGGAAGAAGCTGATTGTATCCCATTAATTTAAATGACAGTCAAATGGCAGTCTGCATGGACCTCTTTGAAAATTTGAGGTTTAGTTCTTTATTCTTATTTCTTTCAAACTATTGTAGAAGACTTTCATGTATTTAGTGGACTTTCAAAGGCAGACATATATAGTGCAGTTAAAATACTACGATTTAGTACTTGCACTGCCTAAGTTGTCATTTCCCGCAGAGTAAAAGAGTGGAGTTAAACCATGTTGTTTTATTTGATGTTGCAAGATTTAAGGCTTCTACTTGTTCACAGGGTAACTGGTGAAAACTTTATTGCCTGTTGTCAAAAAGATCATTTTAATTTAATTTTTGGAACTTGAATCTAAATCTTAGGTCTTACTTCCTTTATAATTACACACACTTACTGGAATGGCGTATGGTGAAAATATATAGAACTTTGTGGTATAAAAGAAAAGAGAAATGCTAGGCTTTTATGTTGATTGCACCTGTATGGGGGGCTTTATAAGCATACAATTTGAATCATTTATAGATAACAGACTCAACATAGCTCTAACATAACTAGTACTGCAAGGCTTCTTTTTTTCCTCTTTTTTTCTTTCTGCTGACTGAATGATAGGCAAAGCAATTTTCAACAAATGTCTCCCAGTAGGCTGTCATCATGGAAGCCTTGTAATGTTGCATTTTAACCTTACCACTGGCGGCTACCCAGAAATTATTTTGTTTATGCCAAATTGTTTTGCACAAAGCACTTGCTTCTTTACTATATGGGAAGAGAAGAAACTTTAAAACTTAACGTTGCCTCCATCTTTCCATCATTTTATCAGATCTTTTTCATCTGTGTTTTTCTGTGCTTATGAGGATGTGACAAAAATGAAATAGCAGCATGTCCCTTTTTTTTCCTGGGGTGATCTCAATTTCATTATGGAAGGAGAAATTTGAAAACTCCTAGGGGACTTAGGTGCCTTATTGCCATTTGTACTTTTCGGAATGTTTAGTGTCAGAATTTAATCATTAGGAGAATAAATTCTACTTCATGATATCCAAGCTGTTTTCTCTATAGTAGTCAGGTTTGTTTTAAAATTCTTACGTGCACCCTAGTGCTGGGACTCAGGTGATAATGTTATTGCCTTCTGTAAAATCTTTTTTAGTTGTTGTTTTATATGTAACCATTAATCGTTTATTGTGGGCTAAAAGCTTTCTTAAAAAACCCTGATAGAAGATAAATGATTCCTCAAATTAAGCCTGAATCTAGATTTTATTCAGGATCAAGTAATGAATAATCTGGTATTCAGGTCCGGTAGCCGTAAAGCTTCATAGATTCTCTATGCCCAATTTTCCGAAAGTTGCACTCCTAAAATTCCAGGAAGGTAATTTGTACGTTTTAGCTGATCTCTGCTGTGAAGTATAGTTGTCCTGCATACCTAGATGGAAGATAAATTTTGGGTTAAATTCATAAAACCTCCCTGAATTAATCTTCCCATATGATCTGCATTTCTTTGTCAGCAGACACTGACAGGTACAGGTAGAGATGAGCAGGTATTAGCACATGATGTTATCCCATACATAAGAAACCTGTAGCGATAGACCTATTGGCAGTACTTCACATGAATTTTCACGTAATGAAAATGCAGTTTTGAGTTATTCCACAAGTCAAAAAAATCATCATTTCCAAACTCTTGACAAATAGCCTCTTGCTCTGCTCTGTTCAAGGTAGTCTGAACTGCAGCGTGCTACAAGTAACAGCTTCAGAGAAGACTCTGCTGGTTAGTACTTTTATTGCTCCCCTATGGCAAGGAGTTTGGGTCTGTGTTCTTGCAGATCTTCTCAGAGACAGTATTCAGAGGGAAGATCTTACCTACAAATAATGCTTTGTGTTAGAAATTGATCCAGTCCTTGAAATTGTTGCTATATCACGTTGGCTCAGGTGGTTGGTATTTGCAGCTCCTTCTTCTACTGAATGATAACTTTTTTTTTTCCCCCCTCTTTTTTAACCTCTGTCTTTCCATGAGAGGAACTTTGAGTCCTGCATTAAATGATTCCTGCTTAGACAGTGCTTTCCCACAGATAGGGCATTGGCCTCATGGTCATCAAACCAGATTCTGTTCTTAATTTGGTTACTAACCAAGAGAACAACTTGCAAGTTATAATTAGATTCATTTTAAGTATATGCCAAATTTGTTGCATAAAAGCCAACTACTATATGCTTAAGTATTTAAATATGAACAAAGAAGCCTAATTTGGAGCTTCCTGCTCTGGAAGTCTTGACCTCTGCAGTTTCTTTGGGTTTATTTCCCGTTCAGTTCCCAGTGTTCACAGACTCAGCTACATATAATTTACCCGCTGTAAAGTCCAATATTTTCAATCACCTTCATTTCCTAAGGTTACTGATGCTATTTTGTCCAGTATTTTCTGTAGTTGCACTAGTGGGAACATGAAATTTTCTCAGGAACAAGGGCATTTGATAAGGGTCAAAGCACTGGCGTGTGTTCCTAGAATCTTTAGAGCAATACAAGTTAAAAAACTCCAAACCCACAACCTATGAGCAACTGTGGTGTTCCAGTGGCTGAGGCCAGTTGCCACCTAATAGTTCACAGAAAGATTCTCTCATGTAGGTGAAGTGTGGGAGCAAAGAAATTAAGAACAGAAGTCACAGGCACCCAAATTGCCCAGAGATGACCTTCTGAGATTCGGTAAGCAGAAAAGTAACAACATTTTTAGTAAAAATAGAAAGGAAAAGAGAATTCTAGATTTAGGCTTTATTTCTTTGTTCCTTTAAGAGACTTCAAAAATTTTATGGTTAGAGAATTTCCCTTTCAGTCTGTTTCTTTTACATCAGTGTGTTTGGTTCCTGTACATGATTTCTGCTGCCTGAAGAGTATAATTCGCCAAATATGGCTGGGGAAAAAAGGCAAAGTTTCACTAATAAGAATCTCACGTAGACTATTAACTTCAAACTTCCAGGAGACATTATTAGTTGTGGGGATAAGGGTCAGGTCTCTTTGTGGATATATCTTCTGTTGGCTTTCAGCCTAACAGCTTTAGGGGACATTAGCTTGGAGCTGAGCAATATAAGCAGAAACAAGTCTGTTGCTGCTGCCTGGTGGGAGCTCACAGATGCTTGTAATAAAAATTGTTAAAAATTGTTTCATTAGTTTGCAAAAAGCAGATTTCTTGGAATACTATACCTTCTTCTGCCAGGAATATTTAATTTCTTTTATATTCTGTATGTGACAAGCACAAGCTAGCTCACAATTAATTATGATGATATATATAGAAGACTTAAAATAAGCACTCAGCATTTTTACATTTGCATGCTGAAAACAAAAGATAATTGGGTAGAAAACAATACGGCATTTAATACAACTGTTCCTTTAAGTGGCACATTTTCCCAAAAGATAGAGATACCAACCTTCTAGAATTACATAATATCACAGACACATAAGTAAAACTAATCAGATATGCCACGTGCCCTCATTTTGTAAGTGCAATAGCTCATTTAGCTGTTAGCAAAACCTTGCTTAGTGATGCATCAATAATTAGAAACTGTCACTGTCTGTATATGAGTAACACTTTTCTCCCTCTTGCTATTCTGCGATTTGGAAAAAAAATAAATCACATATCACATTTCATCTGTTCTGGAATACAAACATAGCTGGACACTTCAAGATGTCTATATAGAATTTTTAAAATATCTCAAAGTTTAAGTGTAGAATTTTTATACTTAAAATAACAAACATGTAGTTTTATCCGATAGGCATGTATGAAGGGTTGCTCTTCAGGTAACACATCTGCAAAGCAGCCTACTCTATGTAGTGTTAGTTGTCATACGATTGGGAGCCTGTACTGTAGAGATGAAAAGTATGTTGCTTTCTTATTTAAAAGGAATATTTGTACTTAAACTTGCTTAGAAGGTCAATGGCAAGCCATTTACTACTGATTTTTTAGCAGACGGGCTTCTCTGAGCTCATAGCTGTTCCTCCATGAGGGGTATGGGCACAGCGAAGTTACACCTGTCAGTAAGTAAACCGCCAGCAATCGCTACACCACTGAGCCTGGGCTGCAAACAAGGCAGGCACTCGGGGTGGGTGATGGTGTTTCAGTATCCTTTTCTGTGGAGATCAAAAGAGTGTCTTTGCAAACCTACCCTGTTACAGATCACCTTTTATGAGGCCACAATTTCTCTGTTCTCCAAGGCACGTGTTCTATGTCAACAGCACTTTGTGTGTAGCCTTCTTCACTGCTTCTGCTGCTGCCTTTCAACTGAGCAGCAAAGGAGGGACAATACAGCTGTATGTACAGATTTGGGGTCAGGCACATTGCATGAAGCTACTTTAACCCTTAAGAGGAATTTGTTGACACTATTTTTTCAGTCTGCTCACTGTAGCCATTTCTCTGCGAACCCATTTATTTATACCGATATGAATCCCACCTTGCTCCAAAATGTACTGGGATAACTCCAAAGGTTGCTTGGAAGCTCACAGCTAGTCCTCAGTGTAACTGTTCACGTTGCTGAATGGTAGGACATTCAGAGAGTGTGTCGCACTACTTCTCCAAAGGAAGAATCGGCTGCCTGCTCACTGCTGTGCCTCTTCGGTTGCTCACATGAATTTAGAAAGCCCTCCTAGAGAGGCAGCTAGCCTCAGATAGCGCTATAGAAGTGCAATCTCCTAAGGTATATTCTAGTCACTGTTTAGCTGTAAACATCTAGGGACTGCAGAAATTGTAGCTGCCACTAAACCAACACTAAAAGATTTGGGTTTAATATGTAAACTATTTCCAGTTCTTTTAAAATGGAAATCTGAAATAATGCAATAATAGTGTAGGACTTCAGAAATTCCCAGGACAACTTAACTCACCTGCTCCAAATTCCTACTGTCTCCAGACTGGTGGGATTTCAAAACTTAATTCAAAGACCAGCTGCCTGAATTTATAGGAAACATATTAAAGGTGCATGATGTCATGGACTCGCATGCATATATATGTGTGAATAATTGGATGACTGTAAGAATATGGATGTAGCCCCTTTGTCTCAGGTGGTTCCTTGACACACAGTGCCAAGACATTCACTCCCACACATGGACTCCGGAGGGGAAATTTCCTTTTCCTCCTGCTGTATGTAAAAATATGAGAAGATTTTATTATTATTTTTTTTAAACAGTGCTCTCTGTTATTCACCATCCGTAAATATTTATGGGCTGTAAGAAAATACACCTGCTACTTATTGCTCCATGTGAAACAAAAGCACAGAAAAAAAATGCTATAAAACAAAGGAGATGCTGAAACATATTTTATCAATTACTGAGAAGTACTAGAAGTTGAAATGAGTATTTTTCAGAGACAAGATTAAAAACAGATAGCACTGAAGTTAAACCATGCCATTGAAGAACCTGGCTTCAAATGCTCTACCTAGTCATTCTTTATGGATTCTACTACAACATTCTCAAAAACGGATGACAGTTGAGTGGACTGGAAAAGTAAACTCTTCTCAGTATGTTTTCAAAGATGATTATGGGCAATCTATGTAGACAAACCTGCTTGAGGAATCCTTTCACTACAAAGCTCAGGGATTTTATGATCAGGCTCATATGAATTGGCATATGACCGTGCACTGCTTTATATATTAGTCTGAGAGACCTCTTGGTTTCGATGGGCTGTGTCTACATTGCATTCAGTGTGCAAACATTTGGATTAGATTTGTATTTTGGTGCCATGTAGCCTCAGTGGCATGCAAAATACTAGACTGCAAAAATACATCTGGGAACTTGGAAAAAAAACCTCTTTTGCATGCTAAACTTGTACTGTCTTGGCTACATGTTTCTCCCAATACCGCAACCAGCTGCATTTAGGAGAAAATGTGCTAATTTTTATTAATAAAATACCTACAATAAGAATTCATAATGTGTACTAGGATGAAAACGGTTAGGTAAAATTAAGCTATAATGTTATAGTAAGATACCTTCTCAGTTTGGATTGTCATAAAAGAAACCTTTTTTCTCTGTAGATGTTAATGACCCATAGGTCAGGACAGCTGTTTGCTGTCTCTAAATGTAGACACGGTCATTTCCTACCCAGGGTTTTTGTAGATGGAGCTGCTGGAGGGCCATTTTGTTGCAGTTCTTGTCATTTCTAGGAAATGTGCATAGTCTTGCTTATCTTTTGTGAATAGCAGGAGACAATACTGTGCGTCTTGTGTGTCTTCCAATGGGAACATGAATGATTGCAGTGTTTCAAAATCTCTTGTGCCGTAAAGGAGCAACAGTACGCTGTGATTATCACTTTGCATTGCCAGCAGCGCCATATAAACCGATTTGAAAACTTGCTTGAGTTGTTCTTGCCTCGGCTTCTAAATGTTTGCAGTGGCATCTAATAGCTTTGCAGTAGTGCAGTGCTTCTGAAATGGCAAACTCCAGTCCAGGAATTGCCTCTGCTACAAGCATGTGATGTCTGTAACTTTCCCATGGGGAATACTGGATTTCTTACCTGTGATGGGGAGAATCTTCTTCACAGCAAGAGGGCTCTGAGCTTTGATGTCACCTTGAGGTTTTATTAGCAAGCCCGGTGAAGTTGAAGCTATCACATCGCTTCCTGCTCAGCAGACTGTGGTAAGGTCTGATCAGACCTTGGTAAAAATTAACGGATGCTGGTAAAATTAGCTTCTGGGCCTTGAAAAATATTAATTGAGTAGTCTTCTAATAGTACATTGTAATTCAGCTTAAAGAGCTTAATCAGAATCTATTACACGCTGCTAAAGTGGCTCAATAATGGAGGGCTGATTCATAACCGTCATAATCACTTCACTGCACTTTTAGTTTAGATCTGTTTTTCTTCTTGCTTTAGTACTCAATAGAGCCTTCATAGCTAGAAAACCCTTTGAATTAAATGTTTGCAATATTAAAATTTGGGGTTGTACCTATGGAATAATGAAATAGTAAAAGACTTAATTGAAGGGAAGTACACTTTAAACTTTATTGCTTTACTTGCATTTGTGGCGTAAGAAGACTTTCTGACTGGTGTACTGACATTTATATTTAAATATTTTCTATAATCTTGGAAAATCCTGGAGTTGAATTTTTTTGGGACCTTTTTAATTTTTGAGAATTCTCTTCTTGCTGTACTAGTCTAAAAGTACTGACTTCCAGTATTGTCTGAGCTGATCAGGAGTTTGAAAACACTGCTGAATTTGTAAAATAGATTATAATAATGGTCATTTAGCTCCTTTCCAGAAAATCTTTTGCCCCAAATGAGGTGTGATAACAATCAGAAGTGTAGCTAGAGATCCGTCTGGTGTCCCTGGGGAAGCCGCTGGTGGAGCTTAAGAAACTGCTGGGCTTAATTATTCTTACTGCTCCTTTGCTGGATGTTACCTTTCCCCATAGCTGAGCTTCGGTAATAGGTCATGGGATGATTCTAAGTCTTTTCCTGTGGAGCGAACTTTGAATTACTTCTTTCATTTCATATGAAAGACACATAACCCATTATAATGCCTCTTCTGTAGGGGTCATGTCAAGTGCCTTGTGGGTGATGGACTGTTAAGTCACTATAGCTGCTTCTGGAACTATTGTATATCCATGCTCAAATAATTCATCTGGAAAAAGGTGATTATATGATACTGAAGTTGGCCTGTTCCTGTAGTCTTTGTTCGGGTTTCACATCTTTAAATGTCAGCTCAGTAGCAATGTCCAAATGTGCAGACAAAATACAGTCTTCAAGGGGGCTCAGCTGATGGCCATCACCCTTTTTCCAGGGAAGGCAGAGCTGTCGATTGACAGACCTTGGTTGGAGGCTTTAGGTGTGACACTGATTTGCTGACTGATCTCTCTGCTCTCACCTTATCCACCTGTTCAATGGGAATAAAACCACTTCAGTTTCCTCCAGTTCAAATTGTGTGTGTAACTTTTTGTAAAGGACTTTGAATGTATGCATTGCTGTGTAAGTAACGTAATGTACTGTGGTATTACACTGGGCTGGAGTGGATTAATTTAATTAATTAATCTTGATTTAAATAATGGCTTAAGGGTGGCCTTTACTTGCATAATTTATGTACATTTTGCTTTGCGTTTTACTGTCTCATGATTCTTCTAAAGAAAGATTGATTTTTAGTTGTTAGCAAGCATTGATTTTCAATGAAATACACAGTGAATTATACTGATTATTTCTCTTTAGGAGGGTTGTGAAATTTTTTTGCATGTGTTTGCTTGAGTTTTTTTAAATCTTTGAAGCTGTGACTCTTGTGGAATGCTTTGCTTATTCTAGTTTAAAAGAAAAAACTCCAGGCAGGAGCAGCAAAACTGCTCTGGACAGGATAAAAAGGAGCTCAGTTATGATGCTTACCTCCTTTTTTTGAAATAAAGGTAAGGGTTCTGTTACACTGATTAACTGCAGGTGACAGGAAGCAGAGAAGTTTAAGATGAGATACCTGAGTAAGAGTGACAGTGTTGTGTTTTGGAAGGGAAGAAACAAAGACATTTTGTATATTCATCATTGTGGTGGCATGTATTGAGGTTTTGAGAGAAGCAGAGAAACAGTAAAGAAGCAGCAAGTCAGTTTGAAGGAAACAGAAAGAAGCAGAAAAGGGAGGTGTAGAAAAATACAAAGAGTGAAGATGTACAAAAGTTTGGAAGCAGGAGTCAGGACCATGAGCTTAATACAGAAAGAAACGGGTAACTTTATGTAACTTCTTTGTAATGAGTGACCATAATCAATGCAGGCAAGGAGGGTAATTATTTTACATTTATTGGAGCATGGGAATTAAGACCCTTAGCAGGAATTTGCTGTAACTGATGCAACTGATGTGATGAAGCGTTGGACAAAGATTTTATTGGAAAGATTGGGAAGGGCGCGGTGTATATTGTAGATACCATAGAAAAGCACTGATAGGATTTGATGACAGTTTGAGCTGTGATCAGGTGATGGAGAAAAGAGTTGAGTGGGCCATGAAATTTAAAATCTAGAGAATTGAGAAAGATAGTGGTATTGTCAACAGTAATGGCAAGGAGGTGAGAATTGGGAAAAAAAAGATAAGAAGTTCAATTTTCAAGAGTCTGACTTTGACATCAAAATTGTGTGTTTGAGAAGCAGGCAAAGAAGTAAGATAGCCTGCAATGTAGGGGAAATGAAAGATGCAAGCAAAGATTGGTGATTCATCAGTGTCAAAACAGTGCTGGAAGCTGAGGGCAGGTGAACTCACTGAAAAGGGAGTCGGGAGGAGGACTGGCTGAGATTTTGCACTGGAGATCAATGAAAGCAAAAGGAAGGAAAAGGAAATGTTGACCTGTCAAATCCTACAGCAGACAACCATGGTAGGAAAGAGGAGCAAACACCCAGTGGTGTATAGCTGAGCCACAAATCAAATACACAAATGAAAACCTCATGGATTTCAATTTCAGAGTATCTTTTAAAATATATTTTAAAATGGCCATCACTTCTGTAGGTGGACACAGAAAATCAAGCTTCCTCAGCAGTGTCTGATAGGCACTTTTTGCCATGTGTAACTTACCCCAAATCACTGTGTTTTAACTACTCTTGTTATATTTTCAAAATCTTAAGAACCTTTCTTTTTCAGATAGTTTATTCTATTGGAGGGAGCAGTGCAGAAACGCTGCGATGCTGGACTGGGTTGAAGTGCTGCACTGGGCGCGTTACTAACAAAACTTGAGCTTCTCTTGCCTTGCTGTGCAAAACACAGGTGCATATGTTTGCCCGTCCTGGGTGTTAAGCCCCTGCTTGAGATCCTTTTCCCTGTCAGTACAGGCAAGAATTCCTGGGTTTTATTATAAATTGTAAACAGTCACCAGCTCTTTACATGCATGAGAATAATTTGATTAGAGGCCTTTGAGAGAAATGTACATGCGTTGTCTAATTTATGGAGCAAGTACATCTTAAAGAACATTTAGATGATCAGTTCCCCCTAAGTCTCAGATACCTTATGGCAGGACTTTTGAACACGTCCAATCAATCCATAATTCCTTCTGAGACACCAAATTTTATTTTTAGTTTAAACATTGGGAAAGAAATCATTTTTTTAAGCTTATTAAAACGTTATATGAATATTTTTCAAATATAATTTATATTATCACTGGTGCATAACCTTTCAAATGAATAATTCACGGCAGCGAGTAGTCACTTTTGATAATCTATAGTGGTATATTATGTTGGTTCTGCTGAGAGATTAACACTTATGGCCTAAGGAATAAAACCGGATAATCTAATCCATTTGTTTGCCTATTCACAGTGACAGATATTTTCTTAAATTAAAACCTATTAGTCTGAATTCTGAATCTTAAAATTGAATCTGTTTTAGCTCATTTTAGACTCATATAAAATAGGATTATGATATATAATGTATTGCCGGCAAATAAGTATGCAGACTATTGATTTTCAGCACAGTTTTTCTATCACAGACACTGAAGAATGTTTCTTACAAAAATTTATAGGATATTAAGCAAAGAAATGGTTTCAGAAGGCTATTGGAAGATGCAGGAAATAGGATAAACCCTGTCTGTTAATAATTGTGCGTTGTCATTTTTCTGAAAAGCAGCTGAGTTTGAAATGGTTTTTCATCAGACATTATGATGACACATCTAATATAAAAGTAAGCAAAAATGTAAGTGCTATTTTAGTAATACTAGTTGGACTGGATCCACATCATGTTATAAAAGTATGCGTTTAACTATAAATAGCGATGTAGTAGAAGTTAAGGTTTACCAGAGAAAACATTGGGATATATGTAAAAGATACAGTTTATGTCTGTTTAACTTCTTCCATTTCTGGTCAATTAAATTTTAACTTCTGTAACTTAGAGATGTTAGTGATGTGCATTGCTGTCTTTGGTGGTTGGTTTTCGGCTGGAAGCAATGGGGGACTCCCTGGTATTGTCTCCTGGCAGATACTGTGCTGAGTTCAAGGAATATGCAGATGCTTCCCTGTGGTGGGACGGGGAGATGCTAGAGCACTGGACTGAAAAATTATTTTAGGAAGCACACTTCAGCAGTAACGGGGAGGCTTAGGGAAAGCTTTTTCTCTCTTTAGATGTTAAGGAAGCTGCCTCATGTGAATTAAACCCCTTGTTCATAAACTGCTTTCTCTTCACCTCACGTTGTGGGTAATGAAAACAACCCAAACATGCAAATACTGATCTGCTTGAAAGAGTGTTGAGGTGCGTGGAGACTGAGTCTTGCAGCAGGGACGTGTTCAGAAGACATGGATGTTGATGAAGGTCAATAACCTAATAATTAAACCAATTGGGTTTTGATCTTAAAAAATACAAAACTCCTTTGATCTTAAAAAAATAAAAACCAAAACAAACCAAAAATCCTGCAACCCAAACACTTAATTTCTTGTATTATGCACTTCTGAAGAGATGAGACTCTGTTTTTTACTATGAGGTAGCCTATCTAAACAGTATCATAAACAGCCCTCAAAGCAATTGCTTGAACACTTCTAGTTCCAACAGTTAAGACAAGTGACAAATTACAGGGAAATACAAGATTATATAGTTAGTGGAGCTGCACCTGCCAAAATTGCATGTGAATTTGGTCATAAATGAGCTTGGTAAGACACCTTGGTGCAGAGGAAGCTTTTAGGACATGCTCCCAGCATATGAGTGACTTCTAAGCATAACGTGAAAAAATAAATTACCTTTTAGGTAATAAAGACTATTAAACTATTTTTTTTTGTTAAAAAAAAGACCTATTACATGAAATGTGGTTTTGGAATAACTCTTGGCAAAAAAAGTTGCTCCTTTTTGGCACCTTATTATGGCAACTATGGTACCTGATAGAAAAAATAATAGCTATCTAAACCTTTAATTTTAAAAAGGTATGCTTCTTAGCCTCCACAGCACGGAAGTTGCATGTCAATGTAGTTTTGAACAGAGTAGGTGGCCCAGTCACACAAGAACCAGTTAGCTACATCAGTGTTTAAATTGATACACTGTGTAGTTCAGTGAAAGATTTTTCTGTTAATTTATCTCTTCCTTTGTCAGAGATGCTTTGAACAACCTTACAAACCTGTCACAACAGGCTCCCACTTTTAGTGGATGAACAGGGAACAATCTCTGAAAGTCGGTTTATATAGTGTGTAGTGCAGCCATTACGTGACCCTGGGTAAAATGCCAGGATTGTACTTAAGGATTAAAGTCTGCTAATATTAATAAATCATGCAAAATGTAGGGCTTCGTTGTTTTTTTCATGTCAAGTAAATGCTGTGATTTAATTACAATAAAGTATTTCATAAAGCAACAAACCTTGTTCTATAAGTTATTACTTTAATAAGCAATGAAAAGGTAATTAAATAACTTAATATGTTTTCTGAACCAGAATTGGCATTCAGTGTATACTTGAAAACTACTAGTAGATGAGATGAAGCAGATACCAATGTCAGTTTTGCCTAAAGAACAAAAGCTCAAGTTTTTTTAAACTGAATCAGAGGGAGAATTACAATTAGCTTTGGGTCTTGTCATTGTCCTGCCTCTGCAGTGCTGCTCCCCCGATCTGATACGATTTTGGAGTAGTAGTCCCTGATTGTGTGCTAAAGGAGAAATCCTCCTCTTTAAAAGAAGAAAAAAAAAAAAAAAGGACAAACCAAAAATCCCACAGTATTATTTGTGAGTCTGGTCTAATGTGCCTAAATCAGAAGTAAATGTATAATTAACCTTTTTTTATGATAAATTAACATTAATTTTCTTAGGATTAGTGGGAAATAGCATAATATAGGGCAGGTTTAGCATTCACAGTAACTGTCACATGGGACCTTTAACACTCTTACAGGATTAGTGCAGCCAGTGATTCATCCTGTTACCATGCACACAGAAATAGTGTGCAGCTTCTGACCATCAAAGAGGCTTTCCTAATTATCAGCTTTTACAAGTGAGCATAGAAAGATTAGAATATAAATATGAAGAAGATGGCTTCAGAGTTCTTGAGGGAACAAGATAAAATGCACTCTTTCCCCAGTGAGTAGTTTGATTTTGAATGAAATTTTGCAGTATTGTTCAAGAACCCATCATTAGGAAGATAATTAATGAAAAGGCCTGTTGTTAGGCCTAAGTGAGCGCGGTGTCTGTATGTCAGTCCCTCTCTTTTTCTTTTACAAGGGCATTTTTTCCTTGTCTTATTAATCTGAGCATTCTTTATGCAAGGAAAAAGACGAATAATTTTTGAAGAGTGGGAAGGAACAGTTGAACTTGAAAAGCACTGGTTAAAAGTGTGCTGCTTTGATGATGCTCAGAAACAGGCCAGCTCTGTTTAGGTGCTGAAATACAGACTCAGTGCTTAGTTTTTGGAATCCAAGAGCCCAGAAGCAGAATTCTTTTGCTTAAACACTTGAACCAAAATAGGAAATGAAAATACAGATGTTTTAGTAGCATCGTTCCGGTAAGTCAGATTAGCTGCCAGAAACTCCTCCCCGAGCTGTGCTGTGATTCATGTTTCTCTGAAGCTTGGCACGGAAAACCATGGTTCAAAAGTTAACAGCAGATGTAGTTTGCCCTACCTAACACTGCTCCCCCAGAGCGTGCACGCTGATGGCAGCCGCGGCTCAGCAGAGGTAACCTGCTGAAACGCTGTGTAGCATGTGGCTCCATCGTCCATCTGAGTCCATAGGTGAGGTAGAAATTGTTCAAGCAATTCACTCTACCTTCTTTTCTTATCTTTATCCTTTACTGTAGATGCAACATTATCCATAATACACCACCCCTGACCTGCTCAGCTGGGGCTCCTTTGTGCCTCCTTTGCATGGTGTCGGCCCATGGAGAAGGCAGTGTGGCACTGCACCACTGAGCAACGCCTCAGGAAGACAAAACGTGATTGCGGCCAATGCCCTCTTAATATACCAAATACACCCTTTTAAAACCTGGTGGGCTCTGCTTCTTAACTCAGAAAAATCAGTGGGGATCATGGCTACTGTCCGAATATAAGAGACTGTAGATTGTTTGGGCCATTAATCCATGCTGGCCACCAGTCATCTGCATTTTCCTGGACCTGTTCCCTGTTTGCATGCAGAGACCTTGTCCATGTAGATTTCAAGAATTTAACAGATTAGTCTGGGTTTTGTGGATGTCCTAGAAGTCTAGATGCTACCGTGTAGGCTGCCATATGTCCATAAATCTCAGACATCTGGCAGTCCAGCTGGAACTGGTGTGCACATAAAATCTCATATAGCTGTGCGCAGCAAACACTGGGAGGAGCTGGATTCCCTCCCTCCACATGTGCTACACAGTTGACTTGTGCACGGAAGTGTCCTGAGCTGTTGGGCTGGTTCATTGCACATGGATAGGAGTACCTGCAGTCGTTTTTTCTTTGTGCTTTTTTTCTTTCCCTGTATTCTGCTATTTTTTGCACGACAGCCTGGGTGAATTTAAATGATAAGGTAAAAATGTTTGCTCATGTGTAAGATATGTCTGGGCTCAGGCCTTTGGAGGCAGTGTGTTTGGATATGTAGGGCTCCGTTCTGATTTTACAAGTAGACTGTAAATTCAGAGCACCTTTTGGATCTCGGCACCGTTTGTCTAGGATTACATCTTAGCAGCGGAGATCAGCATGGGAACTGCTTAGTGGGATGTTTTTTTCCCTTTCTTTTGCTATCCTGCATATTCATGTTTACCAGGAAGATGAAGAAGGCTGAACTTGTATGGTGTGTGTTGAAAACAAGCCTTTCTGTACTTGATGTGTATTGGAGAAATTGTTCAAGAACAATTTATCCATAGACTGTCCGTGTTTTGAAGGACAGTTTCATCTTGGGTTATCAGCTTTTTTTTAAGTGCCAGTCGCACAAAGGCATATTTAACTTGTGCACTCACTTTGCTTTATAGGCAGATCTTGCATTCATGAACAGATACAATTTGCTTATTGTTTGGAACAGTTCTTTTTATGTAAATTTTTCATCTTCACTATAGACTCCCGTACCTCTATCACATGTCAAAGAAAAATCTGATCCTAGGGCAAGATGTCTGTATGTGAAATAGAAATTGAGTGTAGATGAGGCAGTTGGGTTCTGTTGTCTCTTAAATTACACATTACACGGAAAACAGAAAGTGTTCTGCATGTATGTTCTGCTAGAGGAAGGCTGTAGAACTGCATCTTTCTAGGCAGATCCTCTGACTTCTGCACAAGGTAAAACCTACATATAAATATGAACCCTGATAATAGGAAGCTGTTTCATATGAAGCTGAAATGGTTTCGTGAGGTTATATATGTAATTATCTGCAACCCCACAGGCACACTTGCACATAAAGTTCAGCACTTTGCATATGGATGTATAGGGTAAAGGTCTTAATTTTCATCTTGTAGTGTCATCGAGATGGTGGCTTTGTGTTGTAATTAAATCTTTATAATATCAAGAAGAAATTAGTGTGCTCAATCTGAAAATTCATTGTGCAGCTAAATGCTTCTCTTTGCATAGAAACTGTCCATAATTAATAATCTGTTTGATGGATTAGTAGTCCTAGACTGGATTGGCATCTGCACTTTGGACATGATGTACCTGATTGTACTAACAAGTTATAACAACATGTATCAGCTACTGTAATTATCATATTGTCACTGTTTTCTACAGATGTAAAGATACATAATTCAAGCTGACAAGCCCAAAGATTTTATTGGAATGACCTATGATACCCTAACTTCTCATTAATATACAGCCAAATGCACAATATCAATTAAGTATAAGATACAACCTCAGGGCTTCTTAGCATTAGTAGCAGTTAAAATTAATAATGCAACAGAAGCTCTGACTATTTTATTTTCCTACCATGTTGAAATGAAGAACTTTGCAGTATAAAAGCTTTCTTAAAAATGCATGTTTTTAAATAGTCAGTTCTTTTTTGTGTTTTTGATTTTTACATTAGTATGGAGTAGGAGTAAATAGCATTTAAAATGAAGCCATTGTTTATTCACAAATCAAATAAGCTACCGACAGCTGCCCTAGTGGCTTCCTCATTCACTTAAATTAATGCCTAAGGCCTTGGGGTGAATAGTCTTCTGGGGAGAATGTGGGCATTTATTTTCGATTTCCATTCAACGTTGGGTCTTTTAATGCCAAATCCTATTTAATGTGCACATGTTATGCTGAACTGTGTGCAAATTTATTCTATGGACCACTTGACAGAATTCATACTATTAAAGTCACATACAATTTGTACTCAAAAAATAAGGTCTTCTGTTTTGAACAAGCAGCGTACAATTCTGCTTTTATTTTAGTTTAAGATCTACATAGCACTGAGAGTAAGTCCTACACAATAGTAGGTACTTTTAAACTAAGCTTGAGGTTTGATGTTTTGGATTTGTTCCAAGCCCTGTCCATTTAATCAGGATTTTCCTGTGCCCTCAAGTGTTAAGACAGTGCTGTGATGGATGCAGTTCAAGAACTTGAGGGGGAGGGTGGTTTTGCTAGGTTGAAGTACCCTTCTCCCCCCACCCCCCTTTCACCCCCCCTCGCCCCCAGTTGGAAACTGCTTAAATGTATTTAGACACTTGTATTATGTCAGGTTTGTAAAATTAATTAGGCCCTATCTCCACGTAAGGACTTACACCCCGTGACAAAAAGGAGGTGAGAGGATGTAAGAGTGATAATGATTCTGTAACCTAGTTGTCAGCCTTCTCTTGGGGAAATGGAGTACAGCTCCAGTTCTGCTCCAAGGGTTGCTTATGCATTTCACAGAAATAATTGAATCGGATGACTGTCACTATCTCATTTTTTGTCCTGGCCCCCCGTCTTAAAATGACTGCATTTTTTGCAGCACCCAGTTTATGAAGCAAGTTCAACTAAATTCCAGTAGGCTTTAAGCTTCTTGGGTCTGGGAGAGAGAGCATTTCCTCTGTGTATCTTGAGGGACTTTGTTATCGCCTAAATGGAATGGTGCTCTGCCCTTGAGCAGTGAGGTGACGGACAAGTGCAGAGGTTGAACTCAATACAGTTTAATAACGTGAGAGTGGCAGTATGGCCATGACAAAAGTGCAAGGTCTAACCTCCAATGTACGGAAACTTCAGAGCTGTAAATGAAGTGCTTAAGGACTTCATGTGTGTGCCTTTTGCAGCAGCTGAGCAGGGGCCTGGAACTTCATAATTTTGGATTAAATGCTTAGTTTCCAGCTCAGAGCCAGCACAGATATGTTTGAAACATTACTGGAAAGCTGGTTCTAGATGACGGCTAGCAGAACACTGCATTTAAAGTTGAGAAAGAAACCAAGGGCCACAAGTTTGCCCTTCTGACAGCCCCCAAGAGGGAATGTGATTTTCCTTCTTCACACTTGCAGCTTTCACTAGTTTTTGTTTCAGCACTCAGTCTAAGCCTAGATTTGACACAAACTTTTAACTGGTAAATCTCTGATAGATTACACCTTTTGTCTGCTGCTCTTTTGCATCTTTTGGCTTTCTTCTGCCGAGGCAAATTCTCAGATTTGCGTAACCATGCCTGAAGTGGAGGGTGGGGCATCCTTCTTAGGTTGTTTCTCTGCCTTCCCATTTCCACATTTTCTCCAGTCTTTGTGGCATAGGTAAAGGTCATATACCCTCTGCTGCTTAATGTTCAGTCCCACTTTATTTTCTGGATTTTGAAGGGAAGGGTCTCAGCCACTGTAGTACTCCTCTGGCTCCATTTTTGCTGTGGTTTTTTTCTTAAAAAAAGTGAAATCGGCGCTAATCGTGTTTCAGTTCCCAGATTTCCCAGTTGATAGCAGCATGAAAATGACATGACTTTTGAAAGTTTTGCAGAAACCCTGCATAGTTCTTAATAGCATCCATGTTATGACAGGATTGTTGTCAATTTTAGGGGGTTTTGCCACGTTAGAAAGCTGTAAGCAGCAGCTGAGAGGTGGAGGGTGTGTTGTTTTCCTCAGCTATTTTTTGCTTTGGATTTTGCTTCATGTCAAACACCTCCACCTCAGCAGCTTCAACAGAAGAGTTCTGCTTTTACTTTATGTGCACTTTGCTTTTGGAAGGTTATCTTTGTAACCGTAAGGGCTGGGAAACAGTGGACAAATTTGTCAAGCCTGAATACGTGAAGGCATGTATTTCAGTTCCTCTTGAGGTACTCAGATCAAAGTGATTTTCAGAGTCGCCACATTTCCCCAGATACCAATAACTCAGGATGAGCTCGGTTTGTTGAATATCTCTAGAAAAAAAAAAGATTGCTTTTATTGAGATGTATGACATGAGGTAACCTGGTATACCATTTTGCTCTTAATGTGGTTTTATTTTTGTAAAAGCTTATATTCTGAAAGAATTAATGGTTGCAATTCCTCTTGCCAAAGAGAGCTTCCAGTTCAGCTTGTAGTAGCAGATTTGTCTGTACTTGCAGGAGTATTGGTGATCCTTGTTTGGTTTTTTTAATATTGTGACTGTGTCCAGAGAAATAGTAAAAAGTGGGCAATATACAGTAAAATTCTGTACTTGTAAGAAAGGTGAGGAAAAAACGGTATGCTTGAAAAACTTAATCCATGTTTTGTAAGTCACATTTGTGTACTCAGCATGCTACATGTAAAAAAATCAGCGTGTAATCTTTTTAGATTGTTTTTTAGCAGTGCTTCTACATATTCTATGTGTACTGAGTGATGTTACCTATTCATTGCCTTCTGTCTCTGTGTTAGTTCAGTGTATGTTTACACGAGCCATTTATTGCTTTCATTACCTTCCTCTATCACTCTCTCCCAAAAAACTTCAAAGTTTACCTCCTTCGTACATGCATGTAAGGCCTCTGTTTTCTATTCTTGAAGGTTACTCTGTCAGGAATACAGAAATCTGGAGCATGGGATGGAGAAGGACCCTGTTACTCGAACAGAATCAGTTTTATAGTAATGTGCCATTGCTTAAGGTGCCTGCCAGTGGAAGCATGTCTTTGGTGTTTCATAGCTGAGCTGTGAGCTGCTGTCTGCATTTGCCTGTGCAGTGGCCCTTGCGCCAAATCGTTCTGAAGGAAACCACAGTCATCTGGTGGTTAAAGATGGTCTTTCTCTCCTTTTCTGGAGGACAGAGCTGTTTCCTGTAAGTGTGCCAACTAGAAATATTTCCCGTCTTAGATTAAACAATACAAGTATTAAACAGCCTTTTGTAGAACAGTGAGAAAACACAAGTCAATGGCACATCAGTGTTTTTACCCATAAGATCTGTGGAATTATTCTTCTTTACTGTAGTGAGAATTGGCTTAAATTCCAGGGCTGCAGTCAAGCAGAGTACCTGCATGCCTAGTTACTGTTTCAACCCCTGTGTTTTCATCCTCTTGGGAGCCTAAATATTTTGGACCTGGACATAAAACCAGGAAATTAATTATAGCTTTAAAGCTCAAATAAGAAGAATCTTGCTTTACATTGAAAAGATATTTTCAGCATATGAACTGAGTAGCTTCCATTGGAGCTGGTTTCAGTGTCAGATCTATAGTATGTCTGGCTGGTACAGTCACTTTGTGGCGCTAGTTCCAGTCCTTAGCATGCCTAATTAAGGTTAGACTAGGTGATCTTTCAAGGTTGCTTCCAACTTGTGCTGTTCTGTTATCCCAGATAAGTTCCAAAGAGATTTTATCTGAATTTATCAGTTCCTTGGAAGTGCATTTCTTGTTCTGTGGGCCAGAGAGGCAGAGATTCTATTTGGCCCTTGGCCGCCTTCTCCCTACAAGGTGGCCTCTGTGCCTCATGGTGTGGAGGCGCTACCTCTCACGTGCATCCTTGCTTGGGGGCTTCTCATGGTACCCATCTTCATCAGTTCATTTTACAGTCTGCTGAAATTTGAAGTCTCTGAATGGGCTGTACTACAGAAGGAATGAGAAATTTACATTAGCTCTTATCCCAACTACCCTCTCATTTGCATGCACGAATGATAAGTTCCATCTATTGCCTGGGATATTGATTTTCTTTTAAAATTCCTCTTTCAGGATACATATCTATTTTCCCTTCATTGCTCTTTTATGCACCTGTTTAAACACAACACCAAGAACCCCTAGGCTTGATACACAGAAAACAAATCCTTTGTGAATTTTTAATTAACCTGTCTATATGATTTGAACCGAATAAACAAAATTTCTTGCATATATTTCCATTAACCGGCCTTTCGTATTCTCACAGATCTAAGCAAAACCTTTCTGGGAGAAGACTCAATTAGCATTTCGATCTCTGTTTTACTTGAACAGTTCAGGCATGTTTTTAAGAATGAAGTCTTTTGTCTGCAGATAAACACAGAATTAAAATTCAACCTAATATATCAACTAAATTAAAATTGGACAGATTACCCATAGGCATCAGCTGTTACCTATTGGGAGTATGTTTTCTTCCTGCAGCCAGATGACTTAAACTCAAAAGTGTCTGTATGTGGCACTTCTTTCTAGAAGTACCACAAGGAAATGGGTTTGTGGGTCCTTGGGTGCATAGGAGAAAATCCAGACTAGGATACCACACCAAATGAAGACGGGACTGTATGTTAAACTTCCTTTATATAGGAATAGTCCCTTCCAATCTGTATACTTTTTCCTGTTTGTCCCCTTTCTGAGGACATTGACATAAAAGAAGGAAGAAGTCTAAAGCAGATGGAAGCCTGGGGGTGTTCTTCTTGGAAACACCTTTTTTATCAGATAAAAATTGGCTTCTACAGATCCATGCACTAATAGATGGAAATGGAAGTACGAATTTCTAAAAACAGAAACTGTGTGTGCTGCTGTTTTAAACAGTGGGCTCCAAGATACACTTACATTGTTCCAATACAGTGTAACACCTCATTTGCTCAAGCATAAATGTTGTTTTATAATGGCAATCAGTGTCATTCATTCCAGTGTTCCTGTGTAGAGATGTAAACAGATCAATTCATTTTGGTTTTTTAAGTCGTCTTACATTTTCTCTGCCATGTTATAATTTGAAAGCAATAATTAAGCAAGGATGTTGCACTGTATTATTCCAACAGGCTGAGGGAAATAGTCTTTAATTCCCAAGTACTATATTCAAACAAAATGGCGATAAATATGGTGGCAATAGAGTGAACACCAGTTGTTTTTCGTACAGAAAATTAATCCAGCAACATTCCTTGACTGCGGTTAGCCTTTGGGTCCACAAATAAACATCCCATATCTACTTCAGATGCAGGCAAAATGCAGTTGACTAATTCTGCAGGCAGTTTATAAACATATTTTGATAGGTGTGTCCTTCTAAATCTTATATCAAATCAAATGTGTGTCACACAGCATGACCTAACATAGCTCAAAGCGAAGTAGCACATGCAGAATTCACATACGCATTTGCAGGAGAAATACAGTGTCTTTGTTTGTACCTTGTCTGCCGCTCTCTATCTTTTCATCTTTACCATGATGCTAAAGATGTTTACACTCACAGTCCAAAACACTTCACCAATGTTGTTCATAATCAAAGAGCTTTTGACCTTTCCAAAAAGCTACTGAGATTTGCTTGTTTGTTTATTTTAGGGTCTTTTCAATTTAATGTGAAGCGCACATATGCACAGATGAACAGGGGATGAATCTGAAGGCCTTTTACTAATGCAGAGGTCCCACTATCCTTGAATGCCTTTAAAAGATGTTTTTTGGAATAAAGATTTTCTTGAGTAAACTGAGACCTGCATTTTGCTAGACCTCTGAAAACAAAGACTTTTATATCTGAAGTGCTTTTCAAATGCCACATCACTAAAATTCCTACTGTTGTCCTTTGTGGCTCTTTCAGCCACTCGCTTGGCTAGAGTGTAGTTATCAAGATGAGAATCTATAAAAGCAGCATTTTTACGTGGCTTTTTTTGGCCCAGGAGAGGCTATTGTTGTACTGATAGCTCTAGAACTGTCTGAGACTTTCAAACTCTTTGGCTGGTGTTAAGCTGCTTTGCTTTTGTGAGCATCCCTTTTGGCAGGGAGGACATCCATGTGAGCATCCCTGTGGGGTTACTGGTTCCTGTGGCTATCAGTATCCGACACGCAGCTGTAAAACCTGCAGCCACTCTGCTATGTAAACAGCGTTGCATAGTGATTTCAGAACACTTCAGTTTATAACCTTTCTTTGAAAACCAACTCCCTTAATGATATTTAAACATGGATTCCAGATGTGACAGTTAAATATACCCACCCCTTGGGAAATTAGCAGTGGCTGTTTTTTTTATTTTTCTTTATTCATTACTAAGTGCCCTCTGCCATTTTTCACACTCTCCCTCCCATTGCCTCTGAGTCTCTCTGCATACTCCACATTACAGCAGAGCCTGCTGAGTTTTGGTACTTAAATTCTCATGAGGTAATGGAAGAACAGCATTACCTGTTTACTTACTGTAGCAGCTGAACAATGTAAAGTCTCACCGCACTTCATCCCAGTTACAAAATGTTATTCTACAGCAGTATGTTGAGTTTCACCTTCCGCTCTATACCTACTGTGTGTATATACGGCTGTCTCCATATGTTGATGCATTTATGCGCAATAAGAACATGGCCTGTTAGATGTCCTTTTGGTAACAATGTGCAAATTTTTACCAGCAAAGTTTATTTTTTTAATTTTCATTCCAAATCAAGGATGGCTTAACTGAACAGTCCTTAAAAAAAAGTGGCAGCTGTGTAACCATGAGTTTTGATCATTGATGGAATTATCTCATGTCATGTCTCACCTACAAAGTGGTTTACCTTTTTTGAAAGACTGTGCTAGAAAATAAACACATCATGCCAAGCTGGGATATTGAAGAGCATGCTAAGGGAGTTTTTTACTAATATTAGCATAGAAGAATATTAGTGACAAATAAGAATCTGATTAAACACTTAAGAGTTGTTGTGGGATCCAAAGACACTGAAATAGTTTTCCCAGGTGCTAATGATGTACTATTGAGTCTGTTCCATTTGTCTGGCACTCAGTTCTCTGTCTCTAGTTGACTGGGGCACTGACTGTTCTGTAGGTGCTGGAGCTAATATATAAAGACCTACGGAGCAGACCTGATGCCATCAGACCTTTTGGCAGGGCATTGCCATCTACAGATGCTGCATTTTGGCTTCCAAACCTTTGCCTAGAGATACCCTTCCCCCAGTTCTTTCCTCCCTTGAGTTCTCTCACTATAATGCACATGTGGAAGGAAGTCATCGTCTTGGAGGTGTATTCTATTCAAAAAGATTTCATCTGTTTTTTTCAGAAGCCGTCTTGGATTGCATGCCATTGAGATTACTTCTGTGCAGTGCAGCACAAAGCTGAATCTCATCAATCTCTGTTTTCTTTAGTGTCCTTTTATCTTTTTTAATCTATACTTCAGGGAACCACATTTTAATAATGAAAAACATCACTGTTTATCAAAGTAATGTAGACAGTGACCTGGCCCTCTATTAACATTTGTAATATACTTGGGACTCAATTTAGACAAATTCATGTTACCTGCTTAGTAAATTAAGGTCCTATGACAGCAGAATTAATCATTCATAGTTGTTATTGACATATGCCTTTCTGCTTTCAAAGAAAGCATGTTAAAATAATAACTGATTTAAAAATGTATTCATAAGTATTCATAAGAATATCATAAATCTCTGTATGGCAATGTGCCTAGTGGTCCATACCGCCTTGAAATTTCTAAATGTATGGTGGCTTAAAGACAGTATATATATGTTTTCTAAACTGTACAATGGTCATTGATTTTTAACGCATTTAGAATTATAACTCTTACAGCAAAGTAGGCTTAAAGTAGTGTTTGTCATGCTGTATAACGTGTATTCATTTATGGTTTATGGATCACTGTTTTACCACTGGGAAGTGAAGTGTTCAGCCTTTTTCAGGTTTGTTTCCTGAAAAAATATCATGGCCATTTTAAGAAGGAAAGACTTAACTGGGGTAAGAGCTCATTTAAACTGTTCACATCTGAACAAAATTAACCATGGCTTCCTCTGTAAATATTCCTAGGAAGTCTGTCAGACTGGGAACATGGCTTTGACTGATGAATCACTAACTGGATGAAAATATAAGTCTCAAATTTACTTGGGACACCATTCAAGACTGGTTGGTTTTTTTTCCTCTAAAATACATGAAAAAGACTTTAACAATGCATAAAGTTATCTTGAAAGCTTTACTATAATTTGGATTTTGGGACCCACAGAAGAATAGTTCTTTTATTACTGCTTGGGACAATGTCTATTTATTTGCAATGTTAACTAAGACCTTGGGATATATCAAAGTTTTGTATTGTGTTATGATTAAGAAATTACTGCAGGACCTAAGATTTCTGCTCAAGGTATCTCTTAAATCCTTGTGAATACACAGGTTTCATATGTGGACTGCCCAAGTCATAAACACCTTTTCTGTGCCTGGACTCCATAGCTATACATTAAAACTAGAATGTTGACCCTCTGACATATTAGGAGGATAAATGATAAATGCATTAATATTTTGTGGTGATAGGAAGAAATCTATAATGATTAAAAAAACAGAATTACTCAAATATCAAATGTAAAAATCTGTGTTTACATCTGTTGTTTAGACTATGATTTGCGTGATTCAAATTGAATACAAACCAGATTCTGAAAAAAAACCCATAATGAAATCTCATCTTCAACTTGATAGATTTCATCAGTCTTTTTTGTTTTTTTCCAGTAGCTTGAGTCAAGAGATGATTTAATTTTACTTTAAAACAACTGCGGGTAATGGGACAAAATAATCCCACAGGAAGATTCCAAAACTCCATGCCCTCATGGCGAACCCTGACTGCATTTGGGACATGCTCTGTGGGTGGGCAGAAGGGTTGTATAGCATGCAGAGCAGCCACTCCCTGCAGCAGCCTTCTAAGTGCAGGGTAGCACTGAAGTGTTTAGTGTCCCAACATGATGTAATTTGCGTTGGTTTTAACTGACACATTGCTTTTGCACTGTGACTTGAGGTGACTGGGTTTATAGGAGCCTTGCTTTATGCCTTCCTGTGTTTGCTAAAGACAAATCACAGAATCACAGAGTGGTCGGGTTTGGAAGGCACCGCTGGAGCTCATCTACTCCAATCCCCAGCTAGAGCAGGCTCACCTTGAGCAGGTTGCACAGAGTCATGTCCAGGTGGGTTTTGAATGTCTCCAGAGGAGACTCCACAGCCTCTCTGGGCAGCCTGTGCCAGTGCTCCGTCACCCTCCAGGTAAATAAGTTCTTCCTCATGTTTAGAAAGAACTTCTTGTGCTGCAGTCTGTGCCCGTTGCCCCTTGTCCCGTCACTGGGCACCACTGAAAGGAGCCTGGCCCCGTCCTCTTGGCACTCGCCCTTGAGATGTTTGTAGGCATCGACGAGCTCCCCTCAGCCTTCTCTTCTCCAGGCTAAGCAGCCCCAGCTCTCTCAGCCTTTCCTCATACAGGGGATGCTCCAGTCCCCTCACCATCTTGGTACCCTCCGCTGGCCCCTCCCCAGCAGTTCCCCGTCTCTCCCGAACTGGGGAGCCCAGCACCGGCCATGGCACTCCAGGGGCGGCCTCAGCAGGGCAGAGCAGAGGGGGAGGATCACCTCCCTCCACCTGCTGGCCATGTTCTTCCTCATGCCCCCCAGGGTCCCACTGGCCTCCTTGGCCACAGGGCCACTGCTGGCTCACGGGCGACTTGCTGCCCCCAGAACCCCCAGTCCCGTCCCCGCAGAGCTGCCCCCCAGCAGGCCAGCCCCAGCCTGTGCTGGTGCCTGGGGCTGTCCCTCCCCAGGGGCAGGACCCTACACTGGTCTCTGTGGAACTTCATCAGGTTCCTCTCTGCCCAGCTCTCCAGCCTGCCCAGGTCTTCCTGGACGGCATAGTAGGCCCCCTCTCGGCCCTCAAAAGAAAACATTTGCACAGGTGTATATGAATAGATGTCCTCTTTCTCCATCTGCACTGTCTTCTGGGGCACCATCTGTGCCCCTGGTGGCTCCATGCTTTCCCTCTCTTTTTATTAATCTTCTGCCATCCTAAGTAGTAGGGAAATCTCATTCCTTGCATCCAGTTAATTTTTTAAACGTCTGTGGATAGAAACGTGCAATTATTCATTTTTGGCAGGCTAGTGGTTTGTTTTTGTAAGCTTTGTGCATCCTTTAGATCTTATCTTTTACCAGATCGCATTCAAGCTCTTTGTCTCTACCTTTAAACCTCAATTGCTCTTATACCCCTACATACATAATCTGCCCAAACTGCCTCTCCCCACGTTATCACATCCTTCTGTTTTGCTTTTCATCTTGTTCTTTTATATTGTCCTTTCCCTAAGCTGCCTCCTCTGCCTCCAAAATCTTCATTTTCATGCTCTAAACTCTTGTGCCTTGTCTTACTTGTCGTTTTTTGTTTGTATCTCCAAGGCACAAAGCTTACCCAACTGTGTTTACTAAAAACCTGTTAAAAAAAGGGACTTGTGTGTATAATTATATGAATAAAAATAAGATTTTTTCATAGTAGTTTCACAACGTTGTTTTTTTCTTTTTTAATCGATCCAGATCGTATAATCAAAGTGTTATGACTCATGCTTGTCGGCTTCTGAGTTAAAACTGGTTGGAGGCAAGAAGAATGGTGTGAGATTTAAAAAAAAACAAACCCTGTTAAGATAGTAAAAGAAAAATATTTGATAAATCCTTAGCAAAATGAAGAAAATCCTTCAAATCTATAACATAATTTTAGCTTACCCTAACGACCCATAATTTCCTTCTTCTGAAATGTGGCCCCATTACATTAATCAAATTGACATTGTCATGATATATTACACTCATTAAAAGGGTGATTCCGTTATTCTAGTTAGTTTACAATTCATGCTATATATCTAATGACAGTGCTGTACAAAAAAATCAGAATTTGGTGGGTTTTTTTGTGTTTCCCTTTGCCTGAGCCAAAACAGCTTCTGTTAACATTTGGCATTAACATCGTGCTGTATTGTTTCAATAGCTAAATGAAGCAATTTTTGAGTAAGACATATATAACAGTGGATACTGCAAAATATTTTAAAATATACCAAATAGTAATAGATCGAGCACCAATCTGTTTTATAGTCTGTTGCTTGCTTTCAGCTATTGTGCTGGAAACTAATTTGAATAAATGTTTCTTTTTTTCTTTCTATGGGCCAGATTCCTAATCCAAAGTTGATCCTTATAGCCATTTGTTTTTACCAGCTCAATAAAGCTTGATATATCTGTCCCAGTGAGTAATTCAAGTATGTATCCAGGATGATTACTGTGCCATGTGATATTCATGCTATCTTCCATTCAGGCAGCCAAGCTTCAAAATTTTCACAGGGCAGTAGTTGAATTGTTGTTGAATTGAGAAATTTAACTAATTTATTGTTTTCAAAGCAGGAGATTCATCCATTTGTTATTGTATTTCTGTGACTGAAAGCAGGATTTAATAAAGATATTATTGAAAATTAACAATGATTAAGGCAAATGCTTAGAAGTTTTTCTGGTGATTTTTCTGTCCAAGTTTATTTTCCACTAAAAAGAAAAAAGCCATAATGTTCAGATAAGGAATAATCGCTTGTTCAGCCTCTTACGATTTATGGATGTGTTAGGAATTTAAGAAGAGAAAGATTTCTGCAATGAATCAGAACAGATGTCCACCTATTACAGTCTGACAGCAGCCAATAACAGCTGCTTTCCAGGACATTTTTGTGCTTTTTTTGTCTCTGTTAAACTCCACTGTAGCAAGATAGGTGTGTATGTGGCATGGTATCAATTAATTTTCTGTTAGTGCAGGTGGAGATAAGACACAAAATGGTTAAAACTATTAAGAACTACATCTTGAATTCTTCTTGTAAGTTCAGTATTTGTATTTGAGTAAAGGCTCCTCCATGGGTGCTAGAACAGAGTTGCTCTGCAGCTTGATATATAGATTTCTATTATACATTATTTACGCAGAGAAAGAATAAACATCATCCTCATTTTGTCTGTGTGGTGCTTTAAGGGCTGTAGATTAGATTTCTTGTTCTGTGTTGATCTCTTCTGAAGATGGGAGGAGGCTATGAAATGAGACAGAATTTGACATCTTTCAGTGGAGCAACAAAGTTACTCTGGAGTTTTGAGTTTAATTGCAAGCAGAGAATGTAGTTCATTGTATACTCAAATTACACTGAGCATTTTACCCTCAAAATTCATGGGAAACTCCTAGACTGGAAGCTTACAGTAAGTGTACACCATTGCTGCACACTGACACTGAAGTGTTGAAAGTGATTCCTTCAAAATTTATTTTGAAATATTATCTTCTGTTACTCTTTAAGAATGATGGAGACGATCCACATATGAATCATGTTTATTACATAACATTCAAGAAGCATTTGTGAATGAGGTACCATTCTGCCAGACTGCATGCAAACACCGCGTGCAAGATAAACCCTGTCCTGATGAACTTACGGAGTAAATCACTGGGATAGACGGAGGGACAAAGCACGCAAGCAGTGAAGAGTGAGAGCTGCAAGCACTATATTAGTTCTATGATTCATTGTTTTAATTTTATTTAAACTGCATGTTAGTGAAGACTTGGGTTTCTCTCTTAAACGTCCACTATAAATATGTTTAATCAAGGAAAAGGAAGTAGAATGAAAAGACAAGTGTGCCTGGCATTGATAGAAACCCTGTTTGGAGAAATTGTTCAGGAATAGTTCATCCATGTAAAAATATGATCCTTGTAAGACTGCCAAGGTCATCGAGGCCTGTGGTGATCTGATGAGTAAATGCTGGTCACGCCTGGAGGCAGCTTTAGCTTCTGAACTCAATTCTTCAAAAAATGTAAAACAGTTTTACAGAAAAGAATGTTTGTCATTAGCCTGTCAAGGCCAGTTCCTCCTTGTTTTCCTGGTGCCCTTTTCAACAGCAGTATACCCCGTTGTGTACCTGTCAGCTGTCCTAGATATGAACAAATGGCAGAAGTGCTGGTACTGGGTTGAATTCTGTCATTTGGGAGGTAGCTCAGCCAACTTACGGGACGTGAAGATGTGCATACATAGCCCTTTTTAACGGCAGGTCACCAGCAGCCTTTTATGCCAGTCCGTTGTGGTTGTGTGCCCATACTAATGGTTACTCCCAGTAGATTACAGCAGCGTGGCCACCTTAATGAGATATGCCGTCCTGGTGCCTGAATGAAAATATATGGTAGTTCAAGGTATTCATATATTCATGTAGAAACAGGCCAAAGTCTTTAATGAGAGCGGTACTGTTATTAGATTAATCCTTCCATTGCTGGTCCTCCACCATCCCTGCTGATTTGCCATCAGTGATTAACATATGCAAATCCCCCAAATATTTGGTGCAATTTGAATGCATCTGCTGCTTTCCTAGTCGTGCTAGGTGCAGGCAAACAGTTCATAAAGAACATTTTGTTCATCACAGCTTCTGGGAAACTTTACTACACTTACTTTAGTGCAAATGTGTCTTCATTCTGTAGTATACCTTGATGTTTGAATTTGCAGATGATTTAACATCCCTTCAGCATTCATACTTTCTTTGATCCCCTTGCTTATTAAAAAATGCAAATCTAAATTGTATCGTATTAATGTGTTTCTTTGTGCTAAAGCTGTGGGGGGTTAAAATCCCAGCTTTGGTAACGTATTTGGATTCTTAATGTGCAAAGTGCAAAGACAGCTAGACTTTCTGCAGGCCATATTTTCTAATCAACTGTTATGAAAAAGATTTTTATTGTGCTTCTATTTCTTGCTCTCATGGAATTTACAGAAATAAAAAGAGTAATGGCTTCATTGTTATACAAAAAATATTTTCAACCATGGATAGATATCCTTATTAATTTGCTGCAATTTCTCTGAAATGACAATGAGGAATATTGGATGAAAATTCAGAAAAATACGTATTTTAAATATATGAAAGTGTTTTAGCTGGTTGTTTTGAAGTAAATAGCATTTTTTTTGTCATAGACCTAGGGCCTGGATTTTGTAATAGTAAACAGCGGTCACTCATTTTTCCAGTTAAATATAGTGGCTTTTAGGTACTGAGTACATCCTTTCACTATTAAAAAAAAAAAAAAAAAGCAAATACTGTAAAATTACTGATACATTTAAGGCCATTAAACTGCTCCTTATATTTCCTTTTTGTACAACTTGACCTATCTCTTTGCCCTGGTAAAAGCTTTCCCTGCATGTTTAATGGCTTTTTTTCTTTGTTACTGCTTGTTGTCTGAATTGCTTCTTATGCATCTGCTTAATATATTGGGAATTTGTGTGGGTCATTGTGATTTAGGAGTCTACATTGCATAAAAATATTATACCAAAATGTAAAGCACCTGTGAGATTGGTTAAAAGAAAGTAGGAAAATGTTAAATTTCATTTGATGTAATGCTATGTTACTTCACAACTTCCTTTGCAGCAAGCTTTACATACAAATGGAGCTTTTCCAGCAGCAGTCCAACTATTAATGAATTTTACAGAAATATTTAGATGAAGACAAACTAGAAAAGCTGACAATTAAATGTTTTACAGAAAGGAAAAAAATGACCTTAGAATTATTCTTAGGAAACAGATTAAATAGGGAAATTTTATGCAGGTTGTATATTTGTTGAAGCAGTTAATCCTTGTGCCATTTCTGCAGTAGCTGCAATTTTAGGACATGCAGATCCACAGTAAATTGTTAATTATAATAAACTGTGCTTCCTTTACTTTCCCCTCCCTGGTCCTGCTGCTTCAGAAGCCTAAGGGGTCCAGCTGTGGAATTGAGACAGCATGGTCCATCGTAATGTGGAGCAGCTTTCCCGTTACTAAGCTTATTCTAAGCTTTTGCAAACTTGGAGCAGAAGAGAACTCTTCTAAGAGCCATTCAAACATCGTAGTAGCTCTATCCCAACACTTTAGTTCGCCTTGAAAACAACTACTGATCAGGGAAGGGCAAAGTGCTTCATCCAGGAACTAGATCTCCTTTGTTTGTAGCAGGACTTTCCATCGTTTTGCATGTGGGAGATCGTTTCGTGGCTGTGGCCCTCATCTGAAGGTCATAGATTGTATTTGATTTGACATGGTGTTCCCTGATCTCATCTCTTACCAACTCCCTGTGACTCAGGGGCTGAATGCTGAGGGGACTGGCACTTCTTCCAGGAACCTTTCAGAAATGGAAACCGATGCTCCTGGCACTGTCCCTTTACTGGCTTCATGTGATTTTATAGATGAGTAGGAAATGTCAAGAGAGTGAGTTTGGAGCTCCCCAGGCTCTGGCTGACTGACAGCCCTGCAGGGATGGGGCTTTGGGGTGCTAATTAGCTCCTCTAGTCTAGTTGTTTTCACTACATTCCTGAACAGATAGAAGAGGCCCTGTTATGTATAAGGCTCCACAAATCTAGTTTTGTTGAGGACAGATACTGTGAAAAAGTCCCTTGCTGATGTGAGTGTAAAGTACATGTTGTGGAAGTCCTTGGCTTACTGGATCATCAGCCACGTAGCACTGGGGATCATCACTCAGGTACCATCTTTGCTGTGGGCAGTGGGTGATCTTATTTGTGCTGTCTTGCTTCCAGTTGAGACTCCATCTGGATTTTGTGTGTTTCATCAGCTTCACATTCTTCATAGCAGTAGCCTTAGCCACTGTTGTCCTAGCTGAAAGAGTTTGCCCCTGTGTTGACCAGAAGAGAGTTTAAGAGAGATTCCAGCTTCCTGCTCAGGAAAATAGGAAGATAGGTAAGTGGTTTCATACGTTTGAGACTGAAGGGGGGCATATTTTATTCTTCCTTGTGGTCAGATACGATTTTAAGAGGGTAATGAGGCAAACGGTGGTGGATAGGTTGTCCTAATCTGGTGGCTTTGTGGTCTCTTTTAAATAAGGACGCTTTGCTCATAGCTTGAGGCTTAGAAGCTCTAGAGACGTGAGTGCACATTGGAAGATCCTGTGTTTGCCATAGGTGGCTTCAGTTAATTTGAATAGGAAGGACATCCATTTATGTATTCGATCATAAATGAACCAACAACGATAACATTTTGGCCGACTGCTCTGTTTCAGAATCTGATTTATCAAGGTGCTTCTGCTTTTTTAAGCTACTGTAGTGAGAGAAAGTCACCAGAAAACTGGTTTAACTTCTCAGTTGGGGTGAAAGTTTGTTTTCCTTCTCCAGAGTAGCAAAAACACAACCAAAACCTGCCAACACCTTAGCCCTCACTTCCTGTTTCTATTCCTTGAATGATCTGTATGTATTTGAGATAAAAAGACTGATTTTTGACTTTGAGAACTACTGATAACTACTATTCTCTACTGATAAAAGATTGTCTAGAAAGTATTCAACATAACTTGGCAAGCAGTTTAGGAAGGCAATTTTAAGATGTTTGACCTGTAACATACAGTATATTATTACATGACATGACACCAATAAAAAAAAAAAAGTTAAAGATTTATATGTCCTTTTTAGTTTCAAGTTAAATTGTGTCTTGAACAGAAAGGAAGAAAAACATACAAGCTGAAGCTGTTGCTATACCATTAGCAATTATCTTTGAGAATTCATGGAAGAAAGAGGGGATCCCAGTGGGCTGGGGAAAGACTAACATAGTGCCTACCTTATTTAAAAAAAAGGTATTTATACACACATATATATATACACACACACATGTACCATCGATAAAATAAACCTGGGAGAAAGGCCCAGGGAATTATGATCCAGTTCCCAAACTCAGTGCTTGGAAGGATGATAAAATAGGGTATTAAAAAAATTGATTTAAAAGCATCCAGGGGACGTAAGGTGATAAGGAGGGTCAGTGTAGATTCATTAAGAACAAACGTCAAAGCAGTCTAATATCTTTTGTGACGGGGTAATTGTCAGTTGGTCTGAATTGTAGTATGTGGTGTTTAAGTTAGAGATTAGAGAAAAGAAATCTAAATTCAAGAATAACTAGGCACACGTAATACCCTGGAGGCTGTAGCATCCCTCTACAGGGAGATACAGACATTTTGCAAAGGATGGGCTCAGTTTGGCTTGCCATAGGAAGATGAACCAGATAGCCATTACAGGTCCTTCCAGCCTTGAATTTCTATGATCTTGCTAAAATTTCACAGTGCATCACAGGTTTTAAACTGCTTGGTAAAATACTTGGCAAGGGAGCTTTCCTGACTTTATTCATTCGTGTTTGCAGTAGGAAGGCACAACGCTTTTCTGCCATTTCCTATGGAAATTAACTGAGTTTTTTTCTCACACATTTACATACACGGTATGAATGTACACCGTAGTCTCTGGTAACTTTCATCTGCAAGCCATTTTTCATGTTCAGTTACATGTTTGTGTGATGGCTCACTACATGCAGGCTGTGATATTATTTTCAAATATCTCTTTAAATCAGCAAACCTCTGTGTCCTTATGGAGCCTGTTGGGTGACAGTGAGATGAGTGTGACTGTGAGAGCTCTGGCTACGTGGATCAGATTACAAGATCATTTACTGGTTTAATCCATTTTTAATTGGATTTAAAAAGAAGAAAAAAATCCACCTCTGTTTGTACTATACATTTTATTTTGTCCAGCATTTGAGCAGAAGCCCCCAAAATACAGAGTTAGTGTGTCACAGTTTCCTGCATTTGGGAGTTTTGCTTTTGCATCCCTTATTTATGCATTATGCAAGAGCATAAAAACATGAACTTTACCCACTGTATGCAGCTAAAACATAAAATGAAGTTTTGCTTTAATCTTCACTGTTACAGTTGTCTCATTCCTCTTATAAAATAATGAGTGAATGCACCCCATTTGGCTTAAAGCAACAGATCTATATCCAGTTAATTTGTGGATAAATATGGGTTTCTGCTATTGATGTTTCTTGATTCACACAAAGTGGTTTTATTAATACTGAAACATTATTAATCAATAGGTAGCTCTTTAAAAATACATCACTAAGACTAGCCAATTACCTTTAAGTATATATCAAAGGCGACAGAGCAATTTGACTTACACTCATGGTCCATTAGAGAGTTCCAAACATTTTAATTATAAATATATTTTCATCTGCAATGAAACTTGGAAAGCAAATTTAATTCTGTCATTCTGGCCTCAGAAAACTAAAAAAAACTCCAAATTGATTCTTCAGTTTTTCATTCAGGAAAGTACAAAAATGTATGTAAATTCATCTTAGTCTCCTGAATTAGTATTATATAAACTGTGTGTTATTTCATAGTTTATATATTAAGATAGTCTGCTCTGTAAGATCACAAAAATAAGTTGCAAAGACAGATCATGTCATTGCAGTGTATAGAATCATTGAATCATTTTGGTTGGAAAAGACCTTTGAGATCAAGACTAACGGTTAACCTAGGGCTGCCAAGTCCATCAGTTCAGTTCTGTTTGGTTTTGTAACACTGATTAACTCTATTGACTTTCAGTGAAATTGCATTACTTCCCTCTGTACCAAAGGAAAATCTGACCAAAGACCAAAGCATACAATCTATCTGTAAATCCTCACAAATATGTCTTTATTCACAGAATATAGGGTGTAATTTTGGCAAGCATGCAGTGTATTTTTTATACCTTGCTAAAAGTTTAAATACTTCTTTGAAATGTAAAACTTACTCTGACCTATTTATTGAGTTACTACTGATTTTTCTGCTTTAAGAAAGGAACGTGTTGGCTGGAGTATTGCATTGTGTTCTACGATCAGATGAGAAACTGTATATTTTCTTTTGAGATTATCATACCATTCTTCATATAAATTTCCTTATTTTAGTAGACTATTTCCCCTCTGGCTCATATCCCTCCATAATTACCCAGCATAAGCAATCTGCGGAGGATAGAGCAAGGTGTAGCTGATTGTCATTCAATGCAAGTGAACTCTTTAGGTGAACATTAGTCACTCTTTTAGACACGTTAGCTTGAAGTGGAAGCAGTCAATTATAGAGTAGAGGCTTTATGGCTACATTATTACCATCATACTATTAGGTTTTCGGCAGTACCATTCTGTTTGATCGATCCGTGCCAAGACATTGATGGATAGTTTTGCTCTTCAAATGTCAAATATGTGGGACTTTTGTACTTTATTTATTTACTGGTCCGCTGCTGTACTGTGGCTGTCTCTCCTTTCTGCATCATTCTAGTTTTAAAAACTAATCATGATTCATTTTATTTGAAGTTTTGGTGTTGATTTCAATAGTGCTCTTAATCTTTCTTTCTCATGCTCTTGAAATTACAGAGGAAACTATACTATTGTATTGGATGTACACTTCATTGCATCCGTTAAATTTTCACAGTTGCACAAATGCTATGGAGGGCAAGAGTTGTTGCTGACTGAGAAATGCATGTGCATGGTGGTACCCAATGTGCAGTCAGTTTTGGGATTCTGTTCTCTCAGTGCTTCTACGTGTTGTGGTTGTTTGGAGGATTTGAAGTCTTTATTATTTTGTGTCATATATGACAATTTTAAAACTCACTAATTAGGAGGACATTCATTTCAGTTTAGTGTTTGAATATCAAAATAATTGATTGTAGTGCAACACTGGTTTTGTCTTTCAGTTGATTTTACTTTATTCCTAATATATGTGCATTCACATATTTGTTAACATGTACACTAGATAAAAGCTAATGCATTCCATGTGTATTTTAGAGTTAAAAATGGAGCCAAGGAGGGTGTAAGCTGATGCCCAGCTCATGATAGCACTTAATCAAACGCTTAGTTGATTTAAATGGGTTTAAAGCACAGGCTGAATTAAGGCATAAATCCTGGATCTCGAATTTCTTTAACCTTACTCCAGAGTTTATTGAAGCAAATGGAAATGAAAATACTGCATTCAGTGGGCTTCAGGCTGGACATTAAATAACAGGCAGCTGAGGCATGGGGGTGGCACCTTGAGGAGGCGGCACACGTGCTACGTAGTTAACAGTGAAGACACGATACTTCGATTTCCTGCTTTCGTTTTTTTCAGGAAGAACTACATGTGTACATCTGGGGAAAAAAAAACCAACAAAAAACCCAACACCTAAGTTGGACCTTTATAAGAGATAAGGAAAGGTAAACCAGACTAGCTGAGGGAGAGGGATCAGAGGAGGACAGGGGAAAGACCAGAACGTTGAGGAAAAAACAGAAAGAAGCTTGCTGTCTGTTGTGGCATAAGTGGAAGTGAAAGGTAATTTAGAGTAGATGGTAGGTAGTGGTCTAATTATTAGTGTGGTCTAATTTATTAAAGAACATAATGATCTCAAGTTAATAAACCCCCAGTTGCATGTAGGTGACATACATCATACACAGCTGCCTTACCTTCATTTTTTACTGCTTTGTCTTCTGGACACACAGTAAGATAGTGACCATCATAATAGTTATTAAATCTCTAAGTATCATTTAAGTTACTTATTTCCAAAGTAGCTTATTTCCCTTGTTCCATTAAGTTGACCTGCCTCGATTCACAAATCCCCTTGATTACGGGCTTTTGAAGTCTCAGCAGTGAGACTTAAGATGAAGTCAGCAGCAACACAGTGGCGGCAGCTCACATAAGTTTCCTGAAGCTGATCCGCAGCAAATCCACGAATAGTCAAGAGTTACCAGTGTTGCCCTCTTCACATTATGGCCAATTTATTTGTATTCGAGAGGATTGCATTGGGACCAACGGATACAGAAAAGAAGAGCAGCTGGTGGTGGATTAATGGAATGAGGCTCATATTGTGTGGTAGGTAGGCCGGATAACTGCCCCAAATGGTTTTCACGAGCAGCAGGGAGAGTGGGGGGCGATTCGGTGCCTCCACAGCTGCTGTGACTGTTGTCGTTCTCTGGCTGTATTGCTCTCCCTGCTGCCATTGCGGCAACCTCCGCCCCACCCCTACTGCTGCTGCCACTAATTGAGCAGCTGCCCCGTTTCTGTTACTGCTGCTTTCACTATGATTTTTGCCTCTTTTACTTGTGCTGATGTACTTTTGTCAGGACCACAGACACATCTGTTTCTACCTGATAGGAGTTGCAGGAGAGCTTTAGAGAAGGTAGAGTTTTTCCTCTTGTGCTGGAGAGAGTCTCTTTCCCCACTCTTTGCTTTCAAATGTTTCCTGATTTATCCCATCAGCTGCTGTTGTCAGACTCGATTCACAATCACTTCTCCAGCCCTCTGTCCTCTCTTGATTTTCCTTCCAAAAGAGTAATACCACAGAATAAGCAGGATAATTTTTCTACTAAGGTTTTATATATTTTGACTCTTTTTTCAGGTTATAGCCATCAGGAGCAAGCTGCTGTCATAGATAAGCTAATATATACTCCTGCAGTAGACAGTCAATGCGTGTAAACCATCCCTACTTACACTGGTATTGCTTGAGGCTGGAGTAAGCTATGCTTCAGCAACTCTTGAATTAACAGGTTTTGTCTGTCTGTAGCAATCTCCTGAGTACAATTCATACAGTAACTCTTGGTCAATGAATTTTTTGGTGATCTCCTTTTTTTCTTTCTCTTTTTCCCCAAACCTGAGAATAAAATAACCTGAGTTTAGATATCTAGAAAGCATGACTTAGGAAGAAAGAATTATTAGATCAGGGAGGACTAGCTTAAAAGAAGAGTGATGGGAGAATGACAGTCTTCAAGAAGTTAAAAGGCCATTGCTAAGAGGAAAGGAGTAAAGTTAGGAAGGAAGCAGGACAATTATGTTGCAGGAAGTGATAGATTAGATACCAGGAAAAAAAAATAATGGGGTACATAGGGAATACTGGATAGCTATTGAACAGGCTGTGGATTTACCGAAAAACAGGTTAGGGCATAGATTAGGCAGATAATTAAGGTGGGAAGAGGCCTTTGGAAGTCACTGAGATCCCACTCAAGGCAGGGCCAGTTTCCACCCTGTAGTCCTGCTATCCAAACTGTTTTTCCAACTTGGCTGCAAGGACTAGAATGGAAGACTGTATCAGAAGGCTTGCTCAAGTCAGTGTAAATTGACCCAGAGCTCTCCCTCTGTCCACGGAACCATTCATCTCAATGTAGAAGGCAGTCAGGCCTGATTTGCCTTTTGTATATCCATGCTGACTTTTTCATCACCTTCTTGTCCTTTATGTGCATGGATACAGCTTCAAAGGAGGGCTTGCTCAGTAATCATCCCTGCAGCTGGGGTTAGGCTGACCTGCCTGTTGTTTCCAGTATGCTGTGTGTCCTTCTTGAAGATACTTGTGACATTTAATTTGCTCCAGCCATCAGGAGTTCCCCTGACCACCAAGTTCTATGGAGAGGAGGTCAGCCTCACAGGGACATTGGCAGATGCCTTAGCACTTTTGCATGTGTGCGCTCTGGTCCTCTGAATTTGGGTAGGTCTAGGACAGCAGTAGCCAGATTTCAGTCTGGCTGTAGTTGGTCTTGCTGTGGGGCAGGAAGGTGGATTATTTTATGAAATCCTTGCAATGTTGCGATTCTAAGATAAAAAATGAATGCCAGCTTTATTGTGTATGAGGTCTTGTGTTTCTAGAATTTCCTTCCTGCTCTGACAAGCTCTCCTTCCTTGACATCTCCTTCCTCTGCTTGAATCTAAATGCTGCGCCCCGCTGAGGAGCATAGAGGAGTTCCTCCATTTATGCATTTGTCCATCTGATTAGCTAGATGGAGTTACCACTTAGACTTTTGAGAAAGAGTTTCTGTATCTCATGAAAAGAGTTGCCGTGGGCCATACTCACATCTTATTTTAAAAGAAAATTGAAAATCCTACCAGTTAATTTTTCCTTCTGCAGTAGTTGCTGAGCCTCTACTTGTGCCTTGTCCATGGACGAATTTCATGTGATGCTCGAATTTGGACATACGGATTTATATTTTTGCTCCTGGTGTTGGAGTTGTGACCATTTATATGTACGTTTATGGTGTAAGTTGAAGGCTTTATCAGCCATTTTCCTGTTGTGCCGGACAGTGTTCACATTCCCACCTTTGACCTTGTTCCCTTTGGTTCACCTATTACTCTTCCATTTGAGAAAGAGTGTGGTTCAGCACATGTAAAAAGAACCGCTATACTCTTTTAATGTATCCTAAAACTTTCACGTGTTCACTTCCCACATTTTAACAGCTTTATTGTCTAATGAAATGAAAAAAGTAAACCAGAAAAATACAGCTTTCTTGACAAAGGAATTCTTAATGTGTAGTTGAAACACTCAAATACGTGTTGGAAAATTTCAAAATATTAAACTTCAGAACAGACCCTGTGTTTACATTTTGTAGCATATATTATGAACTGAGACTGAAATAGGACAGGGTACAAAAAAGTAATAATCATAAGCTAAATAATTTGCATAGGTACAATATATATAGTTAGTTCATGAAAATGCTCTAAAAATCCTCATTAACTATTTCGAAATCCAGTTATAGTTCTGAAGTTTTGTATGAAGAAAGTTTGGATATTTTGCTTGAGCCTTTGTGAAAGTTCATTTCTTTTCAGTGTCTTTCCTCCTTCCATCAGACTTTTCAGATATCTGAGCTCAGATATCTGAAAAGGAGCCTTGTTAGACAAAACCATTTAGATTATTTCTCATGCTTATTAATAAATAAGTTGCTGTCTTGTGAAAGGAGACATGAAGTCAAGTGGTATTGAAACTTTCTATGTACGCATACACGTGTATACAGATGTGTCTGTATGCATATATATGAGAAAGATCTAGGCCATTTTAAAGTAGGAATATACTGTGCTGTCAGTGTATAGAATTGTAGAACTCCTCTAATTTTGCTGCACCGATATAAAGAAAGCAAAAAATTTAATTTCAACAATAGAAAACTAGTGTGGTTAGAAAAAATACTATCTGCAGAGCCAAAAACCTTTCCTCGTCTGAAATATGTAGTTATTTCAGGTTTCGATGTCAAAGCTAAGAGCATATCTGGCCCCTTCTTTTCTGTAACTGGCGTGACTTCAGGAATAAAGCAGTTAGTGAGCAGAGAAAGGACTTTGGAATTTCCTGCACTCCTGCTGCGTAGATTCAAATGCTAAGTTTAAATAATGGATGAAGCTAAGACTGTTATAATTGATCATTCTATGATTTATATGGAGTAATTATAACTAGGTTGAGGAAGAATTTTCAAAAGCTGGTTTCCTGGTAGTCAGAGCCATTAAATAACAGTGTGCTGCCAAAACAAAAATTAGGTGGGAACGTAGCCACAGAGTTCAGAATGTCTGTCCTCCACCTGATTTATAACTACCCTTATGATGACAGTATCAGTGGTATTTTACTAGGAACAGTAAGAGCTGTTTGAATTGTTTTTCTTATCTTTTGAACAGAACTCTGCATTGTTTTAAGCTTAGTCAAGCATAATAACTGGGAACTGCAAAAAACTAATGTATAACAAAACTAAAAGGTGCAAGAGGTTGAAAAGGTTAATTAAAAGTGTAATGATCGCATTTACTGAGACAGTCCAATTAATCACTTTATTCCAGTGGTCATGTGATACAGAAACCATTGCTTCAGATAACTGATTTCTAGTGCCAGCAGACATGGTCTGTGTTCATTAAAGTGTGTATTTTTTCGACAAATGGAAATTTAACTTTTAAGCTGCTTTTATTTATTTTAAAATCTTTTAAAACACTAGCTAATGTTTAACCCTGTATACTCACATGATACTTTCTCCAGCTGTATCCCTCTGATCTGTATGGGAGCATTGCCCCCTTGATACTTGTAGTCTTACAGCCCCACAGGAGGTTTGCTTACAGCTTAATGGGGTTGTAGGTACAGAAAAAATAAAGCACTAGAAATACATCATTATGTAACATGATCTCTCTGAAAACAGTGTATATGAGCAACAAAGTGAATTCTCATGTGTCAACAAGCACATCTAAATGTAATTTTTACCACGTCAACTGGAAAAAGGCAAAAAGAACCTTGAAGGATCAATTACAGGGTCATAACCTTGTATTATCTGATTTGCTGTAATATTCACACAAGCTTTATTGGAATGGGACATAAATTTGAAAAATAGTGAGATTAGAAAGGACTGCAATGCAAGAGCAAAGAGATGGAAGCTTTCTCCTGGTTTATTTTGCTGGGGCAGCACTTTAGAGGGAGCCCATTATAAGCCGGAGAACAGTAGTTATGTTAACATGGTAATTAATCAAGTCTGAGGAAAAGAGGAAACAAGTTGTGAATTCAATTCTGCAGTAATAAAAAGAAATGCTGAAAGTTGCCCTGTAAATTGGCATGACTTTGGTAAACAGTCCCTCACTGTGTCTTGAGAACTTGTGTGCAGTAAATCACTTCTCATGGCAACCGTGTAGGTTTGAATATTTTCACAGGTTTATTCTGTATTTCTGTGTGTGCTAGTTCTTTCTCAATCCTATTGACTTAGTATTTAGCTAATAATAAAATACTGAACTGTATAACGTGAGAGCATATGCAGTAAGACATTTTCATTTTGAATATTTTAAGAGGAAATTAATTATAAGAACTCAGCTGAAACCGTGGCGATAGCCTTCCACATCACAGAACCAGCCTCTGACTTGGTACAGAGCATGAATTGTTTATGGAATGACTGAGATCACTCCCTTGGAAAAAAAATATATTCTGTATATGGTCCCAGTTATGCATAATCCATCCCTAATGCTAGTGCACTGCAGATGCATTAAAATGACATTTACACCCTAAAACTTTGGAGTAGAATTTAAATAATCGGTGCAGTAATGTGAGAAACAGTGACTGGATCAGTTTGCAACAATTGAAAGTTCCTTTGTTTATCAGCTTCTGGGTTTATTCATACATTTCTGCCTCCTACATGAGATACCTTGGACAGAAGAAATGAAAGTAGCATTAAAGAACCAAATTCTTGAACTTAGATTATTGAAAATTCAGTGTAACTCTAGTGAATAAAATGAATTTAACTATGCTGGCATGAACGTAATGCAAAATTGCTGTCCTTAGTGCCACGTGGAAAATTAAGGACCCTGGCATAACCTTTCATTAGATTTGTAGCAGAAATGAAAGGTGATGGATCAGGATATTTCGTATGGGTGAAGACAGAATTTCAGCAGCAGACCACAATGTTGCTAACAGAGGGGAGCAGGACTTGCTCTTCCTCCCTGTTCTCATGCAACAAAAATTTAAACCAAGTCACTGTAGGGTTATAAGACTTTTACATAACTGTAAGGCTAGCAGATGTCCCTCAGCCCACCCACAGGGCACAGTCACCTCCAAGTTTCTGCTCTGCCTTTCCCCATTCTTCCCCAGAAAAGAATGTAAAGATCAAAGGAAATCTTAAGGCATCGTTTTTTCCCTTTGTCATCAACACATATCCAGCATAGGAGCTGCAATTTCTTGCAACCTTTATCTGCAGTGTCTATGAAATAGACCTGGAAATGGTCAACTGCAGGTGGCAGGTTTTAACGCTAAATGTAGATGAATTCAACTCAGTTTTAGAGCCCAGATCCAGTGGTGATCTTGGGCAATGCAGAATGCAGCACGTAGGGCATGTGGCCCTCTTAGGAGAATTAAACTTCCAGAAACAAAACGAGATAGATTTATCCACCTAAAAGTCAGGAGCCCCTGCATCCAGGTGATATCTGAAATCTTTAGCAGGATGCTCAGAATCTTTATGAAGTGCACAGGGAATACTGTGTAAAAACAAACAAAAAAAAAGAAACCACAAAAACAAACCCCAAACCACCCCCCCCCCCCAAAAAAAAAAAAAACCAACCCCAAAACAACAACCAAAACCAAACAACCCCAAAACACCAAAACACCAGCAAAACCTCCTGCACAATATATGTCTAGATGGACAATAAGAAATACAGAAACTGAGATTTGCTGGAAGACTCGGGACCTGAGGAGCCAGATTCACAGCCTCAGGCAGGTGCATCTGTGCACACAGCAATCAGTGTATGCTTCTGAGAGGAGAGCTCCGCTGTTCTTTTAATGGGCATCGAGCAGAAGATGTTGTAGTGCTTTAATCATTAAATTAGTGCTCGGAATAGTCTTTAAGGAAGTGGGATGCCTTTACTCTCTGCTCTTCTCTATGGCCTGGGAGGGCACCCTATGGATTAAGCAGCAGCTTGGTCTGGAAGGAAGGGGAGGAGCCGTGGTATAGAAAGGGTTATTTTCTTTTAGAAGAGATGAGAAGAAGAGAGCACAAGTGGGATCACGCCTCTGCAGACTTACAATTAAGGGAGTCATCTTCGGGGGGGAATCCTGGCTTCCAGTCATTGCTCATGTGAGAGAGAGAACTCTCTCTCCTGGGTGCAGGCCAGAACTCAGCAATCTGCCTCCCGGGGAGAGCTCTCATCCTTGGGCTGAAGCATCATGTTCTCTCCTGTGTTTTGCAATATGTACTATTTCCCATGCACCTTGTTGAGAACACTCTACAACGAGGTGGTTGGAGAGCCCTTCTGGGAAAGGAGAACAGTGGTTCTGAATCTCCAGGTCAAGGAAGGCATTGAACCAAAGTCTTCAAGATCCTGGCTGATGATTCATTAGTGGAGTTTCATAAAAAACAAAGGCCAGGGTGCTTTGAAAAAGGCTTTGGGTGTAGCAGTTATGCATAACATAGTAGCTGAGTGAGGAACACTTCCAGATCACATCTGCTGGTTCATACTAAGCAATGTAAATGTTCTGGATCTCTGTGGGGCTTGGACAGGAGACAGTCCTTACCTCCTCAAGTAGATTTATGGGTGCTTTCAGAAAAGATTTCTAGGGACCTGTGGAAATTGTGTTATCAAAGACTTACAAGACTGACCAGGAATGTAAAAAGTTCCAGCTTTGGTCTCAAGAACCTAAAGTCTCGGTTTTGGCAGTGTTGTTTGTTTAGGTCTTTTGTTGTTCCAGCCCTGTGTGTGCCTTTCTACACATGGGAGTAAGTCTCATCCTTGTCACCTGGTGCCATCAACTGTAATTTCAATATGCCCCTTCTTGTATTTGGTAGTACTCCGAAAGTCCTGGTTATAGCTTGATGTATTAATTTTAATTTAAAAAGTAGACCACCTGCTTATTATGATTATTGAAAGGGTTTGAACTAGGCCTGACAGTTCTCTAAATGCTTAGTAGAAGACAAGTAGAACCTCAGAATAATCTGTGCGTCGGCCTCACCATTTCTCAGGGATGACTCATTTTTAATCTGCCATTTGGGATTAGGAACAATTTGTCCCGGAAAATGGAGTGTTTATTTGAATCCATTAAAATGCAGATGACAATGTCTCCCATGCTTTCCTTACTTTTTAATCTGCTTTTCTTACAAAACAGGAGTACTTCAGTGAACTACCTAGTAGCACTTTAGTTAAAGTGGGATCATGGTTCTCTTCTCTGTTTTGGTTTCTATATGTCATATTCTACACCTGTGTTGGAATAGGCTCATACCCATGTGGTCACCTCTATCAGTTTGTAATTTTGGCTTCCATCACATTAACATTTGCTACTCTCTTTACAGCATTCCCTTCACTAAAACTGCTAGAAAACCTACTAATGATAATTACTTGCAAATAGTAATGGTAATTTTAATGGCAACCTCAGCAACTTGCTTTTTATATGCTGTAAGAAAATTGAAAACTAAGTGTCCATTTTTACTGTGAAATAAGAATCTTGTAGAACAAGTTTAGTCCTTTTGCTCCTTCCATCTAGTGGGAGCATGACTGAGAAGCTCCCAATACCCATTGAGAATCCCTTCTTGTGCACCATGGGGTTAACAGGAGTTGAAAGACAGCCAAAGGCTCAGGAGGTGCAGAAATGAAATAGAAATGGAAATGCAAGGAAGTTGAAAGATTAAGAGGATGAAACATAAGGAAGATCACACGGGGCAGAGGAAGCCCTATTAAACTTTAGAAACATCTCTGGATAAAAGACTGGAGCATTTGGCTGGATGCTTTCTGCTGCCGCATGGGAGCTTGAGTCCGGAACTGTTCTGCAGCTCTAACAGTGTTGGGCCAGGGTGGGGATTTTCAAGAGAGAACAAATATGAAGGTGGTTACGCCTTATACTATAACACAGGGCCTGCATTTTCATCAGCAAATTTATCAGTTTATCAGAAAAAACATCTCAGCTGGCATGCACGTGTTGGTGACCCACGTGGAGGCAGGGTCCCACGTAAGCCAGTTACTGCTGCCCCAGAGATTCTGCAGATGGAGTACAGCAAACCGCTTGCCAGGAGGGTGTGTTTGGGCATCCTCATGCCGTGGGTGTTAGGAGCTGCTGCTTTCCCACCAAGGCAGTAGCTCCTGGCGCTGGCCGTGTGCTGCCGTGACTCTGCCTGCACCACATCAGGGTAGCGCCCATGGCAGCAAAGCACCTTCGGCTACGGGTGACTTCTGCTGGGAGGTGGCGTCCTGGTGTTGGCAGATCCGTGCCGTGGGTGGGAACCAGTGCCTTGCACACAGGCACAAGGCATCACTTGCTACCTGCCTGGAAGTAACAGACCTTGGAGTCTGCAGTGATTTGGCAGGAGGGGAGAGCTGCATGGTTTGGCAGAAATGCCCAGAATGGGCCCAAGGCAAAGCAGACTTGGGAGAGAGGAAGCTCGGGGTAGGAAGGTGATGGTGGTGGCAAGGAATTGCTGCTGGTTCCAGGCTGCTGCTCCGACCACTCTCAATCCATATCCAAGTGCCCCAAGAGGAGGGAACTGAAAAAGGATCTCCTTACACAAACCTTTCCCAAAGGATGCTGGCAGGAAAAGTAGCTCTGGAATAGATCCATTTGCTCTTAACATAGTCAGTACCTAGTACGAGCCAAACTCCTGCCTGCCTTAATAATTCAAGCTTTGCAGAACAGAAGCTGGGTGAAATTTTGACCTTATATATTACTGCTGTGTAAGTAATCCTCAGAAACACTCTTAGCATTGTTAACTGTTTGTTGTTACCACAGGACCTAGGAATAATTATGTGCTACTTTTTCAATAAAAATAAAGGATAAAGTGTCTTCTGGATTGTAAGTTTTACATTAAAATGTGATTTAAAAGCTTGGAAGAAGTTGGCATTAAAGAGAACAGCTGGTTTAGACAGTCTTTTTTTATTCAAATGCAGTTGATGCATCTCTCTTACATGTTGCATGTTATTCTTGTTTTTAGAAGGTAAAACTAATTTGTGTAATGTGATGATAAATATGCCAGAAACAGTATCTAGAGACATATGTATCAAAAGAGAAAAGGCAAGTGGCATGTTACAGCCAGGGCTATTTCAAAAAACCAACACCAGAAAAACCTGGTCCATGTACAGAGTAGAAGAATGTGAGTCTTGGGTAGATATTAATTGCATGAAAGATATGAATATGTATAACGATTGTTTGTGAACAATGTGCACCTAATTCAAATTTCATCCAAGATTAGCTTTCACTGCTTTTTGTGCTGTCAGTGAATTGGCTTATGCTCTGCTTTTTAAAAAGATTGATTGACCTGTCTCTTTTGATTTTTGAGGTGTTCATGTTCATGGTGCTTTTTAATTCTGTAGCAGCATTTGTTACATTTTGGACCCTTAATGGAAAACATGTATGTGATTATTGGCAAAGAGTTGCTTTATTACACCTTGGGTGTTTTTTTTAAAAGCGTGCTTTATAATATATTGTATAGTAAGCTGATGTCTGTATTGCAATGCCTCATTCGGTGGTCTTCCACAGAATCTTGTTTTAAAGAGTGGAATTCAGCAGTTGACTCCCAGGCACAAATAACCATGTAATTACTCTGCAATCACATAGTAATTAGTATGTACTATTCATATATTGCATAATTATATGCCTTGCAGATTACATAGCAATTATATTTGTACTAAACATATAATTCTATATACTGTATAAAAAAACTTTGAGAGTTCATAGTTAAGATTATAGTTGTACGTTAATGAATTACAACATTTTATATAAAAATGTTACGGTTTTATGAGAGGGTTGGATTTTGGACATCTCATCTCTTCTGCATCTGGTATTGCTTCAACTGTGGTAGGCTGCTATTATAAGAAATGCTTGGCTCTGTTAATTTATAGTCAAATGTTGCATGTTTATAATTTTGTAATTTATGAAGGTAAGAAGGAAAGAGTTGCAGTTTATTGTGCAAGAAACTGAGAATGGGAAGGACTTGGAGTGTGAATATTAAATGTCCAAAGGTTAAATGTACAAACCCACTGAATGTAGTTACAGCATATTGCTAGAGTGAAAAACAAATCTAATGCTACTTATGCATTGCATTATTTCTGGGTAGCTAAGATACATGGGATAGTAGCAGGTGATATATTTGTATAATGCTAAGCGTGTGTTAGCATCCAAGGCCTGTCTTGGGCACAGTCAATTCAAACAAGCGCAGTGCCTCATGTGCAGCATGTCAGCCATGCTGTGTCATCTTTTCCTGCTACGGAAAAAGAGAATTGGAGGCACAGTGGCAGAAGAACGGAGAGGAGTGGTATTGAGTTGTAGAAGCGCTTTGAACAGAGTTTTTGGGAATAGGTGAAAAATCTAGGAAAAGAGCTTTTTTTAAGAGGAACTTAGAGCTTTAGATAGATTGAGATGTTTTATCTTTGGCCATCCCCCCTAAGAGGTTGCTGCAGAATTTAGGTATTTGCAAAATGTTTTGTTCAACTTGCAAATTCTGTAGCAATGGGAGGTTAATGTATTTTCTTGGATCTGTGATGTTGACTTTCCTAATATCGAAAACAGCATTATAATTATTCTTAATTGAATTTTGCATTCTAATGCTAGTTGCCTTCATTTTCAAGCAAAGCATATATTGGGTTTTAATATCTGGATAAAGTATTGCAAAATTAAATGTATAATTATAGTCTTAACATTTATCTGAATTCAAGTTTTTCTACAACTTCTTGTAGCATGTGCATGTGTGTCTGTGTGAGAGACAGACATACTCCTTGTTTTAAAATGTTTCTTTCCTAGTAATTTATTAATTCTACGTCAGCTTCTTCAAAGCTTGTAAACTTCATAAAACTTCCAGGGCTCAGATGGCATCTATAGATCTTATAAAAGTGGCTTTAACTAAGCATCGAGGTTATTTATAGGCCCTGTGTGGGTAGCCTCACAGAGCCCACAGTTGTGGGGCTGCACCTGCTTTCCCTCCTGTCTGGGTGCTTTACCTCAAAAGCTGTAGTAACAGGCACGTGGCTTTTACATTCTGCAAAGTATGCAAATTACATTTCAGCGTTGTTACCCAGTGTGCACACTAAATGTCATTTATGCTGTTCAAGGAAAAAGTAAAAAGTATTAGGGCTTTATCAAGCCAGGGTTAGGAGCCCACGTCCTCACTCCGTTCTTGCGTGATGGGCCAAATGTATTGCTTCCCATTTACCAGTGGTTTTAACAGCTTTTTAGTGAGGCCAAGGCTTACCCAATGTTCATCCTGCATGTCCGCTACCATGAAGATGAAGTGTAGCCTGCCCGCTGTAATCATCATTTATTTGCCAGCGTTCTGATCTTAACACATGCCTGTGCTGTCGTTCACCCGTTAAACCATTACCCTAGGAAACGTGAGGAGTGAGTGGTCGCAGTTGCTGGCGCTGAAAGTTTTGTGTGTAACAAATACGTAACCAGGATCTCATTAACAGTGAAATGAACGCAAACATCAAACCACAATATAACTGTGACGCATTTCTTACTGCTGTTGTGTTGTTTTTTCTAGTGGAGCCAGTACTTTCAAAGGGGAACAATTGCTTGGATGCAGCAAAAGCTTGTAACCTAAATGATACCTGCAAGAGGTTCAGATCTGCTTACATAACCCCCTGCACCAGCAGCACGTCTAATGAGATCTGTAACAAGCGGAAATGTCATAAGGCCCTCCGGCTATTTTTTGACAAAGTCCCCCCAAAGCACAGCTACGGGATGCTCTTCTGCTCCTGTCGAGACGTAGCCTGTACAGAAAGGAGACGGCAGACTATTGTTCCTGTGTGTTCATATGAGGACAGGGAGAAACCAAACTGCCTGAATTTACAAGAATCCTGCAAGAAGAATTACATCTGCAGGTAAGATAGCACATGGCAGGGGAGTGATTGATGAGGTACCAGAGAGAACCTTTTGGTACTGCTGGATTTGCCCAAGGGTCAGAATATCCACTAGGGAAAAGGATGAGTCAGGGGAAAAAAGCAAAAGCCTAGGACATCCTTAACAGAGCAACAAGCCTGCATCTGGTCACAGGGTGTGCCTTCTCCAAAGATGCTACTCCCTCGCACCATGGAGGAATCCTTAAACGCCTGGTTTAATTTTTACGGATTTTTTGGTTGGAAAAATTTTCATTAGGTGTCTCTATGAAGTGTCTCAGAAAGATTTTTATGTCCCATTAGTTGCAAGGGGAGAATAAAATTGTTCATTGTGATGGGATTTATTTTCATTTGATCTTACATGTGAGCACTAATAACTGGATACAAGCCACGTGTTAGATTTCATAAATGCTCACAGTGCACAGAGTACCTGTGGGGTTCTTCATTGGAAGAAAAGGAGTCCACGTTTGTAGACTAGATCCCATTATCTTTGCAGATCTCTTCTGGCTTTGGAATTGTTTTATCTCCCCGCCTCCCCCAACAGGAGTGGTGGGCTGGTACAACTGGGGGGTCATTGATTCACTGCCCTAATTCCCGGCCTTTCCTCTGGACGTTGCTTGTAGGGCACTGCTTCACAGGGCACCCTGCGTCCTTTCACCTTCACCGAGTTCCCTGCAGAGTGTCACACAGCTCTTATTCAGTGCGATACATCCATACATACACACTCCTCCGCCCTTAGGAAATGCTTTATTCCTACGTAGCACTGTGTGTGTTTATATTAGAATGTTGTTGTGCTAATGTCATATTTATGAAGTTATGCCCAAGACACTTGCTCATTTCTAATGTGTCAGTTCCTTGCAGATTATCCAATTCTAGCAAGCAAGGAAATAAACACTATTGTTAAATGTCAAGGACACTGAAGATATGATATCAATCTTAATAGGTACTTACATATGCTGGGTAAAATATTTACTTTGAAGTTTGTTTATGAGACCTTCACTGCTGATCTCAGGTCTTTAGCCCTAGCAACTCCGGTGTGCCCGAGCGTTGTTCGGAGGTGAGGAGGTGAGCAGCACCCTACCCTCGGTGACTCAGAGGAAATCTGCAGCTGGTTTCCTGGTGACCCAAATCAGAGCAGATTTATAGTAGACCAAAGTTCTCATTTTGGTCCAGTGACTTGCTTTCAGCACCTTCCAAGTTGATGCCATTGCAGTTTATGAAAGCTGGATATGCGTAGTCTCAGAACCACCTGTTTTCTATTTCCATGTTGTGCCGTTAGTCTTTTTGCTTATATATATAGTCTTCCCTATACACAGGCCCTGTTAATTAGTAAAGTTACGCTCACTTTACTGTGACTTCTGCCAAACATCCAGTGTGTTACAGTGCCAACGAAATGGGAGAGATGATTTTATAGACTTCTTCCTATTATCCAGGCTGTAGTGTTCAGGAATTGCTTAGTTAAATTAATGTCATTACTTCTCTCATGACTGTGTTTTCCTTTGGTCAGCTTTGATCTAATGTTGCCTCAGCAGCTAAGTTTTTAATGGCATTTTGTACAATTTGACTTCACGTGTCTGGTGGTATGCTTGCTTTATTGCAATGCTGCAGAGGGAAGCTTGGTAAAATCTCTGTTCCCCTCGCCCTAAGTTGCAGCCAGCACTGAGGTGAAAATAGGTTTCATTACAGGTTCTTTTGCTTTAAAATGCCAAAATTAACAAGTTCGCTCTCTTCCAAGGCTTAGTGGGACCTGGCTGTGAGGGTGAGGGGCAGCACTGGTACAAGGGAGCAGGTGGGCAGCTGCCTGCGGGCTCTGGGGCAGAATCAGTGAGTGCAGCACTCGGGTCCTGTGCCTGGAGGCACAGCAAGCTTGATGGGTGGCTGAGAGCCATCTCACCTAGGTGTTAATACCTCCTGGGCCGACTAAACTGCTAGTGTATTTAATAGCTTCCCTCTCTGCTGTTATGGAGGGGAGGAACCGGCAGCAGAGCTGTTCCCGCTTATCCATAATTTGGTAAAAGACATTTTGTCTCTGTGACTTGTGCACTTAGAGGGAGCTGGTGTGATTTGTTCCCCTTGTCCCACAGGAAAACAAGGACTTGGGCAAGGGAGGAGAAAAAGGGGAGACGATCTCCTCCCTACTATTGAAAGTATTGGCACTGATAAATCAGTCCTCATAGTAATTCCAGATATGTTTAGAATAATTTAAAACAGTAGTCGGTAGGTACCTAATTCTAACTCTGAAAACTTGTGTTTCATTTTGAAATCTGAAAGAATATCTAAATGGGAGAATAATTTGAGGGTATGTTTTGCCTGCTGTGAAACCAAGTCATTTAGCAACTGTTATTTGCATGCCTGTTACATCTATTAAAGCTTCTTCGTAATGCTAGTTAAGGGAGACAAGTTCTAAAGGGTTTCTGAAAGTACACTGACAAATAGTTTAGAAATGCTGCTTGCTTAGAAAAGCAAGATTTGAATCTGCCCATATTCTGTATAAAATGTCAACTGAGTCTGTCCAAACAAGTATTTAAACATCCAGTTGTGGATACTCTTTCAAAGCTTTGTCCTGGATGCCTGTATCACAGAATCTGTTTTTGAAACAGTTAAGAGCAGGGAAATGATTTGGCCAAACTGCAGGTACCGTTAACTGAGATGGTAGGATGCTTTGCTTAGATTAATGACTAATTAAGAAAAAACTGTCTGTTGTATAACATAAACTCTTGACCGAGGGAAAGAGACCAGAAACGTTAGAAAATGCAAGTAAGTTCTGATTTATGTGAACAGTCCTAATTTTTTAGCTTCAGCAGAATACTGAATGGCTCACTTTCATTATCATTTCTCTGCTGCCTCTGCTTGTATCTCAGTCCATATCCAGCTTTGAAATGGATTGGAGTCTCTCAGGCATGTCTGTCAATGCTCACTGAAAAGAAAAGCAAAACAACAAAGGACAAAAAGAAGCCATTAGAGTTCCTTTTTATTATGAACATAAACAGAACTTCTAAGGAAAGTCAATAGGCTGTCAAAAACTTTCACCAATGATGTTGTCCAGGAATAGCTCAAACCTCTGAGGAACCTCCTGTTCTGATCACCTTAGCCACCAATTAAACTTCAGAAAGTTGACTGGCATATTTAAAAAAAAAAAATTCTGCTGTAAATGTAGGGCAGTGTGCTTCATTTTTGCCACTGTCACATTTGGCAGTATTTCAAATACTATTTTCTTTGAGTAATGAAAGTGTGAGTCATTAGTTTGGTCTTTTTAGTAATCTGTATTTTGAATCTGCGTGCTTCCTCTGTCTCCTGGATATGTTCAGAAGGCGCTGATCAGCATGATAATGATACAGACACATTATTTATTAAAAGGACAGTATCAATTCAGTCACGTGCTGTGAAGATCTGAGAAGAAGGGTAGCATAAAATGAGGCATTTTTTGTTAATATAAGAATCTAGTAAGAGCCTGTATGTTGTCCTCCACAACTACCATGTTCAAAATGGTTGGTCAAATCATTGAGGCTCATTTTTAAGGTGAAATAGTCAGAAAGTTGTTCTTGACTAGTTTCAGAGGACAGCTGTTTGGACCTTTCTTTTTGGCTACAATACATACTGTTCTTAATGTTTTGCCTTTAGTTCTGTAAAAGCACATGTTGCTGGCTACAGCTATTTGATACTAAAACAAGAAAAAAGAGATAAAATAGCTGCATAATATATTTAAATAACTTTTCCTCGTGGGATGTCTGAAGGATAATAATGAAATGTCCTATTGGGTTTCAGTAGATAGGTCATCTCCCTGAAAATACAATAAAGATATTGTCAGCACTGGGTATTCAGAGAGCTAAATCTTTATAAATGTGCTTTCATTGGTGTGTTCTTATGTCTTAACCAGTTTCTGGTCACTTATCCTATCCAGTCTTAATTTTGTTGCAACCACCCATTTAATTCTATATGAAAGCTATCTTCGTCTACAGGTGTAAGAACACTGTGAAGGTATTCAGACATTTTCATCAGTGTGTATGAGTTCATCCACACAAAAAGCTAGAACAAAAAATCAGCTGCTTGCTACGTTTCCTGAAAACATAAAAAACTTGTCAAGAAATTATTTTTTCTTCTTTGTGTTCTCTTGAACATTTTAAATGATAATTTATCGTGGAAGGGGAGTCACTGTATCCGTGCTCCTTTTCCATAAGGCATGTGCAAACCTGCAAGTGCTTTATACCAGTACCGGTTTGTAAAAGCGGCTTCTCTGTGTTAAGGCTTCTGAGCTCTTCCTGCAACACACAGCTTTACTGCCTGAAAACCCGACGCCCCCAGAGAGATTCGCCAGAGGAGGGGGTGGTTCAACACTGTAGGAAAGTCTACAATGAGACGTTATAAATGTGCAGTCTTTTGTCCTGCTATAGGAGAGAGGAGCCCAGCATCTTGACTCAGGAGTGAGCCTTCTTCAGTCACAGCATTAACAAGTAGCAGGGAGGGGTGTGCTAGGGGGATGCAGTAGGGGAAGCAGAAGAGGGGAAGAAAAAATATGCCCTTTCCCTCAAATTTTCTATTTGTTAGACTTCTCTCTCATCTTCTTCACTTCCTCCCTTCATTTTTTCTCATGCCTTTCCCTCTTGCTTAGTCTCCTTCCATCTCCTCTTTCCAGACCTGTCATTATCTGACTTTCACCATCTCCCTGCCGCATTTGAATTCTTTGACAGCCACTTACAGTGACTCCTCACCTGCTCCTCGGCCTGTTCCTTCCTCCCTCAGTCTCTTGCCACAGTCCAGTGATCATCTGCAATTCAGCAAATGAGTGGGAAAACATAGGTGCTGCCTCCCTTTCTGAGCCTTGTAGCTTGCAGTGGTTGCAGTTCAGCTGGCCAGCTGCTAAGCCTGACCGCTCAGTCTGGGATGGGCTCTAGCTTTACATGTTAAAATGAGGCTTAATTGTTATTTTCATGAAGGACACAGTAGCATTGTATGGTTCTGTATAACAGCACTGGATTTACATCCCTCCGGGGTATTTATATCAGTTTGGCACTCAAAGCTGTCTGGCAACTCCTTGAGATGATTGTTTTGCTGTGGGTGTGCAAAACCAGGACAACAACATAGTTTCTATAATGCTGTTAAAGACGTTAAAACAGGGACACTCTTGATTTCTGGAGACCTGCAGGCTATGTCTGTGTTGTGTGTTTGGAGACTGAGTCAGGGAGTGGGTGAAGAACCTCATGTGCTGCCTGACTCACCCTCTACTAGATGTAGGATGTGTGCAGAGTAGTGGGGTTAGCCCAAGCTCAGGCTGCCTGCACGGCCTCCCTGCTTGCTCCCTGCGTGGCATCAGGAAAGCTCGCTTCTCTGCACAGTGCCAAGTGGGATAGGAAAAAAATGTAAAGCTGCCTTTTGGCCCATATACTGTAGGACGCCCACAAGCTCACCTCATGTCTATAAGCATAGCCTGAATTTGAAGAATGATTTTTATACATACACGCATATACAGCCATGTACCTGTATGCATATATGTATATATTGCTAGAGGTAACATGTTTATTTAAGTGAAAAAAGCCCAGGTATTAATTTGTGTTAATGAATTAATAGTGAGGGGTAAAGACAGTTAAGAAAATTCAAAAAATGGGATCTGGGGGAAGGTGGGACAGAAGCTGGTGTGCTCTGCAGAGAAAATGTAATGGTGTAGTAGAGTATGTGTGTGGGGAATTACTAGCCTGGAAAAAAATATTAATGCAGTCTCTGCAAAATCATCAAAACCCTTTCAAGTCAAGGCAAAGTAAAGATAGAAAATGCTGCAATATCATATTATTTTCTTCCTTTCTAGTCCCTTACATGATTCATTACCTTGATGTCTTCTGTTAGCAGAGTAAAATAGAAAGTGTTATTCTCCTCTCCCCCCATAAACAAAGGTAATTTTAAATTTCTTCTCTCTGAATAAAACTCAAAATGAATCAATCAGTTCCTCCTTAAAACATACCCATAAAACCCTTTGGAATCTCAAAATCAGAACACCCAGCAAAACAAGACTGCTTTGTCCCTGTTGAAGTGTAGATGGATGTCATTCTGTGGTGCCAGGATCTGCTTGGCCAGTCCTCATTTATACTCTGTTCTGCTTAAGAAAGTCTTGAAGATTAAAAGCTTGCAGAGAGATTGACATTTCTCCGAAGGAAGCAAAGATGCAAAGCTATAGTAATTAGAAAAATGGTTCAGCTTTATTCCTGCACCCAAATTTCACATCCCTTTGTGCTTTAACGATGAAGAGAGCCTCGTGCGCGGGGGGGGTTATGCTCCGAGAAGCAGTAACTACACGGCATTTTTATACTGAGGTCCCTTGTCAGACAAGCTTGAAACTCTTGGAGCAGCATCCCTTCAGTCAGCTAGAACCTCTGCTGATTCCTGCAACCCAGTCTCCACGAAAAGGGAGTGTAATTCTTTTGTGCCCATTATCTGTAAAACACAAGTTATGCCTCAGCATTGTCAGAGCTGTTTTGCTCAGTTTTGCATGGTGTAGCCTTGGCAGTATCCCTGCCGTGGCTCAGGTCCTGCTAGTCCTTTCTGGTTACTTTTAAGGTTAAGAACAAACTGTGGCACTGAATATTCATTATTACTTGTCTACAGGGTTGAAAAAGTGGAAGAGGAAATAAGGTATGTCTGTATGAACACACAGCAATATAAAATAACCTTGGATACAAATTATTAGAGTTTTATAGACTGGTTTTAGATACCCTGCCTGCCACGTCGGTCCCTTTTTTAGCCAAAAAAATTCAGTGGGCTGAAGTTCTCACAGCCACCACTAAACTTTAGCTCTAAGATCTTGGGGGCATTTGTGTCATCCAGATGTGGTCCTTCATCTCTGTGTATCATTTTGTCTGAAAAGCCTTGTTTTGTTATTCTAAGTGAGAAAGGAAAACTGCCTGTATCGTTTAAGAAATAAGAAGACTACAGATGAGAAGGATGAGCCAGGAAGGGATTTACAGCAGGACAAATGTGACCTATTTTGTTTTGTTTGTTTATTGGGAGGAACGATTAAACTGCATATGTTAATTAAGAAGCTTCACCCACGTTTAGTAAAAAATACTGAAATCCAGGAAAACTAAATTTGGTATTAAACTTTAATGGAGGTCTAAATTTAGAGCTACTCATGTTCTTAAGGGTAAGCAAGCACTTACTGGAACCCCATCCAGCAAAGTAATTAAGAGTGCTGCTACCGCTGATTTGTTGAATTGTTAGTTGAAAGGTTTTTGCAGAGAGGAGTTTAGCATCCACGGGTTTGCTTGAGTAGTTTCCACCCACTAATCTGTTAAATCTGTTGAAGGGAAGAGTTTTGATCCTTTTTAATGTACACCTAGTCACATTTGGCTAAGTTGCTCTTTCTGGGGCAAATAAAAGGATGTATATATCGCATACTAGCATTTTCTTTAATAAATCAAAATGTTTTCTCATTTACCTCAAACCATGTATATGCTACAGGCAAGAAGCTGCTCTAAGTTTAATGCAAATAACAGAGCTATTATATCAAGCCCATTCCCAGTGTACTTCCTCTGACATCAGTGACTTCAGTGTGGATTTATTCCAGGGATGAATTTGGCTGTTCCTGTTCTGTGTAGGTAAATCATCAGGCAGTGCTAATTAAAAGAATGTCAACTGATTTTACCATTCCATTATGCTGGACTTTGTAAAGGTTATTTATATCATTCTACATCAGGCCCCAGTGAGAGAATATTTCTGATGGCAGTTCATCTGTTAAAATAGCTGCAAGAAAATGTAAGCACTGGAACTAAAAATAAAACTTTGTTTCTCAACCGAGCAACTGACAGCCACACGCATATTTTCAAATTTTAGCATTTTAATGTTTACTGAATAGAAATTGCATTGCTTTCATTATGTTTTAAGCACTACCATGTTACTGATGGAGTAACTGTTCTGAAGTTGAAGCCAGATTTAAATAATGTACCAGTATCCGCAAAGACTTCTTGGTGGAGGTGGTGGTTGTTTCCTATGCTTTGATTATCTGCTGGTTTTAAAACAAGTGACACAGAAAAGGTGTTCTGGTGTGTGTTTACTGTTGAATAAAGATTTTCTGTGTGAGTTGATTGTGACCCATGCATAAGATTATTAATAGATGACCTTACATTCGCATGCTGGTGCTTACACTATAGTTGTTCAAACACATTCTATAAGCCATTAAAGCTACCTTTTCTATTATAAAGCATATATGACTAAGAACTCTCTTAAATGACAACTGTATTGTTTGAATATTGAGTTCGCTTGCTTTTGTTCCAATTCAAGCATAAGTTACAGTGGTTGTCCTCTCAGTTATGATGCTGCCTTTTCTAATTAGGCATTGAGAAATGCTGGAGATAAATTTCAGTAACTGGCCATCATGCAGCATTGCAAAATATTCTTCAGAATGGACAGTGTCTTTCAGAGTAACTTCTGTAAACCTCTGGATATATCACAGACTGTCAGCTCTCAGCCTCAGTAGCTGCATTCAGGTTTTTTTGACAGTGGAAACAAAAAAATCCTCTTAAGACAGCTACATCATCCTTAACTGATAAAAATGGTTTATTATCCAATCTTATACCACAAATCAGTGGTTTTTGTACTAGCATTATATATCCATATAGCATCTAAATCCACGTAAAACATGTTGAGTAAGATCAATGCTAGGTTGGTTTGTTGGTGTCAGAACTTTTTGACTTGTTGCTTGATGGGGCTGTTTTGTGCATGGAAAAAAAGGGCTCACATAAAAGAGACTCTAATCTGCTTTTATCTGCTGTAGTTCTGACTTTTGTTGTCTTACTCTTGAAGTCAGAGTAGTTTGTAGAGTAGCTTCAGGATGAGCTTCAGCCTTGCTGAGTGCCTACAGACCCCACAAAACTGAGTACAAGGCCACACACTGGGCACCCTTTCTTTCTCTCAGCCAGGTCTCTGACAAAGGGACGTGAAACTGTTTCCCTTCAGGAATGCCATCACACATACCGTGGTGCCACTGAGGGATTTTCCTGTGCAAAAAGCATCCCTACATAACTTCAGGAAAAGTGCAACTGCCAACAGAAGCTTTTCTTGTAAAGAGAGAGCTTGTGTTGGACTTTTAAGATTAATTTCTGTCTCCAAACTCCACAAATGTCATGCTTGAGCCAGCAATATTCTATTTTAGTTTATTCAGGTGGTTATAGAGAATATTATTGTCATGGATGTCTTTCTCAGGTACTTGGAACTGCATCCTTTCAGTGTGTACTCACAATATAGTTGTTAATAAACACGTAAGCATCTAGTGGCACACTCAAGGACTTGCGGTGGCGCTAATTTCTTTGGCTTGCTTTTTGAGAGTGACAATGTTTTTCTTAGGTTTCTAGCCTGTAATTCAAAGACACTCCTGTCTGCCCAGCTAATGAAGTGAGAACAACTCTATCCGTAATGCACTCGTTCTTTCCTGAATAACACGGTATCAAGAGACACTCTAAGGCTTGGACATCTTTAAACATGACAGTCATTTAGATTTAGAAGCTTCAAATTAAACAGCATAAAGAAAATGAAATAAAATGAAAATACACAAATTCATGATACTGGGAAAGCAGCTAGTGGATTTGTGCATGTTGTTGGAGAGCTTTGGTACAGAGACAGACAAAATAGAAATCTTACCAGCATCCCCTGATAGAAATCACAGACTGACACTTCAGCCTATCATTTTGTAGAAGATTGTCAGAGAAGTGTTTTCTTTGCAGCTGAGAAGACAGAAACACATTATGCATGCTTAAAGTCTATGCAAGGAAACAGAGCCCCGCAAAACATATTTAATATAGGTTTGATTTCCTGTGGAATGCTTTCCAGATGTTCTCTCAAACAGGCCTCTCAAAAATGATGTGAGGTAATTTTTTTGCAAACAGAAGAGAAAATTCTGGTTTGTGTCACAGCATCTGAGAATCACTGTTCTAATTCTTTATTGCATTACCCTGTGCTCAGGATTTGCACCGTATTTTTCAAAATTTGTTTTATTACACAAAAGGTCAGTAGTATAAACCCATTTGTATAACCCAATTGCAAATAGATCATATTTGTTTAGAATCACATTTGAGCTTAGTAGTTTTCCTGAAACCCAAAGGAGGTCTGTATGTTAACCTATATATTAAATTAAAATTACACTCAGGCATCATCTTGAGTCACTTAAGAGGATTTAACTAACATTGATAAACTGTGAGATTAGTGTTAAGTTCTTTTGATTTTCTGTAGCAGACATTGTGTAAAAAGATCTAACAGGTCCCCAGCAGATGATGTGAGGAAGGGAAGAGGATTGTATTAACAAGAGTATATAACTTTATCTTGCTTTGCATAAAATACAGTAATAGAACATGGGTATGGGCTATGTTTATTTTAGAACACTTGTTACTCAGAAAAATGAGTTTTGTTAATAGAATAGAAAGAACACAATGTTTGTACTATTAATTTTAAGCTATAGATATGCATAGCTGGAAATATTACTCATTTTGCATGACTGAATTGCTAATAGCTCCCCCATTACCTGTGGTACTAGATGTCTAGAAGGCTCCGGTAAATGAAAACACTGGGTAACAGGTACTGGCAGACACGGTAGGGATCACGGTACAGGCAGTCAGCTGGCCAGATTGGGTTGAGTGTGGGTGCTCGGCTGGAGGAACCGGCTTTGTGGGCTGTTGTGTCTGTGCCTGATGCTCTGAGAAAGCATTTGTGATGTTACCAGGCATCTGAATGAATCTTGTGTGGTCTCTGGTGTTTGTTTCTGTATCCAGTTATTCCACAATCCAAATAGGCTGCTGCTGTATAATTGGGGATTGTCTGTATTTTACTTCCAAATGAACAACAAAATTTTTAGAGGTAAATCAAATTCAGAATCAAATATTTGCTGGGGCTTAAGCTGTCAGTCATTAAAATAACAAACAAACAACAAAAAAAAAAAAAACAAAAAACCCCCCAAAAAAGCAGCAAACCCAGCTGAAAAGCAGCTTCTTTTGGTTAGTAGCTGAAGTTTGGGGTCCAGGATCCTGTAATGATTTCTGTCAGTGTTGCAAAAGGTTTGGACCAGCTCTTGTGAGAGAAGCTGCTTTCAATATTCATGTCTTGGGAAACAAACTTTACTTTTTTACCCTTCCTTCCCACTTCCCAAAAAGTACAAACGCAGAGCTGTGTGTCAGGGCACAGCATGAGCCACAGGCCTCCCTGGGGTCCATGGGGACACCCCTGGGACAGGCAGGGCAGGACCCTTCAGGCAGGGCTGGTCCTACCACCCTGGCCAGGGAGCAGGGCAGCCAGGGGCATCCCAAGTATTGGGCACCTGCCTGGGGACAGACTGGGACACCGGCCCATGGGTAGACCTGGCTCAGTGGGGCCCATGGCTGAGCAGGGCAGGGCTGGGGGGGGCTGGAAACCAAGGTCCTACAGCATCACTGGGGCTGGGGGTGGCTGCTGGAATGGGGTCCTGGGCCATAGGCTGGGTAGGGGAGGCCACAGGGGTGGGTAGGGACAGTAGTGCCCTCAGGGGCCAGATGCTGTCATTGTTTGAGGAGGGTAGCAGCCAAAGAAAAACTAATCTTGCTGAAAAATATTAGTGGAGTTGCCGTTTACTATATCTATGTATTTAAAAAGCTGTCAGAACTTGTAGTTGCTCATGGGCACTCAGTAGTGTGTGTACATAACTCAGGAGGTATGAGATGTATTGGTATTACACGGCTCTGGTGTCTTTGAATGAACAAAAAATGGGTCAAAGTTATATCACTAAGTGCTGGGAGGATCACCTCTCCTGGGATGGAGCTGCTTCGAGGCTTTTTGAGGCTCACCGATTGATGGAGTTTCTAATGTAGCATTTGCCTCATTTTTTTGCTGCCCACTCACTGTGTGTTTATGAAACAAAGAGAAAATGAAAAGCACCTCTGACAATGAAGCCGTTAGTTTGGCCACGTACCAACCCCTCTTGCTACTACTGCATCCCAGCAGAAGTAGTAGCGACCCAAGCTACACGGGAGCCGCTTGTAGCTGCAGCGGAGGATACTGCATTTGACCCCCATGAACGAAGTACTTTGGCTTGGTTGTTTTGTTGTGGTTTTTTTTCCCCTATAATGGTGTTATTTATCACTATGACACATATTCATTGGCTTAGTCTGAATTTTTTCAGTGTCAGATTTATACTTCCTTTCTGTTTTGAATATTGATGCAGTACATACCTTACGTGACTATACAGTGCCTGCCAAATGGTGTCTAGACACCAGAGCAACTTCGACTAATTAGTGCAGCCACCCCAGTCACTCAGCTTTGGCATTTACCTACTCTTCCTGTTACTGCTGTCAAGCCATAAATAGGTACCTGAACACAAGCAGCAAGGTAAGGAGAGGTGGCTGGCAGTGACTTCACCTAACATCAGTAACATCACCAAGTGAGTGCCGAGGACGGCAGCCATCGCTCCCTGCGCCCGTTAAGGGGGGCGGTGGTTGTAGCCGCTCGCTCGGACGTCGCCGCGTACGTGTGCGTGGTCAGTGGGAGACAAGGATTCAGTGTCTTTCTCGGTCTGAAGATCACTAATGCAAAGGCAGCGATAAGGGAGATCTGAGGCTCTCAAGGCTCAGTCCCTGTGTACCAGCAATTGCAGATGTGTACAACCAGAGAGAGCAAAAGAAGCAAAATCAGCACCCACTAGCCCGGCGATAGGGGTACGTCCTGGGGACGACTCATATGTCTGGTTTGTAGAGTTGCTTTCCAATAGGCCGTGATTTCCACCAGATCCAAATTAAAAATGGGGTTTTAGAAATTTTCTGCAACTTACATCATGCTTCTAAATATTGCACCAGTACTGAATCGGTGTTGACCGGCATTAAAGAGGGAGAACTGATAAATATCAAAGATAACTTCAGAACATCAAAGAACTTTTACAAAACCTTGAGAATAAAACCCAGTGAAAATCTAATCAATGTTGCCTATGCAACAAGCTGTGCTAATATCAAACCAAATTGCCTCAAAAATTATATGCAGATTAAACACAATACTGCTATTAACAAAGGTTATTGGTAAGCAAAATTTGAAAGTTTTGATTTATCCTGCTGAGTATTTGAAGAACCACTATCACAAGGAAAACAAATTAACTTTGTTTTCTTTGTATTTTTAACTGTTACAAATCATTTTACTGGTGCTAACACAAAGCATTAGAGAATAGCAGGTTTGGGATTTTTTTTCTCGTCTTCTCAGAAAGGCTGGCTGTTGTTTGAGCAGATTTTCTTTGAATTTGCCAACAGGATTATTCTTATTTTCCCAGTTAGTGGTATACAAAATATTAAAGTAAGCTTTCCCGAAGATCTGCAGTTTACTTTGAGGAGATTTTCCAGCACTAAGATAGGACTCATTTAATTTGTGGTTTTTTTGCCCTACAAAGAGAAGATGTTTATTTTTTTTTTCTTCCTAGGAAGAAGATTTCTGGGTGGTTCTCTTCAGTTCCTTTTTTATATGCAAGAAAAAAAAAAATCATTAATGCTGCTGTGCACAAAGAGGATTTGTGATTCAACAGAAAGAGAAATTAATAGTTCTTTTTAAATGTGGTCCTGCTGCATGTTATGTGCCATGTAAAACTGCCTGTCGCTATCCAGCCGTCTAGCAGTAGTTAACATGTATGTACATTGCACATGTAACATTGTGCACAGCTGGAGGCACACATGGTACAAGCTGTTTCTGCTCCAGATTACCAAACTGCTCAGTCATGGGTCAGATGGTTACCCACAAGTTACCACCTACAAGTTGCTTCCTGCTGAAGGAACACTAAGTTAACCCTAAGTATATGTGTATTTTTTTATAGGACCGCTATCTTCCAGGTGCTCTTTTTCGGCGTCCTAAAAGGATTGTCTCTTTTACCCAGACAGTTTTTATATCATGTGCAATACTTCTGTGGTTTCTAATTCAGCTAATTTCTCTCTCTCTAGATACATGGCAGTATCACCGTTTTGGTATGGCTGATGAGCATAGTTTCATCAGTGCCAGTCTACTGGAAATGTTTGGGGCTAGATCTTCAGCAAGTGTTCAGCAGCAGACCTTTGCTGAAAATACTGAATGGAGGTCTCTCTCCGTTTTTATACGCTGCCCTTATCTTTATCTCCAGTGGAAATGAATCCACATAAATATCAGGTGTAGTTAACAGCTCAGGAGAGAGTGAGAACTTTGATGGTATGAAGTTTAGATGACTCATTAGGGAGGAGGTGTTATGATGATGTCCAATAATGCTTGGACCAGAGCTACCTGAACTATATTTGGCTTATGAAAACTTAAATGTGCAACATTATCAGATCATTACCTTTTATGACCACAATTTTTTTTCCAAAATTAACATAGAAATCAAGCTGTATGCAAAAGAGATCAGCAGAGCAATTTTTAACCTCCTTTAGGGTTTACAACAAATACATTCTTTAAGCAGACTGGCTAGTAAATGACTGGTGTTATTCCATAGTTATTAGTCCTTAAAAACATTTAGAGAAGAGGTATGTATTACTGATCTCTGGACCAATGCACCTAATAATCTAAGGGAGAACTGGACATTTAAGAATGATGAAATGATTGCAAGAAATGTTTTCAGCATTATCAGGATGCTGACCATATAATTGCATCTCCAAAAAGATTTGTTTGTGGTCACATAAATAATGAAATCTAAATCTGAGGAGCTACTTTAAAAAAAAAATGCAAAAATATCACACGTACCACACGCTTGCTCTGTCTACCATGGCAAAGATTTTTCATACTAGATAGATGTAATAGACTGTATTCTGTCCTTAAACAGACTTACATGCAGGTATTAGCAGAATTTGTGAAAACCTTAGAAACTGTCAACTGTCTTTGTTCACAGTCGCTCAGAAGGCTGGATCCAAGCCATGATCTTAATTATTGACTGAGAGGAATCACTGCAGTGACATAGGGTTTCCTTGTCCAGATTTTATTTGTGATGCTGTTATTTATCTCTTCCCATACCTTGGAATCCGTTTCTTCTCAGTGTGTTCCCTGGTAGGTACAGTATATATTCACCAGCAAAGTAGAGATTTTATGGAAAGTTAGAAATTTTTGTATACATACAGGGCATCTTGCAGGATCAGTAGAGAGCTTGACTTTTTACAGGTATTAAAAGCAATTGGGTACAAACGCCCGTCTCAAGGTTAAATGGTTAAATGAGGGAAGGAAGGGGTGAAAAGCTTACAGTTGACTGTGGTTTGAAGGCAACCATGGATTTTCTGGTGTCAGTACAGTTACTGAGGGATGGAACTAAAAAGAGGTCGTGAGAATAACTCAGATAAATTCAGGTGCAGTTTGCATACAGTCTATTTATAGGATGCTTTCTCAAACTTAAGCCTGTGAACCTTTTGAAGTTTGCCCATCACTACTTTCAGGCCAATTAATGATGTACATCCAATCCCATTCCGAGATAGGCAAAACAATAAAGCAGACAAAGATAATTAATCTCTGGAGCATGTAAACAAATAAAGTAAATAACTTGCAAATCACTTGTTTCTGCTAACTTTTGTGTTTTCTTTGCAAAACTGAAAAAGAGCATTTATGTTGCATATCTACATAATGCTAGAGCAATGCTGAAAATTCATAGATTATACTATCCTGATTTTGAGAGGGCTGTGCAAAGATTAAACACCTGATCCTGAAACATCGCTGTGAGCTGGTATATGCAAAAGAACATTTTAATCCCTTTTTCACAGAAGAGTAGATTGAAGTAGGAAGGTTAAATAATTTTGTTCATGGAGACGAAGGTCTAAGTGACACTTTACAAATAAACAAAAATCATTGCTCCAAGTTTACAGGTCCAAGTGACAGCAATAGTGGAGCTGAGGAGAGCAGGGCAGGATGGGCAGGAGAGCAGCTGGAAGGTGTGGGACCTTGATTCACCTCAGTGATGCCTCTCGAATGTTACAGACCTGAATGGGAGCATTATGTGGCTTTAAAGCACAAATAACCAGAAGAGTTCCTGACTGCTTGTCCTTTTATTTTTATTCCCCCCACCCTCGTTTTGCAACGTGGTAGTAATCTGTTAATTGCAGTACAGTTTCAGTCCTAGTCTTAAAGCATTTTCTGATAGTAAGCAGTGCTCTCCCCATCTTAGACGTGGGGTAAATGAGGTATGTGAAGATAATACAGCCATTCAGCCGCAAAACTTGATGCAGAGCACACATTCCCTTCTTCTCAGCCCCAGGCACAATACTGTAGACTTCGGATAAATGGACATTTTACAAGAACAAATAAATTCTCAGTGCCATGGCTCTGGGGGGCTGTGGGGACCATGCCATCTGGATCTGCCCGCCACCCCAGTTCAGCCAGCTGGTTCGGCAGGACAGTCCGGAGCAGGAGTAAGCCCACTCCCTGGAAACTAGGGGTAATACCAAAGCAGGTCCTGCCTTAAATCATGTAGTAAGAAGACTCTACTGAGCACAAATATACAATTTTGTGTAATCAGTAAAACAGCAGAAACTGTTCTGAATCTGTAGAATAACAGACTCCAGTTAGAATTCAGATCCAAAATGACTGCTCATATGATAAAATCCCTCTTTGTCTATTTTTTGGCATGAAAATGCAGAGCATTTCTTTTAGTATAGGGTAGGCATTTCCCTGTTGTTCTGTCCCTTTTAACTGTTTTCTTACACTTTCTTGTTCTGGCTTCGAAAATGGATGCTGGAAAGAGATCTGTCTCAGAAGGAGACTCTCATCAGCTGAAATGCGTCCAATATACATTTAAGTTAAAGAATATTAAGCCTTGTCCAAAAATAAAAAGAGTGTGAAAGGTAAGAATGCCTGCAGGCTTGATTTTTAAAGATACGCATTTTTCTTCATGTTGCAGATCTCGCCTTGCAGATTTCTTCACAAACTGCCAGCCTGAGTCACGGTCTGTTAGTAGCTGTCTGAAGGAGAACTATGCTGACTGCCTCCTCGCTTACTCGGGGCTTATTGGTAAGGTGGCAGGGAAGGGTGAGGGCATGTTTGGTCTACGAAAAACATCCAAAGAATATTTTGAAGGCCCACATGAAAAAAAACCCCTCTGAAATATCATATTGTGCTATGTGATACTAGGCAATATTCTCCACCTAAGTGTGTTGGCCCTATGTTACCTTACAGAGATTCCCGGGGCAAATTTGTACGTTGCAAGGAAAGTAAGGACAGAAGGTAAGGAGAGGAAGGTGCTTGGATTTGGGATAAATTCAAGCTTACGAAGTGAAGCTTAATAAGGTGGTTGAATATGGGCGGGACTATGAAGTAGGAAGTTAAAAAGAACAAGTGAAACTGCAGCTTGGTTGATTTTGCAGCTGTTCCCACAAAGTTGGGTAAGTACCTCTTGGTTTTCAGGGGAAGTTTGCAGGACATTTGAGGAATGAGACAGTAGACCAACTGTCGTGGTTTAACCCCCAGCCAGCAACTCAGTACCACACAGCCGCCTGCATGCTCCCCCTGATGGGGAGGAGATTTAGGAAAAAAGTAAACTCATAAGTTAAGAACAATTCAATAATTAAAATAAATAAAATACAATAAAATAAAAATAAAATAAAAATTAAAATACAATAACAACAATTGTAATGAGAAAGAGAGAGGGAGAGAGGAATAACAAAGGGGAAAAAACAAGCGATGCACAACACAGTTGCTCACCACTCGCTGACCGATACCCACCCAGTCCCTGAGCAGCGATCAGCTGGCCCCAGCCAGCCCCCCCAGCTTATGTACCGAGCATGAAGTCCCATGGTACGGAATAGCCCTTTGGCTGGTTCAGGTCAGCTGCCCTGGCTGTGTCCTCTCTCAACTGCTTGTGCCTCTCCAGCCCTCTCGCTAGCAGGCGTTGAGAAACTGCAAAGACCTTGACTAAGTATAAACATTACTTAGCAACTACTAAACTAAAACCATCAGTAAATTCTCAGCCTTATTCTCAGACTAAATCCAAAACGCAGCACTGCACCAGCCACTAAGAAGAAAACTAACTTTATCCCCGCCAAAACCAGGACACCAAGCCAGCCTTGTTCCACTTCCAGCTGCTATTCGTTCCATGATGTCCTTTTGTCTACTCTAAATGTTTCCTGAGATGTCTGTCAATGAGGTGAACTGAGACCAAATTTATCTTCTGAAATCTTCCTCTCTCCCCAACATAATTAATTTTCTTTGCTGTCACCTTCCTGACTGTCAACAGGCACAAGGATACCCGAATGCAAGCCAGACTCCGTATACCACACACAGCATTTGATTCCTGAAAGAGATCATCTCAGGAAGGTGAACTTATGGTAGAAATACCATGGTTGGGCAGTACAGAATAAGTGAATGTCAAAACTCTGAAACAAACAAATTTTAAAGGCCACCAGATATGGTGTTTTAAAGCTTACAGCCTGCACCTGCTGCTATGCAGTAATATCCCCTTCTGTTGGGCGTGAAGGTCCCAGCTGAGGCCCTGAAGCAGATCCTGCTGTTAAATAAATGTCTCTGGAGATAATATAACATAACAACAACAACAAAAAAATTCTATACCAGTCTGGGTTTGCTGAAAAATGTCTGAAAGTTATATTCACTGGCTTACTGTTACCATTCTTGTTACCCTAGCAGTTAACAAGTGAGCTAAGTCTGTGTAGCCACTGGTAAAATAAGATGTGATGGCTCCAAAGGATATGCTTCTACGACTTAAGAGATGAAGGCACTGGGCAAAGGGTATGACATATGAACAGTTATGACAGAATGTCATTTGACACTAAACCAAGGAATTGAATAGCCCTGAAATCTGATCTAGTCAATGAGATTAAGATGTCTAGCAGCTGGCAAAGAGTAACTGTTACTAATAGATACTTCTGGGGAAGGGCTGCCAAGAAGTTCTTGCTGGACTTGGTGAATTTGTTCTCAGTTTTGTTGGATCCATTTTTCAATTGATGTTACTGTGGATGACCATGCTGCAAAACAATCCAACACATCAGAAATGTGGAATGCATCCCTAAGGAGTTGAAATCAAAAGGAGACCTAATTTTCAGAGGAGGAAATAAACATTTTTCTTCCTTCCTGCTAGCCCCTAAACCTGCTGCAAAAAGATAGGAACTGACTAGTGTTCCAAGAGTTTTTACTTGGTAGTGATTCTGATAAACCAAGATGATTACCAAAAAATAACAACAACCTTGCGTGTGCTGAAGCAGTAAATTCCTGCTTCTGATGTCAAGCTGATATGAAAGTGGAGCAAATAATTTGAAGACCATCAAATTTGTAAGATGCTGAGATAGAAATCAGAGATACAGTCTTGCAAATGTCTGCTTAATGCATGTAAAACACAGGACAAAGAGATAGATGGACTGTGGGTAAGAAGCTGTTACAGATCTATTCATTCATCACAGCTTCAGGATGTCCAGGTGTTTTAATTAAGATAAAATATTGTTCATTAAAATAAAATATTATTTCATTTAGCCATTTCATTAAATGTAGCAAAAATTGCACCTCCAAAGAGTTTGTTCAGGAAACTGAGGATTCTTTATGGAAAATATAGTAGATGTGATTCTGCTGTCACATACGGTGACGTAAATCAGAGTTAACTTCACTGAAATTAGTGGAGTCCCACCTGAAATGAATTGCTTAAGTGGAAATGGAGCCAGGCACATTTTTGATCTGAGGTGCTTTACCAGTTAAATGGAGAATAGGCTGTATAGGGTGCTTTAAGGTTTGCATCAGGGTGTTACAGATATAATTTTAAAGATTTGTACATTTTTGACAGGAATTTTGACAATCTTAATTCATTGTTTTAAGCTCCTTGTTGTAGTAATAGTGATAAATTAATATATTTTTAAAAATTAAAGGAAAAATATAAAAATTACTAAATGTAGAGCAAGACTGGAGACAGCCGTGTTTGAGATTTGGTGCTTGGTTGCAGCCTAGTTAAGCCATCTGGACCTGTCTTCACTCCCACATCAGTCACGTATTGTTCTAGCTGCTGATTTCAAGATCTGCTTCAGCATTCACTTTCTGACACATTTTCTCTTGTCCTCAGTAAAAAAATCCAACTAATTTCCCTGGGGTTCCTAGGAATTCCGTAAGAGTTGATGTGAATAAGCTGGAGCTGCTTTGGGCCAAAGGAACTTCAGTGGCATGCCCCTCCTCCTGGGCTAACCATCCTTCTCATGCTTAACTGACCCAAATTTGAGCAACCTCTTGGCTGTGTTCAGGTCAATTCTGCTTCGGTCTAAAATATGGAGACCTGCTGCCTGCTACCGAGACCACCGCAGAAGTATTTGATAGGTAGAACACAAACAACCAAGCATGTCCTATTTTACTGCCAACCACCACGGTTTCTCTGATCCATTCTTGCCCTTCAGCAGAATTTCCAAGATGCCAGCTAGCAGCGGGGTGGGGAAGGGGAAGGCACACACGTTGCAGGGAAAAAAGAAAATCCACCTCAGGACACCAAGCATATAATCTGCTTGGGTTCACATCTGCCCCCAGGTTTAAATGACAGTCTGATTTTCTACTAGCTGCTCTTTCAGCCACTCTCTTTTTGCTGGATGTACAGTTTGTGTGCTGTGCATACACATTCCTTGTCCTGTCTTTCCCATATTTGTCAACCCTAATTGTACCTCGGTATCTGTTACAATTTTAGCCCCTGTCTTGACCCATTTTAGTTACCTTAGTACCTTTTTGCGATAAGAAAGTCTTACCTCAGTGACCTTTTAAATTTCCTTGATACATTTCTGGTTTTTTAACCCTTCACTAAGCATTTTTTTCTTAAACTATTTTTTTTAAAGCTACTGTTTTCTTTCCATTTGCAAAATCCTCTTGATTTTAATTTTCTTTCACTTCTTTTCAGATCATGTCACATGGTTGAAATTGTGTACTGAACCATCAAATGGATAATGGACAGATATTTTAATTTGTTTTATTTTAATTTAACATCACTCTTCTTATTTAACTACTGTCAAGTTTTCATTAATGGTGCAAATGATATTTGCCTATTTTACTAAATTCTCTACCTCTATTTAATAAATTTTGAACAGTGCTATTTACTCGTGTGCTAATCTCATGTAGAATTTGAGCAATTATACTGCAACTATCTGTTAAAAGCTGGAAGCAGATAAAGATATGGGATTGCATTCTAATTTAAGAATGTCTCAAAACAAGACAAAAGATGCTTTTTGTGACTTTGGCAGTAGGACTGCATCCATTTTCCCAGGCCAGCTCGTAATGTCTCATCTCCTTTGTCTCCCGTATCATGTTATGAAGCAGTTTGCATGTTGTTTTGTTTAGTTCCCAGTGCTACCTGAAAGGCTATTTGACATTATTCTGCGATTTGTGTTATTTCTAATGTTCATTTTTTTTAGCTTGATGTTTGATAGCCCTTTCCTGTGTGTTACTTCAGACTCTTGGACCCCAGACCTATGGACCAAAGTTCTTCTCCTAGTGTACACTTTGGGTCTCTAATATTTATCCTTCATATATTGCATCTTCTTAATGACTACTTTGATGTCAGCTTTGAGGAGATGCTACCACACATCCTCACAATGTACAGCCTGTCCTAGAAGTGTAGATTACCAAATGAGGAACATGTTTCCTGCAACAGCTGTCATCAGTACAGGTCTGGAATACCTGCCTCTTTTTATTATTTTTTTCTGTTTGGTCAGACAAATACATGTTCAGACTCCTCACTCCTGAGGGAATTTTGAAATATCCGACCTGCTGGGTCAATGCCTTCAGTGAGACTGCTGGTTTGAATAAGTGCTGATCACATAACAGTTGTCTGATCCAGATGAATGGTGACACAGTTGCTGTATATCTTGTAGGACACAAAATGCCTTCTTTGGTTTCATTTCATTCTTGGTAGCCTTAAGTTGACATATAAGCGTGAGAATGTTTACCCAAGATTGTGTAATCAAGTTAGAATGAACCTGTGGTTGGAAGTTGTTGACAATGGTTAGGAAACAGGAAACTACTGAAAAGTAGTGACACAGCAAGATTAATAGCAATTTATTGCCTGCAAAGAATCTGCTGTACCTTTTCATGCATGCTGGATATGGTTTTGCTGTGTTTGTTGCCATAACCCGCTCTGTTGGCAGGTCCCTAACGAACACCCTGGGGTTAACACTGCTCCAAGACATATTAGCACTCCTCCCAGCATGGCTAACATTCTCCTTGCTCATGTGTTTCAGGCTGGCTGGAGACTCAAGGAGGGAACGCAGGTCTGGATGTCTAGTTTCAGCCGTTTATTTGCAGCTAGAACAAAAATGAGGAAAAAAACCCCACAAGCGAGAAAGGAAAGTTGTATTTTTAGAGTGAAACTTGAAGGACACAGGTCCACATATGTTTGATTTGGCAGCAAAGACGTTTTCAGAGATTCCCACCTTCTCCCAGTCCATCCATCACCTGTGCCACTATTTGCCACCTGTCAATTGTACCGATGCAGCTCTCTGTGGGATTGCAATATAAATCTTTTTGGAGGAAAGGAATGGGTCTCTAACATGCAAGTCATTTTGCAGTCCCTAAAGTGGCTGCATTCAAACACCGGCGGGGGTGAAGTATGGCACAGGACTGGGTGTCAGAGGGCAAAGGGAGCCAACAACTGGAAGGTAAAGCCCTGCCATGGCTCTGCGTTGTGAATCCAGCTCTGAATACACAACTTACCAAGTGCTGTTTGCTATCTTCTTCGTATGGAAAGAATATTTCAGTACAAAGGATGCTCACCACACTGTACTTCGCTCTTCGTTAACAGGCACGGTGATGACGCCAAACTACATAGACTCAAATAGTCTCAGTGTTGCCCCGTGGTGTGACTGCAGCAACAGCGGTAATGACATAGATGAATGCCTGAAATTTCTGAATTTCTTCCAGGATAACACATGCCTTAGTAAGTACAAAATCAGATGTCTTTACATGTGTTTTAGGATGTTTTCTGGATGTCTTTATTGTTTAAAGATGTTATGCTATATCAAGGCCATCTCTTTGCACTTTGTAAGCATGATTCTGCTGTAGGTGTAAAAATTAAATAAAAACAAGTATGTCTGCTACTATAGTTTATGGTCAAGACTGCAAACATCACAAGCTTTTGGAAAAAAATTAAAGTAACAAAGTTGTATCATATAGAAAAATGTTTACATCACAGATCATATTTGGACCCTAATATTCTGGCAGCATCTGTACCAAAAAATTGCAACACCTGAGGGGCTTCTGTATAATTTAAAAACTTCATATAAAAAAAGACATGTAGTTTGTGATATGAAGGATTTGCTGTAGGTAAGTATAAATTGGATTGTGCTTGCAATTTATAGCCAAGCTTCAGGTTTCTTAGGTTGCTTGATTTCAGATGCCTGGTTTTAAAACAAGTCTGGATGGTACCTATTGTAAAGATTTTGTTAAATTATTGATTTTTATTTTTTTTTTTCAGTCAAACTCGCTTCCAAATTAGGGACTATTATAAATTTCAGAATGGCTCAGTGGAGTAGATTTTGGCAGGTTCTCTTTTCAAATTTCCTGTCTGCCTGCAGCAGCATAATTGGATGATGTGGAGTGTGCATCAGAGTTTTAATTTCAGATAAATGAGGAGACCAAAAGAGCTTGGCTTCCCTAGCCTAGCAGAACAGAAGTTGAAAAGATACGTGACTGTCCTCTGAAACTGCATTAGAGGGGCAAGCCCAGGAAGGGAAAAGGATTACTTAACCTAGAGGACAATGTTGGCATGAGATCAGAAAGGGAGATACTGGCCGTACATGTTTAGGCTCAAAACTGGAAAATTTTTAGCCATCAGATGAAAGTTAAGGAATAGGCTTCCAGTGGGAGTTTTGAGAATAAAAAAATCTTACCAGTTTTAAAAGTCTTATTTCATCAGCTTATGAAAAGAAGTATATGTTGTTGCTTTTTGTCAAAAATAGCAAATGAACTCGATGATCCAGACTGTCCCATCCTGCCCTATATACTTGAGCTAATGCAAATGCAGGCTTCAGTCTGTATTTTAGTATAGGGTCTGAAAATCTCCATTCTGTTTGCTACCATCTCGGTAGCTTCTCCACAGGCAGCGTTGTTCTGAAGACATGGGGAGCTTTGCATACAAAAAGTGAGTGTCCTGAGTTGCTATTAGAAGCAATATTTATTGAGCTTTGGAGGAATCATTTACTCAGGATCATTTCACAAACAATAAAAAAAACCCAAACCCAGAAAACAATTCAGACCATGACTGGGTAAAATTTAACAGTATAGCATCAGACCTTCAAACCTAATGGGGCTGCCACTTACATGTACTGTAATACATCAGATTTTATTCATTTGTGAATGTATTAACTGGTGGAATGTTACAGGTTCTCTTTAGAATATAAAGATAGAGCGATCCCGTGTCCTTTCTTTTGCCATCAGTATAAAAGCATTAATGAAGACAAATCAAAGACATTAGAGGTTACTGTGAGACAAATTATAGTCATCCTACTTGTAGAAGATGTCTTCTTCATGAAGAAATTAAAGATGTTTCTGGTTTAATACAAAGTTTTTTTTTTTACAGAGAATGGGAAAAGTTAAAATTTTATTTTTTGATTGTTACTGTCATTAATAGGTCCTCCAGTGAGTGGAGAAAATGTCATTTGCTTATTGGATGAGATTAAAACCCCTGCCACCTTTTTTAGACAAAACAAAAATGACTTTCCCTAATGGGAAGAAACTAGTAATTTCTTGCTAGTCTGTTTTGATAAAGTGTATTTCCCCTTCAAAGTGGAAAATAAACCAGTGATCTGAGGCAGTTATAGAAGGAAGATGTGGAGTACCGGGCTTAAACGTTTATTCAAAAACCCATTTGGGTTTTTTACGCAAAGTGGAATAGCTGCGCTGTCTCCTGAGGGCTAGGGGACTCGGAAAGCAGAAGACCTCAGGTGATGTGTGTACTGGGTCTGGTGTGGAGCTGGGGTACAAAGCTGAGTTTACCATGTCCCCCATACACATCTGAAATCCTGGTCTTGCACCTCTGTTAAGCGCTTCCCTAGAAATTCCACTCTGGAGTTGAAAAGCCTTTTGCAACAGATTTTAAGTTGAAACAAGAGTGGAAGTTTTGATTTCAGAAGGTGAGTGTGAATATACAAGTGAAAATCCCAGTCTGTTCTAATATTTAGTCTAATATTAGTCTAATAATTAGTCCAAATAAAGACAAACGTTGTGTTGTTTTCTTTTCACATGTCTTAGATACAGTGTTTTTTTATCTTAGCATTATCCTGTCGAATATGGTTTTATATGAGAACTGTGAAATTGGCCTAATCGCAAGAAAGCTAAAAATCCAAATTAATAGGCACCAAATAGGATCTATTCCATCCTAAAATGTGGGGCTGTGTATTACTTTGCTTGTACTTTTATCCTCTTTGTTGGAAGATGCAAGTTTATTGGTAATATTACAGTGGTCCTAACTGCTGCCTCTCCAGTTAAGGTTTGGCCAGTCTTAAATTCTGAAAATCCATCTTAAGACTTTACTTTAGCTACTCTGAAAGTGAATGTCCTGAAATCTGTTTACATGCTCTAGAATTCCTACTGAACTGAATGAACCGAACCTATCTGTTCAAAGGATTTGTTCACACTTGCCTTATAGTGCAGTAAAAAGAATTGGCAAGTAAGAGGAAAAGCATAAAGCAGTGAGTTAGTTAATAAAAATTATTGAGAGGAACTTTACTGGAGCAATTAGACACTTGAAGCACCTCCTTACAGTCATTATGGTTTTTTTAAATATATTTGAAGTATGTATGAAAATTTTATATATATATATATATATATTTATAAACATATTTAAAATATAATGTATGTGTCTGAAATATTATGAAAATATTGGGGAGGCATGGAATACTTCTCCTGTGAGGACAGGCTGAGAGAACTGGGGTGGTTTAGCCTGAAGGGAGGCTCTCGGGAGACCCTACTGTGGCCTTTCTGTGCTCAAAGAGGGACTATAAGAAAGATGGGGACAGACTTTTTAGTAGGGCCTGTAGCAATAGGACAAGGGGTCATGGTTTTAAACTCAAAGAGGGTAAGGTTCAGACTAGATGTAAGGAAGAAACTTTTTACGATGAGGGTGGTGAAACACTGGCACAGGTTGCCCAGAGTGGCAGATGCCCCATCCCTGGACACATTCAAGGTCAGGCTGGACTGGGCTCTGAGCAACCTGATCTGGTTGAAGATGTCCCTGCACATTGCAGGGGTGGTGGTGGATTATGTGACCTTTAAAGGTCCCTTCCAACCGAAACCATTCTACAATTCTACCACAGAATTATAGAATATCTCAGGTTAGAAGGGACCCATAAGGATCATAGGGTACGATTCAATCAAATAATTGAAGCCGTCGAATTGTAAAGACCACTTTTACTTAGAAAACCGGAAGGATTGCATGCATTCCTGTGATCCTGCAATAATGGAAACAGAGAGTTACAGTTAATTTAGGAAGCCATAGGAGAATATTGCTTTATATATATTGCCTTATTCAGGGAAAACAAAGAAAAATATCTTTCCACTCTTCCCTCTTTGTCTCCATCCACCCAGCTGATTGTGGTGCCTTTTAAAAATCCTTCTCTTTGCATGTTGGAGTTCTAAAAACTAATATCAGAATAAAATACATCTCTTTCAGATGAGAATGAAATGTAAATTATTTTATAAGGCAAGGAATACCACTGAGCAGAAGTATTAATAACTTCCACATATTAGTCCCCAGTGAAATTGTTTGATTTCTTGTACAAAGAATTTGAAATAAGAAATCCCTAAATCCATGTTGAATCCCCAAAGACCTGATTAAAAACTGTTTTTCTATTTGTTTATGAAAAAAACCAACCAATTTACTATTGCCATAAACACACTCGTTAATCCCATGAAACTGTGATAAGCTTTTTAACTTTTATATTCTAAAGTTTTAGTTTAAGTATGCTTCCCTCACCTAATTATGCAGATTTTGATTGAAAACTGTAAGGAAAAGATTGTCTTAGTTAAAACATTTTGTAGTTATAGGCATGTTAGTTTTACTACAACAAGCTGTAGAAATAAATTAATATTTTGCCTGCCCTCTGTATTTAGTTCACTATGTAACATCACCTGCCTGAATCAGGACGTAGCATTCATTGGGTGGTGACAAATATGATTACAGTAAGTCCTAGAGCTTCTGTCAAGAATTACTGGGAACATTACAAAGAGGAGGCTGCACCAGATAATTATGTGACCCCGGACTCTCAGTTATCGTTTCTGATATGTTCAAAATTAAGACACATTTTTCAGCATAAAAATTGAGTTTCTATAAATACATATTTTCAATGGGATCATCGTCATCATAATAATGGTTTAAAAGTCAGTTCAGCTTTCTGCTGTTTGTTTAGAAATGGAAAATTCTCTGTAATTTATTTTTACAGAAAATGCAATTCAGGCCTTCGGCAACGGTACTGATGTGAACGTGTGGCAGCCAATCTTACCAGTACAGACCACTACAGCCACAACTACAACAGCTTCCAGAGTTAAAAACACAGGTTCGGAGACCACCAACAATGAAATACCCACCCACAACGATTCACCAGCATGTGCAAACCTGCAGGTAAGAGAGTCTTGTAACTTGTTGCGGTGTGGAAATTAACATTTTTCATCGATGTGTATACAGAGTAGTCTCCTGCTGCATAAACAGATCCCTGCTTAAATTGGAATATCTTTTTATTCTCATGTTGTAGTTACAAGGCAGATATGTTGTAAAATATCAGACACATTTTAAATCAGAAATGTGCATATTTGAAAGTGGACTTTATTGCCTCTCTGACTATACAGAGCATTGTATTTAATTTGTTGTCACAGGTTTGGGTATGAACGTGGCAGTCTCCAAACCCTGCCACAATATGTCAGATTAAATTAATCCCCTGAGTAATCCAAATTCAGAGGGAACTCTTAATGTCAGCTAGCATGTCCTGCTACTTGCTTTCTTTTGTTATTGGCAGTAAATTTAAGAGGTTTTTTCGGCTGGGTAGGTCTGTGTATTAGAGAATACGTGGTGCTACAAACCCCGTGGTGAAGAACCTGGACAAGGATGGAAGCTAATTTGAATCAGGCGCTTTCCTGAGCTGGGGTCAAAGTCACGATGTGGTTTTGGCCAATGGCTGTAAGTGATTTCCTTTGACACTTCAGTTAGGTTATTCATGGCGTGTCATTGATTCATTCTGGATTTAATGAGGCTCATCACTTGCTAAAGGCAGTATGTGCAGCTCTTAGGGAGTTTGAAGAACTCAGGCAGGAGACGACTGCAAAATGAAGGCAAGAAAGAGGTAACAGGAAACTTAAAATGAAAACATCCTTAGGCCCAGATTAGAATCTGGGGTTATAAAAATATCTGGTGGTTTAAATGCAAAATTAGGTCAGGGATAGATCAGCTTGGCCTGTTTATTTTTGTCTTTACAGAAGGAAAGTTACTATGTGACACAAATCAAATTGTCCGAGTTTTAAGTTTTCATCAGGTATTGAGATACTTTCTTTCTGGATTCTCAAACTCTTCCACACTTTTAATATTCACATTTCACTTATAAAAGATTGATTTTGTGTTCTTTATATTAAGCTATATAAAAGTTTCCATGTTCACCAAAATGGAGGGTTCGTATCCCTTGGAAATGTATTTTGCTTCTTAAGTTTTTGTGCACCACTCTGTCATCTTCATCCCGTTTTAGTTTCTTCACTCTATTTTGTGTTGGCAGATTGCGTATGAATTCACTTTTTTCAGAGGCATTAGAGAGTCACAAAGTGTATGGGGTTAATAATAGATGGTGTTGAGTTTAGGTCCTTCTGTTTTAATTCTAGTTTTCCTATCTGTGCATTCATTATTAGTTAAGCTTTGTAAATTATTGATGAGAGGGAGAGAGTTGTAGGCGTATATTTCTATACGCAGTAGTCATTTGACCAAATAGAATACGCTAAAAAGAAGTGTAATCTTTTAAATTTAAAACTTGGAATAGCTTGCATTTAAAGGAAGACCTTGATGGAATGTTATTAATTCACTTTGTGTTATATTAAAGTATGGTTCTATGGGATAGATGAAACGTTCCTTTTCCTTCAGTGTTCGTATAGCCTCCTATAGAGTAAGGCCTCCAGGTGCTAACAAAGTACAAATGGTAAATAACGAACTGAGGAAACAGCAATTGATCACAAATATTGTTGGATTCAGTTTGATTTGCAAACCTTCCTCAAGCCTGAAGTACTTCAGTGTTTTGAAAAGGAATGACATTCTTCCCTGTCATTACCCATGCTACTCTGGCATTTTGAAGTCGCATCCCGCGTGCGTTTATCAGCACTGCTTTAGAGCTGTGTTACATGTACCCCTGCTATACCTGACACGAGAAGAAACAGCTTCCTTTAAACAAATGGTTTCTGCTGTTTGGGAGAAACTCTAGATAAAGTCCACACTAAAAGGTCACTGAAGTTACGTGAATTAAGCAGGTTTGTTCATGTGAAGTACGTTTCTGGTGCTCACTACTTCCTTCTGTCAGAACTGAAACACAAAGAAGAAAGCTCTTATATTTTAATGCATTTCAAAAAAACCCAAAAAACAACTTACGAACAGAGCCAAAACAAGCCCACACTTTTTTTTGTTTTTTTTTTTTTTTTTAAAGAAGCCTGTGTTTGTTGGACAGTATGGTGCCACTTTGCATGCGAGACCTAAACCTCAATGCAAATGTTACAAAAGAACTAGAGGCATTCGTACTGCACTGAAGGGTATTCATTCCAAGGCTCTCCTCCCATGAAAAATATGCCTTTGTAGTTACTTTCAAAACAGGAACTGGTGCGACCAAAAGCAATCTGAAGGCCTTTGTTATACACTTAGCAGTTGAGCTGGCAGGTTTCAAAAAGGCAATATAGCCTAAATACTGTGAAAAGTAGAATTAACAGCATTAGTTGCAGCACAAAGGGACAGAGGCAGAGAGGGGATAAGGCAATGATCGTTGAGATGGTACAAGTCTGAGTTAGTGGGTTTAAAAACACAGTGGAGGAAGAAAGAGTCGGAAGTGATTGATTAGTATAAATTGCCACGGAAATAAATACAGTAAGGGAGGAAAGAGCAGGAAGTGATTGATTAGTATAAATTGCCATCAAAACGAACAAAATCTAACCTCCTGGGGTTGTAAAATACAGGGCATACACCCAAATCTGCCAAGACTGTCACTGGCTGAGCAATTTTTGATGCATGTTTTTCTGACTTGTTCAGAAGGGTTGTATGAAAAGCAAGAATATACTAATGGTTTTGTCGCTGTGCCACACTCTCCTGCGCACATGCAGACCTGGGTGTTGGAAGGGTTGTGAATGCTTAAAGAAAACGTGAGGTACTCTTTGTTTACCTTACTCTATTTATTTCAGATACCTGTTGAAGGTTTGAACTTGCAAATAATTTTTGCTTCAGTGGTGCTGTTTAGAAATTGTTCTTCATTTCAGTTTACTATTACTACAAGAGTTTACAGTTCTTTTGTGGTGGTGTTTTCTTATTTCAAATTGATACAGAGAAATTTTGATTTGTGATATATGCTTCTTTTATGTTTACATATGTATTTGTGTAGTATACTCTTTTCTTCTGTCCCTAAATTAAATCAGCACTCTATCTTTGCCAGCACGATGCTTTACTTTGTCAAGCATCCTATAAACTGTTTTTGTAAACCTGGCTTCTAACAAATTTTACTAAACACAGAGAGCAAGTAGTGGTTAGTTTTATATAAAATGCTAAATTCGTGGATTTTTTGAGGTGCTTGACATCTTCCAAAGGATCCTCAGCACCACAGAAAAATTATTCATAAAATATTTTGAACAAAATGGAAGATGAATGCCAACAGTGTGCTCCTTACACAGTTGTGTATAAGTAATTGCTGTCCCTATCCTTTTCCTGATAGCTTCGCTCTAACGTTTTCTATTTAACTGACGTATTTGTTTATCCTTCATTCTCAGTCATAATTTTTATTCAGTCGGCCAGCCAAAAAATGGTTATGGTCTTTCGGTCTCACATTCTGTCCCCACTGCTTGAACCGTCAGGTTGGATTATTTGAAAGGGACAAAAGAACGAGTTTGGATGTGTACTCACACCATGTATTCTTCAAGAAAAGTGCTGCTTCTGCATTTGGGAGAGATGCATGGAACTGAAAGATGATAATGAAATAAACTTCAATTGATAGATTAGACTAGATTAGATCAATTGTTACTACATCATCGAGAAAGATTAAAAAAATAAGACTTTCATACTGGGTTTACTCTATTATTTTAGAAGACATTTTACACAAGACAAAAAAAGATGGTTAAGGGCATTTAAGTCTCAATTTATGCATCAAAATCTATCAACTTCCTCACTAGTTCTATACTTTGTATTCCTACATTTATTATGAATGTCTTGCTCTAGTTAACCCTAGCTCAGCATTCAGAGGGAATTTAAGGTTTTGGGGTTTTGGAGACGTGTGAACGGCAGACACATGTAGTTGAGATGCATGGCCCTTTGGACCAAAGGCACATACCAGTATGTGAATGCCATTGTAACCTCAGCAGCAAAATTTTTTAAAAAATATGAGATAGGAATTAAAAAAACCTAAACATTTTGTGGGGAACAAGGAGGAAAAGAGAAATACAGATACTTAAATACGTCGATCCTTTCTTATCTGCATGTAAGGTTAGTTAGTGTTTAGAACAGACTCGGGTCATATTGCAAGCTGTTCTTCCACAAATTCACATAATTCCACATAAATTTGGGATTTGAAAAAATATCTATTGTGGCAAGTCTTAAGACAAAAACAGGAGACAGGGCTCAGTCCCCTGAGGAGACCAGGACTTACACATGACTCACAGACTGAAAATGACTGTGCTTTTACTTGTCCATCTATCTGTTGCAGGTCTTCAGCGCTTTCTGAGGGTCTGCTAATCTGGTGTTTGGAGTAGTGTCTATAATTATTTAATGTGGCTTCCCAAGTGCTAAATACTATTAGTATAAAGCATTGTGTAGGTGTTTGGAGATGGTTAAAAGCTTCACTGTAGTATTCTGAGGATGAAGACGCAGCAGGTATGGAGCTCCCTGGACCGGTAATTGGGTGGAGGGTGAATGTAAGCAGGAAACACAGACAGTATGTAGGTGTGTTGTTGATGGAGTACTACAACTGCTGGGGCAGTTCACTGGAATAGGGACAAAAGGAACTTGATTTACCCCCTGAAAACTGGTATAAACTTGCCCATATGCCTGGCACCCTTTTCCCTCAATCCTTTCACACAGCCTGTGAACTTGCTGTTTCTTTTTCATTTTGTCAAAATCAAGCACTATCCTTTCAAATGCCCTTCTTGCTCTGTCCCTCGGGAGAAGTCATACTTGGACCTCTTCCTCTGGGCATTGCAACTATGCGGAAAGTTATAGTCTGGGGCAAAAGATGGACAGGAATATAAAACTCTCAGTGCCGTGCCAGAACCAAATTAGAAAACAACCAAAAAATAATTTGACTAAATGTTTCATAGGAAAAGATTTAAATTTACCTCCTGTATTTCCAGGATTAGCTGACATAATGGGGTCAGCCTGCTGGTACAAGTAATTTAGAGAACCTGTTGGCAGCTTTTCTTCTGAAAAAGCAACATTTCATATTTGTTTCAGTAGAAATTCTGTTGGACTTAAGGAACTCTTGTGTGATTTTCACATTCAGATTAAAATCTGACAGCCAAGGTTAATTTAAAGTTTCACCTTTAATCTTATATTGGGGCACCGAGCAAAATTCTGTGTTTTACCAGAACGGAGACTGCTTTGTCCATTGGTTTCATTGACATTGATTTCCGTTAAGTTAATCTTTTGTTTGCTTCAGCACCATGCTGGAGTGGGTCCTCAAAAAATGTGGATGTATAAAATTCCCCAAGACTGTACTCATTTACTGCGTGGCTCTTGCACCTCTCAGATAGAACCAGAGAAGGTGAGGTCACCGTCAGCAAGGGACAGCTTTGGGTTTTCAGCCTCTATGACAATCTCTGTGTTCACAGGCAGGAAAGTCGTCAGCAGTCCCCCTGCATGGCTGTTCAAACAGTGGAACTCTGTGCCAAAAGGCTGCCTTGCAATGAACGTATACATACGTATGTACTAATGGTATGATCATGTAGACTGCTTCCACTCGGAGCAAGTATGTCCTTGGGTACTTCACCACCATTGCCAAAAAATTTAGGACCACACAAGATGGATAATTTTCAAGTGTGTTGAAATCCCGCTGAAATTAAATATCTGATTAATATAGGTAATTAATTTCTAAGTACAGAGTCTTTTGCCTCTCTTTTGAACATCAGAGGAACAGTTTGAGGATATAGCTGAGTGTCATACCCTATAGGTTCAGATGTATCACTTTAGTGTCAGTGTTGCTATGAGACATCAGCCATCAGTAGTCAGTAGAAAATTGTTCTCATTTAGGGGCCTTGGTTGAACTTAGTCGAACACTGAGTTCCCCTTGCGAGATCGGTTATGATTTGTGGAGCAGAGTACAGAGTAAAACTCTCTGAAAGTGTAAGTCAGCACATCTCTGTTGTTAGCATCAGAGCTACACAGGTGTCCAGTCTCTTTGGCATGTAGAGCTCTCTGCAAGACTGGACCTTATATTTAATGATCAATAATCCGATGAAAAATTTTTAATGTTGGAAGTTGGTTGTAATAAATTTCTGTTACTGAAAGACAGCAAAATGGCTTATTTTGCATGTTAGAATTACAGTTTAAATTACGTTTTTTTGATTAGGATTCTTTTCACTGTACCAAAATATTGTGCATGTATACTGCTGGAGAGCATAATACTTTAGAATTATTTCATCAATGATAAAATATTTTACAGTTCATTTTAAAAAAAAAGTTTTAATAGTCTGAGCATCTTTGGTGTATTATAATACTACAGCACTTTATAGCAGACTGTAAAACTCCAGATTACAGTTTTAGGAATCATGCAATTTTGTTTTATAGTTTAATAATTGTTCAATTGAAAATGAGTATGAGGTTACTAAAACCCAATTTAATGACTTACAAAAATACAACTTTATGAAAATGTACTACACACCTTTATAGCAAATTGAAATTTCTATGAACAGATTAAAGTTCTTATCCTCAGAAAGAATTTTGCAAATTATTGCTACTAAAAGCAGATGTAGCATTTGCAGTGTTCCCCTAAGCCACAGTTGTTTCTGTTTCACATCAGTATCCACTTACAGGAATAGCCACAAAAATACGAAGTGCTACAACAAACTGAAATCAGAAAATTGGATCACATCAGATAAGCCAAATCAAACTATTCATAGCTCATGTTATTGCTTTATGTGATTCTTCATCATATTAAAGGTATTCCTAATGTCAGCCAACTTCAGTTCTCAATCAAATACCTAGTTCATCATGTATGTCCGTTTTAAAACAAATAGCTCACTACAGCCTGCAAAAACCAGCCTTAAAATGGAGTACAGTATTATAATTTAATTTTAAGGCATAACTACTGCTAATAAAAATTCTAGGTCATTGCATTGTGATGGTAGATGTTTAATCATATTGTCTTTGGAGGTATAGTTCATAATATATTGTGCGTTTATGGGACTTGACAAAGTGCTTTGTTTAAGACACATTGTTTGCTGTTAGCACATATTAGGTTTTAGCCATGACTCTGCTCCCATTGATACTTGTTCAAGTGAAGGTAACGCCAGTTATGCCAGCAGGCAGGCCCCGTTGCAAAGCAAGTGCAGGCAAAAGCGATAGTGCCACTAGGTTTCTAATGGAACGGACAGCAAGCATAGAGTTCTTGAAATCATTAGTACTTTTTTTTTTATTTTATTTTAACGGGAATAGCTTGCAGGAGTCCTACTTAAAGCCTAGAACGCCATCATGCCAGCTGTTCTGCAGGCACGTAATGAAAAGGTACTCCTGACCTTAAAAACCCAGTGAATTACAGTTAACTTCAGTGAAGCTATCACCTCATAGCCTTTATTTATTCTGAAAACACAGTGTATTTGCGTGCTCTAAAAACAATATATGTATTACTATTACAAACCATGCTAATGCACTGTGTTATCCTCAAAAAGTATATCCACAGAGATACATGACAAACACCGAAGTGAAAGACTGGTATCTTTATCTCAGATAACAGATCCAGTTGTCAATACAGAGACGTTTCTTTCTAAAATATGAAATAGCTTGGCAGTTGCCAGAATAGATCAAAATTTAACAAATAAAGTCTGCCTTTATCAATTCTGCCATTTTTGCAAAGAATTGTTATTGGCTAGGCAAGTGAAAGGATTTCGCAAGGCTTTTATAATTGAAATGTACTTTTAAACACTGTTATTGAAGCAGGTATTGATGTGTTTGTTTCGTAGTGTGATGGATTAAGACAAATGACAGTGTGGAGGCCAAATAATTTTAGATAGCAAAGCATATTAATCGCAGGTGCATACAGTTTCACAAATTACATGCCACCTTCATCTTGCAGAGGGGTTGAGAAGTCAGGACAGCAGCCTAGCCATTTGTTGCAGAAGCTCCTCGTTCTGTGGGGGAGAAGGCTCTCTCCTGGAGACGGACCCTGATGTGTTGTGCACAGTCCTGGTGCAGGGTCATGACGTTTGCCTCCCTGAAATCCCCAGAGGTTAGAGAGATGCTCACAGATCCTGCAGTAGGGTTGTGGGGCTGCCTGCCCCACAGTCTTTTCCCCAAATCTTTGTTCCCCTGTATTTTTATGAGTCCATGCATATATAAGTGGGCAGAGAAGAGCTTAAGGGTGACTGTGGGGTTTAAATTGTGCTATAATTCCCTGTTGTGCTGTCACCCTTGTTGGCTCTTGCAGTCTGCTTGTTGCAGACACTTCTGGACACCTTTTGCACTTCTTAGTGATCAACAGGTTGTTTGCATAGATTAGCTATCGATTTCCTAGAGCACACCAAAGCTGTGCTGTTGTCTGGGACAAGTGCTTGGTCGTATTTTGTCTATTACTACAGCAAAGTGTCTGTTAAAGTTCACTGTCCTTTGCTCACAGCTTTGTCTGATTATTTTCGGTCTAAAGTAATTTTAAAGAGGATAATATCTGGGCCGTATGTGGAAGCCACTACCCTGTTGTAGCAGGTCCTGAGCAGTTTTCAGGCAGAGCTCTCCAAAAGCCTCAGGAGCCTTGTGCATATGTTTAATTCTCTATTCCTTAGTAGTTTCAAGTGTTCGGGCTGCTTTGTTGCTGGTTTTAGCTGAATCATTACGAAGAACGTAGTAGAGTGAAAGCATTTGAGGAAGGTGTATGAATTTGAGTACTCCAGTGCTCAGAAAAATAGAAAGGATAACCTGTTACCCACTGGTTGAAAATGGAGGTGAAGTCATTGTCTCCTTTTACGCATCTTGCAGAACATGCCAGTTGTGGAAGTGGAGGTGGCAGCTGTGTTCATCCTCTTACACTCAGTCTCATGGCAGCGTTACTTGCCCTGGCCCACAACTGTAAGCTTTCCTGTGGAGGTCTGAACACCTCTGCAGTACCAGCAAAGAAAATCACACTGCTTTTAGAGAGACAGATTCCCTTAAACTCATACATGGATAACAGCTCTAAACACAACGATCATTTTTAAACACTTCTAGTACTCTTGGAAACCCTCCCTACTGGAGATAATAAAAATTCAGGAAATACACTATTTTGTCATGGAGGAAAGTTCCCCTTTGGGAAACGATAACCAAGACTAGTTCCTCCTATTTATGTGATGTGAGTTGTTAGACTATTATTCTCAATTTACTGGCATATCTACCCCATCTCGGAAACTTCACTTCCAGTTAGTTACCCATTAGTCTTTATTAGATCCTTTTCCTATCTATCCTTTCCTCTTTGTGTGTGTGTGTGTGTGTCCCTGTGTCCGTGTGTGTCCTTGCAGATCCTTTCTGTAATCTTTGGGCACTCAGCTGCCTTATAGACTTACTCTGGTATGACATTTATCAGTATACATTTGTCTATATTCCCTCTAATGATGTGATGACTAAATGCAGATTCAGGGAGGGGAAAAGACTACAAGACTGAGCAGGAGCCTGTATAGTACAGGAGGAGCCACCATGCCGTCACTGGCTTGGCTGCCTTGGAAGTTAGTGGGGAAGGGTCTGGCGGTTGTGGCCATACTGGGGTGAAATTAAAAGATTGGAATAGGTCTGTATTTTGATTTGGCAAAAAAGTCTGAGGCAACCCTGCTTCCTTATCCTTGATTAAAGAGGATACATTGCCTTCCTCTGCCAACAGCAAACCCAAGTACATGAAGTATGTTTATGCATATGAAGTCATTAAGAGGCAATCACAGGACCTAATCAAATTCTGCTTTTGTTTATACACTTGTAAAAATGGAATAACTTCACAGTTGTGTACATTGCAATTATCCTTAAGTGTATGTTGTAATTATCCGTTACTCTTTACATATATATACATGATTCTTTGGTATTTCTGTCTAACCCATAAACTAATATTCTTAAAAACTAAACTACCCAGCTCACAGTTATCATGCAGCAGATATGGTCAGAAGCATTTCAGTAATAATGAAGATTTTTTAGGAATAGTTTCTTCCTTGTTACCAGCAGCAAATGAAATATAGAAAGGCCCAATGGAAATTAGAATACAATAATAAGTCATCATTCTAAATCATACATTGGTGACATAGCATACATAGGTGACATGCAACATAGCTGCATAAGTAGTATACTGTTGAAGATCTAAAATTTGGAACCTTTTCTATAGTATGCCTGAATTTTTCAAGTAATCAGACCAAGTTTACAGCACTGAAAATGAAATGCTGTCTTTTAACCAAATTGACTAACTTATACTCTCAATAAAAAAACACTAACGATAACAAAACATCCAAAGAGAAATACATTTTTGTTCTGCTTTTAACCTGTCTGCTCATTTTACTTGCAGTCTTCACTGTACATTAGTAATCAAATACTGGAAATAAATCATACGCTTTATCTTCTACTTACTTTTTATGCCTATGAGTCCTAATCAGCTGCCTTACTGGAATAATAGATTTCTACATTACACTCGAACCGTCTACTCTACAGCATTTTTCAACATGCTGTTAAGTTCCAGAACACAAGACGCTGTCACCCATTTCAGTTCCTTGCCTTCAGAATCAGTAGGAGTTCAAAATGTTTATTTTAGTCTGTACTTTGGAGGAGAGCCTGTTTCACACCCAATTGTACTTTTAACCAGTGGACTTGGCCTAATAACCCCTCCTCAGGTTAAGCCCTCCTGCGTGTTTAGCTCTTTCTGTGAGCCACAAGTAAACAGACTGACTGTTGTGCATAATGCAGGATATTTTTTCATAGGTTCACTCAGTATGTGTCCTAAAGAATTATAGGATTATCCTCCCTCATGTCTGTCTTAAAACAGTATTAGGTATTCAGGGCAGTAATCTACTAAATACTGCATTACATGGTACTAATTTTTTTTCCAGATTGACATTTTCAGAAGCCTCAAGTCACCTCTAATTCAAGACTAGATATGCATTATCACATGCACATAAACATTTGGATGTACCAAATTCATGCTCACATGTGAAATATGTGCATTCAAATTTGTTATGTACATGGTAGGTAAGATTTGTACCAGGTAGGATCTAAATAGCTACCTGCAGCTCTAAGTACCTAATTTGAGCAGAGAATCGGATAAATGTCCATATAAATGAAGTGCGCATGGATGAAAGCAAAGCAGTTGCAAGTACCTGTGAAACCCCGTTCCTGAATTTGTGTATGCAGAAATGTAAAAATTGGTTTGATCAGAACTTTTCTGGTGAACAGTGCTTAGTGTGTTTTTTACAATGGTTTGCCCTCCTGCAGAAATAGTGCATTAACAGTTGCGTGTAACAGAGTTAAATTCTTGAAGACCATCATATACTGAATTCTATGTCAGTATGCTTTTCTGCACGCTTCAGTCACTTATGCACTGTAATTAGCTGGTTCTGAGGGCAAATTTAGGGATCTGATCCTGCAGGGAACTAACTGCCTGTATAAAATTTCAAGAGTCAAATGCAGATTCAGAAGGAAGAATTGTCCCTTTTATCATACTGATTTTGAACTTCATTAGTTTGACAAATTCTTGCAACTCTTTGCAGAATCATGCTCTCATCGTGCTCTCATGAAGAGTTGGCCTAACCCCAATTACTTTTGTTTAAGATTTCCTGATTATTCCTAAGGATTCAGTTACAGTTAATTGCAGATGAGAAATTCAGATTGTTACAGGCACAAGCGAACAGGTTGAGATGAACAACACACCCTGTTTATACCCAGAGAACAACTTAATGAGGATGCTTAGGAATCATTAATTAAGCAGAGGCTTTTCACCTTCAGGCTGATGGCTCAGACACAACTACAAGGTGGTATTTAGTAGCAGTGCAACTGTTTGGTAAGTGCCCTTAGTGAGATGGCTGTGCTTTTTGGGAGCTGAACTAGTCGCCCTGGGGTCCACATCACAAGGACAAAGGACAGCCCCTGAAATACCAGCCATGCTGGCTCATGCCAGTGTAACAGGGGACCGGACTCCGGTGTTTCATGAACATTTAAAGCCAGCAACTGGCAAAGCTGCAGCTCCAAATAATCTTCAACCAGTGAGACGCATCTGCTCATATATGCTCTGCAAGTCGTCATTCATCGTCTGCTGCCCTTTGTTATGTACAAAGCTTGTTGTAGTGCAATTACATTCATCCATGCACAGCGTATCAGAAATACGATGTCCCATGCTGCTCAAGTGGTCACCAAGTGTGAGCAGCATAGTGATATCCCGGATCCCTTTTAAGGATGCTGTTCTCAAATACTAAAGAGGCTAATCCCATCTTGGCCACTGAACATGGCTTGTCTTAAACCCATTAAATTCACTTCTCACTGGGACAGCTCAATACACTAGTGCAGTATGAGTGCTGCTGTGCATATGCAGCCTGCATATGCTATATACATACGTTAATATACAGTAGATCCAGTCTGCATTGTACTCATCCCTCGACTCTAGTAATGCTGTCTTAGTTCTGACTTTCCACCCACTGGTCTGGAGGCAGGAGTAATACAAGAAGCTGTATTGCTACTGTAGTTGACACACAACCAGATATTGGTGTTTGGTTGGGTTTTTTTTAATGCTTCATCTCTAGAAACTTGACAACAGTGTCTTGATGCTGAAACTTGCTAGTAAGACAAAGCTGATGCTTGTGAGTATTAGATGTATCTGAGTAGGTAGATCACAAAAACTACCCCTCACTTGGTCTGTTTTCTACTTAGCCTTAGCTCAGTCCAGAACTATTAATAAAACCGTTATGCACTCAGGGAAATATTTGCTGCCAACCATCATCAATCAAGATTCTCTTCAGATAGCGCTCTCAAGATGTTTTTCTAGGTGAAACCTTCTAATCTCTCTCTTGAGTCCCACTAAAGAGTGTTAAAATTTGGTAGCATAGGGCACCTTCAAGATTTTTCCTGTAGAGTTTGCAATGGAATTAGAAGAATCTGAGGATATAGGAGGACTGCCCCTTTTGAACAGAGCAGCTCATCTCACAGAAAGGGAAATGAAGGGCATAGGGAAACATTCTGAGTGCTTTGCAGCATTATAAACCTATATCCCATTAATTCCTCAGTCTCTTTGATGAAGCGCACTGCCTGAGGTGCAAATTAGTGCCAGTTTTGTACATTGAACCTGTCCTCTTAAGAGAAGAAGTGCTCCAGAACCGCCTCCTCATTTCAAAAATACTACAGAATAGTTGTCACTATTGACCTGAGCTAGATTAAACTAGCTACCTTGGAATATCAGGCTGTATATCCCATTAATAATCCTCTGAACTATCCAGTATGCCACAATGTAATACTTCAAGAAGTAGGCAAACTAGTCACAATAAATCTTCAAAAGCCCTTCCAGTTTAGTATGGAAACCTTACAAACTATGCCCAAAGTGAGCCTGTCGTTCTCTGTTACCTGCATTATTAGAATTTGCCCATTTGTATTTTCTGGCTTATTAAATGTAAACGTTAATGTGAGCCTCCTGGCCTTCTGTGAATGGTTTGTGTGATCAAACAAAACAGGATCATATCCTGTGAATACAGTTTTGCCTAATCTGATAATTATTTGCATAATCTGGTTATTATAGGCTCAGTTTTGTTTTAATAGTGTTGTAATTGTTAAATGTCTAGCATTCACAGTCCTTTTTGTGTCTAAGAAATTGTTTCAGTGATGGAAAAAAATTTCTCAGTGGTTCTTACTGAGCTCAAATTTGAGGCCATATATGCAGATGATATTAGGAATTTTCATTTTCCGTTGCTGCAGCCTGGCCAGTGGAAGAATTCCCCTTGGTGCAGTGGGATCAGGGCAGTAATGAGTAGGGCACCTTTCTAATAAGCTCATGATTCTGCAGACTCCTCTTACATGAGAGTTTCTCTGCTTATTTGAATAGTTTCATTACCTACAGTGTAACTGTTGTATGTGAGAGCATCATTGCATCGTTCATGTGTAAATAATGGATCTGAGGAAGGCCACTATAATATCATCCATTAAAGTATAGTCAACTGTAGTATGCTCATTAAAGATTAGAATTAGTGTTAGGATTTCACTCCTAGTATGTTTGAGAAGGAGTTATTTTTGTCTCCCTCCCTCGCTTCAGCAGGGGAAGAATGAATGCAGGATGCTACACCAAAATCTCTCGCAAGTATTAAGATCTGAACTGCCAGGGCCTTTTAATAATGTTTAGGGAGCTGACAGGACAAACCAAGGTCTAGCTTAGCTAATGGAGATCTGTGGGTAAGACCAAGTGCGTTTTTATTTTTATTTTTTCAGTTATGACTTAAATCTGTTGAAACATACGCTTGTTGTGGAAATTAAAATGCCAACAATTAAAATTGTATGATTAATTCACTTTTAGAAATTAAAATGCTATCAGAAGGAATACATTTGAATACCTTTCTACAAAAGCATTAAGATGTATATTCTAATGAGAATAAAACCAGGTTATTATAGACACAGCTAGCAGCTATGCTTGAAGTTGTCTTACATTTTGCATTAAAAAAAATCCTCTGTTCAGTGACTTTGAACTTTGCCAAAATATTAGCTTATTCCTGGGAAAACCACAGTATGCCATAACCTGTTTTTTTTATAGCCTCACCTTGGTAAATTTGGTTGCATTAATTTAAAAAATCTTCCCAATATTTTTATTAACAGTATTTTCAGTGCTAGAAAGGAACATGGATACTTGGGCAAGTACTGTAGCAAGTAGTACAGCAAGTTCACTAAAATTCCAGCCCTGCCAGTTCTGAGGATATGTCTGTGCATCTGCAGAATTCAGCTACAGGATTAGAGGAACAGGGAGAAAATGCTTTAAAGTTTTGTTTCAGTGGTACTTCTGGAGAGCAAATTGTGGCAGAAATGCAAAATTCACTGATTAATCCGAATCACAGCTGCTGAAGATTGAATTATTTTAAATGAAAAAAAGCAGTCTCTAAATCATGTCACAATTTTATGGGACTGGGGTACAGGCATGGCCACGTAACTGGACGTAAGGAAGCGAATACATTGGGCTTGAAATGTTTAAACAGAAGTGAGGAGGGAGGGCATAGCTGTGCAATTGGTGCTCAGCTAGGTGGCTAGTGTCTTCTGCTTTTCTGTGCAAGGTCACTTCAGTACCTGCAGCCTTTGCTTTTGCCTCTCTGTAATTGCAGCAGAGTTGCTTGTTATCTGGAGTGGTTTTGAGACCCTTTGAAGGCTTTCTGTGTTTTCTTTCTGTGCGCAACCATGCCAGTCCTCACAACACACATGCGCATACGCATATGGTTCATAAGAGAAAAGTCTTGAAGATTTTTAGTCACTTAATCAAAAGCAGATGTTCACGGTCGTTCTCTTCCCTTCCCTTTTAAAATTTATGAGTGAACGTGGTGCTCAAGAAACCAGCAGTAATATCAGTTGCTTAAGGTTGGCATCACACGAACGGAAGCTCCCTGTAATGCATAGTGCTCAAGGCCTCATGCAGCCTGGTGTTCAAGCAAGCTTGCCTGATCCTTCCTTCCAGCTGCAGAACCAGAGGACAGCACCCCTGGTCCTGCTGCCCGAGTGTGGAGGCAATGGTGTGACCTTGTTTTCTTAATCCCTTCCACCTACTGACAGCTCAGAGCTGGGTGCCTCATGCAGCTGACCGATGGGCTGAGCATCCCTACCGAGCTCTCTCCCTGCCACTCTGCTTTCAGCTTGGGAGGCTCCCCTTTTTCTCAGCAGAGAGTGCGAAGGAGAACTGGCCTGCGAGGATCAGCAGCCGTGCACGCCTGCCCAGCAGCGAGCAGCACGTTGCAGCGGCGCTGTGGCGGCAGTTACGTGCCAGGGCACACCTGGAGGCCAGGGATGCAGGGCAGAAGCACGGTGGCTGCAGTGGTATGGTGCCTCTTTTCAGGGCTCATTAGCGCAATGCAGGACTGTGCCGTTCTGGCTGAGCTGCTTTTAGCTCCCTAGTAGCCATGGCTGACAGCTGCTCAGGAGTGTTTGCATCACACTCCAGTGCACCACGTAGCCCGGTCTAATAGGGGAGGTAGGTACTTTGCCTGCTGCCAAACAGAACAACTTTGTTTGCATATTCAGACACGCAAGGGCAATCACTCCAGCCTGGGGAAGTGTTGTGTGGGTTCTGTAGTTCTTCAGTGGCTTACCTTTGTTTAAAATTTAAAGCGGAGGATGTCTTTTAACTGGGGTTGTAATGGCTTTGTGTTCGTGCCGCTTTTTTTTTTTTTAAGATGCTGTACAGTGCACAAGAGCCAGATGCTACCTGTAACTGCTGTGTGTGGCACTGGGTTGATAGCTGTGGTGAATCATCAGGGAAATAAATGGGTTTTAATAATAAAATCCCAAACAACTCGACTTTGGATTACATGGCTGTTCAGTTTTATAAGTATAGGGGGAAAAAAAAAGAAGAAAACTTAGGCAGCCTAAGCCATTGAGATATGAACCTAATAAAACTTATTCCGTCTATGATTTTAGTATTCTGTTTTCTTCTCTGTCCTTCTTAATGCAAAAATATTTGCTTGAGGCAAACCCATAAATAGACCATATTAGGAGAATTGCGTAATATCCCCTAAAAATAGGAAGCAAGAATCTGGGACTATAGACATTCATTTTTTCAGCTAAATGAATGACTGAACACGAAAACAAAATTGTTAGCGAGTTACTGTATGTCCGTGAAAGGTAAGTCAGTCGGTTCAGTTGTCTTGGCTGGGTGTCGCGTTTTGTGCTGTGCTCACTGGGTCACTCATTGCTTGAAATGTTTGAAGATCTCTGTGCCTGCTCCTTGTAAGCTGTTTGATCAGTTTGGTGTTTCTGATAGGATCTTCTTTTTCTAAAACCTTTCAGATTGCTGTTACGCTGTTTTTGTGCCATATCATCCCAGCCATATAAGTGGAGTGAGAGATGGAGCTAATTAGGTCTCATCTTTATTAACTTGAGGATCTGGGAATGGTCCAGCAATAATTTATACAGCACAGGTCATCTTTCCTTCTTCCCATGCTCTTTTCTGCTCCTTTGGGGGGGATTACTCCCAGCTCTTCTCCCCTCCAGTCAAAATTTCTTACAATCTAAAGACTTAACAGGTTGGAGGGAGGAGGTTTTCCTCTCTCCATATCAGACTTTATTAACTCTTAGGCCTGTTTCTCAGATTCCTGAAGTGGTTTCTGCTGCTAAGTGTGTTTCCATCTGCAGCTGCCCAGAGGCCCAGGCACCTGCAGCGTCTGTTAGACTGGAGCTAATTGGATCCATCATTACTCAGTGACCTGGGGAAGAGACGCTGTTCCCAGCCCACCCTGCCGTGTCCGGGAGAGCACCTGGGCAGTGCTCCCTCGGTGCTGGCTGGAGAGCTGTAAAGCTGGCTTTAGCAGAACAGGGACCTGCGCTTGTCCCAGCTCCTCTTCCCTGAGGATTCCCCCAGACTGCCCCTGGGGTGAAGAAGACTTCTTTTCAACCCCCTTTCCTCCTGAGGGAGTGAGTGGAAATGATCTCAGGAGACTCACCATCCCTTTTTCCCTTTTCTGACTAGAAAACAAACCTCCCAGCTTTAAAGTTGTTCTCTATTTCTTGTTTCTGATGCTGAAGCACTCAAGCCCAGCAAGAATCTGTTAATGTTGAGGGATAAGGGGACTTTTTAAATGCTGTGCGTGTTCCCTTGCGAAGGCCAGGGCTTTGTGAAGGGAGGCTGGGTACCTCTGTCGCTGGCGGTGCTGCCCCCTGAGCAGCTGTTTGCTGGCTGGGGATGGGGCCGCACTCCTGGTTTCTGATGCTGGAACTGGCAAACCAGAGGGTGGCCCAGCCCGAAGGCGGGCAGGGCGTCCCGCGGTGCTCAGGGCTGCCTGGGGTCCAGCACCCTGCCCAGCTGGGGCGAAGTGGTGGGGGGAAAGCTAGACAAGACCCCTGTAAGAGAATGGGGACAAACTGGGATTTTAGGACAGGTACAAAGCTGTGGGGGACAGGAGCTTAGGGCTGGGAAGTGATAGGATCTGAAGGGACTGGCCGATAAACTCTTCATGGCACTGCGCTGCAGCTGGTAAAATGCTGCGTGTGTTTCTCCAGTGCATATTTGGGCACGAGGGGATAACTGGATTGCTTTATTGAATGTCCCTCAGCAGAAAAACTTACGATTTGATTCTTACTGTGCTGGATGTTATCTACATAGCTTTTGAGACTAGTGCCAGCAGTGTCTTGGTAATGCTCGTTTCTAGAAGATACTTTCTTCCCTCGACAAAGTGGGATGGCAGAACTGTAGTGCTTTTGTGAATAACGATGACCAATGATTTCATGCCCCAAGCTTGTACCTTGAGGGATGATTCAGCAGAGGGAAACAAACAAGCAAACAAACCAACCAACAAAAAGCAGAAAAAAATATCTGATTTTGTTACAGGATTGTGCAAAGCTGATTGTTTTTATAGCTTAAATAGCTTTGCACCCTGGTATAGTATGGGTTTCAAAATTACTCTGTGCTGAATTGGATCCTCATTTTAGTGGCCTGTGTCTCTGACCTGCACTTTGCTTATCTTCCCTGTTGAAAGTAATTTATAGTCCAGTGTGGCGTAGTACTACTGTGCTAGTAAGAAAATACTATTGACAATTGTGATAGATGCACCGACCACTTAGTGAGCATGGGAGAGTTAAATTGATTGCATTTTTACAGTCTGTATGTTTCTCTGCTTATTGTTTGTGTCCTGCTGTTGGAAAAACAGGTTAGTTGCATAGTAAATCTCTTTAATCAACACAAGAGAAGAACAAAAAGAACAAGCACCCTCATTTGTTACAGCTACTTCAGAAGCATGGGCATTTGAAGGATGTATTCTGGGAGATCTGTCCCTCTTCAGAAAGACTTGTTAACATGGGCATAACTAACCAGGCATCTCAGGAGGGGACAAAGGCATGCTGATTAAAATTAGCTGAAAAAACAACCCACATAGCAGTTATCTATCGTAACAATACTTCTGTTGTCTCTCACTGTAATGTCTAAGCAATACATTCCATAGAGCACATAAGGCCCAAAGTGTGTAGCTAAGGGCAAGGGGCTGGTTTCTGAGTTCAGACGCTCCCTCTGTGCCTGTTTACGTTCAGATCCAACACATTCACTTCCCTTAACATGCTTCTCCTCCCCTCCCACCAATTTAAAGCTCACCTCTGTTTGGAGTCGTCCCAAGTCAGACCTCTTTCTTGCTGTGAGTAAGAGAGATATGCATGCTGTAGTGGATATATAAAAATACTGCTGGATGACAAGCCATAAATAATGTGTATACTGACTCCTGGTGAGATACTGCTGCAGTGTTTAATGCATTTATTAACCATGTAGTGCTATGATTTGTAGAAGCTGGATGCATAATTGCAAGATAGCATTTCTGGGAATAAATTCAGGGCTATAGTGTCTGCAAAGGATGGAGGTCAAGGGATTTGGGGGATGGGAAGCAGAGAATTACTAGGTCTGGGAGGATCTTATGATGGTTATTAAGTGCAGGGCAAGATAAGACTAGGGTAGTGAGTGTCTGAGAAAGGCCATATGGTTGAACTCGTCTAGGAGGCATTGGGATTAAAAGGAAACATGGAGGTCCACCAAGTGCTCTGGGGAAGAAATATCTCTGTAAGCAATATTCCTCTGTCCCTTTCAGACAACCACTAGCTCCTCCGCTGGTCCTGATTTGCCTTTCTTATCTAGAAAAGAAGTAAATAAAATCTTGCTTCTGATCATGAGAATTTTTTCTTTTCTGGACACTGGTGTTTCTCTACCAGCCTTGGACTAAGTTCAACACTTTAGTCTAATACTAAAAGCTACAGGTTGTGAAGACCAAAACAAGTCTTTTGCATCTAACTGATAGGATACTGAAGCTCCTCAGGAGATGCACGAATACGATTATCTCTAAATATTATCTGTCGCTTGTGCTATGACAGTGCTAAGATTCTCTGTAAAATCAGGTGTTCATTTTTACAGAATAGAAGAGCTTAAGTGAGTGCAACGTTGTTGGCAGTATGGGGGCAGCTTTGTCAGAGTAGCCCACATTACTGGGTTATAGCTCCCTGCGAAGCTGGGGTGAGTGTCACCCTGTCTTACATAACTTTGTTTTACAGTCAGAGGCATGTCACAGCTGACTATACAAGTCATTAGCAAATTCTATTTTACCTCAGTAGACAAGAACTCATACCTCTTTCCATATGTTTAACCAGTTATTTTAAGCTGGTTTTCTTTCACTGTTTTTTTAATTATTGTTTTTATGAGCCCAGCCCTGCTTGTTTTTTGTTTAATGATAGAATTCCCATAGATCGTTGTGTCACCAGATAAGATCTTTATATATTAAAATTCAAAAAAATATAAGTTTGAATACAGACTTACGAGCCGTTTGTGAGTGCTATTTTACTCCTGTGTCATTAGGTACTTCTAGCACATTTGAAGGTACCTTCTTGCTTGTATCTTAGGCATGTAGGATGCCTGAGATGGGAGTTGGCAGTGAATCTTTTGCATCTTGCATAACGAGCAACTCTTATTTCCCAAATCTGTTGATGGTGTAGATATTCCCTGTCAGAATGGTCTGCAGCTGTACGTGATGGGCAGTCATTTATATTGGTTTGGGTTTTTTAGGATAATGGGAGATGTTGTAAAGTAAATATCCGATGGCTGAGGATAATCTTCATAATTCAAATGCATGACTCCCTGTCTTGGGTGTATTTCCACCAAGGCCATCAGCATAAACTCCAAGCCCTGATTTTTTACCTCTGATAAGGTGTTTACTCGCTAGCACAAATACAGCAGTTCTGCTAAAAGTGGAGCCGTTTCTGCCCAAGAACAGGGCAGGAAGAGTTTTCCCTTTAGATTGTAATTAAAGGGCATACGCTTTCTGTAGCACTCTCTTCAACATGTAGGTTGTTTCAGGTTTTTTTCCATTACTTGTGATTTAGTGATGCACTGTTGTAGCCCATGCCAGCATTTCTGTTATAGCCCATTTTTACAGGTTTATAACTCAACAGTAAAAATGTACTCTTCCAATTTGAAACTTGGCATACAATGTTTCATCTCATACTCAAAATAATAGTTTTTTCTTTCCCTTTGCCTTCACCTCACCAAAAGAGGTTGTGTTTTTGCTGTATTTTAAAATGGAAAATATTGTCCTTTCTGTTTTGATAAGAGAAAAGCCTGCCTGATTATTAAAATTACCTTTCAATTCTAAGAAAGGAGGACTTCATAATAGAGAATGCATGTGAGTAAGTGTTGTTGATGTTAGAATGACTACAATAAGTATATGGATACACAGAAGCATTATCTTCCAAATGAAAGCTAGGGAGTATTGATCAAAATGATGGAAAAGCTTTTTTTATGTTGATTTTGTTTCTAGGTGTTGATTGTACTCTTAAAATAGTGTTCTCTAAGGTAAATATGTTTTAGCTGCTGCACTCTATTGTTTATCAGGCTGAATGAAGTAAAGAAGACTTTACTGCATACAGACAAAATAATGATATTTTCCTCTTTTCTCATTTGAGAAACACAGTATAGAAAGAACATAAATTCTAACTTTGGTGTTGAGACCAACTACCAAGCGTAGACTTGTAGTTTGCACAGTGTTATGAATCCAAAGCAGGCGTAAGCAGCAAAGCACAGTGTTTCCAATAGACAGATGCTTCTGTGGACTGGGAAGTTTAGCACTGAATGACAAACTAAGAAAACGAAGCTTGTATAATCGTTACAGCACTGTCAAGATCTGAACCTCTGAATCTGAAGCCTCACATTCCAATTCAATGTACTACGGGTGTTTAGGACATAAGAAAATCAGGACTGAAATCCAGTTTCTCCTTCTTTACCCATCTCCTTGGAGGCAGCTGTTCAGGAGTTGAAATCTACCCAGCTGCCTCTAAAAGAAGTTTCCTGACCCCTGTGAATACCACCACCACTGCAAGCATGCTTCACTGTGTTGCTTCTTGCTGTAGCAGATTTACTTCCAGGCATTTCTTTTTCCATTTAGATAGCTTAATTTATGCTTACCATGACCACTTTAATAGGACTAATTAGAAGAAAGGGTATATAAGAGAGAGATTTCACGGAGGGGGGGTTATTAATGAATTGAGCTATTATTTTGTTGTATATTTGAAAACTACCAACATATATACGGTGTGCGTTCTTACTATAGCTAAGCTGTCTTTCTCTTAAATCCCAGCTGGTTTAGTTTTTCAGTTATCTCTAGTATATCTGTTTATAAATATAAAAGTGTCATGAAAAGCAGAGTGTGCTTCCTAATGACAAGTTCAGTTCTTCATTTCGATTCTAAAATCAGTAATTAGGTCGAAGACTATTTTTTATCCATAGGTAGCACCAATGGTGCTCATTTAAAATAAAATAGTCATACATGGAACTGAATTTTTTGAGGGTATGAAATCAGAATGCTCAGCACTTCCTCACATCAGCTTTAGTCCAGTCCATCTCTGCCAAAACCAGTGGGATTCTGCAGTATAAAATGAAGGCAACACAGTGAGATTCAGATCCTCATTTTTTTTCAGAAAATAAATTGCAATTCCAACAAAACTTCAGGTGGAAGTATTGGGTGGGCTCAGTGCAGCCAGTAGTTTCAGAGTATAAATCCATGTCTTCTGGTGTACAACGTGATTGTACATTTAACACTAGTAGCTCCTATAAAAGAGCGCTGCTTATTTTTCTGGAATGCACAAAGAAAGAAATCATATTGAGAATCATTGAAGTACTTAAATCAACCACAGCACCATTTATTGAAAACATCTTCAGCACCACGAGGATTGATATTGCTGTTGTAGGGAAGCAGAAAACTCACAGCCCAGTCACGTTCACTTGAGCAATGGAAATATTAAACACCTTGTGATGCTAGCCAGAATACACACTATTGCTTTCATTTCGTGTGATGCTGCCACCAGAAATGTTTCTTACTTGAGTCAATGTGAAGAGCACACAGTAATAGCAACAGATGCTTGCTCATCATAAGAGAGGGCTGAAGATAGAGCAGATTCGTTTTTTTGGTTTTGATCATTTGAAATGTTCCTGCATTTAATAATACTCCATGTAAAATAATCATTGAACGCAATATAAGCAAACAGCTCAATCTGACTTACAGGTATATATGTTAAAAGACATTAAATGTTCTTTTTGTAACTTTCTAGAAGAGACTGTGGCAGCCATGCAGTATATTAACATTATATTTTCATAATAATACTTGGAGAAATTGCAAAAATAATCAAGGGTAAAATACTGCTGTGTTGTATGTTTTCCTAAAAGGGAGGCATACGATATATTTTTTTCTTACGATGCAGTGGTATTATGGTAATTATTAACTGTCATGTTTCATGTCTTCTCATGAAGATCCAGCACCATTTTTAAGGGGCCACACAACATAACATGTTCTCTGCAGTTAATGCACTCATAATTGTAATTACTAAGTACCCTTAGCTGACTGTGTGAAGTTTTGCTGTAAATTCAAATAGAATGTGAATGTTATTGAAAAACATAGAGTTACATTTGGAGAGTTTATTTGCTAATCATGTGCAAGTCACTGTCAAAATTATAGGAGTGTGACAACCCATGTGAATTTATGTCATTGTTTTGTGCTGCTGTATGTATAAATTGTATAGGGAATAAATTTTGCATTTGTTTATAGGCACAGAAGAAGCGGAAATCCAATGAATCTGTAGATACAGAGCTCTGTCTTAATGAGGTAAGAGTGTGGATCCTGTATATTTCACAGGGCAGGTGTGTCCCCATAATACAAAATATTCAAAGTTTGTCAAGATTATAATGAGTTTACCCAACACTAAAGTTTTGTTGGTATTGTTATGTTTGGATACCATAATGTAGTAAAGAATGATCTTAGAAATTCAAAGCTGGGCTCAAAGTGGCCTCTGATGACTTTATATTTTAATAGCTGGGTGGTGCATGTTTAGGCAGATGGTAATTACCATTGCAGCTAACAAGTATACTTAGTTAATAATCTACAGGAACACAAGATAATATGACTTTTAGCAAATATACAGAATCATACTGGACATCATTCTGTGGCTAACAAAAATGAAAAATTTAGGGCATGATGTTCACATCAGGAGATGTGATGCTCATACTTCAGGAGACAGACTGACAGCCCCAGGAGACCTGAACCTCCAGTGTGGTTTGAGTAGTTTGCTCAGCCTGACCTCCAAGGCCCCCTCTCAGAGGTGAACATTACATCAGTTTCCGTGTCTGTCAGTCCACATCCTTTGCACTGAGTCTCTCAGGAAGCTTAATAATTACTGACGTACATAAATTAATTTTTACAATGTGGAAGCATATGACCTAGGCATTGGAGCAAGACCAGCTGTACAGGCATAAGCCACCACAGAAAGATGTGACCATATCTCTCGGGGTTGTCCTTCACCTGTCCAGATTTGCTCAGTTCTTCTAAACGATGACAGTTCTATAGCCCGTTCCTAATTCTTTAGGTTCTCTGGGGAAATCCCTGTAGATACTAGAATGAAGCCTAATAACATGTGAGGGAAAAGTGCAGTGATGTTAACAGATCTGTGGACATGTTGTGCGGGCTAAAAGACCTTACACGAAGGCTTTATAACTATACCTTTACCGTAAGAACTACTGGTCCATTTTATCCCATACTCTGCCTACGATGTTTCCAAAAAGCAAATGCACAGGGTTGAGTATAAGAAAGCATATTGTGATCGTTCCCCCAATGCCTCCACCACTTCTAACAGTTCGCATCTCAAGGCCTTCCAGTTAGCCAGTCCTAGCAGGGATGTCCAAGAGAGGGAATAGCATGGAGATTTATCCATGAATGCCTCCCTGGCTCTGTAGATTCTGTGGAAACTGATGCTCTGTGCTCGTTCTTTGTATCTGGTTGTCTGGGTACTTCTAGTTCCATGGCCCATTGCCTCTCCAGGATGGGGGAGGCTTGTCCCGTCTGTAGAAGCTGCATCCTTGGGGATTTTCAAATCCTGAGTGGACAGGTTTTGAGCAACTTTGCATGCAGTAGGATGGATTTAATGACCTTCAGAGTCTAAATTGTTCTACTTCTGTGATTATGCCTGTTAGGTTTTTTTCTTTTTACTGAGGCTGATAGCAATGAGAGATATTCCTGCTGCACTTCTTCCTTAAATGGTTTGCTATAATTTGCCCGTCTGTACTTGCACATACATACTGGTTAATTATTGGTAGCAAAGAAGACAAGGAATGTAAATAATGCAGCAATTAAGGGAAAAAGGTGTGGAAAGGAAATTTTCATAATTTTTTTTTTTTAAAAAAAAACTCTTTTTTTTTTCTGATCCCATGGATTAGAATTTATTTATTGTTATCCAGAAGTAACTTGCTGTCAAACAACGTTGTTCAGTTGACAGTAGCGAAGTTGCAGTTTCTCTGTGGGTCCTGCATTTGCTTTTTAAAATAAACTTGCATGATTGCCAGTAAACACAGATTGCTAAAAAAAATGTCTTACTTTAAAAAGGTAGGTTTTACACATGGAACCATTGCTAAAGCAGGGATTTTTTTTTTATGCTTACATCTGTTTGTTTGTTTTAATTGTGCTGAACTGGTGTTTTTATCCTTTGGACTGGCTTTAAAATACTGTCATTTGGACGTATGGGGTTTTTTTGGCCTTTTGTATCTTTCCATCTGTGACAGTGATATATAGGTAACTGGAGGGTGGGACACAAACAAAAGATGAATTTCAAGAAGTAGATTTAAATATTTTGCAATGGAAATGTGTAATGGTGACCAAGGGAAGTATTGTGTCTTGCAGAATGCTATTGGGAAAGACAACGCAGCAGGAGTCTCCACCAGTCACATATCTTCGGAGAATTCACCTGCTGTTCCTACAAGCTTCTATCTAAGCACACCGCTCACTCTGATGACACTTGCACTCTCACTCTGTTTGTTCCTAAGCTCATCAGTCGTCTTGTAGCTGCATTGCAAAAGGACGTGTTAAAAAAAAAAAAAAAAAATCTGTTTCCTGTCCTCTGTTGTTTATCTGGAATTCCAGATCTGGGAGCTAAGCTGAGGCACTCCTGCTAGAACAGTTTCAGTCAGCTGGATTTTTTTTTTTTTTCTCTCTCTAAAAAAGCTTCTTGTGATATTTAGAGGCTTTGTGAAATACTTGGTGCAGTGCTACATTCCAAACCCAAAAGGCTTTTGGGCATGCAGTGTTTTAAAGAGACAGTGTGTAAATTTGCCTGTGAAGCGACCTGGTTGGATTATTTTAATAATAATTATTTTAATTCTGGCTTTTACCAGAGAAGGAGGATGGCAGTTTTCTTAAGATCCTGTTTATCTCATTGAATGGTTTTGGTTTTCAAATTGATTGAACTTCAGGCTATCAAGGATGCCAGGTGTTTGTCTAATGGTGAATGTTCTCCCAGAGAGTGGACTTTATGAAACTTCTTCACTTGATAAATTGCTACTGATGTTAAACTCTTTCAGTGTATTAGCATTTTCCTCTTTAAATGTTTACGTACTGTAAGTGATTCTGCGTTCCCCGCCGAGAAGCCATTATAATTCACATACAGGTGTAATGTACGTCTTTCAGTTATATTCTCATAAAAATAGAGTGTGGCATAGAACTTTCTAACAGTACATTTATCTCTTAATTATAATCATCTAGCCTTAACAAGGGTGGAGATTCTTTCAATTAACAAGAAGCAGCCATTGTGAAAGCTTGATAAAGATCTGTTTCTTTAAATTTGAGGATAAACGGTAGAAACAAATTTTGCTACAGGGTTTCAGCTGTACAGTCAATGGTCTTCTATGCTTCCATTGTGGTAATATAGTCCAGTTATGATACTGTTTGTTTAATAAACAAATGACATACAATTTATTTGCTCTACTAAACCAGCATTATCTGTTTATACGTAGCTGATAATGTCAGCTCAAAAAAGTACAGGAACTTCATGCCTTACTTCTCTTATCACAACATTGTAGAGGGAAAAGACGTAGTAGAATATCATTTAAACTGTGTTTTATTTCTAAGACTGCTAAAATCAACACAAAAGGATGGTTGATCCAATTACAAGGCAGCGTCATGCACACTCACCCCTCTGACAGGCTTTTCGCACCCTGGCAGTTCCTACTGCAGACCTTGGCATCACTGACATGATGAACTGTTTGCAAGACCAGTTCCATAAATTGTTTTAATGGTTTGGATGGCAATATTGCCGGTATATATGATTTGATCGCTTTGGTTTTCATTCAGTGGCATTGACAGCCTGTGCTGGCTCACGGTGATTTTCTGTGGTATCTAGAAGGAATTCTTTAAAGCTGTAAATGTCATCACATGGGCAGCATTTCTCCTAAGGGCTGTCTTTATACCTTACTGTGATGGCTTGTTGACTGTTCCAAGCAGTTTTGTCTAAATTATCAACAGTAATCACTTTTTGTTTCTATTGAAAGTAGAAGATAACTTCACCAAGCAAGGAGTTCATCATGTTGAATTTACAGATTTGCATGGAGACTTACACAATGATGCCCCGTCCTGCTCTGAAATGTCCAGATCAGTTATTTGCAATTCAACTATAAAGTATGAATAGCTGTTTTATAACCTGCAGTGAAGCTTGGGAGTGTGCAAAATTCACGTCTTACTAAGAGATCATTAAACCTATTGACAAGTTCATCTTTTGCTTTTTTTCTTAGCTAATAATAAACACTTTCATAAATTCTGAAATTCATTTATGTACCCTTGATTATGGTCGCATAATACGGGTTTCAAAGCACTGTGTACGTGGTAGAATTCTACGATGCTCTGTGCCACTGGACATAACAAATTAAACAATATTACTCTTTAATTCTGTGCTGATAAGAAACTGCAAATTACTTTCAAAGGCAACAGGGCTGCTTTTGGAGAAGAAATATATGGCACATCATTACCAGCAAAGCCCATGTGGTTCTTGTTGCTCTTCCTGTAGAAGCTAATCAAATTATTGAAATCTTGGGACAACAGAAAAAAGATTACGAGATTCATGATTTAAAAAAATAAATAAAATTCTTTTATGTCAAAAGGAGTTGATAGTATAACTTACTGAAATACTAATGAACATAGCATTATAATTCAAAAGTCTGACATTATCCATTAAAAATATTTTCAAAACAAATTCATAAGCATCACAATTATTAATTCCATCTTTGATCCACAAAACTTTCTTTAAAATATCATTTGTATTCAGCACATTAAACATTTTAAGCAGTATTGGGAATTTTAATAACCTCCCAGTATATAGTACATACTTTTTGAAGATTTTTTTACATTTGGTTTGATGACAGAATCTCTGTTACATTTAATACCAATTATTAGAGCTTTGACACAGTGTGATCCCGAATAAAAGCTATTGATCACTGATACTGTAAACAACAACCTAATTAGGTTCTGATTACAAAAGAAATTGCTGGTTATCTGATTCATTGAGAGCTACCATTGGAGATACAGTTATGTGCATAGTAGAAGAAATGGCATTTAATACAGCTAGCCATGTTACCACAAAAAACCCAGAGCACTCAAGCTTTTTTCCCTCTGTAAATTAAAAGCATACTGAATTCTTAATTAAAAAAATAAATTGCTTATTAAACAGGCAAGAGGGAAAACACCTTAAGAGTCTGACACTGAATGAGGTTTTACAGTCATCACCGTGCAAATACTGGAGGATTTTTAGAAGTTGGATCTGGTGTGGGCAATGTCAATGTACCATGGTGACCTTGTCAATGCAGTCATTTGCTACAGTACTGAAGTATGCAAATTGTTTAATTTTTTTCCCCCTTTCAGTCACTAAAATGCCATGTGTTGAGTGCTCAATGAAGACGCTTAGGCTGGGCTTTACATATTCCTTTAATACATTAATTTTATCAGTGTAACAATAATAATGTGGGAACTGTCCAAATACAGGCTAGGATGTACATACAGATGATATACTGTTTAAATTGTAAATTTAACCGATTCATTTGTGTGTAAATTAAATCATGGGCTACTGTAAACATATACTAATATGTTTTTTCATTTAATATAATGGAACAGACATTGTTATTAGTATTATTAGGAGTGTGTGTACTCTGCCATCTTAAATAACCCGATCATTATGTTTCTGTTTCTTCTTGAAAGTAGTGCACATAAAGATAAAAATCAGACTGAACTGACATTTATGGCTAAGATTTTGCAGTATTGAACGCATACGTTAATTCCACAAGCTAGTCCAATGAAAGAGGCGCTGAAGGTGAACCTTTCAGATACTAGTGAAGATAGTAGCAATTGGGGCTGTCCATGGCCATGGGGCGGGAGAGCCAGTGCAGGCAGTGACGCCTGCCAGCGGGCAGCAATCCTACGGGAATACCGCCTGCACAGTGGTTTGGTCTGTGATGAGGAGTGCAGCCCTCATTTCACTGACTTGTCTCCCTGAGGTCCCGGCTGCCTCATGAGAACGGGCAGGGAGGTACCAAGCACGGAGCAGGAGCCGTCCATCTATCCTCACTGCGTACTGGCATCTTTCCATTGAACACCTTTGTTCCCACTGTGTCATTAGGAAGAATAAGGAGGAACAGGAATTCTTAATCATTTCAAAGCATTGTGTAGATAGACTCTGTCTGAAGACCTATTCCTAGCTTTTTAAAAAAATGAAATTAAGGCCTTCTAAGACCCAACCCTTTGAATAGGAAGCTATTCACAATCTAAGGCTTCTTGCAGTTTGAATCAGTAGACTGAAAACGTGAAAGTATACGCCTTTTCTAAGCCTGTGCAATTGGGCTGGAGGTGAAGAAAACAGAGAAGGAATCACCTTGAAATCTCAGTCTAATTTTAATTTTTGATTGTTGGCTTAATCATGACGATATTTCCATGGAGGAGAGATGGTGATAAACCAGTGAAAGAGAAGAGCAAAACTCGGAAACAGCTCCCTGAAGGGACATACATCATGTGTATGTCAAGTGACAGGAGTGTCTCATACTTAGCTTGCAATAAAAGAGCTGGGTTCTGCTAGAAGAGCAGCTCCTTCAGAGCAAGCAGTAAAAGATGGAAGAACAAACAGTCATTTGTACAGCAATTACAACTTTCTTTCATAAAATCCAGTTGCTTGTCTTCAGCACCAAGGTGGATCTACCTCACTGAAAAATGTACATTCACTGATGGAACTTCTGCATCAAAACTATTCTCAGCTAAACAGGCCTCCGAGGCTGTTGTACACCCGTAAGGTTAGTCAGATTCTACCTGATGTCGCTGACATCAAATAGAAATATATTTGCTTCTGATGAACTCGGTAGAGAAAGTAATCCAGTGACTTGTTAAATATGTCTCATCTTTAAATATTTGCTTTTTCTTACCAGCTCAGTTCCTCCTATGACATTTCAATTATTGGCTCTTTCAGCTTCTCCTTTAACTTTGGAAGGTCATTTTCTCCATATTCTACGGTAATCCACTTTATAGATTCGACTCAGTGTTGTTTTTTGTTGGCTAGGTTTTTTTTAATTACAGCCTTTGCTTCTGTGAAAATAAAAAAAAAAAAGTGATCAGGAATATATCTTTACTGAATGACCAACACTTTCACAGGGAGAGGAAATTGCAAGTTCATATTTTATCGATTTAGCACTGGTTTCAATAGAACAAGCTAGAACACGGTCTTGCTATTCCCCAGGTGGAATTTAAAGTTTAGTTTGGAATTGAATAAAGATTAAAAAGTTTTAAACTGTCACAATCTTTTAGAAATATTTAAATACTTCCAATGTATTTTGCAGTTAGAATTTCAAATAGATAAAAGTCTCACCAGACAGTATTTTTTTTTCAAGAGTAAGAAGTTTCATTGGGAAATTTTGATGGGTCCATTTTTCAGGTAAAATCAGGGTGGGTGATGAGTTCCTGTTTTTATCTCTGTATTATCTTGACTTTCATACACCCTTCCTTGTTCCATGTTCTCTTCAGCTGAATACATTTGCCTTCAGGGGACAGTTACGCTTAATAGGCACGTATTAGCTATGGTCACCTCAATAGTCAGAAGCCAAGTCCTGCAACTCCTACTTAGATGCTTTTATCATTCATAAAAGCCAGAGCAACAAATTCAAGATGTGTCCTAAAGATTATCTGAAGTTTGAAAGAGCACAGAGTCAACCAATTTCTCAGCAGCATTTCTTATTGATACAGATTGTGGTATTATAAATTGTTATTATCTAGACTACTAACTAAAGTTCTCTGAGCGAATTTAACCAGAGCAGCTGCAGTTTCTGCTGTCTCACCTTTGCCAGGTGCCAAGAGCTGAACGTTGCCACGCACGCACTTACTGCTGATTGCTGCCTACGTTACGGCAGCCACACCTGATCTCACTGCAACAAGGGTTCCCCTTTTAGTTTCTATTTCCCCCTGCTTTTATTGATTCCAGCACATTTTAGTTCTTTTGCGCTTCTTTTTAATCTGTCAAAAGAAGAATTTCCTAGAATCCAAGAGAAAATGAGTCATAGATTCAAGGGCAATTTTTTTCAAATTCCTCCTGCCAAAATACTGCAAATAATTGACGTCTCACAGATTTCTGTCTTCCAAAGCATGGAATACCCCCTGCCCAGCACTTTCAATCCTTATGAAACTGAGCAAGAGTTTTGGGGATTCAGGTTCCAGTAAATGAGGCCATGTTTGTTTTCAGGCTTCTTCAAGCCACTCACTCTACAAATTGATGTTATGGATAAACATAAGTAATTAGAGATGGTGACATGGCGTTAGACCACTCCCCATGTTGGCTAGCTCATGTCAAGCAGTTTTTCAGCGTTGGTACCAGTGATACAGAGTTCCTCATGACTCCTTCAGCTGGACATTGCTTTGACAGTAAGAGACAACATTCAAAGTCCTGCTGTTGTAAGTGCAAAAATGTTACGTCTTCTATTGGCTAATTTTTGTATGAAATACAGCCCACACTCCACCGTTTCCTGAGTTCATTTGCTTGAACTACTTGGGAGAACCAAAGAGCTGGAAGTGGTTGGCTGATGCCATCCAGTTCTTGGTATCTGTCTCAGTAACCCAAGTCCATCTCAGGTCAATAATCTCAGTCCATATTTACTGGCCAGTTGCATGATAATGGTACTACAGTGGGCACTAACAGGCAGCAGCATTCTTCTGGCTGACCACAGATGCACCGGTTAGCGAGGTGTGTTGGCACGAGCTGGTCTGTGTCATACCTAGCCTTTGTGTCTGCTTATCACCCAAGCCTGTCTAGCCAGCGCACAGTTCACTTAGACCACGCTAGTAAACCTTTCCAGAGCTACAAGCCGAGAGGTAAGTCGTGCCAGGCTTGCTAGCTCCAGCTCTTCAGTTGCTCCGCGCAGAATGTGAAGTTGATTTTCACCACTGCACTTGCCCTTTGGTCAAAGCTTAAAAGGTACTGAAGCTGAACCCCATAGACTTACTGAACCACAGGGAGATGTAAACTCCTTCAAGCACAGAAGACAGCAAATCTGAAACTCTGGAGTAATTTTCAAAATAAAATTAAACCATCGCGGTCTTCTCCTGATAATGTTTATGGAGCAGGATGTATATGACCGAAGGAAGCTTTTATCAAAAACATGAGAAAGACTGCAGATGCAAAAATTACTGTTTAGGGAACCAACATTTACCACTTATTATTATTTAGTGGGAGATACTGCAGAGAGTACACTGCTGAAAAATAGAAATGTATGTATGTCCCACTAAGTAGAAGACAGAGAATCAAACTTTTTTTTTCTTCTTTGACTTTGTGAATTGGCCAATGGAAACTGTTCCCCTTTCGAGAGGTGAGGCAATTCTCTTAGGGGTATGCTAACCAAAATGCAGCTGATGCGAACACAGGCTCTCCTTCCCCCAGCCCCAAACCTGATTATTAGTAATGATATCCTCTGCATACTTCGGGGTGGGACAAAGGCTTTAACCCTTAAGTAAAAGTCAATTCAGAAAGAGTGTTTGTAAGGCTTGTTGGAGGTGGAGCAAAGCCCCACAGTGGCTTGTGTCTGGCAGTCGGGAGTGTGCAACCCAGACTGAGCCCGAGTCACATACCGCTTGTAAAGAAAAGCACGTGGAAGTGAAAATTGAAAGCAAAAAATACGGTCTTTAGTTTTGTATTGCCTCCTCTCTGGGAGGGTCACAGTGGAAGTGAGGCATAAAAATCAACTTGTTACCTCTTCCGAGTATCCTCCACTGTTACTGGATGAAAAAGAAAACTAAAACCAAAAGGCAGGCAGGGGAAGAAATTGCTTCAAAGCACTGCAGCCCATGGGAAACTTAACTGGTGGCAATTATTAATCTCCCTGTTCTCCCCTCCTCAAATTATTGCTATTGAGTTTGCATAACAGGGTTTGTACAATGTGTTGTGTAGCATTACTCAATGCTGAAATAATTAGCTGCAATTAGTACCACTCATGCTGAGAAGGTGTATGTGTCTTTCACTTGAGGGTATGTCTACGTTTGCACTTTTTGTGTAAAGTGCAAGTTGACAAGAACTGCAGCGAAGAGGCAATAGAAGAGGAAGGCTCAGATAAAAGTAATTTTTGTTACATTGCAATGATAACAGGATTTATTGAGGGTAGGCAGAAAGGATGCAGAGAAAGATAACAGGTAGCATTTGGACCCAGGAAGACTGGCATTCACTGTGAACTGAGGTTATCCAATGTTAGTATTTTCCTGCCTTTTTTTTTTTTCCTTCTCTTTTTCCAAAACTATCTGTCTAGAACATGCTTCCATTTTATGGAGGAAATTCTTACACTGTTACCTTCTTGTATAAATTCTATGTTGTCTTATGGATTTCTGTACATCTCACTGCAGGTTATTATGTGTCAGGTCTTCAGTCATAATGGCTGGTAATTTGTTGTAAAAAAATAAAAAAACGCTGTTCACTTGTTCCTGTTGACTTACTTAGACATTGCTCTGAGGACATTGCTCTTTGGACCGTCCACACTTTGGAAGTCAAATCATGATGTTTGGCATTTTCTGTTAGCATAATCCTCCTGCATTAGTAATGTACATATCCAGAAAACAATTCCTCTCAATAAACATTATTCTCTTTTTTTATTAAAAAGCATGTTTTTGTGAGAAAAATTTCCTGGTTGGTTGGTCTGTTTTGATTTATACCAAAAAAAAAAAAAAAAAGAAGCTTAACTGCAAAAAAAAGGAAAACAAGCTTATTAAAGGTTGATCTCATTGTTCCCTGTTGTTTTACAGTCCACTATGATCTAAGAAAATAAGAAATAAAGCTTTTCCCTTTAAATATCTGTGCATTTGCTTGCTCCCTAGTCTTTTTGTGTTAGTGAATGTGGCCTGCAAAATTACAATGAGCAGGGAATATCAGATGGAAACGATGGAAAAATGGGCACAAGAGTGGCCAGCTGGCCCTATTCATAGTTGTTCACTCTCTGGCACGCAAACACGCCTCCACACCCATCCCACCCCTTCATCCTGCCAGGCCAGAAAGAAAGGGCTTGCTCCTGTTTTCGCATAATGGGAGCAAAAGGGCTGCGAAGGCTTTGAAGACAAAAGGGTCTGTGGGGGGCTGTTTTAGGAACTGCAGAGTGTGCTGGAGGGGGAAAGGGAAGGTGGAAAAACAAGCTTTCACGATGCACTTGCTCGTGTCGATGACTGGAAACTAGGAAAATTATTTCAGCATTTACTCATATTCAAACTGAGACTTAACAAATGAGTATGTTATAGGCAAAGAGCAGTCACACTCAGCCATGGAAAACCTGCTGCACAACAAGGGGCAGGCCAGAGCCGCCCGCCATTTTAAGACCAGACAGTTTCAGTTGCTGTTGTTGCAGAGAGGGGAAGCAAAGTCTAGGGGAGGATGCAAGAAGGACAGATGGGAGTGCAGGAAATGCACATAACCCAAGACGAAAGGGCTGCTCTTTTACGGCTGAAAATACTTTCCCAAATAACACAGCAGCCGGTCACCATCCTACATGTTCACTGTCGTGTTTCGGCAGCTCCAGAAGGGGCTACACTTGCATGGGGTGATGCCAGAAGGTGATGTTTAGGTGTCCCAGCATCGTCTGCTGCTCAGATCGTCTGGTTTTTTGGAGGTAGGATCTGTATGGGACTGTACAACAGCTCAGCTTGGCTTCCTGGGCTAGCTGTTGAGGTTGCTTGGATTTGGGAATCATGCTTGCTATTAGGGTCCTGCACATGAAGTGCTGCAGGTACTTCAGCTTCTGCAGTGCCATCACCCAAATGTTTAACTATTTCAAAGGCACAGAGTTGGGGAATGTGATGCACAAAAGCAATCAAAATCTGACAGTGCGAGTTAGCATTAGGCTTTCCTTCTACCTGCTTTCCCTCTTTCTCTGTGCTGCCACGAGGAGAGCAGGGAGGGAGGGAAGCAGTGAAACCTCCATCCAAGAGGTACAGCTCCATGACAAACTCCCTGAGCAGCAGCCTCTCCAGAGACAGATGAAGCCAAGCCATGTTTGATACCACTGAGCAACCAGCTATACATGACCAGATGGGTTCTTTAGTGTCTGTCATCGGCTAGTTTGATTTTTAGGTTTTGTTTTGTTGATTTTTTTTTTTAACTTTTAATTGTGGCTATTTACAGATAGGGTCCCTTTGACAATTGCCCTCTGGGTTGAGAGGTGACGGCAACAGGGCTACTTTTTACTGGACAAAGGCCAACTAGGTAAGTAAGTACCACAGGTCTGCCTAGAAGGTGCACAGACATAAGCCATTGTGCCACATTGCCCTTCTTCCACACGTATCTATTATGCCATTAAGACAAAATGATGCCTCGTAGCATCAATCTGTTGTCGTGACAGAGAGGACCAGTGTCCTCGTGAAGAAATCGTGTTCTCTCTCCCCTGTCCTGGGATGCTAGGTGTTACACAAACAGCACCCATCACACCAGGCAATTTGACTTTTGGTAGGAATGTTAGGAAAGCCTAGTGATGCCCAGGTAAGTGAGGTTATCTACTTTTGATGACATTTATAGAATCATTTCAGTTAAATGGGTTGAGTTATGCAGAGACATTTGAAGTGACACCCTGGTAAGCAGATGAAGAAAGAGGTTTGACGTCTTCAAAGTAGGCAACATGATGGGGGAAAACTGGCCAGCTACCCATTAGGAGTTTTGTTAGAGAGGCAGTTTCAGTGTGCCATTAAAGCAGTAGGGATCTCAGCTGTCTAGGACTTGGATTTTGACATATAGTCTTAACATTTTCCAAGCCTGTTCCGACGGCTCTCCAAACCACTCTGCCCAAGCAATTGGCCAGCCCTGACACTCGCGCAGCTCCTCTGTGCTGGCAATAAACCCCGTCTGTGTTATTGCCTGCTTCATGCTGAATTCTCCTTCACCGTCAGAGACAGGAGTACGATTTCCTGAAACAATTTTTTGGTAACAATAAACTCAATTGTTTTGGTGATGCACATGTCTTTTTTGGCCCCAAATACAATTTACACCCTCTAATTCTGCGTCACCAATTTTTTTTTTTTTAATCTATATTAATTACAGAAAACTGCAGAGCAACAGCCAGGAGCCAGCCAAAATAAGGACTGGGAAATGTTGCTCCGAAGTAATTGTGCAGACGGGGTTTTTTGGTTTGTTTTTTTGTTTTGTTTTTGTTTATTTTCTTTTTTCCAAAGAGGATGCTAGAAAATACGTTGTTTTGAGGTAGAAAGCATAATTTACAGAGTCTTTAATAAAAAACACATTATGTTTTGCAGCATGATAAAATAAAGACTGGTAGTCAATTGCTTTGGAAGGACCTGGCATTCAATCCTCTGAATTGCTATTGTATATATATTTTTAAAAGAAGGAACAACATTCCACCAACATCCTCAGTGAGGTTAGCTAAACAGATGGTATGTATCTCTGGGTTTGCAAGTGTGCCACATCCCTCTTGCTTTCAAAAGAGACATTAATGCAAAAATTGTAAAGAGAGGCAGTTGCAAAATTGTCTCACAAAGTACACACAGATATACAAGCATAAAACCAAAAATTAAAAAAGAAATCGACATTCAGCCATCCACTGGCTTCATTCTGGGTTGGAGAGGCCTTAAAGGTAGCATTAACGTGGCTGAGCAGTGATATTTGCCTGTTTGTCAGAGGTCAGAATCTGGTGGCTATAAATACAGTTTTAGCTTGTATTTGTCTCCAAAACAATATTTGTCAATACCACAGTGCTGTTTTGAGCAGATCAATGGCTGCACATAACTCACTGCCTGAGGGATTTATCATTAATACAAATGTAGGTAGGCTAAATATTGAGTGACGTTATTAGAAAGGGACTGTCCTTCACTCTGTGACTTTGACTGATGTCAAATAAAATCAAAGCTCACGAACATATAGCCAGGATTCTGCTCATACCTGCAGAAAAACTGTCCCTCCCTCTCGGCTCGTCATGGGAGTTAAACATTTAATAATCTAAGGAAGATTATTCAAACTGAGTTTGGGAGAGCTAGCAACCTGAGCTGGCACAGAGAAAGAAGTTTGCTTTCTTGGGTGAAAGGCTGAGTCATCTCCATTCAACCTCTGCAGTGGGATGGGATCAGACCAATTTGTTAGGGGCTCCAAAACCTTAATTCTCCTTAAAATGTAGCACATGAAGCTGTGGTATATTTAAAAACTAGTGTCCCAGTGACTGTTTTAAAGTAACGTCTCATTTCATAAGAAGAAAGAAGCACGTGTGAAAAAAAAAATAATGTGAAAAAAAAAAATAAAAATTTACTGCTGAAGCATGAGCCTTTTCCACTTACAACCTGTTACCCGTGTTACCTCAGACATTTTCACCCTTGCACGTTGGGGTCTACACTGATGTTACCTTGCCACATTATTGTGACCTGTGGTTGGGCACAAGACCTTTCGGTGCAGTCCGATGCCTGCTGTGCCGCAAATGCCACCACTTGCTACAGCCCCAGTGGGCATCAGAAGCAGCCAGATGCGAAGCTAAGGAAGATGCTTTCCAGGCACACAGCTGGCTGTAGAAACAGTCATCCTGTCAGGTCAGTGGTGCCCAAGTATCTGATATGTGATTAGGCAACTGACTGGTGAGCTGTACCATGTTATTCCCTTGAATAATATTTAACCTGAGCTCATAAAAGAAATCCTGTTGACAAAAAAGAGATAAATAGCTACATATAATGCCCCTTGGTTGCTAGCACATTAAGTATTGCTGTGACATTTCCTCCTGAAGTGAGCATATATATGCATGTTTACATAAACTTTTTTCTTTTAACCAATTTTTATAATAAATGAGTCAATCTTGTGCTTATTTGAAATGTAGCAGTGAGATCTTTAAAAATGCTACTCAGTATAGCAAAGCAATGTTTTCCTGCTGAAAAATTACAAAATTTTGGTGTGGGGGGGTATCTTCTGATTGCAAACTATCTATACTTGACAATAACTTTCAGCACGCAGTGACATTAATTTCACTTGGCTTCGTGTCTTAAGGTCAGAATCATTAATCAGCACTTCTATCATTAGCTCAGTTTCCTTTTCTATTAAGCGATTATGATCACTTACTATTAATGAGTCATGAAGTTTTAATAAATTTTTGCTAGTGTGAAATTGCTAAACAGTAATTATGGCATATACTGTATGGATGGCTTGTTCCACAATGTACCTTTTGCTTAATGTTGGCTAGAAACATCTACAAAAAACAACAGAAAATAATTAACTAGTTACAGCTGAGGATGTGGAATGGCCTTTTCAACCACATTTATAGTCAATAAAAAGACAAAGCAGGTCTTTTTTTTTTTTTTTTTTTTCGGTCATTGCTGGAATTATTGCATTTCTGGACCTTGTGACTTCTGCAGTTCTTTATATGAAATGGCACTACCAAGGCTGCTTAGTAAACAGGAGATGAAAGAAAATATCACATTTTTTAAGAGCTATTGTTTTAACTTCTGTTATATTTCTACTGTTCTGGCATTGAAACAACAAGGTTAAAAAACAAAAGCCAGACTCTTTCTGCTAATACAGAAGAGAAATAACACAGCAAATCGCATTGCCAAAAAGTAATGTCTGAATACTGGCTTGGCTTTCCTGCAGCTTGCCATTACTCACAGACACATCTAAACAACCAGTGCCAGATGCTTGTTTAGAGCTTGGCTGAGGTTTTTATTGGTTAACTGGCTTTTTTAAACACTCATCAACCAGGAGCTGGATTAACAATGGCTGATGAACTGGAAGGTAGCTTTGAACAACGGAACATATCAAGAGCGTATATCAAAGAGACCAAAGGAGGTTGCAGTGATAATGGTTCTTGTACTAACTGCCCCCTGTTCCCAATTTTCTGGTTTACTGACATCAGTGAAATTTTCTGAGAAGGCTGTATCTGCTACAGCCACTGCAAATGTACTCCTAAATGTTCTGAAGCCAAATTTTCTGGACCACCCAAGTGGAGGAATAGAGTCAACTGGGGCAGACCGGCTTCATTGGATGCTATTACTGTGACATTGCACCCATCTCAACAGCAGTCAGGTACTTAAGTATGTAAGATTAAATCCTTTTCAGTGTTTGTCACAATATTGACAGGAACATGCATGGAATGGGAGTTGTGTTGCCTGTTTTGAAAGCCCCAGTGGGACGGTGGGAAGCCGTCTGGGTCAGTACTGTCATTTTTCAGTAAGTCTCATCAAACTGGATGAAAAATTGAAAATGGTTCTAAGAGCCAAAAGAATAATGCTGAGAGTCTGTGAAAAGCATGGCTAACAGTACATCTCTAACAGTGCAATCTCATCACAAAACTACTGTGTGTTGTCTTGAACACTGACTGCAAGTACCTAACAAGGATTAGAAATTAGAAGATAAATGGGAAGTTTTCCATCCCATAGTCAAAGCTTTAACAAGGCTGGTGGGCTGGATGTATAGAAGTGTCACATTTTTAGCAGAGAAGGTAAGTAAACATAGGAACAAATAAACAAGAATTGTACCGTGTTCTCCATCATTGAACAAAACCTTTAAAACCAGACAAGGTGTTTTTCCTAGAGAAAAGCTGCGTGCAAAGAACAGTTCAGGGAAGTCCTATACCTTGCACAGTGCCAGAGGACAGCCTCTTAGTCTATAATGGGTAAATCCATTTCTCTAGTATCTATTTCTGTAGTGTTGGGGGATGCCACTTTACACTGTCTTTGACAATTCTTTGTATTCTAAAATGGAAAAACAAGACACTATTCCTCTGGTTATTTCAACCATGGAGCCATCATAGCAGATCTTGACTGACAGCATATGTGTATGTGTGGGAAGACTGGCGCTGCGCAGGTCTGCATAACGTCTCATGCTGGTTGGCTTCTGTACCAGAGAAGGATAACACCATGAGGGTTCAGTCAAAGATGCTGATCCAACAAGCATTTTACCATGTGACTGTAGAACCAAGTGGCATCATTCACAGCTGTACTTCAAACATAGTGTTAGTTGATCAGGAATTAAACAGGTCTTCACTTTCCATTATAAAAATGGCAGATACCCTGGACTGATAGAAAAGAATGTCTTGCATAACCTAGGATTAAATAGAAGTAAAAATAAACTAATTGGCTCTCTGTGTCTTCAGCAAAAGCTGTGGCACTGTAAGTAGCAGCTTTGTCCAAAGTACACAATTGCACCATACTGCTGGGACAGGGTCACAACTCTCTTGGTAGGTGAGTGACAATCTGCCCTTGCAGACACTAGAGTGTCAGCTCCTTGGAGAATTATAAAGTAATATCAGTCCATAGTGGAGGAGCTGCATTGCTCATCAGCAGTTACTGGGATCCCTGCCTGTATGACTTGTACTAATCTGAGGAAGATTATTAAAACATTAATTCATACCTCTTGTCTTCATCTTCCTGGCCTGATTCTCACAATGTTCATTTCTAGGTAATGTGCAGCTATATCATCTAAGTTTTATAACTCTCTGAGGATACTTTGGGTCAAAAGTGAGCTTAAGATTTCAGGGCACAAGAGAAATATAATTTTTATCTGAAGAAACAACAAAGTGTAGGGAGAATTATGACCAGCAAAAGTCATCATAGCCAAGTATCTACTGAAAGCAATTTTACTTTAATTGCATCTGAAACTGACAATTCCTGAATATGTAGAAAGGCTAGTAATTGCTTTGTGGGGATTTGCAAGGAGCCACTGAATGTAGCCTTGGATACATGCACTGTACAGAATTACTAGGAAAGCCCAGCCATGCGTATGAGGACATCCAGTTAACTTAAAACACGTGTAAGCCCTATAATCGAATTTGTTGTATCCAGATTAAGCAAGCTCAAGAATGAACAGGGGATTGGATCATTAGCACCTTTCCCTCGCTCATTAAGGGAGCCGGGACTCCTTAGTAAAGTGTGACTGGCGCCGCTACAACATGGTAGGTTCTTTGCTCGATAGTTGAGGCGCATGACACAACACTGGTATTTGTGTAGCCATGCTCTGGAAATGCCCTTGGGTAAGTGGGCAGCCAAAGCAGGTGCAGCAACATGTAGCCTTGAGTCAACTGCACAATGACATTTTCAGCACTGCCAGGAGCTGAGCTCTAAGTTTCTCCAAACCCCATCCTCAGTACCTAGGAACTGCTGAAAACACAGGCTCGATCCAGTTTTCAGGGTTTGCAGTGGCTGAACAAGGGTTCAAAGCACTAAAACTGGGCTTGGAAACTTCAACCGCTAGGGATGAGGGTGAGTCTAGGCACACAAGTCTTTTAAAGTTGGAGCACAAACACCTCTCAGAGGCAACAGGCAGATCACAGGACTGCTTTTTATCCATATGTAAAAGGAGGTGATAAACAAGACAGGCCTTTAATGGAAAGTTGTCACCAGCCATATGGTTATGTCTGGCTAGGGGGTGAGATTGTTCGACCAAGCAAGTGATGCTAAGGCAAAGTCAGAACTTGTTTCAGAGCTCATTCCTCACATTTGACAAGGGTTCGTATTGCCAACTTCATTGTTTCCTCTCTCTATGCTAGTTTCTGTCTACTCTTTTCATGGCTTTGTATTCAATTACTGGATGGCAGAGTATCTCTAGATTTAAAATAACAGTATATATATATATGCTGTAAATTCACACTTTGAAACAGATTTCAGGTTGATAATATCCCCTACACTTGCTCAGAGAAAAAGGTCTATATTTTAATCCCCTTCAGTTTTGAAACACTTTCAGTCCATTAGAGCACATAAATACAAGGCACAAAACAATAACAGGATACAAATCAATACATTTGCACATCCAGACCTAAATAAATATGATCCAATTGCTGACTTGAAAAACTGAGAAGAGTTCAAAGATTCCAGAGTAAAATGCCGGTGGTGAAATAACATTCATCTGCATGCAAGAAACCCTGACCCTCTTGTCAAGTGGCACACTCAGTACAGGTATTAGGAAGGTATTTATCAACCAGGAAGGCCAATCTTCTGATAAAGTAATGGAACAGTTAAAATTTATGCGAGGATGAATTGGGTTCAGATTTCTTGTGGACATTATGCTGATAAAGTGGGTTGTTAAGTGGAATGAGACCAGTTCAAATATTCAGCAGTGATTTCTCATGAAGCAAGCATTAGGCCTAGCAGGAACTTTATAAATAATACACAATAAAATCATAGTCTTCACCTTGGAAATTGGTACTAAGCACAGACATAAACATACTTACTGTAATCACACGATTGGTGTCGCTGCAAGGGAATCTCAGAAAGCCTTGTACATCTCACGCTTCTTCTCTGCAGCTGGTTTTGTGATAAAGGATGCTTCAAGAGATCGTACCTCAAATACCTGGGAAAGAAAACCAGGAAAAGTGGTTTTGTTCAGTTTCAAATTATAAGCAATAAAGTCCATTGGATTCAAGCCCCAAGAAGCAATCTAAAGTTCAAGTAATTTTATACCATGATATTCCTCTCTTGCTTGGAGTTACTGCTTCCTGATCCTGCCACAAATTAACATTTTACCGCATCAACCATTAGTAATGGGCACAAGTATAGGAAGAGATACACACAGGAGTAAAGGGCAAAGGCAAAGCAGGCGTGAGAAGGATGGCTCCTCTGCACCTCTGGGCAGGCAGGCACAGCCTGCTCTTACATACGCAGTTCACACTTGTGTTTGTCCTTTCTTCTGTAGAATGCAAATAATCTGTTAGAGAGTAGAAGTGCCCATGTTTCACACTAGTCAAAGTCTATAAGCACATATCATAATAATTGGTGAATTTGGGTTAAATAATTTGTCTATGAAAGAGGGATTATTTTTTTTCCTCTCTCATTTGACCCTCTGTTTCTTTGAAAAAGGGAGGATGGAAAGGACTTGGAATTGTTCCATCACTTTTGGGGTCCAGAGCCCAAAGACAGTGATCTGAGGCATCTGCTTTCTTGTAGTGCGGCTGCCTCTACTTGAATCTTTGTGCTGTGGAAAAACTTAAATAAAATACAATATAATATAAAATAAATTAAAATAAAATAAAATATAAATAAAATAAAGCAAAACATAACGAAAACAAATGGGTTCACCAGGGTGAAAATGTCAGACTGCCCTATGCATATTTATGCACATACCTCTACATTTGATGGGCTCTGGCCCCACTCTTTCCTCCACAAAATATAAATATTTCCTCTGGGATACCCCCACAAAATTGACCTTAGTGATTCAGTTATTTTCAGCAAAATAAAGAAAAGCCCCCGTAGCTTTTTAATCTAGACAGTACTCATTTACATTATTCATAAGAGCTCATTAGCACTAAGGCACCTACTTTTGTGTGCTTACCCAGCTGCCTGGAAAGGCAGGAAAATGCTGTTAAATTCATTTTATGGATGAGGACACAAAGGTTCAAACAGTCTAAATAGGGATTAAATTGAAGGTAGGAGCCATCCTTTTGGACCGTGATGTACAGTGTTTGCTCCCGAACATCACTTAACTCATCCAGCACCTTCGTGCTGGACTCCAGAGCTCATTGAGCATTTCTGCACGCTGGGTGGCTCCTTGGGTGGAGCAGAAAGGTGCCTGTCTCCCACCTGAACTGCTATCACACCCCAGGGCTACATGGAAAGGCACCTCAACTCTGCCCAGGTTCTCAATGGAAAACACTGCTGGAGCCCCTGCTGTGCTGGTGCTGCCTCCCAGCGCTAATTTCTGTTTCTTAAAGGCCTCTGCAAAATGTCGGAAAACGAGTCTAGGCCCTTCTGGCCTGACGAAGTTCAAATTCACACTATGCCCTTCAGCGGAGTACAAACCACAGAGCTGCAGCCAAAGCTGTGCCTGGCCACGTTGCGTTCCTGGGCTGAAGCTGTCTGGGGCAGCAATGCCGTTGAGCTAGTTGTTGCTTCCTTGTAGCTGCTCGCCCTCAGTGAATTCCTCACCTGAGGGGTACAATATCCACAGAAACCACAAAGAATTTCCATTGAAACTGTGGACAATATGTGTACAAGTGTTAATCAGTGTTCTAAGTGTTGTACAAGCTGCAGCAAGATTACGGCCACCGTCTTTCTGCCTTCTCCCAGGAGGAGGAATTTGGATACATTCAGACAACTGACGCCTTCATTCTCAATTTGTTTTGTTTCCTTTTGAATGATTACACATAAGAGATGGCTTGTCTGCGGTGAATTGTGTCTCTGAAAGATTCCCTGAGTGGCTATAGCCTGTAGAAGATGCAGTTAAAGCATATTCTGAAATGATGGTCCAGACAAAGAGCATAACTATTGTTGGTGCGTAGTGTAACCACTTTAGGAAAATTATCTGGTAGCATATAACTCGTTTTACAGAACAGAATTTTGAAAAGGACAATATAAAAGGTTAACACAAAAATCCATTATTAGTAGCCCTTTTTTGGTTTCTCAGGGAAGTTTGCAGGCATTCTGGAGTCTGACGCAGTGACCAGTAGTGAGTAGGCACTACTCTGACTCCTAAGCTTTATACATCACAGACTCTCCTATGCTAGTCTTACCCTCTAAATACAGTAGACTAAATCTGACCCTATCTATCTTAATAATCATTTGAAAACCTTCACAAGTCTGCATGCCTTTTTTCAAGAGTATGGCTGATGCCATCACAGCTTTAGGAAGCCCCATGGTGTTTATTGGCGCAGTTCAGATCAGAGTATAGCGGCAACACTCCCATTATCTTGGAAGGAACTGTACTGGATGCTCTAGAACAAACATGTACAGTACCCCGAAATAGTTATAGTGCATGGAAATACTGCATTTTCTTGTAAAAATATTCTTTTAATGAACCCAGAGGCTTGAGATGCACTAAGGTTTTGGCTCTATGTGTATGACCTTTCTTTGTGGAGAAAGTGTCCTAGTTCTAGTGAACCATTGCGACCACGCTGGCAGAATCCCCACTGTGAACAAGGAAGGGCACTGTCTTTAGCAGTGCAGCTCATCTTGATCTCAACAAAGCAGAGGTGCAGCAGCATGCCCAAAATATCCACATCATTTTGCAGAAACCAACATACTATAGTTCTGGGAAGTTCTCAATACTGTGGGAGGCTGCCCTTTTATTCATAAGATCTTGGATTCACTAGCCCACTTCTCTGTAACACAGAAGGTTATTAGAACAATTTCCCTTCTGTTCATTTAATGAAACCACTTATCAGGAATAGTTAATTAAAAATCCATCCTTTGAACTCTCAGTTTGGAAAAAGAAAAGAATTCCAAGTAGTTTAGCTCTCTCAGGAAATGAGGCAAGATGAAAGGAGTACAGGCATGATATGGAAGCGCATTGGTAAAGGACCTGTGGGACAAATGAAGTCATCAGCCCAAAGAGAGGAGAAGAATCAGTGAGGAAACTCCAGAGTGAAGATCATTTTGGCTCAGGTTTGAGACATCTAAATGCTTCTGATCTTCAGAGGTTAGACATTCAAAGCTAGCTGAAAGCCAGATCTTCTTCTAGGCACCTCTTATCATTACTCCCTTCTGAGAATCTAGCCTCATTCTGCTCTCTTCAGCCTGCACTTTCTCCTGGGCTTTGATTCGGTCATTTTAAGACTGTGTGCTCCACATGTGAGAGTGCAGCTGGGTGTTATGCACACCATTTGCCAGAAAGCTGACCAATTTTTCTGCACAAGAAAAGCATGTATACAATAATTTTCAAATAGATTTTGGAAGTGACTCTATTCACAATAGTCAAATCAAGCCTAGAAGCCCAGGATTAATGATACGACAACTGACAAAAAATTCTTTCTACCCTTGCTAATGGAAATAAGTAGACAAATAGGCATAACACTCTATATAATTCGTAAGAGATGAAATGCTTTCTTAAACTTTGCAACTACGAAAGAAAAATAATGCAAAGAGAAGCAGAAGGTTGTTAATGGGTTTATCTCCAGAATTTCTGTTGGAAAGATTAAATTTAGCAATATTCTCCTTGTGAAATTACTTCCTTCCCCTGCCAGTAATTTTCATAGCACGTATCCCCAGGTATGGCTTCTTTCTGATTAAAAAAGTGCTCGCTGACATTGTCCAATCTGTTGATCAATAGGTGTATCCTTATTAGCTCTCAGTCGTTACCCACTTGTCCCACATGGAAGCTGAGTTTCCATCATTCAGCCATTCATTCTGATTCAAAGCAGCCCCAAATCTCAACCAATTTGCCTACGGATACAGAACAAAGAGATCTAAAAAGATGTGACCTTCATCTATCAAAACAGCTACCATCTGGAGACCATAAATGTTGTGATTCTACCTAGCATGAGCTTCTGCACAAGCATGCAAATTGAAGTCAGTTTTGGTAACTCGGGCGTAATGAGGTTCAACAATGTTTTAGTAAGTTCACTGTTAAATTTATAGGTTACAAGCTGGAAAGTGAACCACCGCCCCCATTCACCCTCTAAAAAAGAATAAAAGGAAAAAAGAAAAAATCATGAAAAGTCATCTTATGTAATTCTTCCTATTTGATTTGACTCCCCTGTTTATGGTTTCTCAGGGTCTCTGTTCAGTGTCCCCCATTCTTTGTCACAGTGTGTCACGTTTCCTGATGTCTTATGTTTCTTAGCAATACTGCCAACCCCTAGATACCGTGAGATGAACATCTGAATTAGTGCAGCTATTCTCCCGAGGAACGCTATGCCATGAATGGCCTTAGGAGCTCGTTAGGCACCCAGTTTAGAAAAGTGCGTACACTCCTTGACACACAGCTAACAGGAGGACATCAGGCTGCACGCAGCGAGACCTGGCTCATTGCACTGCGCCCTGGTCCCGCAGCCAGCCCAGCCTTCAGAAGTGCCCGCTCCCTGGCTGCATGCTCCACACGGGCCCCCCTGCCCCCTGCCCGGTACACCTCACTTGTGCCATCCTCATTGCGTGCGTGGCTGAGCCGTAACCCGGAGTCCTGAAATGAACAGCCTGAAAAATAACTGTTAATGATATACTGTTGTATCAACACAGCTGAGGGGTGATGAACTGCAAGAAGGTAGGTGGGAACTTGGCCAGGGGGAAAACACATCTCCTGCCAGCTTTGCTGCTGGAACCTGTCTGCCCCTGACTGCTCCCCTCCGTTACAGCAGGGGTGTTAGTGAAGTAGTATTGATGGGATATTAAGATATTAGGAAGCTGGTTCATGGGGACATTTAAACCTTTTATTGCAGTTACCACTGTGAATTTAAATAGCATACTGTTTTCTGCTACACTCTTTTATAGTGCCTTTGAGGGCAACAGGGAATTCAATGCCAGATCAGCCTGTCATCTCTGTAGTCCAGCGACTTGTTGTAAACACTGGCCAGCAAGACACTTCTAAAGAAAGTCCTTACAGCCCAAAGCTGTAGTTACAAAGAAATCTGCCACCTGGGAGTTTTTTTACTGGGTTCGGTGGTCTGAAGGTGGCTTAAGATTATCATGAAAACCCTGCTCTTTACAGAAGGGCTCATACCATACCTTGTTTACTGTTCTAAAAGCATGGATTGTTAACCAACACAAAAGACACAAAGAATACAATCGATACAAAAAGTACAAATAATCAAAAAATCAGTAACACTAAGGCCAGATAAACTCTGCTATTTCTTCTAATTTCAGTTTTTTAAGATCAGGTACAGTCTTACATATTTGCATTCCTATCATACTTTGAGAGCCATGGCTGTGGGTGCTTGCACCCGCACCTAACACCAAGGCTTAAAGAGCTGACAGTCCAAATAGGCTAGAAAAAAGGATAAGAAACATGCTTATCCTCATTTTACAGATAGAGATCTAAGGCAGCGAGAAATGAAGGACCTACCTCAGGTCATACAAAGCATCAATAGCAGAAATTGAACAAAGATTGTCTGAATCATGCCTAGCGCGCTAATATCTTGACCTTTATACCAAGGCATTTACACTTCCATAGGAAAGAGTTATATAGGTGGCTGAGGGAAAGATGTGTACAGACAATTAATTATGTTTTACCTGCCCTTTCTTTCCTTGTCCCTAGTTACCTCCTGCCCCCACAGCCTGAATCATGAATTCTTGAAGAATTTTCTTCATTCAGGGAACCTGTAGGAAGAAGATAAATAGAAGCTGAAGGAAAAACGCCGAGATGATAGAGTAGGTGGAGGCTTTCTGTGCTACTAATGTATTTCAATATACTTCTCATCTTAGTTCTGTGCAGCTGCTCTGAAGAGAGAATGAAAAAGCTTGAATACTTGGCTTTTTCCTCTAGGTAACAACTGCAGATAGGTGCTGAAGAGAGAGTATCCCAGCTTTTAAAGGAATGACTGATAAAGGAAGAGTTTTGTTAAAGATAACAGAAGAAAACCCCTCTGCTTTATTTTTGCCCTGAGAACTTCCAGACATTCCTCAGTAGGTGAAAAAGACCTCAGAAGACATTGGCAATGGTAACTAATGGTTGAGGAAGCCAGTGAAGATTTTTTAGAGCACTGATGGGATTTAGGAGTCCCACTGACAGGAATTACATTCTTTAGGTCTTCCTGAAATGCCACACTGCAATTAACACCTGGAACAGCAGTTTTTGTGCATTATCCTTCATAACTGCAGGTAATGTTGGATTAGGTTTAATTTTTTACTACACTAAGAGATTTTTCGCTTGTGCTGGGAACAAAGTTCTGCTCTCTCAGCTCTTCAGAGTCCCAGCCTCGTGTTTCTAAGGGCCCTTGGGCAAGGGGTGGCTATGTCTTGAACCATATGCTCATCAGAAACTCCCACTTCCAGCCTTCCTCCACAGCCACTCTCCCTCTCCAGTGTCTCCTCAGAAGAAGCTGAACTGAATAACAACATATTTAGCCCTCAGTGCCAGGTCCGCTAAATTGTGTTGGATGCTGCTTTTTCACTTACAACTTTGTGTAAAGAAATTCGGCACTCGTTTTGGCCTGCACAATATCTTTGTGCTCTACTGTGCTCTCACTTGGTGTGGCTGGAAACCAGGAAACCTACAAAGGCAAGTGCAAAACACAAGCATCACTGGTTTGAGTAGTTACTTGAAAAGTTTACATCTGGCACAAAGGCACATGTGCATGTTGAAACCGTACTATCTGCTTCTTATATAAAGCATGTTTGGGAAAAGAGAAAATGATTGTAACAGAAAAGTGGCTGCTTAGTCAGTGTCTTGCTCCTCACACGGGGAGCCGTGGCTCTTTCCTGCCAGCAGTCATCTGTAAACTGGAGAAAGCTTTGAGCAGCTACAGTTCAGACATTGATGCCACTAATCCCACTAATCCTATGCCCTGATGTGCTCCATTAGCTTGTGTAAAGGCAGACTTGGACTTTCACAACTGGTGGCGCTCTGTGCTTCAGGGGTGGCGGCACATACATTTCCCCAGACCCAGCCAAAAGGGGAACAGCAAGGCTGCAGCCACAGGAGTGTGTTTGACACAGCAATTGTGCTGACCCATGAAACAGGCTTCCCAGAGGCCTGAGGAGGCTGGTCTTGTTCATATTCATGCACCAAAAGTCACCGTCAGTCACCTCTGCGACAGCTACAGGTTTACGTGGGAGAAACTTAAATTATTTCACAACACAAGGGCAGAGCGAGCCAACACTGTCACTGGAGTAAGGAGCTGCTGCTGCACAGATCTGGCCTTCGCTTTAGTCCCACCAGTCTCAGCCACAGCTTTGACATGGGGATATGTAGCCAGCGCGGACCAGCTACAGTGGCTATAGTAGTGGAGTGAGAAAACATTTTTGTTTCTCTTACAGCCCTCAACTGGCACTGCTAAGCACAAGTATGTATTACCTTAGTCCACAAGTGCTGCGAGCTTTCAATTAAAGATGGCAATGTCTGTGTGGGAACAGTAAGTGAAAGAATCACTTAATCCTAAAGAAATTTGCAGGTAGCTAAAAGAAGTGAAAAGATGCTGTGTGTAGACGCATGGGTGTACGTCTTCAGGAAAGGCACACTCTTTGTACTGATAAACTTTAAAATATGATTTACTCTGTGCAGGCAGCAGCCTTAGACATCAAAGCTTCAGACTCAGTGCACTGTCAAAAAACCATGAAGCTTTAAGACTTGACCAAGCATCAACACCAAGCCAAGGCAGAAGGTTTTACTCTTGAGACCACTGCCTGAACAGATTAGATTAAAAAAAACCCCACAGCTCTCTAAAACTGCTGGTAGAAAAATAAATGACTAAACGTATGTTTGCTCGAGTGCATCTTTATCCTGCTGCACTTTACACGTCAGTATTTAAATTCACTGCATTTTAAATGGAGGCTAAAAACAGCTGTATATGCACTAGGCAACGGACTAATGATAACAAATGCATTCAGTGGCAGAGACAAAGGTTTGCTTTTAGTCAGAGAAATGAAAGAAAGACCAAAGAAACATTATATTAGGCATTTTCTGCCATGCTGCAGAGTAGCCTTGGAGTCATGCTGTAGGGTACAGCTCCTTCCTTCACGTGTGCAGTCTTACAGAGCCATTGGTGATCTACCTAGGGTTGTTGTACCAGATGTGTGATCAGGAATGGATGCAGTGGCTGGGCAGAGAGGGAAGGTATTCTGTTGTGAGTGCTGTGGTAGAACCTGGTAACTCAAGGACTACCAACTGCTTAGGACATTCTATCCATACAGTAGAGCTATACCTAAAACTATTGTGGTGCTAAAAGATGGGACCTCCTTGTGCTGAGCTTTGTGTGTGGTTGGAAAAAGCTCATTCAGCAAGGAACATGCAGATCTAAACAGGCAATATACAAAAACAAAGGGAAAAAGCCCTGGAATTGTTATCATTTCTTTTTGTATATTAACAATAAAACATGGCAGAGCTCCTAAAAAAGTTAATAAGGCCTTTCCCTTAAATTCAGTGGGAGTTACATACCTCAGTGGCTCACAGAAACCGTGCCAGATACCACCCAAGCCTTCCACACAGTCTGTAAAAGAGATGGGAAATGACTACAAAGCCCTTTTGTAGGCATTACGGTCATACATTCTCCTCCTTTAGAGCTGCATGGTTTCATCCTTAGATTTTGCCACCAAGTGAACAATTGAGGAAGATACAGCCAGAGAACCTCAATTCAATGTTTTGAACTTGTGACACCCTCTGCTCTTAATGCTCCTGTTGGAAAGGGAGTGAAGTCAGTTTTATTTGGATTCCGTACACTTGGATGAGAAGGTGACTGAACTGCTAATGGAAGACACTGCCTCGCTTTCAACAGTGTACTTGGATTTACAAATAGCTGCACCAGCTGGTGGGCTGCAGCTGGAATGATATTGGCATTAATGCTGCTTGCGCAGCTTACCCACAGGTCTACGGTAAGAGGGTTTCATTATTTGGACTAGAATTGGGCCGCTAGTAGTCGGCACAGAAAAGGATTTCCACCTTTCCATAAAGATTTTACAGACTGGTTTCACATTAAGGGACACCGGTTACTCTTTCCCACAGGTTCTTTCCCCTCTCCGTGTGCTCACAGATAGCAACCTCTTTCTTGTGCACCTTCTTGGCAAATGCACACACTTCAGAGCCTCTCACCTCCAACCTGCCCAGGGCAAATTGGCAAGAAACGAAAAGGCAAAACCCAACAACAGCAGCAGCAGCAATTGATTTCCTACAACACAAAAGAAAACCGAATCTCTTCCTGTTGGTATGTAAGCCCTGCTGCTGACAAAGAACAAGATGGAAAGGAAAACAAAGAGAAAGATAAATGATTGAATGAAGATCCCAGGTAGGAGGCTGGCAGCTTGCAAAACTCCATCTCCTCTGCTGCTTATTAACACAAACACCATTTAAGAGGCACTGCACTGCTTTTTTCTGTAGCAGGGCAGCAAACCAAGCTTAGTGACATGGAACAAGTTGTCAATAGGCCTCCAGACCCTCAGGAGGACTTTAATTGGTTAAGAACATATGTCAGGAGGGGGTGGAGGCTGAGTTCTTTTTATTAGCAAAAGATGTTACTAGGCATGGTAGTTTTTGAGAAGGAAAAACTTTCATTCCTTTGTCTCTTTTATCACAAAATTCTACTAAACCACAAACCATTCAGCTTTGCAATAAAGGAGTGCTTTTTGTGTCATTTATATTACCCTACTGTGCTCTTATTAACAGCTTTACGCTTAAGAACAGCACTTTGAAAAACATGCTCTTAAGAACTTGAAAACACTCCCTGTAAAGCTTTCTGCCTTTGCTCCCACCCCAGAATCCCAATCAACAAGTGGATTTTGTATTCAGCTTCCCCCCTCCACCCACCCAGTCACTTTTTTTGAAATATTAATTCCTCCTCAGGTTCCAAAAAAAGCTATTGAAAAACAGCTTGAGACACTTTACTCCCTCCAGGAAATGCCATCCCAGACCCTCAGGGTGTCTGGAGAGCAGAAAGGTTAGGGGGCGAGAGGCAGGAAAAGCTATTGCCCTTTGGGAAGGAATGATGAATCTGAGAGATGGTCAAGAAAAACCTGCCAGGGCCCGTAAAGTGGCCTCACTAAGCTGAGGTCTCTTGTCTTTGAGAAAGGCGGGGGACATATGGCAATCCTAGCTCTCTCTCAGGAGAAGAGGAGCTTGCCTGAGCATGTGCGCTGTTTGGGGTCACGGATCCTGTGCAGCCAAGGAACGGTAAGTTGTCACAAGCTCTAGGCGAGAGACTGGAGCGGTCATATTTTGACCTTCAACCCACTGTCCTGCACAATAAAAATCTCTTCTCTGCCTTTCTTCCTTTTTTCACCCTATGTTTCATTATTTTCAGCAGTGAAGTGCTGGCCTATCTGAGCATTATGAGATAGACCAAATGTGGGAGACCTACCATACCCCAAGAAACAGGGGGAGAAGGACCAGGACTGGCAAGCGATGATCTCTACCTATTGAAGATACAAGCAGTAACAGTGGAAAATTTTCCACTTCCATCCTACAAAGCACTCATAAAGACGATTGCTTTGGTCAGCAGAGCAGTGCAGTTCTGTGCTGGTTCAGTCTGTAGAGCAGTTGTGGTGTACGCCATCTACGTAGCTTTTGGAGGCAGCTAAGCCTGAAGCTCCAGGCCAGGTGTGTAACAAACATGTGCCAACCATTAATGGGGATGCAATGGTCTGCACCAGCAACAGGGCCTTGGGAGGGCTTTTAACAACATTCCCAGCGGGGAAGTCCAGTCTAGGGGACCAGATAGACTACATCCAAAGTAAAGCCTTCAAAGTGCATACTGTGTAGGTGTAGAGGTCTCAGTGCACCTGAGTCTGTCTGAGTCTGCCTGACAGATCCTCTAACTGATCTGCCCTGAGGATGCCAAAATGATACTGTATCTGAGGCCACAGCAAGTCTCTTGTAGCAGAAAGGAAGCCTGAAAAAAGACTAGAGGACTATGTAGCTTCCACGGTGGTTGGGTTTTTTTCAGACTACAGGCAGGGAAGTCAGATGCTTCCAGTGCTGCTTGAAATGCTGAGGAACAGTAGGTCTGGCTACGGTCTCTTCAGAGACTTGACTGAGTCTGCAGTCTGCCCGAAATTAATGCAAGAATCTTAAAGTAAGGCCAGTTAAGACAGCTGCAATGAAAACATGGAATGGGCAAACGACTGATAATTTGAGGATCTTTGTTTTGATACTGTCCATCTCTCACAGAGAGTTTAATAGTAAATGATTCTTAATTTCCCAGATGTACCCTCATTTCCCCTGAGTGGGTCTTTTCAGAGACTCAGATAATACACGCTCCCATGTATCTCTGGGTAACGTTTTGCCCTTTTTAGAAAAGACTTTGGACATGCAGCTCTGAAGTTAAAATTGCATGCAACTGATCAATGTTCATGGTTAAATATAATCAAATAAGACATTTCTCCTCTGATTAATTTCAAGTGCCTTGTCAAAGGTGGTACAGATAATATCAAATTCACGTTGCAAGGCAAAAGAGGCAGCACAATGTCTCTGTACTTTTCAGCTGTCTGGTTTGATGAGAGGGTAAGGATTGTTCCACTCTCAGCAGGGAGGAGCACATCTCACATGCATACAAGAAAAACGAAGGTGGTATTCTTCATGGTTCACCAATAGGGGACAGCCTTTCGCGTATTTGTCAGATTAACATATTCTCGGATGGCATTTCCCGAAGGGAATAAAGTGTCTCAAGTTGTTTTTCAAGCTCCTGTGCACTGTCTGAACAGATAGTTATGAAATTGCATTGCTAATGCTTACAGTGGAGAGGCTTTCTATTATATGCTACAGTGGAAACATTTGAGACATAGCTACACGTACTCACTGTCTCTAAAGGTACAGAACAGCTTGCTCTGTCCTAAGCAGAATGCCATGCTGTTAAATGATGGGGCAGCAACCAGAGAATATCTCATGTGATGGAGGAACCAAATTTCTTTGTGAAAGCACATGCCAGCTCACCTCAGCCGAACTGGTTATGGTGCACTCTACTTACAGCACGTCAGTAATATATCTGCTCTGCCTCTTCTAGCAATTTCAAACCACCTTCTCTGTCCCTCTCTGCCTTTTTTTACCGTTTCCTTCCTTCTTCCCCCAAATGTCACTTTCTAGCCTTTTGCCAAGTATTGTAGTTCTAGAACCAGAGAAAAAGAAACATTGCAGTCTCCCCCAAACCGTCCCTTCTGCCCCTGCTGTCTCCCCCTTTCCTCCCATCCTATTGGCATTTATGAAAGGGGAAAAAAGACTCTAAAGTGGTGACGTTAAAACACGTGTACTTGGGTGCATGGGCTTAACAGCTTTAATCTGTCCCAAACTCAGAAGCTAATAGGGTTGCAAAGATGCACTATTTGCCAGACCAAGCTACTTAAAGGACAATTTCTCCTTCCCCCTTCCCCCAGCCATGTAGATATGTCCAGAGCTGCTGTTTGTCATTCCTGGGTAACATGGCTCCCTCATTACAGACATCAGTTTCCATTTCTAAGATCAGAGTTTGTTCTGTCTGGGAGCCACTTACAGGCTCGAGGTGAATTTAAAAGGACAAGGCTTATTGCTTCAGTTTGGTATATATTTTTATGAAACCTGTATGTCAGTAACACTTGTTGCTTCGACTAATTAGACAGTCTCTAAGTACAATGATTAAATATGAATATCATGGGATATTTATTCAGACTTAATCTCCCTCTCTCAATCCTCAGGACATTATCTGTAGAGAGTTGCTAATGCAGAAAATGTTGCTGCTATCATCCAGACACTAATCTGAGCTATCCCATGTAAAAATTTGATGGATATACTTTCTAACAATGGAGTGGGAGGTGGGCAGGAGGCAGGGTTTCCAAAGAGCAGGTTTGAAACTCCATGCATCAGGGTTGTCAGCTAACTGCGTATCAGATTTACTAACAAGCTTTACCAGGGCAGGGATTTCTAATTTATCACTGTCTTACATTGGAAGGAATGCTTAAAATACATGGACTGGGCTATTTTAGGTAAGACCTGCAAATTAATCTCCATCTTGTTGTATTTCCCAGATCTTTACAGTGAAAACACCTGCAATGACTGTAGTTGACAAAAGGCTGCCTGCAGCCTGCAAATAGCAACTACATTAACACCTATTGCAAGGGAAAACAAGTTGTAAGCTAATATCCTGCTCCTGCAGTTCAAACCTACCTTAATCTCATAATGAAAAATACCCTGTATTTTGAATAATAAGTATCCACAACCATGATAGATAGCCTACTACATTTTTCAATGTAGCTCAGTTCAGCACCTGCCAGTCCATTTAGGGCAGGCTGAAATCTTTTCAGGTCTCTTTGTTTGCCTAAAGACTTCTTACAGTAGGCCCAACCAAACATGTCACCCAGGAAAACTCCCCTGGCCAGAAGTTTTGTGCTATTTGTGAAAAAATGTTTTCGTAGCTCCTCACTGAAACTCCTTCATCAGAAACCTGGGGGCTGGCTGATGTGCATTTAGGGTTTTGCAGACAATTGCTTCCTTCAAGCCCCCAAATCCATTCATCAGAAATATGTACCGATTCTGCACTGATGGAAAACCAGAAAAGATGGCCCTCAAACACCCATAATGCCTAAAGTTATCCCTCACTTCTTCCCCTGGGTGCATTAGATAAGAATCAGGCTCTAAGTACAAGCACAAGTGCCAAGTCTCCTGTTCCTTCTCACTGCATCTCAGCAGCAGAGCTTGGTGTTTGATCTGTTGAGTGATTGAAGGCGGAAACAGTGTGGTCACCCTCATGTTACTTATTGCTGTTTTTCCTCAGTTTAGCAATTAGCACAGTCACTGAGCTGTTTTACAGCAGGTGTTGCTGTGCTGAATTGTTCTACAGCTGCACAGGATCAAAGAGTCACAAAGGGAGCCCAGTGCGTAGATCTGCCACATGTTCCTTTAACTCGGCTTCGGTTGATGCTAATAGTTCTGACTGTGGTCATTAACTCTTTTTCTCTCCAAGATTTTTTATTTCTTGCAACAAGTCTGAGAGCTTTGTTCCGGACTAGCAAGCCATGACAGTGAGCCAGGGAAGATGAGACTGATGGAATACAGCCAAGGCTGTGGCACTGTCCTGCAGAAGTATTTTACCCAAGAAAGGAAAGATCCCTCACTGTTTCAGTTATCATTATCATTAGTATACTTAAGAGCCCTTAAGGATGTGTTACTTGTTTTCAAAAATCTAAATATGACTACATAGCTAGTGAGCCTCAAGAACTGTAGTTTCACAGGCATATCCTAGGGAAGCATTAATTTGGAGAAAAAAAAGTCAGAACCGAAGAGTCAGTTGAGAAAAGCAACACAAACCTCCTCCCTCCTCCTAAAAATATTATAGCCATGCTTGTTCCTGTATTTTCTCAAGTTTAAAGCTTCCTTCTGTAATAAAGGTTTTGCATCAATAGCTCTGTCTCAAATTGCTGTAAGCTTTCAAAGCCAACAATGATGAATATGACATTCCAACAGCTTTGGCAAAGGGCTTTCCAGAGCTTTATGAGGAGGTGCTGCTGCTTGTCTTTCTACTCTCTTGTAACAGGCTCTGAAACATAGCACCCTGTGTAGTCTACAGCAAAATGCAGGGGGAGCAGGACACAGTGCTGAGAGTAGAGAAAGGGGAAGGAGAGGAAAGTGGCATCTTACAGTTACAAAAATGAACAAGAAAAGTGGGAGAGGAATAGCTTGACAGCACCAGCACATGGGGAGGATAAAGGAAACACATTAAAGTTGGATAAGATACTATATGAGTACAACCACAAGCTACTGCTTAATTGTTTGATTCTGTCAACATAGCAATGGATATATATTTTACCCATTTAAATGTCACTATTAAGATTTTACAGTATACTGGGCCTTCCTCAATTAACCCCATAAGGCAATATGCATTCCAACCGCAGCTTCAAAGGTATGGCTTTTCCACTCTGTTAAACTCTATTGAGCTTGTACAGTTCATAAAACTGTAAGTATGATGACCTGATCATCATTTATTTTATCTTTTTCCTTCCCATGTCTTCACCGAAGTCTATAGCCACTGTTCCTTTACTCCTGCGTTCTGCCACTTGATGTGGCAGGCTTTGTGATCTTACTTCAAGATCTGATTTACTTTTTAAAGACGCTATATTGCCCTAAACACCTTGATAAGATTGGGAAGCCTGAAGCCCATGGCTGGGCCTCAAAGATGGAAGGTGTCTCCTTGCAGTCTGTAGTCTCATGCAGCTCATGAGACCTCTCTCTTTGAGAAACTGTACTCCATTTCTTTAAATTTGAACAGTTATGCAGACAAAAAAGGGTTGAAGGTTTTCTGGGGATGGTGTAAAATTCTCCCAGCAACAAGGCAGAGTATAAATCAGGGATAAATTTTCTTTGGTTTTAGAAGGTGATTCTTTCTACTGCTGCATAACACTATTTCTCCTGCAGATCGACTTACAAGTGAGATTCATCCCTTCCTTGGGGATAAGTTGTCACAGAGGATATGGATAAGGATCCTATCGTTTTTCCTCACTGTAAGGACAGCCGCTTGCTCTGACTGGCAGATCTAAAAAAGAAATTATTTTTCTCTCTGCTGAGATAGATATACGCCCTAGATAAACCTGAGCATGATCAACAGATAACTTCTTTAGAAGATTGACACAGAACTTCAAAAAAGATGTGCACGTCCCCTGGCAGGAATGTCCTCTCTGCAAAAGAGTGACGTAGAGCAGGAAACAAATGACCTAAACCCCTTGCCCATTCTATCATTTTATCCTGTTCTCTACACCTTTAGCAAGGCAATCATAAGATGAAGGAAGGCTTGAGACAAAGTAAAAACATGGTATATTGCCAAATAGTTTCTAATAGTATTTTTGGCTTCTCCATTGTTCATTATTCCTTAGGAGGAACGTTGTTCCTTGGCAACTAGATTTCGAGTGTTACTTCCATGCTGTGCAGGGAATTAAGACTTCTGTCGGTAACCTCTTCTTACATTCCCAGTAACAGGGCAGCTCATGGAAAGGTGATTCTTATTTAGCAGTAGCACCAGAGGAAGACAAAAAGTGGGCCAAATCCTGCTGGGCTACCTGTGAGCCAGGAGGGCTTGCCAGAGCCCCACAGCCTGCCCTGTGGTAGGACCTAGTTTGCGGGCTCCTCCATGGTCACAGTCCTTCACTAAAGAGGTGGATAAGACATTACTTGGGAATTGTCACTGCAGCCACTCAAGCTCCAATACCTCCTTCTGGCCTGGAACAGGACAAAACTTCCCTCTCCCACACCACTACATGAAAGAAGGAGAGGCAACGAGAGGAATCCCAGAGACTCCACAAAATGCCCTCAAGACTACAACAGTGGACAAAATTATAAAACCTAAAAACAAGGAGGGAGAGAGAGAGGAAAACCCTATCAGATAATGGACCAGTAATTCACTATGTCTAAAAAACATATACCATCTTGCTATTCAGTGCCCATTTTCCTTTTTCTCCAGCCTTCTAATGACTTGCCAGATGGGTCATCCACTGTGCAAGTGACTGTGTGCAGCTAGAGTTCCTTTGCAATGTCATTTGAATCCTTTTTGACATTGACTTAATTTCTTGCCTGTATTATGCTAGGCCCACTTCAATTCTAAATGGTCATGGAAAAGGCTGCCTAGCATTTAAACACAGAAACCTATTTAAATTGAGTTTAGCACTGCATACTGAACACTGTTTACATATTTCTTGTGTTCCTCTACTACTTGAAGTAGGCACTAACATGAACCTTTTTTGGTTTTAAGCAGTTTTAAACTTAGCCTGTTAACAAGACACATAACAGCTGAAGCACGGGATGTGGTAGTTACACTCTGTGGGTATAGCTGTAATTAAGCACTGTTCTGCTTAGCACCAAGACCTCCCCAGAATCTCATCTAGTAGTGAAATCCTCCATCCCAAACATGGAACCCCACTGGGGGAACCTTCAGTTCTGGGGAGGCAATATCCTCCTCCTCTCCAGTCAGTAGGTAGCTCTGCAGAGGGGGCACACCCAGTATAGCGGCTCCCTAGAGGACCTGGAGTGCCCTCATGGCCAGCTCTGGTGCTGTGTGCTGGGCATTCCCACCAGGAGGATTTCATATGGAACACCCTCAAGAACCTGCTTATCTGCAGCTCTCTTACCTTGGTGGCCAAGGGGAGGGGAATCAGGCACTCAAGGCGCACATCAAAGGATAAAGAGAGTGCGCTGGACTCGCCGAGCTGCCGGGAGAGGTACTGATGCCCATCAACCCCACAACAGCTTTTGAAGCAACTTGTTTTCTGACAAGCTGTGTATACCCTGAAATGACTGTGGCCCAAGTGATTAAATTAGGTTAGCTAATTCAAAGATTTGAGGGCAAGAAGTCATTATGGTTTATGTGACTTTTCCTGATTTTCATACCCTTGAAATTTTGTGAGGAGAAACCTGGGTACTACCTGTGGCAAATCTGCATTGAGGAGAAGGGATGGAGAGCGGGGGGGACAGCACTGTCAGGGCAACCTGCACACTTAAAACAGTCTCATTCAAGTGTTGGAGCATTACCAAAACTCTGACTTAACTACCCTTTTCTTGTGTTTTGTTTTCTTATAATTTCCACTCACTGTGCCCTATTTCAATTCAGATTGTAAATACTTCTGAATATAAACTATGTCTTTATTGTTTCTGACACTCACTGGGTGCCCAGCACTAATGATCACCACAGCCATTAATGACTGCGAGGATTCTGAGTCCTGGATGTACTTAAAAGAACCTCAAATATCTCAAAGTACAGAAATTCATAGTTGGGGCTTTCAAAATATTAATTAGTATGTACCCTACTGCTACCTCCCAACTCCCCACCTTTGTTCCATTCACACTTAGTTTGTAAGATGTGTTTATTTTTTCTGATCAGTTACTTTTCTTTGGTTGTGTAGGAAGGTTGCAGCAATACACTGAGGATATATTCCACACGGAAGAGCCACTGCGGTTGTACCAATTATTTGTGCACCACAGAGCTTTCCTTTTATAATTGACTCCATACATTCATGTCTTCAATGCTAAGTGCACAGCTTCATCACCACACTGAGCTTTGTTCTGTTTGGAAAGCAAGTGCAATAATTTCCTGATCTGGGCCTGGGAGGTTTATTTATGCAGACATACCAAGTCCTATATCTAATGACATATGTATAATTGGTGGTCCATGCAGAGGGAGCATTAAAGCTGTTGGAGCTCCGCATGGTGGCTGAGGTGTGAGCTCCTCCCTGTCTCACGCACTATATTGCAGGGCTCCCAAACTGAACCAGTTGCCCCTAATTCTCCCTCCTCCATGACTGGAAAACCTCAGGAATTGCCCCAACACCTCCCTATCCCTCTGCTCTGTACAGACAAAATCTGAAGGGAGAAGGAAAACTTGCCAAGCTCCCTATTTTCCTGATTGTGAATGTGGAGTATATGGCACCTATTTTTCTTTGATCTGCATCTGGCCATAAAGAAAATTAGGGTTGGCAGAGCTCTACCACAAGATTTAAAATAAGTCACCAGTAAAACAAACCTGTTTGTAATGGAAGCATGAGATTTAAAGTACATCACTGATAGATAAAGTAAGCCTGTTTGTAATGGAGATAAAAGCTATTTATATTGCTGTGGTGCTGGGTAAACATATTTTTTTTTGTCAATAATAAAGTCACCAAAAATACGTTTTCTGCCGTCCAGAAACTATTTTCTGAATTCAGGTCAAATTTCCTAATAGTTTCATCTGAGAAAAAAATATAAAGCCAGGACTTTCAGAAGAGATGGTTCATGGCTTTATTACCTTTTACCCAACAGCTTAATGCAGACCCACTCAATTAATTTTTACTGAGGTCTGCTCCCTCTCAGCAGAAAGCAATATGCCATGTCCCACCCTGCCAGGGTTTGCATGTTGTCTTTTCAGCCAAGGACGGTTGCAGCTGTTCCCATTTCCCTGCCTTAGCATCTAGCAAGGTGTTAAGAGGATGGGGAGCAACTAGAAACCTGAGGTCTCTTGCTTGAATTGCATATCTGGAACTGGGGTGACGCCTGAGGGAAATGCCCAAGGAGCTGAGCCAGCCCATCCTGGCGTGGCCTTGCTTTAAGGGCTCATACACATCTCCTGGGGTATGAGGCAGTTGCTCCTCCGACATCATTCAAACAAATGTTAATGGGAGCGAGACCTGTGAGGCAGTTCTGCGTCCCAGCTGAAAATCCTAGCCATTACACAGGTTCACACAACTCTCCCTTCCTTTCTCACTCTTCCTCCGAGTGCTGAAGTGTTTCATACAAGTAGGATGGGTTCAGCGCATGGCATGCAGCAGCTGCTTCTCCTGGGAGGTGGTTTCTATGTCCATCAGGCAAGGGAAGAAGGTAAATCTGGGTCTTCATCTTGTGGTGACTATTTCTCATCAATGACCTACTGAATGAGAAGAGGATGATATCTAAATCCCTCCTAGCTTTGTTAATTAGCCATCACCTGCTTTCTGTAATCAGTGTTTTGACAATGACAGATTTTGGTTTATATTCCACAGAACTAAATAAATTACTGCATTTTATAAATTTTGATGATTTCTCACACCATGTGGTTCAATATTTTAATTTTTATTTCTCCTGCCTGAAACAGCCCTACATTGCACTCATCTTGACTTTTCACTGCACTTCTATTTATACAAGGCTAGATGCTTTTAATAGCAATTTTCACACTTCCAGTGTCTAAATTTTGGAAGTATTCCTGATAAATTAGCTTTACCTTTGGATTTTATGGCTTTACTGATAGCTGGAAGCTTAAAAAACCCCAAACCCCCAATATACAATCTGAGAATGCTTTTTAAAACCACCTTGACAGAAGAAACAACATACCCTAGAGGGAACACTAGGGCAAGTTGCAGGGATACTCAGGAACAGTCTTCGTGAGTTATCTGGGATTTCCCTCACCTGTCCTCCAGTTCCATAACCAGCAAGTCTGCTTGTAGATATTAGAAGCTGCTGTGAAGTTAAAGTCTCAGGATCGTGAAATAATTATAATGACACTAATAAAAAAAGTCCCCTAACCCAATCTACTCACCTGTGCTTACCAACATCGTAAGCAGGTTTGCTCTCCCCTTTTAGGTGCAATTTTCCAAGGAGCTTGTTTACTTGAAACATTTCTCCCAGTTTTGATCAAATGCCTAAACCAGAGAGAGGCTTAGAACTGAGACAGGCAGTGAGATCTCAGGGATGCCTAACTTCGGCTTTGCAGTTTCGAACACTATCATTGTCAGAATTTTAATTAAGGACAGTTCTGGAGAGCCCAAGTGGCCACCTGAGATATGAATATCAGCCGCACAACTAAACCCTTTGTGTTCATTAGCCTGAAGCTCTGAATGAAGAACGCACTGGGCAAAGCATCAACCTCAGTGAAGTGGAGGGAAGGATCCCTTTTTCCTTTGAAGGGGAAAGGGCAGGTCGCAGGAGTTCACCCAGGATACTGTATTGCCTATGGTTGTGAGATCGAAGGCCCCCTTTTTAAAGGCAGAGGTGCAATAGTTGAAATTGAATTGGCAGAACCTGCCTGGGGAACAAGCTCACCTTTTATTATAACAAAAGAAAACTTTCCAGAGCTGCTAGGCTCAACACAGCTTGATTAAAGACATTGGGGAATTTACCAATCAAGGAAAGGGCAGGGTTTGGAAAAAAATAAGTGCTAGATCAGTTACAAGTAGCTAGAGAAAACCCTGAGGCTCTGCAGCTGGTCATTACTGATGCAAGAGATAGACTGCCTCCTGGAGAAGGGGTATAATGGGAGAAGAGTAAGACATTAATCTGCAGAGCTCAGCATTAGGGCTAACTAATCACACACAGCACTGGCAGCTGTAGACCACAGACCACCTTCTTAGAGTAGGGGCATTGATACAGATTCCAGTTTGTCATGAAAATGACATAAATTCTTATGTCTGCAAGCCTTAAGCAATGCAGCTCACTACTACCCTCCCATGCCAAAGAAGATTGGTGTGAAGAGTAACTCAAGACTGTGCCCACACTAAGTGCAAAGTGAACGTACTGCAGCGAGCTGTGATGATCAAAGCGTTGCCTGGTACTTTGGCGGCAGGTTATCACCAGCCCTGCTGGGCAGCCAGCCCCATGGGAAATCATTATTGCTGGAGAGCCTTCAGCTAAAACATCTCTTCTGAAGGTGCTTTTGTAAACAATGTTAATTGCTAATTCCGATTCCCTGCTGTCCACAAGGCAGCAGGATGGTGATGGTGAAAGGAGGATGCACAAGCGAGCTCCCCGAGGCAGGTAAGCGACAGGTCTGTGCATTTACCTCGTCACAGATAAAGGGGATAAAAATGTATCTCTCTAAGTCCTTTTCACACTCTCATCAGTAGCACTGGGATAAGCAATTCAAGGTTTCACCACACAGAATCCATTTCTGCCTTATTGAAGAACTACTTGACTCACAATCAGGCTACAAAACCAACACTGGTTAATAACAGGACGTTAAAGCACATGGCCGTACACCTGGCCAGATCACAGGCTTGTGCCAGGGTCCTGTACTTGCTGTATAGGAGAGAAGGAACCGAGGCCACCAGGGCCTCATATAACTCCGCTGCTTTGTCCATGCCTTGCATGAAGGCAGTCATGCAATCTCTATAGATGCATTTTTAGGCCTGATCTCCCCTGCCAGAAAGGACATGCACTGAACTCCGGGTAACCTGCCTCCCAGTCACAGCCAAGAGACTCTACACCTGTGCTAGAAAGCAATTACTTTGTATTTGCCAGTGTAATGATACAAAAGAATGGCAACAAATCTTTTTTGCCCTGCTGCATCTCAGAACTTTGTACATTTTCTCCCCCTATCCACCTCTCCTCCTTCCTGCCATGAGAAGTGTCAGAAGACGTCAGATTCCAATGTCTAAATTAAATGTAGTAATCTGCTCAGGATGAAATGCCAAATGAGTCACGTCCTTCCGCATCAGCCTCTGTGCCACCTGCCCTTTGCTCTGCCTCTTGGCTTTCATGGTTTGCTGCTCAGCACAGTGTGCAAGATAATATAAAATGGGCCTGATAAAGAAGGGGCTAATGGATAAAAACTTCATGAGAGCTTTCACGTAGAAGACTTTGCAGTATAAGCAGATATAAGTGATGACATTTGTGTGGAACCTGCTCTACACTTTTCCTTTTTAATGGGAAGAGTAAAGTGAAGTTGATAGAATAATTCTGATTTTTTTGCCTTCTCTCTTCTAAATGGCACATTAGTGAGACACTGACAATGTTCTCACCATTAGACCTGATAGAGAAATACACGTTCCCTGATTCCAGAAGGCTGCTATAATGTAAAAAGCAGTATGAATTTGAACCAGATGACCAGGTGGGGACCTGAACACAGAACAATGTGGGATCAATAGCTTTTAATAATCTTGCTGAATTTGGCACCAGTTCTTTTTCCTCAACATCAAAGAAGAAATTAATTTAAGGAAGGATCTGAATTTAAAACCAAACCAAAACAAAAACAACCCAGAAAGAAGAGAACAACATGACCATTTTTTCTGCATCTTCTGTGACTTTACAGAAGCATGAGAAATACCATCACGTGAATCAAGATCTCTTAGCTAGCCTTTTCTTTTTCCCCCTCTTCAAGGCCAAACCTAAGTTTCCACATGGGCAAGATAGCTATTCATAAGCACTCATCTGTGGTATAAGCTATGTGTAAGTCTGATCATTTAAGAGTTCTGTGCCTTAAGCTGAAGATAATCAGAACATTGAACTTTGGTGCTAACTGGAAAACAGAAGGAAAACTGTCTGCCACCTATAATTCCTCCTCATCAGCAAGCTAAATGAAATAATTCTGCACTAAAATTTAAACAAAAAAGACACCACCACCTCACTACACACCTACTTTTTCCTCTTTGGTTATGCACTGTATTAAGTTCAGTGTAACTCACAGCTTAGGCTTTCTGAAGTAGGACACCACTGCACCTCCCAGGCTATCTTAAAAAGCAGATGGGGCCTTTGCTTTTTTGAAAGGTTCCTTTTCTAAGCCAAGATGCCTCCAAAATAAATTAATAATAATAAAAAAACACCACTCCCAATTCCTCCCCCCTCAAGCACTGGTCTTTCTTGCCTCACGTACCTGCTCCCCATGCAGCCTCAAGTTCTCAAGTGCCATGGCAATCAGATTTTATCAGTAATAACTATTTGCTGCAATGAAGCCTATGGAAAAAGGCAAAACAAGAGAAGGACTAAGTGGTGGGAAAGCCTGCTGAAAGAGAAGACCAATCCAATGGGAAAAATGGACCATGGTAAAGGTAGATGGGCTTTTCACATTGCATACCGGAGTTTGCCTTCCCTCTATTCTTTGTCCTTTCCCTATATCTGGCTGGCTTCCTAAGGGTTAAGCCATCTTTGCAGAAAGGTAAAACTGTCCTAAATGTCTTCAGAAATCTGGTTGCCTATTAGAATTCCCTAGTGACAATGTAAAGAAAATCGAACACCAGACTTCACATCCTGAGCAAGCCTCGTTATGCATATTTAATAAAAGGAAACATACTATAAGATAAAAACGGGTGTCCATGGAAACTGCGTATCTATCTTTTTTTTAAAAAAAAAAAAAGAGAACACCCCATATTAAATTTTACGTATGACTTACTTTCATATGCGTTCTCCCTCTACCAGTTTTGGTGTTGTGTACTGACTGTCAGAGATCTTCGGTGCCTGACGGTTATTTTCACATACTCGGGACAATCTCAGCATTGTACAGCTCTGAGATCTGTCACGTACTGTACGCAGCTCAGGCTGCACACAGGCTCTGCTGCACTAGGCAAACACAGGCTGCAACAAAGCACTGAGCCGAATGGCTTGCCCCTAGGATTTAGAGCTCCTCAGTAATTTTTTGTAAGGGGTTAGACGAGGGGAAAACAAACCAAAGTGAAACAAAATGGCATGGGCAAGCCAGAAGCAGTCTGTGCTCTGCAAAGCGGGGAGGGGGAGCTGTGCTCCCAGCTCACTGCTCGCCACCCTTACACTCTGCAGGTACAGGAGAGAGATGAGAAATATGGATATCTATCTCTCCATGGGGACATGGGGATCATCCACGGGTGATTTTCGGAGGCTACCTTGAGCCCATGGTGCTGTAACAGTTCAAAGCTACAAGCAGCAGCTGTCCTACTGCTTTATACAGGGTAGCTGAACTATAGCTCTGGAAGCTGCAGTTCAAGCTCAGGACAGAGTGTCAGGCGCAGTGGGGGTGATCAACAAACACTGAAACATCTTGTGGTTCTCTCAGCTCCAGCCACCAGAGCAGTGCCCAGCATCAAGAAGTGCTCAATAAGCCTCTTTGTTCACAGCACCAGCTGTCAGGCACTGTGAAGAGCGTTGCAGTAAGCAGTGGTTTGCAAGAGATGCATGTGCAGGGAGGCAGCACAAGGGCTCTGTTACAATTAGCACAGGATGTACAATAAATTTTTCATCAAAACGGAAGCAATTGTTTTCATCTGCAACATTTTACCTTTAGCAAACAGGCAAATATGCCAGCTCTACCAACTGGCTGTGGGGCAGCTCCGGGAGAATGGAGAGATGTACATAGTGGGTCATACTGAGTGATACACGCCGGCAGCACCCAGTTGGTCATGATAGCAGAGGTCACCATGGAAAATCTGACCTCGTCCAATCAGTTTCCATATGGAGTCCCACTGTATAAATCGCCTTAGTACTCGGCAACTCTGAGGATCAGGACCCTACCAAAGAAAAGCCTGTGGCAGGATGGTGAGCTATCACCTTATTACCATTGTTTCCAATAGAGTCGCCATTTTCTCCTCTTTAGTAACTAGACAATTAGATTCAGTCCCAACTATGTTTTTTTAACAGCATTGAAGAATTTCCATAGTGGGATCAGACATTTAAACAGAGCAGCAGTTTCCCACCTCACTCCACAGAACGCTGACAAATTCGATGTCTCCCCTCCTCCTCCTCCCCCTCTCCACATCTCTGCACATATTCGTTCTACAAATGCTGCCTTTCATTTAACTTGCTCTTAGGGAAAGACTTCCCGAAGGTTTTAGTTGCCCAATTACTAAACAAACATAACCACACACAGCTAAGCTAATGCAAATAGATTCTCTACTCCTTCATCCAGTAAACTCGCTTCAGGCTTTACTATGCATTCATAAGCAAATTCTGTTTCCTCCCTCCTTCCCTCCTGTGTTCAGCTGGAACTAGAGAGGAGCTTTTATCCTGTTCCCTTGTTATCTTACTGAGCATCTATACATTCATTCCACTGCTTCAATCTCTTCGCATTCCTGAAACTAGGCGCCTGCAAATTCTGCATGTTGAAGGTCTGCTCCTGCAGCAGAGTGATTCAGGAACGGACCTACAAGCCCATGCAGCAGCACAGAAGCTACCTGGCACTGTCCACATGGTCCTGTTGTAGCGCTCCTGTTTGCGCAGTTCAGATCTCTGGTTTCTCACACTCTCGTTCAACAGTACTCCAAGGTTTTTGGCAAGTACTGAACCTGTACGCCCCTGGTAGGGAAGGAGAAGACCTGGCCAATGTACCTGTATATGAAATCTGCATGTTCCATACTGTAAGGCTTTCATGCCTGATATACACCACCGTGTATCTAACAAGGCTGATTAATAAGACCTACACAGTCAAAGCACATGTCATTAGTAGTATGCATCTTCACATATTCCATGGCACAAACAGGACACACACTCTGCTCATTTTCAGTAGGATGATTCCACCGTGCTAGATCAGGCACACTGGCAGCTTACAGCCTGCAGTGCAGCAGCACTGCTCTGAGAGACTGACTGCACGGCTGGAGGGGCATCCAAGAATGGGAGGTACCCACAGGATCAGTCTGAGGTGCAAGCTTCACATGGTCACGGTCCCTATCCACAGTGTTTTCAGTCTAAAGATAAGGTGTGCTCCTAAACAGCAGTTTCACAAGCGGTACTTTTTGAGTATGTGCAGGGATTAGACTGCATGACTAGGTGACACGCTGCTGCACCCCTGCCAAGCAGAGCACTCTGTTGGGCTCCCCAGAGAGTGACAGCCTTTGCTCCATGGCCTTGCCACCAGCATCTGCACGGCCCGGGGGTTGTCAGCGCTGTATTAACCTACGAGGAGGCACACAGTGTACAGCACGCGGGCCAAGTGGGCTGACACAGCGGTAGCTGGGTGCTGACACACAGGCCAGCCAGACCCGCGTGCCAGGACACACACAGCACCTCAGAGGAACCTGACGCTGGCCCCAGTGAGGACAGGGTTTCTGGCCATAGGAGTAAGTCTGCACTAGCAGGGGAAAAAGCACAACAGAGAGAGCTACCAGTCTTCCTGTCCTGGCTCCTCCTTCCCAGCTGTAGGCATGGGACCACCCAGAGGCCGTGCACACTGGCCTGTCCCAGGACTCGATGAACACTGGCAACCCATGGGAAAATTCTATGAAGCTTGCAATGGCGCTTATGCTCAAGTAAACGTGATAGGTAAGGAGGGTGGATGGCAGGAGGAAGGGAAAAACTGTACTGTGTGGTCAGCAGCCAGGCTACAATGACACACACAAAGCTGCTGAGAATCCAGAATTTTGAGCTACGGGTTGATGGACACCTCATGCCACTGTTTATTCCATTTGTTGTTTTTTTTTTTTTATTTTCCCACCATCTGTTTTGTTCCCAGCACCAAGCTCTTTCTGTGCGACTATCCAAGGATACATACTAAATACATTTCTTCCTGTCAAGGTAAGAAATGGGTTAAGCAAGCTTAGAAGTGGGTTTGTTCTCCAGCTAGCATCTGTATGCCCTAATATAAAGTCAGATAACTGTATTAATGGAGTAGCTTGGAAACAGACAAAATCTGCTTTCTGTTTTTGCTAAATCCACAGCTAAATGATTTTTGAGGGGGATGTTTTCATGGGAGATAAAACACTAAAATCAATGATAGGACTGTCTGAAGACTGAAGTTTCATTTTATCTCCACAAAAAAATCTGGAGTCAGCTATTCCAGTTGCTCTCTATTAAGTTTTGGTTCAAAAATGTCACTTATGCTCACAGCAGTGCTGAAAAGACTATTTATCTGAATCCAGTTGTGGCATAGAGTTTCTCTTGGAATCCTTTGTTTATCAAATTAGATAAGCATACATATGTAATGTTATTTATTACAAGAAAGGACTTGTAGGTGATATGAAACCTGTAGGTGATATGAAAAATGATGATATGTGACAAAAATTAATAATATTAATCATAAATGGGTAGGAGAATGGCATGAGGTCTAGAGATAACGCGTACACACACTTAGATATCAATCTGTAGTTTAAGGAATTAAGGAGAAAAGTGCCTGACAGTTCAAAAAGGAAAATTACCATCTCTTCCAAACACTTTTCAAGAACTGCAACAACAATTTAATGCTCTAAATTATTTACTTTACTATCTAAACATGGTGATGTGTGTGCACCACACCTAAATCTAAAGAAGAACTCTGAGAGCACAGCACAAGATGGAAGTTAGTTAGAGACTTCACAGTCTAAAGGGATGTATGTTACATTGGTGTATCTTGCTGATTATACACTACTGTGACATCTTTCCCAGAAATACCAGTGTCTATAAAATGCCACCAAAGTCTTGGTTTTGGCCCAGGTAACTGGGCAGGCAGCTGGTCATAGTTCCTCAGTTCCCAATCTACCTGGTCGCTGGGCCCAAAGAAGAGCTAACAAGGGTCAAACAAGATGGTTGTCTACAGTATTTGGGTGACTAGAATTGATGGTCCTTGATGTGCTAGTCCTAAAATGCTAATTTTCCAATCAGTCTTCCTTTGCAGCTGGCTCTGTCTCGAGACTGCTGCAAGAGGAATTAGGATTAACTATTTCTTTCTAGGCACCATAATCTTTAAACACAGATCTAGCTGTAAAGTGCAACTAAGTAGAAATGAACCCCTGCTCATTTTCTCTTTGCAACCAACTTCTTTTATAAAGAGCTTAGTCTCCAGCTCAGCTAAGCCTTTAATTGTGTACTTAACTTTAAGTATGTGCTTAATGTCAATGGGACATATGGGTAAGTTTGAGACTGTGTGTTTCGTTGAACAGAATAAGTTACCTCAGACATTTAAATGTTTTGCTGAACTGAGGCCCTGACAAATAGAAAAAGAGAAAGCATTTAATGAGATATTGAAAAGAGATAGTTTCCTAGTATCAGTTGGTAAAACCAGTAGTTTAGGGTTTTTTTCCTCCCTGGTATATCAATAACTCATTTCTGTTCATCCTAGAAGGAAAGAGTTATTTGAACGTTAATTGAAATGTGTGAGCTTAAACTAAAAAAAACTGAGCTCTTTGCTTTTGGGTGTCTTTTATCAGAATGTCAAAGATTTTTTGATAATTCTTTCTGTTACATCAGTGCTCAGGACCTTGCCATTAATATATATATATATATATACACATATCCTCTCATCTTCACTGCATTTCTAGGATTACTACATTCCTGTAAGTATTCAGCCAGAAAAATGATTAGGTGAGTATCATGCATAACAATGCTATAAAACCAACATATACACTCAGTAGGATTTCAGGGTTGTTGTGATGGTACCCTGATGGGATCCCTGCCCCTCCTTTCTATACATTCTTCTTACCTAGCAGTGTTAATAATGGCTCTAAAGCAAGAGGAAAGGTATGAAATGATAAACTCCCCCTTGTTGCTGCTCCTGTTCTTGAGTCCAGGAAATTTATCTCACCCAAGTTTCTGTACTTAAGCACTTTCTTTCACAAGTGGTTCAGTCACTGCATTTACCACCATTTCTTCTGAAACAGATGCTACCCTGAATCGACCAAGGTGAACAGTTTTTGAAAAGCTACACCTTGTAGACAAAAGCAGTCTGCCTTTTGGCAGCTCTCTTTCCTTTTCTGTCCCTGAGCTCACCCTGTAGCAGAATGAGGTGTTACCCTGTAAAAAAGAATAAATGCTACCTGCAGGGTGAGTGTTTCTCTTCTCTCTTGCCTTACCCAAATGTGTTCTACTCTTGTCTGTCCTATAGCTATTGCATCATATTCAGCCTCTACTTGTCCTCTAAATCTTGCCAGAATCTACATTTTTGCCTCTTCAACTGAAATTAATGACCACACCTATTCATCCTTCTGACACAACTGTTCTCATTATGTCTTCATCCTTTGACCCTTTCTGGTGTCATTACCATACTAATATCTTTTACCTTGTGTGTCTCCAGCAATGGGAGCAGTTTTCACATGACTTAGTACAGAGCATTACTAGAGAGTCAAACATTTGCTAGTGCCTCACTAATATTTTTCTTCATTTCTTTCACACGACAAGCCACAGAAATATAGAGCAGCGATATCAATATTTCAAATAATGTCTCATCAGAACTCTTTCATCTAATGGCTATAGCTTTATGTCACAGTCTTGGCTACGTTTCAGTGGTAAAAGAGAAAGTCAGGGGCAAGTTAAAAAGGGCAATAAACAAGATGTATCATAAGCAATATGCCAATAATTATGCTATTACAGCATTCACTTCTTAGTGCGGTACCTTCCCAGTTATTTTCCTTCGGGATTTTGGGATGTCTTAGACTGTTAACAAAGTTATGTCACTGCTATTCTAGTTTCCCTTTTAGATTCTGATGCATAATATTTGGGTTGCAGCTATCACTAGCTATCACCGTTTCTTTGAAACACTTCTCTTGGAGGTTTATAATGAATCAAGCACATATTCCTATAGGTCTCTCATTTTGTAAACATTTTGTTCTTCAAACAAAAGTCTGCATTCTGGGTCATATTTGGAGATTTGTAATGTTGCCTTAATGGATTGTAAAAACAAAGGGATCGTTACAATAATCTATTTTAAATTAACTTCTGTTTAAACAATAGCACATTTTTAAAAAAAGATAATCAGAGGGTGAAAATACATTCTGATCCTGGATAAATTGTTCTGGTAATCAATTGCCCTCAGCTTTAAAAGACTGCGTGGTTTATTTTAAGTCCACATTTGTTTAGCTCCAGCTTCCATCCACTAGATACTGTTACCCTTTTTTAGTGATGTATTCCCATTTCTTTTCAATCTTAAAACAGCTATTTTATGTAGATATTGAAGACTGGTGTCAATTCACCTATTTACCTACTCTTAGATAAATTAGGTAGATTAATTTTCTTAAGTCACACATCATTGGATTTTTTTTTCCAGGTTCAGAATCATTCTTTTGTTTTTCTCTGAACCTTTTCTGTTTTTCAGATTTTTCTTAATGGGTGAAAACAAGATCTGGACAAAGAATGCTAGCAATTATCTCAGTTGTACCATGAACTCATCTCCCTCCTGCTTGACATTCACTGCTTACCCATTCAAAACTAATGTTTTTCTCTTAGCCATTATATTGTACAGGGAACTCATATTCAGACACTACCTATCACAAGCTCTAAATCTTCATCACTGTATTTCAAGGGTACTTTTCTGCTATTCTGTATGTGTGATTGGAATTCTTTGTTCCCCGGCATATGACTTTGTATTTGACTGTACTAAAATGCATATTGTTCAGATGAGCTCACCTTACAGAATGATGCAAATCCAGAATATAGAAATGATCTGGTCCATCATTATTTACCACTCCACTAATTTTTATGTCATCTGCAGTATTTACCATCAGAGATTTTGCATTTTCTTCCAGATCATTGCTAAAGAACAACTAGCATTAAGCCAAGAATAGACTACTGCAAATATCTCCATAGGATGCAGATTTTCAATCACAATACTTTTGAAATCTATCTACTAAATACATCTTTCAGTCAAAGCATGAAAGGGTTTGAAATGAGCTCTATATACACCATAAAATGGTAGGGAAAGGTTAACCTGTTTTAAACAATAAAAATCTAGCTGACCAGGCAATAGATTGGAAGCTATTTTTACTGTCTAATAACATTTTAGACTATCCAGTCATAAAGTTTGAACATCAGCATGGGAATAAATAAAAAATAATATTGTGCAACTAGAAGAAATCCAGTCCCTTAGAAATAATGCAAGACAGCTTTCTCCTTCAAATGTATTAAGCTGAGTAGCTTTGTGAGAAATACATGATAATATTCAGTACAAGAACTTTTAACATTCTATGTGTTGTATAGAGAAAGGAATCTGCCTACTTTTTCCCCAAGACACAAGCAAGACTCGGAGAGCACTTGACTCTGGAACGGATGCACAGAGGCAGCACTACATATGCATCTTATCTTGGAAATGGCTTAATATATATGGTAGCATCACAATAACCTAATTCTGTCCTTTCTTAGTCAGCACAGTACACAGTAATCTCACATGAGCCTGCGTCTTGCAAGTTATGTCGGGTTTTGGCAGAACTGTCACTTCCCTTACAATACAATGCATGTTGGGCTTGGGTTCATTATTAAAGAAATAGTATTTGTCTAGGATTAGTCAGTCCAAATTCAACATTATACGTTTAATTTTTAGTGATTTATCTGGGTCATATCAGCATGTGATATACAACAAAACCATATATTTATCTAATCTTGTTGTAGGAAGGATAGAATTATTATGGCAATACAGGAATAACTAATAAACTAGAAATTGTGTTTCCTCTGGCTTGGATATGACTATTCAGCTGGAGAAAATAATTGTCAAAGGTTTCGTATGGATTTCAAAACTACTTGCCAAGGAAGTCCTCTATCTCCACTCTTCCAGGACCAAGACTCCAGTCTCACCTTATTATTCAAGAAAGTCAAATGCTCTAGACTCTTATTGCCTTCTATTTTTGGCACTTTAAATGGACAAATAAATATTATTTCACTTTTTGACTTTGCAGTAATTTAGTCAAATAGCTGTGGTTTGTCTTGCTTGTTACTATGATTCATATGCCACAATCCAGACAAATAAATGTGCTACCATGTCATTTTTAAAAGAGAGGTCAAAACGTGTTCTTTGTCTTAGTTGTCTGCATTGATGTCAGGCTCTGTCATAATGCATATTAAATGGGATTGAAGCTTTAAGTTTTTACCCCTTACCACCATAGTTTTGCTCAGAAACTGCTGGAGTCTTAATAGGCTAGCTATATGAGATATTTCTTCCCTCTTCTATTTTTACTTTGTGTTACAGGATTCAGTAATCTATATGGTAAAAAGGGAAATATAGCATTCACAACAGCTCTTTCCTTCCTGTATAACATACATCTGAAAAAAATTAATATCATGAATAAAAACATTTGAAATGTGCCTGCAGAGTCTCCTGGTTTTAAATATTACAGACTTTCTTATTGCCAATAACACAATGTAGGTATTTAAGTATTCTTCAACTTTACAGGCTTTTACGATGTTAAATATTTTTACTTAAGGCATAATATATGTTTTAACAACTCTAGCATGTGCAAACCATTTTATAGCCCTGAGCTTCATGGAATTAGTAGAGGTTCAAAGGTAATAAGGCTCATCTGTTTTATGAAGGAGATGAGCTACCTTGACGTGCTCATTTTTTGTGGGTACTAGAGTTTCCAGGTGCAAATAGAATTAGACAGATGGGGTGGTACTGGTGAGAAAACTGAGTTTAGTCACATGAACTGGATTTTCTAAAAGTGGAAACATGAAGTCACCCTTTCATTATCCTTACATCTGACAAAATACATTATCATATGTTTTTGCTTCAACAGTGTAAAGACCATTCAGAACAGATACAATTGCAAATCAGGAAAGATCACACTTACGTGGAGCCCTGACAATGTGATCTCATCAAGCTAGAACTTGAAATTGCAAGTGTCACTTCAGATAAGATCAGAGAATGCTTCCTGTCCCAATGATGTGACATTATCAGGTTTGAGACTGTAGCAAAGGCACATGCACGATTTTGTGAACTAACAAGGCAGATTGAGAACACACTGGTTGGCAGGATATTTTAGATCCTGAGATTGCCTTGAGCTGGGCATAATTACAGCTCATTTTTTGCACATGGGAGAGCCATCTTCAAGACAAAAAGAGCAGGGTGCTCACTGAAGAAAGAAAAATGTTGATCTTTCAATTAGCATAAGTTCAAACATCTGAACTGTGTTTCATAGTGCATGGACAGATTTTGAGTGAAAAAAGCCATCTTTCTATAGAAAACTCTTAGACAGCTGTGCTTCCATTTGTACAGGAATCATTTAACATAAAGAATTCTACTTTTAGCTGTGATGTATTTAAGCTTGCTGAAAAAAAAAAAAAAAACTACAGAAAATTGAGAGTCCACTGCTATTGAACTGGATAAATTCCTAATGACCTATCTTAAGGATGAAAGTTATTAACAGGATATTTTTGTTGATTTGGACTCCTGAACTACAAAATAAACATAATGGTTCACAGTCACAAAGAAAGAAGGGTAAGGATGTGGGAAGCCATTTAGATTTCTTGACTCTCTGCATAATTTTGGTGTCATTTAGAGCTTAGTACACAGCACTTTGCCAGGAACCGATTCAGAACTAGAAGTTAGGTATCAGTCCAGAACAGAATTTGTGCATTAAAAGCAGTAATTGGGAAGATGCTGGGGGTCACATGAGAATTAGCAATCTGAGGATGTTTCCTAACAACAAAACCCTCAAAGTAATTAAATGCCTTTCTTTTTGATCTAGAAATTCCTTAGCACCTACTATTTGCCTTGAATTGAACAAGTGCCAAATTACTGCTTATACTAGATCTACTTTTGGGACTTGGGTGTCTCCTTCACGGCTTTAACTCTGTCAGATGGCTGAATATTCCTGGAAGCCAAGGCTTGGGAGCACCCCGCCTCTGTTGAAACCGTGGGAGTAGAAGATGCACATTGGTACTATTTGCATGGTAGAAGGCATGAAGTCTAGCATGGTAAAGCAGCTGGAAGAGGCAGAACTGTCAAGTGCTTTTGCTTCAGTGCTAGAAATAAAGGCACTTGGGAATAAACCATCATTTTATCAAGCATATACATGGTCTACTCAGAAACCCTGTGATTTCACGTAGCATGGGCTGCAGCATTTGAAATACTAATTCCATGTGCAGAAGATTGCAGAAGTCACCTTGCCCAACATATGCATGTAGCATGATACCAAAATAAATTTTAAAATTAACATTTAAATGGAGAAAATCTTAACCCCCACAAAACCAGCATTTTTTTTTTCAGTGGCTCACTAGCATATGAAGATAACAACAATGAGCAACTTCCTATACGATGTGTGACAAAACATGAAACTACAACTTCAGTGCACAACCAAGAACCAGTAGTGAATGCTTTTTAATGTCATAGAACTTGTTCCAGTTCCTCATTTTTGCACAAATGTTCACAACAGCTGGAGGAAAAAATACTGCCCGTTCTTCATATAAACAAAATTTCTTGCATTGATTAACGCAGCATTTTATGAGACATGAAAGAACAAAGTTAAATGAACAAGAAGTGAAAACTTATGATGGATGTGTCCCTCATAGCATTTAGATCTTTTCCACTTGATTAAAAATTCCTAGTTCCTCTTCACTGAATTGTTTAGTTTTTTAGCAGTCTCTGTCCTGATTAAAACAAATTAGCATCAAAGATCCCCAGCTGAATGAGGAATCATTAATTGAGAAACATGCAATGCTCCTTAATTACCTTAGAACAGTCAGAGAACAAATAATCTTAGGTTTCAAAGGGGTTTGCACGCACTGTGCACCGTGGGCCTATTCTCTGTGTCTGCTGGAATAAAAGTAGGCTCGCCTATACCATTGAGGGATATCACTACAAGCCTCAGTAAACACATTGTAGATTGTTTATCTAAAGTGTGTGGGGGGGGAAATAAAGCAGCAAGGTAATGGCTGACTGCAAAAGATGTTTCAGTTTATTATGTTGATCATAGCTTTCAATTTGCTTTGCATATGCCAACATTGACCGAGAAAGAAAGCAAGCTTTTTGTTATTGATACAAATTTAAATAATGCTTGAGCTGGAGTGTTTTACTCAGAGGCACCTCACAAAATGTCAGACACGTAGGTACTGAGAGTAACTGTGCAGCTTGAAGCAACAGACAAAAAGGCAACAAACTTTCATAAAACCTGGCTCAAAAGGAATCCAAGGAATAGGAATATTTGCTATTCCTTGGTTGCTTGTTCCTTGGCACATGGTTCTTCTGACTGTTGTTTTTTTAAGCTATGACTCACGTTCCGCAGTTAGTGCCAGCTTTCATAGGAGAAGGAATAACTGACTTTTTCAAGGGCACAGTATACTTACTAATATGAATATCTTAACATTTGTTTTGCTTCACCAGCTCATGGAAGAAATCCTGCAGAAAAATGTCACTCAATAGCATTGAGTGTATTCCTGGAGTGAGGCTGTTTACATCGCTTTGGCACTAAGGCTAATCCAGCAAGCGTTGCTAAGTTTGAAACTAGGCAGCAAAACTAAACGCTGTGCAGAACTATCTGAGCTAGCTGGGAACAAGCTGGCTTGTCCCAGTGCCAGTATCCTGCGCTCTCTCACTGAGATAATTAGCTCTGCAGAGCAGTAAGCTATTAGCAGGGGTGCAGTACGGTGTTGGTGCAGCTGTGCCCTTCTGGTACCCAGACTAACTCACCTAGACTTAGCCAGAGACATCTGCACCTTACTACGTTACGTTCTATAAGCACATCCTTACAACCTCTGGCATACAAAACCCTGATGCAATGTAATACAATGTGTGCAGCTGATATAACAAGATGATCCCAATAAACAGAAAGGATAAACAGTATAGTAATAAATTTTTAAAAGAAGAGTCTGTACCCTACAGGAAAGCTTTGGGCTTGTTCCCAGTTCCTATAAACCTGTGCCATTACTCTGTCATCAATGAATTTTTGCTGACATAGCTCAGAAGGGTGATTTCTAAGATCCATTAAAGAACTTGATCTAAATATTACATTCTGGCCTTAGTGCTCTGGCACCTGAAGGACTTGGGTGGCACATCTAGCCTCTTATGCTAAATCCACTTTGCTTGGTCCTTTTTCAGTCCATAACTGTGAATTTCTGTCTAACTGGAAGCCTGAAGATTTCAAAGATTTTATTGGGGCTCATTCTCCTCCTGGATAACTATGGAGGGTATCCACTCATAAAGCAGACCCTACAAAGCTACAATATATGTAAAACTAGAACGGAAAGTCAGAAAACTCCCCAAGCCCCTGGAGGATACTGCGCTCTTTATGCGGAAAGATATCACACATATTTGCAAGCAAAAACACAGACTTTGAGCTCAACTGACTTCTATAGTGAGACGCGAGCACACGTGTGTGTGTGTGAGCAAGCACAAATGTACCATCTGGGGTAAATATGAGTTAGATTAGCATTTCACATTGTCTCTTCTCCTGTGGAGCAGAACTTCACATGTTTATCACACTCCTAACAATCAAGTGAAACATCAGAAAGCAAAATGTCATATTTACTGGTGTAGATTTTACTTATTTGGAGTTTAATGATGTCAGTTTTCTTGTTGATATCATAATCTGTATAGGTACAGCTACTGATGCCCTTTCTGTTGGACTTTTATTTTTCAAGTCTATAAACCAAACAAGTTGATCATCTCGGAGAGCAAAACTACTGCTTGCACATCACACTGTTACAGGCGCAGAAATAAAGAAACCTTTGCAATTCTATGTTGTTTACCATCAAAGCAAGGTTTTGCAAAGGAAACAAAAGCCAGCTGAGCTTCAGAGCCTCCTTTCGGGTTGGTAATTTTTATAACAAAGGCAGTTTCTTGTAACACAAGGTTGAGCAAAGACAGAGTAAATCAAAAGTTCCAAATGCTTCAATTTTGAGACACTATTGACCCATACAATTTTAAAGGCCCCTTTTTAAAGATGGATTAGTTTATAAAATTAATAACATGAAGTCTACCATTAGTAATATCAGGGGCTCAGTGGTGAAGGGACCATAACACTGTACGTTTTCCTTTTGATGGGACTGGGAGGCAAACTGTATAAAAGGGCAATCGGGTTATGTAAGACAAGGATATCTATACAGCAATATGTTTAATTAACTTAAAATATTTAAATGTCTCAAGCATTCCCCCTCGCCTTCCAAGTACTGCACAAAACAGCCCTCAGATCTACAGTACTATAGAAATCAGAGAATTGTTTTGAACACCTGCTCTGGCTAGGGTTGCCTGGATCTCGTCATAACACAATACATTGCGTACACATCTGATCCAAAAACTCTGCTGACTGTAAAAAATGGGGCAGGCTAAAGGAGTGGGGTCATATTCAAATAATATTGCTTGGATTTGAAGACCTTTTCTTCACAAAGTAGTATAAATTCTTAGAAAACACTTGAATAAGTCTTGGAAAAGCAGATAAAACTGCAGAGGTCTAAGGAAAGGGTGGACACTGAGGACATGGAACGTTTTGAATGCATATGGTACAAGAGAAGCCACAATGCAGTGCAGGGAAATGGGGACAACTGGCTGGATATTAAAACTTCAAAAGGCCCGTGCAGCCTTGTTCCAGCAGAGTCACGGTAAACATATATGCTACAAATAAAGCTTTCAAATTCTGAGGGATTCAGGGATCACTGAGTAGCAGCTAAGGACAGGTTTGAAGCTTTGAACGATTTTTCTATGAAGTGCGCAGATGATGCTGATACTAAGTGTAAGATGATCAGCGATACGGCAGAAATGCTGAAGACCAAGAAGGATAGAAGAATTTAGAAAGGAATCAGGATCAGCACGCAGTGAGAACTGCATGCCTTCAGAACCTGGATCAGTTTCATGGTGAGATTGAATCAAAAGCAAATGCCAAGAAAAAAAGCCAATGTAAAAGCCAACATTTGAAGAGTATGGTGGAGAGAATGGAGCAGGAATGCTCCTGCCTGGGAAGGCTGCAAGGAAACGGTACCATTCTCTTGCAAATCTACTGAACAATGGAAATCTTTTACTTTCAAAAGAGGAAGTTACAGAGGGATGGAACTGAGCTGTTTGTGGAGCTCAGCTCTGAAGAGATCCAAGAGGCAATTACAACCCTTTGGGAAGAGCTTGGCACCATGTGTTGAGAGGCTTGCCATTAAATTATTAAAAGCAGGAGGAGGTACACAAAGCCAAAGGCTGTACAGAATAATGCTGCTGATTTCCGATATCTGGAAAAGTTTCAGAGCAATGGAAGGTGGTTTCCATAAATGCAATATAGAAGCTAGTGTGGCGCCTGTCTTTTTCTTAAAGTCTATAAAGCTTTCTCAGAAGGCTTTACTTTTATTAAAAAGCCAAACAAAATAAAACCACCAACAACAAATAATAAAAAAAACCCCAAACAACCAAACAAAAAAACCCAAAACACAAACAAACAAAAAAAACAAACCAAAAAAACCCAAGAGCAGTTCAATAACAGTGGTGGATATTCTGGAAAAGAGTTCTATCAAATATTAAATATTTTCATGAGATATTTGATAAGATATAAGGCTACAATCAGAATGAATACAGAGACTTACAGATTTTTTGAGAAATCTTTTGATGCTATATCATGGCCTTTTTGAGCTACATTGGATGAATTCATAACTTCATAAAACATTTTCAAAAAGGCATTGCCACCATTTGCAGTGAAAAAGTTGGAGCATGGAAAGGGTGTAAAATCTCTGGCCCATTTAATATAAATGAGGGATTAAGGCATGGAAATGCATTATCCCCAATATTCTTCAACATGGTTAAAATGGTACAATCACTGACATTTTCAGACTACAATGAACTGCAAAACAGTGGGAAGCCTTTGGGATCCTATGGTCTGGGCAACTGAAGGAAGCAGAAGGCGCTCCACAAAGAATGGCTACTTGAAGAAGAAAACCAAAGAACAAATAACATAAAATCAGACATCTGAGAAACCTGATTAATCAAAGATATCAGTAAATTGAGTGGATTAGTAACATGATTTAACAACAATGGGACTATGACCTCAACAGGAGAAACTGAAAGCAAATATTGTGATTGTTACTGGGTGAAAAGCCACAGAGCATGAATTATTTAATATCTGCCAGCAAATGTTTATGTTCTTTTTCTCTTTAATTATGCCTCAAGATGTGGTATAGAAAATTACAACATCTAGCACTGTTAAATAAATCTGATACTAAATAGCCTAATAACTAAAATATACTTAGCACTCATACAGTGACTGATATTTTTAGATCAGTAAAGAGCTCTGAGTACTCTCTAAACATTAATTAATTAATCTTCAATATACCTATGTCATTAGTAAGGTTAATTTTATCATTCCTAAGTATTCAGTTAGTAAACTTAAAGCAGAAAAATCATTTGGCATATTCCAGCCATCTATTTAAAAGCAGAAAGAAAACTACCTATGTTAATACATTTAGAAAGATTTTTATACCTGACCATTTGGCTGTTTGTGCTTTGAGAAGAAGGGAAAAGGAGACTTGCAGGAATATTAACAGATGTCATGTCTGAGAGAAAGCTTTAGGACACAGGCAATTTGGGTAGAATTCTGTCATAAGAACATCCATACTGGTTATCCTAAACATTGTTCCTAAACTGTTATTTTTTTTCTGAAGTATATTTTATAATTGAATATCTCAGAAGAGCTTTAGGACTTCACAGGAAAAAATAAACTCTTTCACATTAACCACTAAAAATCATAACAAGGACTTTTGATAAATACTAACCTGGAAAGTTAGTCAGACGTTCAGTAGAATATGATGTTTAAGATAGCTTCTAGGTCTGGAAGCATATTTGAAGAGCTCCATCTTATTATTTTCTTGTCTCTTATCTAATGAAAGGTCCTTTAAAAGAAAGCATTTGCTAAAATTGGAAAAGAACATAGCTAAGCATTGTTTTGATGATACCATAGAAAGGTAAACAGTTTTTGTTACATGAGTAACAATTCTCTCAAAATCCAAATTATTCTTTCTGTATTATTAACTCTAGCCCTTGCATGTAAAAACTGTGACAGGAAAAATACCGAAAAACAGAGGATACAAAAGAATGGAACACTTCTCTCACTTTATGCTCTGTCTTTGACATGCTGAAAACACTGATACCCAGCTGATAATAATTGACAGCAACTGATAACTATCTGTATACAGCATTTCAAACAGACTTCCATATCCTCACTCAGAAGGACAAATACATTTAAGGTTTTATTTCTGTAGAAATGACCATTAGTATACACATAAATGTCACTGATTCAGTTAAAGTCTTCATACTATTCAGTACAATATGTGAGGAAACTGAGAAAATGTTGATTTAGATCAGCTGTGAAACCAATTACATAATTCCATATATACATATACGCACAGACATATGCTTCCTGTATGTTTTAAAGAGGGTTGTTTGTGTTTTTTTCTCTTTGCTTGTCATTCCCACCCTTGCTTTCTAATTTCAGAAAAAGAAAGTTTTCAACATATCAAGAAGTGCAAAGAGATGTTTTTTACCAAAACATGACTGACCTTCAACTTATGCGACCAAGGCAGTATCAATGGAGCCTGCAGTAACAGTCCCCTTTCAGCATCACAACCCACTTCAGTCACTAGAATTCCAACTACACATATATGATGATGATATTTTACATCAGAAATATCTATAGCCATAGAAAAGGCCACATGTGGTGGCATATGTGGACATATAGAAATATAAGCATTCATTCTGAAAGTGAAATAGCATTAAATAAGGAAAAGCTGAAACAGCACGTGGCCCTGAGTGATGCAAACCCAAGTTCTGCAAGGCCTGTTTTTGCCAGCTTTGTTCTTCATCGTTAGTAATTAACAAGCAGGTACAGCTGAAGGCAACGTAGGAAGTTCTGGTCACCTGTAGACAACACGAATTTTGCCATTATTTGCTACAAGCACCTAAACCAGCTATAGGTATTTCATACTTCAGAGATTATTTGAAATAAGTAGTGGTAAACTACAGCTTTTCAGGTAATGCTGCACCTTAGAGACTGAAAAAATAAGGTTCATTTATTTAATTTTCCCCAGTAATGTCAAGCATTCTGGATAGGATAACTTTACTTAAAAAAAGAAAGGGATTGTTAATTACCTTTAACAGAGACTTTTCCTTTATTTCAAGAAACCTTTCAGATACTTTTAAAAAACTGGTAATGAAATTAGATACATAATGATTTTATAATTTAGATGAATACTGTGAAAGTTATTACGCTTAAAGAATGAACATGTATTAAAGCGATCCCAAACTAAAATTCTTACCATCAGGATTCCAGCTCTCTAGATTATTTAGAAAATAATTATTGCTGCAGATTTTACACATAAAAAATTTCCATATCCTGTTCTGAACTTGTCCACATGTTTTTGACTTGGGAAGATGAGAGGGGACTCTAACTATAAAGAGAGCAAGCAGCTATGAAGATTTTTCAAATCAGATGAATCTGAGTGCTCTTCACTAATGGTATCTTCATGCCTTAATATATCTAGAATTTGGTCCTTTTCTTTAGATATCATGTTTAATAGTGACAACATACAGGTAACCATTTTTTTGTATAGGTAAACTAGAATTTCATTACATTTCATAGGAATGTAATGAATGGAAGTAAATATTTGAAATTTGTATTTGTGTAAGTGTTATTTATATGTGCACAAATTTGATTTAAGTAGTTTCAGGACTTTATATAAAAATACAAGTACAGAGAGGAACTGAAGCAGTGAACTCATGCTGCCATGGACAGTCTATCTCATATTTTGAACAGTATTTCATAGCTGCTGAGTTTCCCTCAGCAGAATCCACAGACTGAGGGTGTGGATGTGGAATCCTGACAATTAGAACTTCACTGGGGCTTACTTTCCAGAACAGTGCTTAGCTGTTTATTTTTCATTGAATATAAATCACATTTAGGGGTAAAACAAGCCATTCAACATTTTCTGACTCTAAGTAAGATTTCAAAAATTAAATTGGAGAAGAAGGTTTAAAAGAATTGGCTTTTTCATAAAGTGATCGTAACGTGAACAGGTGATAAAACATCTCATCTGATATACAGTGGTCATTATTAAAACGTTTTCACTTGCCAACAACTAACAAAATGTAGTTATCAGACATATTATGCTATTTCTGTAGCTTTCAACTGGAAAGCTGTAATAGTTATTCTGAAACTTTGGTTTGAGATGTGTCGGCAAACTTCTGGTATTTAAGTGTGGCCATTATGTAAGGTTGTTTTGGATTTTTTTTTATTATATGACTTTGCTAATTTGCATGCAATCAGGGACCCTGGGAGAATAAAGATACTTTAGAAAAAAAAACATTCTCAGAGTGAATGAAAATGCTGAATGATCTCATGACAAACATGCTTTTCTTGTACAATAAAATAACGTTTTTAATTGTTAACACAATAAAATGGCTGATAGCTATTTGCCTATCTTCAGTGTTGCAATAAAATATTTTAATCTCTTTAAAACCCACACCTGCTTTTCAAGTCTTTGTCAAACTCCAGTTGAGATACAGCGGAATGTAATCTTTTATGAGTAAGTGCTGTCAAATCTGTTCTACAAGACTACATGGTCTTTCTGTGAATGGGGTTTCCAGTACATTCACAAAACACACACTGTATATTTCTTACGTGAAATGTTTAGGTTGAGGATAACACAGAGTTTGGAATACACTCCAGACAAGTGGTTCTTTTCTTTTCATAGGTGTATGCATCATACAAACCAGTTCCATCAGTTTATATTCATTTGAAGAGATCAACTTTAAAACTGTCAGAAAGGGTTGTTTTCAAATGACCATTCTTTTCCCTACGCTAAGTAGCACTGATTGAAAGTTCCCAGCAGAAACTTTAGAAATGAATTTTTAAAGTTTTAAGATATAAGAAATTGAGGTCAGAAAAGGCAATAAAAGTCACAAGATTGTGATGGCATTATTTAGGATAATAATCTTATTTTAAGATATGAAAATACTGAAACAATCATGCCAGCTTGAGAAATAATTATACCGTAATTGATAAGTACATAATTTATCAAAACAATAGAGCAGTCATGGTTAGATGCAACCTAATATTCCTGTATAAGATATAACTACATACTGTACAATCGTTCCTTTTTATAGTTATTTTTACATTTAGTCCTCATCCAACTTAAGCTGAGTACTTCTATGTATGGATGGCATTACAAAATAAACACAACTCACAACAGGGCTTTATTACCGCTACTGCACCACCATGGCATGCAAGTAACTATGTAGTCAACTATAAACAGTAAAATGTCATCATCCTACTGAAATAAAAAGAACATGAAAAATACAGATATAGTAGTAAACATCAATTATCTTTTTATATCTTTCATATTTACCAAAAGTCTATCATTACATGAGGTGTTTATACCTCTGTATCGCTCTCCTGTACTAGTATGGTGGCGAATCTGGAGTTGAGAAACTATACTTTCAACAAGCTTGAACAAAACTACTATTTTCATACTATACTGCTGTCAATGTGTAATGCGTAAATGAGAATATGACACGTCTGCTACCTACCCCTTAGCATTCTCTTACCCTTTTGTATACTCATGAATTTTGAGTAAATAAAAAGACTGAGGGCCATTAAAGCTGTTTGCTAGGTTGCCTGTTGTGGTGACTGAGCTCCCAAAAGATTAATGTCATATAGAAACTCTTTAATCTGCTTTTTGTTGCTGAGTACTAACCGTGTAAGGTTCCATACTGGATATTGGATTCAAGAACCACTGTTGGAAGCAACTTGGATTTCTGAATATTTATTAATTATTTGTTACGCAGGGTAATTCCTTAACTGGTGTGAAAGTGAGAATAAGATGAAATTCTGCCACTGGGAGGAAATCTATACTTTATTATAAAAACAAGGGTCAAAGTGCAGGCTGGGATTCCCTTCTGCTTGGAGGTCAGAAAGATATATAGACACTAGCAAATTTCAATATTGAAATTGAATCAAGTGGAATAACAGCAAGTTAAACTCTCCCTAGATTTGCAATCTTAGAGACTCTCTTGGAAAAAAACCCAAACTGTATTGCAGAAGCAGCTTTTCCATACTCAATTAATTTTGCTAATCAGTTAGCTGGTGTGGAGGACCCATATGCGCTTTTTGTAAGATATATCATTCAGAATTCAGAATAGACTCTTAGGTACAGAGACGTGAAAGCCCACCCACCACTTTGTTGCAGCCCAGATTATGTTTCTGAGGCTTTTGCACAGTAAAGAAAAGTAATAATGAAATGCTCAAATCAAGGTTTTTTTATGGTATTATCTTTCAGATATTATATATGGTGTTCTTGGGTTGCACTTTTGTTAAATTCAAAAGCTGCCTACCTATTTCAGGCAACGATAAAAGAACATTAAAATCCAAATGATCCTGTTTAGTTCCTGCTTCCTAGAAAGAAATCTTAATGCTGATTACAAGGAAAGAACTGTACAATTTTCATTGTTACATTAAGCTATACAAAAATGTCCTTTAGTTTCCTGGAATTTGCTTAGTTTTCAATTATACATTTCCCTTCTACATTACAAAACAATGTACAGTTTTTCCTAGTTCTGTTCAAGGATTTTCCCTGCTCTGATATGGTCAGGATGAAGAATAATAGGTATTTTATTTAATATTTTCTTGATAGCAGGATCCACTCTTTCTATTAAAGCTCATCAAACATACTCATACCTACCATAAGTTTGTTCTGCTATGGGGTATAGTAGGCTGTGTGACTATAACAGAGCACAGTACCTCACACGTTCATTCATAGATTTGCCTCCATAAAAACTGAGGCTGTAGTATAGCTTTCAATGGAAGCCATTTAAAAAGAAAACAGTACAGAATATACAATTGTAGTTTTTGAATCTCAGACACAAGTTCCTTGACGTGTTGAAAGATGATGTTTTCGATTTCTGACTCCTGAACTCTTATCTTTACAGTCCGCAGGCTTCTGTTGTGAAATGTCTATCAGTGCACTTGCAATTGCAAGACCTGTAAGATAAATACACGAAAAACAAAATTTAATGCCAGCATTCCTGAGAAGAGTTCCAGAGCAGTGGGATGGTTCCTTTCATGCCAAGTTTTTGTACTTTCCCAGAAGTGGTCAATTTTATTTCAGAGTTAGATAACAAGTTCTCACTTTCTAAAATGCTACCTGGTAACAACGGTGAGGAAACAGAGGAAGAAAAAAAGTGCAGTTAAGACATCAGACTGGAAATCAGGAGAACTGAGTTCCATTTAAGTCTCTTATTGATTTGTTGCGTGATCTGAGCATCACCTCTCTTTATCACCATTTTCTTGGTTATATGGACTGGCAGCTCTCTGACATGGTTTTTCTCTCATTAAATGTCTCTGCATTGCATTTAGAAATGGATGAAACTCTTAAATCAGAAATAAAGAGAGACATGGAGACCACAGTTAAGACAAAATGGATCCTTGAATAATTGCATTTGCAATATATATGCTTTCCTAATCTGGGAATATTCAGAGGTTAGCATTTACCATGAACAAAAAGATAGGAAAAAAATCCTTCCAGAATGCATGGCTTTGTGAACAGACAGGGCGCTGTGATGACGTTGGCCTGGATAAATTCTAAATGTTGTCAACTCACCAAAACTCTTCTTTTTCAGATTCTGGTTAAGTTGTTGATATTTCATGACCTGTTATAATCTTAACAGGGTATTACAATGGGCGTGGGCCGGCATTTCTTAGGAAATGAGTAGTTTGAGAATTTACTCTTCCATTTGCTTGTTGCTGCGTACTTGCTAGAAATGACTGACTCCTGCTGAAATGCTGTCATTGACAACACACTTAATACATGGTAGCTCTGAATTTTTAAATTCACACAAGGTGATATTGCAATGGGTTAGGAGTATTCACATCATTCGTATGTTCTGCACCACAGCTGCAACAAAACCATAGAACCATAGAATCAGAATCATTTAGGTGGGTAAAGACCTGTAAAACCATTGAGTCCAACTGGTATCCTAGCTGCGAAGTCCACCACTAAACCATGTCCCTGACACTTATATCTGCAAAAGCACATCTGTATATACACATAAGGCAGGTAAAGATGGTGCTGGTTCTCCACGCTGCCCCATACATCTGTCTCTAACCAATAACAGTACTACTCCAGGAGGAAACCTTTGGAAATACTTTTCACCATGTTTAACAGGCAGTCTCTACTTTTTTACTCAGGCCAATATCAAAGTCAGTTTATCTATTACAGAATCCAATTTTGCAGTATTTGCCATCCAATCCCTTGTTGCAACACTTATCTACAAAGAAACTGTGCAAAAAATATTTTTCACTTCCAAGTGTTTGTACAGGCTTCTTTCTTAGTATATGATACACCGTCAGAATCACTTCAGGTTTCCAGTTTCCTGAAAAAGTCTATGCTATTGCACTGTAAGACTACCTTCTTAATTCACAAAAATGCAACAAGAATTAATTAAAGTGCATACAGCTTTTTGAAAATGCCCAGCACTATACTGTAAAATGTTAAGTACAATTATCATTGCTAAATTTCAGGATCTGTAGAAGCCAAGATTAAGTAAGTCATTTTTCTCACATACGCATATATTTCCTGGCATGGGCTAGTGATGCCTTAAATTGGACTTTGATAAATTAAATTTTTGAAATCTTTGAGGCACCTTTAAAGTATCATCAGTATCTGCTATTAGCAAATTCAGGGATAAAACCTAAATAACATTTTGATGGTTCAGTTGCTTACATGTGATCCTGTCTCCAAGAGCTAAGCTAAGGGAGTATGCCAAATAGAAACAATGTTTTTATGAAAACAGATTTTCCATTTTTTTATAAGATATTTTAAAATATATTTGGAGATATGATGCTAACCTCACTTTATGTAACAACCAACAAAAAGGAAGAACTATTTCCTTCAGAGCTACTGCTGCATACTGGGATATACTGGCATGCTGTTAGAGTACCATTAAAATTGGGTCACTACAGAAGATCATTTTTCAAAATGTCACACAAATCATCCGATGAAATTCATTTATTATGTTCTCTACGCCCAGCATAGTTCCTTGTTATCAAAGCAATACAATTAACTGGGGGAACAATTCATTATTTCAGAGTGGCAGTCTAAAGGAATCTCATTTAGCAAGTCAAGCCGATGCGCAGACACTGCAAGCAAGCAAAATTTACATCAAAATACAACAGAAGATTTGATAAAAATGCTGTGGCTTAAATATTCATTAAACAAAAAATACCAAAACATTCCCTATATTTTGCAGGTTTTGTATCTAAACAACAAATGTGAATACATTTATAGTCATTAAATTTGGAACTGTAAATCTTATAGTGCTCTGTATTTGTTACCTCAGTTCAGAAGTTATTACATGTACCTGCCTTCCCTGAATGCTGCCATTTAAATATCCTACCTACCATCCAGACTGGTATTTTCCAAACCAATACATGGTCTCTGGTTGCTTCTGACTCTTGAGTGAGGTGGTAGGAAGGAATACTGGAATCAGTAAGCATCCCACATGGCGAATTGATGGGTCACCTCTACTAGTTTAGGAAATACTAATTTAGGAAATTCAAGCTTAGCTGCAGAACTGAACCTATTTTTAAGTTTAGGTTGTTTTTGTACTAAATGTTATAGAAATAACCTGACCTAGTTGTATGCTAAAACAACCTCTAGCTTCTTTTAAGAGTAGGTATGGGAAGATCACTAAGAAGTGAGCCCAGTCAAATACATAAGTGGAAAGTAATTTTTTTTTAAGAGATAATTGCACCCACAGTGAGAGAAATACCAGAGAAAGAATATGAGCTTGGTTTTCTTTAGCAAAACTATTGTTTTTCCTAATGGAAGTTAAATGGTAATAGTTTATTGTCAGGAAGTAAGTGTCTAATCATAAAATTACTGGTGTGTGAATTTTTTGTTTGTGGTTGGGGTTTTTTCTTAGTTGTTTGTTGGTTGGTTTTTTTTTTTACAATAATGCAAAACAATTAATAAGTAGAAGAATAAAATACAGCACATCAAATGAGATTGCCTTGAAAAGCACATTTGCGATTTGTATACAAACAGCACTTCAATTCTGCATTTGAACAAAAGCATCTGAAAAAGTCATTCATTTTGAGATCCTCTCCTCCCTGTCTCCGTAAAAACAGGCAGTACTATATATTTTAATTTTGCAGCAAAACAGCTTCATTAGGCGTGAAAGGTTAATTGCAGGTTTAAGTGCAGTTCAGGGAACAGTGCACGGGTCTGTGGTGAATAGCACAGTCTGCTACAGGAAGGCTGAGTGCTATAAACTGTTTGCCCTGCTGAAATGTTTTACTACCTCATTTACTAACTGTCTTCTTTTACTGCTTGTATTTGTAGTTCTTCTAAACCTTTAATAGCTACAGTTTTATTTCACTGTAATCAGATTTAAATGGAAATACCCATGCTGGGATGTTTAAACATTTTTCCTCTGATTGTATACAGCTACATTTGAACTGATGTAAGGCTACACTATCTCTCAAAGTAGGAAAAAACCTTACATTGAAGAAGTTACTTTTACATGCTGGTGTGCATATTTAAAACCTTTTTTCCTCCTCTATTGTTCATTTTAATGAGAAATGCATTGAGTTCTTACTAAACCCTTTTTTAAAAGTAAGGGAACAAAGAATGACCTCGGATTCATGGTTAGGCAGGTAAATGTTTTTTTCAATTTAAATATGTAAAAAAAACCTAGATTTTTTTTTCCAATTTAAATATGTATTATTCAGAGATAAAATTTTGATAGAAGTCTTCATTTGATTAAATTATACACATTTTCATTGTTACGCAGAATCAGAACATTCAGAAAGCTGAAGAAAATAAAATAACTACAACTCAGGTAGATCAATTAGATTTGTTTGACGTTTTAACCAAAATTATAGTCATTGCTTAAGGTGACCTTAAGCAATGAAAATACAATGATAGCTGCCATACAGAGAGACTTCAACAGAAAAGACTGGGTAAATATTATACTATTAAAGTTATAGCTTCACCCTTCATCACCCAGCAGTCTTCATGTTACTTCCATCTGTTGATTCTTTAAAGATATCTCACTGTACATGCTCACCTAATAGTGGACTTTTATCATAAAGGGTCTGTTATTCAAAGTCTTTCCATTGTAGAAGATGCAATGCCCATGAATATCTGTACAAATGGATGGAAGCAGTTTGAATACATACTAAGTGATGAGAATTACAGATTCTAGTACCTCATGAAGGTGACCGTAGCACACAGTGAAGCCAGTGAAGACAATTTCATGCTCACCAATAAAACTATCCTTTATTGTGTAGGGAATTTTGATGAGTTCTGTCATTTATCATTATTGCAAGTCTATAAAGAACTGTTTTTAAATACACAATGTATGTTTTGTGTGTATAAATGACACACATACAAACCCACCTTGTTCATAACACAGTTTTGTACTAGCTATTTCTTAATTTGATGAAGAAGATCACATTCACCATAACCTTTATGGATGCATACCAGGACTGTGCACATTTATTCTTCACAGGAAGTATATACGTCAGCTATAATGTCTGTAATGGTGGAGAAACATAGCTTTCAAGAAGGTTGTTACTAGGCAAGTGTTTCTGAGTACCCACTGAAAAAATCTTCCCATTTTCTATGAGGCATTGTGCTAGGAATACTCTTATTCAGTTTAGTAGTTTGGTAACATTTTCAAGATTGTCCAGCACCTCCTATACTTTTCCTGTTTTCTCAACCAAACTTTCTCCAAGTAGACTAACTCATGATTAATTTTCATGACTGAAAAGGCCAGAACGTTGTTTGTCCTACACACTCCTGTACTATAGGTCAAGTTGTGTTGGAAGATATCCAAAAGGCACAGAAAATGTAACCAGAATAAAATTTGGCCTTCAAAGGCATGATCCACAAAACCTTCTCCTAACCACGTACAGACCTGATACTCAAGTGCTTACTTTCCAGGAGAAAAATTAAGAGTCATTGGAAGTTCAAGACTGTACATGGCTAGAGGAACCACTGCATACCACAGGAGAGCAAAGTTCATTTCCAGGTCACAGAACAGTCAAATCCTTCATGAGTATCTGAGGGCCCTGATCTGGCAAGTGTGCCTAGACAATATCCAGAGATCATGGACCTAGTCACAAAGAAAAACAATCATAAGCAACTGCCAAGAAGAATAAGTATCTTGATAACCTGTATATTGATTTTTTTTTAAATTATTTCAATTAGATTTTTTCAAAAAGGACAAAAAAAAGTTGACAGCGCTGCAAAATCACAAAGTCTTTTTTTTTTTTTTTTTTTTGTTTCTCTTCCTGTTTGGTGCATGGATGTGTATTTTAAGTTGACACCACTCTTACTACGAGAAAGATACATTAAACAAACTAAACTAACTAGGAAATTACTTTGGGCAAGTAACCTCATCAATTTTTTTCAGCGATGATTTTTGCTAGATGGGAAGACAGCCAAGAGTCCAGGAGGTATGTTTCCCTTTTCTTAGGCATATAACTTAATTAAATAAGTAAAATACAAGACTGAGCTTAAACCATAACAATAATAAACTAAATAATGATAGCGTGGAATTAAATAGCCACACACTTAGTAGAGAGGAGATGTCATGGTCCTTTTGTATTATACCCTTAGTATTTAGTAATAACAGCTATCTATAAGGGGCTAAGAAACTCTTATTCCCAGAACAGACTTATAAATTACTTGCTGTCAGTTTGTGGGACATGCAGACCATACAAGAAAGGATCTTTTACGAAACGTTCAGCCTTTCCCAAATTTAATTTAGAAAAGGAAATGGCCCTACATATTTGTGTGAAATACCTGTGCTCCAAGGGGCTGGTTGTGACTCTTTTGGTATGTGTTCAGGCGGTTTCCCCTTCCCTTTCAGTGTGAGGTATCTGTAGTTTAGTCTGTAACCCAGGTCTGTACAGCACCTGGTGGCTTTACACTGTCCAGCCCACCAGACCGCAGGAGCTGTTGGGTCTCGCTGGCTATGGACAGGCAGGGATTGACTACACACTTTGGGATAGCTCTTGTCTGTTCAGCAGGGCAAACACACTATACTGATGAAGAGGACCTACTGAGGAGTGGGAGACGCTATGGTAGTGGGATTGGTCCAACCTAATGTTGATTAGCTGAAGTTTTTTCTCCCACCCTCTTGTCTCAACTCAAGCAGTCCTGGAACACAAGAATCGTATAATCAAACAACTGTTTAGTTTGGAAAGGACCCTCAAGATCATAGAGTCTGACCGTTAACCCAGCACTACCAAGTCCACCACTAAACCCTGTCCCTAAGCACCACATCTACACATCTTTTAAATACCTCCGGGAATGGTGACTTAACCACTGGGCAGCCTGTGCCAGTGTTTGACAACTCTTTTGGTGAAGCAATTTTTCCTAATACCCAACCTAAACCTACCTTGGTGCAACTTGAGGCTTTTTCCTCTTGTCCTGTTGCTTGTTACTTGGGGAAGAGACTGACCCCACCTGCCTGCAGCCTCCTTTCAGGTGGCTGTAGAGAGCTGTAAGGTCTCCCCTCAGCCTCCTTTTCCTCCAGGCCGAACAACCCCAGTTCCCTCCATTGCTCCTTCACTGATTACTTTTAAAAGGAGCTAATATGAGATTATTGCATTTAGCTGGACAGCACCGTCAGACCTGTACGCCCATCAGACTGCCCAAGGAAGGCAGCATGTGTGGAAGCAGAAATGCACTTACTTAACAAGTGGAATAAGAAGGCTGAGATAATGGCTGACCTCAGCAGGAGAGGACCTCTCTGAAACTGCGTAACAGATGATAGGTGGGGAAACGAAAGTCATGGCAGGTCTTGAAGATGAATAATGATATTTGAGTCAATAGGAAAAAGGAGAGCGTGGAACTACTAAAAATTATTCCTGTGGTTAAAAAAAAAATGGTCAAGAAAAAGATCTGAAATAAACGTGGTTAAGACAGTAGTTGTTCACTGTGGCAGTAATTCAGAAGTAAGCTGCAGAAGTCCTGAGCAAGGGCTTTTGTTCTGTGATACAGAGGGAAGGTGGTGCTTTGGAGAGGCTGCAGGAGCAGCATTCAGCAAGACTGTGAGCTCTGGTGGCGAGGAAGCAAAGGAATGATAGTCAAAGAACATGTGGGTGAGACCAGAGAGACAGCAAGGGTGACGGTGTCATTGACACAGACTCAGGGGAAAATGGTGGAATATAAACTAATATGAATAAATGTAATACGTTGTGGGAATGAGAAATAAACTACATAAAACTGGTCTGTAACCTTACCTGTTGGTGAACGGTAACCCAGACCCAAGTGTGTGGAATACAGACTTCCATTAAAGTCAAATATATGCATTGTGTATAAATAAAGGAAAAAACTGGACTACAGATACTTTCCCAAGATCTCTGACACCTTGCTTTGCCAAAAAACCCGTTTAAATCTGAAGAGTAAAGCACACCTTAAGCTATAACGGTTAAACGACATTACTAGGTATATCATCTTTCTTGGACCCTATTCCTTGGGGCTCCTGGTCCAGTGATATTAAGAATATGACTGACTCCAAAGACTTAAAACAAAAAAAAAAAAAAGTAGTTGACTGCTGACTCTGAAGATAGAAACTTCTTCTCAAAACCTCTTATTGACTCACTTCAGATATTACCGTAGGATTGGGAAACAGTTATGTTTAGACTAGTTTAGTAATAGCTCCTAAAGCTGCAATACTTATCAGTGCTAAATTTCAATTAATAAAGCAGGCATCACATTTAGCCAGGAAATATATTCTCACAGAATAGCAGAACTAAGAGAATTAAAACATCTTGATGTTTTTATCTGAGAAGTTTTATCTTGGCAGTAGTTACAGATAAGTGATCTATTGTTAGTTTATAATTTTATTCCATTATTGTGATTTTTGGACCTTGGACCACAAATGGTAATTATAGAAATCTGAGAACGGACCCAACTGTTGCATTGTCATTCTCAACATGGCTGATGGCAGATTTTTATGTGCTTTTTTTTTCCTTTCCCTTTTATATATTAAAAAATAAGCAACAAGTAATTACTGCATAGATAATTATGCACGTGATCAGACTTTTTCTACCCTGCATTTCTTGAATATAAGTTGCAGAGACTCTGACAAGCATTTCAGTGGCAAAATATATTTACATTTTTTTGGGGGGGGAAGCAAATTTATAGGATACGTTACATTTTCAGAAAGCTAGCTATCAAGTACAGGAATGGCAGATCACCTATAATTCACAAAATAATTGCTTAGTTATTAGCAAAACAAGAGGTTTGGGTTTTAACTGATGGCTGTTAAAAACATTGAAAAAGGAATAAACTGCTTAGAATATGTGCAAACCTCATGCAGATTAATTCCTTGATGCTCCCCCACTGCATATTACACATCATGTGTTAAAATGCAAGTAATTACACAGGTTTCTGTAATGGACACTAATATTTGAAACATTTGGATTACATTTTGAGTTTGATTACATCTCCTTTCCATGGAATCATTTATCCATATGTTATGAAAAACATCTCTATTCTTGTGATGTTGTGCAGCCGTTTAATTTGTTTTCAAGAAAATCACTATAAACTAATTTGCTACTCTGCAAGAATTTGGTGAGATACATTAATCATGCCAGAATCTAATTTGGTCTTGTAAACCTATTTCTGTAGGAGAGAAAAAAATCTACTTGGAGTACTGAAGAAGCGCTATTTTCATTTACTTTTAGCAATACCTGGTTTAATATAAACAAAATTATAATTAGTTTTGTTTAGAAGTTGGTATCACAGCTGTGACCCAGTTGGGGTTAGTTTATGAACCTCTCTATTGTAATTAGAGACACTTGGATCACAAAAGCCTCCTCCAGACCAGTACGCTTGAGGTTACTTGTACAGCATCATTTTACTCTTTGTCTCTATATTCAGCAACCTACTTTTATTGAGACCATGCATGCCAATCAGAGAAAAATGAAGATATGAAAACTGTAAAAAACAGTGAGCTTGAGTTATGACAGTTTTAAAGCTTTTTACCCAAATCCATTTGTGCAGTTGGACTCTAACCACTGCGATGAAAGCTAAAACTTTACTAAACACCGTGAGTAGGATGAACACCTGTGAGACGGAGGTTCATCCATTTGGATAAACAGAATGTGATTGCCCCTCCATTAATATCAGTGCTGAACTATCATCTCAAGTAATTAAGTAATCAGAATATCTGCACATGTGTGCGCACATGCATGTGTGTGAGTATCTGGGAAACAGAGAGAAGGTTCAGACACAACTGAGCACTCCGAGCAGTTCGAAGGAGAAAAGGCAGAGGCATTCACTGGGGTTTGCTCCCCTCCAGAGGGGCCCTACTTGCAGGGGGTGATTTAAAGCAGATCTCTTTCTGTCTGCAGAGGAAACCCAGGGTGATTAACCTCAGCTGGTGAAATTCAGTTTTTGTGAATACCTCCCTAATGTCCCATCTGGTTGATACCATGTATTGTCAGATTTGCAGCTTAATACTCTCCTTTTCAAGACAAACCACACAACCTTAAAGACAATAGGTTTAAGGGCCCAAGAGGGGCCAATTCTGCCCCCCTTTGAGATAAAACAATACCACTTACATTATCATTTACTTTTAAGGAAGAAGATTAGAGCAATAATCCTCCAAGATGCTGTTTCACTCTCTCTTGCACCTTTATTTTGCAGGTGCTGGGTTTTTTTCCCCTGTCAAAAATTTTATTTAAACCAGAAAGTGATGAATATGTTCATACAAACAAATTATTATACTTCACCAGAAATTCAATAGGCTTGCAGCTTAATCAGAAGTAGGCATGATATCTGCAGTGCTTTCCCATAATGCATTCTCACAAGTTTTGCTTTCGAAGGCTGACGAAGTACTGCACTTGTTTCCCATTTCCAACATACTGCTGCAATATATCATTGCTCTAACCACTGTTTGGCTTGTAATTTGGTTCTGGCCAAATAACAATGCCACTTTTTTAGTATTCTGCTGATTTCCACAATTAGACATTCAGTACGTCCCCAACTACATAGCCAGCAGTCATTCTGACTAAACAAACAAGCTTGGGAGTGTAAGACAGAATTAAGTCAACAGGACAGAAAGTGTGCCCAGAATTTTGAACCATATTTTGAAATGTTACTAAAGTGACAATTGCAAGGTCCTCAGGATCTCTAACACAAGGGTGTTTGTAGTTTCAGTACCTATTAATGCCTGAGAATAGAAAAACAAAAAAAAGAACAACACCCACAAGTGCCCTGCTGTCCGTATCAGGGGTGGCTCCATCAGCGAAGCTAGCCTCAGCTTATACAGAACATTGATTTTTATTAATTCTAGCAGAAAAGCTTGGTAAAAGGCTGAAAATATTAAACCATATAAAACATTTTAAACCCCAAAGATTTTATATAAATGGCCCTGCCAGAATCGTGGTCAGCACTGAAAGAATAATTTTGAATAGGATTCCAAATATACAGGCAAGCTATACGGCTATTCATTTATTCTTTCCTGAATCTTTGGTATTACACTGAAAACACTATATTGTGATTCTAATAGGCAAAATGACACACTTAGACCTGGTTACTGTAAAAATGCGTGGAAACAGGGTTCTATTTCAAACACAGCATGTTCATAATTGATTACATACACTTGGTCCTGAACAGTCAATATAGATAAATATCAGTAAAATTATAGCAGCAGAGCACCATTTCTGTTTGTGTGACATATGCGGGTAGAGTGAATGCCTGAAACTGCAAGATAGTAACATTATGATGGTGTATCACTGAAAATATATTATATGCCCTAGGCATGCTTCCTGGTTTGGAGAGGAAAAGCTAGAAAACGGACAGTCGAAAATCACAGCTTGTTACCTAGCTCTGTGTGTACTCACACTCCAACAAGTAGCACTCATTTTCTCATTTATCAATCCCATTAAAAAAATTTAAAGAACTGTTCTGGTACAATGATTACCAAACTGTAACTTTTGACATTTAAAACATTCCTGTAGATGCTCCTTTGCATCTAGAGGATGTAACTGGAAAAAACTGAGAAAGATCCTCCTGACACACCACATTTTAGGTACAACATCCACAAGAGATACAGGAGCTGTGAAATACTCCTCTCTTGGTATCAAGTTTGGCATAGATATGTGCACACCGTCTTTTCATACAACAAAGTAAAATCTCTCACTCATTTCCTGTTGAACAGGAGTTATGCTACTAAACGGGTGTGAAAGTGAAAGGTAGAAACCAAGTGAAAGATACAGCCCAGAAATTCTCATAAAGTCCATTTCCCAGCAATGTCAGCTCCTAGAAGATGCCCTCAATGGAAGTAGACCATTGGTTAGTTACTGCAGCAGCCCTTCCTCATTGCTAGTCATGGCAGTAAGAAATGGCAGAAATGAAACCAGGGAGAAGATGTGGCACGAAACATGCCCTGCTTGCAGTTTTCTCATCAGGATAATTCTTTGAGACAACAGTCAAAATTCTGAGCAATTCTGTGCATTCTTCTTCATAATATTTTCATTAAAAGCTGACATGCTGTATGAAGTGCCATGCTGTCTTTGTGTTTTCAGGATGTGATTAGGAGCTAGTTTTCATGTATGTATTTTCAAAAAGCTTTTATCATGTGATGAAGGAGAAACAAACCTTCAGTAGGACATTAGAATTCCCTTACTGCAATTTTGCTAAATCTCCCATCTGTTTTTCGAAAGCAGAAATTATGTTGTCTTCTATTTTGTATTTAACTATTGACCTTTTGCCTTTCTATTTTTTCCCCCATATGCTTTTTGATCATATGTGAAAAACATAGCTACAGTTCTCTCATTTCCTGATTTTCTATATTTCAATTATACTTCAATGGCTATAAATACAGTGATGATGGTACAAAAACATGTTATGAATGAAACCTGTTTTGTACTATCCCAGCTTCTGAGAACTGCTACGGTTTGAGTTGCTGTCTTCCGTAGCCTCTGAAGTGTCTTCTGTAATATAATAAACCCTGAATCTGCTCTTCCCTTTGCAATGCAGTCGAGCATTCTGCTTCCCATAATGCTGCTACATTATGATTTACAACTATAAATAATTATCCCAAGTTATAAAGATAAAATATAAAACTTTAAAGCAATACCATTAGACACCATACACTTGAGACTCTGAAGCAGCCATAAGCAAACATTGATTTTCATAAAGAATGGAAAAGAAGGTGAGAATGAAAAGCACAGCTCCTGCTTAGGATTAATTCATCAAAAGCTTGGGTGCAAAGAATGGAACTAGCAGGCAATCAGTGGCAAACTGCACCTTGTTTCTAGCAAGTGGGGCACCACATTTGATGGCCCCTATCTTAAAAGGTGAGGAAAAAAACCCAACATACAGTTCTCAGAATAGGATTTGACAATGTGTGAGGTTCAGAAATAAAAGGCATTATCCCCAAAAGGGTAAGCATCAGAGATGAGAAGGACTTACCAAACCTCTGTAAGGCTTGTGTCCAGGTGTGTGACCTTGTGAGTTGATTTTGGTTTGTTCTGTCATGTCTGGACAAACATTCATTATAACAGTTGAATATATAGGATTCCTGGCTTATTCCTACGCTATTTGTCATTGCCTTCCTTCCAAATACCCCTCAATTTTCCATACCTTTATTTGCTTCTTCTTCAAGATTTATTAAGCTTGAATGTCAACACTATTTAACTGCCTTTACAAAGTACTTCTTTTTCTCTGTGTAGACTTCCAATAATCAGGAATTCTCTTTGTGAATCTGATGTTAGTTACCAAGCTACTCTAATTCCCTTCCATGTTCTTTCATCTCTTTGGATTGTACTAGTGTGAGAAGGTGGTGGTATGGCAGGTTTTAAAAGCTGCAGATGTCTTAATAACCATTTATATTATTTGTTCTTCTCCTGATTTCTCATTTTAGTGGGCAATTCTTTTCCAAGAAAAATACACACATCCACTAATTACAAAGAGACATAAAAATAACTGTTCACATTTCAACTGTGGTCAAATTATTTCTTTAAGACTGATGAAGTAGATTGTGAATAATCTAAATACAGCCAGCCTTATTTAATTATTTGAGTCCCACATGTGCTTTAAGAACAATATTTACATTTAAGATTTTAAAATCTGTGTCCTAACTAGTGCACATTTTTTATGCAACTTTTCATCTTTGATGTGTTTAAACTGTGCTTTCACTACTCCTGCTGCAAGAGGGATGGGGATGTTTTTTTCTCACTGGGATGGCCTCAAGGATACCGCTACCTTTTGTGTCGATGTGAGATGTGCATGAAGCTGAGGTCCGCAGAGGCTGAGCCAGTGTGGTTTAAGCCCACTCCAGATGCACTGAGATGGTTTTCCAGGGGAGTAGGGCCAGGAGGCTCCTGCAGGAACAAACAGTCTATAGGGTGAGGTACGTCCTTGCTGTGCTCTGCTGGAGCTGCACATGCTCTGTAATACGGACAGCTGGGTGTTTTGTCTAAGAAAAAGTCTTGACACTTTCATCTGGCTTCCTACTCTTTGCCTTTCTGTTTACTCACGTGAAAACAAACCCACTGCCCTGAAACTTGCCTCTTCTGATCCATACCAGCAGCTGCACTAGGTCCAGACAGTGAGAACCTTTTAGTGAAACAAATGCTCAACCATAGGTAAGCCTGTTAAGCGATCTAAAGCCTGGTAGGAGAAATCTGGCCCCCAAAACTCAAGGCCTGACTTAAGTTCAATTTTCACACTGTTTTTCCCTCTCAAAACACTAGCCCTTTCAAGTCATATTTTAGAGCTTTCATTTATAAAATCAATGTTTCCTGACTTTTCCATAGTGATATAAATATGAAGACAAGAGATGTGTCCAGGGAGGAAATATAGCACTAAAATACTGAGCTTTTTATCTCCAAAGTACTAAATGCAAATTAACTAATGCATGCTAATACAGTGATTAGCTACTTTGCCTAGGTTTAGTGCAATGACTATGTTTCCTAATGCCATCATTCAGTGAGAGATGGTTTGGTATCACACTGAAGCCAGAGCAGCTTTTCATAAAACATAATGTGCTTAACATCTATGTATTCCCCACTGAAAAAGAATGTAAATCTATTTAAAGTACTGATATTATTTGCAAAAGACAACTGCTTTTGGAGAAACATTTTGAAATCAAGATTAGCTTTGTGTTACAGAAAGATTTCAATGATAGGCAAAACCATAATGGATTGTTGTTGGGTAGGTGGAATGAGGGTGGAGCTACAGACATTTCACCTGGGATGACTACTGTGCTCTGCATAAATATCATAGGCATTGACCAATCACATCATCTTCTCAGGAGCAAATAGCACAGAAAGTACTTAGAGGAAAGTGCTGTCCCCTCAATGGGCCTCTCCCCTCCCTCTTCCTTTGGGGGATGAAGTATCAGACTTTGCCTGTGGGCTTCCCAGAGGACCACGCTCCATGGACAGTTGCATGGCACATACAATTCCAGTGTTCGTATGCTAGATTAGATACATATTTGTACACCTCCCAAAGTAACGAGGTCCCAAGCCACACTGAGGCCTCTGAAAGCCTCAAGAATGTAAATGATAAGAAGAAAAAATAGCAATAAACAGAAATTAAACAGGTAGCATCACAGGTATTTGTGGAGCTTTGGAATGACCACTGGAAAGCTGGCATAGTATCAGTGGTATGATGCATACTGACATCTCTTGGAAAAAGCAATCTGGAAAAAAAACCAACATGAATATAATGAATGAGCCTTTATTCTGCATATGAAAGTGTTTCTCATACTGACAAAAGAAGGTACAATATTTATCATTCTAGGATCACAGGGGACAAAAAAACAATATTAAATCATGAGATGTTTTATTTGTCAATTGGCATTGTTTTTTCTGTCCTTTGTGTTACCAGAATGATAAATGTTTTCCTTTGTGTAGGAAAAAAAAAGCTTGGATACTGGCTGTGCATTCTATATATTCATGATATAATTTTTTGAGAATTTGGTTAAATCCTCATAAATGCCAATGTTTATATTAAAGGTGCTAATAAGCTTTTTGGGATGATTCTTGTTTGCTTTTTTTCCTTCTCCACAGTTTTATTTTATAGTCTCCTTCATAATATTTTATTTTCTAGGACAGATGAAAGAAGATTCAGTTATCAGAGTTCTTAGGATAACTGGTGGGAATATTGCAAAAGCACAATGTGATCAAAGCGGCTGGAAAAGCAATCCCCAAATGACTAAGGGCAAAACTGCACCAGTCCCAGAATTACAGAAAGAGCTGATGTGTATGAGACATATTAAACACTTGCATTTGAATTTTTAATATCGAAAATAAATGTCACAGCATTTTCGTGAAGAATCTATTTGTCTTGAATGCAGCTCATCTGCTACTCCTTGCAATGGATTATACCTTTTACTTTTTATCCATCTTTAACTCCTGCTAAACACGAGTGGTTGTAACATCTGATAGGAGAGAATTTTTTCATATTTTTTTTTTTAGATTTTATGTTTTCAAAAGCTGGCACAGAACATTCCAGTGATGATATGAGAGTTAACATACTTTGTTGCCAATATTTTCGAATGCAAGCAATGTCTTCTGGTTTGCACAATTCAGGATGAATATCACTGTGCCATCTAATGTGACTCAGCTTTGAGAGCTTCAGGGCTTGGCTCTGCCTTCAGTGCCCTAAGTACACATGGCTGAACTTTTTTAGACAGCAAATACTGAACATGTAAATAAATATATAATTAGTAATCCAATTTCCAAAGACATATAAGCAGGACACCAAGAAAGGATTATTTCATAATGGTATAATTCTGTGTATGCTTTGAGTGCTGGGGAAAAATTCCTAGAACACAGCCAACTTTATCAGACAGATTTCAATTGCTAGGGTAGATGCACTTTAGAATAATACTTAAAATTACACAGAAATGTATTCTATGTATGTTATGTATCGCCTCATGCATAAATAGAACAGCTCTTCAAAATAGCATGACGAGTTTTCATTTTCTTTTTCAGTGTAATTGCTATTACTGTTACTCAGACATCTTCCTGTAACCTCTCTCAGCTGGTCAGGGATACAGCTCCCATGGTGTTGGGTGTAATGTGTGAGCACTGCACCAGAGTTTGCAATCTAAACTTCTCACTGTGTTTACATTTTCGTGTTAAAAGAAACATATTCATAGACCTCCTTAACCCACAAACTTTTAAAGTCAGGCTGAACATGAAGATTTAGCTAGGCTTTTCTCCTATGCAATAACCTACTAAGCAATAAAAGTTCTGGAAATCACTGTCAGCTCTCAGTTACGTTGTGTAGTTCAGAGGCTTCAAATTTTTTTCTGACATCCTGTTACACAGCTACTACTGATGAGACCTTTGTAAATAACCAGGCTAATGATGTACAAGAAAGAACACAATTTACCTCACTCATGCCCATTTGCACTTGCCTTGCAGTTCTAACACAAGTAAAAAAATATACTATTTTACATCAAAAATTGTCAATATAAATGCTGCAAAAATCTATGGAGCAATAAGACTGCATTAATCAACATTTTTTTCAGAGAGAATTGGACTAAATTATTGTGAAAACTAATAAATAAATAAGCTGCAAAATTCCATGACTTATATAGTTAATTTTAATATCAGAATGAGTGAATGAGGTTTATTTTAAAACTGTCTATGCTTAGAGTTATACACAAAATAAATAGGTAAAAAAAGATTTGTGTTTTTTAACAGATTGTAATATTAGCACAAAATTTCTGAGAAACTTTTAAGACCTCTGCAAAAGTAGTTTTGTGTAGAAAATCACACGTACGGAAGGTACAATGAAAAGTCAAGAAGTTTCCAGATTTTGATAGATTTCAGGCTGGATGAGTCAAAAGATAAGCCCTGACACTGGCAGGCAGTCTCCCTTGAAAATTTGGGCTCCATATACAGACATCTTCAGGTAAAGCAATTTCTACCTTCACCTCTGCCTCCAAATGCTGGTCTCCAAGGACTTCATTTCAGCCAAGACCTGTCAAAACTCCCAAATGCTTTTCATTACTGAATTCCTTCTGTATGTTCTCTGTCAGCTGTGTTAAAATAATAAATTCACAACCAATTGATTTTTGAAAAGGGAGAGAACCACTTGAACTCATCACCTGATTTTGTTATTTCAACAAGTAAAATTTGAAGCATATTTAAAATTGTTGTTTGAAGTCTTTGCTTCCTATGGCTTTTATGGGGTTTAAAGTAGCAACAGGTTCAGAAGAAGACATAATAAAACCAATTCTCAGTAGGATGCCTATGAGATATGAGGGGTGTGCTCCAGTCAGTACATATCCTTTACAATCATTTATATTAATAGTAATTCAGTGACAAACACCCAGAACAGACTAGTTGTCTTGGTGTTCTCAACTGGTGCTACGAAATAATAAGATATTTTTCTATTCTGATGTATCTGGGGGGAATTCAGGATACTTCTAAAATTCCTTTGAGAGGTGATTCTGTACCATTTTTGTCAGCATCAAAGGAAGAAAACACACAAAACCCAGCACTGGACTAAGAAGGTAACAACAGTTGTATTATGTAAAAAGCAGAAAAGAGTCTTTTGAAATTGTGTGTGTAAACAAGGAGCTTAGTTTGGGTGAAGCAGTTGCAAGAACACCTTAATAGAGGATAAGATAGCAATTAACAATGAAAATTCACTGATGCAAAAGATAGTCCTCGAGATTAGAATCTTATTGAAACAAATGCTCCTCCATTTTGTCATAATGAATTGAGCTGAAAGATCTGCAAAACCAGTTCACTGAACACATGAGAAGAAAATAAGAATTTGTTACTCTATAGTACAAAACTTTGTGACCAACACATGTCTCTACAGCATTAAATAGAAACAGGAATCTTGGGGAAACAGAATAACAGAACAGGAGAATTAGGCATAGTGCTATTTGAAATTGCAGTGTGGTAATTATGAAAATATATACAGATACATCAATTTGTACAGTCCCTTAAAACCCCAGAAAGAATATGCTTTATCCCAAATGGATAAACAAAACATTCAAGGGAACAGAGATGAAATGGCATAGCAAGGAGAATAGGGCAGGGATGGATGAAGCTGATAGTGCAGGGAAGAAAGGGGCAGTGGTGGAGCTAAGATGAGCATGGGGCAGCTGGGGAATATTCTGAAATGAGAGAAACTGCAGACACAGAAATGAGAGAAGCATTAAAAAGTGAAGATTGAGAGAGGTACACTACATGTGTGGGAACAGACTGCTCAAATTAGAGAAATCCATCAGATCAAGGTAGGCTGGGTCTTTGCAATGAGGACAAAGGTCGCAAATTCATTGGAGGCATCTAAATTTGGAAGGTATCAGGTCAGATTTGAAAAATCAGTGGAGAGGCATGTCCAATAAAGACTGTAGGTGGGGTGAATTGCCCTTTGACAGAAGTTTTCAGAAAGAAACATTGATCAAATCAGTAACACATCTAAAATAATATGCGCAGGTTGTGTGAAACCTTCAGATTAGATGGGAGAGAGATAATACAAAATCCAAAAAAGAGATTAAAGCAGGGAAAAATAAACGTAAGTAACTGCAAAAACAGCTGTCACAGGGAATTGTTGCTGAACATTTGTTTACAATGCACACCCTAACAGGTCCTGTGTTCTTCAGTGTTGCCATTTGTTGTAAAATGTGGCAATGACAGAGGTAGGCACAACAGAATAGCTAGCAGTGGTGAAGATGGTATCCATAGGAAAGAAAAAAACCCTTTGTTTTTTAAATGGGTTATATTTAAATATTATTTTTTTTTAGTTGCTTTGCCACTATATCAAAATACAACGTTACGCATCTGGAGAAATAACGTGGGATATACCAAAACCAAAGCAGTGGCTTCAGAAAGGCTCTCCATTTCATAGATCAGGTAAGGGTAAATTGATTTTGGGAGTTCTAAGGAAGGAAAGATGTGCTAAAAGGGTTCTTTCACCCTTTCAGCAGGAAAGATTTAACATCCAGGTCTAAAGGCTGAACTCAGGAAACCTAAATGAGGTGAAATTAAAGGAACTTTGAGAAATTATCAGAGTAGGCAAGTCAAGGATCCATGTGTTAAACACATGAAAATAAGGAATCAATAAGATACCCTGAAAGGTCAACAGACTTGGAGGCACTTGGAGGCAGACCATCAGAAGAAGGACCATGACAGGAAAGCACTGGAAGGAGCATACGTAGGTGGGAGCAATTACAAAAAAGCCAAAGTGCCTTTTTAAAAATCACCTATATGTATATAAGTGTATATATATATGCGTCTATATAGTTATTCCAATTGAACTTATTTCACTGCTAATTTACTGAAGAATTATTCTGTCAACATCACAAACTGAAGAACTCAGATATTTCAGTAATTTCAGGATGAAACAAATTATCTGAAAACATGCATTTCTACACTATCTAGTTAATAAAATATTTTTAGCAAATGAAAACAAAACCATGAAATAAGCTTCTAGATGAGAAAAACTGAACTGAAATTATCAGATTATTAATACATTTTGGGTTTTTCAGTCTGTAAAAAATCAACATAAATACTATTTGAAATTAAGCTGTAAATACATATTTTCAGATCACCAACTACTTGCATTTCAGTCACAAAAACTTTGAAGAAACTCAGTTGTATGGTCACACTGCAACTATGTTTTCTAATACTCCTAATGATGTGCTACAAGCTGTATGTAATTAGGCCTGATGAACCTTGTCCCTTAGTAGGGACAAACCCAAGGGTTAAAACTGAAGTACAAACAAAAGATGGTGCAAAAGAAAGCAGAAAATGTACTGCCTTTGGAAAGGTCTTCCTAGATTTGAGGAATTATGGACAAGCGCTTATGTGCATCAAAAGATATCAAAAAGAAGTTGTAATTCTTGTTTAAAAGAAAAAAAGGAAAGAAAAAAAGAAAAAAAAAAGCAGGCCTGTAACCATTCAGAGATACTTTATCCTTATCAGGTGCTGTGCTGTTAAAAAAGCTCTGTACTCCATGCCATGAGTGTACAAACCCTGTACAGGAACCAGACAGTGAACATATAGTCATACATTGTCATTCTTACTCCGATAACAAAATTAAATTTTCGACATTTTCTGCATGACTAATCCCTCTTGATTACATTTTGAAGTTTTTCAGTGAATGGTTAATTAATGATGCAGAAGCCCTCTTCTTTGTGTTTCTGCCGTCTCCAGGCTGAAAGGATTGCCAGGCTTTGGTGCACAGCTTCCACCGTCTAGACTCAGCCCTATTAGGTTGTTCCTTTTCTTCCCATGGAGGCATGCGACAGAGATACAATGAACCTCAGCACTGGACTCCGCACCCTGTGGAGCCATCACCAGCCAAACTCCATTTGCTCCTCTTGAAAAGGAGCTTTGAGAGGAATTGTTGCTGGCCAAGTGTATTGGGTCTGGTGGAGCCCATAGCTGCTCTCATTGTGCTGTGTTGTACCAGCACCTAGAAAGGTGGTGATGATGCACCAGTGTTTTGACTATTGCTGAGCAGTGCCAGCACAGCATCACGGCTGCCTCTCCAGCCTCACCAGTAGGTGCCCCTTCCTCTCACCAGTAGGCTGGGGGTGGGCAAGATCTTGGGAGGGGACATAGCCAGGACAGCTGACCCAAAGAGACCAATGGGATATTTTATACCATATGGCATCTGCTCAGATATAAAAGCTAAGAGAAAGGAGGAGGGAGGAGGAAGGAGGGGCATTCATTATTTATGATATTTGTCTTCTGGAGCAACTGCACTGAAGCCCTGCTTCCTGGGAAGTGGCTGAACATCACCTGCTGATGGGAAGTAGAGAATACATCTTTCGTTTTCCTTCACTTCCGCACATGCAACTTTTGCTACTGCTTCGTCAAACTGCCTTTATCTTGACCCACAAGGGTTTTTTTCCATCTTGTTTTCTCCCACCCTGTTCTGCTGAGGAGGGAAGTGATAGAGTGGTTTGGTGGGCTCCTGGCATCTAGCCAAGGCCAACCCACCACATCAAGAATAACAGCCTCACCCCAACCTACCAGATCAAATATGGAAGAAAAGTGGGTGTTCAGTGATGAATGAAAGGAGAAGGCCTGCACAGATTTCATATCTGTTGGACTTTGTTCCTCTTGATTTAAGAAATATTCCTCATATTGTTAATCTCTTCCTGGAGATATGCACACAAATGCTTACTATCAGGTCAATGCATCCATCGCATGCTTAAACTTTTGCACAGGCATCTTGATCAGGACCTTACAAGAGACCCATCCTTGTCAATGGGGGTGGTATCCATCTATCCCTTAATGGAAGCATTTAATAACACTTCTAGGAGATTCACATTATTTTCTTCTTCCCTACAGTTACCTTCCACAAAAAATATTTGTGGAAACAGATGATCTACCCACAGGTTTCAGGACACTTAACATCAGAACTGCAGAATGACCCTCAAACATAGCAGACATTTGCTTCAAACCAACTTTCTATCAGCCTTGATGCAACTGTGCACAAAAAACATTCTCTTTGCAAATCTCTTTCACAAACTGAGGTTAATACCTGGAGTGTCTAGACCAGAGATTAACAAAAACGATTTGAAGCTCTTTATAAAATGTCTGAAGGGAAATCAGTACTACAAATTACATATTAAAGTACACCCATAACAAGGGATCTATTACAGCTACAGTATATAATACAGCACTGTGCTATTCAGCAAGCACTTGTAAGGGATGTGTCAGGAGTGGGAATTTCTTTTTTCACCTCTCTGGGAATATACAGTATCACTGAAACTGGAAAATATTATAAGCATACCCGTGTGTTCATAATCTTAAACAGAGTTATCCACCACAGTATATTCTCCTGTGCTTCGGTCCCAGTATGGTTAAGGTTTACTTTAGGCTTTTAATCTGATCATGCATACCCCTAATTGTTTCAACTATAATTATTGATGTTAAATTGTTTTGCCTTTGAAAAATGTGCTTTGGAGAGACCAAAACAGAAATTAAATGCATGTGAAATAATAAAACTATTTCAATGCACTAATTGCAAAACAATTTAAAAAAGCTTCTTTTGATGAAATAATTGTTTTAATTATACACTGTACTAAGGTTCACCAACTATAAACATTTCAGCTTTTAGCAATAAGATAATTCCATGTCTACTGTTTTCCCACACTTTATTTCAAGGTGTAAATAAACTAGAAATATAAGTTACTGCAAAAGGACATCCAAACAAAACAGAAGTGTTTTCTTGTCATGTGACAGGGTTCTATCATAATATACTGTCAATAGATATAGCTAAGTGCAAACAGGCAATTCATGAATTACCTAGGAGAAACCTTAATATTGGGGCATTAGTAGGGAGACCAAACCCCAGGCTGTTCAGAAATGGCATCTGCCCACAGAGGGCTCTGAGCAGGGCTCAGCCAGGTCCCTTCCGTTGTAGAAGGGCTGCACCAAGGCAGCTCTTCTGGCAGAGGATTTTCTAACTGGAAGTCTTTGCAAAAGACATGGCTTTCCCATGACTGCCGGCCTTAAACTCTTAGATTCATAGACAGTTTGTTTCCAAAACAAAATGAGATGCTTCTTGACTGCACACCGTGGCAGACCATAAATTCTCGATGGTATGTTGTCCACTGTCTCAATAAAAGTAAATACAATAATTCTTATCCACGTGGCAGCGACTTTCCATTGGGCTGGTCTTAAAGCTTTCTTTGAGGGTGAGATGCTTAGAAAAGGTGTTAAAAATCAAATACTGTAGTAGTGAAAATTTAGTCAATAAAATGACTACTAAAGGTAATTGCATGATATTCCCAACGAAATACCTCAGATTTGGTATTGTCTTTATTGTTGAGTGGAGACAGACATAGTAAATGTCTTGTGACACTTGGTAGGAAGGGGAGGGGAAAGGAGATATTTGTGATACAGAAAGAATGTTGAAAGGAGATGTTAGTGAGACATTCCACATGTAGACATGCTCTGGCATAACTGCAAACAGCTTTACAGCTATAAAACACTCACATCTCTTCTCAGTTTAAAAATATGCCTGTAAACAACTACTTTATATTATTCTGTGAAACAAGTACAGTAACAACTGCTTGTGTTCTTACTGCCTGCGAAAGCTCAACACGCAGCAGTGAGATGGTTTCTGCATCAGTAAAAATCACAGCACTACTCTTATGAAATTTCAGAACTATCGGTCCTTCGCAAGACAAAGAAAAATCCTCCTGCGCTCTGACTGCTGAATCAGTGTAAATAGAGCAAAACCAGAGGAACTGCTTGGCAGGATTTTAAGTAGTCTCTTATCTCTACACTGCATTCTTGCTTGTACTGCACCTCAATACACGCACAACACTTGTGTTGGTCTTGCTCTCACTTTGTAATCCACCAGTCAAACTGGTTGAAGGATGTCAGAGACTAACGTATATGTTTAAACTTGCCCACCTGGTAATTGCATGTCAATTTCTTGCCAGCTGAAAAAAATTATCTTACTGAGCTTTTTTTTTTTTTTTTTTTTGTGGGGAATGTTATTTTAAATAACATTACTGATTAATTCGTATTTTCAACTCATTGATTTTCACACTGTCCTTGAAATTTGTTCCATTATGAGGAAAAAAAAATACTCTGCACACATTTTGTCATGAAAGATAATGCTGAAGCCTTCAGAACTGCTACGTGTCTTATCTTCAGCTGCTATTAATGGATGCTCTTTACTACAGGCAACAGGTAAATCCCAAATTTGTCTAGCTGGGGTACTGGTTCTCTTTCCACCTAGCAAGCAAACCACTAAAGTCCTAATTGATGTTACCTGCAGTGTCTAAGTACTTGAACTATATATACAGATATATATGACTTTATGTCTGTAATCTTCAGAACAAACTTTGATAAGAAAAGATATCATTACTGCCTTGTACCTGGTTTTGTTAAGGGTTACTGTCTCAGAGAATTCGTGCTCCTCAGCTGCAGAAGTGTTATTTTTTAATTTTACTTTTTGACTTTCTTTCCATTATTTGTCAAGTATTTCATTTTTGGAATATATTATGTAGCACTGGTCAAACGCATGCAACAAAAATGTTTGAAAATAAAATATGTCATAAGGTTGATACAATCTCTTTGCATAGACAGATGCAGCTGATCATTATGGGGCACATTTCCATCACTAACAAAAGTTTATTGGCCGTATCTTTAAAACTGACAGTGTCTTTCAGGATCTATCAAATGTATCATAACATAAGCTATCAAAATGAATAAAATATAAAGTGCATACTTCTTAGAGACATCATTTCCAAGCACGTAAACTTTTATCTTACTTCTGAAAAAATGTCAAATCACTTGGAGCAGCACTTTTAAAAATATGATTTATGAAAAAGGCTTATTTTACAGGCTCTGGGAACTACATTAAAGTCCTACAAACAGCAGGGCTACCACAACTTTTAACAGCGAAAGCAGTAAAACAGGTGACGGATGGGAGCAGGTAAGACAGAATCATGGTCCCTGCACTCAATCAAATACATCTGCATCTGGTAAATAGCTCTAAGAATTAAGTATGTTACAGCTGATGAAACACTCTTCCAAAATCTCAATTTGCATTCAACAGATCAGACATTTGTAGCACAACAGACGCTGCCACACCAAGGTGCCAGCAGTAATCTAGTGGGCAGAGGAGTGCTCTGAGTGTAGAGATAGGTGAAGACCTCGTGGCTAAAGTGGAGAGGTTGAGATGAGAACAGTCCAGCCATGCCAAGACATACTGCTCTTCTAAGTAAAGCCCCTTCTTAACGTAGGAACCATAGCGTGCAGTATCATTATTTACATAGCATTCAATATGTGACATTGTTGCCTACATTACCTCAAATGTGAGAGCTTCTCAAGGTTATTTCCTGTTAAAAACTAGTAGTTGCTAAGCCTCGCCATCCTTTCAGCTGCATAACATCCAGGTTAACTAATGCAATTGTTCTACCCTGACTCTATACAGGCTGTCCTTACATTCTACCTGTACTTTGCAGGTCAAAGATACGTCTGGTAACTGCATCGCTGTACTACATTTGACAGGCTGAAATAAAAGGCAATTCAGCTCAGTTTCAAAGGGTTTTTTTGATTTCATCCGACTTCAGCTGCCTAGATTGAGGTGACTAGACCAAGCGAATCATCTAGGCTCCCTCTGTAGACATCAGAGGACCAGGGCCACCTCAAGAGCGAGATTTAAAACACAATTTTATTTTGAGCTCATGTAATAGAACAGGACAAGACGTCCTCTCCAAATGCTTCATTCTTGCTGTTGACTAACAAGGAAACTTTGATTAATTTAGATTAGAAACCTAACTTCTAGATGAATGTGAGACAGTTCCTGGTTATTTTGATATAGAATGGGTTAGGAACAGCTGCAGGAGCAGCCTCATACAGACAGCATTAAAGATAATTCTTGCTTCAAGCAATTCACAATTTAAGCTAAACTAAAATCCCATTTTGGCTATAAAACTATTTTAAAGAATGCTTTTTGGGTTCATTTTATACATCCTAATGGGAGAAGGATGCCATATGGAGGGATTTCATTTTGTTAAGAGATACTCAGTGCTCTTATCTTCCTATGTACAGCGTGAAAATTGAAAGCAAACAAAGCTTACCATACATTTTTACAAGCAATTGTCATTTTAAATACAGAGAACTTTATTAATATATCAAGGGGATACAGAAATACTAAAGTGAGAGATCTCAGTGTAAAAGCTTTTTTAACTGAGTTAACACCACCTAGCTGTACATAGTTATCTTGTATTTATTGGTTTGCCTATATGGATCATGGCTGTTTAAAATGTCATGGATTATTTTCCAAGGATCATTTTCAAAGAGAAATTGTAATTTGCCAAATACAACTGGCATATAAAATAACAGATAATGTAACCATATGATGAAATTGCTGTCAACTTGTTTACCAACTGTCCGTTATGATCAAACATGGTCTTGTGATTATTTTCCTGTTCTGCTTGAGAAAAGAAATTTATTTGACTTCCAAATCCAGGCTTTTGTTCCAGTACTCTTTGAATTCTGGGAGTAGAGAAGAATTTTGTAACCTGCTTTGCCAAACAAAGGATTTCATGTGCTCAAAAATGAATCTCATCAAACTCTCCATGGCCAAGAAGTGTCTGCTGATATGATGGAGGAGAAATCCTTCAACGTGGATGAGAAGAAGGAGCATTCCTTGCAGGGTGCTCCCCACTTACAAAGTAGATCAAGGGCATGCAGCTTCAGTTCATATACAGAATGGTGTTGTAAAAAATGTACTTACCTAAAAATTTTGGTGATACTGCCACTATCTGTGAGCTTTCTACTGATTTCCCACTTTTTATGTCCTAAAACCCAAGATATTTGGCTTTACTTCCAAAACCCTTCTCCATCAAACTGCCTCATTCTTAGAAGGAACTCCCTGCAGTCGTCTGCAAAGCTGCCTTAAATAGCTCATTTTCAGATCCTGCCTGATATGTTGCTTATAGAAAACTCATAGTTGGCCTGCTACTCTCCTTTGAACACTGATTTTTGGCTGACCAGTACTGTCACATTGTTTCCTTATGCTCCCCAGTCTGTCTAGATCCATCTGTTGTCTCTCGTATTGTACTTAGATTGTAAGCGCTATAGCATCAGAACAATCTTTTTGTTCCGAGTTCATTTAGTGCCTAAAACAATGCAGGATTGACCTGTGATTAGGGATTCCCAGCACTGGAATAATACAAACAAGCAAAAATTCTCACAAATAACCCAGCTGGAGTGCCAGATACAGACACTGCCTTGCAGACATCGCAGCATGGAGGAATCAAATTCCACCAAACTAAATTACCAGGCAATACAGGTCCATTTGGTCACCACTGCAAAACAACCTTCATGTTCCTCTCACTTTTCAGTCTAGCACACAGTTGTAGCTTTTAGCTAAATAATATCTGAAAAAAACTTATTAAATTATTGCATTATGCTTTTTAAGTTCTGGGGCTCTGATTCCTGCATCTCGACTCTTCTAAAGTAAGCAGGCTTAGAATCTTCTTTTCTCTGTTTTACTCGAAAAAGTTGGAGTTTGAAACCCTTGAAGCTAAGCTCCCTCGAAGCCATTTTGGGTGTAAGGAGATGTTCACTCACAGCTTTACTGGTTTAAGGCATTGTTGCCTTCTGGCATGTGCTACCATGCCTTGACCCATACCTCGTTCACCCAAGAGGTGAAGGAACAGCATGTGGGAGTGCTCCTCAGCTGCTCTGTTCAAAGACAGGGACCTTTAATTTGAGCTACCTCCTGTGGCATTTTTAAACTACACCCTTCCTTTCCTCCTCCCGTCTGCCTTGGTCTTGCCTGGACTGCTACTCTCAGCTCATGCTGATGCTCATGATGCTCATGCTGATCTCACCAGCTCATGCACTGATTTCTGTCCACCCTTGGCCAGGTTGCGTTCCAAGCCTAGCTTCTCAGGCTTTTCTGCCTAGATCCCCACAACAGTGCAAGGAATACTCATGGTCACCCAGTCAAATCTCTGCTATGTTGGGGAGACACATACATATTAAGAAGCCACTGTGAGCAGATCCCAGAAGAGCAAAGAAACAAAACACCACGTGTGTGTCTGGATGCAGCAAATGATGGATCTTGTAACATCTCCAGAACTCCATGGATGCAGGATTTGAGTCTATTGGGACTGACCAACACAGCGGGGGAAGCTCATGCTTACAGCTATCCTCACAAGTCACCTGCAGAGTCTGGCAAGGGACGTGGCACAGTTATTTCCTCATTCCCATTTCAAGGTTGCCTGTATACAGATGAGCAGAATTTGGGACAGGATTTCTCTTGTGGTTCTTAAAGTGCTGATTAGTTTAATTAACTTCTTCATGAAAGTAAAATAGGGAATAAATTTTAGCTGTATTCCTATGAGATGAGATTATTAATGGGTCTCACTAACTTAGATTTCTTCAAGCACCTCTTTCATATTGCCAGTATTTTTCTGATTTGATTACATAGAAGAGTTGGCAGCGTGATGACTACTAATTAGAACTGAACTCTCAACTTACTACCAATCCACCTTTTCTAGGTTTCATTTTAGCAGATCGATACAATAGATAATGTGTGTACAGCTGTGTTTACCTCTAATACTGACATCACTCTAGTTTGTACATGTCTCTCTTAAAATCTTATAGTCTGAAGAATTTATATGAAAAAAAAAAGAATATAAGGAAATCCAAAAGTTCAGCTCTAAAAGGAGGTTTTACTACAAATAAAGTTTTATAACTCTAGTGATCAGGAATGTCCTTGAGCTGAGAATTTTTGATGATATCATTAACAAGCAGTGGCATTACTTTTGTGCAGACACCAGCTATAAATTATGCTTTACATACAGTTGCTATATATTTCTTAGGGATTCAGGACCTCATTAGGAGGTTCCAGAGATACTCAGCACCAATGGACTTTAATAGGAGGTGAGGATGTTCAGCAGCCTGCACCACTATGACCACAAAACACAACTGTGCAGTGCATGCTGAAATAATCATGAGGTAAGTACCTGGTAATTTCTTTTTTCTAGCCAAAGTGCACATTACACATTAATTACAGTTAAGCCACCTAAGCATGGTTATCAAGTATTCTACAGAAACATATAATTTCTTTGCAGATTGCATTTGGCAAGAAAGCTCCATGCATATACTACTGTGTTATTCTCTGTTGCCACATATATGTGTACGATGCAAACCAACATGTAAACAAACCAAATAACCCTGAAAGAAAATGTAATATTTATTGCTGCCACAGACTCATCTTCTAAGAATGCCAAAGTAGTTTAAAGCATGGAAAAGAGTAGATTATGAAGGTCATATAGATACATTTCTTTGTCTGACATGTAGAATGCCTAAAGAAGCTAAGTCCAGTGCTCTGGCTTCTCATCAGTTGCTTCTGAATTTTACAACAAAATGGTAATGATAATGTCCAGGTGGCAAAAATTCTGTTTTAATAGGTGCATCGACTGCCCAAAACTCAAAAGCAGCATCCTAACAGATTAACAGTTCTCCATAATATTATCTTTGTAACATGCAATTTGTTCCCGATGATAATTAGGTATTTAGAGGCACACATAATTAGGGAGAAATGACTGGATGATTTTTCATTTGCTGAGAAATCTACTGTCAGGAAAGGAGATCCACTATGGGGACTAATGTGTTTCTGGTGCTGGAATTAGTGTCAGAAGGATATGAAAAATGTAGTTTAGACTGCCTAGATGGTTAAATAACGTTGTACCAATACAGACCTTCACATTTAATACGTGCATGATACTTTCTTCTCCAAATGGAACAATTCTATTCCTAACATCCATTTCATAAGTATGGGTAGCGATGGGAATATACAAGATTTAGTAAAAGATGAACTACATTTTATTTTTTTTTCCTGTTAAATAGATCTTTCCTAGTCTAATTTGGGATAACAGGTAAAACATTCAAAGGACCATTAGCTCTGGAAGGCATTTGTTTCTTCTTATTTTTGTGTACCTACTGCAGGGCTCTATTTCTGTTTGCCTTTGCTGCTGCATTGCCTGTCACTAAAAGGCATCTTTAACTGTATATCATTTTTCCTCTGGATTTTATTTACCATGTCATTCACCAGCTAGCTTCATATAAGTACACCTCAAGGTACTGGAAAAGAGCATTCTCCACATTCACTGCTAATATAATTCCATAGATTGAGTGGAGTGCTTTATGAGAGATGCTGCTATCGTCCAAAGACAAATCACGTGTATGACATATTCAGTCGGCTTTTACCCAGGGCTTAAAATCATACATCTACAGCACTAAAATGTTTAAGCTGGCCTTACTGCATCTTTTTTTCTGGGAAACTGATAGTTCTTTTTGTGCAGTGACAAAGATCTCCTCATTTCCTCATTAACAGGTGTGTGTGCATGTGCATGCATACATACCCCCACCCTTACATGTGCATCCAACAGCATCCACGCTCAGAAGAATCCATTGAAACATATGTAAGCACCAATACCAAGCATTCAAACATTCCAGCTGTTTGTACAAACGTATTTTTGTTCTTTCTCCTGTCCAGCCTATGCAGCAAATGTTGCAGGTGTTCTGCAGAAACATCTGACAATACTACATTATTGAAGGCTGTACCACAATGCACTCACCCAGGGGAACCGAATAATGGCTGCACAGCCAAATCTGGCAAACCATTACTTCTGAAAACTTGGCTTTCTAGTTTCAATTATTTCCTTTAAAACAACCTTTGAAGCATTTTTTTCCTGGCTTTTGCTATTTGTTTGTTTGTTTGTTTGTTTTAAAGGAAAAGGCTTTAAAAGTTTGCAAGCTTAAATGCAATGTTCTCCCAAAAGCCCCAGCAGTTGATAGTGGACATATCAGCTGCATCACACAACTCTTCAACTTTATGTTCAGGACCAAATATATGAATTGTCAACAGCAATCCTGTGGGTGAAAATTATCTTTTCTATGACCCTCCAGATGGGGAAAAATGATAAGGCTCCATGGCAGGTCTGGAGAGGTATGGTTGCAGAGCAAAGAGCCTGGAATGTCCCTGCTCCTTCCTCCCTCCTGCGCCAGCAGCTCAAATACTCCACAGTACATCCTGTGCTGCTACAGCTGCTCTGGCAGCAATGGGAACCTGAATCTTTAAAAATGTTTGAGTTCAGTTATTATTTTGGCCTGCTGCCATTTTTTCCTATGAAATGCAGCTAAAAAGAAAGAAAACTGTGATGTTCCACAGTTTATGATTCCACTAAACTGGACTGAATTCAGGGAACAAAATAATGGCACTTCTTTAGTTCATGGGTTTTTGCCTTGACCAAATTTTAAAGTCTGCTGTAAACAACAGAAGTGTTAGAAATTGCCTTTGAAACTAAGCATATTTTTCTGCAAAAAATCTTTCAGTACAATGTGCTAAGAAACTTAGCAGATAGCCCTAAGTTTGTGTGTTTCATGTACACTTATATACACAAGCACTTCACAAACAAGTTTATAAACACAATAAAAAGGGCACCCATGTGACAACAGATGCATTTAAACTTCTTAATTGCTTTAAATAGCTGCAGATACAGACAACCTTACATATAGTTACTAATGCCTTATACATAGCCTGACCGAGTCAGTAATAGTGTTAGGATATAAACTTCTGCTTAGTGTCCAAGTGTTCTGATCAGAATTTAACCATAAATAAGTATAAGCAGTCAGTTAACCCTGTTATTTACAATATTTGAAATAATTCCCACAGATAGTTCAGAACAGCAGAGTTCAGAGTATTAAGGTACTTCTGTCCATTTATTCTGAGCAGCTTTCTCAAAATGTGCCAATTGTACCATCACGTATCTCCAGTTTCTTCATTTCTACACAACTTCTATTTAAAAGACCATCATCAAAGTATTTCTGCCTTTTCTTCCCACTGTGGAACTTATCAGCCAAGTTTCATAAGACTTTATGTACAGTGAAGAAAACAAAGTGCTGCAGTACTTACATAATCAAGGTTCAATATTTAACAATGCATCCCAGTGATGCATCATTGGAAGACACTGAGGTAGGATTTGTATGGAGAGATGGTATAGCCCAATTGATCAGGTTGGAAAAACAGAGTTCCTTAAACAGGATCCCTTCTTCAGGGTTGAGAATTCTGAAGAGAGGGTTCCCAAGGGTGTTATGATTCATATGACTAAAAATCAGGAAATGTTATCAATTTTTTATCTATGCACACACATGGACATACATACACATATAAAAATACACACAATTGTCTCAACATTTTTAGAATAGTGCAGGTTATCTGTTTGTTGTCTTTTTTCTTTTTTAGCAAAATGCACAGAAAGAATGGCACTGTACTATGGAAATATTTTCTAAAGTATCTGCTTAAAAGCACATAAAACTTCATAACTTTTTTTTGATTAGTTGAGTTCACCCAAAAAAGAAATCCTTTACGTTATAAAACCGTACTTTCTGCCATGTTCGCAAAAAGTGCCTATGTGTATGTTTAAAAGAAAGCTAAATATGTGGAAAAGAGAGTTAACTTACTAATACCAAATCATACTGTAAGATTCTTGGCTTTCCATTAAAACAATAAAAATAACCACTTCCAGAAACAAAACATAGTAAATTACATTTTCCTGTATGTGTAGAGATGTTTACCTGCAGCAACATCTACCTCCTCAGCAAAGTAGTAATTTTCTTGTCATTTCTAAGTAACATGTCATAACTCGCTCAATCTCCTGAATGTTACTTCCCATAATCACACCTTGAAGTGTCCTAAAAGTCTGGGAGAAGTCTTTTCATGCTGAGGTATCAACACACCACTCTATATGCAGACAATGAATAATTACAGTTACTCATGAGAGAGTGCTATAAAATTGACTTAATTCTCCATCTCAGCTTCTGTTTTTGTTGTTCACAGGAAGGAAAAAGGATTAGCTTGAAAGATAGTTGTAAATGCAGGACAGTGTCAGAAGTTTCTTCCCAATTAAATATTTTTCAATATGAAGATCACATAAAATTTGGAGGAAAAAAAACCCCACACCACGAATACTTTTTTTTTGGCATTACTACACCCATGTGCAACACCTCAGTTACAGAAGCTGTCTACTGTAACAATTTGATCCCATGTTGGCATTTCAGCTTACAAATGGGGTATTTAACTTTACAGCCTGGTCTAACAATGCCTTCTCATTTAGTCAGCGAGAGATCCAGGAAATTGAACTGTAGCATATCTGTCTTTCTTTGTGGAGTCAGTGTATATAAGACTGGATGCTTTTTTTTTTTTTTTTTTTTTTTTTTTTTTCACTAATGGGAAATAAAATTGGTTTCAACTGTACCTAGAATGAAACAAACTAGAAGCAGACCTGCAACTTCAATCAAGTTCATTTCTTTCCATTTCAAGCTCACCAGTCTGGGACAAGAAAATAGTATTACAACATAGCCAGAGTATACAAGCAAGGCACATAACTATGAGGCAAAATCAGCCAGCTCTTTAATTCATGACTGGTCAGGTCATAAAATGAGCGTAATTCATAGACTTGCTTCCAAAACAAAGAAAATGCTAAAGTAAGATTCTAGGTGCAATAATGTAGTCTGCTTCTACTTGTTTGAACAGAGATCTATTCCTCTACATATATTGTTCGGCTTGAAATGCTGAAAATGTTTTGAACAGAAAAAAAACATTTCCTTTTCAAGCTCTGGCAGAAGAGCATTCCCATTAGAGAGTGGTAGATATGCGGCGTAAGTGGCATCCAAAAGCAAAGGAGATCAGAATGCACTTGATGAAGTGTTGCCAATGACGTACCCCACCCCACCTTTTTTAAGCTGCTTCATTTTCTAATATGTGATTACTTGAGAAATCAATATTTCATTCACTTCCTTATCCTTTGGAAAGTGCTTAGAACTACTGGTTTGAAGGCGGTGCTTTTACTCATTACTGACTTTTCAATCATATTGCAATCCAAAAGATATAAACAACTCCAAAGAAACCCTGCAACCAACAGTTAAGAGCTCAAAACTTAAATTATGCTCAGTTCAGTATTACAAATACGAAGCAGGTTAAGTCCTCAGACGTGGTTCTCCTCTTCACCTACAGATTATTACTACTACCATCTGATTATTATTTGGTGCTCTCTGTGACACCAATGTGGTATATTTTCCATTTCATCCTACTAGAAAAGTCATTACAAGGACTTCAATAACCCTTACTAACCTCCATATTTGCTGGCAATTTCTCTAGGAGCATGAAGGAATAAATGGAAACAGCTTCCTTCAAAGTAAGGGTCCAGACACATCGGTGAGCCCTGCTGGGAGAACTGCACCAGTCCTGCCAGTGCTCAGCTGAATAAACAGAAGTGGTGGCTGCCAGAGCAAGAAATGCAGCATTAACATTCAAGCATTCAATATATCAAAAGAAAAATAATTTGGGGAAGCAAAGTCTCTCAACTTGTGCTTTTCAAAAGGGAAAAGAAAACACATACAGTAGCTGTTGTGATTAAGTAGGGAAATTTTAAGATGAGAATGTAACAAGTACTTTTATCAAAAGCACCCAAAAATGCAACAGAAGCTAAAGGCGGCACACCAGGAACAGTGCAAAAATGGATGTAGTCAAAACATGGAAGAAACACCAAGAGGAACATATAGGCTGGCCAATTTGGGTGCTTATAGCAATTGTTTTGTGAATCTTCTTGGGACTTTTCTAAGAGCTTTTTATTCAAAACCCTAAACTGTTTTAATGGCACTGGTATCACTACAGGGATACGATTCCTCATGTGGAAAAGGTTCTGGAGATGTATCTACATATACAGGTGGCCATAGCAGCATATCTTACCTCTGAAAGAGAAAGGTAATAATTTATCTCAGTATATGGTATATTTGCACACTATCTCTGTCCTTATAAGCTGCACTGTGAGTGTAGATCTTCTGATTAGAATTAATCTTTTGAAACATATTTTTTTTTGTTAGATTATTAACAGCATGCAATGCCAAACTTTCAGTTATGCTATTTTTGTACTGTTGGTGAATGTGTAAATGAAAAACAAAATATCATTGCAATTATAATTATGTTCCAACCCTGACTCAACTATAGGAGATAGTGTTGAAGGGACATCAACTTCTACCAGAATACCTGAAATAGGCTAGAAAACAAAAAATACAAGTATACCCATAAAATATGTTTAAGAGATGAGCTTGGGAAACAATTTCATAATTATCAGGAGGCTAGATATCATTCATTCAGTGGAAGTATTGATTTGATGAGGGACCTGTCTTTTTCATTTGGATAGACTCACATTAACATACTTCAGGATTGAGAACTAGAATTTCGTAAAATATATTATTTTACTGGTAGCTGGGGATTTCTGTCCTTCACAGATTGTAAATTCACTCTGCAGCACTGTGGTTGTTTAGCTGTATCTATAGAAATGGATGCGGTCGTTTCATGTGCGGATATAAAAGCATAGAACACATGGACTATGATGACACAGAGCAGGGCACTTGCTGAGGTGAATTACTTTATGTTGATTGCAGTTTCTAAAGATTTGTTGCCTTTGTATCGGTTTCCAATTTGATGGCTACGTGGCAGCTACAGGCTTTGTGTAGCAATCAGATAGGTTTGCTGGCATTTCCATGTATTGCTCCAGATGAGGTCTGCTAGCATTGCCATGCTTAAACATTTTGGATAGGATCTAATGAGGGATTAGAGAACAGGGAACGGCTGTACAGCACCCCTTAAAGCTGTCGAGTGAGATTAGGCAGTGTAATTGCTCCGATATGAGGAAGAGTGTCGGGTCTTCCTCGAGCTTTGTGTAGTGCAACGTCAGGATGTCGTCTGCTGTTGGCTGGTGTAACGACTCTTTGATAGTTTGGCTATACTGTCTGAGTGGGACAGATTGTGACTGTGTCATGTTTGTTGCTTATTACATTGTTCACATTCTAGTCCCTGTAGGGATTTGTCTGGTTTGGGTTGTAAAATCCAGTATGTCCTGAATTTCTCATATGGACTGCCACAGCAGGGAAAACGTGCAAAGTGACCTCCTGTACGTGTAGAAAAATTACTTGTGCTGAAGTTGGCAAAACGGAATTCTGAACCTAATGCAAAAATTGAGCCTTAAATGCTTGACATGGTTTCTAATTGTTCATTTGACTATCTGGAATACTTTCATGTACCTGACATCAAATAACGCTCCCCCCCCCACCCCCCGCCCCAATAATTTATGACAAGAAGGTGCAGGAGAACCTTTTTAAAAATCTCTTTTCATACCACTGTTTTTGATCAATGGAGAAAAATCATAGAAAGCACCACTGAAGCATAATATCACGGAAACATCATTTGAATAAAGCCCTAGTTGCCTAATAACAACTAGTGGAAGTTTATTACAGAATTTCTTAGCACTATACTGATGGAATAGATTATCAGATTATAAAGCTATATGGGAGTGTTAACAAACAATATTTATCCCACAGGTAAGGCTTGCCTGTATGCTTCATAAATTCCCTTGTAAATGAATTTACACATCCTTGTAAGAAAAACGTACATCACAGATCTTAAATTGTCATGCACCACTTTTGCTGGGAACTAAGTCACACTTGCTTCCTAAGATAAATTCCTCTTCATTAAATGCAATTTTCATTGCACCTTGCTACAAAGTGCCATAACCCTGCTGGAGGAAATAACTGATCCCTGCTGGCTGACTGTACCAGACATGAATCATTGAATCCGCTGTGTATGGAAAGAGATGGGCATGTTTGTGGGAAGAAGGAATTAAAGTCCAGGGCCAAGAGCTCTGCAGGAAACCCTAAAAATAGCCAAACTCAGGAAGAAGCATGGAGTAAGCTTCCCGGTGTCAGTGTCAAGTCACTTCATAAAATTAAGATTTGGGAAGTAGAAAATCTGAATCAGCCAAAGCATTGATTTTCGTGTTACTCTACAGACCCCACATATTGCCCAAGTTCAGAATTACAATGTCACATATCAAGTGACATTTAGTCATGACAGTCTTTCAGCAAATCCTTTCAGCTATATCAAACATCAGTAATTAACGGCTTAAAGAGGATGGAAGTTGTGCATGGGAAAAGGGCACACTGAAGAAGAGACTGAAAGATAAGCTGGTGTGCTTGCAAAAATGCTGTTGAATGCTTGGTATCATTTTAGGAGGATTTCCTTGTAAAAAATGCAATTTCCCCCTCCAGTCCTCAGTATTCTGTGCTCCTGCTGTACCTGTCTTTGCATAGGCATAATATGGAGGACTAACACAAAGCAATCGGGTCTTGGAAACATGACCTTGACCAGCTTGGAGGAACTGGGATTATTTTGATATAGAGAAAGGTGATAGAGGGGAAACAAATATAAAAGGCTGCAGAGAAGAGGAAGGAAGGAAATAATCTTTTTTTCCATGCTCATTTTGGGCATGATAAAACTTAATGGGCTTAAACCATAGCAAAAGAAATTTAGGTTAACCATTAGGAAAAACTTTCTAACAGTTAGCACAGCCAAGCACGGTGAAAAAACATCCTAGGTAAGAAGCAGAAACTCCATTTTTATACACTTTCACGAACAGGTTAGACAAACATCTGCCAGGAATTGTTTACATGCAGCTGATACTGCCTTGAACAGGAGAGATGGGACTAAATGATCTCTAAAAGTCCTTTCCAGTCTTATTTTTTTATGATTCTGTAATCAACTTTGAAAGGAGTTTGGCATCACTCCTATTGAAAATAATGGGAGTTTGCAGAGTGTTCTGTAATGGCATTCCAGATTTCCTGCAGTACAAACCAAGGTGGAACTGTATGTATTTTAGTGGAGGCAAGTGGGACCTCGAGCTTCAGTTGCTGCAAGAAAGGTGGTAATTTATACCTAGCTGCATTTGTCACACTCAGTATCTTGCATTAACAAGCTCTTTACAAAGCAGAAGATTCTATTCTGAACCAAAGCTGATGGGTAGCTGATAATTTTTCTGAGCATATTCCTAAATCATCAGAAAACAGTAAATTAAAGGATATATTTTTAATTTCAATCTCACAGACCATTCAAAGATACATATAACTCTTCTCCTATGTCATCCTGATGCAGCTCAGGATGTGGCTCGCTGTGCTGCCAGCCATGGTTTGCTGTTTTCTAAAAACCGAAAGCGCCAACCCCTTATTTTCATCCTCTCCATATACAAATGCAAATAGAATTTATTCTAAGGATATTTCTTCAGTAGTTGGTATTTAGATTTTAATAATTACAACATCCAGAAACTGTAAAGAAAATTCCACCTGAAGTTCACATTTATACTTTGATAATTCTGCACTTTACGGCCAACGTTCCTTTGCTGTTTCCCCAGGAAAAGATGCAGACTCTTCTTGAATATAATGTTTTATGCTCTAATACTTTGTAGTGTAACTTGTTATGCTTTTTACATATTGATACATTTTCAGGTAACCAAAATATCTCTACAAAAACTTCATTGTTTACTCCAAGCTGCAATGTGCTATCTAACATTCTTTATCTATTTTCTCTCATGATGACTAATCAGTATTTCTCTATTGTGGACAAAGATTCCTGCATGAGTATATTTGACAGGAATCATTTATCTACAGAAAGAATAATGGATTAATCTGCACTTCCCTGGAAAAAACTCAAACAAAACCAACAAAGCATCTTATATATTGAGATACTGATCTAAAAATTCATCACCAAATACTGAAGAAGAGTTCTTAGCTCTATCCTTGACTCAAACTTTCCTGCTGAGGCAATGCAGGGATTTGGAAATTAATGAATGGTGTTATGCACTAAACCATGCTATGAATGACTGTCGATATTTTTTCTATTACACTCACAACAACGAATCTGAGAACATCTCACATGTTAATGCATTTGTTCCCACTGCATCCTCACAAAGTGGTATTCCCATTTTACAGAGAGCATGGAGCAACACCATCCATCCACAAACACATGGGGAGCTGGTAATAGACCAAAGGCTGAAGTTTGCTTTGGATACAAGTTCCAGTAGCTGCAACTCCCAGAAAGTCTTTTATTCCTTTTTGATATGATTAGCTGCAATCAGCCACCCCATAATCACTGAAACCTTTTCACTACAGAGCAAGTTCTGCTGAACCCACTGTTGTGTGAATTCGAACTAAAGAAGTGAGAGGCAGATACAGCTGCAAATATGTCTGAGGGGGAAAAGACAGCACAAGCCTGAAGCAGTTATGTACCTGGAAAAGTGCCCTGAATGATGCTACCAGGGACAAGTCTGAGGCCTTGAACTGCAGATATGGGCATCATGCTGGTATATTACTGTCAGAAGACAAGGATAAGGAAGGTTATGCTTTGATCACTGAAATCCAAGTTTACTGCCTTACAAGGCACTAGATGTTTTAACTTCCACTTACAGTCAGTTGCATTCAAAGCAAGCTGAGGACACCGAGTACTTCACAGAAGATACTCAAGACTGTGTATCATTGAATCCTGAATTACAAGTAATAAATATATACATAAAAATAGCAGGAATTAAGCACAGAAAGCATGTGAAGCATAGATACATTGTCATTCTAAACTTTCCGTGTTTGTGTCATGTTGAGTCACACTCAACCCTAAATATAGTTTGCCATTGTAATTTCCTTTGTAGTCTTTCATTTACACCCTAGCATGTTTTGAACACTTAAGACGACTTTATCTAAATGAAAGACTTAAAATGACAAGTGTGGCAAGTGTGGCCTTTTTCTGCTACTGCTCAGATTCATGCTTCATGCTTAGCAATTTGGAAAATTCACTTAATATTAACATTTTTCAGATGCAAGAATTTTAGAAAGATTAGGTTTATAAAAAAGGATTATGTTAATAGTGATTCACATACAGGTACTACTTTACAATGTCCTTTTTGTGGATGGATCAATTTGCCAGCCATTTTTCCATATCAACTAGCTCTCAGTCATTTTCAAGCTCATTTTTTCCAGTACAGAAATACATGCATTATGGTGTGTGACTTTCTTGACAGGTCCAATAATATTTACAGAAACTTAGCTTAATCTCATTTTATATTTTCCTTGTCTTCATTTTTTAGGTATTTAACTAATCCTTGGATATTTCTTTGAATTTTATTTTTCTTTTTAACAATCTTTTAAACAGACCTTTTTCATTTTATGGACCTGCTAATTCTGTATGCCTAGACTTACCCCTTTTCATCGTTTCCGCAGACCTTTATCTCTGCTGTATTTTGTCAGGAAGAGCATAAAAATCACCTTCCAACTTATTTATTATTATTTTTTTAACTGGGCAATTGCAGGTATCCTGCAGAAATTCTTGAGTAGCTCAGTCAGATATAGTTGACCATGGTGTGTGAGTTCTGACAGCCTTGCTAGGCTCAAACTCATTCCAAAAAGCAGTATTGGTGGTTTCTACACTGCTCCCCATTTCATGTTCCACAAAGACTTAAGTCTTGGATGCCCTGTTTAGGTGGTTGTATGTGTAGGCACAGTGCCATACCTGGATGCTAAAAGGATAGTGCAGAGAGATGCAGAACTCAGCCCTGGTCTTGTAGAGCCAGTGTTGACCTGCAGCTACTATATCCTTGCAGGAGATGAGCTGACAGGTAGGTGTCTCTCAGCTGTATTCTGTATACCTCTCACTTCCAGAATTATGAAGCACAGCTATCCAAGGCACACAAATAACAGAACTTGAATTGTCACAGTAAAGGAAGATGTGATAATAAACAACAACTCCAACAAGCACGAGCTAATTAACACCAACCCTGAGTTCTCAGCTATCTGTAGGTGCTTTGAGGTAATGGCTTTGCTGGATCCAAACTAGCTCCTTCAGGACACTTGTAGTGATTTCATAGTTAATGGACAGTTAAGCCACAACCAGAAAGGATGCGGGCAATAACTGAGTTTCCTGGTACAAACTCATTCTTATTACTAGAAAGAAAGTATCCCATTAAGATTTATTTCCTCAGTCTGCTATTGAATTTTAATAGCAGAAAATTTGGAACTTAAAACCTTCTGTCTTTTCCTTTGTACTTACAACAGTAATTGAATATATAGAGCACAGAGTAGTTCATCTCCCGTCCTTCATTTTAAAAGTGTTTTATACTTAATAATAATAATGACGGTGGCATTAATTTATTTGTGTCCCTAAGCTTTAAACCTGGCCTTCTACAATAATTGCATAATATTGACTGAAAGGGGTTAGATCGGACGATTCTAGAAATTGAGCAGCTCCAAAGTTTTAAGAGCTACTTTTAAGCAAGAACTGTCCCTATCATGCTTTTAAACTGCTAACAACAGAAAGCCCTGACCCCTTCTGTCAACATTTTCCTGAACCACAAATTGCTCATGCATTAGAAATTCACTTGACATGGCATAAAAAGGCTGTGAAGTAAATGCATCCCTGAAGCCGGGGTCTGCAAGCCAGTGTAATTTCAAAAAACACCATATAGGCTGAAAAGACAGCAGATGCAAGGACTGAATTTAACTATAGATGATAACTCAATTTATTTTCTCTGTAGTCTAGTAACTCAATAAGTCTTTAACGTTTTTGTAAATAAACAGATGGATGCCATCAAATGCCACAGAATGATAAGTCTGATTGGTCTCTGTATAATTTTGGATCGCTTTACCCCAAAAATAGATTCTAGAAGCATCTTACCCCAAGAATGTGATAAAATATGTGTGGGAAGGTAGATCATGGGCAATTGCATTGTCCCAGTGATGAATGAACCTTTCCATGATGGTATGAATCAGGACAGGTCCCAGTGTAAGGCTTTCTACTGGAAGATTTGAACAGATTTGACTTTTGTTGATCAAAAAAAGGTGCTTCCTTTCAAGGAATTCAAAGTTAGGGGAAGGAGAAATAGGCGATGGGACCCCTGCTGAAAAATTTAAATCATATAAAACTTTATCTTTGAAAGGTTTATAGCTCTAATTTAACTGCGAGCCATCTGCTCCACCTAGTACGTGTTGACTGAATATAAAACCAGACCACCAGTTGCAAATAGGAAGGACACTTATCATCCAATGCTTCACTTGCACAGGAATTTCTTCACTGCACCTAATTTTGCAACTCTAACTAGACAGCTGTTGGATCCTCAAAGTTCAACAGTATGAAATTAAAATAAAGTTCAGGAGGAACGTGGCTAAATAAGATGCTCTCTTCAGGCAAGGCTGTATGTTCAGGTGGACTGAATACAGCCAAGAGGGCTCTATTACTATCTTTCCATGTAAGAAACAGGGTCTTTGTGCCAATATCAAGAAAGCAGAACAAAATACTGCTTAATAGCATTGTCTGTACAGCAATATTTCCATTTGTGTAAAATAAATCATACTAATGAAAGACAGCGTTTTCCCTATTAAAAATGACAGTAAGTATCATATAACCTCTCAGCAAAACTCTCAAGTGAAAACTTCACGTGTTTGTTAGCTGCCTTTATAACTTTTTTGGATTATTTTGTTTTTTGTTTTTTCCCCCTCCTTTTTTCTTTCCTTTGTTGATATCTGTATAGTTCATGTCAAAATAAAAAAAGCACACTACAGTTTCTTTCAACTATGGAAAGCTTAGCCTTGCAAAGTGCCTAAGGGTCTGCCTGGGAGACAATCAATTCTGAAGACCTAACTTTAGAGAACATTTTCTTCTTCCTATTCATGAATTACTTTTCTTTACACATCCTATCAATTTTACTCTGACTTTCCAACCCTACTAATCCTGTGCCTTCCTCATCACAAAATAGGCATCACAAAATTCTACTAATCCTGTGCCTTCCTCATCACAAAAAATGAAAAGGGGGGAAAAAATTAAATCACACCCAGTTATATAAGTAAGTATAGGATTTTATAGCCTAAAAAAGGAAATAACACCAAGCTCTAAACTGTCACTTTATTTAGAGGAAGAGATTATGGTGAGGAGATTAGACCTTCAAGTGAAAAGGGGCCAAAATATAAAAGGGACAGCTATTGTCCCCAGCCTTCCACATGAAGCCCATTACAGGATGTTAAGACATTTTGATATTTGACATTTGACAAGGTACGGAGCACAAGGTCCTGGCTAGTATAAACCTTGCCCAGACCCTCCAAGGAACAAATCAGTGCGAGCAATCTGTCCCTTTCTACATCAACAGAAAAGCACATTGTGCAAGATTATTGCTGACTTGCAATATATTTATCAAGAAAGATTCTTGAGTCTTCCCTGACTTCCAGCAAATACATTATAACTGTGCTATATGGAAGCCAATGAGCTTCTAAAGGAAGGAAACTATGCACAGTTTCTAAATTCAGAAAGCCTACAAAAACAGACAAAAAGCATCAAGCAACAAAGGTGGCTGTGTTTTGGAGGCAAAGAAATGTAAGAGTGAAATAAGAACAGTCAAAAGTCAAGCTGAGTTAGACCTTGCAAAGGTTTATTAAAATAAGCATCTAAGGATTTTCACTGTATAAATAAATGAGACACACACAAAACAAAACAAAACCCCCAAAAATAAAAAAAAGAAGAGCTGTTATGTAGAAAGAATGAGGTGGAGATCATGTATTTTCTAGATGTTGTCCCAAGAGTGAATTCTTTGATGCTTTTCAAGGAGGGAGATAATGTTTATCAAAAAAGGTACCATCAACATGGATAATGGAATGAGGATATAGAGATAGAAACAACAGTTTTATTCATTGACATTAGAGTAATCAGAAGACTAGTTCTGTAAGAACACAAGAAAACAAAGGCTGGTAACAGGGAAATTTAATAATCTGCCGTTAAATGCAGCAGCATACAAACTGAGAACAGTAAGTGCTGTTTACTTCACGATAAAAAATTTCTAGATTCAAGATAAAAATTATTTCATACTTTACAGATCTATTAATCAGACTCAGCTATAAGATACTTAGCAGGAAATAATAATTAAAGGCAGGTAAATACAGAATGGGTGATACTTAGCAGGAAATAATAAATAAAGGCAGGTAAATACAGAATGGGTCAACATCCATCAACATTTCATCAAAGATCATGGCAGACAAATTTGATAGTTTTCTATAATAACTTTGTTATATATATTCTTATTTCTGTAATAATTTTCTGGATAAGAACATGCAGAAGATTTTCTAGATACCTGAAATCTTATACTTTGGGAAATTATCAACAGACAAGAAAGGTGAGAGATGACTGCAGGAGTTATGGAGAGCAGACAATTGCATAAAAGAGAGAAAATGAAGACTAGTTCTGAAGAGGAAGAAGGCTGCTGAAGTTATAGAATGGCAACAGGAATCAATCTTTTGAGCAGTCATTTTAATATTTTCATTAAAGAGCTGGGTGTAGGAGTATGCTGCTAAAATTCAATCATGACAAACATGGGTACGTAGCATCGATACAGAGAAGGAGTCGAATATAATACAGAAAGAGAGGCATGACATCAAGAACTTGAGGAACCTAAATGTACTGAGCTTCAGCTGTGTAAATTCAAAGCCGTTTATTTTAGGATCATGCAGAAACTTATACACTAAAAGTTCACTGTTTGAGGAAGAGAATAAGGGCAGGGATGTAAGATGTTGGCCATGAAAAGACCGAGTTGGAAGGAGAGAGAATTGTTTAAAAAAGGTAAAAGTTAAAAGGGATACAGCAAGGAAATGTTAGTGCCATTGGGCAACACCAGATGGGACTTCACATGGGTCTCCGAGTACAACCTGGCCATGCGAGGTAAAAAACTACTGAACTGAAACTGGGACAGAGCTTACAAAGGTGTTCAGAAGACTGAAGAACATATTTAAAGCAGACCTCATTTGCCTTAGCCTGGCAAAATGAAGGTGGGAAAGAGATACAACAGCTGTGGTAAAAAACATGTGGGTGATGGAGGTCACGACGAAAATAGGATAACCCTTGAGCACTTCAGCTGATGGTCAGCAGGCATGTATGGCTGAAGGACGAAATTTCTTTCCAGGGTAGAGCCTTCGATTTGAAAGTTTGGGTTCTAGTGTGTCTGTTCACAGCCAGAAGCTTAGGACTGTGAGTATCCATCATTGCCTCTCTGTTCCCCATGATGAGTGGGGAGAGGAAATCTCCAAACTGGCACCTAGATGTAACATGAAAATTTCTCAGCCAGCCTCCTCGAACAGGAGGAAATGTACACGACAACTTACATTTCACAGTGTTCAGAGCTTTTACAGCCTTGTCAGACATGCTTTCAATTCCCTTTTTGCAATTAAAGCTACAAAAAAAACCCCAAAAGAAAATAAAAAGGCCATTTCTAATACTCTGGAGGAACAGTGACAGTTTTGGTTTGAACAATGAATAACTAGTTGTCAAAGAATTTTTCATGGTGTTTAACAGTTTTTATTAATAGGACTCATTTTATTGAGTCCCTCTAGGGCAGGAAATCCAGTGATAAAGTTGTAAAACAACCATCTATCTCTACCTCCTGTTCTCCTCTTCCTTTTTTCCTGGGTTTGGGCTACAGGACGAGTGGTGGTGGCTACTGGGTCTTATTATCTACTTTGTTTTTGCTATTGCCATAAATATTTTTTAAGTCATCATCAGCACCATCTGCCACTTACCACTGTGTTCTTTTTTCACAGTGTCAATACTATAAACACAGTCTGCTCCCTCATTTGATGCAGTGCAGAAGAATGGAATAAAGCAGAAAATAGACACTCCAAAAATAGGTCTTACTATTTAAAAGAAAGAAACTTCTTCAGTAAAAACAGCTTCAGAACAGATGATTTCAATTTCTAGCAAGTCTTGAAGAGGTATTCTGCTAAGCATCTCCAGTTAACTAAAAAGAACTCCAGATTTTACTTCTGTTGAGACCATGGCACTTGACAAATCAGTCTCTCAGCATCAATAAGTTGAAGTTACTGCTGATATATTAATTGTGAGTTTAGTTTTAGTTATAATCATTAAACTCTTACAAAGACCATTTTGATTTTTTCACACAATTTTAACTTTTTCTATTTTTTAAGCATTTAACTGGCAGCATATTGTTGATTATTATGGAGTATCCCTCAGTGCAATTTCCAAAATTACATTTCTATACAAAATGCTCTAGTCATGCCCTAGGTTAAAGGGAAGGACTGAAGTCAGTCCTCACACAGTCTAAACAGTAAAAGTAGCTTTCAAAAAATTCTGTTGTTCACTGAGTCTTTTAAGATAATCTGCCTTATCTGCAGAGCTTCTGGTGAAATCAATCCAGCCACGCACCTCTGCAAGCTGAGCTGCGTGAATTGTCACTGAGTTCCATCATGGAAGCGTCATTCACATAATGCAGATGTGTAATATTTTCTGGAGACGGCTTTTTTCTAGGAATGTGAATTATATGCCACTGTAAACTCTACTGTGTTTTCAGCCCAGATTAAATGCTGGACTCGCCCTTGTATTTTAACACGTTCTAGACATCCACACTGTTTTGCTGTAATACGTAGTTTGGCTTATTTCCAGTTGTAAATTGGCACTTCAGAGAAGATGAATAGAATTTAGATTTTTTTTTTCAATATTTCATAGGAGAAATCTTGTTATTTGTGATAGGGGAGAGTATCCCTTTTAGGGGTATTGCAGAGTTGGTTTTGCTCAGCGTTTCCATAATGTTTTCCCTGTTTACATGTCACTCTATTCTAGCTAAATAGCATTGTTATATTATAAATATAAAATCTACTTCTTCAGTGCATCAACAAAAACTTAGGTCAATAAAACTGCAAATAATGAAAATAAGCCAACAGTCTGTCTCCAAAATTAAAAAAAGAGAAGACACTCAGTCTAGAGAGGTGGACTGGTACAGAGCAAAGAACAGGATGATGCAGAGCAATATGTTTAATTAAATACACATGTAGGATGCCCAGATACTACTTTCATGGGTTGGATGGTAAAAAACAGAATGCAGAACTATGTTCTGTTTTATCTAGGGTTACATCCTTCACAGATTTTTTTTTTTCTTTTGCTGTATCACTTTTAAGTTTCTTGTTTAGATGTTTATGAGTCTAAATAATCTACCAGTTATGAATATCCTCCTTGTTTTCCAGTTTGAACAGAGACCACACAAAGGACAAAAAAATTAATGATCTGGTTTAGCCCTCTGCTCTTAACAGAAGCAAGCCTCAAGCCATTCCTCCCCCTGCCTTCCTCAATATAAGAAAAAGTCTACAAAGAAGTGAAATAGTGTACTGGAATATGTATGTCTGAGAAGACAAGGGGTTAAAGTGGTGCTTAGCAAAGGAGCCTCCAAAGTTCACCCTTGACTCGTCAGCCTGGCTACTGCTGTGACATGGGATCTTTCCAGTAGGCACATGGATGCCCTTGCTAATGCAGGATCAGATTCAGGTGTTTCCCACTATTTCCCTTTGAGTACACAAGAAATGCTAGAACCCTCAACAGGCAGGCACAGGCCCTTAATAATACGTACTCCATGCATCATGCTGTACAATTCAATTGATGTTATTACCTTTTCCACCATTCTGTCCTGTATATTCACTGTTTTTGTATTCTGTAAATGCCCTCCAACGTGAAAAAGGCCATAAGAGATATTTCTTATTTACAGTATATTTTCATCAACGTCTTTATTCTCTACAAGAAAATCTTTCCTCATCCTTGCAGCCCAACTGACTTTATATTAGGTTATTTTTAATGTATAAAGGGACTGAGCAAGGAATGTCTTTGTAGCAGGTAGAAATTCTTGGGACTTATTTGCCCCTGGTGTATGTCTGCAAGCGTTTCACTGCATATTCAGATAGGTACCTATATGAACCCAATTTGTGTAGGAAAAACGCTAACTGTGGTTTTGTTTCCAAAAGTCAGAACAATCGAGCAATATCATTAACTATAATGTCTCTTATTATATGTATTACCTTTTTTTTTTTGTATTTTAATCAGAGAAAATCAGAAAAAAAAAAAAAAAAAAGCCAAGAAAGCCTTGTGACTGAAAATCCCCATCCAGAGCTAATTGTCTTGTAGAACACTTAATGAGTCGTTATTCATTATGATGGTGAGTATAGGGAAGGCAGATGGCATGGTAATTTTATTGATTCTGTGATCCTACTATAGCTCGCTGATTAAGTAGGATTGAATGCCACAGTTAGTGTGGCCAGAATTACATGAAATTCTGTTTTGATTCAAGGATACCAGAGAGTAACTTTCAGATAGCACTGCTGGTGAGGCCCACCAACCATGATCTTTTGCTATCTTCACTTATTATTTATAGCAACAAAATTTTGTATGTAGTCTTCTAGAATGTACATTTCACAGCTTCCACTGCAAAATCATTTCCACTGAAGTTGTTCTATTGATCAACTACTTTGTATTTAAGTTTTAATTTTAATTTCCAAGTGTTATTTTTAACTAGTAAGTTAGATTCACCTCACCTAGTCATAGACATACAGATGTTAAATATCCTCTGAGGTTTAACAGAGAGACAATCATATATGTTCACCTTTAGAGACCATTCAGCTCACCTACTTAGTAGGAAAGCACCTTTGCTGGGTGCTCTACCATTTCTACCTGCTTGGTAGGTAGGCAAAATTTGCTGTGGGAAAGTAACATAATTTGTAAATAATTCAGAAATTACATTCCTTGATTCAGAATAATTTTGAGATGCTTTAATATTGCCATTTCTCTTTGTACTTTAAAGCATTTAGTGGCCTTATCCAAGAACAACGCAAACATCATAGAGTTTTATAAACTTATTGTGCAAATATCTTGATACCTCAAAGCATGGGGTTTAGTTGGCTTCAGTAGTAATGATGACATGATCACCATTCTTTTAACAGAATTTATCATGCTACTAAGCTATTCTTTCTGTATTGCCCAATATATCACCAGAGCTGTGTGAAGACCTTGAAGGAGTTATTCTTGGTCTTTCCTCTACTGGTAATTCATTGGCACCTTTTTCTGCATGAAGTAATTTATATATTATCCTCTTGTTCCTTTTTGTTCTGTTCTTTTTTCTTTTTTGGTTTTTTTTTTTTTTTCTAGCTTGTTTTGTTCAATACCCTTTGATATATACAATGTAGTTCTTTCTAGAGATCTGGTTGCAGCTGCTTTCATTATTAGATCCCTTTGATATTAAGAAGAGTTTAAGCTATTTAAAGCATGGAGTGAGACACTACAGCAATATAGATGTTCTCTAGCTTCCAGTGTGTCATAAAATCTGCAAGGCATATATGTATATAATATATGTGCATATATATGCACACACATACATATAATATAATATTGTATATTATAATCTGTCCACAAGTGCTTGAACAAGTGATTCTTCTGGTATGTACATACCTTGATGCATGCATATATATATATACAAACAAATTGTACAGACAATTGCTGGTTTTATGAACCTTCGAATTTTGAGGTGATTACTTAAGTCCAATGCAGTCAATGAGACAACTGAAGAATGAGGAAACTATATGTTCTACCTGTCAATCCAAAGTTGACAAATTTTGGTTTTATTACTCCTAAACTTCCTTCATGTTTTTCATTGATAATTCTAATTTATAATTCAGTTCTAATTTCTTCCTTAATCCAAGAAAAAATTTCATTTCAAAACAGTTGTTACTCTAGAGAAGTGTAGTTGAACTGTGCTACATCTAACCTAAGATGGTAACATTTATTGCTGTTTACATTTTATATAATATATATGTATTTATGATGTTTCTTATTTGCAATAATTTCATTTTTGTATTTCATCTGAAGCTACATGACCAATCTGTATAAAACCGCATATTAATATTAAGCGGTTGACTTGTGCCAGCCTAGCTGTTATATATATACTTATAGCATTAATACTTAAAACTAAACAATTCTGTTGAAAGTCTGTAAAATTCTGAGTACTTTCTGTAGGAAGTGGAGAGCAATCAGATCTCCACTGGGACATATGGTCTCTCCTAGAGAAGTTTTTGCCTTGCATAGCCTTTGGCCAAAGCCCACCATCTGTAGTTTCAACTTTTCTTCCAGCTGCTGATAAAGGTGAAGTATAGAACATATGCTGCAGAAAGAGTAACCTTTACATTAGGGTTTGGGGTTTTTTGGTGGTTTTGTTTTGGTTTGGTTTTTAATATTCAGAGACATTTTCCAACAAAATATTTGTTAATGTAAACCTTGGATACAAGTAAAACTCAATTTTGATCAAATTCAGATCTTAAAAAAATAGGTATACAACTAACAACTCCAGTGGAGCATGGACTAGCTATTTGTCAAAAGAATTAGCTTTCTCAATTTTGGAAAAAATGTAATGCAGAATGATACAGACATCTTCTTCTTATATTTCAGGCATACGCATATATGAAATGGAACCTACAGTCTCTTGTTGCCAACTGAGAATCGGTATCATTGATGTATCATTTAAACAAATATGTTTGACGTGCTGTCAGTTTTACCCCAGAATGATCCCAATGAGCTTGAAAATGGTTATATGCAAGCAACAGAGGAGCCTAAAATTACTTGGCAAGACATAATTAGTGAACACACTACTTCTATCCACCTAAATATAATTTTTTCAAGCTAGCTTAGATTATGAGGGAAACCAACTGCATAGCAAACACGTCTGCCACACAAAGCTTCCACATCATTTCATATAACTTGGTGCAGTTCACAGCGCCTGCTCCCAGAAAGCCTAGGAAAGAAGCTACAGGTAGCGCTGCAGGACAGGACCGAAGCGAATGAGCAGAGCTACAGGTACACCAGCAAACTTCTTTAATAGCTTCTGCCTAGTCAGTGCATGGTTACATACAGTGAAAGAAGTTAATGAGTATCAGAATTCATTACACACAAGAACAAATGATTATAGCAATATAATCTAATTGATTGAATCAACATGGTTGCACACCCCAAGCATTTTTATTTGCTTTTGACCCTGAATGAAGTGAAAGTTGTGGAACTAAAAATTTTAGATATTTTCACATGCTAAATGACTGACAAAGAGCATAATAAACAATGGAGGCATAGCATTTGAAATATATGCCTGCAAAGCTGATGGAAGGCAAAGTAATGAGAAGACTGCGCAGAACAGGAGGACACGACACTGGTCAAAAGGAGGTGTATTCTTTCATGGCTTGAGGAACATTTAAAATGACACATCTGCTGTGTTCTCAAATCCAGCTCCTGTTTCAAAAAGCCTATTCCCTCCACTTTTTACCAAGAGCAAAGAACTGCAAATACTTTAAAATAAAATGTATATAGTAAATAGAAGCTGACTATGAAGTAACCAGATAAATACAATTTTACTGATGAGACACACTTCATAGGTAAATTTGAAAACCACAGATAAAAACATTTTAAGCTCCAATTTCAACAATTACTTTTAATTTTCTTTCATAATGTTTTTCTTTGCAAGACTATAAACACCTTAGTTTCTCTTTCATTTCCTTAAAACATGAACAGGGAATATGCTTAACATCCTTCTTCCCTCATTGCCCTCTTCAGAGCACTTACATTTATGTACTTCTTCCAGGAAATGTGTTCGACAAAGCATCAGTAACACTTATTTTCATAGCATTTCCAGAAATGATATTACAACCATAAACAGCGTTTTAAGAACTAAATCCTCATCTCAGAACTTGGGGGAAGGGGAGGGAAAAAAACCCTTCCCCCCCCCCCCCCCCCCCCCCAAATAAATATCAGATGGTCATGAGGCCAAAAGAAGAACACTCAGCTGAGTTTATTTCCAACATAAGTCAACTGAGCTTGCCCTCATCATCATTACTCAATACTTTTTAATCTCTTAAATGGATTTTTGAAGGTTAAAAGGATATCTTTTTGGCTCCCAATGATAAAAATTTGCCTTAAAACTTATCTTCTGGTTTATAGCAGCATTTTGGGCACATACTATGCAGCTTACTATTGATTACAAAGGTGTTCACTTTGGCAAAAGCTGCAGTGAATTCTGAAACAGTAAGCCAGTCACCTGTGCAGCATGACGTTAGTCTAAACTTTGTCGTCATGACAATTTTGTATCATATTATTGTTGGCAGTTATTTAGAGGGTTTTAAAAGTGTATATAGGCACTTCTTGTACGGGAAGGATTTTATAAGAATAGCTGTAATGGTTTTGTACGATGATCTAGCATGAGATCAGACAGATCAGTTAAGGTAGATTACCACAAGAAGTGCTTCCAGATAATGCAAATGCTGCTTTAAAATAAGCTGGGGTCATTTCCAAAGTGAACACCTTCCTCATGAAGCATTCATTCACTCAATCCTAGGTTTCACCTGACAGGCACTCGGGGAAATGCTAATATTTTAATTGAATCCTGATCAGCACATCATTGGGATGCATGACACAGAGGAACTTAACTAGAAGTTAGTGCACACAACATCAGCCTCGACTGAGAATGCTCTGTGCTATTCCCTATATAGCCTCATTTATAGGAACCTGAACTGAAACCGTAGAAGAGGCTGCGTATGATATTTTTTTGGGGGGGGGATGTTTGTTTTTGGGTTTTTTTTGCCCTGAAAGACAATGTCAAAGCGTATCAGTATGCACACGCGTTGTTTCAGGAAGCCCTAATGAGATATGCCATTGTACACCAGTTTGATTACTGGGCTTTTTATTTGGGATACCACATCAAATTCTAAACAAAAATTCCTCCTTAAACATTGGCCCTAAACTTAACACCAGCTTGACTGAGTAGCCCTTGTACTCATCTGCTGTGCCGTTATTTTGGATATGTGTGTGTGCATTTGTCCGAGCAGACTGGATTGAATGAAGACAAACGTGACACTCATCAGCACGAGCCTTACCTGACTGACCAGGGGGGGGGATTCCTGACGATCCTCTGGGCAGACATAAAAATACTGTGAGGACTGCGGCTCTGTTTCCCGAACATGGCTCAATGGCAATCGGTTTAGGAGCACCCTGAAAAAATGAGATACCTATGTAACATCTGAGATTTCCAGTTCAGTTTTACTCGTACATCTTTAATTTATTTTAAGGTTCACTGTAACAGTAGGAAGATACTTTTCCCAGTTAGTTCTTCACATTTAAAGAGATCGTCCTACCGATGTTAATTGACTTTAACATGGACTTTAACAGCCTACACTGCAAACCTAACCAAACAGAAAAATTAAATGATCATAAAGACAACAAAATTATACTTAATTTTATAGCTCACTAAATGTACTGATATCAAGTTCTCAAAATTTAGAAAATAGCAAAACCTTCTGATATACACATTGGTGTCTCAAAGTACCAGAATTTTTACTATTCTGATAACAAGTGAAAGTATTGTGCCTCAACAGCATCCAGTCAGTACCTAGACAAAACCTAATGCCAAAACCATAAAATGAGAGCAAATCTATATTATATATAGATATATAAAGATAGCCAATCCCTCTTGAGTTTCCCAGCCCAGTAAGTCTGCCTTCTCTGTACCTGTCCTGGTAAGCAAATGATTTCTTTAAGGCAGAACTCTCCTGAATTTTTTTGCATATGCAGAAAACAGCTGCAGTGTTACTGTATTTGAATAAACTTGGAAACCCTTTGAAAATGTTGCCTGTGTGGTTATAATCTTACTTTGTCTTATATAAAGCTATTATAATAGTGGTTTTGCTGGCAGTAGGTATGTGCTGTAACCAAGTATATCACTCTTATTAGCTATACAGATCGTTTAATTTGCTTAGTTAACTTTCAACTGAATGGTTGCTGCCATATTGTTCTGAAGTTACCAAGACTGAGGATACTAGGAGCTGGATAAAAGCAAAGCAGTCTACAAAGCCATAGAGTAAGAAGTTTCTAATATGATAGTTTACAATGTTTGCATATTTTCATGCTTCCATGTTTTGTGTTCACTAAGAGATAGGCATTTCATTTTTGAGAGCTCAAAAGTTTAGTCAAGCAGTAGACATTTCTAAAAACATTAGGTCAAAATCAGCAGAAGCATTTGTGGGTTTTTTTGTTTGTAAATTTTTAGAATGTCTGTCATGTTCCAAGGCAAAATATGAGTTTGATGTTTTGATTCAAAATTCAAAGCCATAAAACTTTCCATTTATATGCAAAATGCAATGTATATATAAATGTCAACTGATTCAAGTATACTAAGAAAAATGATAGTATAGCCAAGTTGAATACACTGCAAAGTACTAGATATAAAGAAAACAAAGGCGCTTCCATCATGTAAAGTAATTATCATTTTCTATTTTCCTACCTCCAAGTAACCAACATTTATTACTGCTCAGTGAAGATAAGAAAACAGAGAATACAGCAATAAATTGAACAATAGATAAATATACTTATTTTTTTACTTCATGGTCATATTTGAAAGACATTTCTATAGATTCGTTTGAGGCGATAGCATTAAAATAACTTGGGTGAGTAATGTCATCTAATTTAAAATTGCCATGACATAATGAATGACAACTTACATTCACTACAACCTTACCAAACAATGAAACAGAAAAGTAAAACCCCAAAAGCTTCAGCTAAAAATGTTATTTTTTTAAAAAAACATAAGAAATATTTTCTAAACTGAGTGCATTGGATTTGTAGCACTGACTGATCATTTTTGGTAAGGTATTGGCTCACTGTAGTCCAAAGGAACAGATGAAGGGAACAGATTCTGAACTTGTGTAAGCTGGTGTGTATCTGTTCCTTTCCATGGATCTATTGTCAGCAAAACATTTAGACAGGCATTGCTGGATAATATGATTCTATACTAAGAGCAATGCAGAAAAGGGAAAAACTAGAATAAATATTAGCAGTGTTGATTGCGCATGCACAAAAATAGTACCAGTGGATTTTTCGAAAATAAAGGTGTGGGAAAAATTTCTTAATAAGGCTTCTTTGACTTCGATATATTGTAGAGCAATGTAAAAAACATGCAAAAATAATGGTAATTCCTCTGGTCATAACATTTAATATAGAACAGGGTTTTGATGGGATCATTCAAATCAGCAGATAGTCTGTGCCCTGGGCCACTTAAATCTAATCAGACAAGTGCAGGTGTAGAATAATGCAACACAGCACTGACAGCAATCTGGTGTATACCTCTCTGCTTGCTTCTCCCACTATTACGTGCTTTCATTCACTCCTACCTGTTGCACTCTCAGCTGTCCAAATCCAAAGCTTCCCACCTGCCACACACCCATATCACACCTCCTCTTGGACCTAAAGATGTGCCCCTTCATTCCAGCACTTCTACCTATATCTCTTTCCCCCACTACCCAGACAGGGACGCAGCTCCATGCCAGTTAAGACCCCCTGCTTCCCACTTCACCCTGCACTGGCCTTGTTCCTGCACCTTCAGTGCAAAATAGACTTTCCAGCTCTAGGAGAGTTTCTGCAGCAGCAGCTGGGAACCGATTGCACCAGGTGCTCCTCCTGTGCATGGACAGAGTGCCATAAACTGGGCAGGGGGTTAGTCAGTGACTCCTGTGTGCTCACTAGCAGGATCAATAGATTCTACCTTTGCATACGGTGTCATGGACCATCTTCCACTATATATCAGAAGAGCAGCACCTGAATCTTCATACAGCATAAATTAAAATAGTAGGTACTACTAATGTAAGCAATAGAGTAAGTCATCTTTCCTCATTTGTCACAACAGCAAATCAAATGACGCGATTCCTTTCTATGTGAAAGCAGACAAAATGAAATCATCTTTCAAAAATGTAATTCAGAATACAGTTTATACAGACACACAACTGAAAGAAACAAATTTACCATTATGCCTTTTGATTTGGTTAATAATTACTATGCTATAAATCAAATTATGATACTTTCTATTGCTGTGAAAAGCTGTCGTTAACAGGCCCTGTCCTCTTCTGTTTGAAGTTTATACTAATACTTTTCAAAATGCAATTGGAGGAAATTATTTCTGATAAATATTTTTCAGAGGACTTCATCCAAAAATCAAATACAGTAAGAATTTTGTATTTGTGCTTATTTGTTCTTTTATAGAACTTTATGACTGAAAAAGCAGATGTCTTACCTTACCTCACATCATTCAGATTCACTAGCAAAAACCCACAGAAGCATAGAGCAAATGATAATAATTTAGATACCCTAAGGTTTGTCAGTTGTTTAAAGATAAATACATAACCATGAATCAAAGTTATTTCACAGTGATATAATATGTTCTCTGAAATGTGCCATTTATCATGCATTTTCCACGGGTTTTTTTGGAAGAGATAAGGCACATGTTTATTTGCCCAAAGCACTTAGCTACCATGATTTACTTGCTCAAATTACCTCCCTGCCCTCCCCACCCCCACCCCTCCCCTGTACATAAAGTGACTGACGTTTTTGCCAAAAAGCACAAATAACAATCACAGAGTTAATGAAACTTTATCAGTGGAAGACAGAATAAGAAAATACTTTTATTTAACGATCTTTTATATTCCCTTTCTTACACATACTATGACAGAAAGAGGTTTGTCAGTTGAGAAGGTGAAAAAGAAGAAGAAAACCACAGAGGAATAAAAAGGTGAAAAAGCATATATTATTATTTATAGTGAGAAAAGAAGATAAGTCAGTGGATGCAGAGAGAAGACGTATAAGTGGAGAGGGTAGGGAACAAAACAGAGAAGAAAAAAGTAGCTAAGTTTTTTGCACAGTTTAAACGTGCAGTCATATATTTATTCACAGGAAACAAGCATCAGTAGTCATCTTCCCAGGGTCCCAGATTTTTATATGAGAAAATGTTCTTCATTTGCCAGATTTTTTTTTTCTGAAAATCCTACAAAGACCTACCCAAAGTCGAGCTGCCTGGCTGAGTTTGTGAGGAATTACTGAGCTTTGCTCACTCTTGATATATTTCTATAAGAAATAAAATAGGGCTGGGTTAATTTTTTATATGCAAACGACTGATGACAATACTACTGTTACTGGCAGAAAACCCCAGTGAATCTTGCATTGTGCTCTTTACCTGCTTAGGAAAAACACAAATGAATAGCTTTAAAGTCCAGACCAAGAAGAAGGTGGGAAATGTGTCCTGTCATACTTGGTGGGCAGGAAAGGCAGCAGAAGGCAGCGGCATGAAGAGATGAGAAGAGCAGGAGAACACAATGATGACTAAGGGGATGTTCATGGATCTGCTATAAGGGTTCAGAATGTCTTTGGGGAAAATTCACTGAAACTTCAGCATCAATTTGTATCTATCAACAAAAATCTTTAATACTGAGAATACAGGAAGATGAAAAGTGTAAAGTGTTTTGCCTCTATCTGTATTCCAAGAAGTGGTGTCTCACAGAAGTGCTATAAAACTTTGGATTTTCAGTACTAAGTAATATCTATATGTACTTTTTGTTCAGCATGCTAAGTTAGGTGCATCCAATTTTTAAGAGTGCATTATTATACCATAAGACAAATAGATCAAGTAAAACTAAATGGCTCCAAACTCATGCCAAAAAAGCAATTAGAAAATTGAATCAAGGAATTAAGGATTAATGTGAGCGTGTTACACCTGTCAGCAGTAATAAGTATTTTGACAAGAACAGAATAAAGTTTGACAGTGTGCACAAACACAGATCTGATATATAAATCAAGTACTAAAATGCAAACAACTATGCATTAATCATTGTAATGTTTCTGAACTAAAATGGTCTTAGTGCTACTTAGAAGAATTCATTATAAATAAAACTTCATCTCTTCTCTTAAAAAAACCAAACCACACACAAGCTTGACTTACACTTTTTGTTTTAGTAATAAATGATGGCATTTTAAACTTGGTTTTTAATCATGTTATTATAACAGAACTAATTTGGTGAATTCTACATAAACTAAGCTTGACGGCTTGGCAAATAAAAAATCAAATCTGTTGTTGTGGCAGGATTAGTACCAGACTCAGAATGTAAACAGCAACTTTTCTGGAGTTCAGTGTGCAAGAATTCAAAGAAGAGAAAAGAAACAAGACTGTGTCCTCTGCAGAAGTAAGGAATGTAGAAAAGGAGGAAACGTAAAATTGAGACTCTTATATTACAAGCATCCACATCTTCATTTTCTTTCATCTTCAGGTTCTTTTCCTGAATTCTTGGTTATTTTCTGAGTTCCTTGATTTGTTTGTGATAAGCAAGTCTCAGATTTAGAAAAGCACTTGAGTACCTAAGCTGGATTTTGATCCGATTTAAACACCTACATGCAAACCCCAAAGCCTCAAAACCTTGTTCAACTTAGTTTCAATTTCCCAACAGATGAAGCTCTCCTGTACTTGCCCAGGCACATCCTGGTCTCTTTTACACCCACTCCGGATTCAGTGGCAATCTACATGCAGCTGCTCTGCATGTAGAGCTTGACCCAGCTAGCTGTTCTCAAAAGCTGCTTACCAAATTATAGTTTTACAATACAGTTGTGGCTACTTTCTTTTAAGCCACAGTTGAAAGCAGAAATAGCTCTGCTCTTTGTGGAAGGAGGATTAAATCTGGTTTTCCCATTCAGCTTTTACTAAATGCTTGAGGTGAAACACACTGACTTATAATCAAAGATGCAGAGTAAAATGCTGTGGCTGCTCTGACCACTTTCAGTGCAGTAAACACAGGCTTTTCAGCAGTACAAAGGAGGAAAAGAAAATCCAGCCTCTCAAATTCACAGAATTCCATTGAAGTAATTTGGTGGGGCCCTTTTGGCCATTTTGCTGCAGAAACTTCAAATGTCCCTTGCACAGCTATCCTGCTAAGAGAAGGAGATGGGAGACTCCCACCTGTAGCTAGCTTCCATCCTATCCCCATCTGATTTTCTCCATGGTCATTTGCCAAGGGAATCAAAACCAACAGTAATGTCAGAGATAGAAAGAAACGCTGGCTGCCCCTTGCAGCAGAAGCCCAGGTCTTTCACAGCACCCACTGCTGCCCTAAGGAGAACCTGAAACCAAGCAATGCCTCAGGCAGAAACATTGCAATCAATACTGCTGCTTTCTTAAACTATCAGTGCTATACTGCATTACTATTCACAATGCTGGGTACTTATCGACTAACGCTCATTAACATACTTTAGAGTATGACCTTCCTACCCACCCAAAAGTTTTGACAATTTTCTCCGCAGATTATTCCATGACTAATAAGCCTTAATGAGAGTGCAACAGGAAAAAAAGAAAAAAAAAAAAAAGCTTTCAACACACATAATTTGTGTCCCAGGACAAATATACTTTAGGAAATACAGCAACAGAATAAATAAGCAGGGCTGGAGTTCTGAACATTGTTTTGTGGCTGGCATAGGAAGCACTAGTGCTTCATATGATCTTAGGGTTTTACTGAAATTATAAGCATCCACTAAAGGTTTTCATTTAATCCATCCTGTAAAATTCCTTCTCTTGCAATTAATGAGTGGAAACTTTATCTCATCTAAACCTACAAGAATGGCCCAGAGTCTGAGTGTCCTCAACACTTTAGTCTTCTACTCTGTACTGTGTTTTGCCTGAGGATTTCTTAATTTCTAACTTTGGTTAATGAGGCCCCATTAACCCATGTGAGGTATATAACCATGTTACCTACAGCAGTAAAAGATGGAGAATGTTTTGGAGTACCTTAAAATTCTTCCACTTATAATGAACAAGACCTGAGGTAACTGCCTTGCCTCCGTGACTGAGCCAGCCAGCACTGATTTACTGTGGCACCCTACCAACTCTCACTTGACCTTCAGAATGAACCAGTTTTCCCAGAAAACTTCTATAGCGTCTCATGGAGCTGAGATAGACAGCCTTATTGATAACAAAATGTCACCTCACCAAAATTACACTAACATTTCTTATTAGAGTTTTTTTAAAGTGAATTATCTTCCCAGAGTAATTTTGCTTCATTGTTTTCACAGAATATAAATCTCTATTAATTTCCTTGTTTCAACATAGCAATCGAAACCTTAGAATATATCGGTACATTATTTTCCATAAGAAAAACTGTGACAATTAACAATAAAAAGAACACATTATAATTGCCAAGCTGCAATTACAGCCCCAGTGAGCAAAACACATAGTTATTCTTCAATTTATTGTCTTACCTCTCAGTCTCCACTATATCAATATGCAGTGATAGGCTGCATTCTTTTTTGTGGTCTTTTCTGTGGTTGTTAGTTAACAAAGGTCATGTACTGATGTTAAATTTATGTATTAAATTGAAAGTGTTCATGCTCGGAAGAGCCATGTTTTTATTATAAGAACTACATTTATTTACAACAAAGTTACTCTCAGTTGATCTAGTAAGAGACTTTGTTTCAAAATCTAATAGTATGTCATAGATCATTTTATTAGCAGGAGTGTTATGAATTGACATTCTGATTAAAGCTGATTTATTAAGACAAAGCTAGAAGAAACACCTGCAGATGCATTTGTTTTCAATGGGATTTCTGCAAAGAACTCCTAGTCAGGTTTCCTATTCAGCTTTCATCCTACTGCCTAGAGGTTGCTTTTCCTGAACTGTGACACTAGTGTAAAGCATCCTGCAGTTTTCTTGACTTTCAGAAGTGGCTGAAAAGAACACAAAACACTGAAGTTAAATCAAAATACCAGGTAACTCTAAGGCACATCACATTTCTTTTTATGTGTGTCCACGTAAACGGTTTCCTACCTCTTCATACTGTTAAATAAACTTAGTTTTACTTTACTGTTACCTCTTGCCCACTAATAAGAGTAATTTCAGGTTAATCTGGAAAATACTGAACATAACTTACAATGGATGGTGCGTGTAGTATTTGTACTGGATTGCTGCCAGAGTTATCCCCAAGAGCCTCCAGAACATTCCCCTATTAAACTGTTTGAGTCTGATTAAAGGCCGGCAATGCTAGTGTCCAGTTTGTGAAATTTATCTTGGCAGCAGCTAGCTAGATCCTGTTGGAAAAAAAACACCTGAGACCCTATGTCTGTGGCATGTAACAAGCATCACACATCCCCAGATACTTTCTTGTACATTCTTCCTACTACCATTTCAAATTCTGTAAGTTAAAGAGGTGGTGTGCAGTGGAGCGATGCTAATGGGTAGGTGTTTCCCAGGTAAATACATCTGTTGGATCTCCAAGGATTATAAACAAGAAGTAGATAATTCTGTTGTTCCTTCACAATTCAACCCTAAAGGCTCATCTAGGAAAACTGACATAGCACTGGTGACAAATTACTGACAGTCCACCACTGTTCGGCCTTGGGCTAATCACTTGAGACTAAATCATCGCTCCCATATATCACAGTGGGTTAACTTTACCCGAGACTGCCTGGCCAAAGAGGACACAGTGCCTCCAGAGCACTACTAACTTCTCAGGGTGGGAAAGATGGAGCACTAGGCGCAGTCTGAATTGTGCCTGACTTGCAGGCTAACAAGGGTGGCTACGGTGGCAGGCAGGGGAATGCTGAACCTAAGGATGAGTGCAGTACAGGTTATTTTTGTTGGGAACAAGCAAACTGAGTCCACAGTGGATTTCTGGAATGTCCATGAGGTGGATAAATTTGGGCCATCCTCTGCTTGGGGTGGATTATAACATTTCAATCTGTCATTGCAACAATGAATCTCAGACAGAAGTCAAAAGTTCTGACTCGCAGGTGCTTTTGGTGACCACAGAGTTCTCATTCCTGTAGCTGTGCAGCATCCTACGGTCATTAAAGGTAAGGCTTGATTATTATTTAGGAGATCTATGCCAGGCTTGAGGGTGAGGAAAGGCAAGTGTCCTGAAATTATTATGCTGTATTTTGCATTTCTTGCAAAATAGGAAAGAAAATATAGTTCACCATATGTCATCCAAAACACATTTTTAGTGAACTTTTTTTCAGCAATGCCTTTTAAAGTTCTTTTGTAACCTCCTGGCCACATGCAGGATGCCTAGTGAATGACAAATTAAAACATTTATACCTGGATTCGTAATAATAAAAAAGAGAACTAAATCAAGACACGTTGTGAAAACTAGCTGTCAGCAGAAGGAATTAAAGTGCAAACTTGGCAATATTCTTAATGCAGGAAAAAAATGCTAATGGCACCAGAATAACAAATTACTTTCTATCATGACAATTACACCGATCACAGCCTACTGAATGTAGGGAGGACACAAACGAAATGTCTGAAAGCATGACATAGCTTTTATTTTGGTTGTCCTTGCCAATGGTCCAAGGACAGCTGTAAAATGTGTAACCCATAGACAAAAACATTCTGAAACACATTATCCCTATTTAAGATTTGTAGGTCTGTAGAAGTTTTCATCCTAGTGACTGTGTGTGGATATTGTGGATCAGATTGTAGCTGCTCCAGCAGTAGGAAGAAACAACAATGACATAAATATTCTCTGACCCAAGGAAAAGGTATGTAGTGGCAGCAAAAGGGAACCTAGATTTGCTGTATTCTGCAGCAGCAGCAGCATGCGTTAAACTGACTGGAAGTTCTAGCAGCACTTGCTGCCAGCAAGGTGGAAAGGGAGAGGGCAGGCTGGCAGAAGCACAAACCCGACCTTTTTAAACATGTTGCAAGATGCATCTCTCCTCTCTTGAGGACCTCTGCCCATTCACCAATTCGAAAGCATTATTTGGTACCATTTTTCACTTGAATCATGAATTAATTCAAATGTCAAATATCTGAGAGAGAATTCTCAGCTGCCTAAAGCAGCACAATACTTGAGTAACAGCACAACTATGTTGATTTATACCAGCTGCAAACCTGATGCTAAATTATTCTTATTTCTTAGTGGTGTTCTTGCAAAATCCTGCAAATAAACTCAAACTGAATTATTATCACTTAATGTTGCTTTCCAAGATGTTCCCCATCAAGACTGTTAGTACTTACAGTGGTCACAAACATATTAGGAACTTCACTGAAAATGCACAAAAAATGACACTTAGAGGATCTAATCTGACAAATAATTAGACACATGAGAATTAGTGCTTGGAGAAACTGTTGTGTTAAAGCAAACAGGATTACTTGCATGAATGAAATTATTTATGCACTTTACTCATGTTAGCTTAACATAGCTGAAGGAATATTAAAAAAAAAAAAAAAGAGGCAGCATGTTCTTAATATAACAAAGAAGGCAAAAGAATGCTGCTTTAAAACAATACAGAATCTGCGTCACTTTTACTAAACCAGCAAAGATCTACTGTATAATGTATTTGCTGAATCCCACTTACATGGAAAGTGTTATTTTTTTAGCAAGTGCCATATTCCAAGCGTGCTTAGCCCCTTGAGCACTGCCAACTGAAAATGAGTAGGACTGAAACGTACCCAGCTCAGCTTACACTTCTGTTCCATATGTGTTTCCTAGGGCACAGCAGGAACATCTAATTATTTTATATTTTATTATTTTATTCAGTAAGGTGGTACACAGTCACCAAAAATGAAAATCATTATTCACGTTGAATTCTATAGTCCCCATCCTTATTGCATGAAATTACAGAGAAGTTTGTTATTTTGCTTCAGAAAGTGTTCTCACTTTAAATTTTACACTGCAAGATTTAGCTGCAGTAAAGACACTTGAAACATCTTTTCTTCAAAAGATTACACTTTCACACCAGACTGACCATCTTTTTTCCAGTTTCTTTGAAAATTCACAGACTTGTGAACTTCTCATTGGAGTTTGCTTCAAATCCCTGCATTCTATGAAGCTTTGTATTCCATCTCTTATATTTTTATTATCTAACTAAAATATTTCTTTTTCCCTAACTTTACGTATAGAGTTTAATCCATTGCCAAGAGTAAAACGGAGTAATGTTTGTCCTGTACTCCTGTCAACAGAACAGTATAACTTTTGTATTATATATAAAGTCTAATTTATTATAGCAGTGACTACGATTAGGTTAGTGAGGCAAATATTGCATTTTATCATTGTTTTCTGATTCCTCTTTCCTTTTCCCACCCCTTCTCAACACCTTTCCCAGTCTTAGGGTGCTCTTTGCATGGAAATAAATGCCCCATATCCAATACTTCTGACTAATACACTAAGCAGGAGGAGAAGGATCTTATTTACTTAAACAAGGGTTGAGATTTGAGATCAGTCGTCAAGCAGATGTTATTTCTGAAGCTGAAAGTATTCATGATGATTGTTACTATAGAAACCAAGCTTTGTAAAATATTCCAAACAAACACTTCTTTATTAGCCTGTGCTGTAACTACAGCACTCCGCATCCCACAGTAAATTATCAACCACGTATATTTTGTTCCTGGTTATTTGCTTTCAATAGTAACTACAAGACGGGATTTCTATAGGTCTTAAAAGATAGTGTATCACAATACCAGCCATCCATAAAATGACACACGCTGTACTCATTCAGCACTAAACTCCCGTCTGTTTCATTTCCCCCCTCCTGTGGGCAGCCACTCAAATCAGTGTTTCCCTGTTCAGCAACAGTGAAAAACAGGAGCCCACTGTTAATTCTTGCAGTTAGATCAGCAGCACAAGCCCAGCAGTGGTTCCTAAATGTCAGCCCCAGCCTCTTTAGCAATTATACCATTCTTCATTGGCAGTAGACTTTGCGAAGCCTGTGCATCACTCAGAAAGCATCTCTCAGTGGCCTGTCACATCATAACCAGAAGTTTCAGACTTGCTGCTTTATTTGTTAATCATACTAAAAGAAGAGTAAAAATTTGAATCCTAGCTCCAGTGAAGCCAGTGGGACTCCAGCAGTGCAGGATCCCTGACCCTGAGTGCACCCCCAGGGAAGAGGGCTGGAGCAGGTCACAGCCATCACTGACAGGTGACTTTGAAACACCAGCCTGTGCCAGTGGGAAGGGAGAGTGCCCTTAGTCCAACCTGTGGCTGGTATTGTAACCTCTCTCTCTTGCTACAATTATACTACCCATAGGCAGATAATAGAGGAAACTTCTATCTGAAGTCAAGCAGGTGAAAGCTGGCTTGTTTTTGTAACACAAGGAAAAGAAAACTGTATTTAAGGCTATAAAGGGAATGAGAATGAATTTTATTACAGAATGAAGGCATCATGTGGATATTGGAAATATTCCTTCTCTAAGGCCTTTCTGTCTCCTTTCACAGAGAAATCCTCATAAAGGATAAAATGCTACTAATATTTCAAAATATAGAGATGTTCAACACAGATATGGTAGCAATTTCTGATCATCCTAATAAAAATTTCAAAGCTGTTTTCATTCTCAGCTTACTGTCATGTGCTTATAATCCCCTTTAACTTTCCATACTGTGTTTCTTTTCAGACTGGACAATTTTGTCCAAGTTTTTCAGAAAATTCTCAGCTATCTTTGAGATGTGGGACAATTAACATTTTTTCCTAATACCAGTTCTATCCAAGGTTTACAATTTAATTTAAAACTTGGCCTCAATTCAGGTAACATTGAGGATTCCTGCCTTTCATTATTGTAATACAAATCTGTTTTAAAATAATTATACAATCATAGCATGATTAGATTTCTGTAAGAATATACAGAAGTATGGAACTAAACGTGCCACTGGAATCTGTTTTAACACACAATACCGCCATAGGGAGGGAAGTATTAAGAAGAAGAACACAACTAAAGAACCAGTTAAAAAGTCTTAATTGTGGTGATTTTTGCTGTCTGCACCAGTATGCTGAAGATAGAAATAATAATAAAGAAATCTATAGAACATTTTAAGCATGAGAAATGTGTGGCAAAGGATGTTCTGGAAACAAGCCACAGACAAAGCAGGTATGTTTTATGAAGACAGACTTGCAATTTAAAGTGATTATGTGGGGCTGAATACAAAGAATGCAATTAAGGTATGGCACATGTCCTGATGGTCCAACATCCAGAGACGAAAGTGCTGTAGTTAAATACTGCAGTTACAAAAAAATTAAGGGTTCAGAGAATATACTAGCTGTCTTTTAAATGGCAGTTACCTATGCACTATACTCAGAACATCTTAACAGATTTTGTATGTCTGTGAAGCAGGTCATGCTTTCTCCATGGAGGAGCAGTTATAGATAGCTGAGACTACCATGGCCAAAGCACGCCAGGTCCTCTGGACAGGGGGCCTCAAGGGATTACAACAGCTAGCAACAAATCTGACTGCCTAGTGCTTCCCAGCTTGATTTAACAAGTTGCCATTTACAGTTACATTGACTTAGAGCAACCTTCAGTACCTCACTGTAGCAAGCCAGACCCATTCCCTTTTATATGTAGCAACTTAGCTCTCCTAAGTGTTTTTGTTTGGTTGTTCTTTTTAAATTTTGCTTAGATTTTTCTTCCTGTGTTTGACATAGAAAGGCCACATAATGCAAAAAAATAAAGTACATATTCATTCATATATACATGCAGATAGACCACACGCACAAGTAAATGTCATTATTTCTAATTGTGCTATCAGAAATCTCTGGAATATTATGTTGAAGCAAAAATGTAAGCGTAATAAAAACTATGTCAAAGACCTTGAAATATACAACCTCTTGAAACCCTCCTCGGTCACAGACTGAGCAGTTTCTCATAATTCCCCAAAATGTCTATTGAAATAAGTTTCACTAAGATGTTCTAGAGCCATCAATATATTTAAGAATTTCTTAGATGTCTTTTAGTTCTCTTTGATCATAAATTGCCAGAATGATCTCTACTTTCTCCAGTTCCCTTGTCCCTGATTCTTTGGCTGTGACATTTCTGGATGACTTCCAGTTCTGATTGTTGTAAAGTCCTTGTTTTTGCAGAATCACCTAGTGTTGCAATTTGCAATTCCAAACACTATCTTTTTTGGTCTGTTTATCAGCTAACACACTTTGCTCAAGCAATCTTTGCCCTTCACATTCCAATTGGTTTTGTCCTTATTCAAACATCTATGAATTTACCATAAGTAACATAACTCTAAACATAGATTAATTTAAGAAAAATTCTAGCTTTGTTTAGCCTTCAGTTATGGGAGGTACCTGAATGCATACATAATGACAAAAATAATTTTGGGGATTAACATTTTATTCATTTGATCTTTATATTATTGAGTTTTATTTTTATATTTTCTTTATATAGATAAAACAATTTTTCATGTCCACATTAAAGGCTTCTTTATATAGTTGTAAATTTCCTTCAGTTTGCCTGTTTTTGGTCATTAGAGTTTCCTAATTTTCAGCGAACTGCTGAGCAAGCTGAAGATTTTAATTGCATATATCACTTTTTTTCCTTGTAAGAGCTTCTTATTAATGGTGCTCATGTAGATGATGTAGATGTTAATCAATTTGCATCTGTCCTTCTAAAAGTATCAGTTAGATCCCTAATTAACCATCTGTAAATAAACCCTTGTTCAGTAACAGGGTTCAGCTATTTACTGTGAGCTAGCAAAGGCTAGTAAGGGCCTTATGCTACCAGTCTGCCCTGCTGTAAATATTTGACTTCTCTCAATATACCAAAAGTAATTGGAAAAAGACAAGTGACTCGCAATCCAGCTTGTGGATCATTGGGGTCTAATTCAGACACTGTTATTATGAGAAAGCATCAAAACCTGCAGGTGTTGGTTGCTTCCATGAAATGTCTGGTGCTTTAGCAATACTGAGTTGTGTGTTCCACAGCTATAAGATGTGAGGATGATGTAGATCGTACACTCCTGTGATGAAATTATTGGAGAGACTGTCTTTAAAAATAAAATCACTTCCTCAGATAAAAAGCAAGGCACATTATTCTGAGCATTTGCAAAGATCATGGTCTTCCAGAACGCCAATGGTCATCCAGTAGAAAGTTCTTTCATATTTTCAAGGTTTTAATCAATAAGTTTATCAATTATTTCCCTTTAATATTGTTTTCAAAGCTGCCGTCTACCTAATTCTATACTGTAGCACTTTCTATACTCTGCAGTGAACACAGGAGTTTCTGTACAGCTTCAAGCAGGGTAACTAACCTTAATAAATCTTGTCTCTCACCACCTCCTGGGAAGCATGCTCATTTGAGCGTGCCAACGCAATGAGGATAACTTTTGTTTATTATAACATGCATGGCATCATACACTTAAGGTACTTTATATATATATATATATGTATATATCTCCCATTCCCAGTATGCTGTTATGGACCACATATGCTCACAAAGACTTGATGCACAGCCTCTAGCACTTTTCTTATGGGCTGCTCACAGCCATGACAAAGAGACAAACACCTAAGTTACTGTCCATACTTAAGAGCAATTTCTAGCACAAAAAGAAACCATCTTCTCTATTCTTACAAGCAGATAACTTACTGATGTGTGTCAGTAGGCATTGTTCATTTTTACCGCACAGAGGCAGATCAAGGGTGCCACTCAATCAAGCAGAAGGGATTACAGCTACTCTGAGGCACTCCCAGTTCTGCCATCAGAGCGATTGCTCATCCTTCCCTATTCTGTTCAGTACCTTGCTATAACTATTGAAAATTACAGGTATTACATTCCTGTTAATCCACACCAAAGAATATTTTGTATGATGACCACAAATACTGGACCATCTGCACATAATATATAGGTGGAAGTGGCTGCCTTTATCTAAAGTGTCATGTGAGCAGAAAACATGACAGAATCCAAATAACTTGGCATATATGACTTTGGAGGCAGTTATTCACATTTTGATTTAGTTTTAATATCTCAATGATAATATTTTCTGCTTTCCACCAATATTTCAGCAAGGGATCATTGTGACTCTTACGCTCAAAGCAAAGGTTGGGGCAAACAAACAAACAAACAAACAAAAAACCTATGAAGGGGGAAAACAGAACCACAAATCAGAGATTCAGCCTCAGGACTTTCATCTTCCTTTTTCTGCAGTTCTACTTTTCTCTGAGTCAGTGATCTGCCTCAAATCCAGTTTCGTTATAGCACATCTATTTCATATTGATTGCAACAGATTGTATAACATGAGACATCTTGTCTTCACAACTTTCCAGACTCTTCTAAAAGTAAACTCATCAAATCATCTAAAAACTTGTTACCAGGGTTCTTAAATATGGCAGTTACCGCCGTCTTTCCTTTCCATTACCATTTACATGCAAATGATTAAATTAGTGTTCTCCTGTATCCCACACAGGCCATTTTCATAACAGTTGTGTAAGATATAATCCATTGCACACCGCTGTTCACCTGTTCCATACTTAAAAGAAAAAAATCCCACTCTTTGGGAGACCTAGTCTGACTTTAAAAAAACCTAAAAACATTTAGTAGTGGTTATTCCTAACTCAGAACACCAAGGCACTTTTCTGTTCCTAAGACATGGAAATAATCTAAAAGCTATGAACTATATGCTTGATATTTCATTTAGCAGCAGTGAGCACTTTTGGGCCTGCTAACTCATCATCCCAGGAGTTGGAAATTAAAGGGTTGGATAACCTAAATTGGAGGTTCACAGCTTTCCACTGAGATACACAGCACCTGCTTCAGGACTTTGAATTTAGACTGATAGAAATGAAAGAGTTAGCTTTATAATCTAACAATATGAGAACTAAACCCATACCACAGTTTTTAATGTCTATTTTTTTTTTCTGCTGTGAAACATGTGGCATATGCATAATGTATGGCAATGTGATCTACAGAGCTTTTATTGATGGTTGGTTGGTGTGATCTATATAACTCATATATTGCTCATTTATGAGTAATGCAGTACTCCCAAACTCTTGCTCACACACGTATAAAAGAATGAAACATTCAATGGATATCACTTCAGGAAGACCACGTTACTCTTGAATGTCAGAGCTTATGCAAGTCATGCTGAAGAAGGCATAATACTAACAAACATCATACAATTACACACTCTAAATGCATTATACATTTTAGAAAAAGAAGTAATTTCAAGAAAAAATGTGAAATTTTGCCTCTCATACTAGTTTTTGTATACTTTGGATCTAAAACCAGTGCCTCAGCTTCCATCAGTTCAACTGCATAATGCTGAAAAATAGAAAACTGGACCGTAAAATTGTCTGATCTTGTAATTTCATCTAGGAGGTACCATTTTTACTGTCTGATTTGCATTTGATAAATAAAAGGGTGTTTTTATGGAATATATTTTTAGGTTTGGGTAGGTTTTTTATATGGCACTAAGGTTCTAAAAATTCCAGTATGCACAGGCATCTAATGGCTTCATCGTCAACATCTCTGCAGCACATAAAGATTAGGGGCAGATTTTTACATACACATTTTTTTTTATTTTTTAAAATTTTGAAGAACCAAGGCTAAAAGATTATATGACTTTTCTACAGTTGGTCACTACAATTTCTCTAAAAATTCCAAACATCCCAAATTCTAAGAAACTGTATCACACTATCTCCAAAAAGGCCTCATCTGTTCTTATTTTAATGGATTTTTTTGATGCATAGGAATATAACTCTATATTCAACATTTAAGTATTTGCTGTGAAACATTCAGCAATAAAGGAAAGGCTATTATTTTATTAAAGAAGTATTTTTAGTATATTAAACACCAAATAACAAATTTTAAATGTTGATTCATAAAGTTTCTAAACTTTCTATAGACCTTTGATTTTCTTCATAGGATATGGTTTGTAAACCTTTAGCATATACATTTTAAATTATTCATAATCAATACTAAAATAAAAAAGTTGGCAGATAGCTCATTCTAAAAACTGCAGCAGTGCAATTCATATTCTGCCATAGCAGTCAAGTCAGAGGAAGAAAACAGAACAAACTGATGCAGCTAATTACAACCTAAATTCCAGCTTCCCAAATTGAAACAAATCATTGAAGTGGATCTGCCACACTGAACATCACTCAACCACTTGATGTTCTACCAGCATGATAACCTGTTGGAAAATGGGCACTGATTATGAACAAGCCCTTGGTGAAGTGCTTCACAGGTTTGAGACCTGCCTATTATGTTGTTTTGGGCAACTGTTAAGAAAGGTTTGAAGCGCATGGTGGTATTCTTCTAGGTATGTCTGGTTTAGTATTTCCAAATGCTGGAAGTAATTTCTCTCATGTGTAGATTTCGTGTCTCTACCTCATGACAATATGACGATACGTATTGCAATTCAAATCAGACAGGATTTCTTCCAATCAGTTAATTTACATGTACAAAGGAGGTGATCACAAGTACATAGTGTGGCTATTAAAATAAAAATTGCATTTTTTTTCCTATCCAAAAATTAGTTTTGTCTTGAGAATGGAGTAAGAAAGAAGGCAGAGGCAAAACCAAATAATTGCAGGAACTCTTTTATGAAGAGTGTGAGAAATAAGGATAAAGGTTCTACTCTGTTTAAAAAATGAATTGCACCTGTCTCCCACAGCCTAGCTGCATGCCATATGATGGTCAAACATTAACTCTTGATGAATATCTCTTTAATTCCTTCCAAGTGGGCTGGATCACCTCTAGGATACTGATTTATAGCATGTTAATTGAGGCACTTTCCTAGGGAATGTGAGACTATTGCTACTGGGGTGAGATCTACCATGGTTCCCTCATGCCTTAGACTTCATTAGAATTTCAACATGTAATTTAAGCAACAAAGTTTCCTTGTCCATGTTACTGTGCTGGTTTACCTTGCAAAGTCCATTACCTCACTGAGTTTCTCCACCTGGGTCAGAAACCATTCCAATCACTTAAGCTGTCTCCATGCAGGGAAGAGGTCCTCATTCGGAGCCAAGTTTTTAGCTAAGTGTTATACTTTGCTGAAGCTGAAGTCTCTTAGGAGGGGCATCTCATCACTGTCTGAACCCCACATAAAGGTCTGGTTAGTGTAAAATGTTACCCAATGTTAAAAAATGGATATATTGAATGCCTTTTGAATAACAATCTTTAAGCAAAATTACACATCCAGGATGTGTAAATCCTGGATCCACTTTCCCATAAACTGGCACACTCAACGCAACTGTACCAATTTTCTGGATAAATTTTTCCCACAAAGATATACCAAGGGTATGGCATAGTCCTCACTGGAGAAGCTTATTATTCTAGTGGCAGGACACATGGACAGACAGGATAATCAAGATCAATTGCAAGGTTTAGATTAGACAGTAAATAGGAGCAGGAATGGGACTTCCTCTCTTACCCGAGTGCTTCAAACACTGGAATACAAATTAGTTTCTTTTTTTTTTTTTTTTTTTTTTTTTTGGTTTCAGATGCTTACACTATTGTAGTTATTTCATGGCTTGCCTTCAACCTCAATTTTTTTAATGAAATCATGACTTTTAACTACTTAAAGTCAATTTTTCTGCCAACTGTCACGGAACAGTCAGTTTTTGACTGCTCGTTCATCTGTAGGCATATACAGGTGCATATTGAACCTGCAAATGCCAGTAGTAAATCTGGCCCAAAAGTTATTTGAGGGGGGTGGGGGGAAGGGTTTGTCTTCCGCTAGTCCTGATCAAATGCAGAACACAGAAATCAAGGAACAGATGTAAAAAATATACTTAGCTCTTTGGGACAAAGCATATTTAAATCTAAACCAACATCTTCATTATACTGCATGCGTGACAAAGACCAAAGTGATGAAATGTTGCTTTTCATTCAGTGCTTATGTTCAGCACAAATTAAAGATAGTACTTTAATATCATTTACAAATATGTTAGCTATTATAACATCATTTGTTTCAGTCACTCATTACTAACACTTAAATACAAAAGTTCAACAGCTCCACTGACAGCATGATAAATTACTAGAATCCAAATGAGTAAAAGGTATTATAATTGCTATCACACAACTAGGGAGATTGTAAAAATAGCAGAAATCTTTAATTACCTCAGGAAATTAGACAGTGACTTTATTAAAGAAGCTTAATAACAATACAAACTCAGATGGACTCACTAGCACATGTTAATCAAGAACAAGAAATAATTCCAGGTACATGATGACTAGATGTTTACACACAGCCTAAACTAAAGACAAATGTTTTAAACTGATATTCGTGTAAATGATGAATCTATGATATTAAAAACTAGAAACACAGGTACCAACCATAGGTGGATAATAAATAACAACTGGAAGCAGGGCTAATTCCTTAATGAGCACATGTTAAATGACAGTGAAACTACTTTGAGACTCATTACACGGTTTATGACATATACAAAATACTATAGGTTCAGAGCTAATATCTCTATGTTTACATATAGATAATAAAAACTTGTAGGTGGGGTGGTTTTGGTTTATTTTTTTCAGATGAGAAATGCACTAGCATTCTATTAGTTTTTGCAGCAACTGTAAGATTATGTGCTTAAGTTTTATTTCTGACAGTTGCCTAACCATAGTTCCTTTGGCTTCACCAATCATGTTTACTGAATGTACAATACAAACACAGGCAATCAGTAGTATTTGTGGAAAAACCACTCTACATATTCAATAAGTGTTTTTGTAGAAAAAAACCTATGGTTAATTTCTATTCAAAAATACCTAAAAATAACGTTATACCTAAAAATAACAACTGGGAATAAGCGTAGGTCCTGCAATATGTAATTTGAGGAAACAGAAGAATTTACAGTGTTTGGGGTGCTCAAACACAGGACATTGCTACTTCAGTGGTATTCTTAGTTGATAGCAATTGAAAACAAGGTATTTTTATTAAGAACCCCTACAATTAATTGAATGACAACTAGAAAAATGCCCTATTCATAAATGATAACCTCCTCAAACTAGAGCATCTAAAATACAGATTTGGAATACAAGTATGTTGAATTTAATGGGCAAAACTATGACTAAACTATTCATTAAACAACATCTCGTATTAGTATTGCCATTCATCCATGTGGAAAATGTTTGGAAAGGTTCAGTCTCTCCAGTTTTAATGCAGTTTTCACAAAATAGCCACAGGTTTCAACAGTTTACACTTCCATGGTAGATTTTCAGTTCCAAAGGTAACTGGTTTAAGTCTAACCAAACCCTTACAAAACTATTAACAGCCAGAGCCTTCCAGATGCTGCTTTCAGTGACAAATTGCAAATTCAATGAGAGCAGTTGAGATTACATTGAAAAAAAGTGAATTATATTTGAAATATATCTCCATATTTTACATAACTGTGGCTTTGATAGTGATAAACTACCAAATGAATTTTAATAATAAAATACTATTTTAATGAATATTTAGAAATTATGTCTCAGCTTTCCTAAACTCAGTCCATGTTCCGTTTAAAAGTTCTTCTGCTTTTGTTCTTCCTACCAAATATGTTGTGTGGGTTATGGAATTAAACTTACTCCATTTGTAAACCACGTTTGTTAACTCATTCAAATAAATTTGGCAATGTACAGTGGTACCACATTAATTCTCAGCAGCCATGCCTCCCCCCCTCCCCCCCCTCCCCCCCCAGTATATTCATTTCCTAAAGGAAATTGCAAGTTAATAGAAAAAGCAGCACTGGAACTGCCTCACATCCTACAGTTATTAATTAAGTAAAGTCTGGTTCAGTAACTCTGGATACTAAAAATACAGAGTTAAACAAAACCCAGTGCTTTTTGAAATGAAGTTTCAACTTTGTCAGTCATTCTACAAAATTTATGCATTAAGATCTATATCTTTCCTTTCAAGAGTTTTTCACAAAATCTCTGAGCAAAAAAATAACAGCTTTTGACCATTTCTTCCAAAGGACTCATGTAGGAAACAATACAGAAGTATCAAAATAAGTTATGTTACTCTCACATAGAAGCCACTAGCTATACAATTCTCTTTTATTCCTGTATGCAGATTATTACATTGCAACTAATTAAACAATAAGGTAGACTACCTGCTTCATTGATAGTAAAGCTTAAAATGCACTAATGTGAGAAACTTCTAAATGCTCATGATATCTGTAGATTGTACAGGATAATTTATAGTTGCATTTCATTTTGAATGTTAAGTAAGCAGGTAGCATGCTGGGAAAAATGCATATAAACTCAGGTTATAATAAGTCTATTCCTTTATAGTGAACCTTTTCTTAAAAGTGAACAGGCTATTATTAAAGTAATTTAAAAAAAAAAAATGTTGGGGACAAACTATGTCAAATATCTTTTAACGTTTGAATGGAATTATATATATGAAAAACTTACTGCAAGTTGAAAAGTTGGACACAGCTGATGCTGTAAATGTGAGACAAAGTAGGACATTATTGATGAATTTCATCTCTGAAGGCATGTGTTACAAAGAACACTTGAGAGCAAGTCAGTTTGTATCCTAGGGAGGAACTGAGTCCCTTCTTCTATCAGGCAACCTAACGGACGACAGCCTCTAACTGAAAAGCGATGATAAGGGAAGAGCAATGCCCCAACAGCCTGGATTTGATGACAGATTAAATGAAATTGCTTATTATAGATGGAATAGCATTCACCTTTGAGTAAGCAGTAAATATTTAGTTTGTTTTGCTTTCATATCTGCTTTTATACTCTAAACAAAATATTTGTGTCACAGGAGAGGAGTGCGCCGTGTTTGTTCGAAGCGGAACACTAAGTGGTCTTGCTGTGACCTACCTTCGGCTGAGCTGCACCCTCAGCCATACTTTGGGAAGGGGAAAGGGGAGGAGCCTGTAGAGAAAGGACAACATTCCTCACGGGAACAAAGAGGAATGGAATTACTGGCAATTGAGCACAAGGCACATGCAAGGCAAACCCCCTGCCTTTACCCCTGAAGTCACAGAAGCTGCTTGGGCAGCACTAGTGCTTCTCTGGTTCAAAAAGAGTTGCCAGCTCATGCTCCTCATCTTCAGCTAGATGCTTTTTCAGGCGCTTCTCCCCCCCCCCCCCCCCCCCCTTCTTTTTTAGTAAAGTAAGCAGAACCCTGTCTCCAGCCTTGTCTCTAGCTACCAGCACGTCCATCTGCCAATTTCTGTAATAACAAGGTATCTGCGCTTTGGCAGGCCAACTCCTGTAGACCCTGCCCACCACTGCCAACCTTCTAGGCAGTAACACACATGGGACTGACCAAATGACACCATATCAGGGTTTATAGCAAGAAAGAAAAAAAAGGGGAATAAAAGACCACTCAAAACAATAAAGCACCGAAGTTACATGACATCCAGCATCAAGATTTCCTTAACTATTACCTTAAAAGAAAAAAAAAAAACCACCAACAACAAAAAATAACCAAAACCCAACAACTTCTAGTCCATTAAATATAAAACTGAAGCAACAAGAAGTGTTGTATTATTAGCAAGTTTTCTTGCAGAGGTTTAAAACCTGTTCCATCAACTTGGCCACACCTAATTTGTGTGTGTCTCTGAAAAGGGACGAGTAATGAATGACTGCTGCTCAGATTTACTGTTGCTTTTCTTGTTGGGAGTTTTAGCTTCCCTTTTTCCTTCCCCTCAAACAGATGCAAACAAAAATGCTGTGTGTCAGCTAATCTTCCCATAATTTATACAAGCACCTATGGTAACAGTGCGCAGCAATTATGAATCCTTTCAGCTTGCTTTCTTTTATGAAAAAGCTCTTACAATAAGCAGCGGATATACTGAATACTGCAAATAGAACAGAAGTCAGGCCATTAACTCAAATTAATTTCAATTTTTTCATTCCTTACAGACCATTTTGCTCTACTGCACCTGAGCTCCAGTTCCCTCCTCCCCTGCCAAACCTATTCAGGCCCTAAGGTCCTTAGGATACTTTTGAAAATCTTTTAAATGAATGCTGAAATTCTAGTTCCAAGGCTAAAGGATACATCCCTCTCTGCATCACGCACTGTGCCATCCCATGTGTGCTGGTAGTGCTTTACTGTAAAACTTACTGTAAATTACTTCATACAAAAAGCCGCAGACTTAAGGCATCTGTTTTAAAGCCCAGTATCTCCTTTAAAATTCCATGTGCACTAACTGCTCAGCTCTTGGGCTGGGAATTGGTGTTGCCTTCTCACCTCTGCATCATGGCACACTGCCCTGCCAGCTTTCCCAGCACAACTACTCCTGCAGTCGTATCCCGAGAGCTGGACTGCTGAAATCAAAATCATCTATGTTAAAAATAACCTAGGAAAATAAAAGCCAGTTGAGGTTTTTTTAGAATAGGATAACTTCTCCAATGCATTTAACAGTGTGGTTGTTCAAGAAGTTTTGGGGGACACAAGGACAAATGTAGAGGTAAAAAGTAGAAGTGATGGGGCGTGATGCAGAGGACTGAAAATATTTTAAGGCAGTACTGCCACTGATCAGCTGAGAGCATCACACTGCATAGCCCTTTGCCAGCATGCCTCTGCTCACAGGAGCTAGTTTTTCTCAAACTAACCATTTATGTTAGTTATACTAATCACACTTAGAGTAATTGTTTACTGCCTGTATTTAACTTCCAGATGACCATATTTTTTTTTCAGACTGAAAGAGGCCTTGCTTGTCTGAAAGCTAGCCTGTTTTTGTTGTGTGGTTTTTTTGGGGTTTTTTTGTTTGGTTTTTTTTTTTTAATTTCAGAAATGTATTAGTTTGTTTAATAAAATACGTGGCTGGCTTTCCTGGGAAATCTTTATTTTCCTACAGAGTATGCTATTTACAGCCTAGTGAGTTAAATTTTATCTAAGCAGGACACATTTCTCTGACCTCTTAACAATCTTGTCTCAGTTTTCTCTGGAAGACTAGGTCTGTTGCAGGAAAAATGACCACTGTTTCCATCCCAGGGAGATGTTTCTTCTTTTTTTTTTGTTTTGTTTTTTTGGGTTTTTTTGTTTGTTTGTTTCATATCTGCTCTCTATCTTCCTTGATTGAGAAAACCCATCAACTTTACCGGTGAAGAAAACCAGAACATGAAAGTAACTCCTCTCACTACTTGCTCACAGACAGGTATACAACACTACACTTCCAGAGCTCTGTGGCACTGCCTCACTTCCCCGCAATTAGAAACAGGTTCCTAGGTAGTGCTGTTTTGGCAGAGATTGCATAATGCAGACACATTTAAGGATGGAAATAAATTAAGCACAGCCTGCCCATAATAACCTTCAGTTAGGAATGAAATAATAATTGCAAGTTTTTGTTGGCCTGGAACATGCTAGAACAGAAAATGTAGAAATGAAAAGATATCACTTTCCATGAGGTTTCTGAAATCATAAAAACTGCCACAATGTCATGCTGTTGAAGTTTGGTTATTTTTCAGAGACATTTCAAGAACCCAAGTTTACCCATAATCTAGAGAAGTATTCCACTTTTTTTTTTTCCCTTTTCTTTTTCAATTCTTCAAAAACCTGAAAGGTTAATTTCTATTCTTCCCCTTAATAGTTCAGGAATCTATGTACATGACTCAGAAAAAAAGAAATGTGCAATTCTTCCTTCTTTGAGGAGATAAAACCAATTTTTAAAGTAAATCTTACTTATAATTTTGAAAGAGGGGAAAAATTAAAAAAAAAAACCAACCAAACAGCTAGATCAAATAATCACAATGATGGGAAGTTCATGTCCTCAGACCCTTCTATTTATTCTACCTATATGCTATATGTATGCCTATAATGATATAGGGTGTATTTCTAGATCATGAAAGAGAAAGGATAAAACTGTTACTCAGCATCAAGGTTTTGTGTTGGTACAATACCTACACCATTTCTCCAGTTCCCAGAGACTTTGACAACCAACATCTTCTGCATCATACAACTACTTTTGCCAAGAGAACAACATGTCACAGTTTAGCAGTGGACAAATTGTAATCAAGAGTCAATAGAAACAAATATATTCTCAATATGCATATAAATCAGTGGGTTGCTCTGTTTTACCAGAGCCAGACATAGGAAAAAAAAAAAAATCACATGTACAGGGAAAGGCTGTACCTACTGGCAGGTAAACCTGTCAGTGAAGGTGACAGATGTTCATCTAGGATATTCGAGATACTACAGTGACTGCAACAAAGTTCTAGCTAATGAAGATGTGTGGCAGAAATGAGGCAGTGCTCAGCAGGAACGAAGGAAAAAGGATTATCAGTCACATAGGAAATAAGAGGTAGAAGGGAGCTGGAGGAAATTGCTCTGGGGGAGCTATGTGGTATGGCCGGAAAAAGTCGTGATAGGAGCTACTCTCACTGATGAAAGCAAGTTTTATCACAGTGATGGTTAATGAAGAAGGACACTGGCTACCTGTCCTGGCTTCAGCTGGGATGGAGTTAATTTTCTTCTTAGTAGCTGGTGCAGTGCTGTGTTTTGGATTTGATGTGAGAACAGTGTTGAGAGCACACTGATGGTTTTGGTTGCAGCTGGGTATACTAAGTCAAGGATTTTTCAGTTTCTCAGGCCCTGCCAGTGAGAGGCTGGAGGGGCACAAGAAACTGGGAGGGGACACAGCAAGGACAGCTGACCCCAACTAGCCAAAGAGGTATTCCGTACCATGGGACCTTGTGCTCAGTATATAAACTGGGGGGGGGGGGGGGGGGGGGTGTTGGCCGGGGCCAGCTGATCACTGTTCAGGCACTGGCTGGGCATCTGTCAGTGGGTGTGAGCAACTGTGTTGTGCATCGCTTGTTTTCTTTCCTTCCTTCCTTTGGATTTATTTACTCTCCCCCTCTCCCTCCTTTTCATTATAACTGTTACTGTTATTATTATTGTTCTTTCATTTTTATTTAATTTCAATTATTAAATTGTTCTTATCTCAACCCTCGAGTTTTACATTCCTTTCTGATTCTCCTCCCCATCCCTCTGGCTGAGGGGAGAGTGAGCAAGCAGCTGTGTGGCACTTAATTACCAGCCAGGGCAGGACCACCACACAACCAAATTTCCCAAAAGAAGCAATGCAGTAAGTAGAATAAGTCAAAAAATGGCTGCCAAGGATATAGACCCAGGTAAGCAGTCTTTTTCTGCCAGCATAAAAAAATAGTAAAGTCAAAACTATTCAGGCCTTTAACTGCCTTATTACAACATCTACAATACATCCCAAAGGGTTAATATACTTCTTCTCAGTAAGCATATTAAAGAAAACAAAAAGGAAGATGGAACGATAAATTAATTCATATAGATGTAATACAAAATTACTTAAAATAGCTGGTGATGTGCTTGCATTACTGACTGTGACCATACTAAAAGACTAATTAAAAGGAGAAAGAGAGAAGATACTGCTGTAATTTTGCATCTCCTGCAAGGTCACTTCTAAAAATTATTAGTATAATCCAGGTACGATTGCACTCCTTAATGCTTTTTTGGCCAGTTCGTTCACATTTTCTTATTTAATGACAACACTCAGCCCAGTATTATTTAACTCTATCCTTCAGACAAAATGATGTTCCATCTAAAAATATTAACATATATTTCACTGTAAGAAGATTAAAACCAAAGTAGTTCTATCCAAATTAATTTAGGTAAGTACACTAGGTAAATAAATCAGCACCCTTCAACTCTCAGAAAGCACTTCAAGCAATTTCAAGTCATTAAAAATACTTTTAGTTCCAACATTTTGGCTTTTAGAGCAGTCTTAATGGTTATATGACAGTATGTTCTACTACTGGCTGTATGGCTTTTATTACATGCCCTGATCTATTTGATGATCATGGCAGCTTTTTAGAGAACTACAAAGAAAAGCTGAAATAATGAATTATTTTTCAGACAAGTCTAATAAAAGTGTTAATCAAAAATACCATAAATGTCAGAAGCTCTCATAAATCCCACATTTTATATATTCCTCTTTCTAAACATTCAACCAATTGAAGAACAATCCTAAGGGGGAGAGTGGGGGGAGAAGAGAGAGTATGCAAGCCAAGGAAGAGAACAAGAGCACTCCACAAGCATTTACAAAATCTCACCGATTTATCTATCTGATCTCATTTACTGATTTATGAACTAGTATTATTCTCCTATGACTTAATTTCTGACAGCTTATAAACATCTCACATAGATTAATATGATTATGTTTGATTTCTGGTTAGATTATAAGGTATTCCCATATGACAAGATACAGTCAATTATTTCCCCCTTATGCTACTATTATGAAATATTAGTGGGTTTTAATATACTTCTATCAGAATAAGAACCACTCCCCAACCCATTTTCCAGTGACTTGCACATCACTGATCTTCAGACAACAGATAGAGTTTCAAAGTACAACTCAAAAAGTATCTATCCAATTTATAATTATAATTTTCCTTTTTTTTTTTGGTGACATTTATAAGACTAGATGTGATTTGACCCTCTTTCCATCCACTTTAAATCCTCCTTGAAACGAAATCCTCATTGGTGAGGAGAATACAACAATATATAACATTGCAAAATGAATTCTTGCTAACAAATCTACATTTTTATGAGGTTCCAAGAATATTATGTTGGAAGGTGAAATTACAGAGCTGTCAGTTATGTCTGTTGGATCCCGTACTGATGGTAGAACAATGCTATGAAGTTTCAGGAATTCTTTGTGGGGTTTCCATAGAGCTATGCAGATGCTTTGTTCTACCTATGGTGCAAATACCTGCTAATTTGCTTCGATTTCTAACTGAAAGCACCGAACTAAATAAATAATTTTTAAAAGGGAAAAGTTCTTTGACTCATAATGCACACGCACAAAGATGGAGCTTTGTAACAGAAATCTGAGAAGCTTCCAAGTCCCTTGATAACAGTGGTGCACTAGATAGTAAAATATATATTGTGACTGAAAATGGCTCTACCATCAACACACACACATAAATACTGTAGCAACACGTAGAAAATAATAAGTTGCCAATTGACTTGAGCATGCATTAGCTACTGATTCTCTTACAATATATTCCTCATGCAAGCACAGACTGCATATAAATATATGTAGATAAATGTTTTCACCTTACAGAGATACCACAAAATTCTTCAATAACCTCCATAGCCAGAGGAGAGTCCAGTTATTTAAAATGCGTGATTCTTGGCATGAAAAATTAAATCTAAACAAAAGTTACACGCAGTACTTTTAGGAGTACCAACATGACACTTCTGAGAGTGCTCTTCTAATATGAGAGCATAAAATATTTATACAGTCTCTCTGTTTGAAAACCCTGATATGAATGCTTCTCTACAGTTCCCTGTTTTATAGAACAACCAATGATCGCCTGCATCTCACAAATGTGCTTGATGTTTCATCAAACATCCAACCCAGCTCATTCTATAAACTTGTACTTTTTTCCAAGTGTGTAAATTTCTTAATTTTAATCCTTTCCCTATATATTTCCCACTATTAATATAATAAACCAAATAAAGTTTACTGGTAAACTTTGCAAGAATGCAGAAAAAGAAAAATTATTTTCCCCCATCCCTGAATTTTCCATTGGTATATGTTTAATCTTTTAACAAGTGTCTCTGATAAAGACAAGTTTTAGCTAGTCATTGAAAAGAACATATCATCTATTGAACTTCACTTTTGTCTGCAATTTGTTGAAGCATTGATATGGAAGAATAACGTCTAAGAATTCAGGGAATACTGAATATCACGTTACTCTCTTAAGTAGTAGAAGTCTGTATTCATTACTTGAATAGTTGTGTCCATACTTTATTAAGATTTGATGGATTTAGAGTAACAGGATCACTATGTTAAGAGAAATTCATACACAAAAGGGAAATTTCAAACAAAACTTTGTGCCTGGATTTACTGCAATCTTGAACATGATGTTTTTTCCCAACGTATGTCCAACTGCACGTTTTTCTGAAGAACTATGACTAACCAGTCATAGCAGCTAACCAAAGCAGCGTGGCTGCACAGATCAAAGTCTGGGCTCCTGTCAGCTAAAAGATAAAATACTGTGCCTTTGGTCGGCACAACCTGTGTTAGGAGGGACTTTTCAGCTCAAACTTCACCTCCTGTACCTGCTGCAACAGCAGTTCCAACGGGATACAATCCTTTCAAGCTGAGATTTATTTCACTTCATTCTAATTAACCTGATCACTGTCTAGCCGTACACATTTGTTAACATGAGACACCCCAAAAAAGTTTCTATTGTTCTGTCATCATCTGCATAAAATGCCATGATGTTGTCTAAGCATACCGTGCCGTCAGAGATTTGAAATGTCAGAGGAAGATGGTGAATCAGACCTTCAGATTAAAAGAGAGTGACATGGGTTAGGAAAAGGAGATTAATGAACACTGCAGAGTTACTGTATTCTCCTTAGATTATCAGCTAGAAGCCAGCATTTAAGTTTAAATAATACAATACGAATAGATAATGGACAAGTTCACACATATTGATTGCAGCATTAGCCAGAAGAGCAAAACATACACTCAAACTCATAAATCATTAGCAAGATGCAACATTGACCAAATTACTAGCTATCAAAATTCAGTTTCAACTTCCAGTGAAATAAGCAAATTAAGTTGGGGTTTTTGTCAGCGTCAAACTTGGAGGAGGCGCACACAAGGAAGAAGTGTGTTTTAATAGTACTTGTAATTTGCATGATCTTTTCCAAAACATTGGAGAGAAGGACAGGGTAAGCTTTCATACCAATTTCACTGATCTTAGAGGAAAAATAAGAAGACATCAGTATCATAGGATTATTACTGATTATTTTAAATTTCAGGAGGTGCAGGGTAAGAATTAGAAGCAGCCTATCATAATTACTTTGTAACTCTAAATATGAATGGAGCAATTTTATATTTGGAAGCAGTATGTGAATCTTATAAAGAAAAATAAAAACAGAGGAACACAGAAACCAAGAGAGGGAATTCATTAGGTTTTTACTTAAAATGAGCCTGGTTTTCTGTGTGCAGGCTTATTTTGCTTTAGCAGATCTCTGCCTAAAGTAGAGGGAGAGACTCCGTGCTCTATGTTCAGTCTCACCCGATCGTCTCAGTCTCAGGATATTTTGCTGGCAAAAATCAGTGCTCTGTCACTTAATTGTTCTGAGTCCCTCATTAAGTAACTTCTCCTATGTGTGTTTCTATTGCCTTGCCAACTTCTGTTCAACTATAAAGCAAACGTTTCAGGGTAAGGACTCCTCTTACTGCATGCTTGCATAGCGTGTAGTCCAGTGGGAATTCTGATTTCACTTGGGACTGCAATGTATATAATAAACTAAATAAAGCACAACAGGAATTAACAGAATTATGCAGCCACAAAGATATGAAACAGGAGCAAGAGAAAAAAGTAATAAATTAATCTGGTTTTAAAAAAATCAAATGACAAAATTTGGGTATTGCCATGAGTAGTGCTGAATAAACACACTTTGCTGAAAACCTGATTTATTATTTGATTATTATAAACAGACATGCCAATTCATAATGAATACCTCCTTCCAAGATGACACAGGATAACTTGACTTTTCAAAATCCTAGGGACATTAGCCTCACCAATATCTGTCCCAGATGGAGGTCTGGTGGCAGATGTCTACTTGTATGCAGAAATCATTGATCTCTGAAATCTGAGCTCCATATTAAAGACTGATTCTTACTTTTTGAGTGAGAAAATAAGCTCTACTTCAAAAAGAGAAAAAAAAAAAGAATTAATTAAGGCCCTAATCTTCATTAGAATTTACTCCCACTGACTTCCCTTCCCTTTGATAATAAAAGCTTCACTGTCATTCTACAGAGGGTCCAGGTTAGCAAGTGAAAATTTGTGCCTGAAAATTTAGGGAAGTTTTACTTAAATTTTCTATTTTCCCAGCAAGTTCAGAATTACAGTATTCTGTCTTGGACTTCTTGCAATTTAGAAAACCTAAAAGGTCTATTGTTCCAACCAGGAATATTTCTAACTCATCACCCCTTATTTCACTCATCCTGTCTTCAAATCTGACAGAGATCAGGCTGCTTTGCAGGGGCTGCCATGAGATCATGCAAAATGCACCAGTGAAGCTTAATATTTGCAATGACAGAGTTACAGGAAATAACTAATTTCTAATTTTCTGCCTCTTTCTCTCTTTCCTGTCAAAATTCTAATTACATGGAAAAATTGCATCTTACTGACATTGTGTCAAGTAGTCATGACTGTTACCCAATATAAGTGTTTGACTCTGGCTTCCAAATAATAATGTTAATGAGATAACACAGAGCAGAGGGAGTGTGGGCTGCCAAGCCTGTGCAGCAAGCTACAGCAAAATTTCTAATGCAAATGGTTTCCTCCCGGACACAGCTGCACTTGGTTTGAAGATTTCTTAGCAGCTTCATTTTCAGGCTATATCATCCAACACATTCCATATGCCATTGACATTTTGCACAAACTTGCTTTCTGCCAATTAGAAGTTTTAGCAATAATATAAAGTCATGGTAGAAATTAGACCCATGTCAACAGGCCACTTATATGTTCTTGCAACACTGACTTGCTCCAGACTACATATTTTCAACCATAATTTTTAACATACATCATACATATTGCACCATCAGACCCAACATGCATCTTTCCTCCTTAAAAATGTGTGATATGCCCTTTTAATGTCTTCAATTTAATTGTAGCATCATCCTCTGTTCTTTCACTGAAGAAAAGAACTAAAGTAGATCATACTGGACAAAGTTAAGCTCTCATCAGACCTCAATTTCTAAAAAAACCAAAAAGAATTCTATTGCCTCCCATTCTACTTTAATCATGGCCACACCAAATGCCTTCAAGTTAACTAGTTTAAGAAAAAAAGGCTTTATAGTAATTGCATACTCAGCTGAGCTCTTTGTAATTCTGTCTCTAATAGCACTTGGAGGTCCCTTGACTCCTAGAATTCTGTACAGGCATCAGGGATGGGATTAAAGGGACACAGTCCTGTTGGTGAAAATGCAAAACCAAAGAGAACCAGCTACTTGCCATCCTTTTCAATTGCTTTATATGTGTAGGGTCAAAAGAACAAACTACAAGTTGCATACTATTTGCATTCCTTAATGAACTGCTGGAGGCAATTGGGACATCGTAATGATGAAGACAACCTAAACAGAACGTAATTAAAAAACTTTTTTGTTTGTATTTTTTAATACTGCAGTTAACCCTAGAGACACAGAAAAAAACCTGTTCAGACAATGTTTTTACAATGACCTTTTTCATCCTCAGAGTTGCATACTGTTTATCAGGCAATCTATGCATCTGTGTTCTCTGTTCTGATTTACAATTAATTTGTTTTCTTTACAGGTAGGTTAATAGATTAACAACAAGCCTTACAATGTTCTATACCCTCTTCTTCCTCTTGCTCTCTGCTCTGTTTCAACATTCAGTAACCACAGGGATTTTGCAACCACCCTCCCCAGGGATTCTTCTATCAAACTGTTCATTACAGAGGCAGGAGTTACACCCCTGCAGTTAGGGTAAAATTCAGCATTAAAACCAGAAATTACATTTCCTTGTCACACATGAATAATAAACCAAATAATTACATGATTAATATCACGGCACTTTCCCTTCTACTATGGCTGATTTTTCCCAGCATTTAGATAGAAAGCCAATGATTACTTTGGCAATTAAAACTAATTACATTTGTGTCCTTTAACTAAAAAAAGCAAACAAAAAGCCCCACACCCCAAACAATCACCAGCCCCCACCCAAAAACAATAAACCCAAACCCACCAAAACTAGAATGTGGTTTTGAATGAGCTAAAAAAATTTCCTCTCCTATACAATTTAAACTGTTCCAGTCTTGTGCTTATTTCTCTTTAGAATAGCGTTCTCTGAAAGTAACAGTGATATCCCCACACAAGCCTTTACAACTAATTTTTTTCTTCTTCACTATTGCCAAATAATAATGCTCTGTTCTAGAATTTCCATGAGGAACCTTTCTGGACAAAATACTTTTCTCTCACTGCTCTCCCTGGAAATGAAACAAAGTGCTGCCTGCAAGTGGCCACTTACAGAAAGACTTCCAACTCCTACAGTTCTCAAGCTGTTTTGCCCTCTCCTCAAAGCACAGGAGACCAGAAGTTAAGGGCAATGCAAGAAAAATCAAAGGTGATGGCCTTCCTAAAAGGGAACAATTACTCATAAGCTTTTCAGACAGGGACGATTTATATATTTCAGCCTTTCCTGATATATTTCTGACTCCTCTGTTTAGGACTGGCATGACTGCTGAGCACAGGAAACATTCCTGATTTGCCTATCAGAAACTTTACAACAGAAGGAAGTAAAACACATGATTGCATAGGACATGGTGAAAAAGGGGATGTCACATTGGAAATAGTCTCTAAGGCACTAAGAACACCACCCCCCACCCCCCACCCCCAGTATTTTACATGTAGATAAATATATTTCTTTTTTTCGGTAAGAATGTAATACACAAAATAAAAAACTATTTCCCTTTGATTGAAGTTATTAACAGTGATACTGTATCAGCTTTTATTTTTAGCAAAGATGACCTCAGAGTACCTTAATCTTTTTTTCTGCAGCTCTTTAATATAAGCCAAGGCAATTGAACCCTTTTAGTAGTAACGCTGGGTGCTCAGAGAGGGACTCTCAAGTACTATTATCCCCGATACCATCAAACACACTATAATTTGTGCTGTGTATAGCAGTTTTGAAATGTGTCATGGAGATGGAGCTATTCGTACTTTTTATTTTCCTTGACAATAGATGTTAATATTTTCTGGTATTTAGAGTGTCAGCTTCTTGACAACTTACATTGCACTTTGGGTTTGGGTTGGGGTGGGTTTTTTTTTGTGTTATCTGAAAACTAAATTGTATGACTTGGTACAAAATAAAGCCTATCACTTGACTACCACTTCTAGCCCCTCTTCCTGTAGATACCTTCACAAAGTAAATATTCTTGTGAGAAGGCAATGTAATCTTGCGGGGTAGGGTGGGGGTGAGTGGATGAGGGAGAAAAATAGGGGAAAATTAGGATCATGAAAACATCTGGAACTCAGTGTGAACAATGAGTTTTGAAGATGGTTTTCTTGAGGGGAAAAGAAATTCTGCTAATTTGTGAACATTAAAAACACTTCACTTCTTGTTTTCAGGGATATCAGCATATACAAAAATCTTGCCATGCAAGTACTAGTATAAGCTAAATCATAAAGTAAAACAAGGTCTTCCTCTGTCATTCTACTTCAGAATATTCAAAAGTAACGCTGAAATTGCCAGAGCAATACCTGAAAATTGGGAAGATGGGATAGAATTTCTATGACACACAATTTCACCAAATTTGTGTATTAACTTCAGAATGTCCTTGAAGGCCTCATGCAAAGCTTCCAGATAACACTAAATGTACTTTAAAAAAAAAAATCACAATATTCAAGTCTTAGTTCTGCTCTTTTAAATATTATGTTTTATCCTTCTTGCTTGGAAACAGCAGTATGAAATAACTGAGGCGTTAGGCTCTGAAGCATATAGCTTTTTTGAAGTATCATTGAAGAGCAACAGAAGTTCATACAAAGGAGGAAGTATAAAAATGTGACATTCCTAATGATGAGAAAGTAGCATGGTTTGTTACAAAGCTCAACCCACAAAGAAGAATTACAGACTTATTTCAGAACTGCAGCCTGGTCTCATACACCCTAAAGGAATTCAACTTCAAAGCTGCCTGTGACATGCCGTGCACATGTTGAACAACAGAAGAAAGGGGCAATGAGAGCAGCAGAACTGCTGTGTTTGGTACTGGTGTCAAGATTGTTTTACAGTTCACACTTTTCCTGCAGAAAATATCTAGGAGCAAATCAGCTCTTTCAGGCTCTCAAAAATCCTGTTACTGTGATGAAGCAAAATCATTCCTCAGCTCCCAAAGGAAAATTATCTTCTGCAGATTCTTTTTACTTTCTCCCTCTCTCTCCCCCACATCACATGGCAAGAGCAGTTAATGAAAGCTTAACGGCTCGACTTATCAGAAGCAGGAACATGGGATGTTTGTCAATAAAAATTTATAATGTGACCACATTTACAGTAACAGACTTTCACAGTAAAGTAATATACAACCAGGTAAAAAAAAGCATCCAACTTTCTCACGAAGGAAGAGAGATGTAGGAGGAAAAAAAGAACGATTATTACAAACAAAATTATCACCTGGTAATTTCTCTGATACCTCCTAACAACCAAGGTTGTAAAAGTGAAGCAGAAGAGATGAGGCATAAGTAATAGCACTGCTTGGAAGACCAACTCACAGATATTCATTAGACGAGGTTAAAATCATGGCATAAGGCTAAAGGAAAGGCCTGTAATATGCTAAGGTTGATACTTGTTCTGTAGGGGACTTTGTCTGTGAAGCTTGGATTTCCCAGAAAGAAAAAAGCAGGTTGAGCACTGCAAAACATTTCCAGTTCCAGTTGTCTGTGCAAAAGTCAGATACAATATAAAAAAGCAAGATCAGTAAGATCTGGGAGATCAGTGATCATCACATAGCTCCAGGAATGAAAAGGAATTACTATCCATATCAAAAAAAAGCCTCTAGACTGCCTCTGAAAGTGTGGAAAACAACTGGAAATATATGTAGTTAAAGTGTGTCTTTGTGCCTGTAAGATATGAAGGTGCCTGTAAAAAACACTACAATTTGAAAGTAGCCCCATTTCTGACAGCAGTGGGCCATGTATTACCTGATGATTTTTGTAACCATACCCACTAACAAGAACTCTGACAAGTAAGATGCTCCAATGGAAAGACTATGATGATACAGAAACATTCATAAGACATCTACATCTGCAAAATTAATTCTGTCATTTGGCTATTTACAACAAAATCCCCAGAACTGCCAAGGGGAGTTGTTCTGTCCAGCATTAAGCTTATGCAGGGTCCAATGCTATGATGCGTTTGCAACCCTGCAGCGATGAAGATGATGCTGTGACTAAATCCTGGAACTGGCTGCATGTGATGGAAGCATTCTACTTCTTGGAAATCTGGTGAACACACCTAGTTGAAATCCAGGCGATTTAGCCTGGTTTTGAGCAGGGGTGCCACTGCAGTGGGCCTCAGCTGTCACCTCACCAGCAGCAGGCCCCAGTCACCTGCTTAGGAGCACCCCCAGTCCACGGCCAGGCCACAGGGCAGCAGCAGGGTGCAATGGGCCAGCAGGAGTGCAGGCAGACATGGCCTGGGCCAGCCTAGAGGGGTCTGGGGGTTTACGCCATGCTCCACAGACCTTTAATGTACGTTACACTGTCTTACAATCTCATTTGTCCATCACTGAGTAAAATCAAAAATAGTCCCAGAAGCAAAACCTCTCACTTTCTGTTTGCGAGTAGAGGTTAGTGCCCTGACTTCTAGTCTACCAGGAGTTTGTCCCCCACTGCACTTTTGACCACTGGTAACTACAGCACCCCAGCATCAAATAGGGGATTGGATCATTCTCATACAACATAAATATTGACATGACATCTGTGGCCCTCTTCTAACACTTAGGGTTAAACCCTTCAAGCTGAAAAGGACCTAGAGCCCCCAAGTCTTTCTGTGTAAATGTTTTAACCATAAAAGAGGAAATTCTACACTAACATCATCCCTGTGAACTCAGTTCTGACCCGCGACAGCTCTTAGTTTCACAATTTTTTTCTAAGAGTCTCCTGCCTATCTGAAAGCACCCATCTGCCTCAACAGGCATTTCTGAGATCATGCAGACACAAGGTTACCTATAACAACGTTAACTATAGCATTTGTCATACACATCCCCTGATGCCAGCAGCAGCACAAGGTGTACTTGCTTTAGGCTCTATTTTAATAATTTTCTCAAAATGCCACTTCTGTAGCAAAAGTCTAATCTCAATTTTCTACAATAACTACCACTATTTATGGTATTATGGTACCCATATCTGACTCATCCTGCACTAAACAAAAGAGGCAAAACTCCCTCATTCAGTAATTCTTGTATCAGGCTCAGCTGGTTGCTCTTGAGGCAGCTCTTCTTTTAGAAAGATATGCAGTTTTGATCAAAGACTTCCACTAATGGAAAATCTATCATGTTCCCTGAATGATGCATTCCAATAATAAAATACTTTGGCTTCTGAAAATGTGCATCATCTTTCCTGATCAAATTCTCTGACTTTCAGGCTCAGCCTCAGGATCTTGTTATGTTGTGTCTTCATGATAAATGAATCCCCAATACCAAGCATCTACTCTGTGTGGAGTAGATATGTCACCCCTATGCTTTTGTTTGACAAAGAAAAGAAAGTGGAAAACAGAAATGAAAAGAAAGCCCACATATTAATTTGTTTAAGGTTGGCTCGATGTTTTTAAAACAAAAGGTGAGTTAAGTTCTCATCTTAAATACAATATTATTTTTTTCCACCTCCAAATCAAGAGTCAAGCACAGAGGTTCAGATTTAAAGGAAGACCCATTTCCCACCCCATCCCCTGTAGGAAGAAAAAAAAAAAAAAAAAAAAAAAGGACCTAATAGGAAGTTGTTTCCCATGTCATCTCTATGTTATGATAGACCTATCAGAGGTGATTGAAGTAAAGAACCCCTAAGCATGTGCACAAAGGGGAAATACAAAAGGAAATTCTCACACACAGTTTTGAAACTAGGAATTATCCCTCTAAAGTTGCTTTAAAATTATATAATAGAATTATAGTGCTTTTAATTAAAAAAAAATTGGTAAATAAACATGGGAATTTCTATCAAAGTTGGAGGAATCCACACTAGTGACCGCAACATTTTCCCTGTTGGGGAACAATGAGGATTTGCAGTACTACTGACACATAACATGAGGTGAAAAAATTGGGTAAGAGGAATTCTGGAAAAAATAAACATCTTGTGGTCTAATCCTGACTCTGTTATTCACGTCTTAGGAGCAGCAACAAATCTTTAATAGAGCATGGCAGCTCCAGCACTGGAAGAACAAAGCACTAAGCTGGATTGAACATCACATACCTAACCAGAAAAGTTTGCTGGTTTATATCTTCAGCAAAGTGTCTGCAACAATCACGTGGAAAACAAAATGGCTCTGTAATAACAGTCAGTATTCCCCTGCTGACCCAGAAACAGATGTAGCCCCAACCTTAGGGAGGGCTGCAAAACCACACAAAAACATTGTCACACATAAAAGAACCATGTAAAATGCTGGTCAGTTTTAATGGTGGACCAAGGAGAGAAAAAGTCTCACAGCTTTTCCAGATTAACACATGACTGACTTGACCTGGTTTGGGGCACGATCATTGTAAAAACATGTTGCTTTGGCCGAGCCAGACATATCTTTTGGCTTTTTGTCTCCTGTTAGAGAAATACCCTGGGCCTCTTCACCATACACACTACTCAATAGCAAAGCATTGGTAAAGGTTTCTTTTATTAGGACACTAACAAAACAACACCAGTACATTTATAATCAATAGTAAACAATGGAGTTTAACTGTCCAGCATCTAGATATTTGAAGTTCTAGCCATAGCTTTCTTTACGAAGACACACATTCCAATTGTCTTAGTGCATATTTACTAGTTGGTAGCAGGTTATATTAACATCTTGCACACACAAATATACACATGTATCTTGACTTGAATTATATTAAACAGCCCAGCACAGAGGCCCTGCAATAACTGACACTTCCAATAGTCACACACAATTGTTATGATCAGTTAAGTCTAGGTAGAAGGGGGGGAGAGCAGGAGACACATGGGGATGTGAGGAGAAGAGACAAACAAGCATAATCACTGACTGAAGATAGGCTATTGTCTCACAGTTCTTCAGGTCAAAAGCTAAGGGCTCTTAAGAGACATGTCTATATTAACCTTTAGAAAAGCCTACTTCTTGGCTGAAAACAGCTTTTAGAACTGTGTTTGTAAAGCTGAAGAGGGTGGGATGGCAAGAAGAAATAGCTGTCAAAGAAAAACTTTCTTAAGAAATTGCTGAGGGCACTAATATGTCCTCACATGACAAGGCTAGGCTCACCTAAGCTACCCTGATGGGGGATGCATTTTTCAATTAGTTTCTGTTCAGGTCTGTCCTTTGAGAAGTCCGTGTGGTGACTACATATGCTAGTGCTCACATTTTAGAACAGAGATAGTATAAAAGCCTGAATTCTGGCAAGCCTAGTTGGTACAAAATGTACTACAGTGTGGGAGTTGGTATGAAAACAGAAAAATGACAGGATTCTGCCCTAGACAGTGAAAAATCACTAAGCCTCTCTCCATGTGGATTGATTCCAGGAGAGAAAAAGGCAAAGTAAGCCCTTTAACTTTGGTACAGCATCTCTCTATATCTAGCCAGTGTTTTTTCACATTAGCAGAACTACTTAGGTACCTAACACGTTAGGTAATGTGTCTGTGTACAGACATGCTTTGAAGGTCAACCTTAGCAAACATCATTACAGGAAACCTGTAGTTTGAAACATTCTAGGACACTGAACAGAATCAGTTTATTAGAGATGCATTTTATAATAAAGTAAAAATAAGGACACTTCAAGAAGTGAAATAGTTAAGTGTATAATCAAGTTTCAAGTATATTGAATATTTAGTAAGGAAATTTACAAAGTCACTAGATGTCTTCCTATTGACTTAACATAGTTCAATTTGTTAGAGTAAGAAATCCATTCAAATGCCCAGGTAGTCATGGCTGACCATATTGTGAATGTCAGTTCATTGACTCAGTTAGTGAACTCTTGATATTTTAAACTTAGACAAGTCATTAACCATGAAGAAAAACAAAGATTATTACTTAGCTACCTGTTCAGCTGCAGGTACAAGCATGGTATTATAATCTGATGAACCAAGTACAGCAGGTATTTTCTGCATTTACCTTTTTAGGTACACATGATATACATAAATCCCAGAGGTGTTCATTTCACTACAGAAACTATGCAATTAATTTTTTCTAATTTCATTTGCAAATAGAAAGCAGAGAAAAGTAAAAACGTGTGAAAGGCTTTTGGGGAGCCGCGGGAGACTGGTAAGGGATACAAGCATGTGACATTCCACAGTAATGAGGCAGGCTGGCTGTGCGCCAGTGTCAGCCACTGTAAATGCACCCTGCAAGAATTCAGCTGCAAATCTTTGTTTCCTTTATGTCTTTCATATCTTTGCAATTCTCCAGGCAAAAGGCAAAGACAAAGTCTTTCAGCTGGAGTTCTTTCATCCAAGAACATTCTTCATCCAAGGCCAAAGGTTCACCATATCCTAAAAGGCCTTTGGATATGCATGTTCAGTCATCTTCATCCAAATGTATTTCTTTGGGAGCATTATTCAGTCCTTGTGGTTGATCCTAAAAGAACACCAATAAAGACTATCTTCATTCCTTCAAATATAATCTTCAATGGCTTTATCTCTAGGACCACTGTATGAGTGCTGTGTCAAAGGTGCAAAATGGTAAATGTTTCAGGCATATTTCAATTAAAACCACAGCACACTGAAATGCTTCTCCTTCCATAGTTTTGGGGCTTTAGGTCAATTCCTTAAATAAAGTTTTCCAAGATGAAATAAACTTTCTGGAAAACCACACATATGAATACAATATTTTCCCCTCATGCTGACAGCAGTTTAAGAAGACTATCTATTAGATTTCCTGGACAACATTTTTAACGTGATAGAAACTATGATACAAGACCCTACCTGTACACTACACTACTATAAAGTATTTTGAATATAAAACTTCAGAATATGAGGAGGTTCCTGTATCCACTTAAATTGCTTTACTAGAGTAGGGAGAAGCAGGGTTTCCTCTGTGAGGAAACAAGACAGCTATTCAATAGTGCATGATAACACTATGGAACAGTTTATAACACATAGTAAAAAGACCCTGCAATTGCAGCCTGTGATTGCTGGGGGGGGGGGGGGGGGGGGGGGGGCAGGGGGGGGCGCGGGGCGGGGGAAGTGTCAGCTAATCTTGGTTTCAAAACCAATCCTATTCCCAAACCTTCCCGTTGGTATCCTGTATTATCTAGCTTCCTTAACTTTGCCTCCACCTCTTTTTTTTTAATACATATGAAGTTTTTCAATCCTTTGGGTTTTTTTTTATTTATTATTATTTTCCCTGAACCACCTATTCACCTCTTCCTTTTTTCCTTCTGTTCAAATACCTTCTCTCCTTTTTCTCTTCAGGTAGTCTTTGCCTGATACCTTTCTTTTCAGTTCCACAAGTCTCTTCATTATTTTATTCTTTGCCTTTCTCCCTCTGCACATTTGCAGCTATTTTGGTCTCCAGTCTCTCTACCAGTTCTGGGTCTCTTGCCCCTTTTCAGCCTGTTGCCCCAGTCACCTCCAGTTCTTCTTTGCTTTTACTATTTTGTATTCTTCACTTCTCTTCACAAGCCTCTTTCACCTAAAACCATAGTAACTTCAATTATTTTTTGGTATGTTACCAAGCTTCTGTCATTGCATCATCCTGCCAAACAACTGGGTCAAATAAACTGTTTCTAGAATAAGGGGCTAATCCTGTCTTTTTCTAAGAGTATGACAAGATTAAATTGGAGGAGAGCTGATCTTCTGCATAATTTAAAGAAAACAAAAACACCCACCCTTCTCTTTGCAAGCATTGTTGTCACTTGTCATTATTTTATTACAATACTTGAAATTCAGTTTATTACTAAATCTTCAGTTTCTGAAGCAAATTAGTGAGAAACTCTCAAAAGAAAATTTGAAGTTTTGATGGTTAGAAAAAAAAAAAAAGCACGAAACATGCTCTTGTCTTAGTAAATCACAACTGAGAAGGGTGTAATTCAACCCTAATCTTTCAAAGTCTTATGATTTTTAAGCTAGCTTTGTAACTATTGGCATTCTGACTCACAGGGACGGATATAAACTAGATCTGGATAGAAAAGCAGACTGAGTAACATCATCTTCAGTCCTTACCCGATTTTGAAATCTTCTGAGTTAACACTACATACTGTATAGTCAGAATATTAAAGGAAGGAAAAAAAAAAAACCAAAACCAAGGAAAGCTGATCTCAAGCACTCACCACATGAATCCATTAAAATGTCACTCATTACACTAAAGTTGTAAAAACAGGCGGCAATGTTGTCTTAGTAACTTCCATGCAATTTTGGATGGAAATGACAAGCATTTGTACTTCCAAACCAGTAGCAAACTGAGAAAAAGCTCTAATTTCATCATCAGTTTGAGAGGTTTGTTCCTATCAAAAGTAATTTCTTGATCTCAAATTAGAAGCTGCTTCCCCTGTAATGGGAAATGGACAGGTCAGATAAAGGATACTGATGAGGATTACTTTTTCCTTAGATGAAATGTAATAGATATTCCTCCTTAATTAACTTAAAGCAACATGATGAGGAAGGAAAAGGGGTGAAAGGGGTGGGTAGGTTGTTGTTGTTTTTTCTCCACTCAGCCTCCACAAAGCCTTTAATTGCTGTGTCTTATGTTTTCTATAATTAATACAGTTAAGTTACCCTCAGGATTCTTCCATATGGTCCTATCTAGTTTTTCAATGTAAGAGTAGAAAGGATTAAAATTTTGACTAAAAACTCCGCGGCATCCATCTTCTAACACAAACGATATCCCCCTTTCCCCATGACTAGGCTATGTTTGCATTACTGGGTTAATTACTTAAAAGAAATATTTATCGATTCTGTGCTGAGGTGACTTTAAAGACAATGAAGTATTCAGAAATCAAATCCTTTATAACGTTAACTTTTTGAAAGATGTTAACAAGTCATAATAGCTCAAACAGAAGCTTCCTATTGACTACTCTGCCTTCAAGGCCTGACCAAAGCAGATCTCAGACTTTAAATCTGATAAAACTCAGATGGGATTTGGTTTGTAAAAAACAACAACTCTAGGCTTCAAAGTTTATTAATTCTTTAGCGTCCTCTGTTCTCCTGCTTTTTATGTGTAAACTAGATTTCTGTGCACCAGAGTCAATAAACAACTTTTAGCTGAAAGGGATAGTGATATAAGGTACCATGTATCTTCTTGTAAAAGCAAACATCATAAACTTGTTTTAACATCAAGGCAAATGTGAAAAGATAAATTAAGGTAGATTGGGTCAGCTGCAGCCCAGAGGAAAACTGAAGGCAAAATGAGGGAGTATGCTTTTAGGTCAGTTTTCCTAACAACTTTCAGGCCTATCAGATTATGCAACTAAAGATGATTTGCTGGATGCTCAGTCCTTCTCAGATTTATTCATAAACAGATCCGAGCTATGCCTTCCTGTCCTGGCACCCGACAGTAAGCAGTCCTTAGCTTTCCCCTGCTGACTCCTTCTGAAAAACGCAGTACAAAAAAACCCAAAAAACAAAACAAACAAACAAAAAAACCCCCACACAACAACAAAAAGCCACCCACACCAACCAAACCAAAACAAACCAAAACAACCCTGTACCAACAACGACCTTGGTGCTGGTGCAATGTTTTCCCTTCAATAGTGAAAACAAACCGTGAAATACCGTGAAGTGCTTGGAAGCACTCACAAACAATTTTCTCAGTGTTCAGTTCTCAGCAGCCAAGTTAGCTGTAGGTCAAGTCAACACTAAGACAAATCTAAGCTTTACAGCTGTTGAAATACTTCAGCCATACCAGATTCTAAAGTGATGTCATAGCAATGCAGTTATTACTTGCCTGCCATAGGATCTGCTGATGGCAGTTGAAGTTCTTATTCATCAAGGGGCCCAAATAATTGAAACAATCCATCTGTTCTATTTACTCTCTTTGTGCCTTTACTGTGATTGCTTACTGCCTTGTGATATTTGCCAGTGATGTCGTACTTCATCAAGCAATTGGTGGCCTGTTAGATCTCTTGAGAACTGTGCTGCACTCCAGTGATGGAGCATAGGTAACTAAAATAATCCACCTGTTCCAAGCTTTCCCTCTGCAAAACCTGATGGGACGTGATGTTTGGCAGTGACTGTCATAACTGATCAAGCAATTGCCAGACTCATGCATATTTCCTGAAAACTGCTGCTGTTTTTAATCATGAATTCCAGATAATTGAAATAATAGATGTGCTCTAGGGCCCTGCTTTGACTCTAGCATTTTCTTCAATGGGACATTTGCCTATTGTTGTATTTAAGAGCTGCAGTAGGAAGAGGTTCTGATTACTTTTTCACAAGACGATGTAGCACCACAAAGGAAAGTGACATTATTTGCACAGTTTGTATTACTGAACTGCCAGACACTACTCCACTCCCTATACTCATACCATGACTCACAAGTGCACGTGCTATACACCTAATTTTTAGAAAGATATAGGAAGATGAAAGCAAGGGAAAGCATGCAAGCTGAAGTTTTGCAACCAGACTGATAGTGTGAACCCTACCACTCCTCCCATATGACGAGTGCCAAGTAATTTAAACACTCCAGTGCTCTCTTGGTTAAACTGACCTCCATTAAGCATTTTTTCCCAGTAGTTAGTCTACAAATGTTTTACAGAGGACCAGGCTTTTCACCACTTATTACATTGTTAGAGGACAGACTTGCCTGTTGATTGATAACAAGATTTTTGGAACAGTCCAATTAACTGTACTATCTAGAAAAACTTTTATGTGTTCATCTGCTAAGGGGTATAGATCTTACTTGCAGTGAGATTATATTGCTCAGTTTTATTTGAGAAGAACAAAAATAGCACATTCACTCACTAGATCACACCCCACTCCTGAATTTACTGTTTTCATCTCAAGGATGGATGTTCAGTTGTTTGTTACTCTGCTTAGCATCTGAGCAGGTCACAGACTGACCAACAGTGAGTGTAGAAGTCTAGCATATCCACAAGAGTCTTGCAAGTGTCAGAGATTTCCAGCACTTTCATTAAGATCTAACATTTCTACAGCTGTACTTTAAGGGGTTTAATATTTTGCCCTGCACAAAGTACAGCATATAGTGTTATTATTAAGACCTCTTATAACAGAGCATCCACATCTAATAATGTCTAACTTTCCTAAAATCCAAGCTTTTACTTATCTGTAGCTTTTTCTTTTCAGCTCTATCTTTGAATCAGATAACACTGAAATGACTAAAGAGAAATGCTGTTTTTAAAGGGAGAAAGCTGCCAAATCTTATACAGATGTACAGCTAGGAATGATAGCAACATTAGAGTTACAATTATCTACCCACTTAAAAAAAAATAATTGGTTTTTTAAAAAAATTTGGATGAAAATGAAACCAACTCAGAAAGTCAAGATGATCTGTTCAGAAGAGTTTACAAGTAAACTATGTGATGAAAGGAACACAATTTCCTCATCTTACATCAAGCTTTTTAGAAAAGAAAATGCTAAGTGTCTCTTGATCAGAAAGGATTGGTGGGTATTAGCGTAAGGAGAAATTCATATCTTGACATCTAGAAGAGATTTAAGTTTCCATCAAAAATGAGAGTCAGTACTTGCACACAGGGACAGGCAGCCACTGGAAGTCTGCTGTCCAGAGAGCAGCTAGGGATTACTCTGCTCCCCCCATGCCTCTGACCTTCAGTGGTCCTTCTCACCTTCAGGTCCTAAGAGCATCACAGCACAGGCAGGCCAAGTACTGTAACACTGCTTGCATGCTTTTCCCCCATTCAGAAACATCTTAAGGAAGAATTAAACTAGCAGTAAATTTTGAGCTTCAACTTCATAAAGGAAAGTTTAACTAGGAAGACTTGCTATACTACTTCAGTGAATATTTGTCAATCAACACAATTGAACAAAAGATGACAGAAAGGACAGTGTTGCATATCTGCATGCAACTGTGGGCTCAGGGAAAACAATCTTTTGATGAAATAGCTTGCCTTTTTTTTTTTTTTAGCATACATAGGTGATGATTGAATGTAGAGAATTCAAAAGGGTGACTTTACAGATAATTTGCCCTAACAAAAGAAAACAATGTTGCAGCTTTTTTTTCCCAACAGTGGGATGTAGTTATACATCATTAATTATAGTGGTATGTCAATGAAAGGTCAGACAACACGGTATAAATGAAGCAGAAAGTATTCCTATACACTGACAATGTTTTGTTCAAAAATGTTGGTGCTTATATAGCATTCTTGGTGTGGGAGGAAATCATTCTTCATTTAAATCAGGTGAAAATTTGCAGTCAGATTCTAATCTGATTTCAAAGCAAAAACATAAAATTAAAGAAGGTGATGGAAATAAAGGTGGTGCTGCAGACTTTAACGTAACTGCCTACCCTTTCATCCTGGACAGAAAGGTCTGCTCACAAATGGGTATATAACGTCAGGCAGCAACACTTTTCCTTCGTAGGAGGTGGGTAACAGCTTGCCAGCAGTATACAATTGAAAGCAGAAGACCTAACTTTCCTTATCACTGTACACGCTTTTATTAAGGTAATCTATTGCTCTCAATGTTATTTTGATTTGATACCTTCTCCCAGTCACCAGTCTGATTGCTCCCAGTGCCAACTCTTCTAGGAGGTAGATTTGCTATTTGTGGTGCTGTGCTTCACTTGTTTGACCCACCATTAAGAAAAAAAGAAATTTCAGCTTTATTAGCAATGAAGAGGTTGTTTGTGGTTTTGGTTGTTTGTTTTGTTTGTTGGTTTTTTTTAAAGAGAAGTCACTTCTAGCTAAATTCTTTCCCCCATTGCTTTATTTACACAGACGAATTTGCCAGTGAATGGAAAATGGGAGCACGTTTTCTGGCCTTATAAGTGCATTTCAAATACCCTAGTAAATAAAAGACAGTAACTTGCATGATGCCACCTCTGCATGCAATATATACTGCTTTTCTCAATTCTTTCCATTTTTCTTAATTGATTATAAATACATGTGCAACCATGAAGGCCAAAAGCTTCTGAAGTAAAAAGCACACTGTGTTCTAATGTTTGTCACTAATGGAGTCAACTATACCTTTTTGCCAGGACGAGAGACGCTTGCAAAGATATTCTGATACTGCTGCTTCCTTTCCCAAACTAGGAGTGACACTTGGCAATAGATAGAGAAAGGCAAAGCTGTGCCAAAGAACATCTCAGGAATGCACTTTCTCATTGGCAAGCTGGAACTGGGTTAGGTGATCTGCTGGAAGGGGAATATAATGGTCTAATTTGACAAAGTTTGCTTCCTCACATTCAGGCTAGCAAATTTGTGATATTGGGTGGGGTTCTTAAAAAAAAACAACAACACAACACACCAAACCACAAAAAAATCAACCAGTTTATCCTTACTTCCTCATACTCAGATATATTCTCCTGTCCGTCAAAAAGAACTCAAGATTCAGTTCAATATTGAAGTGATTAGTGTTCACAAAGAACAGAGATGGACTGGGGGAAAATTTTCATTTTTCTTTCCAGCTCAGTAAAGAACTCTTGTTTTCAGCAGTTCCATTTCACACACAAACTTCCCTTGAGAAACTAAATTCAAAGCCTGAAATTGTCTCCTTTCCTCACGTTATTTTATCTTTTCACATAATTACAGAGAAATTGCTAATGGTCACACTGAACACTTAAATTAGATTTGTTAGTAGGCCAAATCAAACTTTCTCAGCCAGTTATGTAGGATACATATTTCGATACAGCATTATACCACCACAGTTGGTAAATTAAAGGCAAGCATTTCATTGAATGAAAATTTTGAATGGAGAGTGGGGGAAGGGGTACAATGACACCGCCTTTGAACAAACTTAGTTGGGTAAGCATTGATAAAAATATCAAGGAAATAATTTAGAAAGTGAAATGAAGCCAGAATAAGGAAACTCCGAATTCCTGGATTTTAACTTGGGGCAAAACATAAGCGGAAGTGAACTTCAGAACTAGGTTAAACTCTCTTTCACTTCACATTTCTTTTTACAATGAAGTTGTGGGTTTTTTAAACCTGTGGCTTTGTCAAACTGCACAGCTCCTCTAATGGCTAATGCATCTTTCTTTTCATGTCTCCAAGCTACTAGAGAACAACTTAGATACTATTCACTGTATCCAGCCCTTTGCTTAGGCAGCAAATGCTACTCTTAGGCAGTAGTTATCTTGAGTAGCTATAGCATCATTAACTTGTCTCAAATGCCCCATTTTTAAAGATTGTTCTTGTTAGGAACAATTTTGGAAGAGTACAGAAGAGCTGAAAAGGGCTGAGTGTTTTAGATTAGGCTATTATAGTAAAACTGAGCATCCTAATCAAGTTCTCTGGTATCTAAACTGATTTATTGCATCCTAGCTCTTCTGTGTTAAAAGAGGTCTGAGGAAAAGTATGCATCAGAAATTTTGTAATAGTGTTCCATGTTGGGCCTCCTCCATCCCCACAGGTCAGATTTCAATTCACATTATGCTATTGACTAGAAAAATAAAGAACCCTCTGCCTCAATATTATATATTAATCTATCAATGAAATGTGTCCAACACCTCTCACAACCTAGTAGACAGTAATTAGTGGACAGTGGAAGAGATTTTGAGAGAATCCTTGATTGTTTCCGAGGTAAGCTAGCAACAAAGAAAAAGGTATTTAGAGATTCCTCCTAAGGCAGCAAACTACCATAGTTGTCTTGCTCAGATACATAGACAGAACTCCAATCTTCCCTCCAGCTTCTACTCCTGCCAGTTCTACAGAAGAAAGCAGGCATTTGGATGACATCAGCATACCTTACACCTCTCTGAAACAATGACTCATAAGATGCAAACGTTCTTATTTAACTGTTAGAATTCTTGTACTGTATTGAGTTATTTAGTAGTCAAATAAAAGAGTTACCTCCCACATCTCACATATCTTCATAGTCTTTAAAAAAAAGTTTTCAAAAATATTCACTCAGTACGAATTGCTGAAAAGAACTAGAGGTAACCAGAACAGTATCCAAATGCTACTCATAGAACTAAACAAAAGATATCATCCTCCTGATTACCACCTAGACAAGACCAGTATTGGGTTTTAGTCCTAGAGTTGCCTAAGAAGCAGCAAGTTCTATGTTTCCATGAACAAAAACATCTGTGGTCTGACAAAGACAAGCCCTATGTCTACCCATACTAACACAGGTTAAGGTTCAAAATTACAGTTCTACAGCCTTCATTCCACCCAAGAATTAATTTAAGTAGATGCTTTCAGTGCCAGTCAATTTTATGTTTTCAGAATCAGGTTCTTTCAAACAGACATACCAGACTTTCCTTTAAAAAAAATTTAAAAAATGAAGTGGAGATGGGATCAGAGATTCCTTGTACACAGCCTAGTTGCCACAAGATTCACAGAACGGGACATGCAGATTCAGCTGCTTCTGACAAAGAATTAATAACCTTTATCTCCCTTAAAAGTTGCCAATATCAATTAGATTGCGGCCTACTCTGAGAGGACATACTTGACATCAGCTCCCCTCCCACCACAACCCAACAACAAGATGACGTTACATTGAATGCCTTGACTTCAGGCAAGTCATTGTTTATTGCACTGTAAAACCCAGAGTGATCTGCATGACATCCAGCTCTGTCCATGAGTCACTCTGCCAGCCACCAACCCACCACACCCTCTCCAATACCAACAGCTACAAAATCCAGCAGTGCAGCACGCTCCTGTAGGCTCCCAGATGCTCTACTCCATTGATTCATTAGAGCAGGGGGTTAAAGAGAGGGGATTAGATACCACCACCCTCGTTAGTCCTGTTCCCCTCCTCTGTTAATTTCTGCATTGGTTTCCTAATGGAAGATTGAATTGTTTTCAATACAGGAGTACCAACAGTGACCTTTTTTAAAAAGAGAGTGTCCATTATTTTAAGTTTTCTCTTTGGGCTATTTTTGAAGAAATTAATTACTCACTCTTATTAACGTGGCCAGAAAATTAATATGTTATTATTAATACAAATGTTCAGATTACCAAGAGACGAAGATAAAATGCTTAGGCATACCCTGTGTCTTTGAAATTTTTAATAAGTAAAAGGGTTTTTTTGGTAGCAGTGGTCAGGCACAGAGCCTTAATGTTACTGACAAAAGGAAAGTGCTATCTTTAATCAAGTCAGGCTGTGCACAGAGAAAGGAAGACAAAGGGCATTTGATTCATCAGATTCATTTGCTTCTGAAACTTTGTGTCATTATTGGTTTTAGATGCCTGAGAACCCAGACAAACCCAGTTCTACACCCCTGTAACTCTGACCCATAGAAGACTCAGACATTCATTTCTCACTTCATATTTTCAGCTTCATGCCAATCATTCAGGAAAAAAATAATATTAAAGATATTCAGTGACAATGAGAACCCTGAAGAAGAAAATAGACATGAGGAAAACAGAGAATTCATTCTTTTAAAAGATGCCTATTGCTGCTGGTTCAAGTCCATGTGAAAGGTCTCTATCACAGCAGTCTTTAGGAATATGCCCATGAAGGGCTGGCTTTCTCATAGCATTCAACATTTTGTCTTAACTGTTGAGAAAAAAAAAAAGCGTTCAATCAAAAAACTTTTAATAAATTTACATAGAATAATTATACTTCCTTGATAAATCTAGCGTATTAATGGGAGTCAATTTATCCTTATTCTAAGAAAACTGTCACTTGGCAAACAAGAGCCAAGACAGAATAAGTGGCAGGGTTGGTTTTTTTTCTATCAAGCTATGCTAGAAAGAGAAAGGCGTGTTTTTCAAAGTACAAATAAAATACAATCTAAATTTACATTTCAAAACGTTTCCCTGAGTATATGAGCTGGCAAACAAGTTTGTCAGTGTAACTAGATGGCTTTGCATTTTGTGTATTCTACATCTAGTGTTAACACTATTTATTCAAATAAAGGTGATCAAGGCCATTCTCCTAATTTGTAAAAGGAATGTTGCGCTTACATTGGACAAAGTAGGGCTCTGGGCCAGGACTCATGTTTCTTGAGGCAAGAGCTCATTTAATGGAATTTAAGGTTTTAATATTATGTAATTAAATTTATGTCAACACAAATCAGAATATATAACATAGGTTCTGTTACTGCAGTCAGAGACAGGCGAGCAGACCCTTGGTCTCCAGGGAAACCCTTTTGACTCAAAGGATGCTCCAAACTGATGAATCCTGGCATTCTCTGCACAGTCACTGCAGTCAGCAGAGTTCACATACTTACAGCATCTGTCCAGAAGGAGCTGGCAGTAGGATGGAGTTACCTCTTTGCAATTTTGACTTTTAAGAAAGCCTTATTTAAATGTGAAGGAAGCTGCAAATATTTATTAGATAGCATCAAATCATGTTCTTCAAAGGCTGCCTTTCATCATCATATTGTTGATGATTACTACCTCCATGTGCGCCCAAGCAGCTTTCAAGAGGGAATGGAAGACTAAACAGTCTGTTTTGAAATACTGCGTAATGGCAAGTATAATATGATTAGGATTTGTTGTGTATTTTGCAATTTAGCATACATAATTTTCTGTTTTGCTAGTAATTCAGAAAGCTTTAACACTTATTTAATTAGCATGAGCTTGGTAATTCAGCTAATGAAAACTAAAATGTTTAAGTTATATTAATTGAAAACAATGTTAACAGTTAATTTTCTGAATGAAGGAGCAACATAAAAACAAACTTGAGTAATACTATGATTAATTAATTGATTAGCTAGTTCCTGTTGAGAAATTATATTCAATAAGAGTCTGTCAATACAAATTGCTATCAATTGCCACTTTATGAAGTGCCAAGAATAATGGGTTCAGGTGCATATTAGAACTAGTTGTCATGAATGCCAATTCACAGCAGAAAAATGGATTGTTTATCACCTAATTTAATTTCAGACGGCTAACTTACTCATAATAACTCATTTTAGCATTGAATTTTCAAGAACTTGGGTGTTGTTAAAAGCAGCAGCTTGTTATAATAAGTTTGCAAATTCAAATTCTCCTGTAAATAATTTAACGTAGCCTATAACTCAGTTCTGCCATTGATTACTTAGAAAATATTTAGCAACTCTATTCAACATCCAGACACCCCTGTTACTCCCACTGGCAGCATGTTTCATTACAAACGCTTCCTTACTGCTGGAGTATTAGCTTTGACTCCGTGTTTTTAATAACGTTGAGAGATGGATGCAGCGTCCAATGTTGCTTTTGGCCTACTCAGCCAAAATACTTTGTGGGGTCTCAAGTCATGTATGCTAGCAAATATACCACGTGTGGAGGTATTTATTACAATTTATTTCAGCACATCTGGGCAGTTTGATGTCCACATGCTGAAGAAGTTGTTACAGACAATAGAATTCTGCTTACAGGTTCATAAGCAGAGTGAAAGAATGCTTTGGTTTGGGGCAAGGGAAGGTTTTAGTCCATCTGGTACTTTTCTCCATCGTATTTCTGAAATCTTTTAGGTTATTTAATGGAAGTTATGAACAAAAAAAGTTTTAAGAAAAAAACCAGCCTACTTTGAGCCTTTGAAAAATGATGCAAAACATCAATTTTTTTGATGGCTTCTAGGAAGCTGTCAGCTAGAAACAACATTCTTATGAAAAGACCTCCCCTTTCCAGATTTCAAATATTCAGTGAACATCAGTCAGCACTGCCTAAGTACAAAGATGCAGTTACAATATACTAATAAATTAAGATGGTAAAATTATTTAAGAGTTTATTAATCTGCATAAAGATTTACGTCTAGGAACCATGCCAATCTAAGTCCACAATCATAATATATGTTCTTGCAATAGTTTGCGGTTTCTGGAAATTAATATATTACCAGCCTTTTTCTTTATTTTGCAAAGAAAGCATTGAAACAAATCATGTTCCAGCATGTTTGCGACAGGTACCTGAAAGACAGCTTGTACCCGTCTGTCAGACATTAGTGAGTATAAAGGTTATACCCAGTTCCATTGATTTACTGAAACTACCTCACACGAGCATGCATTATGTTCCTTAGGTGATGCAGATCACTTTATTAATATAGTAGTTATTTTGAAATATAGTCTCCTGTAATCTGTGACTTCAAGAAAGATCAGCCTTAGTTTATCATTGCTTGTTTGCAGCTGTAAGGTTTCAAGAGTCTTTTTACCTTTCCTTTAATAACATGAATTGATTTAATAAAGAAAAAAGTTCAACAAGCAAAGTCTTTGAAATGCTACCTAAAAAATAGGTCAGATTCTTGCTTCTCTTTTACAGCATTAAAGGCTGTCCATGTTTTACCTCATGACTTTCCTCGTTATGGGAGCTCCCGTGGATCATTTCTATTAGCAAAGAGGAATCCATTGACTAAGCCTATCCTAGAGCTAACAGACTGAGATTCCATTGGGAAAACGCTGCAGGCTGAAAACAGATATTGACCAACCTAGTTAAAAATTTAGCAGCATGTAACCAGCGCTACACTAGCATTGCTGTTCATTAGATTTCACACAAAACTTTCAGAAGCGAGGAAAAATTTTCACTTTAGTTTCAAGTGAGAGCAATAGCAGAACATTTTACTTCCACTCAAAAACGCTACTTTTTTACAAGTCTGACATTTCCCTCCCTGAGAACATTTAACTGGATTTTCTCAGATCCGTTTGCTCTTACTGTTCCAGGAACAGCTTGGGATGACCAGCTTCTGGAAGTCACGCTGTTCTTCCTGTGACCCTTTTGGAATGCCCTAAGCAGCTGTCAGCATACAGCAGGGCAAGGGCAGATTGCAGAAGCCCATTTCCGAAGCAGACCGTTGCAGAACAGGTATGACTCAGCACTTTAACATTGCAAACACACAACTGAAAGTTCTAAAAATTGAATTCAACAATCCTGCCAAACAAAGAGTTATTTAGACCGTGTCCAAAGAGCCTTTGGTAATAACAGAAATAACGCTTTGCCTGGAGGATTTTTTTGAAGCAGATTGTTTCAGTGTTTCACTGTATTGATCCACTGCTATACTGACACAAATGAAGAAGCAATCAGAAATGGGAACTTCTTAATCTAGTTTCATTCCTCACATACCTATGCTGTCAGGAATCAGATGGTTACTCCCAACCTGTCAGCAACTGTTTGATACCTGAAAGGGGGGTGGGTGGGGGGTGTGTGTGTGTGTGTGTGTGTGTGTGCAGAGATGATGAATATGGCATTTGAGCTTTTCCTTTTAGGAGGAGGGAAGGGAAGTATTCTCATTTAAGAGTTTATGTGTTTATTATAACCACACTTAGAAGGTTCAAAAAGCTATCTATATTCACTGAATCAAGATAAAAGTGTAGTAGACTTAAAAAACACCTCTCCACCCACCCTATAAGTCATAAATTTCATAAAAAACATTTAATGTTTCAGTTTTAGAAAATAAATTGTTTGGAAGAAATTTTCCACAAAGAAATGTGGCCATACTTCATTAGTCTGAAGTCTGTATCGCATCTCAGTCCCTTACAAAATTACAAGTACAAGAATCTGCAATTACTTCAGAATAAAAAAGGTAGCAAGGCATTACCACGTGACTGAAAACCCACGAGTGAATCTTACTTTCAGTTCAACACCAGAATGGACTGATCCAAGTAACAGTATACAATAAAATACAGACAGGTTATAATAAATTGTATTTGCCAAGAACTATCAACTAGTATTTCTATTGGCATCCTATGACAACTGATATTTGACTTCATAGAATCCATGACTAATCATTACATGGTAACAAATCCTTTTATGGTAATAAAGCTTTCAGATTATAAATAATATTGATCTGTAACAAATTGTAATTTCCTGTTAATAGACACTATGTAGCAAGACAACTTTAAGGAAGATGTATATACATCACAATACAGCTGAATGCAAGGTCTTACCTAGACACAGAATGTAATTCATCCTTAAGAGGGAACTGAGAAACAGTAACAGATGAATGCAGTGATGCCTTTATACAGCATTTGTAAAGATTAGGTTCATTTTTTTTACCAGAGCTTTACCGAGCATGAAGCATTAACAAAACCATAACAGCTTACAATCGGCTCTCAGACTTCATCCTTTGGCTCCAGTCCTACTCCAAACAAGGGAGACAAAAGATGGAAATTGCATTGCATTCAGAGAAGAGCTCCAGAACAATCTGTGGTCTGGGAAATGGGCTTTGCCAATGTGAAGAATTCCATTTACTTTACTGAACAATTTTTAAAAGACTATTAAATCAAAATCTGCAAGTACCAATAAAAGTACAAGACTTTGAGACCACTTCAATAGATGAAGGCAAAACAAACTTAAGTGGCTCTTAAATTTATCACAGCTCAAGTTAATGCATTATTTTAACTAGAACCATAAAACCTGGTGAAAATTATTAACCACTGAAAGACAGTGGATCCAAATCCCAAAGAGTCAGGACTGAAGATTTGTAGAATTTAGATACCTATTCCTATGATGTTTGTCCAGTCCTGCCCACCCTGACCCTGCCCTGTGCTGCCCGCACCACCCCACCTCCCCCCCAGCCATATATTTCTACATTATTTTATTGGCACCGAAGTTCAAAACTAAATAAATTCCTCTTGGTACATAAAGAAATCTTTACATGCTCAGAATTTACTGCAGACTAAACAGAGTTAATGGCTTCAATGTTTATGTCTTACATAAGCACATGCAGAAATACCAAAGTAAACGTTCTTCTGCTGAGTTTTCCCATAGAACAATGAAAAATGTAGGATTAATTAGGTCAGAACAAAGTACAATTTTATATCTTATTATTAATATATTGCTAGGGAGGGAGACAAACTTTTTGATTCTGCCTCAAAGGGCAATTAATGAAGTACACCTTACATCAGTACAACTAGATTAAAGGCTTGGACATCACTTCACACAGAGATTAGAAAATCCATACCCAACACCTCTTGCCTTCCAGGACAGCAGCCTAGGTCACAGGTCACCTTTCCACCAAGCTTATTGAGATCAAGAATCTTTTTCTCTACAATAGTAGAGTCACAGATATGACAAGAGCAGCCCATAACATTACATTCAGGTTATAGAAATGATACTTTGACTGTTGGCTGATGATGGCTTGTAACATCCACTTTATATTTTCAATGACTGAGGCACTGAACTACTGGACAAAGCATAAACACAACAGCACTTTCTCTGTTTTTGAAAGCAGAAGCATGAGCACCTAAGTCCAGGAGACCATTTATAGATGTGAATCCTGACTTGATGGAAGAAGCTTTCTGCAGCCTGTTTTAGGTACCTTTGAAGAGGTGTCCCTTTTCAGTATTCCCTGTTGGCTCTGCTCCATACATGGCTCTGGATTCAGTTCCGAGTCAGGCACCTGAGAATGGATTACTACAGCAACAGGCGTTGCAATAGCAAAATCTTTTGGGAGAAGTTTATCCCCACACTTCATTTGGTGTTTTTAAATTGACAACATATTTCTGAATGAGTTCTAGTTAGCTTTGTATTCTTAGGAAAAACTGTTGTGATTACTGGGTTATATTTTATGGTATCTGTTGTGCCGAAAATCATATACAGATTTGGGATAGAAAGGGCCAGTATAAATATTGTCATTTATGAGCAGGTCACTGGATAGGGAGCAAAAAAAACCTGGGCTTGCTTCCAGTTTTTCTTTGTCAGTTTTCCCTGTGTGTAAAGTGGGATGAATATCTACTAACATACAAGAAGCACTTTTATATCTGAAGATGAAAATAAACATCATTTACTAATAGAGGGTTTCAAATAGCTACAAGGACACTGCAATCCTGAATTGCTATAACATTTGCTTTGTGTCAAGAGTTCTCATCTGCATTGTACAGAATTTGCTACTTAAATAATGCAAAACTATAAATCGGGAAAAAGACATTCACACCTCAAGGAGCCTGACTTCCTATCCCACAAATACCACTTAGATTGCAACAATGACTCTTCGATAATACTGGAATACCCTCACTTTGTTAATTGTGACACTAAAAACCAAGATAATCTGCAGCCTTGCCACCATTTCAAAAACATTTCGGACCACATCATTACTACAGTAATAACTCGGCTTCATGTTATAGGGAAGGAAACAAAGTACAGCAGCTCTGATTTTCTCTGAACATACGAACACATCAACAGGACACTTCAGGTAGTGTTCATGCAATTCCACTACAAAGAACATCTTTTATTCCTTTCAAATCACTCCTTTTAATTTTGATCTGTACTCACACCATATAACATACGTATTTGTACTATTACCTGAATCTGTCACATACATAAATACCTAAGACTCCATTGCAAGTACTGCTAAAGAAGAAAAGCTAAGTGTCTTTTCAAACACAATGCCTGTTTAAACAGTATTGTCGTTTCTGAAGAAAACATTAAATTTCACGCGTTCATTTATGTAAGAAGTGTTTAATCCTAGAAAAGGCTTTATAGATGATGCAAACAGATTGTAAGAGTTGTTTTGTTTTTAAATAAATAAATAAACAAAACCTCAACAAGTTACTTGGGTTTTCTTCTTGGAATCAGTAACAAAGTCTTATCAGGAATGCTGATTAAGTGTTTTCAAAATGCTGGAAGTATTGAAATTCTCCCCCCTTTATCCCATGCAAGGGTGCAATCAATTCCTAGCAAACAATTGTTAAAGAATTGCAAGTAGAAATTGTAGGCATGACTGACTATTTTCAGTCAGATGCTATTGAACGTAGCCAGGTATGCATTAATTCTGCTTTTTAATCTTGAGTTTCTAGAATTTTAACAGGAAAAAAAATAATATACTGACAGTTACATTTTCACATGAAAAATCAAACAGGGTAATATTATAATTTTCCTATAAGTCAGTCTACATTATGCGTCTTAGCATCAGAGAAGATGCTCGAGTCTTGTACAAAGCAGAATAAACTCGTATGTGTCCATCTTCTTCAAGCTGATAGCCCTTTGTAGCAGTGGACTGCATCCATACTATACCTCACTTGTGTGTACATTCCGAGCACTGTAACAATAGCTGTTTCACAGCTTTCTTACCACCATCCCCCTCCAAAAGGTACTACCTTTCTCACTCATCTGTGTTGGATGTGTTTTTGTGTTCACACAGGAATGCTTTGCATAAAGGGTAGGTACATACGTGTTCCCTTCTGCTGCTGCTTTGCCATAGTTGTATAGATAAGTTACTTATTGCAGCTATTGCAATGGGCAGAATTTGGCTTAGGTCACAGCTTTTACTCACTCCATCATTCACCATTTCATAAACTTCCACCCTTTTGTTTATGGCAGGTAAATAGAATCAATTTTATTTACCAGCTACTTGCTAGTTTCAGGGACTGGGTCAAAATACTTAATGGTATTAATCAGCTACTAGCTATTGAACTTCAGACCACTGTAATCTTGAAAGGGAAAGATCTGGATCGCCACTCAGCGTGGGAAGCCTCATTCCTATTGCACAGAACATTTCCAAGGCCCCAACATTATAGGGTTGGTAATGCATACCAGCCTTTATAAGCAGCAAAGAATTTTTAGATGCTTGAGAACAATGGTTTTATTTGTAGCCATTTTAAAAAGACAAAGCCGGCACCGTTTGAGTCACTGTGGAAATGCCCAGAGATGAACCAAACTGCCATTCCCTTATTAGCAGTGGGGAAGGCAACACAACCAGGATCCACAGGCTTTCTTAATTCCCATCAGTATTCCCCTAGTTCTTATCAAGGTAAATACTAATGCTCACCAAAGCCGTCAATTTTCAAAAGTTTCCTTTGTCTTAAAACTTACTTTACAGCGTAATTTTAATATTCTGTGATAGAAGAGCTTATAAAGGAGTGTAACTTGAGTTCATTTGGCCCTACATCTCTGGTAACGGCCACTGTATGAAATATGAACTTTCTTATCTGTGATATATTATCTTTTGCTTGAAATATGGCTGATTACTGTCATTTGTTAGAGATGAGACAGTTCAGTATCATTTCTTGTGTCACGTTGACTTCAATTTGCTTATGATTGCATGAAATTAGTGACAGTGAATATCTGAATACAAATTTTAGAAGATTCACTATGTACCTCATAATTATTAATACACTGTCTTCACTGAAACTTCCAACTGATGAAAAGAGTACCAATACTAACACTTAATAAATTCATTATCAAATTCATTGTAGATTAAAATATCTATTGAAGTAGATCAGTGGTCTGCATTAGTAACATCAGATCATATACAAAGGACAGTTTCTCAATTCATAGCTTAAATAATTCAATACTTTTGCTTTGTTAAGTATTTGTATGCAAGGCTAAAGATTCACTTTCCATGATAACTGCTTCTTCATTTTCCAAGGATGTTTTATATCACGTACTCAAGAATTTGCTGCCAAGATGCAGATACAATAATCACACAAGTAATTCTGTTCATAAATTCCATCATAATGCAACTGACTATAAAATTGATCCTGCTAAATTTTATGAATATATTTAACTACATCTGCCTACATCCTTTTAAGTCGGATTATCTACTTTTGGAAGGACAGTACTGCACGTGAATTTGTTTGAAAGATTAAGACAGACATTACCTTGTTGACAGCTAAAAGTTAATACATAGCTGTGATCGTCCTTAAATACAACTTCTCTGTTAGAAGAGTTGAAAAAGAAGAGATGCTAGTTACATGAGAACAAATGCAAACTGATTGCTAAGACTAATCAGAAGACAGATTGGAAGGATACTACTTAACAAGGGCTCAGACTCTATTACCACCTCTTGTGAAACTGATTAGAGCATCCTTTTAACGCACTGACTCTTTTGTTCATAGCTTAGGGTTCTAACGTGCTTCAGAGAAAGAAATTTGGGATGACTCACCCTACAGTACCTGAGAGTACACAATTCCATCATCTCTGGTTTACAACCAGAGCCAGTAATGCACAGTTTATGCTATTCAGAGGTTTGTATGCAATTATAGTTAACATGCCTGTTGACCTAAAATATACAGTCTAGACACTTAAGGACTGAAACACGTTAATAAACCACTGAAAGAAGATGATGCGTTTATGATGTGGCAGGGATTTTTTAATTAGTTAGATGAATACACCTATTCCAAAAAGGAGGTACTGACTGTTTTGACATATACTGTTTATTATGATTAAGAAGAGTGGCTAGCCTGTTCCCTGAGGATGAAAAAAAAGAAAATACAAACTAGGGATAAAAATTACATCTTCCTGGACTAGCTGGTAGGCTTCAGAGGGGACACTAGCAAAAAAGTACTGATATAAACTAAAGAGAGATGATTTTAACAGTGGGGTCTCAAAGTGTAGCTGGCACACACAAATAAGAAAACTATGATTGGCATGTACCAAGAAAAAAGAAAACCCAAGCAAACAAAATCAGGCCTAGACAGGAAAAACCATATTTCTCATTTACTTTTAGCAATAGGCACCTGAAACCTATTTTTCCATTTGTTTCCTCTTCGGAGAGCCAAAATAGCATTGCCAATTTGTACAGCATAGAAAACAGCTTTAGTACAGCTCACCTTAACTTTACTGAGCTCCAGCCAAAGCACCCTGCATTAAAAAAGAAAGAAAAGAGACTTTTCCTTCCACAGCTTACCAAGTTTCCAGGCTGCTTTCCATAGCCAACCATTGCTCCTTGCACAAAGTCCTTCCTGCAGCATGTCTCAGCCCAGCTCTACAACCTTTCCAGAAAACCCTGCAAATGTGATATTTATTTGGATCTAGGATTTTAGAGCTGCTTTTTCTAATTGGTTAATTGGGCAAAGCTGAGGACAGGTGAAAAAAGCCTGTGAGTGGGATCTTCATTAATTCTTTCTGGTTTGTTACCCTGTGAGCTGTGCCTAGTTTACCAAAAAGCCTCTAAAAAAAAAAAACAAACCAAAAAACCTCAAAAACCTAGACTCATCTCACCATACATGAGCAACAAACTCATAACTGTGTCTTGTAACTGCACAGGCACGACAATATTTAAACACATTCTTTAAAGAATATTGCGCACAGTATACAAAAGTACACATTGCAACTACAAAATTCTGGAATTTATGGGGTGACATGAGAAAAAAAAATTAAAAATTTCTTGGTATGTCTCACCAAGAAATATCAGCAGAAAAGCAGACGCTGACCACTCTTACATGCTGCTACTGAGGCAAGTGCCTTTACAGCAGTTCTTTGATTAAATTACTGTCAAAACTTCTCTAGGTTATGTAAGAGCTTCATATCCATTTTTTTCCTATGCACAAAAACCCCAACCAAATAAACAAAAAAACCCCAACCTGAAATCCTGAGCGACATAGATTTTAGGTTTTGCTAATCTTTTTCATCTGGTTGGATTAATAGAGAGTATACATAGTAGCCATAGTGAAGCTGAGATGGGAACCACTTAAGCAAATTGGATGTAGACAGGTCCACAGGACCACATGGGATACTGGGAACTGGCCAATGTAACTGAGAAAACGCTATCATTTTTAACTGGTCATGGTGATCAGGGGAAGCTCCTAATCTCTGTAAAAGGGCAAACATTACACATATCTTTAAGAAGGGCGAGAAGGAAGATGTGGGGAAATTCAGACTGGCCAGCCCGACCTGCTTCCCACCATCCCTGGGAAAACTATAAAGGAAACACCTGCAAAAGCCTTGTCTAGGCACATGGAGGACAAGAACTCGATTGGGAATAGCCACCAGTTTGCCTCATCAACCTGGTTACTTTTGGTGACGGTGTAACTCAGTGGAAGAGAGCCGTGGATGGTGTTAACCTTGACTTTAGCAAGACTATCAAAACAGTCATCCATGGTATTTTTGTAAACCAAACAGTGAGATATAGGTGCCCTAGGAGTTAGAAGGAAAGCCTGGAAGTACAGGGTTTCTTTACTCTTAAAAGGAGAAGTTGGGATCTTATAGCTGACTCGACTATGCCACGCTTTTCTCAGAGGGATAAGATGATGGGTAGCAGAAAGAAGTTGCAAGAAGGGAGATTCTGACAAGATATTAGGAAAAGGCTTTTCACAGTGAGGGCAGTCAAACATTTGAACAGGGGCCAAAGAGTCTGCAAAATCACCATCCTTTGAAGTATTCAAATCACCATCGGAAAGGACCCTAAGCAAAGGGGCCACCGCTGATCAAAAGTGGCTTGACTCTGCTCAGGGGTTTGGCTCAGCCCCAGTCTCTGACTGACAGATGACTACGACAGGTTCCTTCCAACCAAAATTATCTATAATTCTATTGTGAATGATGAATGCTGTTTTCTAGAGATTAAATTTACTGCCTAATTCAAATTCAGTAAGTAAAGACATTGAATTTCAGCTTAACATGAACTCTCCTAACAAGGATCAGTGCATTGCTCCTATTAACGCAAAGCCTCCAAACAGCTGGTGAGAAGACAAGGTCTCCAGTGCTGTAAATAGTCAGCTAACAAATGACTGCATTTGTCTCTCAGAAGTGCTCACCGTGCTACTATCTTAGCGATCATCATGCTGAAACAGCATGGTGCTTGGAGAAGACCTGCATACTGATGAAGGCAGCTGATTAGAGTTAAAAATGGGCAAGGCAGGGGTGAGCGGGGGAAAGCATTCAGAAGACCCTGCAATTACACAGAAGACGTACCAAACAATGATCAATATAACCCGTTGTATAGCAGAGCTTTTGAATTTCTCATTCAGTCCCAGCTCTCATTAAGCAGCATTTCTGAATAATGCTTTCTGCCTTTCCCAGTTGGTTTAAAGTTGCTGCCCCACATTCTGGAAGATAATGAGTTGATTGTACTATTTTCACCTCTCAGGGCGACTACAGCTCTATGATACACCTGGACATTTTAAGCTCTTTGAAAAACTGTCTGAAACAGAGTAAGAGTATACCTTAGCAGCAAAAGCTATTGCAGAGATTGCTGTAAAAACATGAGACCTACCCTTTGCTTTCTGTGCTGGTCTCCTAAAGAATATAAATTCAAGCTTTCAGACCGTATCCTCAAGATACTCAGTGGCTAAGACAGCACATCTAAAACACTGCCTAAAGGTCTGTGATCAAACCTTTTTTTTTTTTTCTTTTTTTTTTTCTTTTCTCATCTTGCACAATGGAACTTTTTGGAACAAAACCAATTCCAAGTATTACAGGAGACGTAGGTTCCTTAGGATTAGGTCCATAATGTTACTGAAATATTACTCGGTCTGCAGACTTTCACAGACTCCCTTATCATTTACCCCAAATCCTAGACAAATTTCTCTGACTTTGTCCTCTCTCACATAAATGAGAGCCAAAACATATACATCAAAAAAACCCTAGCATGACATCACACACTCCTACACCAAATGCACTGGGTTTATGCCATTTCCTGCTGTGAATATCAATGGCTATATGCAGTGCATATGCAAATTGTAGCACTAAGTCTTGCCTTTGGGAAATATGGATAGGGTTGCATGCAAATTTTATCAATATATTACTCAGTGAAGAGGTCACATCAGGGGAGATATAGAAGCAGTTTGTGCCATTTTATGGATGTGGATTTTGTGCATTTTTATGGATATATAATTGTTGCTCCCAAAGCATCAAAGCATCTTCCTGTATGGCCCCACATTAATTACTGCTTTCCCTCAGGGTTCTGTATTGATTGTGTGCCCCTTCCAGTTCTCTTACTTCCTTTTCACCTTGAGCTGTTACATCTTCATATAATTAAAAGTAAAAGAAAGTCATTAATAAGACAGACATCTGAGTTAGTGAAGCTTATTTAAAATTTCTTCAGCAGTATATTTGGGAAAATAGTGGCAAACTGGTTAAACTGTTGCTACATCACTGCACTGCACTTTCCACTCATTTCAATGGCTATTGCCCATGAAAGTTTCTTACTAGAACAGAAACTGGTGCTGTAACTATTCTGGAGAAAAAGAAAATCAAATGTTCACTTAATTATTCTGGGAAATAAGACAGATTTTTTTTTTCATTTTTTTAAAAAATGTATTTCTGCAGTTACTCTGAATTTATCCATGCACACAAGTCCACTAGTCCTCAGTAAATCCATCAGAGAAAGCATACTATTTAATTACTCTAGTTCTAATGCTGCTCTAGCAGACATACATTGTTCTGGATTTGGACCTGGTGCAACTCTACCTTTCTAGAGTTCAGAAAGTGATAGGAGAATGTAATTCAAATAACATTCATGTTTAAGCCCTGAAGGTACATAGGAGTACACAACAGTAGTTTTTGGAGAATTTCTTAATTAATATTCTATTTATGATGTTATGCTGGCTCTATTTATAACAAAATTGTAATATATTTTGGGTTTTTAATATGATTTTTAAATATTATTCATGAAAAAACAATGAAATATGCACTTTACAGCATTCATATGCCCAGAGGAAAATGACCTCACTGGATCTCATTGCCAAAGTCATGTCAGCACCTCTTGGTATATTTAGTGGCAATCTTAAAGGGTGTCTTAAACTTCCGTGTTGCAAAACACAAATGATGTTTGTGGGTCACTGGATAATGTTTTTTCTTTTCTGCACATAAACTGATACTTGAGTGTGTTCAGAAGGGTACATTTGATTCCTTTTGATTCCTATAAATCAAAAAAATTTCTCAATGTAAAATAGCTTGTCTACTTTTCCAAAAGCCCAGTGGCTTTTCCTTTAATAACTATTAAGTTGTTTGTAGAACAGAATACCTTTATTTATAACTCCAGCTGGTTCAATATTTACACATCTTTTTAAAGGCCTAAAGAGTTGAGACAAGAAGCTGACAGCAAGTGTCTCTAAACTTCCCAGTTTCTTACTGAAAGCTGCATAATAAAGATAAGGAAAAGGTCATCTTGCCAAGGATATAGAATAAAGAATAGCACTTGGAAAGGCAAAAGCCTACTTTAAACAAAATTCAAGTAACATAAATATATACCAAAGATGAAAAAAAGGAAAACTTTACTTCATACATATCTGTTAAAAACTTTACTGCTTCACACTAATGAACAATAATGTTTTACAGTCTTTGTTATGGGAAGCTCTAATAGATTTGCAAAGTACACTGTATTTGTAAGTGGAAGTGATCACATATCACAAATACTGCTTACTTTTGAAAAGGAGTTCTTCTTGTAGAGATGGCCCTGATACAAAATCACTGATCTCCCCAATTTCATTGCAATCTAACTGCCTTTGTAACTTCTACTTTACTGCAGCCTCTACTTCCCTGCAGTAATCTTTGATTTCCAAAATAAATTGTACAAGGAGAATGCTCCTTCAGGACCATTGGGCCCCAAAACCTGATTGAGCCCACTCACTTTTCAAATTCTATTATTATCGTTTTCTGCAATTAAAAAAAAATGTTGAGATTATGACTGAAATCAACACCTTACACAATGTTTCTGCCTCTGCTTTGCTAAAGAAAATGAATGGAAACCATGCCCTATAACTTACATGCCCAACCTCCTCAGAGCCTCTTTAAAATATTGAGTTCCTTATACCAAAGAAGTGATCTCGTCTGCCTGTCATTACTACCATACCGTTCTAAACAATCAGTGCAAAATGGAAACTGCCTCTCACAATATGCAGGGGCAAAAATAGAAGCCCTTTTCCTCAGTACAAGACAGACATGGACCTGTTGACATGGGTCCAGAGGAGGACCACTAAAATCAGAGGGATGGAAAAGCTTTCCTGTGAGGACAAGCTGAGAGCACTGGGGTTGTTTAGCCTGGAAAAGAGAAGGCTCTAGGGAGATGGTATTGTGACCTTTCAATAATTAAAGGGGGCTTATAACAAACGGAACAGACTTTCTAATAGAGCATGTAATGATAGGATGAGAGGTAATGATTTTAAACTAAAGGAAGGTAGATTCAGACTAGATACAAGGAAGAAACTTGTATGATGAGGGTGGTGAAACACTGGCACAGGTTGTACAGAGGGGTGGTAGATGCCCCATCCTTGGAAACATTCAAGGTCAGATTGGACAGGGCTCTGAGCAACCTGATTTAATCGAAGGTGTCCCTGCTCATTGCAGAGGGTGTGGGTTAAATGACCTTTAACAGTTCCTTTCAAGCCAAACCATTGTATGATTATATGATTCCACTGAGAACAGAGGGAATGAGAAGAAATGCTATGCAACATGCTTATACAAAATTCCCCCAGCTCTGATGGTGGGCACCTAATGAGAACGGGACCCATGTTTGCAAAGCAGACATCAGAACAGTGATCCAGGTAAGGAGAAAGCTGAGCTTCAGGCGCTATTCAGTCCAGGGGTCTCATGCTCCATCATTTCTCTTGAAATTAGGCCACCATGCAACTAGAAATTCAAGATCCACGATGCCCAAAGCACAGCATGCAGAGCTAAAGTGAGACACTGAGATGGAAGTAGTATGCTCTGAAGCTCTGGATCCTGCCCACAGGGAACAACATTCTGCAGCTGCTCCCTTCCAGAGGACAGCCCATGTCATCTGAGCAGTCAAATTCCCTCTAATCTGTTCTCCTTTTGCAATCTGATTAATCCACTCTTGTACCTGAAAAAATAAGAGTGTGCTCCCATGGGATGCCTGGAGCTACGTGGACATAATCCCTCTAAGGCTCAGTGCTTTCTTACTTGATGGTCAAATGCTGTTCTCAGTATTTTACTGTGCAAAAGGTCACCGTCTTAAAAATCAGTTTAGTTGTAGTCCTAAACAGGCTTATCATTTCAGTCTTTTCTGTGGACTAAGGCAAAGCTTAGCTAATCACTCTAAGAAAGCTGAGTTTGTAGACCAAGTAGGATAGTTACTCTTTTTTTATTTTTTTTTCTGGGTTTAATAGTCTTGGAAAGTAAGCAAATTGGATGGTGCTTTGAAGCGTAGGTGAGATTTAGGCATTTGCTGTCCAAGGCAGGTGCATTGCCTTCTATGCAATGAATCCTTATTCACTTCAGACTCAAATTTAGTTTGATAGACATTATAGAACAATAAAACTTCAGTGAAAACTGGCATAACCTATTAGATTACCTAACAATACATGCAGGTTGTCAAGCTCTGTGAAGAAAAGCAAAGGCACTGCACTTTTTTTCTCCTGTCAGCTGCAGTTTCAATATGTATTGTTGTTCGCAGGAAGAACTGACGCTCAAGTACAGAGCGATGAAACGGCAGGCAGGCAAACCTCTGAAGCAAAGCTGAGGACTACAAGTTGCCAAATAGCAAACAACACTATACAGTAGCCAGTTCCACCTGGAAATGTGGGAAATTGATGAAAGACTATAGTTTCTGTATCTAATTCTTCTTCTCCTTCCCTTTTAAAGAGAGAAATGCCCTACTGTAAAGATGAGAAATAACTTTTAATCTAAACCCGAAAGAAATACTAAGAAAATATATCTAACTGGGAAGAGCAGCCTGTCAGCAAATGGCATGTGCAAATCTGATGTACAGAAAGGCCCAGTCAATCAAACAGAGAAAAATTTCAATGTATGTGCTTTTTAGTTATCCTGATAGCATAATTACTTCCATGCATTTGTATGTTCAGTTTAAACAATTCTGGAAAAAATCTCATGGTCATGGATTTGCTACTCAAGGCAAGATTCCCACAAGCAAGCCTTGTTCAAAGACAATCTTAGAGATCCATGCATATGTATTTTGGTTTACATTAATTTAACTTTTAACCTATCTACTTTGTGAAATAAAATGTTGGGAAAATGGAATTTATTAATTTTAATGAACATGGGACATGTACAGTGTCATTATTCGTAACATTTACAGACACATCTAAACACTTCTGCTTGAAAACAACCAGATATGTATTTTGATACTTTCAATTTGTAACTATGTGTAACACAATAATTTAACAATTTCTATTCACAGCATGCCAATACTGCTGAAACACCTACATTTAGCTAGTCAACCAAAATTCCTGCTAATTGTAACAATTGAGCATGAAATTTGTTGGCAATTTTGTTCAACACAAATCATATATTTCTATCCAAACGATTTCTACACTCATCTGATTATGCAGTACATGTGCCAAATAAATTTTGTGAAGTGGAAAGATACATTTTTATCAAAAAAAACCTGAACAAAATCAGGTTTTCAAAACTAAATGTGAATTCACAGATCCTACAGATTATAAGCTAATAAGCAGGGGCTTTACTCTCTTATTAGTATGAAATATTGAGACATCAGCCTGCATGTAGACAAATCTCTTATATCTCACATTTAAGGTGTTCTTGCAATGTCTGTTTGCCCATGAGGGTAAATTGACTCAATCTAAATAAACAAGAAAACAAGAGAATATGGAGATTAAAAATGTGTTTTCTGTAAATGTAGAGACTGTGTATGTTCCAGAACCAACCTACAACTTTTTAAAACCTTAAGTAAAGGACTCTGTTATAACATCAACAAGTTTTGGTGTGTTAGTACATACTTTAGTAATAAATACACACACAAAACATTTTATCTTTATGAAAAAATGATGTGGTCTATTTCAGGCAGCATCTCTCAGACTATTTTTAGATTTATCATATGCTGAAGGAGAAAACTAATACTTGGCAATCTTGAAATATTCTTAACTGCATTCTGTGCAAGGAATCAAACATTTATACACTTTACATTTAATAGAGTTAGTATACAAACACACATCAAAAATCATAGCTGTGACCAGTATGCATGAGCAACTAGATTAGGTATTTGTTCTGAATCACAGGCTCAGAACATTCACACATTGCTAGACATAAATTTAAAAGAAGCAACAAAAATATTATGCAAATGTAAACATATTTAATTGGGCAGAGCTACACTGCTGTATATGACCACTGAATGATGAATTAAATAGTGTGAAATCTAAAATTCCTATTTTGTGAAAAACAGTTCATTATATGAGGAAGGAGTTATTAGGAGTTATTGCAAACCAAATATTTTCAGGTAAACACTTTAATGGCAGAACTACCAAAAGTAAATTTTGCATATGATAAAACATCCCTCACCCATTGTATCACAAAAGGATAGCCAAGGCGAATCAATCATTTACAAAGAACAATATATATATATATATATATATATATATTTGAATATATATATATTTGAAGGCAGAATTTAAAATAAAGTGAGTCAATAATTTAGGAGAAAGTTTTCCAGGTTAACAGGTTTGAGGGATTGGGCAAAGAATGCAGTGAGCCATCAAGGTCAAAGCGTAGCAGAAGAAAACAGAGTTCTTGAGGCACTGGATGGCAAATTTAGCAAGATCTTTGAGAAATACAGAAAAACAGAAAATGTGATCTAATGTAGATTCTTCTCTTCAGTGTCAGGTATATCCCCTGACTATGTTTCTCTGACAGCTAGTATTGTGGGATGCGTGGATTTTGAAAGACTGTATAAAAGGTAACACACTCATTATGAAAAAAAAAAATTACATCATGAATACAGATTTAAGAGAGAATACTAAAGCTATTACAGAGCGGACTGGAGATCACGTTAGGCAGATGTACAGTCATGGAGAGACTGGGGGTCAGAGATGACTTAACAGTTTCTGATCTTGCAAGAAAACTGAGGACATAAATCAATGAAGATAACAGCAAAACCATTGGGTCAGAAATATTCAGTAACAGAAAAATAATAGTGTAATGTAGGTAATTAAAGGTGCTCAAACAACAGAAATGGAAAATTTTCAGAGAGTACACAGAAGAAAAAGCTAGGCAGCAAGGCGAATAATAACAAAGACAGAGCTGAAAGGAGAGAAGGTAATGCACCTATGGGTACATGGCACCTGAGAAATTTTTGTCTAACCTGTTCTAAAAAGCTTCCAATAAAAGAAATTCCATCACCTCCCCAGGCAATTGCTTCCAGTGATTCAGGATTATTATGAGAAGTTTTTCCTGATATCCAGCCTAAACCTCTTCTACCACAATTTAAGTCCATTACACCTTTGCTGCCGACAGTGCATGCAAAGAAAAGATCCTTACCCTCCTGATTGCTGCTAACCTTTTGCATATTTCAAGGTTATTCTTTTGACTCCTTTCAATAGTTTATTCCAATTTCCTTGACTTTTCCTTGTAGCTATATTTTCTAAGTCTCTGATTGCTCACATTGTTCTCATCTAGATTCTCTTTCCTCTGGTCCTCCTTGAGCCACAGTGCCACAGAGCAGCCACAGCATTTAGCGAAGCTCTTTCCAATGCCAAGCAGAGCTTGGCTTACAGACATAACATATAGACAATATGGATAATCCAAACTTGGAATCAGCATGAGGTAACCCCCCCCAAAAAAAAAAAAAATGACCAAACAAAACTTTGCTAGGAAAGAAAAATATTAGTTAGGAAAATTACAGTTAAACTCAGGGATGAGAGTTCTAAACCCACCAATTCATCACATGCACATCCAAATCCTTCTAAGGGCAGGTTACAAAAAACCAATGCAACCTTTGTTTCTGACTGACACTGAAAAGAACAAATATGGTAGGTGTCTCTATGTTTCTGCTCCCTTGAGTTCAGCTAAAGTTTTTGCAGCCACTGGAATCATTCGTAAAAAACTGTAACTTGTTCTGTGTGGTCACGGGTGAGCTGGCTCACAGGTTGTATCCTACACTTGGCATTACACCTCCCTCAGCACTGAGCACGACAAGGAGAGAAACATGGATTAGCCAGTGAAACTATCCTCCCCCATCCAGGAAAATGGTTTACCCACAAGATAGTGTGGGATAATGTCTAGTGATCCCAGTGTAACAATAAAGAATGATCAGATTTGATCATATTTGAAACAAAATTCATAATAAATATTTAATGTAATATACTAATATCTTGTTTGAAGTTCCCAGTGTTCAGCTCCCCAATAAGCTTGCACAAGCAACAATTGCAACTTTGTAAATTATATAGCATGACTTTTAAGCAAGAAGTAGAAGTATAATGGTCTTTGATAGCTCCTGTTGCCAAATATGTATTGTCTTTATGGTCACTGGAAATGAGATGACCATTCTAGGGACAATTTCATCATTTTCTTAAATAAATTCTCACTTTCTTACAAGGGGAGTGAAGTTATCCTCTGATACTGAGACTAAAATTAGGAACTAAGAATATCAAGGAGCAATGTGATGACCCATAACGAATAGTTGGGAAGAGTCTGTTCCTTGATATTAGACATTATGTCATCAAAACAATGCAGGTGTAATGCCGATGAAGCATACAACTATTTTAATTTTTTTAAAATAAAATAACGAAGTGTGCTTAGGTTGCAGTTTGAAAAATCACTTACTGAATTATTCAACATAAACAAGAAAATGAACCCAACTTAACTAGATTTATTTGTAAAGCAAGATAAAAAGTCCTGACATCTTATTGGCAGGAGAAACCAGCAACACAGCTTATTAGTATAAACGTCAACTACTTAAAGCCCACAGACCTCTGGTACAGCATTTTAATGCGTTTTAATAAGTCACTCTGATTTCCAATGGCCATTCCCAGTATAATGCTAGCTACTGGTGTAGATGCATACCTTCCAATTCTTACCCAAATAAATGAGAAATAATAGCCAGTCTTTGCATCACACTTACCAGAGGTGCCTGAAATTCAAAACTCACTTAATGTACCGTAAATATTACTTACTGCTCACTAGAGAAACAAAGCTAGATTTTACTTGAAATTCAAAATCCTTGAGATCATCTTACCTTGTCAGAAGTAGAGAACAATCTAGCACGTGTGATAATTTTACAGGAAATGCAGTGACTTGATGGGAAAATGATTGAAAGATTTACTTTTCTGCAGAAATAATTATTAAAGAACATCTCTTTGGACAAAAAAAAAAAAAAAAAGAAAAAGCATCCAAGTAATACTGTAAACATATCAAATGGATGATCATAAAAGCAGATCTGCACTTGATCCTTATGCACGCAATAACACGTGTGTCTTCACTCCAGAAGATGTAGCATGGTAGATGCTGGTGTGCAGAGACTTAGCATGGCCATACACCAGTTTACAGTAGTGCTGACCTTATCTCACAGGCCTAAAGAAAGTATGTGTGCCTGTTTCCAAAATAAAGTAAAATCATGGCCTCTGAATGAACCAGAGAATACTCAAGTTAGGCAAAGCAGGACAGAAAAACATTTTTACTACTTTTCAAGCATGCAGATTAACTAAAATGACTGTCAGCAGCACAGTGGAAGTGACTCTTCAAAAGTGATTTATATTTTTGGGAAAAAAAGAAGTTGCCTAAAGAAGGCTTGGAATATGAAGATAGCCTAAATGATTTAGCTTTTGGGAATACTGAGCAACAAAAAGCAACCAGGTCTGGAAATAGCTTAGATGTCTAGAAAAGACAAATTAAAGGAATAAAAAATGTTTTAACACCGAGGGCATTGAGTGTCAAGAAGTGTTGTATCTATTGATCTGTGATGCTACTTTAATTTTTTATGATTCTGGTGGTTGTATCACAAAACATCACAATATTCTCAAACTCTCTGGACAAGGTGCTTCTGGTGTTTTCTTACTCTGATCCTTAACAGGCTGTGCTATGTGAAACTGCTGAAAAGGGGACTTTGGGAATTCTTTCTCTGCTTTAGCTGTCCCTGGGACACTGGCCACTTCACTGTAACCCCCCTTGACTGATTCCCTCTTGGGATCCAGAGGTTCAATGACCTCCAGATTTCTTTTCCCCTCCTCTACTGGAGTAACTTTAGGCTGCTCTTGTTCTTCCCAAGAGCAAGGATGAAGAGCGAGGGGTGGCCTGCCTCCAGCCTCACCTTCCCTGGTGAAGGGTCTAGAGAACAAGTCTTATGAAGGGCAGCTGAGGAACTGGGGTTGTTTAGTCTGGAGAAAAGGAGCCTCAGAGAGGACCTTATCGCTCTCTACAACTACCTGAAATGAGGTTGTAGACAGGTGGGGTAGATCTCCCAAGTAGCAAATGATAACACAAGAGAAAATAGGCTCAAGTTGCACCAGGGGAGGTTTAGTTTGGCTATTAGGGAGAATTCCTTCTCTGAAAGGGTGGCCAAGCATTGGAACAGGCTGTCCAGGGAGGTGGTGGAATCACCACCCTTGGAAGTGTTCAAAAAAACTGTAGATGTGGTGCTTAGAGGCATGGTTCAGTGATGGACTTGGCAGTCCTGGGTTAACAGTTGTACTTGACCCTAAAGGTCTTTTCCAGCCCAACATATTCTATGATTCCCTTGTGAGAGTTCATGCAGATTTCATCACTTTCGAGTAGGGAAATGGCGATCGTAATGGAAGCAGATAAAGGTTAGGGTTGGCATGTGTCAAATAAGATAATTGTGCACAAGATTAGTATTGTGAGTACCATGCCACAGCAAGAGCAGGTATTGCTTCATAGATTTAGAATTGGATACTACCATGCCATCAATATCATTAGCAAGATAGCGGTTGATGTGATACCAAGAGGGAAGGAGGGCAAGGGAAAAGCTAAATTTGATGTCTTCTGTACTAAGTTTAAACTGACAATAAGATATTTAAGAGTTGATACAAGGCTAAAATGACAGAATGGATGACAAGATGAGACTTGTTGTGATTCAGTTACACAGAAAAGCAGCCTGAGGAGGTAAAGATTGATGAATAATATGGTTTAAATTGGGAAGAGCAAAGGCTATTGCCAATGCCTGAAAACCCACTCAGATGACAGGAAACAGGAGGACTATGATGCAGATTAAAGTTTTCCGAAGGAGTTCATATCAAGATACTGTCATTTTGTTGGCAAAACATTAAGAAAGATAGACCGGCTGGTAAAGACTCCAAAGCAGAGAGAGGCCAAAATAACAGAGATTCAGCTCTGTAATTCAGATTTTGTAATTTTTTCAGGGGTTTATTTTAATCTGCTGCAAATTGTTGCTAACTGAAAATACACCCAAATATTATCAGTTGTACTATAAGTACCTATACTAGGCAACCATTTTAAGTACAGCATCCACACGCATTATTTTTTTGAGCTATGCTTTCCAAACACTGGGGAAAAAGTGCCTTACAATTGCAAACTAAAACTCTACTGTGCAACAGTTGCTCTGGATATTTACAAATAAATGCAAATAATAAAATAAAAGCTAATCAAATGGCATAGTGGAATTACCACGTAGATATTCATGTGTATACTGACATGTACCAAACCATCAGTATTAATACAGAACCCCAGCTGTACAAAACCACCATCGTGTAAGCCAGGTGACATTGAAGAGCAGCCTTACCATGCAGCTGAACAGGAGACTTGCCGTAATGTCTGGAACAGCTCAATGACGTTATACTGTGCCCGAAGGACTCATGGATTAATACGTCATTGGAAGTGTGGAAGTTATTACAATGTCAATAAAAGTCCAACAATGTCCAAAGTATCAATAAGTAACATACAATGGCAATAAAAGTATGAGGTGAGGGAATGCAATGAACAACCATTAAAACTGGAAACCCTGGTATATCACTGCAAGATCTTCACAATGCCAGTGGAACATTCGGAAGAGAACTACTGTATATTCCTCACTTTTACCAAAACTTTAAAAGATTCCAATGGGCATCAGATAACACAGAATTATTGAAATTGCTTATTGATTCTAATACAACAAAATTACATCATAGCCTTCACACTATCCTATTGTTTAAGCATTGCATCCTGGAAATGCACGTGTGATCCAAATTCCCTTCGTATGAGAGAAAGCTGAGAACGAAGAACAGAATGGCAACAAGGACTTTTAGCGTCCTCTTGCAAACTGAGGATAGACTGGGAATAGAAGCTTAATATAGCTCCTTCTTACAGAATATACATCAAAGGAAAATCAGCACCCTGAATCACATTCATTTCAACCTCAGTGCAATGCTTTGTTTTGATATAGATCAGTATACTGTAATTCCAAGGAAATTTTGAATGGACTTCATTCTGTATGTAACTATGTATTAATTAGGAAAAAACCCACTATGGATACTGAATACTAAACAATTATTAGAAAATGCCATGCTAGGTAGAAAAAGCTAATAAAAACCCGTAAAATATAATTAAAATATTTTAGCATCTACCTATTTTAGTGCTAAATTAAAGATATCAGAAAAGAAAATGTGGCAATTAACTTGTGATGTTTACTTCTACTCTAAAGTTTAATTAAATAATCAGTATGTTCAGAATTAGAGTTTGGCTGCCTCAGCTCCCACTCATTGCCTCCCTCTGAAAAGATGACAGAGAGAATGGTCCTAGACACCAGTGCAAAACCAAGGAAATCACATTAAAAAAACCCCAAAACTTTTAACTACAGTGTAGTTTATCCTCAGCCTGAGGGGCTGAAGAGGTCTTCTGTTCCAAGAAAAAAGGAGACAGAAATGTGGTGATATTGGTGAAGTAAGTGTTCTAGTATTTGGTCAGAAAACAACAAAGCTTCTTCAAAGAGATTCGGCATTTTTATTCACTATCTATTCCAAGTATTTAAATTATGCCAGCAAGAACAATTGTGATGGCTTCCCGTACAGTAGCAGGACTGAGCGCCTCAATTCGATAAGTACTCAAGAGCTGATTCTTTTTCTTTCTGCTATGAATCTGTTTTTCACATTGCTCACTTCTCCATGAACCTTAGAGATTTGATAGAGTGTATTTAATCTTCCATTGAAAGAGGCTATTGAGAAAAGTAAGAGAAGCTTTGAATTTGAGAGAAATTGGCAGCAATGAAAAGAAAAGTACAATCTCGAAAGATTTCAGAGCTATCACACCTCATTCCCAGGTCCCACCATAAATAAGATAAAGTAATAACTGTAAACACAATATTGTAAATAAAAGTAAAGGAATAGAGGATTACAATCTACCAAAAGCCCAACCCAGATTAGATATTCATTATTATCCACATATTGTAATTCTCCCTCTATTTTCAGGTGAAACTTCCAGAAGCCATTTCATGCGTTATTACACTATCCCAATATCACATTGCCTTGCATATTACTATTTCTTTTCCAAGGTACTGTAATTACAATAAAAAATGCAGTAATGCAGCCATTAGCTACAAACAAAAATATGCAGTATATTCAGTGTTCTTTAAAACTGTACATATAAAACACAACACTGAAATTCAACTCACGGCTGCTTTTATTATTTATTTATTTGTTGTAATTGCTGTTAATTAAGATAGATGTTAACTAGGGGGCACTGTGTACTTGAAGGACTGAGCAGGTTTGCTCCCTCCCCTTCATGCCTGTGTCTCGCATTCCTTCAGCTCACATCCATCATGAAAGGACTGCCAGGTGAGCTGACTGTCACTCCAGCACAGGCTAATAGATTCTCCAGTGGCTTTTGTTACAGCTCATGTCACGCTATTAAAACTCTGAGCCTTGAAAACGGCACCGCATACATAGCTGAGGCTTGTCAACTCCAGGTAATCAGACGCTGCTTGGTTTCAGAAGCAGATGCAGATGAGACTAGCAATATAAATATGCAAATCACAATGGTCCCTTGTCAGCACCACTGTTCCTACCTCTAATGGCCCTCGTAGAAAGTCTGTTTGCTCAGCTCCTACTTCCAGTGCTACATCGACAGAAGCAAAGGGGCGGCTGGCCATCTGCTGTCGCTCCCGCATAAGTTGCTGATGAGGAAAAAATGATGTTTTAACAAAACATTAAAAAATGCACCAGATATTAGTCTGCCCTACTATACCTCCCATTAAAACATAAGAATGCAAATAGCATGCAAATAAATAGCCATACTTGAAATATTAAAGGGAGAAAGTTATATTAAATTATCATCATCTATATTTACTCGAGAACTGAGCCTGGATCGCTTATGTTGTCTACAAATGGTCTTGCAGTTTGAACTCTTGATGAAATCGCCAAATGAAAGCTTCCCTAACTGACTGTTCGCTCTAAATAACTTTGCTATTTGTGCAAGTTGCAAGCAAATATGGGAAACGGTTGGTAAAAATAGTTGAGGTTTAATTCCACTGATAATGCATACATTAGAACACTTGCCAAGAACAAGTCCACTTGGCCTTCCAATTTTCATACTTCACTACTAAGCCAGATGGAGTTAATAGTGTCAGGACTCATAATTTTATGCAGGATGTTTACTGCAGTTACTCATATATGGAGAATGATGTCTCAGGATTGGGAAGCCTGCATCAGTGTATTTGAATACCATCAGCTATGCTCACAGAGCTTGTATAATCCCTTCCAATCATACCAGTGTGCTCACAAGTTCCAAGCAAAACCACAAAGCTAACTCATATTTCTTCCTCAATCTGTAATTATGATGCTTATTAAACCACGGTGAATAAAAAAGATGACCAGCACTAGATATTACAGATCTTACTTCACTGGTTCAGTGCAACTAATAAAAGCATTATTAAATATTTAAAGTGAATGAGTTGTGCAATTAAAGTTGTATGCTCCTTCAACTGAGCAGGATGTCACAGCATCTTGAAGAGACAAAATGCTTGTGAAAATGTTTTATTAGAAAAGATCTGAGTTTCATTTTCTTAGCATTTTTCTCCTTATTTTACCTCTGGAATGCTTAAAATGTTAGAAAAAGGTATTTGAATGTAAATGACACTAGCATTGTGATGTACTGTTTGTAAAAGCCTTTGAAATAATAAAAGGTATGCAAGCAAATATTTGCTGGCAGCTTGCTAATAAACACTTGATTTAAAAGTCTGTTACAAATTTTGCAATACTTCTCATGCATTTCATCTTGACTTCCATTTTAAGATTGTCTGTAGAAATCTAAAGAAGAGCTCATAACATTACAAGCAGAAGAGCACGGTAGTCTCCTAACGCATACTCGGTACATTCCTAAGGCCGCCTTGTTATCAGCGTGCAGTGCATTTGCCAGTAAGCACCTGCGCAAACGGGCTTCCAGTGTATCATGCCAAGAGACGTCTGTGGGTGAAACTGGATGATTTATATTCAGAATAAATAAAAGCCTAGCATGAATATCTAAATGGTTAAAAATTATGGGTTTAACTCTTCATTTAAAAATGAAACTGGTCGTCTCTGTATACTGAGTTACATCAGTGCTGATTTTTACAGCCAGAAAGCACTGTGACGCCCCAGCCTTACCAACAACTTGACAAGGCTACAAAAATTTAAAGTACAAAATACTGAGTCACTACATGCTAAAATTACCGTATCTAGCTCTTTTTTTCTTCCTAAAATAACAAAAATTAAAGAAAACAATGTTATTACAGTGGTCCTGCCATATGGAACTCATTACAGTATTGTAGCTATTGGCAAATTCTTACTTACTCTTTAATGGGAAACCCAACATTGTTTTAAACAAACAGAATTGCTTGGGGAAAGTATTTAAATGAACAGAACAACGCTCCAAATGCACAAACAATTATTTAAAAGATTTACTTAACACAGACTATAAAGGAATGTATATTTGATATGCTCTCTGTTTTTTAAAGCCAGCAGTTTTCTTCACCTCTGCTCTTGTTTATCCGTTGGGTGAAACCTTCTCATTCAGTGACACAAGTTTGTCACTGCAATTTTGATACTCTCTCATTTGAGAAGACTGCTACAAAGATTCTTAATTAGCTCTGGAAAGAAGAATGGAAACTCTAAAATGTCCGGCTGCCCATGAAGCGCTGCTGAGTTTGGCATCTAAGCACTTGCACATCAAAGAGAAGTGCTCTATTCAAAATACTGCTTCTTTCTGCTCAGCACTTTAAAGCTCCCTGTAAGGGGCAGAACAGGAAAAATGAGATGCAATGAGGAGAAATACAGGAAGATATGGTGTTCAAAATCAGTTTTGTGGCTGGAAAAGATCTCTAACTCCTACCATCTGCAACCGCCCGTGTATCAAGACTTGGACAAAGGCAAAGTTTCAGTTACAGAAACTCTTGTGAGTCAGATTATGGCAGGGCAGGTGGCATCCAGGTGTGTCACCCTGGGCTTCACTCACACCGTTTTCATGTAGCCCCTATGGGTGGGGGGAAATTCCCACAATTCAGCCATAGGCCAAGAAACAGGGAAAATCTCCGAACATGGACATTATGAGAAGAGGGAAGAAACTCTTCCTTACATTTTTCTTAGCAGTAAAAGAGATTTAAAAAAACACTGATATTTCATCATAGCTGAAGCAGAATAAACATGGGATAGCGGTAAGTGGAACTACACTGGAATTAGTTATGTACTCATATTAAAAAAAAAAGGCTTTTACAAATCATACGAACAAAAAAATAAATACATACTTCAGTAATCAGGGATATTGGAGACAAATAATAGATTGATATTATCAACATGTAATATCTGAATATTTTATCACACATTTATTTTATATTTAGAATTAAGCACATGCCTAAATATTCACCAAAAACTACGGGAAATTCAAATCATTACTTTCTCAGCATAAGACTGAGAAATTAAATGAACGTTTATCTGACTGAGCAGACGAACCGATTTCAAGGTTTACCATAATTTTAAATCTCATTAAGTACAAGGGTATTGGCAAGATTAATTGTTTAGGTATCTCTATTGTTTTGCAGGAAATTCTAAGTATTAATTTATACCCTTATATTAAAGAGTTTTTCTTGTATAGAATTATAATTGCTATCAGTGAAAAACTGTAAGATGGTAAGATACTATAAATTAGTTCAATTTCTCACTCAAAACCTATAGAATTTGAAAACATTTCTTAAAAAAAACATTTTGACATAATTAGTCCCTTGTCATGGAAATACACATTTCACCTGATTCTTCATGGACATGGACACATCTTGGCCAAGATGATGTTAATTTTGTTTTGGCATGCTAGTTAAATGAGTACCTTTGAATGAGGATCTGCTTCCCCACCTAAAATTATATCACAGGAAAGTATTTGCCTGGGTATACAATTAAATTTTACATTGATCAAAAAAATTCTCATGGGGGATACTTCTCCTCTGATCAGTGCAGTTTGGAGTGAATTAAAATGTTTTATGGCATCTTGTATAAACTTCTATAAGAAAATGTGTTTGTTGCAAAGTTCTTATATAAGTAGAAATGTTTCACTAGTTTTTCATTTGGTTGATAATATTTAGCCTTAATTTCAAAATATTTTAACACCCATATTGTAATCATGTACAATAAAGCACTCAATGCAAAGTACATATTACAATGATTTAATATTAACAGAATACAATATTTCAGCAATTCAAGGCTGACATGTTTCAAATCTTTTCTATTTTAGGAAATGTTACCATTTTACTTCTTTTTCCTGCTTAGAAGACTTCTTTTCTTTTTTCTTCTCTTTTTTTTTTTTTTTTCTTTTTTAATAACTTGGTCTCTCATGTGGAATAGGATAGTGTTTTAAACTTTCTCTATGCTCTTCTCTTCACCTTTCAGCATAACTGTCCTAGAAAAGCCATAATTGAAGAAAACCCAATAACATACATGCCATGTTAGGAACTAGGACAGGTGTACTTCCTCTTTGCTATACACTAACAGACATTCTTGAGGGACTGATAGATTAGGATCATTGAAAAGGATGAGAACATTTTACTGCCATAATAGGATGAAAAAAATATTCTTTCAAAGATCTTTCTGCTGCTGCTTGGTACTTTTATGGGCTAGCTTAGCCCACTGGCAAACAAGGTACGTGTTAGAGTGTGCCATAAAGCATGCACGTCCAACTTCATGGGCAGCTTGACAGCTTGAGTAGGGATAAGGGGTGGCAAACACTTGTAAAAATGTTGGGAAGACTTCTGATTGCCAGACCAAAAATGTTTTCATTTTGGCTGTTAGAGCCAGGCAGTCGTAGTACACTATTTCAGAAATAGGGAAGGATATGGTAGTTGAAAGGGTACCTATTATTTTAACAACAGCAACAACTGTCTGGGTTTTCTTCTTTCACATCTTAGATTCCTTTTTTTTTTCTTTTTTTCTTTTTTTCTTTTTTTTTCTTTTTTTTGGGGGGGAGGGGGATGGGTGGGTGTTTGTTTGGGGTTTGTTTAATTTTTTTTGGTTATTTTTTCATAGATCACATCACTATCAACACTGTACCAGGACATTCATGAACTTGTCAAGGTGAGTGTTCAAAACCATGAAGAATGCTAATTCTTTAATCTCTCTGGCAAGTGCTCTCCAGTCCAGTGCTGCACTACCTCCTAGTGACAAAGATTTTCCAAACGTCTAATCTGAAATTCCTATTCTGTTTATTCATCACCCAGCTCTGACTTGTCTAAAATTACAACTCAGTCTCCTCCTTTTTCTCTCTTCTGTGCTGTCAACTGCTGATGTGAATAACACCAAAAGGCTACAACAAAACAATTAACAATGCCACACATGAAATCTGAGTTTTATAGGAAAAGTGTTTGCAACGGTGAAAAATGTCAAAACCTCATGGAGAGTTGCATTGCCTAATTTCTGATCACACTGCAACTGTCAGACTCCAAGGGTTAAAAGAATTAAAATGTATGCAAATGGCCAGCCCTGCAAAAACAGAGTCTCTATAAGCAGAGCAATTCAGTCATTTATTGCATATTCTTGAGGTTTCTTATTGCCATATCTAATCAACAGAAGGAACTTAAATGGGTTTAAATGACTACACAGATCTGAGTGGACCACAGGCACTTCAGTTAGAAACACAATTTAATTCCCTTAAAAAAAATCTTAAATTCTCATTGTCAAACTGAATTATACATAGTGATAGTTCAATGAAGCTCTAATTATTAGCTTTAGTTTGCACGAGACAAAGATTGCCTTGTCTGTAACGTTTCTTGTTGTAACTCTTGGTGTTACAAATCTCTTTAAATTAAATTAGCTATTTACATAGCTGGAAAGGAAAGCTGTTTTTCATTTACATGTTGAATAACCTATTTGACTTGGCTAATTTCCAAATCAGCTGATTTCACTGGAAATGCATATCATAGTCATTAAACTGTTCTGTTGATTTGTAGGTGAAATACGCTCACCACTCCATGATTGCAGGAGATATAGTGACTGTAAGAGGTGGACAAAAGCTGGCTTAGGAAACCAAGCAGCAGAAATAACCATACTTATGACAGTAGTCTGACAATCAGGATTCATTTATTCTCTCCATCATGAACTTCCTAAATAATCCTGGTCATTTGCTTTCCCTGTGCCTCATTTCCCACTCTGTTAAGTGGAAACTGCCCTGATGCAAGAGTGTATTCAGGTAGACAATGAGATATTACAATGATGGACATAGTATAACATGCTATGTGCACTGCAAAACAGACTTTACAGAAACTTCCTAAGGTATCAGGACCTATTTCATGCCACTTTCTCTAAAATTGCCTGAAGAAAAAGTGCTCTTAGTCGTGTGCAAGGTCTGTCATGGGAAAAAATGAGAGGAGTTATACTTCTTGTCCTAGCTTTACACTGAATAAAATGAAGGGTTATTTAAACTAGACACAGTCCAGCAAACAACAGCTAAGACATACTTAAAATACAGTGTACACATCCCAAAAAATAACAGTTCCAAAAGGTCAAGTTTTTATGTATCCCTTTTGGAAACCAAATACCAGTCGTCTGCAATTTTACTTGAACAAATCAAAAATGAGAAAAAAAGATGAGCCCTGAAAAGGTCATTTTGTTGCTAGATCCAAGGAACAGACATTTAATGTATTACACATTAGCAAGCAAAGAGCGAGATGTGAATCTACTGTGACTTCAGGTTCTGGACCTTTTTGATTCTGGAAGAGAATTCCCATCTCTAAAACACTCAGAGTATGAAAAGCTGCTTATTACAATGGAAATGGCATATGGTTTAGGCTTGTTTGACAGTAATATATGGAGCTTCATGTTACAATAAAGTTGTGATCAATCCTTCAGAATTTTTCCCTGGAGATTAATTTAGCATAGGAAGATTTTTTGGTGCTAAGAATCAATAATAAGCTCAAATTTCAATTCACTGCTTTCGAATTTAAGAACGCCTAAACAAGATCGAATCCTATTATCTCTTTCCTTTATATCACTATGAATCTAAGTTGCACATTTACACTGCTCTGTAACCATAGATATTTCCTCTTGAGGTACTTCAGTCTTTCTGTAGGCCTTGCTAAATGCAGAATTGCACTCTTCTTCCTAATCAAGTGGGTTTAAAAAATCCTTTCAGCAAATTGTTGATTATTTGGCTGTTAGCGAGCAGAGCCATTTTCAATTTACAGAAAATTTCTAAAAATGCTTGTTCTGTAAACTAATTCTATGTACAGAGAACAAGAGAGCCCGACCCACTAACTATATATGTTAAAATATTTCTACATAAGGCATTCTATGGTGTTTGCCCAAGGACAGATATTTATAAATGAATATACTAAAATATGTGTTAAAATTAAGTATTTCAGAATATAAAAGAGAGATTCAAGTATCATATTATGCAAACTGTTCCTTGTAACTCTTGCATTTACAGTGATGGTCACATAAATAATGCTTTTCAAAATGTGTTCTAACGAATTGCTAATACTGATAGCGTAGTATTTTAAACGTAAGTGCCAACTTTATAAATGGAATACACACAGTATGAAACTACCTTACCTTAACAAAATCTCAGTGCATCCTATTGATATTATTAAGCTACTGCTTTTGAAATGAGGCATCATGAATATTAACCATTATTATCACAATTGTTAAAAACGACTTTAATTACTTACCTTTGACAACAGATGTCAAACTGATAATTCCCAGCTCTGAAATAAAGTTTTAGGCTGCTCCTATAGCAATTCAGATTGCTTTAAAGATAGTAAATATGGTCTAATAAAAGAAACCGGGTAAAAGTGGTACCTCATGAGATACCTTTGTCCCCCCCCCTTGTGCATCGGTCCTACACAAAGGCATGTTGCAGAGTGATTATGATCCTTCTAGCAGATGTGTAAGTTTCTTAAAAAGGCCCCAGTGATGGAGGTTCCACAGTCACCCCAGAAGTCCAGAGTGCCTGATGATCCCCATGCTGGAAAGGTCTTTTCTAAAATCTAAATTAAATCTTCATGCTGACATTTAGAGCCAATTGCTTCTTGTCATGTCTACAGAGGAGAGCATTCCCTGCCTAAGAAAAAAAAAAAAAAAAGCCACGAAAACTTCTTTACAGGAGTTCTTTATAAATTTAAAGTTTCCCTTTAACCTTCGCAACTGCAAACACAGGTATGTAAGATTATCTTGCCACTCCTGCTCCCATTTTCAGTGCTCCCCTCTGTACTGTCCAAGTGCCAGACACCTGTCAAAAAGTGGGACCCTAGACCTCACATGGCACAATACAAAGGGTCACTTTGCAGGCCTTACAGAACCTTTTGTTGAGAATGTTATGCCAGCATCTTTGCTACAAAAGAAGCATGGTGGCATAGTCACTTCTGATTCATGATCATCCCACCTCATTTTTTCAGTGTTCTTACCAAGCTCATTGCCCATTTACCCCTACCTGTTTTTTTGCAGGTAGCTACTTCTTTCTCAGTGCAGAATTGTATATTTTCCAATTACGGAATTGTGGAATTGCAGCTTTTTAACCCATTATTTCAGACTCCCCATCTTCTTTTGTACAGATTATAATTCTGCCCTATAATACGTTTCCAGTCTCTCTTACTTCAGTGACTGTTACACATGCGATAGACACAGTCCATCTCAACAACAAAATCAGATCCCAGCAGAAGCCCACTCGATATACCTTTCCCTTTTCACAATGAATGACTTATAACTACTCCAAGAATACAGTTTTACATTAACTTCCATCCTTACCTAAAGGTCTTCTAGTCTGTTGTACCAAGAAATCAGTTTATCTTGACATGATTTAGACACGAATAAGTAACATTGAGTGCCATTCACATCCTCACTTTCTTCTAAATTATTAGAGATTTAAAAAATTATTTATTCCAGTACTTTCCCAAGAATTAATGATAAATTGTCTGGTGTCTAATTGCCCAACCCTTCCTTTTCCCCATTTTTTTCTGAGATAGGAATTAGTTGTCCCTTTCTTGACCCTCACCTGTCCTAGCTGAAGTCTCATAACCCTTACAGGTGCTGGGATCACATACATGCTTAGCCAGTTCTCTAAATGTTCTAGAATAAGTTTAATCAGTTTATCCAATCTGAAAATATTGGACAAGTATTTTATAGCACATCTTTCTACATTACTGCTTAATATCGTATCCCTTTTACACTGTAGGTAGTAACAGACTTTTAAAGAGGCCTTAATTAAAGCACTTTTTAAAACAGACTTTTCCTAGCACAAAGTCAGAAAGATGGGGCGTCCTGTTACTTTAAAGAGATGTTCAAGTGCAGGACAAGTAGATTTTAATTTGCAGATAATGTCAATACATTTTTTAAACTGCCAGACAACAAAAAGGGTAGGCACTGGATTTGTTTCCTGTGTGAACTGATGTGAAAACATACAGTCCAAATTATGAAGACTGAATTGAAACTGTGCTAATTTAGAAAAAGTTGAAGTTTCTGAAACATACCTGGACCCTAGTGACTTCAGATGATCAAAATCTGAATTATTTTTTTTTCAGATAACATTGAATCCCAGGTTTATATTTATTTTTGTTCCCTATTTTCTTCCTACTTTTTTTTTTTTTAAATAAATTCTATCATATAAAGTAAAAAATTATGAAAGGAGAGAAATAAAAACCACTGAACAGGAAAACAGGTCTGTAGTCAGTTTCCCTTTATTATTACCTCTAATTCTGTAAAAGAATCTATTATTTGAGATTACTGGTACACTGATAAAGTGACAATGTAAATGAAACCTTTTAAGTGCAGTATCATTGCCAGTTATGCAACTGGTCTAAAGTGGTACTTTTAAGCTTCTTAAAGCAAAAATGACATTACCATTAAGGAAGGTAAACTGGTGATGCACCATGACTAACTGATGCCTTTAAATGCTTTCAAGCTTTAACTCTTAAAGTATTAAGCAAAACAACAATAATTTTCCTTGCCTTGTAAAGGGGACCAAAAAGGGCTAGATTTTCCAGTAGTCCTGCCTGTGTCGGGATGGAAATTCCCTGGTTTACATGGATCCTCAGTGTAAGGAGCTGAATAGCTTTGCTATTGCAAGCTGAACTTGCACACCACACTACCTTGTGCTACTATGTTGGGCGAGGAAAGCTCTTCTAAACAATGCTTACAAAAGTTGAGCCTGTGTTACTTGACTACCTCCCTTCCTTTTCATTAAAAAGGCTCACTCTGCCACTGATAGCCTTTGTAGTTCAATCGCCCCATCCAGGAGAAGCTCTAAACCCCAGTATCAAATGATTAGTAAAACCATAGTTTTAAGTTATAGCTAAGATCAGGAACTGTGGGGAAAAAAAAAAAAAATCTGGTCACTCCGAATGTACAGAAAATCCTTGTACCAAATCCTGTCCACCTAGCATTTTCAGCAAGAAGGGGGTTAGCTAATCAACATAAAACTAGGATACTGATCTAAAACAGGGGTGCTTGTCCAAAGAAATATTCCAAACTTCACAGATTTGCACACCATCCCTAGTACATTCAGGTCAGCAAGAATTTGGCATACTCTGCTAGAGGGAATGGCATGTGGCCCCAGCCAACTCGTTTTGTGCAGGCAAGCAAACAGCTTTGCAACAGATGCAGTTCTGTTATCCAGCCAGAGTAATAACGTATATTAAAGCAGCTTTTCTTTGTTCATGTTGTTTCTAAGTTTGAAACAACTGTTTCAGCAGATGTGAGATGTTACACCTTTTAATGATGGTGGCCCAAGAATACTTAATAAATTGATTGCAAAGCTTTCTGCTCCTGCCATAGAACTAAGAAAGCAAGGACACTGACCATCCCTTACCTTTGAAAGAAAATAAGAAACCAAGGCAGTTTGCTCTGAGTTCAAGTATCTTGAACAGGAAAGTATGAATAACAAGAAACTGCTAAGATAAGGAAGTCTGAAGCTTGTAATATTTTAATGGAGAATTATTTTAAGAGTTGAACCGCTACCTAGCAAGCTACAGCTACTGAAGGGACTAGAACCTGTCTAATCTCCTAAAATGTTTAAGCTACATCAGAATTTCAGAAATAGAGGGCTTTCAAGCATTAAATACCCTAATCCTACAGTCTAACATTCAGTTCTGAAATAAGAAGCACAACACTAATTCCAAGAGACTATCCTAGCAGTATCTGTAGCAGCAGAAGTTGGGTTGTTATCCTCTTTATCTTGATAACAATTTTGTGCACAATCCAGGTGCCAACAAGGCAGTGCAGCTTTCCCAGCAGCGTTCCTACAAGGGGTTGCACCAGTCTGTGTGTGGACGTACTCTACATATTTGAAAAAAATACTGTGAAGAAGCTAATCCTCACTGCTGCCACACTGAGACTTTCAATACAGAAGTGACAGAGAGTGTAAATCAAAGTGCTCTGGCATTTTGAGCTCCAGTCAGACTGTTTCAAGAGAGAAGTGGGACGATTTAGAGTTCATCAATTCTATCACATCGAATTAGCCTCCATCACTGGCTTGGCTCGACAGCTTTCATCTATTTTAATTTACAACAGAAAGGACATCCAAGTACAGCATTGTGGCAATGACACAGTCAAAGGGAAGCACAGCACTTCTGCTTCACAGCAATGGCAGGCTTGGGGGCAGCTGCTTCTGCTGGGTCAACATCTCCAGCCACTTTAGGTTCTTTCATTTGTTTTGCTCTGACACCCCTCATCCTCATTTAAGGTAGCAGTGTGCTAAACATCTTCTTAGCAGTCCTGTGGTGACTGTCTTTCTATGAACACCTTTCTGTATACATCTACCTTACAGAGTGATCTACTTTTGCAGTTAAATCCTTAAAAACGAGCACACTACCGGAATGCTATTGTAACTGTATGTGCTTAGGACATCAGTTAGCTATTTTAAAGGAAAATCACTATCAGTAAACTGTTAGAATTTGCCTTCCAAATGTCAGACTTTAAATTTGAATTTGCCATGGTTATTTGAAGGCACTGACAGTGCAATAATTTAAATCACAGCGAAACACAGAAAAGAAGCATTGGAGAACCTTACACAGGTATCACTTTACAAATTATTTTATATTTAGAATTCACCCCTTTGCTACGGATGTGATCACAAGCCCCGTGCATCATTTAAATTGCAGTTCAGAGACTTAGACGGATTCAAATGGAAAATGGGCCCTGTGTTAGCCCTCTCCATGGTAGCACAGTGGTGAATTAGCCCAACAGGGATGAAAAGCCAGCTTTACTATTTCTGCCACAATAAATACTAAGAAATAAACCGACAGAACAAAAGGCTCTTTTCCACATAGCATCCAGCTTCCTTCTTCTCCTAAAGAAAAGATTTATTGATACAGGAAAATGAAAATAGGCATTTAAAAATGTATGTATTGCAATGATTGTGTCACCAGAATAAGCAGGCTTCCAAAAGGGTATTTCCATACTCTCCCATCAGTTACTGTGCATATTGGCATTATGTCTGTATCTTTTTTGCCTGTTTTTGTCTAATGTGGCCCATTTCCAAATTAAATACTGCAAGGTTTAGGCAAGTCAAGGTCATCTCTCCCATTCCTTTACTTCTTCCCTAAGCTTCACTTTGCTGGTAGGACTTTAAGTAGTGAAATACTAATAGACTTTTTTATGGCAATGATACAGTTGTTTTAATAATTGTACCAGATCAGAATGCTTAGAGACAAATAAATTATCAGAATTTCTGACTGCTAATTTTTAAAGACCCTCATGTGATTTTAGGAGTGATAAATACTAAGCAAAAACTTTGAGACAGTATTGTCTTTTACCTGGAATCTTAATTGGTTCCTTCTTTTTATATACAGTCTTATACAGTTTGTATAAAGAGCAAATAAATACAACAAAATGTATTCATGGCTCTCCTCTTACAAAACTGAAAACATAAGACATTGTTATATTTTTCCACGATATGGCCCTTTCCACACAGGAATCTTTTACCTGCATTAGAGAGTGCCATAAATTTTTCAAGAATGTTGACTTGTTTTCTGTTATTTGTTCCAGCTGGAGACATATTGGTTTAAAATGTCAGGGAACCTTCTAGGTGTTAATGGATTTTTATATGGGCATCTGCTAAATGCTTTCAAATTTACAACACCATACTGTATGAGACAGCTGGAATTTCATTAATTGAAATTTATTTACCACAAAAAAAAAAAAAAAATCAACACCCATAATTGGGAGACAAAAGAAAACAAAGATATGATCTATGACTCAAAGGTGCCACACATATCAATGTTTTTCCTCAACAGACCTCTATTTATCACAAGGCATGCAAAGGAAGGACTCCCCCTCAGGGGCTTCTTAAAAAGAGCGTGACAGCTACAATTTGGCTAATTAATTTTCCCTACTTATTTGGAGTTAAGTATTCTAGTACTTAATGCTCAAACCCTTCAACATAAGTTTTTATTCTCTTACTTGGGGCTATGGTGTTTGCTTGATTATTAACATGGAAAAAGTTATTTCTTGATTACATGAACTATTGTTATTTAAATAGTTGTATATTTAAAAACACACACAAATTAAGGATGATACCTCTGCAAAGATACATTTACTTTCTTTATATCATCTAAGTGAGGACCAACAAAACTTCTGCCTTTGTATCTGGGAAAGGATCAGTCTCAACATTAGACCTAGCCCAGGTTCAATATGCCACAGGGCAGCAGGTGAGCAGCACGCTGCAGAGCGGGCAGTTCCTCTCTGCGAAGCAAAGATCAGGCTCCTGCCAGTAAAGCTGAGCCGAGTGACCACAGATATGTGAAGTGCAAGAGCAGTGGTGTGGTGTGATGATCTGAAAGGATTCTCTGATCCTTCCCTGCCACACAGGTGTGGAATAAATACGGAAGTTGTTAAAGGTACTACAGAAAAAACTTCTGGATAATGCCTCCCCTTCAGCTTCCCTGCATTGGTGGAGAACTCTTTCTCCATTGGTGCTCAATGCTTTTGACAGTGCTCAAGACAAACTCTTTAAGATTTGGCACTAGAAATTGAGTACATTGGTCCTGATGGCCTCAGCTACTGCCATTAGGAGATGAGAAAGATGCTTTTCCTCACCTGGTTAGACCGAATCCTGTAATACGGGGTGGGGGAAGGGGGTTGCAGCTTCCTATCCACTGGGAGATCTTGCTTTGGTTGCTCAGTGCAACTGTTCGTTATGCCCCAAGTGCAGGCGGAGTGCCGTGTGGAGTCTGGAAAGCCCAGTTTGGAATCAGAGACCAGAAATCAACACAGGCACCTCGGTGTTGTTAGGACACGGACCTGAAGAACTAACATCAGCTGTGATTTTCCTTATGTGCAACCTTAACCCTTGGATTAGGAGAAATTAACATCAAAATCTAGCAGCAGAGAGAGACACGTCGATGACCGGCAAAGGAGGACTGAACAGTCACACTCAGTGGATTATTAAACTCAGCATTACTGAATTAAGAATGTACACAGCCACAGGTTACTCTTAACTATATTACGTCCTTTATGTCCTATACGGCCATTTTTGAGGGTCACTATGTAGGAGTGAGTTACACCTGGGTAACCAGCTCCAAAGAGGTCCTGACAAATAATTTGGTTATATTTGGCAATTTTTTTTTGAAACTTATACATGATTTAAAATGAAAATAATGATATTGTCCCCACAGGTTATTACTTTAACTTCTTATGAATATTACAATGAAGTAGGAAGTTTAAATATTTTTGTTTTCCAACTATATATATATATACATATATATTTAGGAAGAAGTTACAATTGCCAATATCTGTGATTTAACAATCATCCACCATAACAATCATACTAACATCCACCCTATATAAGTACTCTAAATTATCTGTTTTACATCTTCTGCTTTTCCCATGCTCCAGCACAAAAGGGGGGCAAACACAACCCTAGCAAATTTAGTTTCATACAAGAGTATCCTCATACCTACAAACCGTTGGTTGTAAGACTACAGCCTTATTAGGAAAGAAAAATTAATAACTTTGAAACAGGATTTGTATATTTGCCTTGCTTTATAATTTATCAGTATGTTGACTCTCTTCCATTTCAATTCTGATGAATGAATCTTATGATTTCAACAGTAAAGATTCGCTTGCAGTTATATTTCACTGGCCTTTCCACTAATGTGCGTTCATTCCTGTCCTACAGGCAAAAGTCATTTCTGCGATTCTCAATCTTTGACAGAGGGAAATTTTGACCTAATTTTCTACAGCTTTAAAGGCAAAACATGTCAATGACTTTTAAACATGGCTTTTTAAATGCAAGTGAAAAAAAAGTTGTTTCAATAAAAAGAAATAAATTAAAATTGTGGTAGATTAAATTATTTTGTTTGAAAGTGGAACCAGTCACATCCCACAAACACAATCTTCCATTTGACTGTACCAATATTTCAGATACATTGTGATTAGACCAATTAAAATGATTTGAGAATATATCTGTTTTTCTGCATTATATCACTTGGTATAAGTCCTCATGGGTTTTTATTCTGAAAAATGCAAAAATTTCAAAAATATATATCTTAAAATGTATTATCAGCTGTAGTCTCTCTTCCTATGCTGAAAATAAAATAAGTTCTGTTCACCTGTTGAGCACCCAATATTTATGACAATCAGTTTATGTATGGTCTAGTATGGATTTAAAAATATGTTCATATTTTTAAAAAAAACTCTGGCTTATTTGATTGCAAAAGTACAGATTGTACAATTTAGTGCTCAACTCAGAAATGAATGGTGTTTGGATCTGAAGTAGTCCAGAGGAAAAACCAAAACATTCACAGATGCAGGAACACAGACTCGTGTACACTAAACACTTCAGCTACTTAGTCCTCTTCATTTATATTCAATAAGTCAAGACTTACTGCAGCTGAGTATCTCAATTATTTTTTTAAAGTCCCTGCACTGTAACCACATTATGTATACAACAAAGATCAGGACCTTCCCTAATTATGTCCTGCTCAATTTTCAGAAAACTAAATGTGAAACATACAATATGAAGTACACTAATAGTAAGAGTTGGTGTCACTCAGACTGACAAGATCCAAGATATGCTAAACCAGAATCGTGCACACCAGAAATAAAGTTAACGGTGAAAAGCAGAATCAAGGAAAATGCTCAGCATCAGCTGCAAAAATGTCATGTTTCTTTTTCTCAGATGTTTACTTTTTGTGTCTTCAATGTGATTTAAAAAAAATAACAGCATTCCACATCTTATCAATGAAAGATACCCATTTTTTTAGTTCTCAGTTAATGATAAATTCTGATTTGTTTTTCTGATAAATCTTAAGTTCTGCTTCTGCAAATGTTTTTGCATTTAGTTACGCATAAACAACATAGAAACATGTAGATATTATTTTACAGTTTGATTCATCTTGTCTTGAGTATTACCATAACAAACAGTTAGAGTGATTTGCATAAAGGAAGACTGTCCAGTATTTAGAATTAAATAAAACACAGTTAAGTCTCATGGGATAAAGTCATTGCCTTTACGTTTTCATCTATTACCTATATTGTGTATTTAAATATATTTTATCTGGTATAATTAGAAAACTAAAAATTTTGTCAAATTCAGTTTAGTGTAAAACATACATTGAAAATTTGCAATATGTAGGAAATTATTATTATATACGTTATTTAAGTGGCCACACCAACACATATAATAATTACACCAGCATTTACTGCAACTAAAGTAGGAAAGAATGGCAGGATATTGGCAGTATTTTTTCTCACAGTGTAAAATGGACCGTTCCAAACACTGAGTTAGGTCTAATATTTAACATGATTATTTTTTTTTAGGTCTAATCTTTACCATGATTTTTTTTTTTTCAGTTAGTCAAAGTAAAGCTTACACAGAATGAATGCAAACAATTTACATACATATAGACGTCCCAGATTTCATGTATTCTGTTTAATTCCAATGCATATTAGGCTTTTGCTGCTGAGTGAACAGTACTTTGCAATACGGCTGGAAAGTCAACTGAAGAATCCTGTTGGCCACAGCCTGCTAGAGAAGCCAAGACAGCTGTAAGCCAGCTTCCCTTTCTGCAAAAATAAGTGTCAATTCACTCAGCAATACACAACGGAGAGCAAAGGTGGGAGAAAGCTTGAGCTAAACCATATAACACATCCTCGTGTGGTGCATGACGATGGGTGGTAATGTCCAGCTCTCCAGCCAGCTGGTGTGTGGCAGAGAGAAATGCACTTTTTCCAGTGGAGGGAATTGATCTACACTATACAGAACTGTGGCATCTGGACCACAGGAAGAGATTGTACCTGGATGTAACCCAGGTTTGGCGCTGGACACAGATGATGGAGAACAGCACTTCATGATGCCCGGGATTACAGCTTTCAGAAGCTATAGCAGCCTTCTGAACATTTCAGAGATCAATGTCCACCTGACCCAAACCAAAACTATCCAGTTTTATATCCACTCATTAGAAATTTTCTGTGAAATACCTCTCTTCTCATATAAAGCTGACATTTAGATAAAGTTGTATGTTTGAAAAGAAAAATATGCTATTTAGCCTTAGTAACAAATAATAAGAAACATTTAGTGTAGAAACCACTGTCATCATTTCTAGGATTTCACTCATTCTATACATATAAGTCATTCGAGAAGTGTTTCTGATCCTGATGTACATCAAAGAATAACATGAACTGTTACGTACAAAATAAACAAAACTGAACCGCATAGAGTAAGACATAGCCAAGAGGCAAGGTGACACCCAGCCTACCGAATATGTTCTGGGATATTTTTGCTAATCTTGTATCTCCAGACAATGTTTTGGCCCTTCTTCATATCAACTGCGGACTGGCAGCTGTGACTCAGCTGTACAAAACAGCTCTCATATTTTACTTTCCTGGGGCACTTCTCCAGAAGCAAACTCATTTAACGTCACCTCGGCTGCCACTGAGAAACTCACCAGCAGTGCAGGAGAATCAAACTGTGATGTGATGAGATCTAGCACTGCCTGAGCACGACATTCATTTTTGTGATGAAGCAAAAATAGAGGCTGGACCTAAAGTTTACTATATGTGTAAAGGACATCTAACACCATTTCACCCAGATGTAAATTGGATTTACTTTTCAAAGAGTTAACCTCTATGCAAAATCTTACTGTATGCCATACATTCTGTGGTGTCAGCAGCACCTCTCAAAGTAAATTTACTTGTTTTTAAAAAATGCCAACAGCAATGGTACTGTGTATATATGAGGCTCACAAGAGATATTTTTTTTAAACACATATATTTTTTAATAAAAGGTCCAATTCTTAGCTATATTAACAAACCAACCTGCATAACAAGTTGACACAAATGCCTCAAAGAGCCAGCATTATTTGTTAGTGTATCGCTATTTCTGCTAAAAATACACAAGGTGTTGATGCAAAGGTTTGCAGACATCAACCAGATTTAGGTTATGTGAAAGTCTCTTTAAATATCCACCAGCTTTCCATAGAGGTGTTATGGAGGGTAGTCTTCTAACTAGACACTGCAGACAATTATGTGCTGATTGTCTAAAACTACCGGTGCATAATACGGAGCTTGGCTACTGTGTTTCTTAATGCAAAATGACATGGAACATTATTTGCCACATCAGGAAAAGCTAAAACTTTGCCCTAAGGCAAAGCATCCCAAGTCATAATTATTCAATTAGGATGTTTAAGATCATCCACTGTTGCGTGAGCGCTGTGAAAACAAGGCATAATGAAGTGGGTTATGCCAGGTCTGACATTTCACCCTTCTTTCTGATCGTGCTGACTTTGGGGATTTAACTCAGTTCTGTTTTCTAATTCTGTGTGGCTTATTAATATTTCCACTTTAATATTAAACTAGAAAATGTCTGACACTGTTACGGAAGTGTTTCATGCTACATTAAAAAAAAGTAATCACAATCTATCCAAAAGAAACATACAAATACTTAAAATACATAAAAATATTTAAAACCTAGGCATCTACAGAAATAGAAGTACTCATTCATTATTATTGTCAAAAAAACCAGCACATACCAACCTGTACAAGAACGTCCATTTTCTTGTTATAATGCACCACTGTGAATAAGATCATGGGGGAATACTACCAAGAAAGAGATTATAACCACAAGAATATTTGCGCAAAACAAAAGCAATAACAAATAAATACCAAATGGAAAATGTTTACAAGACCATTGCTCAGCTGCCCAGCTCTCTTGCAGCCGCTTTAAAATGTATTTAATATTGTATGTAACAGAATTCTTAAGTAGCAACGGGGCTCTCGGCTAATCACCCTTACAAAAAAGATTTTAGGGGGGAGCATCTCCCGCCCGCTGGGGCCAGGTCCCAGCTGCACAGCCCTTGCTCTGCTGCTGTGGGGAGCTCGGCGGGTGCCGGAGCCATCCCTCCTCTCCCCTCTGGAAGCTCTGCTGTCCCTCCTGCCCTACCTTGCATGCAGATAATACAGCATGATTTTGAATGCCTGAACATTCATTCAGATTATCTTTTACTCTTCATCAAAAATGCACAAATTACAATATAAACTCTCTGGACCATAAACCCCCTCTTTCCCTTGCTTGCACAGCAGCTAATGCAGAGTTCTGGACTTCCCTCCAGAAGTGCAAGAGTATTACCAGACAAAAGTGCAGTCACATTGAATGCCTTCTTATTTTGGTATATGTTATACAAAAGCAGGGGACTGGTTAAAACCCTGACTTTGAGAAAAAGATTAATTTATATCTGCCTTCACTTTGGGAATGTGCATGAACTCCGCCATGAAGAAGGTATGGATGGCCCCCATGTTAAAACAGAACAAATCATGGGTTTGTGCCATGATGCCCCTTCCCTTTCTCTTCTCCTCTAAGCAACGTAGGTTTGGGATGGTTTTGCTCTTCCCTCCAGAACTAGCAGAACCTGAGGGCAGGCTTTCTGTGCCCTACTTCCTCAGAAAGCAGTTGTTCTGAGCTTTTGACAGGCAAGGATGGGTGTGAGGAACACGTCTTCCTGCACTCCTTCACACCTCCTCCTTCTCCCTGATGGCCTCTCGTGGCCACCATGCACAGGCAGCAGTGGCATGAGGAGACCAAGCTGTGCGCTCAGAGGGGGTACGCTATCTGGGTTGGTTCACCAGCTGTGCCCTCCGTTTAGGAACAGAGACAACAAGAAGAGCATCCTTTGTCCCCACTTGGGAGCTGCCTGTTGGACTGTTATGGTAGCGTACTCAGAGAGAAAAGATCAGCAAAACCAAAGAGTGGGAGATTTAATCACCACCATAAGAATGGCTCGACTAGCAAAAAGAGAAAAGCTAAAATTTACCTTTCTTCTCCTGCGACTATTGCGAAGGAAAAAAAAAAAAAGAATAAATTAATGATAATCTTTTCTTCCTTATGGATAATGCTTAAATAGGAAATAAATACACTGCAAATATACAGACAATTTCTGGAATTACAAGCTTTTCCCAGGATCCATACACAGGCCATATCACAGAAGTAAATATTGCTCAATGCATACAGATACACACACAGGGCAATAACTCTCCAAGGAAAATAATATTTTAGAAAAATTAATCTGGTTTCTTCTTAGCTGTGGGGCAAAAATTATGTGGATTTTAATAGAATGCTGAGATAAATTAAGACTACAGTAAATATATGTACAGGTAGATGTCTCTTACTAAAGTGGCACATAAAGTGTGAAGCCAAAAAAGGGGCTAAAAGCCAACTTAGCTGAAGAACAAAGATTTCAGGTATTAATGTACTGCCACAGATATGAGCCTACATCTAGCAGAACCACAGAATATTTCATATGCAAATAGGCAAGGTGAGCTAGTCCTATTTTCCCTGGACGTGTTCAATAAAGGGCAAACAATATAATGGGATAAGTAAAAATCTACTCACCAATTTTTATACTGTAATGTTTTAAAAAACTGCAAGTATTTAAAATCTAGTACTTCTGGTACAGCAAAACCAACTGGGACACGTTCTTAAACGTGACATGATACTAGCCTCTGACATTATCCTGTGAAACATTTATTCAGGGTCCACGGCTTTTGATAACAGCTCAGCATACTGCTGCTGTTCTCCAATTTATTCAACTTTTTGATCTGCCTGCTGATTATCTTTGAGCTGACGGTTTAGAATCTTAGTTCCATCCTGCATCTTACTATCAGCAAATTTCTTAAAGGAGAGAGGTCTCAGTGGATGATCCCCCTTTTTAACAGCATCTCCTACATGCTTTTAACAAGACCAAGGCTGCTAGAGTAACACAAGAAATGAAGGCTGATAAGTCAGAGTTCACTGCTTGCAGGGATGGAAAAATTAGTTTGGTTTTATACGCAAGAAATAAGAATCTTCTAATTTCCACCAGTGCTTTTGGCCACACAATTAAAGACAGTGCACGTGTACTTACTGAGGCTCTCTGCTGCATAGAGTATTACCAGCCAAAAGTGCAATCACATTGAATGCCTCCTTATTTCAGCATGTTATGCAAAAGCAGGGGACTGGTTAAAACCCTGACTTTGAGAAAAAGATTAATTTGCACCTGTCTTCACTCTGGGAATGTGCATAAACTCTGCCATGAAGAAGTTGTGGATGGCCCCCATGTTAAGGAGGAATAATTTGAAAAGCAGGGAGAAATACTGGAATTGCATTCACATTCTGGTGTTGTGTAAAGAACTTAAATGGCAGTAACATGGATAGTGTGTCCTTCTACCAACCGTTTTGTGGGACAATCAGTATTTATTTGGAAAGACTTGTAGACTCTGTAGTAATTTGTGTGAAATGTAGTAATTCTAAAAAAATCAGACCAATAAAGGACAAATAACAATCCACAGAGGCATTCCTCACTCACATATTTGTAAATAAAAAAAGCCACCCATGTGAATATGTGTAAAACTAGCATAAAAATCAGCATCAGGGCCTCCTTAATGTGAAAAGCTAGAGCACTAACACAATGGCAGGCATCAGAAAAAGGAGTAGACTCCAGACTCCAATAATAGGTCAGCACATCTTATTCTGGCAAAGCCAAATGATTACAATTTGTGTTGATCTCCATTGTATATTATCATTTGTTCTTTTTCATTAGCTTTGCCTCAACAGCAGTAGCAGAATGGGAAGCGATGTATGAAGGCAAATTTCAAGACAGAGAAATGCAATGCTTCTAATCAAATGAAAGTAACTACCATTTCACCTAACATGTCTGTTAATAGAGCAAAGCCCCTCGTCATGGATGTCGACTGCATATAATCTATTCACTCTGAAATTGAATTTGTTATTATTTTTATATACAGTCTATTGTCTAAAAGCCATGAACCAGGACTTCTCTGCATTAGCTGCTGTGCAAACAAAGGAAAGAGGGGGTTTATGGTCCATAGAGTTTATACTGTAATTTGTTAATTTTTGATGAAGAGTAAAAGATAATCTGAATGAGCATTCAGGCATTCAAAACCAGAAAACATTTAGCTATATAATGCAGCTCCTATAACAATCCTCAGTCTGCATTCAGAAAACACCATTACCAGATACACTGAACATTGCTATAAACTGACAGTAAAGAGGATAAAATTCTCTTTAGGTATAAACACCTGAACTACTAATAACGTCAATAGTCTCATGCCTATTTACAAGAGAAATTCGATCCACTATCTAGAAAAAGGTGGCAGCAGAAAAAAATACAGCCAGGCAACAAAACCACACACAAAAACCAGACTAAATTACTAATACCTGTTGAAAGAATGTTTTTTCTTATACCTGCAAAACTAATTTTACTTCAAAACACAACAGAAGTGGCAATTACAACTACTGCTTAACTGCTATTTTCTGGACTTCAAGTCTTGCAGAAGGTTCTGGACTGGTAAAAAAGAAATCTAGTGGTGCTTTACTTTTCTACCTGTAGTGAAGACTGAGGCACTCTAAGAAAAACCTGCTCAGTGTTAAGGAAACACAAATAAAGGTACTGGATTACTATAAATTAATAAAATATATCTATTTTTTTGCCCATACAACATATGCCCATATATGCTTACTATAAAGATTTAGAACAACTGGAAACGTTTTAAGCTGCAAATTAGAAAATTATTTAGAAGTAGAAATATTGAGTCATGTTCTTGTGCCTTCCCAAGATCTTTATCTACTGCCTTTAAAGAACATCTCTAAATTCAAAACACAATTATCTGTCGATGTATCAGCAATTTCCTATGTTACTGAGCACATAATCAGGCAAAATACACCGTCACAAGTTCCATGTCTTGACACGCTACATTTATACCATTTCTTGAAAACTCTGAAAACATAAGGTAGATGTTATTTTACATTAAAACTTAGCACTTGATAGTAGCCATTACCCAATTGTATTTATTGTAATGATAGAGGTAAATAAGTAATCATCACTACTGAATTTTAGATGTAATACTAGTCTTGAATTTTCTTACAAGTCAACAATTAGATTCCTGAGTGAATAACTATCCCAGGAAGGGAATTGCAACCACTGCAGAAATCTTGTGACTAGTGAGATTGTCAAAAGTTTAAAATCTGATGAAATATTTTTGAAACTGAACTTTTAATTTTAAAAGTTTTAAAAGTTTTCCACTATGAAATGGAAACAATGCTGGTCTGGTTCTACTGCCTCGTGGCAAATAGCAGTATTTCTTTAAACTGACTAAAACATATTCTAAAGATGAATTGTAAGAGATAATAAATTGCTCACACGGTCATTATTCCCATTAAGTAATTTCCTTTGACCAAAAGAAGAAAACATCATATTTTCAAGAATTACAAAAGTAACAGAAAATTTTAAAACTATGGAAGATAGAATTGCATCTAGTACAAAAATATTATCTTAATAATAAAGCAACAATTCTTTCAGCATATGCATAAAATAGTTTTGAAATTCATCTTTACAATTACTCTAAGATTTAATAATTATATGCAAGTGAAAATGAACGTGCAGTGTTCTGTGATAATGCCACCACTGGGCGATATCATCTGAGTCTATTATTCAGCAAAGCAGAGAAATATCAAGAAATAATTGGCCTGAAAACTCTCAGTTTAATTGCTCGGCACAGCCCTGGAAAGCAAGTTTGATGCCTCTCATATCAAGGAACTTATCCAATTCTGAAAATGAAGCAAAATGGATCAGGCTGGTCATAAAGAAATTACAAGCGTTGAGCCAGGGTATGCCACCTTCAAAACAAATGGCAACAATATTACTATACCCAACGACAAAACAGAAATGGCTCACACAGGCTTGCTTAGCATTAAAAGAAAATTTAGACTCAGAAGCTGGATATGGGGAAGTTGTTCAAGCTGGAATTCAAGGCTGGAGTAAATCAGAACAGCCATGAGAACTGGGGAGAGCAGCTGGTGGTGAGGAATACCAGCAGAGACTGGAGGCTTTTCGTCTACATAGAAAAGGTTCAGTATTCTTCCACCTTCTAAACAACAGGAATGACTACAGAGAACTGAATGTGATGCTACACATAGACATGTCTTTTCTAGTATCTCCTTCTTTACCACATTTTCCCCATCTCCAATCAACTCTCTACCTTGGAAAACCCGCTACAGTCAAAAGATGCAAAGTCACTTTACACAGGCTTTATGACATGTTCTTTAAAACATCCTGTGAACTTTCAGAGACACATTTTTAAGGGTCTCCTTACTACAAGCTATGGAAAAATTTTTTTTTGCCTTTTTTCAGCTGTAATTTTGTCATGAAGTCATTACTCCCCACCCAACACACACACAGAGACAGACACACACACACCATACCCCAGATCAAACTGATTGAAAAACACACCACAACTCACTTCATAGTGCTCAAGTTTTAAAATTCTTTGTATTAGTTCTATCAAACTTCTTATGAAATGCCTAGTCTGTGGAAGAAAAGGAACTTGGCCAATTTCAGAAGCTTAGTATCTCTGGGGTAATAAAGAGTTGTTTAAGTCAATCAGCTCTATAATGCAGAGCTAGCATCAGTGAGAACTTCACAAGTGACTCTTGTCTCTTCATTATAAATACCAGATCTATCTAGAGACATAATTTTATTTCATTATATGTTGTTTGCCATGTCAGAATAAAAGTGTTAGCTGCAAAATAGTAAATCTGAGACTGAGTGATTAACAAATGTGCTTTAGCTTTCACTGTGTGAAAAGTATTGTTACAATTGTTTTTTTGTATCAGAGTGCCTGTTGTGCGAAAGCTTGTGTGTCTAGAACCACTTACACAAAATGCATTTTTAACTACCATAGTTGATCATAAAGGGAAAGAGGGGGAAATAAAAAGATGCATTATGCAAACAGCTTTGAGATTTCTTTTTCTTAGTTCAAAAGACACTGATGTTTCTTTGCTCATTCACTGGACGCAACAGCATAGCATAAAGTTGATTTAAGAAACTTAATTTTAGGCTGGTAACCATTTTACATTCTAAATGGAGGGACAAGTATTTTTTTAAGCCTACTGAGTAGAATACGCTGGGTTTGATGCCTTGGAAAAATAAAGGGAAAAATGGATCCTGCCAGGATGAATAAATGACACTGGCTTAAAAAAAGGACAGAACAATGCAGCTGAGACCAGATCAACATCTGGGGTTAACTGCCAAAACCAATGTAATGCTTAGTACCCAACTGAAAAGCCTATCCTCTGTCCTAGGCCACATTATTCATTTACTTAAGCCAAACAGGCTCTTCATCAGCTTCTGTCTTGCCTTATGTTCTCATTTCCCTGGAAATGTATGGTAATGAAGGTCCTTCTAACAGATGTTCCTTTAGAATCATTAACTCCTGAATCTTGTTATTCATTTTATCCACCAAAAGTTAGGTTATTAGAACAACTATGGGAAAACAGGAAATCACAAAGAGCTTTCATCATGATACTTAACTTCAGATACTGATACCAAGTGAATGTATGCAGATGGTACGTGTGATACTTAGAGATTGTCTTAAGTGATGAGGGAGTTCCCCACGTCTCAAGAGACAAAGATATCCTGTGTGACTTCAAGCAAAACATCATAAAACATTGCTTAGCACAGATTGAATAAACAACTGTCCTGGTTACTGACAATAACTAAAGGCACAAAGAACTTTGATCCCACTTGCCTAAGGGAAAGTTATTTAGTTAGCTAAAATAACACTACAGGATTATGTAAGTAGTACTATAGCAACCGGCTTCAAGGAAATCAAGTCTTGATGATTTCAGGAACAATGCATGAAATAAAGCCCTAAGAAGAATGAAACACAACTATGCACAGGATTTATTTTATGATATCTAGAACACAATAAATGTCGGACCTTATTTAATACAGATAAAATTATTTTAATGTTTCACTTCTGTGGCAGAATTTAGATTTAGGTGTTGAATTACTATATGAAATTATGATACTGAGGGATAGTACAGTTTATTTTAAACAAAAAGCAACATCCCTATAAAGGGATGTCACTACTCTTCATTACCACGTACAAAGTCTGAACAGTTCCATGTTGATAAAAATCCTGACAGTTTTCTAATATTTTAATACAATAAATGATATTTAAGGAAATGTAAAATGTCTTCCCTAGCATGAAAACTTTTAAAAGCACGATTGCACTCCTGTTAAATCTCAGATTAAAACAATTTTACATGATCTTATTTGAAGACTGGCAGCAACCTGAAGCCAATACCTAAACAAAAAAAGGAAAAGTTATCTTTTCTGACTAAGCTATATAGTAGACTTTAAAAAGTTATTACTTAAGAAACCCTCCAGTTTTAAAATGTAAATGCCAGCAGGGGAAAGTAGTACTTGTAACTTGCTTCACCTCTTCTAATTAAAAACATCACTAATCACAGTTTAAAGCTTCTGGTTCTAAAAGCATGTGCTGTCAACCAGTAATTCTTGGGATTTTGCTCAATAACAGACATTGATGAGACGGTGAAAGCAGTGTCAGGATATATCAACAGAGATAAGCTATAACCTCTGGTGGAACTGTTGCATGCACTTTTGAACGATTGTCAGTCTGAGGTTTTACCTGGAAATATAAAATGAAAGAAAAAGGTCTTACAACATATCATTTTACTAACTTCCTTTTCTACCATGTACTTGGGTTTTATTTATTATCTGGCATATCCTCCAACTGTATGTAACGGATATTTTTCTAATATTTTAATATAATAAAAGATTTTTAAGTAAATCCATGCTTAAGTACAGAAGAAGCTACAGTATGCACTCCCATGCACTTGTGGGGCACCAGCCTGTCACCTTTCCCTCGGAAGCAACTGCAAGTCTATTGAAAGCAAGAAACTTTTTCATACATATTTGATAATCATGAGTAATGGTGGAAAATATCATGTAGGCAAATGTCTGTGATGCATTTTGGAGTCGTATGATGATTTCTGCGTACTTATGTCTTACTAAACAATCAGCTTATGGTTTGACTTACGCATTTAAAGGACCTAAGCACTTACCCTGAACAAAACGGTACTGTACTACACACAGTTACTAAGAATCATGCAGTAGTATTTCTCACTTGAATGAGGCAGAAGGAGATTGCGGGCTAGCTGCTTTCCTTTGAAATACACACACTGATCGTACAAAAATCCAAAATATTTTACTGTCTCAGTTGATCAGCAGATCGCTGGTAAGATCATGTGGTAGAGTTAAGACAAGCAAAACAAATGAGTACTGTATCCTAGGGCTAACTCATACTCTCAAGAGATCAAGTTCATGACATTACAAAAATGTTATGCCTGCCAATGACACTGTTGTATGTGAATAGCACTGGGAAGAATGAAATAACCCAATCTTTCACAACTCCTGCAAAATATCTGAGAGTTGCATTCACTACCCAAATGTGTATTTGGTTATATACAGCTGTCAAACATTTTTGCAGGGACACTATAAGGATGACTAATTTCTAAGTATTTTGTCCCACCTTCTTTTCACTTGAAATATAGCAAGTCATTCACATTTCAAAGTCAAGAATGAAATCTTCAGTCATAAAAAAGTCAAACAGACCTTACTTTAAGGACATTTTCTTACTGTTTAATCAATTTCCCTTAAGTTAACATATAGTAATTACAGTTATTTTTTGCTAGAATCATTCCAAACAACACTTTGCCTTTCTTTAGGGTTAAAGGGTGTGCGAAGAGCTAGGAGATCAAATTCTCTATAGTATGTGGAAATCAGAGAATCAATTAAGCTTTTACTCAACAAAGCTATTTACCAGATCTATGTATACACTTCCTATAAATAATCCCAGCTTTTCAAATATGTACCACTGCTCCCGTTCAACTCAACGGGCACTACAGACATTCTGCATTTTGCAGTATTGAGCCTTCAAGTCCAGCAGCCCACTCATGCCCCATGTCATGGCTGTAAATTTTTGAATTCAATTTTTCTTTTTTTCTGTCAAGAAAAATAACTGTCTTCACAAATGAATACTCATATCCAGACTGTATCCACAGCCATACACAATACTTCAAAATACATGAGGAAAACATAAGAAATTAAGTTGTATCAAGAAATAAACAAAAGGTGTTCAAATACAATCATAGAAAATTACTATCAATTTAATCAAAATAATTGGGTTTTGTGACCTAATTAATATACAGAAGATGTTTTTCTTGGCAGCGCTTCTGGACAATTGTTGCAAAATGATGATAGTCTGATTAGCAACCCAAACTTTTAGGAATTATTTTGCCAGTGAAAACAATGGAAACATATCAGTTTGATTGCAACTTTGAATACAAAATATCCACAAACTAAAACTTCCATAGCAAGGCACTGTGTTGTAAACAACAGTACACAGCTAAAGGTAGCACTTTCAAGTACCATTTACAAGTACCAACTTTTTTTCCTCAACACTAGGTGTCTTACAGACACAGAAGAAAAGAAACAAGTCTTGTCTCAAAGAGCTTGCAATATAGGCATAAACCAAAGAAGTCAGGTGAATACCACAGGATCAAAAGTAGGTCAGTCATGGCTGGTCAATGGACAGCAGGATGGCAGCGTTACCAAAACTGAGGCATGAAGGCATCAAAGTGCAGTCGAGCTGAAAAAGTATATTCAATGTAGAAAAACAACTAAGACGTTCAGAAGAAACTCCTACTGCTTTTTCTTACAGTAGCATAATTGTAGAAATTACAAAAACATAATAAATGCACATATAACTGGACATATATATAAGGAATTCTTATTCTACTCAAAATTTCCTGCTCTTTGCTTGAAGCGCCACCGATCAGTCCCCAGTCTTACATGTACACAGAGTAACAATTTAAACCAGTAAGACTAACTACCACTTACTATGTGTATTCATATACAAAATGGAGAAGAAAAACAGCTGTCTACATTTTTTCACTTTAGAATCATCTTTTTATGCTGTGTTATGCATAGGGCAAATGTGTGTGTGAAATTTCATTTTCATGGATAAATGTGTAACATTAGCTATCAAGCTGTTAGCTTCACTGCCTTAAAAAAACCAAAACATACCTCACTGATGAGCCAAAAAAATGTAGGACTTTGTTAAAAGTCAGGCTGTGAAAAATAGCAATAACTTCCTTTTGAGCACACTGTCTTTTGTAGTAGTAGGTACTGTGATAGAATTCCAGAAACTTAACCCATCTGCATAATTGATTTTCCTAGTAACAGAGTGCTTAAATAAAAATATACATTCTGGCTTCCAAAACAAAAAGGCTGAGATTTTCTCAACTAGTTCATTACACTAGAAACTTGGTAGAGGAATTTCTCCCATGTATTATTTAAATGGAAGTCATTTTAATGACAAAAGCAACTGTAAAGATCAGAGCAGATATTTTAAGGACTACTTTTGAACTTTTTTCTGATATTTGTATAAAACCTCAAAGATTTCTGTAATTAATGATTGCTATGCCAAGGGAGAAATTATTTCAGATGAAAGAATTTTATTTATTAGACAAATTATTTGTATCATATATATATATATATATAAAAGGCTTTTACTGCAGCTTATGGTTTCTTACTGTTACAAAATTGGCTGGTAAACAGGTGTGGCAGTAATAGGATTAAACTCTGTCTAGCACTTCCTTCAGCTATCTTTAATCACAGCTAAACCTCACTCCCTACTCATCTACTTGTCATGGGTGCATACACATTAATCTGAGATTAGCTGCATGAGGAGTCTAGGTACCTAACTTAAGAAAATCAGGATCATACTGTGAGAAGTTCATACATAATCTGTTATGTTATGTTGCCTGATTTAGGCAGAAACCAAGGCACCACAGTGCTGGCCATGAGGTAATTGCATTTGGTACTAAAGATTTTAAGAATAAACCAGAAAAAATAATAGTAATCAACATGAAAATAACTTTAAAGTTATCTCAAGTAGTATATTATCTCACAGTTTGCCACACCAGCAGGAGTAGCATATTACGTGATGTGTTATAATGATACTAGGTGCTACCAAGTCCTTTTATCAAATAGTATATTTGCATGTTTACAAAATAATTTACAAAATTATGCATTAGAATGAACATTAACAATCATACATAAATAAATATGAATTTTAGTAATTTTATAAAGTAAATATTTTGTGAATATTTACTTGGATATCAATAATTGTTGATCAGTTCTAAAGAAAATATTAATGAAATCTTTCAAGACAAGTACAGAAATGTAGGGTACTTAAAATTAAAGATTTTAATATGAATGTAGACAAGAAGAAAATTCCATTGGCTCCAAAGAAGTAATTTCTGATGTACTTTGCTGCCTCACTTGATAAATCTGTGCTGTGTCAGTTTTCATTCAACAGTTAATATTTGACTACACTAAATTAAATTGCAGGATGATAATATACTCCCATTATCTTCTTACCATTATATTTGTCTGTCTTAAAGCTGTATCTTTCATCGCAGTGAGAGCAAGCAGTTATTTGTCTATGGTTCAATCTCTATTTAGTATACATTCTCTATAATGCCTATTCCTGCCAAAATAACAGTGTGGATTGGAGCAAAACAGATCTTCCCCTTTTCTGACCAATTCCACGAGTTGAAGACCCTACAATAAAACACCACCACTGTTGAACATACAGCTACTTCTAATATTTCTTGAAATATCTGTATAGTAAACAAAGCATATAGGAATTAGGTGGTAGCTGTCAAAATAAATAGCTCCGCTACAGCCTTGTTAATTTGCTATTTGCCACATATACATGATACATTGCTGCATGACACATTGATGTCAACACTGGTTTGCAGGAACTGGGAATGAAAATTATTATCATCATTGTAACTGGTTTCCATGCTGCAGAGCACACCCCCAATGCAGTAAAGAACTTGTATTGAAGCCTTTAAATCCATGTAAGTTTAAGTTATACACATTTTAAGCATGAAGCTTAGTGTTCAGTGTCTGATAATATGGTCTGCATCCCATCTTGTACAGGGATGTGTACTTCAAAAGTAAAATAAAAAATACAATAAAAAACATCTATTTTTAATAGTGGCAACCAGCCACCTGCAGCCAGGTAGATTATGGAAAGGATGAGCACAAGACACTACCTGGAAGAAAAAATTGACAACAAAATATGACCCTGTAATGTGCTCTCGTTGATGACTTTTTGAAACGAGTAATTTGGCTGTAACTATGTGAACAGACTTGGGCCTGGTGCTACTGTAACTGAAATGTTCATTTCAAGATATTCTGCTCATTTAAACAGAATATGCTCTTGAGAAAAAAAGGTTGTAATTCCCAGCTGGGAAATGTTTATTCCATGTAACTTCAGAAAATCACTAAAAATGATAGAGTGGATTACCTGTATAGTTTTGGATGCTCTTTACTTTCTATGAGGTGTTGGCTAGACCTACAGAATGTCAATCTGGATGCCTTCCAGCTATTCTGCTGCCAGGGCAAAGCAAAAAAAAAAAAAATCTTAAAATATTTATTAAAAAAGTAATATTATTGTAGTAAAATGAGACAACAAAGACCCTTCAGAAAACAAAATAAAATCAAACAAAAAAAACCCCAACCACCAAACCCCCACAACAACTTTTTCCTGAGGGATACACGCAAAATATTTAAGAACAGCTTTCTATTTTTATTTAATTACTAGAGTAAAATAATTAGTTTTACCTTCATGAGAAGAGAGACAGGTTACGATTTATGCCTTAAAGGATCATTGTTCTTCCACTGAGAAGGCTCACTTGCCACAACCAAGACATTTAAAGTACAGCCAACTGGATCAGCAGTCTACAAAGATCTGTGTAGGCAATGGGACCTAAACCATGTAAGACTGTTAAGGATCCACTGCACTTCTACAAAAAATAATTGAAAAGGCAAGGGAATGCCCGAAGAGTCGATGTCACACAACACCCTTACTTTGCACAACAGCCACAGGGTAGCACACTGCCTCGCAGCGATACCCGAGTGCCCTCTGTGCCCTCAGGAAGAACAATACATAAGGTCACTGCAGTAATCAACCCGGCAGGTACGTAAACTTGGATTAGCGTTGCAAAGTGCAAAGTTCCATGTAAAATATTTAGATAAATACCCAAATATATGCCAAAACCCCATTCTTGACCGCCAAGCCTATTAGATCTCAGTGAACAATTAGAACCTTTGGTGAAGCTCCCTACAGATAAGAATGAATCTCAAGTTCCCAAATAAGCAGTGTCTGCTTTTCCTAGTCAGAGCATTAGCCAGCTCATTGTCATCCAAATCCAATTTCACAGACACTTTGCGAAGGCGGAGACAGAGGAGACCTTTCACTGATAGAGTTTAATGAAAATAAATCACAGAGCCCTAGGTCATCAGCATCCTGATGACAGTGAAGTCTACCCTGTGTGCCCCCTTTCCTGATGACTTCATATTTCGTGTACGATAGGTTGCACTGGACCCTTGTGAAAAATCAATCTTTGGAGTGGAAAAAATCCTCCAGAATTACCCTTAAAAACTCAGAGAGAGACTAAGGATATCTATTTAAAGAAAACAATGTAACCCAGTCTGGACCATGGCCAAATAACAGGAAGAATATGTATTACGGTTATGTCTAGAAAACGGGTCACTGCTTCAGAACAGCAAGATCTGGATTCATGACCCTGTTTTTCTAAGGACATCTGATATACAGTCATAGATTATAAAAAAAACCACAGTGGAAGAAACTTCATATAATACTGCTCTCTCTAAAACCAGATTGCACCTTGAATTGCAAGGCTCACAAGTTAACACAGGAGTCCAATGAAACATTGCCCAAACCAAGCAGAGTGGAAAAAGTACTTACGCCTTTTGTAGGTCTTATTTGTCAATATAGAACTTGCTTTCCACCCCCTGCCCTCCCCCAGCTTAACTTTTGAGCCAAGATCAGTCTGATATTCACTATAATCAGGCATCAATATATATTTCTCCAGTTTTCCAAGACTATAACCCCGTTTTGCAATGTAGCTGCTGTCTCCTTTAGCTTTCTTTGACAGTTTCCTGAAGACAACACACTCCGTATCTATTGCTTCTCCCATATCCACAATATATCTTAACTTGTTAAAGGAGGTGAACAGGTTAATATGATCATGGGTCCAGCAGGAGTTATGTCTCGAAGGAGGTCAATACCTAAACTCTTTTGAGGACTTTAGCCTTTCCAAATCTCAGTTTTCCATCTATAAACTCCATATAGCACTACTTTGCAAATGGTTTTTGAGGTAACAACCATTTAATATTATCAAGTGTTCACATAATACGGTAATGGAAATACATTTTTAAAGTACATGGGCTTTATAGCCAAGCAATACAGATAAGAATATCAAAATTTGCTGACATGTAAGTTCCTAAACCCAACCCTTATATTCAACCAAAAATAAACAATGCTGTATTCAGACCTGAACCAAAGAATCAGGTAAATGTCAGAACATTAGATTATGCTTGGACATTAGTATTTTACAATACTTCATAATCCTTGACATTTAAAAAAAAAAACCCAGAGATACATAAACAATGTGAAATCAGTTCCTGAAATAGAGCACAGTGTTGCTTAATATCTACTGCTTCTTCCTGTTCTTGAGCAATGTGCAGCCCTTGAAGAGGATGGTGCTTTCCTACTACTTCCTAAAGCCACTGAATGGGTAATAAAAGAGACCAAAGCAGCACGAATAAATATGAAAACAAACTCAACAGCCTGCACAATAAGTTATACATCTATCATATATATATATATATATATATATATATATATATACACACACAAACGACAAGGTGAAATTGAGTTAAATCCTAAGAAAACAGATGATGAGGCTAGTTCACAACCAAATTGCACATACTTCGTTGCCATCGATGGGAGATGGCAAGTTTTGGCAGAAACCCTCACCTTAATGATAGAATTCCGCTTTATGAAGAGAATGTTTGGGCTCTCTAGTACCTATGGCTACAACTTTTAGAACATAATGAAAAAGCTTCAGAGAAAGATCCCATGGTCCAATTATCAACTTGCTTATTCATTAATTAATCTATTTAAGTTATATGTAAGACATGAAGTGAAAAGCATGTATCTTTAAATGCTTAATTACAATACTTGAAGGAATTTTATGTATATTTCTGTAAAGTGATTATTCATTATTATAGTTATCATCATACATTTCCTCATAGGTCTTAAAACAAATATAAGTAGCATTAAAAATCCATATAATTAATTTCAAACTGAGAAGCAAAAGTCTTTTTTTATTCATAGCAAATGTCATTGTATCATTCCTCATTCTTGTTTAAATGGAAAACTTATGCAATTCTTTTTTAAACAAAATTATTTTTAGAAGTGTCAGTACTTAATGCATGCTGCCAAACCTTTGAAATAATAGTGCAGAACTATTTTATACATCCTATGAAAAGATTTTAATCAAGTGACAGCACTTCCATTGGTATTTAAGAGTTAGAAATCCCTGATACTGAAAACTAGGAAATGCTGGGAAATTTAATTGTTGTGCTTAATATTTATTTCTCAATAAGATCTCAGGTTAAACTTAACAGTTTACCTAAACATTACAGCAGGGTAATCTTCAAAGTTCATTTCAGTATTACAGATATTAATATTAACCAGTTTGGGTTTCATTATATGCTATTAAAAACAAACAAACAAACAAACAAACAAACAAAAAACCCCAAACCCACTGGTGAACTACATTCAGGGAATGCTGCAGTTACATGCCATGGCATAGGTTTCCCAAAGAAAACTGAAGTCCTTATTCAATTTGATTAATCCTTACTCTTGTAAATCTCCCAGTGTAGCCTCCTGCAATCTCAGGTTTTCAATTTCTGTTTGAAAACAAGTAGCTACTATAAAAGATTTTATGCTTTTTGTAAACCACGCTATCTGTCACTAAAAGGGGAAAAAAGCTAGAATGACTGTTGGGGAAGGTGTGGACTAAGTAGGCAAAACTGAGGGTTGGTTTATTTTTTTAATATCATGCTCCACTATTTGAATCAAACCCGACTTAATTTTTCCTAAGTCATCACCATTCAGTCCTGATAGCATTTATATCATCATATTTCCTACAGACATTTGGAAATATGGTAAGTTCTCATGCAGCTGTGACAGAAAAACATGTGCAGAGCCTGCAGTAAGAGGACAAGGAAAAGGCTATGCTGTTCCATACACAGTTTACTTTAAATAAAGTCAAAGCACCACACATATGACAGAAGTGATACAGGCCAGAGGGAATGAGGGCTGTCTGCAAATTATCATCTTTATCTGACAACTGGAAACTAGATATTGAGCCAAAATGTCACATGACACACTGTCATGTTCAAAAGCAAGTCAAATTCTTCAATTTCCGTTTAATCGAATTTTCCTCATATAACTAACTACATATAGCTAACTACATCAGGTTTATTCATGTTCATGAATTTACCATGGATCCTTCTTTTTTAAAAAAATATATACTTCAAATATTCCAAATATTCCCTTTTATTTTAATTATATTAACATACATTCTGAAACACAGGTTTTAGGTGCCCAAGTGACCATCCTGGTTAAGAAAACACCAGCAGTCATGGAAAATGTCAATGCTACGTTACTGTCAGAGAAACAAAGAAGAAACATCTGAGTCAACATAGGATTTTCTGTAAGAAATTCTGGGCTCATTTCTCCCACATGGTCCCTGCATAGAAGGAGGGAGGTTGAGACAATTTATATTGATTATATGCTAGAGGTAGTCAGAAACAAAACAACTCATAAAGAATTGGTGAGTCACTTACAGCTGATTCAATGTAATGGGAAACAATGTAGTCACTGCTACCATATAGCTTTGAACATATAAGGCTGAGTTTCCTTTATATTTTACAGAAAATAGCAAGCTTCTCTACGGGGCAGGTCAAAACACCTGAACCCATCTCCTGTTCTACATTAAATTCTAGAGGAGCCTCTCAGTCATCACCCACTATAAAGATTAAAAAAACCCCAACCCAACACTTGCAAAACGACACAAAAAAGTCACTAATGCAATGGCCACCTACTTTCCCAGTTACTTTTTGAAATTTTTTTGGTTTATATTTGGGCTAGCCAGAGATTTCCCTAAGTCTCTCCTCTAAGTCATTCCAATTGATATCTATAAATAAATTATTCTTTGGAGGGAAAAAAAAAAGGAACCTGGCATCTCCCCCAACTGACAAGGGCACCAGTCACCACCTCCTGCTATTTGGTCCAACTAATACGTACCCTCAGAGAGAAAACTCAACAAGACAGGTTCAGAAGGCGTGATGCTCCAGAATGTTCTAAGTAAGCAATTGAGATACTTTTTTAAGAAATGGAAAGTTTTCTTTTCAGCTCTCTGCTCCAGATAAGGAATAATTCTAATTGTCATTATATGTCTTACATATACCTAAGTGCCTTACAGGTACATAATTTGGATGAAAGCTCCTCCTCCTCTAGATTGTGAATAGGATCGAAGTCTAAGATTCTAATTTTCAATGTCCAAGTTTTCTTTGCTTTTATTAAAAGTACACGCCATGTTAAACTTGGCATTTAATTTCTCCTGATATTTTATAAAAATGAGAATCTTAGGAGAAAAAAAAATAATTTTGGTTGATACAAAGAGATTTTGTCTTCATCTTAGGACTGCCAATGAACAATTAATTTGACAATTTCAGTATTTCACAAAATTGTAGTTAAAAAGGACTGAAAGGATTAGTTCATCTGAGTTCTGGCTTTGCAAATAGCAACAGCATAGATTAAAATGCAACCATTTTAATGGTTGAACAGTGTGAGCACATTTAATAACTCTTACAATTCTGTTTCTCACCCATGTGGTCATCAGCTTTTACCTCGATGACCGCAGCCCTCTCACTTGCCTTGACAAATGCAGTCCTGGCCCACTTACATCTATTCACAGCATTCCTAGAGATCATTATCTTGTCATCACTTGATCATGTCATCCCTTGCTTAACATCCTTTCACTGACTCCTCGGTTTCCCTATCACATCAAATACCTTTTACTTGTCTTCAATTTCAAAATCCTTTGCAATTTATTCTCTCCTATCTAGCACTTCTCATATGCTATCATTACGGCTCCTGAATCATTAATGCTGCCATCTGAAATTAGAAGATCATTTGTACTTTTCCTTACACTCTTCTTTAGGCTACCCAAAAACTTATGCTACCCATAAAATTAGGCCATTGTCATCCTTGTCATCAGTCCTTAAAATTCAGCTCTGACACCATGTCTCCAGAAAACTAGGCTAAACCAGGCCACTGGTGTGCAGAGCCACCTTACCTGATAAACCACCTTCCAGTGTGTTTCCACCTGCTCTTTTTTTGACTGATAAGCTTTCAAAAAACTACTTAATTTAAAAACTCTGTTGGACACAAACCAAGTTAATGCTGCAGATTCATATTTAAAAGAACGAAACACTACCAGTGTTGACCACCTGAGAATCCCAGATACTGAGGCTTCACTGCCTCAGGAACCCCCCCAATCTTTAAATTCCTTTAGTACCTTATATTCATTGGCACGATTAGGAATTGGCATGAAATGTATGAATGTTGGTACGATGCAGTAAGTTACAACAAAAAATCCAACACTAGAATGGGTCATTTATGCAGAGATTATTTTGGTTTGTTTTTATTTTAGTGTGATGTCTGTGTTTTAGCTCTGATGAATTTACCATGTGACACCATGAAGAATAAATGATTCTATGCAAAAACATTAGAGACTACAAGCAAACTGAAATGTTTATAAAATGAAAGCACTTATTTTCTAGTACCTGTAGTTATACTAGAGGACAGGACTTCCAGTCCACTAAGAGACATTCATGTATGTAAACACCTTGCAGCCGTAAGTTTCCATGACAAATCCTGCCCTTTAATAAAATCAAGTTATTCCTTTTAAATGTTATTGGCATTTTAAAGGCTGTTAAAAGGAACAGAGCTCAGAATGTTTATATTGCTCTGAGTCTCCCTGATGGTGTCCCATTCTGATAACCACCTGTCTGAGGAAGCTTTGATTGGGTATGCATCTTCTGCAAATAATTCAATAGGAAACAAACATGTTACTGTGTATTAAAACCAGAACGTGTACTGGGACCTAAGATTATTGGTCAGTGCAGGAATTTTTCAGGCATCTGGTCTGTAGCTCACATTGCATGCAGTGAATTATATCCCAGTAATTGAGAATGATGAATGATTTGACCCTCTTAAATATATAATGAGGGGAAAACAGCACAGTGAGAGCCAAGATTTAGGCAATTTTAGCCTCCAGGAAAAAACAGTTGTAACCCAACACCACCTACAAATCTCAGCGGGTGCTTTGGTTGGGTAGTATGTCATGTACCTTGGGTAATACATCTTGCATTGCGGGCAAGAAGAAACGCTAATATTGATCTTCCACACCATGAGAAACCGTAAGTAATGTCAAAGAATTTAGAGGTTTACACAATAAGGTTAAAAAAGCCACTTAATCTTTTGCTTGGGGCTTTTTTTTTTTTTCTTCCCCCATGCACAGGAATTTTATAAATCCCTATAAAAGGCAAGAGTATTAAAATAAGTGTAACAAAAGACTGCTAAATTACTCTGATACAATTTAATGTCACAATGGCAAGCAATACCTCTCTCTGCACCTACCTCTGTGGTACTATGGTGACTTTAGGAAATTATAAAGTTAGCAGTATATCCTGAAGTTAAAAAGCATCCTAATTAGTAATTTCATGCTGGCATTTCGCACTGGAATATCCTGTCACGGTAAGAGACTGTTTGGACCCAAACTCCCATTCACATAGATACTGCAGTCAGATGTCAGCTCAGTTCTGATTTCTCTCTCTTCCCAGCTGGCCACCCTCCTACCTGCTGCGCTGAGTGGAAACAGCAAAATGCAGACCCTCTTGTGAAACTTTAGCAAAGATGCTGTCCACAAAGCAGCAGGATTGAGTACACTGATAACACAGCAGCTACAAAGCAACTTGGGGGCATTGGTCTTGGTTTATTATTTTGCAACACTAGATCGAAAGAGGGAAGAGAAGCGAAGGAAGTCCATATGCTGTCTTAAAGTTTTTATTTAAAAATTATATTTTATTTTATAGTTTTATATATATATATATTATATTTTATGTAAAAGTTCTATTGTTGGGGAAATTTGGTTTGTATAGTGAGGGAGGGAAGTGGATGGCAGACAAATGATGAATTGATAAAAAGAAGAAAGCTAAAAGTGAAAAGAGTTTAAAAATTAGCAAGGTGAAACCACCCTGGTATTACTGCTTTTCTTACCTGTTTCGCTCTTCTGGGGAGCAGTAGCTAAAAGTGGTTTCTGGTCAGTTTAACCGGCCATTAACGAAATTCACAGCTTTCTTTTGTCTGCGGTTCAGAGATATGCATGTTTAACGCTGTAGAAGATGAGCACATGAACAGTCTGCATTTCTGTTTTGGCACAAGGACTAGATTTAAATATGAATGGGGAGATCTCCTGCAGCTGACAGAAGTGCTCACTCATTCCACCACTGCTGCAGAGATGTTACCACCAGCTCCAGGGTCCCGTTTTTCAGAGTAGCAATTCAGATAATGCATATTTATAACGTTTTTACAGCCGAATGAGTTAACAAATCACAAAGCGCTTGAATTACACAGGAAGAAGCAAAAACCGATCGGTTAGAGCCTTAATTTGATACATCTGTATTGTGCGATGGGCTCCATTGTATGGGCTCCATCCTGCTCCATGGCAGACGGTGCATTGAAAGCCCTACATTTGTGCTCTGAAAGGCAGCAGCTGCTTCTCGTCTTCCCTAACATCTGAAGAGAGTTTTACATTCCGAGTACTCACAAGCCAAGAACACACATCTCTCCTACAGGCTGAGGGAGAGAGTATTTCTCTGAGAACCCAGACTATCTGCTGCTCAGGAAAACTACAAATGGCAAACAAAGGAGGGTTTGCCAAGGAAATATGTTGAGCTGCTAAACACGTAGTCCAATAGAAAAAAAGACAAGACAGAAATTTACCAATATCTCTAAATTCCATGACAGATTGGTGAAGCTTTGTGTAACAAATCCATATTTTAAACACTGGGAGCTAATTTCTGCAACTGGAAGGACAGTCTTCTTCCAGGTATTTTTCTGTTGTGCTGATAAAATCCAATCACAGGAAAACCAGGAAGACTATTCTTATTCAGCAAGCTTTTCCTTATAATTTCTAATTTGTAGTTGATTTATCTTTTTCTTATAATACTTTTTACCTAAGTCTCTTGCAGAACACAGCTATTAGTGAGACAAAAATGTCTCACTTTTCATTTTCTAGATGAGACATTTTTTTTCTGATTTTGAACCTTTTTGTCAATATATTCCTTGTTTATCTATTAACCAATTTCCCTGAGAAACATCTCAGTTCTTTCTCCTCAGCTACCACTGACACATAGATGTGTAAACCATATTCAGCATCTTCATCTGTGTTGGTTTCAGGGCTGTAAACTCGTTTCTATTTCCCAAAACTGCTTCTTTTAATGGTTATAGAAAAATGGGGAACGGAATGCTTTGAAAAGAGGGAGACACAACAAATATTTTATTTATTGTTGGAACAAAATTTTGCATTTGTGTACTATCATATACCATTTCCCCCCTTATTTTCACTCATTCTTTAGAACATGGATGTCTGTGTTTTGCTATATAGAACCGGACACCATGGAACTTTCAAAGAGCAAGTGGGATATTTATTTACTAGTATAATATGAACAATGTTGATGACTGATCAAAACAAAACAGTTTTTGGCAAATGCTCCCTTGCATTCCTGTTCCCAAATCTCATATCTCCCCGTGTTGAACTTAACCTTTTTAGATACTAGCATGCTTGAGGTACTATTTACCAAAGCTAGCCACATAATATCCAAATAATATGAGTATTACTATGTTGTCATACATTCTTTGTAGTGTGAAGATACACTATTGTAAACACAAAAGCAATATTGCCTAGATATGAGAAAAGTCAGATGCTAACAAACAACACCAAACAAAAGCCAAACCAAAATCAACCACCTGGCAATTTACCCATTTGTACATTTTACCCAGAAGATTTTGTAATTCATAAATGAATGAGAAGCTATCAGAGTTTTTTCTAAAGGCTTTTATGTTAATTGAGTTTGCGCTAAACACTTTCATATATCACATCAAGTATTCAATGAGGTGCCAAAGCACTTTGTTAACAGACTTATTTCCCAGATGTGGCTAAAGCAGAGACAGAAGGCTTGAATGTTCTAACATACCTAACAATTCAATTACAGTTATCTTATGGTGCCATCACATATTTTTCTTCAACAATCAAACAACCTCAGCTGGAAACTCCAAGCAATAACATAAATAAAGGACCATCTGGCAAGAATAATTAAGGAAGGCTGGAAATAAAACATTAATTAGTGCAGTAGTCCAAACGACCTTCAAAGGCCTTATTATGAAATTATATCCAAAACAGATAATCATTTATTTCATGTTACAGTTATATTTAACTAAGCATGAATAAATAATAATACCATTTTAGGATGCTATTACACTGTTATTGACTCAAACTGATTTTGAAATTGTCTTATTTTTCTATAACAATAAAATTAGAATGGAAAACAACCTCCATCAGTTTAGAATGGCAGCCTTCGTTTTCCCCTGTTTCACATCAATGAGTCAGATGAATCAAGCTTGCCCCAAAATTTACATAGGAAAGGAATAGAATGGTTTGCCAGGACAATATGCATACAACTAATTGCTTTTAAATCATTTATATTTGTTTTCTCAGTTTTGGAAGAAAAAGAATGGAAGTCTAGAACTACTTGCTTTCTGATCTATGAAATTAAATGAAATGCCAAATACTAAGGTTTCCTAAAATCTCTTCTGTACAGAAATATACATTGCTATCAAAACCTCAGGGAAGATATCTTCCTATATCTTTCAAAATCTTTGCTACTTTTACTGATGATCTTATGTTAGTTGCAATTAAAAGAAATCAATATATTTCAATGTAATCTGCAGATAGGTGATGATGGTCTCAAATGCTTTCGTTATCCTCTAAGCAATATAATGGGAAAAATATTCCTTGAAAATAGAATATAACCAGGTTGTTCAAAAGAAAAATAAATAAAAGAGAAAAAAGAAAAAGAGCTCAGTAATTCCTGTGTTCCTGTACCTTTTCCAAACTGCATTTAAAAATGTAAAAAATGTATGTATGAATTATTAACACAGTTACATCTGTATATTTTCTGGCTTTGTTCTTTTAGTTGAGCATTATTGGGAAAATATGCTAAGGCAAAGAATTTTAAAGAGGACTATAATTATAATGCATTAATTATTTTATTTCATTATTGTACAGAATTGCCATCCGGCCAATAAGCCTACAGTCTTCATTATTTGGTGGAGTCACCTTCTCCTTATCCCCAGGCTACAGGATGTCAAGCAACTGAATGAATTATCTTGGACCAGAGCCAACAGCACATCCTTTAGTTACAAGCCAGACAATGACAAAGCTCCTGAAAGTCTCAGACATCATCTGGATAAGCAAGCATGGGGGACAAAACCATCCCTAGGGAATCTGAAGACCAGATCCACTTACAAAGATCCATTACTAACAAAAGAACTACAGGAGTCCCCAGTGCCACCCAAGGCCGAGGGAAGCTGGATGAATTTTTGCTGATTTGTTTCCACAATTCCCTCGTACCTAACACAGCATGTTGTTCACAACAGCAAGTGGTGCAAACCGTGAAAGTGCAATTCTGATGGTGACACTGTAGTAATGAATTTCAGGTTTGCTCTTTTACTTCTCTTAACGTCACTAGCTTAACCTCATGAACCTTGTTAGGGTCACAGATATGTTGCTGATATGAGAAAATATTGCTTTTTAGACTGAGAAATTATGAGGGGTTGAACTAGCATGTGGGTTCACCACTGCACTGACTCTTTAGGAGGTAAATTACTACTAGAACCTGCTGTTATTCTGTCTCAATTATAATTAAATTATTGCAAAACTTGGGCCCACACAGTGGGAATGGAAAAATAACATACAGAGAGAAATAGCTGGCCCTATGTTAATGGCCAGACTATGGCAGTGGGACATGAGAGAGAGAAACTAACTGCTGGTGACTAACTTTGCTGAAAACGGAACTCAGACAATAACCACTGATAGGGAAAAGTGCTGAAAGGAAGGAAGAAAGCCCAGCTAAGGGGGAAAATGGGAGAAAGATCTTAAAAGACGAAGGTCACAGGCAGGCAGTACTTACAATTGCCTAAGGGACGGAGGGGCAGAAATTACTCGATAACAAAAGAACGGTGAAAGGCCATGGGGGTAGACTGCAATAACCCAAAGATAAAAAAGGGGAGGTCTGGACTCAATACCAGCATAAGCTGTAAACGAGTCACTGGGCGGTAAGCTCAGGACAGACTTGTGATGAGACAGTGGAGCTATTTGTAAGATAGCTTACCTAGTTAACACAGACACCTCCACAGAGTTCTCTGGTCACCTCCCTGTGCTGGTTGTAGAAGCATGTCTCTAGTTAGGATGCTTCAGACGCTATCATTTCGCACGTGGATGGGGGAAGGCAGATGGCCTGACAGTCTGCGTAATGATCTGAATGAGTCCAACTTTCAAGATCAAGCAAAGGATAGTGAACAGGGGAGAAACTGGTGCTCTGCTGTTCCCAGTTCCTGGCCCTGCATTTTTAGGTAAATGGCTGCACTGTTGTTTTTTTCTATGGGAGAGTAGAAGATATTACGTATATGATATTCAGGCTTATGGAAGAAAAATACTTATTTTCCAGCAAAAAGCTGAAGCTAAATTAGAAAAAGTACCACACGATGGGCCAACATAACCATGTAACCATAAATATTTTTTCATTATTCTCATTGCTTTTATTCCTTGCATCTCCTGAGCAGCCTTCCACAGTACTGAACTTCTTCCGAACTGTGTGGGAGCTGAGGCAGCCATATCCTCCTATGCCACTAGCTGAGGCTGCAATGACAATCAAGGCTTACGTCCCCTCAGCAGTCCCCAAGAGCACTATCGGCACATGCTGTGACTCGAGTACGCCAGATACATGTGTACTGCAACCGGTACACATGTAGCTGCATTGCATCCCAAACACCAGTGGCTTCAGGGACATGGAACCATTCCTTCTCTTGTTGCATGTTCCACACGTGTTACTGAAGCCATTTTTGTGGATGGTGGAACTTCAGACTGTGGAAACACAAACCAAAGGACCGACCTGACAAAGTCTGCTCTGCATCAGGAAGTCTGACCCACTGGATGACGTTAGATAAAGTAATAAACGAACATGTTTGCAGCCTTGTGGGGCAGAGGACTCTCAAAAAATTTCCAAAGGAATCTCATGTTCAAATAGTGTTCCCTTTTCAGAGGATAGCCTCAGATGACAGGAACACAAAAAGTACCTTGATAGTCACACTTCTGCCTACCTGAGGGGACAGTATGGCACCTGATTGAGACTGGACATCCTTCAGAAACTGCATGGCCCTAGCTGTCATGTACTACTTCCCAGGAAAGAAGAAAACCTCAAAAATAAACTGTAAGTTAGTACTAAGGTACCATTATAGAGCCACAGGGCATGCTTCTGATGAGTTGGTGATGGTATTACTTCCATTGTAAATCTTACTAGGTTTCATAAAACATTTATGTTTCATAAAACATTATGATTTATGAAATACAGTAGCATTTGTATGAAACATATTCATGAGAAGATGCAAACAGCCTTTTTGGAAGGTGTTTTGGTACTTTTGTGGCCCTTCTAGTGAAAGAGGCAGAGAGATCCCTTTCATGGAAGAAATCTGTAAAGGCAATGCAGGCTCCTCTTTAAGCTTCTGACTTTTTTCAGAGAGATTTGCCAAGGGCAGAAAAAGAGCATTTATTATTTTCTTAGAAGTGTTAGCTTAACAAAACTATTTTTTTTTAATGTGAAATAAGGACTTTGCTTTCCAAATCTCTCTGGCCTAAACAAAATAAACAGCTTGAGTATCCTTCATTAGCAGGTGTAATAGCTCTGCAGGAGATACAGCTTGAAACTTGGAGAACTATTGCTCTCCAATTAAAACTAAGAAAATACAGGAAAAAAAGAAAAATATTCCTTTAGGCAAATTTTGTATGAAAAACCATTAAAAACGTTTTTCACTAACAGTAATTTATATTGTCTGACTCGTGGAAGAAAGCGTATTGTCAGGACGACACCTTTGTCTGCAGACACCAAGACAATACTGAAAGAGAACCCTAAGATTTCACTGCAAGAGAACTCTTAAGATTTCTTTTTCTATATTCTGGTCTCCAGAGCTACAATTTTATGTATTCAGTTTATACTTCTCTTTCTCTTTGTTCCTACTCAAGGTCAACAACTTCTGGTTTAAAAGATTAAGATTGTGAGTTACAGGGAAAATGACACCATTAAACTGCTTTTTTCCTGTCACAAAGTAGAAATTATTGTCAATTCTCAGTTCTTTGTTGCACATTTGTTTTCATACCTTTACAACACACAATTATGAAAACAGAAACATTAAAAAATAATCTTGCCAATTAAAAAAAAAAAAGCCTATTAACCCTATGAGTGTATCAAGGGTTTTTTATGTTTATAACACAAGTCAAAGCTATTAAATTCTGTGCCACTTGAAATACTTGGAAGAAAGGTGGTTTTTTTTTATAAACACATCATTTGGTTATGTCTGAAAAGGACAAGCAAAACACATAGAAATAAAGCTACAATTCTCCGCAAGCAAAATCAAACAAAACTGTTATGAGCTATGATAGTCGCTGTGGGTAGAACTGTGACCTAACTTCACACTGAACAGGAAGCACATCAGTACAACTGAGGTCCTAGAGAAAAACTTTCAGTCACTGATCCCTCATGAATCTACACCATTCCAAGGAGAAGGAGCACACTCCTTCATTCTGGAAAGATTGTACATCTAGCTTTTCAATGAATGACAAAATAAAGCCTCTATACAGAAGACAGACAATTTTGCATCTATTGAAATTAAATAAGCAATGGGCTTCTAAAACAACGACACGATGGGAAACACTATGTGTAACTAGACAGTTTACACCATATCGTCAATATAATTGTAGTGAATATGTAAAGTAAATCAAAATCATAAAACCTCCCAGTCTTGCTTTATTCCCTGGAAAATAAACCTCAAACAAAAATACAAAGCCAATTTTTATCATCAGTTTGATCACAAAAAATAAACTTTGTGATCTTTATGTGTCACAGTGATACTTCAGTATACTTAAGTGATACTCTAAGTATCCTAGAAATACATCCATTATAGAAATATATCCATCCACATATGCATTTTCTTTCTGTGAGGCAGGTGAAGGGAACAGAATGGTCTAACATGGAACCGATAAAATTGAAATGAACTGTCATTCATTTCTCTTATGCAAAATATGATGGTTTGTGAAAATGTTAATATAAGCATTTCACTTCAGTCACTCAGTTCTGTCAGAAGAATACAAACTAGTAAACAAAAGCTTGAAGGCTGGACCTAAAATATAATACAGCCAAGGATTCCTTAGTACGTGGACAGTAACTCCATTAGGTTTAAGGATACTCAATCATACAGATTTTCTACATGCTATTTGCTTACTAACCAGTGGTCAATTAAAGTCATTGTTCCAAGATGATTTCTAGGAGTGATAAAGGGCCGAGTTTAACTTCTAGGACAGTGGAAGTCAATCTAAACCCAAACACATGTGTATGTAAGCCTTTGAACCATCCTGTTAATAGGTCAGTGCTTAATATGGTTGATTGAATGCAAACACTGTTACAGGAACCAATGAACTGCTCTTTGTGTTGCATGAAATGGAAAAATCTGTCTAGGTGAAGTCACTCAGAGAACAGCAATGATCATTTGCCAAAGATAATAAAAGTTGATGGTAATTATGGTGTACCACGCATCCAAAAAATGGAATTGTTAAATATGCTTTAATAGCTGAATTGTTTCAATAAAAAATACAAAGTGGTTTTATGCATAACTTTTTCCTGACAAAACAACTATTAAGGGTTTTTCACACTTTCCTTTTTCAAATGTCATTAGCAATGACCTAGTGACAGGAACACTAAGGCTGGCATTTGTCAGAGCTGACAGTCCATTGGAAATAAGAGCAGCAGTGTTCTCCCATGTCTGCCCAGATTTACCCGGTGAACTGCAGTGTGCTATTTAACAGCCCAGACCACCTTTTCTCCAGCTGTTAAACCAGAAAGATAGTCCTCATTTTTGTGTAGTACTTGGAGATATTTGAATGAAAACTAAGGCATACAAAATTCTTATTTTTCTTAATCTCTATTTGATCTTATAATTACTTGGGAAAAGAGAAGAGCCTCTTTTGTATGACCAATATATACACATAGATGCAGATATAGGCGCATGGTATATTGTCATTAGAAATTATATATGGTACAGGATGAAGTGTTTTATGTGAATTTTTGACCAAATTTTTGCCTCTACTGCTTCTGACAGTTTTTCAACATACATCAGCAATGCTCTATTTTTAAATTTTTTTTTCTCCTTTCCTTCTTACCTCTGCAGAAGGAAAGGAGATCCAAAATGAAGCCAATAGGAACTGAGAATTTTGCCTCTACTTACTAATTACATTTAAAATGTTGTTTTTTGAATTTGGGGAATTAAAAAAAAAATCAACCTGTAAATATTTTCATGTTACTTTGATTTTGAGAGATTGATATCCAGAAAAAACTTCCAAATGACAAATATTTCAGTGTTCTTAAATATTTTGACATTCTGAAATGGGACTTCTGCATCTCTTCTTCAGTAATAAGTGAAGCAAATTATCAGTAAAGTAACTCACAGGATAACATTATGCAAATATATCAACCTATTCCCAAAACATAATTTTAAAATATTAACTATTTTAATTAGTAACTAAACTAAAATTACTGTTCTCTAAAATTAACCTTGGCATAATATTTATTACTTATAGTGTCACACAATTGCCAGTCTTCCTATTAATCCTGGAAAAACAGTGAGGTGAAAATGGGGATTCTTTCACTCAACAAGTGAGGCCTTAAAGGTCTTAATTTAATTTTATTTTATTTTTTCATGTAAATTTTGTGGAACAAAATAAAGAATTGCTCATAATAGAAAATAATACAGTTCTATATACAAAATACCAAGATTATTTTCAGTTTTAAAGGGTTATGCATCCACCAATGGTAGAAAAATATTCAAGAGGAATTAAATATGCAGACCACAGCTAGAACATACTGGGAAATTTTTAAAAAAATAACTCAAGAGCAGATGCTTAAACAGAATATAGTCCAAAAACAAATAGCTTGGGCCAGGTCCCTGTTAACTGTAAGTATTCTAATTACTGAGACAGATGATGGTTCAAATGAACGTAAGCCACTTTGGCTGGGGTACAATTCCTAAATGTTGTATAATTTTATTATGCCTTTTTACATTTACAACAAACAGTGAACACTGAGGAAAATTCTACCAGAAGTAAAGTACTAAGTAAAGGAAAGCACTCCTATAACAAAACCTATAGCATATACCTTGTGATACCATACCTGGAACACTGTCCCTAGTTCTGGAGTTTATTCTCCTTTGTACTACACTCTTTTTTTTTTTTTTTTTTTTTTTTTTAATAAGTCTGCATTTTTTGGCCAAGTAATTTACCATAATGAGGAACTGCAACACCTATTGCTTTCAACAGGTAGATAGCATGGCCCCATTTAGCTGGGCTACCGGCAGTCCCTCACACAGACGTACAGTCCGGCACAACTGCTTTTGATCACAGAGGGCAGAGTCTGCTCCTACCTAATGCCCTGTGTTTTTACAAAAGGTGCAGGATTCTTCTTCCTGGTCAGAAACGTTATCACTCTCCATTTCACTACAGATCAGTAAAATGTTCCTCCCCCGCAGACCCCATATTAACTGCTCAGACAACCTCCAAAAACATACCTTTTGGGCACCAGGGAAATGCATTGTCCTGCCACTGCCAGGCAGGCATTACAGCCTTCATTTATAAAGGAATATGTAATATGGTAAATATTGGTCACAACAGTAGAGGTGGCATAGCAACTACACGTATATACATCTTACGAATGGTCACCAACTTCATCTTTCCCCAGTCAGACCAGACTAAGATAACCACAGATTTCAACAGCAGCAAGAGGGACAGAGAAAGAAGCGACTTTCAAGGCTAGCATGTAAAGATGCCATGATCTGATGCTGGAACATTATTTGTCAGTCCATTAACTTGAATGGATCCATTCTTGAAGAAATTATCATTTCCTGAGATCCTGGAATATCGCGGGTTTAGCTCTCTTTCACTTCTGAGTCCTAACGGAATGCTCATGTTCAAACTAAACTTCTTAAAATGCTTTACAAGCCTTTAAGAAGTACTTTTAAAAACAGTAAGGTATTCTATATGGAGTTGAAAGAAAGAAATAAAATTACTTTTCAGCAAGGAAAAAGGATAGCAGGTACACTATCAGAAAGCCCACTGCAGGGTTTGCAAATGTGAAATTTCACAAGGTTATTCCTTCTGGCAGGAAAAGCTGATGAGCTCTCTCATGTTAATGAAGGTACATGGATGGTGTGGTACCTTCCAAAGAACTCTGTACTTACAGAAATCTACAAATCAATAAACCAGCCTAAAATTTCAAATCCACTTTTCAGTCTTCACATTATCCCCTTCGTGAAACTTTTCAGAGTGGAATAGCAGTCAAATTCTTACCTACCTCAACTAATTTCCTATTGGAATTAAATCGCTTACTCTAATTCTTTATGTTTTTCCTATGACACACATAGGGTCAATAATTTCCAAATATTGGCCCAAAGCGAGTTCAGTCCTCTTAAAAGTATGTTAGTATTAAAATGGAGCAACTGTAACACAGCCTCAACAGATCTAATTCTTACATTATTTGTCTATACCAGAATTTGACATTGCCTCTTCTCATAACACATAATCAGCAATTGTTTCATAAACCAGAAATACAAAAGAATTCATTACTTTTGTAGAAAAACTACCAAGGAGGCTAATAAGTGTAGTTCATTAAAATGATCACTGTATGTAAAGGTAAGTCTGTAAATCTGCAAATAAAAAAATATAGTTACTTCTGCTATTCTTAGTAAGTTACTTTTACAAATGGAAGTAAAGTTAAACCAAAATAAATTAAAAAGCAAAAACTCAGCCATTTTGATGTATAATATACAAAGCCATGATCTTATATGATCTGAGCTTTTGTCAGCACTCTCTAGTAGTTTTCCTGAACATTGTGTGTCTTGTATGTGATCATTCAATTTTCCTTATCACAAAGAGTTTTATATTCCTCATAATATCACCAAATTTTAACTGTTTAGGTAAGAATTTTCTACATTTAACACTTTGTTCAAAGTGGATTTTTTCAAGTGTTTTTGATTTTTTTCAGACAAATTTCAGATAAAATATATCCTTTTTTCCTAAGGATTAAAATACACATTTCCCCCCCCACATTAGGAACAATCTCACTATTTTTTATAGACCTTGTACTCTAATACTTCATAGATAAACTTGAAATTTGTCAAACAGGATATTAATATAATGTCTTTTGCCTTTTTCATGAGAAAAAATCAAACTCTGATCAGATAATAAAAGACTATTTAAACACAAATATAAAGGATATGAATTATGCAGAAACTTTAGCAACCTACATTCAGGACTTCTTAACTTCAGAATAATGCTCTTTGAAACTTTTGATGTCTTCCAGAATATGGGTCTATATTAAACTCTTGCTTATTAGCACCTGTGCTTAGCAGTAAAACACTGGTAGAGTGTCATGAGTCTTCCAGGTCATGACAATTCCTGTCTAATTAGATATAATTCCACAAAACAAAATAGTGACTACTTCACTTCTCTATTACAAATTGTATTTTATTTCCTTTTTCACTAAACTTTCTTTCCAGGAAGGTGTGCCAGAAGACTCTCAGATCTGTGTACAGGGGATAAAACATAATCTTATAGAAATCTTAAAACATATTCCAGTTGATTTTTTTTACTGTGTTGCAGTAAAATTCTATTACTAAGAGATTTTTATTTTCTTTGACTTGTATTGACACTACATGTCACTAAGCAGAGTGAGATTTGCACTTTTGGAATGCACAATACTTGGAGAATATCAAGATCAGGGTAGCAGACATTTCCCTCCAAGAAGATCAATAGCAAGGATCCTCTAGAGCCCTGGCAGTATTTTAAAGTGTGTCTATTAGTGGTTGCCAAGAAAAACACAAAGAGAGCATTCTCTTGCAGAGTAAATTCAGCGCAGCTTACAACTCACTCTCCTGGTGCATGCAGAATATTTTTCTATCCCAAAGCCACAGCCAGAATCAACACAAATAAACAAGTAGGGTAACAAAGAAAATGTGTGATAGGGTTAAAGTTGGAAACGGGGGGAAAAAAAGTATGTCCCTTAAAAGACTTTCATGAAAACCACATTTTATTATGAATGGTATTTATACTTTACAATAACTTTGTCAGAGACATTCATATGAATATTTTTGCAGTAGCGATTGTATCTGATTTATGCAAAATACATATACTTGATTTTGCTAAATTAATGAAATTCTAATAGCTGAAGAGCTGCTGTCATTTCATTTGACTTTACTGTATCCAAGTGACATTGCCTGAAACCTGTTATGATGGGGAATTAGTTCTGATTTTTTGCTTATTTCTGTTTGCCTGCTATAAAAGCATATAAAAACGAACACAAAAAACTGGTCTTTGCAGTTCTACACTTCTTTTTTGGAAATGTATTTTAAATACTTATTTCTGCTGCAATGACTTTCATTTTATAGCTTTGCATTGTAATTCAAGTCAAAGATATCCCCAGGTTTTAGAGTGAATTACAGTACAAGCTGTCATATTCAATAGTCCTAAGGAGGGCCGACAGAACTAACTTCTCATGGCAGGGAGCTTCCCCAGTACAGCATATTGTGTCAAAGTAAACTCACGTAATCAGTCTCTCTAGTGCACCACAGATACTTAAATCCATCCCATTCTGACTCTTACACTTCATTCTGCCAAACACCGATGCCAACATATTAAATCTTGTGTCTGCTTTTAGCACTAAGAAGTATCAATTTCTCTTTTACAATGCATTGATAAAATCCTAACTATAATGAGTCAGATCCTCCTTGGTATAAACTGTAGATGTCTTTCTGTTAACCTAGAATCCTGCAGTTTCTACTTGGAAAGTATTTTTATTTACTGTATGCTTGTTAATGCTGGCAGATTTCAAAATGTGATGATTTGATGAAACAATTGATTTCATGATTAATAGAAATTAAATTACATATAATGTATGTTGGTCTACAAAGGGACACGTGAAGAAATTTGTAAGTGTAAATTCACATGAAATAAGTCATTCTTATAGCAGACATCACATGTCAATTAGTATAAATCCAAAATACAGTGTAGCTTCTCAAAACACCTTATCCAGTTCACCATGAAACAGTGCAGTAGAGAACATTTCATCAAATCAGCTATTTAGAAATCTGTGATTCTAAAATTTAGTCAACACTGGTCTCAGGAGAACACTTTTTTAAAGCTCAAGTGATCCTTCAGATTAAGTTTATTATCTTTTATGCTTGCTTCCCTTAACTGCTCAGTGAAGGGCTGACCACTACATTAATACTTCATGGCAAACTACTTTTCAGCTATTTTCAATCACAACCATCTAACAGTTTGCTCCCAATGCAGCCTAAATTCACAATGTTACATACATTTCCTGTGCAAAAAACTCTTTAGGAAAATACCTTTTCGTTACCACTTACAGAAGCTAGATTTATTATGTTGCTTTGCTATTTGAAAAATAAACAACAAAACAAACAACAAAACACTGTAATACCCACCACCAAAAAGCAACCAAACACAAAAACAACCTTTTGAGAAACAACTTTTTTTTTTTTTTTCCTATGGCACCATCCAGCTTTCTTTATTTGGATTAACTTAAACTGAATGGTGAGGTCCAAATATAATGCTTATAAATGACAATATCAACCAAAGACCTATAGGACTAGTGCTATTATATAGCACTTCAGTGCCCTAAGTGTATCAGTAAAAAGCTTTACTCTGGTATAAAATTATTTTCAAAGAGGCCAAAATGATCGTGTGTGACTGAGTGATGTCACTTACATCCTCCTGACATCTCAAAATATGACAGAGGCACTGAAGTCCACTTCACCTTTTAGGAGGGAAACTTTAACTTTTGTGGAATACACTGGGTTTAGATAAGCATACAGCTTTGGAAAAAGAGCAACGCACCTTCTAAGACAAAAATATTGCTTGAGAGTTATGGAACATATGCACCTGGTCCTTGCTCTTTAGGATGTGTACATAGTAAAGAGAAATCACCTTGGGCTGGAATCAGTATCACTCTCCATGTACTCCATACATGCCTGATCATGGACAACGAAGAATAACATCTTACATCAACTAAGTTTGTTATAAGCACGTCAGTGACCCCAGCTGCGTTCACCTGCCATGTCCACTTTCAATGGTTCATTAGGGAGATCCTTTCTTGTGATGGCACAGTGCAATGCGAGAGACATATCTCAAGTTAAAAATCAGACTGCTACAACCCCCGCGATAGGTGTGGTACTGTCCTGCCTTAACTACACTGCAGTGGCTATGACCAGTTACAGCGTACACCATATGTGGCTCATACAGATTCCCCTCACACAAACCATGAACTGTCAGGCTACCAGAACTATCATAAACTCTTCACATGTAAAATTATCTAGTCTTTTTAGGTTTAACCTGCTTATTACCTCAAATCCTGTGGTGACTGCAGAAAGCACAGAAGCTGGCTTAGAAGCAAGATAAATGAAAGATCTTCGTTTTTATCTCCCCAATTTGATTTGTAAACAAATGAAGGCAAAGCAAGAGTCATAAATCTTTGTTCAGTTACTGCACAATATTTTCAGATGAAAAACCACCACCCCCGCCCCCCAACATCTTCGCAGACTACACATACACATTTGCACAAATACTTTGTGGAGCTCCCCTGTAAGTGCCCTACCACCAAACTTCTCATTGGTACATGAGATGTTGGTCAGTGCCAACATAAAGAAAAGCCTTGCCCCAGTACAACAACTGGCTGCTGTGCAGGATCATCTCGAGGAGTCACCAAGTTGGATGGAGTAACCAAATACTGAGAAATCAAAGGCTGTAGACACGTATCTTTCTCCAGATGTGGCAACAGCCAACTCAGTCAGTTGCCACCCTCTTTGCCAAAGACAATTAGCCCCAGGTTAACTTAAATGATTTCAACAGGGCATCTTTGCTAGCCCAGATCATTCTGATTGAACTGGGCTAAGTGAGCCCTGGCAATTCATTCACCACAGCTGAGAGCATGACAGCCTTCAGCAGCTGGCAGTGATGAGCAGCTGGGGTTGGAAGCAGGATTACAACCTTTCCCAGGGGCACAGCTGGATGAGGAAGGACAGATACATTTACATTGGAAAGACAGACCATTGTATTTGAATGAAAAATCAATACTGTGTGCATTCCTGATCTGGACATCTAATTGTCAGTCAGCCATAGCTTCTGCGTATTCGTGAAGTAAGATCACAAATGCATCCTAAACCTTTCTCTGTTACACCTTCCAGGTGTACCTATAGTGTTAACCAGCATTTTAATTAATCCATGAACTCTTATATGTCTTAAATGTCAAGCGCATAATGTATGTACCTGAGAGAAATTCCACTATTAGTAAATAACATTTATTTTGCTTCCTTCAACCAAGACATGAAATGTAAGCTTTCAAGCATACACTATTGAGTGTAGAACACTATAATTAAGAACTACTATTAGAAACAAAATTATTTTTGTGATCTCTTATTAGTTCTTTTCCTTGTGTTACTCAGTTTATATTAGTCTGCTTATTTAACAACTCAATCTCATGGACAATTAAACAATACTCACAGAGGTATACAAATGTCCAACCCAATCAGTTCCACCTTATTAAACTCTTCTTTCATTGTTTTCTTGCATCCTGAATTACAGTCAAAGCAGTCTCCTCAATAGGGCTACACTTCTGAACACATTGTAGAAGGAAAATCTCAAACTTGATAGATATCATTATCAGATCAACAACTGCATTTGCTCTTTTAAATGTAAAGGTTTTTCCCTTACTTACACAGAACTTACACAGTCTTTCCTTATTTCTGCCACGATTTAAAAATTGCAGCAGTAGAGATCTTGAAATCACTGCTGTCACTTCAGATGTTATCAGAGTTTACGGTAAGATACAAACTCACAGTCTTCCAGCATCAGCTACAATGACAAAGTTATTTACTGCACTTTATGGCAGCACTAATATTGTTTTCTGTATTCCTACTGAAAACTGGTGACATCCACTATCTTCCCAACCACCATGGCATGACACGCAAGTCAGTTTGTAAACTGTGTCATAATAGCTCAACAGTAACATAAACATTGATTCTTTACAAAGGTAACAGCAGACAAAGACTAGAGAAGAAAAAAGCAATAATTTCTTGTAGCTTTTGTCAGTTCTGTGGCAGATACAGACACTTTCTTATTATACATTTATTTTGTCAAACTACATTTCTTTTCTGAATTAAGAATCTCAGAATAAACTACATATACGACTGAGAACGTTATTTCAAATGAAATACCTTTGGCCACCATTAAAAAAATATAACTAAATCAAGAAGCTTTAAAACTATTTTCTCTTTCCACTATTAGTTAAGGGTTGCTTGTTTAAATTAAAACTATACCTAAACTGATATTCCTAATTTTGGGGTGAATCACCTGAATTTCTAGCATAAGAACCACCCAGCAAAGTGGTGAATTAAGAACTTTTTAACTTATCCTATCGTTTTGTACAGTAGATGAGTGATGTGAAATTTGTCAAAGGAAAGGGATAACTCTCATATTTTGTTATAGCGGCATACATCAGTGACAGGTCATGCCTCTTTGCAGTGGGGACCTTTAAGTGATACTAAATGAAACTATTATATACATACCATATTTCAAGTGACTGCCAACATTAATGCATTGTTTCAGTAATAACCATGAATCTACTGTGACATATTTGGGCTATTTCTCTATGCAGTTATAATAAACTTTTGTCCAAGAGCATTTAAGTCTGTAGCACTCATTATCCTTGTTGTGTGACCTAGAAGGGTCCTTGGCAATCAAAATTCTGACACAGAAGTTCACAGTTCAAATCTGCCTTTCAAGTTGTCCCTTGAGACTACTTACACTGATCCCAAGTCTTTTTTGACAGCTGTGTTGAGGTTTCCTGATTATAAATTCCCATCTTCTAATCTTTTCACTGGAAAGGGCAGCTGCAAGTAATGGCAAGTTAATTGCAGCATATGACATGGATTCTAATAAATGCTTTAAAAGATTTGCAACCTATGCTTAAAAAAACAATTTGGTGGCAATCATTTCAGTGTAAATCTCCAAATGCTCAAGAGGTCTAAGTTGTTCCTAAACACTGCAGAGAGAAAAAAAATTAAAGTACATTTTATGGGATATAGGTTTCAGTAATTGCCATTGCATGGCAGGGTTTTATGCTACACCAGTGAAAATGAAATTGTTCCACACATAATCTGGCAGCCAATACATGGTTCACTCACAAAAGGAGATCAATTCAAAGTAACGACAATCTACTGTTAATATGTTCCAATATTTTCTTAGCTGTACGACTGCAGAAGTTTGTGATGTTTAAAGGAAAATAGGTTATAAAGTGGTAATAAGGCAGAATAACAGAAAAATATTTACCTGTATTGACTATAAACGTAACAGAAGATGTAAAAACTAATTGTAGGTGTTTGGCACTTGTGATTATTTTCAAGTAAGCTATGACAACTGTAATACAGACCTGTCAGCCATTGTCCTACTTCATGACGAGACAAATCAGATTTCAGAAACTAAGAAAACGCAAGAATAGATCAGTATGTGCATAAAGGAAGAATGATGCATACTTCTGGAGAAGGTGACATTCGAACGACTACATTAGGACCAAACCAATGGCCCACCAAGGAGCTATTAGGATGATCCAGTCTGACTTGATCCGTAACATACTTTAAAGAATTGCCCCCAGTAGTTTATGCATCAACCACACAACATTTATTTAGTGACAGCGAATCCCCGAAACCTTCAAGAAGTTCTATTTCTCTTTATAGGATCTTTCTATACCATTTCCTGCTACATTAAAGAACTCGCCTTAAAGCTGGTAATTTTCTCCCTAAAGAGGAGATAAACTCTAACCGGATCACCTCTTAACCTTCATTCTGCTAACTACATTGAGATCTTCTGTCTTCATAAGCATTTTTTCAAACCTCAGACAAATTCTTGTCTCTTTTCAATTGATCCCTTTACAATTATCCAGCCAGAGATATTTCAGATAAATATTTAAGGAAAAGAGCAAACATCGTAAATAGATTAATGCTTTATAATAAAAGCCGGGTTTAGGCGTATATGTTCTTTTTATGTATTTTCTAAATAAGTGCAAGATCTACTGTAGGCCTTTAGGTTTCAGGCCTGATATTACACACCTTCAGCTCACACCCGTATAGCTCTTTCAGATTTTCCATACTAATATCAAATAGCAAAACACATGATAGACACTGGATTGCTTTTCAGTAAGCGAGACAAATGTTGAGGATAAGGGTAAAGTTTTCAGGGCTTAAAGCAGTTTAGTTCTTCAGCAAAATTTATACTTTAATCTTTTTAATCTCTGTAGATTACTTTTAAGTTATTCAGAAATTTGTGATGCCAACAGCAATTGATGTGTAGGTGAGCCAACCTAGATTACAACCAAAAGCAAAAATACACCAAAATCAGTCAATCTTACTACCTTTTGGGGTCTCAGTAGGCATCCATGCTTCCTTCTGTGACATACGCAAGAAATATATACAATTTTTTTCCCCCTCAAATCTGTGAAGGGAGCGTTTTTGGGAGCTGAAGTCCTGATCTCCTATACATCATTGCCCTGGAGGTTAAAGTGATATAAGAGAAGCCAAAACCTGTAGCAAGTAAGGGCACATTTTCTTGTACTTGTTCCCACATGAGTGCCCAGAAAACAAACTGACCAAGCAAGTTGCTGACTTTATGAGTCTCAGGTAGACTCTTTTTAAACTAGTATATATACTACACTATACATCATGTTTCAGTCTGGCCCCACTTCTGCTCCTCTTTTATACTCAGTACAGTTTAAAAAAGCCAACAACAAACAAACAAAAAACCCCACCCCAAAACAAAGTGAGAAAATATGATGTCTTCCTCTCAAATCTTGCAGTACAAGACAGAAGACAGATAGTGAATAAAGACATCAGGAGAGTCATAACCCTACACTGCCCCAAGAAATGCTATGGAGTTTAACACTTGGAAGTGAGAAGGATGCACAAAAGCGGAGAGTCTGCTCAGAGGATCTCATCCACTTCAGCCCCAGCGGCACTGTGGCGCCTGCTGCTGTGCTTGCTCATTTACGGGTTTGGAGAGATGCTACCCAGGAGCTTGGTGAATGCTGCTACTGCTGCTCTGTTAGGAATCACAACCCACTGTGATGATTTAATCAGACCTTGTTGAAGACGTATATTCTTCAGAAAATACACAGAACTTTTTCATCATTATTGTGATTTAAAGACGTTTTTTATAATGATTCTCTCAGATCTTCAAAACTACTTTCTACCTGAAACTGTTCTGTGTAAAGTATTTTTTGTATTGTATGATTTAAACAGCTCTTTTTTTCCCAAAAAATAAAATGTTGCTCAAGTTTCCAGAGCTGTAGGTCTTTAACAGAAAATTGAATTATCTGTTTACATTTACTTAGATTTAAAAATAAATTTTACAAAGCCTTTCCAAGGATCTAAACACCTCAATGTGCCATTAATAATGCAACTAGTCACACCTCCTTTATGGCTGTATGATTTCAAGAGAAAAGTGTAGGAGAAAAAAAAGGTTTCAGGACAATAGTGCAGCAAAAGAACATCTGTAAATTAGCAAGTATTTTTATTAGATAATTAGCAACTGGAGAAGTAGCACATGCAAATATTCTGATGGAATAACTCACACTAGCCTGTGTTTAAATGGCATTCAAAAAATAAGCCAAGAGCACCTGAGGTGTTAAAGCCCTAAAATTGCATATTTTAGCAAAACAGAAGAATAAGGCTAATGAGTTAGGTGTATATTATATGCTTATAATAATCCCTTAGCTAGCAAGTTTTAATTTTTTTCAAAGTGTTATAAAAATTACCAGAATAAGTATTAGTCAGAGGTACCCCTTCCGTTATATCTTCAAATACCAGCAGGACTAATCCTCAGGTAAAATAGCAAAAGCTTAATGCTATCGTATTTAATTTCAAAGGATTTGAGCAAGGAAATAATTTCAGATGATTAAATCAGTTCATTTTGAAAGAGAAATTGTATGGAAAAATTGCACTTCTTACAAAAGTTTGTTGTGTTTCTCATAAATACCCAGGAATATTTCCATAAAATTATAGACATTAAAGAAATTTGCCTTGTATTCTAGAACTCAACAATTAATGATTTGTTGAACACTACAGATGAGTTCCTTTGTACTGACCTTGAACAAGGAGTCATTGTGAAGTATCATCACTGCATTTATACTGTTAGTAGTGTAGGAAGACTATGTCCCTCACACTTCATCATGCATCACTGAACTGTAACAAACTCTGACAGGTATAGAGTGAATCTCTAAATATTATGACACTCTCCTAGTGACAGCTGGAAAAGAAAAGCTGGACACAATCACAGTTCTCACATTTACTGGAAAAGAGGAGCTACCATCCATAGCAACCATATTTCAAGAAGCACTAATACATTTTCAATATTTTTAAATGTTTCATTTCCTGACATTTCAAAATGCAGGAAAGTATCAATAACTTTTGCAGAAGCTTTTACTGTCAGCAATTAGTCTCTGTGTCTTCTGTATAACGTTGTCACAGAAACCACTGCTAAACAAACTAGCGAAACCCTAAAAATCTACAGCCTTCGATAACCTTGCTCAATTATAAAACACTTCATGGCAAAGGTCATTTGCCAAAGCAATAATATTTGCATAATAATTGCATATGAAGAATCAATGTCACATTAGAATGTCACAAAAGTATTCCAAGAGTACACTTTCTGCAAATCAAGTGTTCTCATTGACCGTAAGTATTTCTGAAGTAATTTAATTAAATATTCAATTTAAAATCAGAAAGTTACATTCAAGTGCTGTACCTTACGTAGATGACAAGTACACAAAGGAGGACTACATCTTCCCACCAGTGCTAATTTTAGCTTTTAATTCCTCTTTAATTATTTTGATGAGTGTGCATTTAATTCAAGTTATATAGTGCTGCAAAAGCAAGCATTCTTTTCAAATACACATACTTTGACATGCACAGCTACCTGTACTTCTGTAGTTGAACAGGACAGTTCAGCCTTGGTATCCCAAGAAAGCCAACCAGGTATATGCTAGAGATACGTGCTGAACTCAACATTCTCTTAAAATCTGCTTCTTTTCTTGCATGACAAAATACAGGGCATTTTCTTCATAAATAAGAATGCTTACTTCTAAAAAGGATTATAAACCCACGATTTTATTCAGGAAACAAAAGCTTTAACGCAGCTATGCAATATGATATGAAATACTCCCAGGAATAAACTAGCACTCTGATACAAACCAAATTTTTAATCATTACAAAATGAGAAATGAGCACTCAGAAGGCTTTCATTTATGCTTTTTTTTTTTTTTTTTAAATATATACATTTGTGCAGGTATGTAGATACACTTATAAACACATTATTCAGAACTGATAGCAATTACGGGTATGTTGCTGCTTTAATTGATTTTTGTGGCATCAGAAACAGCTTGGTTGTTTAATATTATCAATTAATTTTATTATGTTATTAGATTTACTGCTTTTATCTTAAAGATTAAAGCTTAATCTCAGGGAGCATGTAGGTGAATACAAATATTTCTGTTCCATCTTACCTATAATTTATAACTACTTTATACCAAACATTTTGCCAAAATCTTACATTTGATGTTTCATTCAAGTTTATTTAACTCAGACCATTCTCCAAAAAAATCTTTTGGGATAACTTTCCCTATATTTTGTGAAATATTTTGAAAACAAAGGTTGAGTAGATAGCACTCAGCACTTAAAATTGCTCCCTCAAACTCCATTTTATCTACAACATATTACTAGCACACCTCCGTCTTTATCTGCCTTAAAGTACTTTGAGTCTTATGGTTTAAAAGATCCTAAAGAAATGTTAATTAGTGAGTCAACAAGAGACACTGAACTATATACCACCGTTAAACACCCTGATTTTCAATTGCTTGTTTATCTTCTGTATATGGATTAAACACCAAATGAGGAAGTTGAGTGAATTCATAATAATTAAAAAAACAGCAGTAGAACATCAACAGAGTTGAATTTTCTTCAGCCTCCATACCATAAATCTACGTGCTTGGCTGCTTGGTCTGTAACAACGTTCTTAGCAATTAGATGGCCACATTCTCTTTAAGCAGATGGAACAGAGTTTAATGATACTTGAAACTGCCATATTAAGTGCATTTTTACAGTGACCACTTTTTTCCTTCACTCAGTGCAGTGGAAAATGGAGTTTGACAGAGATTAGGTGATCTGAAGTTCATTTGAAAGCTGTAGTTAGTATTGCGTGTTCTTGTTTTTTACTTTTGAGTGCTTCTTCCAGGCAAGAGGTCTTCAGAGAAGATTCTGCATCCTAAACTAAGTTAGCATTCTTTTATGGCAAGGACAAAAATAAGATAACCTGATTTTCTTCTGAGGTTTCTCAAAAATCCAACATCATAATTTAAACTGTTTAGACCCAGAAAGAGTTAACGGTAACTTTCTGATAATTTCCTTATTTCAGTTTCCAGCTATTACATCCCAAAAAGATGTAATGTTAATTTTGAAAGTATATTTCTTACATTTTGGGGTTGTATTTCACTCAAAGTAGAGGGGAAAAAAACAAGAAAATTTTTCTTTTGTTTAAGTCTGGCCATATATGTATTTGAAATATTTGACTACCACACTTAAAATTCACATCACTGTGTACTGAATCTTTCTAAAAGGCGAGATCTGTATGACATTAAAGCTATGCTTGGTACTACCCCTGTAGTTAATGGTCTGTTAGATACTCTTTTATGTTCCTATTTCGTAGGGTTTATAACTTCAGGACAAAATTCTTTGCAACCTGAAACTAAGTATGTAGGATAGCAGTCCAGAAAGAATTTTATTAGGCACATACTCAAACTTTCTGTAAAACAGATTTTAAAGAAAGACTTCTTTTTCTTTTTGTGCTCTTAGCTAAAAGCAAAGATTAAAAAGAATTTTGTTGGCACCTATCTATAACAATTTTTTCACAGTAAAATGATTTTTAATTTTAAAAAATGACACTGCAGAATAAAAAAGTAACATATTTTCCCCACAAAAACCTCAGTATGTACTAATCTTTATTATTACAGTTTAATTAAATGCTAGAGCAGTAGTGAAAACTACAAAACAAATATAAATACAAATAATTTCTAACTCAAAAGAGGCAACGGCATCAAGTTCAAGAATTTTTATGGTAAGTCCAATTGTGAACAGTTATCTTGGATGGAAGTGCTGCAGAACTTTCTACTGGCAGAAAGGAATTGGCAAGGTGAAAGAGAGGGGAACATCTAAAGTACAGACCATTAGCATTTTGGTCAAATACACCAGTGTGGTTTTGAAGCTAATCCCTCGTCATTCCCTCTTTCTGTCCTTGGCTAGCTTCACAAAGAAGTTTTGGTGCACTAGACTCTTCTGCGAGGAAATCAAACAAGAAACTCTGTTTCATGCATGCACCATAAAACCTAAAATCCCAAGGGGTCTACGAGTGTCCTGAGCTGTGTGTGAGTGGTCCTTTGGAAAATGGAACTGTACACAGGGTGGGAATGTGTGACACTGGAAAGCAGACTAAATCTGGTGGGAAATCTCCTGAAGTCCAAACAAAGGATATACAGGCCCCTCAGCTGCTTCCACTGGTGTACCCCAGGGTGCTGAATTACTTTCTAACATAGACATCGCCTGTCACACTCAGCCTTACTAAAAAGGGTCTTTAACAGCTAACACATCTGCGTGCTATAACGTAGGTGTGCAACTTGTGTGCCTTGGGAGCTACTGGCTGTTGTACCAAGTTACCCGCTGCACCGAGCCTTGTACCTCCTGCCTTCCTGCCAGCAGTTCGGCTGACTGTGCTGGCCTATTTTGTGTATATATACATATATATTTATTTATCTATCTATCTATCTATTTATATATTTATATATATATCAAGACCTATCACCATATTGATGAACATTCTTTGGAACCACTCCTGATGGCAGAGGTAAGAACAGGAGTCAGTCTATTAGTACCTCAGCACTTCTGTTTCCAGCCAACCAGTTCAGCTGTGTGGCCTGGCCTGGAGGAGAGTTGTGCTCGCCTCGGGCATCTGCCCCAGGCTTGGGAGCCACGCACAAGCCCAAGACCTGGTCCCTCCTGTAGTAGCCTGTAGGGACACCTGTGTGTGGCCTTGTACCTTGTGCTGCTGACTTGGCTTCATGGCTTGACCCTTGTCACCGCAGGCCTGTCTGGCACTCACTGCGTGGTGGCTGAGCCTGACGGCTGTCATCTTCCCATACTGGGCAGCACAGTCCTGCTACTGCTCACTGATACCTCACCAGATTTACTATTTCAAGATGAAAAGACATTTTGGCTTAAAGACAGTACTAATTTAACCCATGTTATTCAGACTTCAATAAAGTTTCCTCATTAACCCAGCAGTCGTAAAACATGAAAGCAAATACCTAACCAGAGCTACTGAAAACGATGGAGCTGTCCCCATTAGTAATGTTATGTTTACATGTGTCTGCATGATCAAGAAAAAAATTTCTTAGGACTTTAGAAAATTAGAAAAAATTTAGAAAATTGCAAAAATTTTCTACAATATAAACTGAATTTCTATTTACACCAGTAGAATGTACACTAATACAGCATTGCTTTTGCTTGCTAAAAGAAAAATATATATTAATATTCCCAAATAAATATTTTAAAAATGCATAATTTGGTCACCACCATTGAACCAATATATAAGGCATTTCTTGGTATGCTGACTTTACCATGTGGATGCAAATATCTCAAAAGCTGTCTAACTTCCCGCAAAATGAAACAATGCACTGATACAAAATAAGTCGTTTGACTCAAATGATTGTAAACCTCTATGTCATACTGGAAAGTGTAATTTTTTTAATTTGTCCAAAATAAGAAATACTTATGAAATATTCTCATCATTTGAGTCACATAATGCAAGCATGCGCATTAATGACATTATTATAGAGTTCAACCTACATAATCAGCTAGTTGATGTATCCATAATTATTATCAGTATTTCAAAAAGTGTTAACTTGAATTGGATGGAATTTAGTGCCCCCTAAGGTGATTGAGTGGCTGGTCTTCTGAACTTAATTTTCAGTAGGACACAAGGGTATTTTTTTTTTTTTTTTTTGCTTAGCTGCAGAATGATGAGTCTAAAATATCTTTGTCAATATTTTGTTGAATTGAAGCCTGAGAATGCTCCAAGCCTCTACTAAATATTTTTTCATCAGAGACACAGAACAACATCTCTGGAAACAATAACAGCAGCTATTACTGTCATCCCTGTGGCTCGGAAGACAGGAGTCCTCCAGTGGGAGGACAGGAGTTCTCCTCTCAGCACTGCCACTGACTGGTATTGATTACTCTGTCCACTTAAAGCCCTTCATATTGAAGAGATCTTATTTCTCTTACCTTACAAAACAGAAAGTTTTAGTTGCACAGTGTTCACTTCTGCAATGCTAGGATTACAACCTCAATTTCTAGTACAGCAGGTCCAAGTTTTATTCACTTAGCTACTCAGAACAAACAATCCTTATTTATGAAATTGTACTTTAAGACACTTGGATTACAGTACATTTTGCTCCCTTTTGTCAGAGTCTTCCTACATGATGCAAGGAAAAACATATTGATGTATATGCAAAAGAAAAAAAAAATCAGGTTGTTCAGTTAAATGTGAGTTTAGGAAGTCCCAGAGGTGCTGATGTAGCAACTATTTTTGTGCACGTTGTTAATTTTCAGCTGACAAGCAGCATTGAAACTTGGAGTGGCAAACATTTGCAAAGCAGTATTTCTTTGTGTAGGTTTAATGGGTATCTAAAGCTTTGCTTTGACATCTTTTGGAGACCTGAGCCCCACTTCAGGAAAATGAAATTAATCATGTATCCATTTAGACCTCAGCATAACCTGTTAATGGTTTAATTATGCTACTGTAAAAAGCTTCCCTTCTTTCCCTTTCACTTTGTTCCATCCCTCTAGCTTGTTCTTCTTCACACAAAACCCCAACTAACCTATAGGTCTTTTCTTCCCCTCACAAAGATTTTTGAATACTCCTTGTTAATGAACGTATTGTTATGCTCAACTGAACAGTGCTTTCAAGTATTTTCAAAGCAGTAGAAAGCACATTTTTAAACAATGAAATTATCCATTTCTATAGATACAATATAAATCTGAGTGCTTTTGGGTACAACACAAAGGTTTTGGATTCAAATGTCTTTATTCCTGTATCATAATGTCCCACCAGTTTTAGGCACTGAAACAAAACCATCTCTTGCTAGCATTTCCCAGCAAAACAGAAAGGGAAGCAGGAGAGAGGAAAGACAGCTAAGAGATATTTTTCTTAATTCTTCCATAATCCCTATAGCTTCATCACTCCTCAGCCTTCCCCAAATCCACAGGCCTGCTAAAATCTCTAAGTTCCCATCCTATGAGACTCCTCATATAACCCTTGGCTCCACTGCACACCCCTAGTACCTCCTGGGATAACCCTTTCTCATCCCTCCCGCGTTTCCTACCACTGTAGCTGGGCAAACAGCACCTACTGCAGGCAGTGTGTGGTTGTGTTGTGTGGCTGGTGTTGGGATGATGCTGATGGCTTAGGTAAAACATGTCGCCAAACTGGGGGGGGGGGGGGGGGGGGGGGGGCGGGGGGTTGGGTACAGAACAGCTCAATGCTCAGCTCTCTTGGCTTTGCTTTCACAAATCTGGGCTTACTTCCTCTAAACGGTTGTTAGCTTTCACAAGACTTGGTAGAAACTGAGGACTTTTGGACTTTGTATCTAAGTAATCCAGTTGCAGTTGGCGACTGGGTTCAGAAATTATTACCGACAGTCAGCAGACAGACTATTTATGCAAGTGTGTTTTTCAGGCCACTTAGCTAAAATGTGATATTGGAAGCTGTGGAACTTTTTTAAAGGAAGGAAAATGAGCATGTTTATGAATTGTAGTGGTTTTCAATATTGTGACCATGAAACTAACTGCCAGCATCCTCTCTTTGTATTGCATTCAAAACTGCTCAGCTGAGAAGCTAACTTAGCAGTGGATGGCAAGCTGCTGTAATAGAAGCCTCACACTGTGCAAAAACTGTTGTTACTTTTTTGATGTTTCAGTTGTCTATCCAAATAAAATCATCCAGTGCAAATGTGCATGAGGAAGCATATGGTATGTAAATAAATAGCAGGAGGCTTATGCTAAACAAACTTCTACTTTCTGTCTTCCACCTTTCTTCCTCTCCAAGTTGACCTTAAACATACTTGAAGGAACTGTTTCTCAACTACGTGATTATACATGAAACGAAACAATAAGGCCTAGTCCAGTGAGGTCAAGATCTCTACTGTTTTCACAAGTGAAAGTTAACGTAAATAATACTTCCAGCCTTCTCAGCTCTATGTATCTTTTCCTACGATGTAGATGACAGGAATGTGTTCAATTAAATAAGCAGAGAAAAACAAAGGCATATGGCACAGCAGGATTACACGATCTCTCAGAGGGTCCTTTCTTTTCTGTGTCCTCCTGATTGCTAACAGTCAGGGAGAAGTTTAGTCTTAGCGTGTTCTTTCTCATCTACCCACCTGTGTAACAGCCACGAAACTGTACAGGACAACAAGACTCTCTTAACTTTTTTCAGTCAGCTGAAGGAGAACAGAAAGCTAAACCAAGAGTTTCTCATCCTCCTGTGATCATCCTTCACTGCACAAAGACCATAAGTGATGCCAGTTCAGCAAAGCATATCCATCATTATTTGCATGCTTAAGTTCTAATAAAGCCCATGTGTGGACTAGAGTTACTGAGATTCCTGTCCTTCATATGCCACAAAACATCAGTGCTGAAGCAAGCTCAATAGTGATATGGCTGAGGGTTCAATGATTCTGAGAGCTGAGATCTGTATTTGACTGCCTACTATAGTGTACCTTTGAGGGAATTTGTTCTATTACCATTTACTTTAGGTGGTATGGTGGTTGTGATATATGTCAGCTGGAAGTACCTTAAAAGTGATGCCTCACTTTCATACATGATATTGCTGCATCTTCAGAAGCTTTACAGGTTTGAGTTTAAGTAAAACGTCATATTCTGCATTATCTCAATCCCAAATCTGAGCAGGGTAAGAACTACATTCTGTCACCCTATGGATGAGGAGGTCAGTGTCAAATTAGTCTCTTGCTGCCCTGTCCTTCAAAAAAAAAATAGACTGTGCTAGGATGGAGAGCAGGAAGTGTCCTCAGAGAATCAAGATTACTGCCACTGGGGCACAGTCTGGTATCAAATCTACTGATGGTTGCTTCACACACCCTCACCCCTGGTTTGACAGCAGGCACCCCAAGGCTTCCCAAGGCTCTGAACAACTACAGTAAGCAGCAAGAATTCTGCCATGCAGCTAATTCCTAGCTCAGATGTAGATGTCTAGATTAAAGGTGTTTAAAGTCAACCTTTTAAAAAGTTCTTTAGTTTTCTGAATATTTCAAATATTTAACTTTGGAAACCACAATTTTAAAGGAGCCTTTCTTACCAAGAACATACCACACCTGTGCTGAATGGTTTTATTAAAACATGTTCAGTAGCCCGTTAGATTAATTTTTTAGAAGGAAGATGTCTTGCTTAGTGTTCATCCTTTCCTATAAGCCTAAAGGGATACATATAGTCAAAAAACCCCAACCAGAGAAAAAAACCCACCAAGGATAAAAACTAGTAATACATCTGATCAGATGTGATCTCATTAGACTTACTTTAGAAGTGAAGATGGGTAAACCACATATGCATGCTCAGTTAGCTTTGAAGTCAATAACCAAGTTTTTCACAACACTATAGATCACCAGTATGGAAATTAAGTGAGCAGAAATAGCTAGCTGATGTTTAGGTAAATATTTAGGTAGCTATCCTCAGTGACCATCACAAAGCAGCGGCTCTATGGTTTGAAGACTTGGATTAACTCATATGATTTAGCACACCAAAACCACCTTGCACAGGATTTGAGAAGGAAAAAGACACAGATAAGGCTATACCAACATTCTGCACAAAGGAAGATTTCTCTCCCATTTTTAACTTACTAATAACTTGGAGTGTCGGAACTAGAAAAATAGGAAGCTATACCTAAGGGTATAACCTCAGGACAGAAATAATAATAAACTAATAAATTAATACTAATAATACTAATACTAACATCATCATCATCCTCCAGCAGTTTAATGAACTACTGATTAACTCATGCTGACAGATTCTTTTTTATGTGTTATGATAAGAAAATGTGGTCTTAGCTGGCCACATAAGACAGCACTTAATCACATAATTGCCCTTCCTCATCTGAGCCACCTGAGAATGCACACACACGCATTCAAGCTTCCAAAACCGAGACAGTTCTTCATCCACTCAAGCATCCCAATACAAGCAATACACTTCAAGATAACCATGTTCTACATTAATTATGGGAATTATAAATCTACCACTAAATTGCTGAAATAATTTAATGTATGTGAAATAAGATGAATCAGCTCACAGAAAATGTGAATCATAAATGTCATTTCTGGAAAAAACACTGACTAACCTAATGTTTCTAGTCAAGCCAGAAAAGATCCTGCTTAGGTTTACATCTTGGTGATTCATTTTGTGGAAGGAAAAATAATTGATTCTGCTCTTTCACAGAAATGCAGTATGTGCAGTGTCATCAGTACATCAACAATTTACATTTGTTCTACACAAAGGAGTTTCAAATCAATTTCAGAGGCTGTATATTTGAAAAGCTGCCAGTTGGCTATTCAGAACTCTGAATGTGGTTGCCTCTATGTTACCAAGCAAGCAGACAGAAAACTGAACAACGTAAAGGGAATTTACAGCAGTTAATTAGCGAATGCCATTGTCCTGCTAAACAAAAATTGTTTTCACATAGTTGGAAACCACTCCCCTCAACAGAGCCTCTTCACAATACTTCTTTCATAAAACCTCTACATTTTTCTGTACCCTTTTAACATATTTGTTTGTTGAAAATCTGGCTTTCAGGTGGCTATCTAAATGTATCACAATGGGCAACATAAAGCAACAAAATCCTTATTTTCTTTGAAATGCTGTAATAAGGCATTTGCTAAAGTCTTATGCTAAAGATCAGAGACATTTTTTATTTTGCAAGGCATCCTTACTGTGCAGCGCAACTCCATGAAATTCAGTCTCGAATCAGTAGAGCCATGTCAGTGCGGGGCTACACCAAAATTAGTAAGATGCACCTCTTACTGCAGCTGTCTGATCTCCAGTTTCCATAATACTTGTTTACTGCCAGCTCTGAATAATGTAAGAACATCTTTTTTCCTTCTTCTTCCCCCCGCCTTGGAAAATCCCAAGTGGTTGACGATGCTGCCAGTGAGCAAGTAGGCACACAGCACGAAGGGAAGACAGTCCCAAAGACCTGCTAGAAGATCTCTCTGCTGCTGCTCTTCATTCACTGTAACTGACCCAGGCTTTGACCATCAGGTCCATCAAACAGCAGCGATATGTCTGAGGGCTCTTCCAGGCTGGCTTTGAATCCCTTGGGGGCTCTATCTTCAGTCACTTATGTACTCATACTTTTCTCAAGATGACAAACAGTGTAAGATCCCAATCAGAGTAGTATAAAGCAACCTAAAGAAAATATATCTTTTTAAACCTGCCCTTGCACTTACGTGTCAGGTTGTGCGCAGCATTTGGTTTGCACTGCCTCCTATTCTTCAAGTCCCCATCTCCCTCCCATAGTCCAAGGACAAACAGCACCTCTGCTCTAGACACGACAGGAACAGATTTCTGCCATTGCTCAGTCCCTGACACCGTATTCGAAAACCCATTCACCTACACAGAAGACTTTACTTTCTAAAGGCCAGAGCACCACAAGGGGCCAGGTTTCTGGCCCGATTTGAAATTTGAGTACCTGAGTTCAAACCTTACATCAGCAGGCCTGGCATGTGGCTTTAGGATACTGAGACTGAAGTGCTGCTGTGGCTAATAGGGATGTGGAACTACTCCACGAGTCTGTTTTACCAGCTGTCTCTCCATAGAGACAAGTTTTATTCCTTGGATATGCTGATACTTGTATATAAAAACCTCAGTGATGAAGTCAATAAAAGCTCTGCTTTGCTGATCATGGATTTAAAAAAAAAAATAAAGCAAGCCTTTATTAAATGAATTTACAAAGGTGTAAATTTAATCTCACCTGCTATTCATTGTGGAGTCAGCACCTCAGCTTAAAATCTAGCTTATCTGGATTTATGGTTTCATTGCTTCTGAACACCTTTTGGAAGATTCCTATAAATGCAGAATGGAGTAAATTTTTCCTGATACATAAAGCTCACTTGAGAAGTGAGGGAAACACTGCAGCACACTCTAGGATGCTGGTGTTCCTTATAATATGTATAGTCATATTACGTATAGTCAGTACATGTAGGCAATTGGCCTCTTAGACCTGCCAGAGTAGCTGTGATGAGATGCTCCACTCACCAGTTTCTAAAGCTGGTCTCAGATGCGCTACCGGGCAGCTGCTATCTCAAAAATCTGTACTCACCATTTGCTTCTTTTCATGGTTCATGAGCAGTGGAATATGGCAGGTATCACAGAAGACATTACCATACAGCTAACGAGCCAGTCTACTTCCTGACTGTCAAATATTAAATCGATAGAGAGGGTTACGCTGCAGAGGTTACTAGTTGAGAACTAACTTCTCAAGAAAGTTGAGGAACACAAAATGTTTTCTGTCTAGGTCCTGAAAAAGATGACCAATGTCATGTTAAAGCACATTCCCATAGAACAGGAATGCATATCAGATTCTTCACTAATCTGTCTTTTTTAGACTTTAAAAACTATTTGAGAGACAAAAATGAAGCAATCTTTTGGAAGCAAGTCTAACATTGACTGTTAGATGTTATTGTGCCCCTTTTTGTATTACTATTTTTAATGCAGCTTCCAATACTTATGTATGATTTTTTACATTACTTATTTCCCTCTGTATTTTCTCTTGTGTTATCTAGCCAGCTTGCTTCTTGCTTTATGTTTCTTTTAAGGCACAAGATCTGAGATTTAAACTTTCAGTCTGGCCAAATGACGAAGGAAGAACTGAGTCAACATAGATACTTAAAACAGGGCAAAAGAACAGGAGGTTTCCAAGATATTCAAGACTTCCAATTGCATTCAAAGGAATACAATTAAATGTAATCAGATTAAACTAATGAAAAAATTAATACTATATTACGCAGTATAAATGTTAGTAATAACTGTTATCGAGTTACTGCTGTAGTATGAACATGCAACATGGAAACCTTGAAGCATACCAACATTTTTATAAAAATTGGGGTTAGTAAGGTTTATTATTCTTCCCTTTGTATCTAAAGCCCATGAAATTTTAAACAATGTAAGCAAATTATTTGTCATTTTTCTAGAAAAAAAAGTGGAAAGGAAATGAGAAAGCATAGTTTAGCACCCAGACCATTTTATAACAGTAGAAAAATGCACACGCAGGCACACACACATCCACAGAGGTTTACACGAAGTGGTTTGGAAAATGGCATGCCCTATCTAAAGCAACTATCTCAGTGAAGCCTTCCTTAGGTTCTAGATACTAAAGTTCGCATCCATGACCGATATTGCTACTGCTAAAAGGATATGGAAGCTGGTAAGAACATAAAGTGACAAAAAGGGAATGTTAAAAATATCAGTTACCCACATATGATCTAGGATTATTAAAAGAAATCAGGTTATTAAATGAATGAGTGTTTTCATGATATGTTAAGAATATGAACTCTCCAGCTCCTGTGAGGTGATGCATGACATGTACTAGCCCTGAATTTAAAGGTGAGGTAGAAACTGCAAGTTAAAATTAAGGAAAAAAAGAAAACCAAATTTGTCCAAAAGAAAATTCTGTTTGGCTTTCTTAAAAATATATCGATGCATACTATATTACAGCTTTTTTTAATCCATCTAAAATGATAAAGGTATTAATGCTTTTAACATTTTTTTCAGCCAGACTTCTTCATAAAACTTAAAGAAGCACATTGTGTTTGATCTTAGAAGCTGAAGAAATTTCAGAAGAATTGTTTTTTTATATATTTGCAGTAATCTAGTAGGTTTTAATTATTCACCATCAATAGATGGACCAACACAGGAAATCAATCTTTAATGCCACGATGGAAAATAATTCTCTGTTGCTTGCATAATTGCTGTAGAAACAATGGCTATCCTAATGGTACCACTGAGCTTGTAGCAATATAGCATATACAGCAACAAAGAAAATGCTGTTGAAAATGGCTCATTTCCATTCTTTCGTTAGCATGGTGTTACTAAACTATGACATCATTCTGCATTATACTCAGAGCTGTTAGAGAATAATATGATAAAAACGACAGAAACATCAGCATAGAAAACGAAGAATTCAAACCGAGGGCAAATAGCAAAGGTCAGCATGAAAATAGGCAAAACCTCAGAGATCTAGCATCAGAACAGTGAGGCAGAGGGAAAGCACGAAGCCAGAGTATGGGCCTGATTGAGACCATGATAAGCTCCGAGTGGCTCTGATGATACAAGCTTGTTTAACACGACGAACAGAAGTGCAATTCATACGCCTGAATAAGCCAGCTAATCTTGTTAGGATATGCATTCATGTAAAATTAGTCTCTGCGTCTCTGTCTGAAAGAAGCACTTAGACCTTTTTAATTTTTATAGCCGATGGCAGTAAACGATTGTAATCATTTAACAATCAGACTCTTTGCAATTCAGATCTGTTCTTAAGGCGGCTGCAGTCCACTCTTCCAAGCCAACAATGGTCAAACTGAAGTCATTTGTTTTGACTCCCTACGTGCTAAGTTTCACATTACTGAAATACATTTCTCCATTAAAGCTTTCTGACAGAGATCTAACACACACACTGTGTCAGCTACAATTCTGTCCATCGCATAAAACAGCCTGATAAATCATGGCAAGACAGAAAGCCTGCTGCCTGAAGTTGCAACATGATCACATAATTATTGACCACATTCTCCTGACCTTTCTATTGCTAGTTCAGGGTCTTGTCTTATGATTATTCAATGATTCAGTTATAAAAGACTTCAGTACAAATTACACATTTTAAATAAAAACATTTATTCAAGAGCAGAGTGTGTCACAGTAACTTAAAATAAAATCTGATTGGGGAATCTAAGTGTTTATTATCACAGTAGCTATGCTGCTGGGCTTTTGTAGATTATCTGGCCCATGAGATTTCAGCAATGGGATGGGAAAAAAAAAAAAGTAGCTGAGTAAGCAAAGTCTACCTCAAGCTTTCAGAAAACTTAAAACTAACCACAGTGAAACAAACTAAAACCTTGCAAATTTTTAAACTAGGTTATTTCGCATGCTAGCAAGATATGAAGAAAATCATACTCATCGTTTGAACAGAGAGTGTTCCTAACAAGAATAAAACAAACTATATATAGAAGACTGTATTACTCTAAGTCTTAAAAGCGCTCTTTTTATACTTGCTGTGGATACTATGATACATATAATTAGGATATGCAGGTTAATGTTGATACTAATTTAAAGGAGCAGGTTAATACCATGTAAATTCTCAAAAACATTTCAAAGAGATAAACTGTTCTAAACCGATATACGCTTTGTTTATTAAAAAACAGAGCCCCAGATGGGTGTCTCAAATAACGCTGACCCCAATGGAAGCCTAGGACAATCGACACCCACAGAAGTCAATGAAAGGTTTCCTCAGTGAGCCAGTGAAAGAGGCCAATATTCCAACACAACAGAAGGATATGAATATTGAATATCTACACTTCCTTCCTCCACCCTCACTGTACTGAGCCATGCTTTTTTATCCTCTGCCCCACTCACGTAGGCAGATATGAAGCGTCTTTGTCAACCTGTGCCAATACCGCTCAACTATTATCTATAAGATCCGGTCAGAGAGAAGTAGCATAAACTCAATCTCCCTTAAATCCAAATGAACCTCCACAGCTACATTTTCCCTGTGCAACAGTTCCGTTTGGTGGTTGTCTTCAGTCTGCTTTTGAACTTTTGACTCTTTTCCACTCTTTGTTGAGGAAAATTATAACAAATGTAAAATTGCTGCAGCGAGAGAGGAAAAGAGAATAAAACTGAGGCTACAAACGTTTAGGAAAATCTGACTGCATGGCAAATGGATGTATGATCAATAACAGAGAGAGAGAATGAAACACATTATACAAACGCATTGAGAAATATTCCAGATGTCAGCAACACTAAGCTTCAGACGTCAGAAAAAAAAATGCAAGAGTACGCTCACACTTTGATATTCAGTTCTACTTTGGGCTGAAGCTTGTTACTATTCTCCTTTTAGGAAATAATATTTGCTAATACACATTTGAACACTGTGGGTTTTCCTATGGTATTTTGCTAGTGACACAGAAAGGTATCTGAGTTAAAATTGGATATTTCCTCACATGATCCTGAAGGCAAAACTGAGTTGAATGTGGCATAATTTTTTATTTACATACTTCATATATATTTACATACAAAAATATATATTAATTACAAGGCTTGTATTTAATTTTAGATATCTCTTTCAAAATTTTCTTATATAGGTTATAATGTGTTTTAGCTAGAAAAGAAAATGAATCTATAGAATCATCATTATGTTTTATGGAAGCAAAATTTAGGAGACCGTATAGTCAATAAAGTTTCATAGAAAAGGAAAAGCTTTTAAATCAGATGACTATTAAAAAAGAACAGGTGAAACTAATGACAAGCACTGTACAATATTTTGATCACAGAGCCTGATTAATTTACATAGCAACTTAAATGTTTCCAAAATACATTATGCCAGTTTACTCAGCAGTTTGATTTAATTCCAGATTCCTTCTGATCTTTCAGAGAAATAAGGGATGTCCCAGATGAATAAGCAAGAGGATGTCCTAGAACCTTGATATATGCAAGGAAATCACAGCAGCAAGTTAAACTATCTGTGATGGCTTTGATGCTGACAATGCCTTTCAGCAAAGGACTATGGAGACCACCAAGGAAATGCAGGCTAAGACAAATTCACAGCATTTGAAGTTCCAAAGTAAATCAGATTTTAATGTCTCTAGCATGATAAGATGAACTTTTTAGCATGCATTTCCATTAAAAACAGAATCTTTGTTTATACTAACGGAAAGTACCTCCATTAAAACACAAAGGATTCTATTCCATTTCAAGTCCTCTCTACTTACTGCAAGTGAAAAACCTATAAACACTTAAGTCATTGCCATGCATGTTGTGAGACAGACTTTAAAAATCTCTAAATAAGGTCTGGGTTTCCACTTTTAGGAATATTTATTCTAGCCAAAGCCACAATATCCTGTATGATTAAGGTCCTGCTACTTTGACAGAATAAAAGGTGTAAGACATGAATTACATTACAGCAGACCTAAAGGAGCTTTGATTCCTTTTGATTTGTGGGTTTTTTCCCCTGAGTCTTCACCTTCTTTCACTCATAGGGATATCAGATTCCCTAGGGTTCTTCATTGTCAGTCCCCCTGTGCTTAGGGACCGTTATTGCATCTATGTACAGAGCAGTTTGTCGGTTACTGACAAATGCAACGTGTGTAGGTGTGCTGGTCCCTCCCTCAATTACAGAAATAGGATGGCTTCCTGTCCTCTAACCAGCCACTTATTTTCATGACACTTGTTGAAGTCAATTATCTTTACAATTTCTCCTTTTTTGTCCAGTCATTGTGGCATCGACCAAGAGATCACAAATTTTGTGAGGATACAGAGGTCAGAGAAAGATCACATAGTCTCTATTCCCTTAGGCAAAAATTTATGAGAAGGTTCTCTGAAGTCATACATTAGACAATATTCCTTGAAGTACTGCTCATAGTTCCTCTCTCGTCATTCAGAATGACAGGAATTCCTGTGAAGTTTGAGACTGGCACCGACAGCCTGCGTAATGACACCAGCTCACGTCTGCTGAACAGCAAAGGTCTGAGCCGACAGACCCTGACCCCTACCACCGCTGTGCTGCAGGAAACTACAAGGCAGCTGGAACACTCTACCAGCATATAAAAGCCTTTCAGTACAAATCTGATGTTTTGTGTAAAAAGACTACTTTTGGGGTCTAATTATGAATGGAAATCTCTCTGCTTGTCTCCCTGCTACAGGCTTATGCTACAGATCTATGGAAGTCACAGAATGGAAGCCTTCAATTTATTACCAAATATATTTGATATTTACATTTGATATTTAACGTGTGAAACACATTCATCCAACCATTTGTGTTCTAATCTCACAGGTGGTTTTTTGCTCAAAAGGGCTAGAATTTCCAGATTTCATTTTAACCAAAAGAAACACCAGTATCCTAGACTTTCTGCCACAGCATTTTTCTGCCCATCTGGATTTATCGAAGAATGCAAGCTGGTAGCAATGTTCCACATATGTTCACTTTGTATAATCCTCAAAAAACAAAGGAGCCCAGATCTGCAAACAAAGTGAATGTAATTCTTGCATACACCATTTGCAGTATTTTCTCTTTGTGGGTAGTAGGAGGAAACATTGGCTTTGCTTACGAAATTTTGATAATCTTCAGTAAAATCTTAATCATAATCTTAACTTTTTGTGTATTTAATGAATGATTTTGATCTTAGCAACTATAGAAAATAGTAAAAGCAATATTCCCAGCACAAGATGTACAGATTTACAGTGATATATTAATCCTCAGTTTTAACTCGACCTGACACAATAGAATTATAATCAAGGATAAGCTGACATACTGTGTATCTAAATCTCTATACTGTCTATCTGTCTCTAAAAACAAGAGGTACTGCAAGTTGTTCTGTCTCAAACCACATGAAATATGCTATGCAGAAGTGCAAGGCAATTATTTATGTTTATGGCACTACTAATTAAAAATAAACAAACTGCAGAATCATTCTGGCGTGATTCGGGTTACCCAGGTATAGACTATGGCCGCTAAAAGAACAGCAGCAGCGCAGAGACAGCCACGCTAGCATATGCCAGTTGGGGAGTGACACAAGAAATCTGAGAGTACGCCTGCGTACAAGTACAAGGCATCTTGGCTGCGGGCAGACATAGTCTGATTCCTGGAAAATATAACTGTGTAGGTTTGCTTTACCCAACATTGAACAAAAAAATGGTAGCTGCCTCTGTAAAAATTCAATGTATAAAACATAACTGTCACCCTCCGTGAGCAAATAGTTAAAGTGGGTATTTGGCTATGTGCACACAAAATTCATCAACAAGTTTTCAACTCAAATACATTGGGAAAAAATGCCCCTTTGTATAATATGTGAAATCTGAATCACTGGGTCGGGGGGTGGGATCAAAGTAACATCATTGACAGTAACAACCTTTTTATCCTAACAGATGGCCAGGTGGCAATATAATGCTTTGTTAACTTTGTAGCAAGGGCACAAAACGTTTTTGCCTTTCTAATCACCTGAAAAAATCCCATGCCACACCCCCGAACCCAAAATCTATGAGCTATACGAGTACATCAGTGCTCAGCTGTTGGGCAGAATTGTTATTCACACACCTCCTATTAAGGTACATTTTATGAAACTGATATGATGACATTTCATTCAGCTATAATAAAGGTACGATGAATACTGTAACAGTTATTGTCCTGCCTAACCATGAATAATGCAATCATTTTCAATGATGTCAGTGCTCTGGTTTTATAGTGTTGTTATCTAAAGTATGCCTGGTATGGATGTGAAAGGTGATGAGGACATCAGTCCAGATAACAGGGCAGAATCCAACTCTCACTGAAGTCACCCGTACCTCATAAATTGATTTTAATTAATTTTGGACCAAAAATATTATAAATAATTCTCTGTGCTACAAAAATCTCAAACAAACTTGGTACAGTTGTGCGCAACTGATAAAAGAAACTAAAGAGACATAAACACAGCTTGCAAAGCACATTCACTGGGAACTCTGGCTGAATATCTCTGCTGCCTTTGATACCTCCCATTTTAAGGGTAAACAAGTCTTCAGTCTTCTTCAGTGTTGTCACGCTTTGAAGGTTTAAAGGTTGTGTATCCAAAACTATTAATTTTTAAGAGCCACAAACCAAAATATTGTCTGACACTGATTAAGTCTATTTCTCTGTACTAAAAGAAAAATGTCAATTAGTACTAAACATAAAATGTTAAATACCTCAAAATATCTGAAAGTTGTGAAATGTGACAACTATGCATACTTTCATTCTAAAGGTTTAAAATCAGAACACATGACAAAAGCAATACAGAACAGCACAAAATATTGCTTCAGGTACTTAAATGCCTGTTGCACTGGTAACTTTCATTTGCACTCTTTTAAAAATGCTGTGCTATGAAAAAACCAAAGAGATCTCCAAGGTGCATTGCAGAAACATTCTGAACCTCTGCATCACCAGGTAAAAGTTCTCAGATACCAAAAAAATCCCAACAACTTAAAGCAAGAACCAGTGACCATTGCTGCTGTTTTCTTTGCTTAACCTACAATAAAATTCAACATAAAAAGTCTAGGAATTATGTCAAATTGCATAAAATGTATAGGTTATGTATGGCTATAGCTGTAAAATGAAACAATTTAACTATGAAGAGTTTTCAGATATTTTTAGTTACACTGATGAACAAAATTATTCTACAGTGGAAGAATTTGCCACAGAACTTATTCCCCTTATGTAGTGTGTTAGACCTGCACTCCCAAAATTAATTTTAAAAAGATAAGAAAACACGTACAAGATTAAAAAATATTAATAGATTTAAAGTAGCAAATGGTAACTTTGAAATCCAGTAAGAAGGAAGAGCTGACTCCCTCCCAAGGTATTGAACATTTATTGGATACGATATGCAATGAAATGGAATCAACCTTGATACTAAATTCAAATCCATACTGGTTTTGCATATGAATACTCTCTTCCAAGAAAAACAAATGAGCATATGGAACAGAGAAAGTTGTGAGGGTAAGGGTGTAAGAGAGTTAACATTGCAGTTCTCCATTTACCATATCACCTAACAGAGCCAAGTGATATCCCCAGGACCCAAACTCTGTCAGTAGCTCCTACTACTGAGGCAGAGGCTGAAAGTTGTTTGAGTATTTCTTGGTATTTTTTGGTGTCTTTTTTGGGGGGTGAAAGGTTTATTTTGTGTTTTCTTTTTAACATATGGAATACACACACACACACATATATATGCACACACACACACAGAGACAGAGATACAAAGGTAATCAACTACGATGCAAAACTTGCATCACATACTACTCTCAGTTTATGCTATTTGCTATAATACAGGGGAATTCCCATGCTATAATTTATGAATCTAAATCAAACTCCAGGCCTCAGTGGAAAGGCATGCTACTCCAGAGGGCAATGCAAGCCTCCTGCCAGCCCCAGCTGCCCCTTTACTTTTGCAGATGCACTCTTTCTGTGTGTAGGACAGCACTGCGACACAGCCATGTCAGGTACATTTATACATCCAAGCAATTTTAGCTGCAGAAGCAAAAAATTATGGGAAAAAAATATGTAGGTTAATGACCTATAAATTCATCCCTAACATCAAACAAGATGCATTTTCTCCTTTACCTGAACTACTCCAGAAAATGCATTGACTTGAAAGAAACAATATTAACTTGCTGTCTGTCTGAAATTCATGTTAATATACTGAAACTTGGTTTTTTTTCTGACTTAAGCCATGTATTACAGTGTGCTTTTTCAATTTCTGTATTGCTTCACCTTCCACTGTATATGTACCACTAATGAGGAGACAACAACTTAAATTAAAGGCATTAATAAAATGCTGCTTGTAGATATTTTTAAATTATAAAAATGTCAAATGTAAATAACCATCTGAGGATCCAAATAGTTATGCCTGTTATTTCGGAAAGCTTCCAGCAAATGAACATTTTCTGGAGAATTAAAGGTATAACCCTCTACCAATGCACTGACAGGTATTTTATGCTGTTTGTGCTATATTGACATCTGATGCTTTTTTGATAGTATATGCTTTTAAGTTATTCATACCCCTGTTATAAAATAACATAATCACACCCACCTCGTGTAAATCTCTTCCTACAGAACTTGTTTGTATTTCCTTCTACACCCTCCCTTTGACAGGATACTAAACCATGGCTTGCCCAACTGCTTGACAATAAATGAAACGTTGAAATACCATTCCTTGTGGTCATACTCAACTCAGGTTGATCCCTGTGGATAAGGAGAGCCCCAAATGTTCCCGTCCCAATCTAGAGAGGTTAAAAGTCCTCAGTTTCCCATTTCCCTTCCTGCATTGGCCCTGGGCAGTGAGGCACCTGCTCCCCCAACACAAGACAATACTTTTACACTGCTGCATCCTTTCTGCTTTGTTAGAAGTTGCACTGTCCCTTCTGTCCCCTTAAACCTTTTGTATGGTGATTTTGACAGTCAAGAGGTAGTTTAATCGTTAGTGATTATGCACCAGAGATGCACTCAGACAAAAGCAATGCTTTCTGTAGAGTCATCAATCTAGAGAAATCGTTTTGACAGTTGAGTTCAAGTATAACAGCCAAAAGGCAGAGGCCTAACCTTTTAGAAGTGCCAATTTTAACAAAAACACAACACAGCTGAGATGTGTTTCATAAAAGCATATTCAAAAACTAGCAAAACAGAAAAGACCACTGATGATGAATAACGGAAAGGAGAAACTGATGTATGTGATGTGAGAGGGAATGAGAACAAGGGAAAAATCAAAGATAACATCTATACAATCAAGATCATGAGGACAAGGGAAGAAAGATATAAGATGAATTAATATACTTATTACAACCTCTTCCCATATTATCTGGCAGAGACTAATATAAGAAAATGAATATAACAAGTTTCTCACCTACTTGGAGAGACTTCTCATGAAAAAGTTTGCCATAGCTATTTTTTTCTTCTGGAAGCTCTCTGAATAAGTGGCAAATAAAGTGTGCAATTATATATTTGTATAACAAAATACTAGGTATAACTAAATTACAGCTAAACATGAAAGAAGTGGTTTCATAGAATGATGATGCAAATAAAGCAATATTTCTAGAGAAAGACAACATTTTTGGGGAACAAAAATCAACACAAAAGAATATAGTTGAAGACTTACACAATTCCTTTTGTCTAAAATTATAGCAACAAACTTCAGGGTAAGTGTCAGAACACTGAGGTCACTGAGGGGTCTTAATTGCCACGACCCTACCAACTGGATTAATTTGGAGCCATTTTCCCCATTTTTTAGGCTTGCCTCCAGCCCTGTTTCTGGCTCTGCACCATTTTTCACCTGAGTGGACTCCCTGGATGGCTTTTGTATTTGTCTTATTGCTGGGGCCATTGATGGACCCCATTTCCACCACTTGTCTCTGCCCCACCTGGCTGAGCCCCTGCAAGACAGTGCCACATGGGTGAGGGTACTGCCCATGTTGGGGTCACCCCTGGCTCCCCTTCCCTTGGGGCACTGTCAGCGTTTGCAGCTCCCTGGCAATAAATCAGTAGCTGACTGTTCCTCTTTTGCTTGTGCCAACTTGTTTTTTCCAGGAACACTCTTCATCCCAGCCTTCAGATAAGCGCCAGCCATGCCTAACTAGCTGTCAGAGGTGTCTCCCATGAAGCAATAAACACTGAACAGATAGTGCCAGAATAACATACAGGTGTAAATGTCCCCAGATGCCTTTAATCTTTTCTCTTGAATGCCTGATTATCCACACAAAACTCAGAATAACCATCATCAACCTGTTCTTACCTTCAAGGTTGCCACTTCTGTTTCAGGAGAATGTGTATGTGCCAAAGAATGCCCATGCTTTTAGAAGTTGTGCAGCAAAGCACATCCTTTTATTCACACAAAGGCAGCAGGATTAGTGGTGTACATTTAATCATGAATGTTAAAGCAGCAACACAGCCTTTTCCTTCTGGGAGAATAACATTTGCCACCAATAGCACAGAAAGACAAAAATGTGGAATTTTTTAAAAGCTTCTTTTTAGTATTATTTTCTGTTCATTAAAAGATTAAATCCAAACAGAACACCACTCCATCAAGGATGAGTTTCCATTTTCAATAGAAGTATGATTATGAAGTCCCTAAGACACCAGGAAAATGTATTTTCTCCCTTATCTAACCAGTGGGTCCCAATGTGTATAGCTACACAATCACTTCAAGACCTGTACTGTGTGCTGGTTTCACACACACATAACAATGACCTGCTGCCAGACACCATTGTACTTGAATTTGCACAAGTTCCTCTTTGTTGTTATCACACACACCAGCCATTCAACATCAAAGGCACCTTCACTTCGGATTCAACAAACACTTATCTTGAAGAAGAAACTCTACAAATACATTAATGAGACATATTAAATATGCTCAACCACTCCCAAAAATGGGAATGCAACTCTCCAAAACTTCAGAATTTTGTTCATTATTATCAAAAGCACATAAGTACCACTTGAAAAACTTCTATGTGAGTATGGGGCGGGGCAATGTCACAGTGTAATATTTTGGAGCCAAAACATTTTTATAATTTAATCAGACAATCCACCCCCCCCCCAAAAAAAAACAAAACAAAACAAAAAAACAACCAAAACACCCACAAAAAAATCCCAACCCCCCTCTTACCATTTGATTCACTATCTTTCATAAACAATTTTACTTTCTTACGTTTTCCCTTTGTTCACTTTGTGGCACTTTGAGGTGTGAAAATCAAAGACAATCATAAACAAAAGATGACTAAAAATAGCTTTTTGCCTTCAAAAAAAAAATATTTTTAGAGTATGTTTTTTCCTGGCTTAAAATAAAATCAGTGTCTGGGTATGGTGTGAACTACAAATTGCATTCTGTGTTGGATGTAGGTACAGAACAGCTGCAATATGGAGTCACCATGTGCATTTTACCATATGGCAGCACTTGTGTATTTCAACACTTTTCAAAGGCTAGAAGGTTTATATATACAATATCACAATGGGGCATAACACTATGTAGGTTAGTGAAACTCATAATTTTAAAGGGCAAAGTTTCAACCCCACTAATCCAATATGAAATCTTGTAATGGCTTCTACAAGTTTTCCCTTCCAACGGTTTTATCTATTTAAAATTTTAGTCTGCCTCCTAGAATATCTAGAAAAAGCATTAAAAGTAGGTGGAGTTATGCCTGCATGTTCCTCATTTGCTTATTACCCATTTGTGCTATGTTATTACGGTAAACTAGAGAAAGACGTGTTCTTTCTGCTCATGATATTACAGGCTACCTCATCCCACAAGGTACAACTAACTGGCAACAACTAATGCTTTATTCAGAAGACTGTTTACCTATAGTTTGAAAATCTTTATTGTATCTGATTTCTTTATGATAGTAATATGAGGGCACCAATGAGTAAAGCTAGCTGTTAACATGCAGTCTGGGGAAAACACTGCCCTGAGTAAAACAGGAACAGTTTTCATAGAGAAACAAATGTGTGAACCAAATCAATGTTTTTCTCATGAAATGTAAAAAAATACAATTGATTTCCTACAAATACCACTAACATATCTTTGACAGACTTCAGCTTCAAGTAGGTTCTTCAGCTGGGGGGTATAGTCCGGTAAATACCACTTTTGAAATTAATTGCATCCCAAACTGCTAACAGAGGGCCTTGTTGAGGGGCTAAGCTTACAAGGAACCGAAACTCTGGTCAGAGAAACTTTTCGTAAACACTTACACTATTTTCGCACCTGAGGGACATCTAGCAAAATAGTATGAAAGTGCTGCATGACAACTAGTTGTCTGAGGTCTCCCTCCATTATGGGGAGAAAACCAAAGCCAGTCCTTCCAGACAGATATATCTTGCAGCTCATGTTGGAAAGAATTAAACAAGAGAAGAAAGGAATTAAGAAACCCCCACAAATAGACAATACTTCCCTTGCTCTTGGAGTGAGAAGTCCATAAATTATGAATATCTGTACTAGATGTAGGAATGCTTCAGGATTGAGCTGTAAATGGGCACTTACAGAGCTAAAGAATTGGGATGCAATGAAAAAGTAAAGCCAATGCTCAAGCTTGCAGCAGAAATAGCATCCCGTAAAATATTTGGATTAGAGAAAGATCCTTCAAAGATAGTGAAAACTTTTTAAAACTATGTTGTCAGACTGACTTGAGCGAGATGCTGGCAAAATAGAGGGATGTAAAGTCGTCTTTGTAAGTCTTAGCTATGAATGAGAATTTTATACAGGTTGACAGTGAATTTTTGACTGTATCAACTACTAGAAAGATCTATTTACTTCTGGGATGCTAGACTATATTGCTTAATATCCTATTTTGCTAGCAATCCAGCTAAATAACCTTATTTCTTTATGTTAGAAATACATATACTTGCCTCTTCCATCAAAAAAGTTTAATCTAAATGAAGCTGCTTACCTTCCACTAAAAGTGAGATTTTCTAGCCTGTAGATAAATACTTTTGTCAAAAAAGATGTTTGATAATAACTTCTGTGTCATAGTATTATTTCCAATTAATAACAGCCTTGTAAGCAGACATACAAAAATCAAAATAAAAAGCAAATTGTAGGTGTTCTATTCATTTGCTATTTGCATGCATTTCAATTGGTAAAACAATTTAATAAAGCTGTAATTTAGCTCTTGTGTCATGCTGCTTGATCCAAATGTTTTACCCAAGCCCACTTTTTAAGCACAAACGGGGAAAAACTAATAGCATATTCACATACTGATGATGTCCCAAACACTAGATTTCAACAATGCAAATGTCCTAAATTAACACTATATTCATTTTAATTAGAATTTGCATTTGAAAGCATTTTTGCTCAAATTGTATGATTTAATGTAAATTGTATCAATGATTCAAGATAGAAGGAAAGCCAAAGGTTATATATAAATAGTTAATTATATAAAGGAAGAAAGTACGCTTAAATTCTGTTAGCTTCACGTCAGCAAACAATAAGCCATTCTGAAAGTAGTGGAAATATATTGTCCATCTGTAGGATAGGTAAATCATCTATCACAGGATAGAGGAAAGCAAGAGTAACTCAGAAAGATGCAGTATTCTACCTTTGACAAAAATCTGTACATGTGCTAAACAATGCTGTTGTAAAAAATGTGCATATGTATTTTCAAACACTGGTGAAACTGGTTCAACTACAGGAGAACCAGAATAATTGCAAATATATGTATTATGAAAAATAAAATAAAATAAAAAAACCCAACCAAACAACAAAAAATTTGCTCAGTTGCTGATATGTCTATGGTTTTAAATTTTAATCTCCAATGAGCTATCTTGCCTTGCTTGCCACTCTTACATGGCTGCCAGCAGAAATGCACAATGAAAAGGATATCAGCTCTAGAACAATTAATCCAGCTCAAATAATGAAATTTTAAAAAAATTGTAGTTGAAGTGAAAAAGAAAATAAAATCACAAGGTGGCTCTGTCAGGTTGGATGGACATCACAGATACGAGTTTAAATGGTATGAAATGTTAGGGCCTAGTTTTGACCCTAATTTTCTAATATCTGAGATTTTGCAAGTTTTACCCATGGTACACGGGTAACCCATACACAATAACACACTTTGATGTACACAATAACATCAAAGGCTGCATTTCTGCATACGAGATTTATAAAGAAGCAAGCTGATACTTAAAAGCCTTTTCAATGGAAAAACAACTGAACTTCCAGATAATTACTTACCTTTATCATCATTTGGAATACAGTTTTGCAGTGAAAATATACATATAAAGTTAATGGAGATTTTAAAATATGAGGAAGTGCAGGTACTATTACAGCACTGTTAGGGATAAATGCTGCTGTAATTTCACATCACCTAGCAGTAGGCAGTCTAAGAGCAGCTGTGGATGCCCCATCCCAGGCAGTGTTCAAGGCCAGGCTGGATGGCACTTGGAGCCACCTGACCTGGTGGCAGGTGTCCCTGCCCATGGCAGTGGGGTTGGACTAAGTGATCTTTTAAGGTCCCTTCCAACCCAAACCATTCTGTGATTCTATGAAAAATGAAAATGCTACTGGTATGTACAAAATACCTCTCCCTGACTTCAACATGAAGTGTTTTTTTTAATCATAAGACCATATGGTTAAGAGGCTTCAGGAGACTGTCAAGAGACCATACACCTCCCCTGCAAAGACATATCTGTCTTCTCATTTCTGTTCTATATTTGCCTACTCCACTCTTAAAGGCTTTCAATGACAGAGAGCCTCCAGAATCTCTTAAGAGAATCTATACTAGAACTACACTACCCTAATCATTGTCATGTATTATATTTAATTCTGTCACCTGAATATTCTTTGCTGCAACACAGGTGCCTCACTTCTTGTCCTGTCTATGACAGATACAGCAAAGGCTGTTATGGCATCCCGCCATCTTGATCTTCTACACCACATGACTATACACAGTCATACTTTCCAGGTGCTCTCCTCTGAACATTTTCAAATGTTCCACACACTTTTTGAACTGGAGTGTCAAAACTGGGCATGATGCTCCAGTTAAGGCTGTACTCATAAAGTATAAGAATTAGATTATGAGTCACTACTTCTACAACTGTGAGTCAGTAATATATTATTCTTTTGTAACTAGGTTGCTGTTGACTTACATTTAGCTTATGGACCTTTCTAAGCCATCGAACAATTCTGAAGAATTGTAGCACAGTCAGCTTTTTATTCATGCTGATGATTATTTCTACCAGGTAAAAAGCTTGCATTCACCAGTGTGGATATTCTCTCCAATTTGTAAAGATTATTTTGAGGTCACACTTGTGACCCAGCTTCTAGTAACTTTATATTAAATAGATGTATTCTCTAATTGCATAATTTAAGTCAATATTGAAAACACTGAAAAGTTCTAGAGGTAGCCCATATCTTTGAGGTTAACCTGTAGCTGATGCAGTTAATTACAGCCAACATGGAGTTAATACCTCATTTTACTTATAATGAATGTAAAGTATTTTTTTTCTGACCAGTTTTGCACCTACTCCACAGCTAGGTCATAATTACAGTGCTTCCTTGCCTTACTTATTAAAATATTGCATGACAGACTTTTTAAAGCCTTTATAATGCCAGACTGTACAAGCATCAGGTGCTTTCCTCTCCATTCAAAAGAACTTTTATTTTTATTCTTTTCACGTGATTTGGCTCATGAAAAAACATCTAGGCTTTTAATATTTTCTTTTTTCCTTCTTTTTTTTTTTTTTTTTAATAGGTGCTTACAAACAGCTTAGTTTTTGTTGAATGATGTTTCTGGGAATTTACTGGCTGTAATTCTCTGGCTCCTCTTTTCCTCCCCTTCTGCTGAAATGATTGATGTTCATTGTTTTCTATGAGCTTAGAGTATACTGGATGCTTTAACCAGACGTGAAACTTGGACATTTTGTGCATGACTGATTTAGTCATCAACAACATTAACAACGTGGACTTGCTTTCCATGTGAATGGGGAAGAGGACAAGTTCAAGAATATGACTAATGGACACTGTTAAGGTGTTAAGTCAAAATGTGGTGTGTCCGGTACTTGCATGTGGGTCACATATGCATGGGTATGGTATTTTTGTAACCTGCTCCAGCTGTTCTGGAAATAGTATTCCTTAGCTTTGTGAAGGCATAAATTATTATGGTAAGTAAAAGTAGTGCAGAATCAGTATTGCACGCCATTAGCATACTCAGAAAGCATAAGACCCTAAGAAATGGGTGATTGGTTTTAATTAAGCTGAAAATTAAATACATATGATTTAATATACTTTCATAATGTATTTTATCAAATATTGAAATATGTATTAAATATAACACATTAAAATAACTGACTGTATTACATAACATGTTTGTATCTCTGATTAGTAGCAATGCAGCCAGAGGAAAATTGAGAGCAATCCAGCATCCATTTCACTCACTTTTCCTGCCTAAATGGACAGATGCCTAAATAAATTGCTTAGGGACAAACAAGATTATTGGGTAATAAAGCAAAACAGCCATGAGAATAGGCTCCCCCAATTAATAGCAACAACATCTTTAATGAAAAGCATGTAAAGAAGACCTATACAACTGATTCTGTTCTACAGATGGGGAGCCTGATGGCCCAGGCAGCAAAGCAATTTGCACAAGGGCACCTATAACATCAGTAAGTAAACAACTGTCTTCCAAACCCAAACTTTCCCTGACTGGGAAATGCTGTTCCCTGCCTGCCTCTTCCAGCAGCATTTCTCGCTGCACGAATATGAAAGACTAAGAAACTACAGTGATATGATAGGTCTAATTAACTGGGATTTTCAAAATGTATGTGGAGCATAGAAAACCAAATAAGCTCAAGCTACAGGGTTCATTGCGGTTTCATTTTTGTTAATCATATGTGTGTCAATTGATTGTTAAAGCAGTCTAGAGCAATTTACTGATGTTACAATTTAACTGCCATGGTGCACTCAATCCAACAAATTCCAACCAAAATATAAAATGGCATTCTGTTTTCCAGAAATTGCTTGTATATAAATTGAACAGCATGGATAAAAATAATGGTCTGTTCAAATATTCATATTCCCTATAGTACTTTTGCTACTATACAACTGTCCTAAAATAACATTACATTAATTTTAATTAAATTTTGCATTTCAAAGCATTTTTTCCACACATAGTATGTTTTTATGCGACTTCTGTCAATACTTGAAGATAAAAGGAAAGCCAAAGGTTATATGTTAATTATTAATATCTATTGAAAATAAGTGTAATGAGCTTAGTTTATATCAGGTCACACTAACTCTCAACAATTGTTTGTGAACTGTTGAAGCAATGAAAACTATACCTACAGGAAAGAAACATCACATCATTATATCCTTGAGAAAGAATAACTACTGCACCTTTTTGTAGACTGTGTTATGCACCCATGCTTTCTTCTAAAGTTTTTTTTGGGGGGGTTATTCCCAGCCTAAGGTTCCATTGGTACTTTGTATTTGCAGGATCCTCAAGAAATAAGCATACATATGTAAATTTTGTTATACATATGTAAATTTTGTTACCATGAACCTACTATTGAAGAGGGAGAAGCCTAGAATGTGTCCAGAGAAACTGCACAGCCACCAGTTTCTCAGAGGGAGGACACCAAAGAATGTTTTTATGTACAAACATCTATAGAAAGTGGAGAAGTTCCCCACAGGGTTTGTTGATAGCACCAATACTGACATTCACGGCACCGAACGTACTCTGCTGAGAGAGTAAACTAATTGATAGTAGAGGTACTGAAAAAGTAAGTTGATGAAGTTAATTAATTTCCAGTTGCATTGATCATTGCATTTACTTTGCATTGAAAATTCTTAAAGCTCTGACCTTAGCAGGGAGTTGTCCACATATAAGAAACTTAAGTGCCTTTTTTTTTCTTTTTTTGAAAGAAAGAATAATTGTTTATATTATCAACACTAAATTTAAGAGAGGAAAAAGGTCAGTTTTAGAAAAAGTACATTTAGAAGGAACATACTACCCATGCTGGGAAAAGTGAAATGCAGACACTTTGGAATAGATTCAGGCATGATTTTAATCCCTCTTTACTGCCACTCAATTGCACACATACAGAAATGTACCTAAAAGTCATCTCTGAGAAAATAAAATGTTTGATATATTTGCAAGGAGAAGTTGGATGTTTGTGGAAGCAGATATATTTGTGAAAGAACATCAATAATATTGACATCAGCTGTCCTACAGACCAGTAGCAAATCTTCAATACATTACAAGCAATCAAAATTATTGTTATCATGATTTAATATATTTTTTTAGAAAAAATTATTAACATTCAACTGTAAATAAATGGAACTTTAGGTAGAAAGGAGGAGCAGAATAAGAGAGAGGAACTAGATATCTCTTCTAGGCTTGGACTTCGAGCTGCTTCCCTGCTCTTTGCAGGAGGGACAATCCTGACTTATTTTCCTTTATGTTTCCTGTTGCAGGTGACCCACCTGGGCCAAATCTCTCTACCCAAGAGCCACTAAAACTACTCCCAGCTCTGAGGAAAGCTAACGAGGAGCTAAAGAGGAGTATTTGCATTTTCATCAAAGACTTCTTACTGTAAATCCTCAAGATTTTTTACTCTCTCTTCATAGCAGAGTTCTTCCAAGTTTCTAAACATTTTTGTTGTTTGCACCTAAATCTGGTCACTTCTTTCTTACCATGCTTTGAGGAATGGGAAGTTTGTTTGTGCTTTAATAGGGGACAAAAAAGTTGACACTATACTGCAAACAGAGAGGAAATACAAATGTAAAGAAGAGTCTTGCAACTTGGGCCAATATTCAACACCTGCTCCTTTGTTTTTGTTAAGAGACAAAAAATTAATCATCTATTTTAGTGCAATCCTCTTTATTTACAAAGAACATATTCACCATCCTCATTCCTTTAACACAGGAAATAAATCCAAGCGACTTTTCTTCTCAGGAATTCAAAATAAGTTACCTGGCTTCTTCCCAGGGCCCCACTAAGGATTGCCTTTCTCACTGTCTGCCGCTTTTTGCTGACAGGTAGTTTGCTAAAAATTCTCCTAATGCTCTTATGTTTACAACTAGTCCCATGGAAACCTCTCAGACCGTACAGCTCAAAGGCTCCTTAGGCTCTGCCAGGCAGCCAGTTGCCTCAGGCAGTCTTTTTCATTTTGGCCAGTTCCCTCTTTCTCTTAAAAAAACTTAAATTAACCTTCCTGTTAGCTTGAAAGCTTAACCTAGTACACTTGGAAGATTTAACCATGTCTGTCACAGATAGCAGGAATTAATATAGTCCATTATAATATTATTATTATTTCCAGCAGCATTTTATACTAATATTTAGAAAGCTCAGCTTTGAGAATAAATCCTACTGAACAGAATACCCCAACTATTAATTTTAAAGTATTATCAGCACTAACAATTACATCCAAGCTTTCTTCTATGCATACACCCAGGAGTCACATATAATGAAAATAATTTGTTTTGATTATTGCTTTTTGGGATTCTTCAGGCTAACTACACTATGGAAATGTAAGAAGGTACTTTATTACATTAAGAAAAGTGAACAATTTTCTTCTCCTGGTCATATGCAGCTATAATTAAAACACCTGCTTAGTTTGTTTTCCCTCCCTCATTTACTTATTTATTTAATAAAGAGAAGTAGCCCACAATTTTCCTTGTAAAATCTATTCTTACCTGTTACCTTCTTTACCTTCTGAATTTTTGTGGAATGAAGAAACAAACAGATCTGTTAGTCAGCTTTCATAAATGCCTTGTGTTAGCTAAAAGTGGGTGTTTTATCTGCATACACACTGATTTCCAGTGTCTTTTACATGTGCTTGTTGAAAAAAGAAAGTTTACATGTACTTACTTTAAGAAAAAAGGGACTAGAGGTAGGAACAAATTTTCATAGCTCAGATATACACCCTTGAAGAGCTGATTTGGCTTTGTTTCTGTTCCGGACTTGGTCATCAGAAAAGGTAAAGCCAAAAGCCAGCTCCCTACTACCAACTTACAGATTTTTTCACCATTAATCAAAAAAAAAAAAAAAAAAAAAAAAAAAAAAAAGAAGAAAAAAGATTGTCTTGCCAAAGAATATGGTAGTACAATATATAACAAAATATTATACCTATTGAGTTCTAAAGAAGGACAAATTCAAGAGACCAGCTAAAGTACAGTATAACACAATGTTCCTCAATTCTCCTTTGGACAGGAAAATTTTAAGATGAAACTGATAATCCTGTGGTAGAGAAGGTCTGCAAAGGAAACCAGATCACTACTTTTTGTCTTACAACATATTCATCCCATGCTCCAAGGTTTCCATTGTCTACCTGCAGTGTTTTCAAAGGAATGTTTTCACTTGATGAATAATTTGTCTTCTGCTCTTCCTCTGCCTCCCAATGATTTTGTTACTATAGTTAGTTTCCTCCAGTCTACACACTAACACTATTCCAAAAGAACTCTGCCTCCATAGGCCACGCCATCCTCCTAAAGGGCACAGAGCTTTCGAATTGTGTGGCCCAAACAAATCTTGACTCTAAGCAGTCAAGTCATGGTGAATTCCTACTGAAGATGGCTAGTCATAAGCAGATTTGACGCAAGACATATAGGATTACTTCCTGGGATAAATGCCTCTGGCAGGAGATACAAAGCTGTCAATAACAAATGGGCTCTTCAATGTCGTGCCCCTGCTCTATGGTAAGAGTTCATGGAAGCCTCTTAACATTGTATAATATTTTGAGATATCTGCACTAGGTCAACATTGTTTAATTCACCCCCCAAAATAAATCTATCCAATATAATACTGTGTCTGTCACTGGTACCATTTAATACTTCTCTTTACAGAGAATAACCGTGATGTGAGTAGTGCTAATATGGGAATCAATCAGATGCTTTTTTTTAAGAAGTGACAGTATTATAAGTACAACCTCAATTTTATAAAATTATAACAGAGATTAACTCTCAGTATTTGAGATTTGACTCATTGCGTTATTTATATCATTAACAAGTCAGCCCCCCACAAGTATTAGAGTATAAAAGTGAACACTGTGAAAACTGGGTGGGATTAATTGTCATTTGGAAGTATCTCTCATACTGAGTGCAGAGGGAGTCCTGAGACAAGATCCAGTGTCATCTAAGTAGGCATATCACTGGAAAGGTTCATTCAGAGACCAACCTAAATTTTAGGTTGGAGAGTGTGGATAACTGGCTAGCTGAAAAGGGTCACATAGACATAGTCCAGCTGGCTGGACAAAAATGCACATCGCTCTCAGCTTATCTGAAGTAAAGCAAAAATATAACAGGAAGATTGCAGTGGGAAAATAATGTTGCAGGTGGGAACAGATAACTACAGAAGAGAAACTGGGGGCAGGCTTGGTATTTAGGCAACTAACCAATAATGAGCTTAACTTTTGTAATACGTATGAGCTAATTATAACAAGGCATAAAAGGTGACTGTAAGGTACAATAAACGAAGTCTGCTGATCACTTATATTGAGTGACTGCGTCTTCCCTCCGTCGCGACAGGAGTGCAGAAAACATCAGACTAAAATAAATGCCCCAGTTATCCTCAATAAAACTAGACTGACAGTTGAAATAAGCAGTCATAGCACTACTGATTTCAGAAGAGCTTGAGCAATATAACAAATTGAGATCCTATGAATAGCTCCTTTGACTTCAGTATGATTACTCCCACAGTATATGAGTAAGTACATATAGATGTGTAAGATATTTCCTAAGCAACAGGCAAGAAGCTACCAAAAAAAAAGAAAAATTATCTGTGAGGTTAACAACTTTTAAATGTAAAGCATGTAATCCTGTAGACATCTACACACATGAATAATATTACATGTTGGGGTACTTTAATTATATGCATTAGTATTCCTTGGTTTCCTTATACCTATTATCGGTGGTTCCTTGACCACATTAAAAAACAGATAAACCAAAGTATTCCTTTTGCTCCTTTGGTTGTTGTTCCAGAACACACCATATTCTATGTGTATTAATACTGCTAAACTACACATGTTGCATCCCGTATGCAATATTACACACACCAAAAGCCATTATTGCCTTTTCTAAATGAAATACTTTAAAAATGCAAGTAGCATTACAACATAAACTAAGAAAGCTCTAGCCGAAATTCACATATTGTCTATGTTATTAGTACTATCAACATAACTGAACTTTCTTGTTCTTATTAGGGTTACCATAGAAATGAGCTTATAGCTATTACATGAATTGTTACTGTTATTAAGAAGTAGTCTATTTCACTTTCATTTGTGCATTTTTAAGAATCTTTGAATATTCAAGAGAATAAAACTACCTGGATATTGAAATTAAGGCTAGAAAGGTGGGGGTTTGTTTAAAAAAACCATAAGCTTATTTAATAAAATTAAGCAATAAGTAGTGTGGCACCCACACACCGTATAAAGCCAGCATTCTCTATAATTCAATGTTTTATGCTTCTATATGCTATTCTCTCAGGCAGGCAAATGGTTCACAACTGCCTGTATATTGAAATGCTGTACATTAATACAAAAATTCCAATAAATAAATGATATTAACCTTTAAAGCTAGGCAAGCACTTTACACATATCACAGAATCACAGAGTGGCTGGGGTTGGAAGGCACCTCTGGAGCTCATCTACTCCAACCCTCAGCTAGAGCAGGCTCACCTTGAGCAGGTTGCACAGAGTCGTGTCCAGGCGGGTTTTGAATGTCTCCAGAGAAGGAGACCCCGCAGCCTCTCTGGGCAGCCTGTGCCAGTGCTCCGTCACCCTCCACGTAAAGTTGTTCCTCATATTCAACAGGAACTTCTTGTGCTGCAGTCTGTGCCCCTTGTCCTGTCACTGGGCACCACTGAAAGAAGCCTCACTCGCCCTTGAGATGTTTGTAGGCATCGACGAGCTCCCCTCAGCCTTCTCTTCTCCAGGCTAAGCAGCCCCAGCCCCTCAGCCTTTCCTCATACGGGGGATGCTCCAGTCCCCTCACCATCTTGGTACCCTCCGCTGGCCCCTCCCCAGCAGGTCCCCATCTCTCCCGAACTGGGGAGCCCAGCACTGGCCACGGCACTCCAGGGGCAGCCTCAGCAGGGCAGAGCAGAGGGGGAGGATCACCTCCCTCCACCTGCTGGCCATGTTCTTCCTCATGCCCCCCAGGGTCCCACTGGCCTCCTTGGCCACAGGGCCACTGCTGGCTCACGGGCGACTTGCTGCCCCCAGAACCCCCAGTCCCGTCCCCGCAGAGCTGCCCCCCAGCAGGCCAGCCCCAGCCTGTGCTGGTGCCTGGGGCTGTCCCTCCCCAGGGGCAGGACCCTACACTGGCCTCTGTGGAACTTCATCAGGTTCCTCTCTGCCCAGCTCTCCAGCCTGCCCAGGTCTTGCTGGATGGCAGCGCAGCCTCCTGGTGTATCAGCCCCTCCTTCCAATTTTGTATCACCAGCAGGCTTGCTAAGGGTGCCTCTGTCCCTTCATCCAGGTCATTAACGAATACGATGAACAGGACTGGACCCAGTGCTGACCCCTGGGGAACCCCATTGGCTAGAGGCCTCGACCATGCTTTCAAACTTTTTTTCATCAATGTACAGTCATGCGTTACTTCCTCATTGCTCCAGACTTATAGTGGCTTACGTGAGGAAATGAGATTCTAAGTCATCTTTTGTAAGATCTGTAAGCTCTTTCTAGTGTGTAATTATAATAAAACATAAAAAAAAAAAAATTTCATAAGACAAGATGTAAAACTGCATTTTAACTGACTGATCCAATATACACAAATGTATATTTCAGACTAGATATAAGGAAGAAGGTTTTTTATGATGAGAGTGGCAGAACACTGGCACAGGTTGCCCAGAGAGTGGCAGATGCCCTGTCCATGGACACAATCAGGGTCAGGCTGGACCAAGCTCTGAGCAACCTGATCTGGTTGAAGATGTCCCTGCTCATTGCAGGGGGGGTGGACTAGATGACTTTTAAAGGCCCCTTCCACCCCAAACTATTCTATGATTCGGTATAATGACACACGGCACACCGGCACATGAATGCATTCTGTGTGCATCTGTGTGTGGGGAGAAGAGTACGCCTGTGTGCACATCAATGATCACAGGCTTTTGGATTAAAGGTAACAATTCTTTAAAACATCCAGCCGAATGAATAGTACAAAGGGTATCTGAGTAGCAACTGCTTTACCTTATGGAGGATGAATACTTTGCTAAAATCCCTCAACTAGAAACTGTGTGTTTTCTAATCTGATCTGTATGAGTTTGTTAGTGACCTCAGTGTAATCTTGCCAGCAACAAAAAAGTTCAACACACTATTAACATGAGATCATTTGGATGCAAATATTATCTGCAGTGTGGTGCCTTTCAATCAGAAGTTCATGAGACAAAACTGTCGAGGCAGTAGAAAACTGGCAGGTAACCCATCAAACTTCTCAGTAAAATGATCTATGAACAGATTCTCTTGTACATATACTCAACTGAAGATTGAATGAATTCTTTAGATATGAAACATGCAGAGACAACAAATAATATTCTCTTCAGTTTTCTTATTTAGTAAATCTGGGTGATATATCTTTTTTTGTATAAAGAAGGAAAACCGAGCCAGATTGAAACTTCATGGATGGGCTTTTGGGTGAATTCTGGGTATAAAATGCAAGAGACCTAACAAATCTTTTGGGAGAAAATGACAGCTCTCAGTTTTTCATCCAGTGAACTAACAAGCAAAACTTCACCAAGAATGGTACTGGTAGAAAGATTTGTGAGTCTTTGGAGGAAAAAGAAGGATGAGAGATTAAAACCTAGAGAACATATCTGATCTTTTTATGTAGTGTAAGACTCTTCTAAAAATGCTTTGCTGCTCCTCAACTTTGTAATACCAGGAACTCCTTTAACTTATTTGACAAACAAATATATCTTGCCTTTTGTGTACTCCTACATGAATTTCTATGCTTACCTGTAAACGTGATCCTGCTCTGTAAGTAGGAATTTATGGTTTGGTACCCATGAGAACATTCCCAATTCCTTATGGTTTGTTTCTTAAGAAAGGTAGTGCCATAAGAATAATGCTTCGGAAATCATCTCATCGTATTCTGTATTATTCCTTTCAAAAATCAAACTCTCTCTGACGAGCAATATTTCGCTATCTTACTTTAGCCTTTCATAATTTTTTTTTTTTTTTAAATGTCACAGATCCACGGGAGGGATGGGTGGGGGAAGGTGTCAAGGAAGGGATGCCAGGTAGGAGGTTGCTCATGTTCCCCTGCTTAAAGTTTCATTGATCTTTTTGGAACTATGAAATAAAAGAATGATACCTCCTATTTTCTTTCAATGAAGAAGGTGAATAATTTTTATGGTATAATTTGAGAGTCTATCTGCCAGGTTTTGCCCTTTTAAAAGGCAGGAAAGAAGAAGAGAAGCTCAGCCAGGAGTTAAAGTATAAATAGAGATGTTCAAAAAGCCTTAGATAAAGTATGTCTTAAGTGGCAGCAATGTGAGTAGGAAAAAGATGAGAACCAAAATTTTGTTATGAGTAAAAATAATTACAAAAACTCAAGGACTTGGCTTAGGGAAAATGATTTCAACTAATTAAATTGAAAGACCAATAGACATGGGAAAAGGGAAGTGAAATTCAGTGTTGAAAAACATTAGTTAAAGTTTTTTGGAAGGTACAGTTTATTTATTTTCATATATATTTATAATAGTTCTTACATATACATTTAATAAAGTCTAAGTTCAAATGAACTGCTCAGTGAGATTTGGGCAGTGCTCTGAGCAGCACAAAGCAAATATTTGCTCAATGAGTAACAAATTAGGAAAGAAACTGGAGAGAAAAATTCTGAATTTATGGGAAAATTGAGACAATATCAAAAACTGAGATTCAATCTGGAATCAATAATGACCCAATTTAGCCAAGCACTAAAGTCAGAAGGCAAAAAAGGAGAAAGTTTGGAAGTTTCAGCTACACGTAGAAGTCTACAAAAACTTCAAAAAATTATTTGCTTACCTCAACAGCCTGATAAAATTCATTACTAAAAGATCACAAGAACTGGATAGTTAAGTTTCTCCTCCTCTAGGGGAAAACAGACTGGAATGAACAATAAATGGATGCATAGCTATTAATAGCATGCTTTTTCAGATTTGTGTTCTTCTTATATTTCAGTTATCTCTGTAGTTTGTGTCCATATTGAAGGTAACATCTAAAGAGTCAAACATTCCTGTCTTTCCAGAATGATGAAAGAGATGGAAAGTTCATCTGCTAAACGGGCAGCCTTTAAAAGTAGGTACTTCAGAATTCTTTTCAACAATTGCCTTCTACTTGTATGTTATTCATACAATTTATTTGTAAAACATCATTCCAAAACCTTACAAAGTATACTACCTATAAAACCAAGTTATCTGATCTAGACAAAATGAAAATATTACATGGACTGTTATCAAAAACTTGTATTTGACATGAACTGCTGCTTATGTGCAATAGCAGATTGAAAATAAAGGAGATTTGCTTAAACATTTACAAGTCATAATGCTACCAACTCCAGGTACTGTTTCACACCCCGTTTTAATTAGGAAGAAATACATACTCATGTAATTTCCAAATTAAACAAGGAACATTTCTGAATGATAGACAACTGTGTTTCTCTAGTTAAGTTCAAGGAAAACCAAGTATCAGAATTGAAGCATGGCCCTGAGAGTTTTAATCCAGTTGCCAAGTATTTATTTCTATTTTGCTCCTCCAAAGAAGCTGATTTATATTTATGTTGTATTTATCAGTCATCTTACATGAACTTTCGTACAGTCTTAGAAATACTTTTGATGAGATTAGGAAAATAAAACTTGGAAAACTTCTTGCATCAGAACGTGTTCATTACAGAATAATGCCTACACACTACACTAAAAATACTACATCCAGCAGAGTAACCATGGAAAACAGACTAGACCCCATTGATCCATAAACTTGTATGTTCAAGTCAAAAAAACAACCTTATCACCATGAAAAATGAAATCAAGGAGTTGCTGCATTCCATCACAGTACAATTTTGCACAGAACTATTAGTGAGTTAAGTATTGAGAGATTCAAACGGAGTATTACTGAACTGAATAGAATACTGTAATTTAAAGTAACTTTTATCTGTATTTTGTAAGTAATAACAAATATATTAACACTTACTGTTAGAAGAAGAATATGCTTAACAATACTCACCTGAATAAAAAAAATACCTAAATGAAATAACTACAATAATATACATTTTTCTTTGTACGACCAGTTCAAAGCTAAACCTGGGAATTAGTACATTATCATTTCAGTGAAGGAAAATTGTAAGTGCTAGTTACCTGGCACTTTTAAAGAATATATAAATTCACTGTAGGTCTACAGTAAAAAAAAAAAAAAAAAAAAAGTTATTTAAACATTTATAGTGCCAGTATACTAAGAACAATTATTTACTTAGAGAAAGTATTGGTTTATTTTTTTAAAAAATCTAGATTACAGTACCATTAAGGAAGTTCTGTTTCCAAAAATTATCAAGATTAGAAGTTCAAGGGGGGGGGGGGGGGGGGGGCAGGAATAATAAATCACTGTCTAAAATTTATACATCTTACTCATTAGAACAAAATGAAATATGCCAACTATCAGTATACATCACCTGAATTATGCTATACACATGTAGCAGTATACGTAACCTAAATTTAATCTCATCTAAGTTTAATATTTTATTAAATAGGTAAGAACAAATATTTGGGCCAAATTTTCCAACACAGCTATAACGATTTAGACAACTACAGAATAAGGTGACTGTACTTATATTTGTTGAAGAGCTTCAATTGTGCCACGGTTTTAATGTCAGAACTACTGATATTAATAGATAATTTTGCTTAGAATAAAAAAAATCACAAATATAAAAAAGAATAAAAAAAGGAAAAAGTATAAGCTCTTTGCAGAGTGTTGTCTCCTACTCTATGTTCCGATGACTGCTGATAACACAGCCTAAGTCACGGCATCAAATAGCTTCCTAGAAAGTCTGAGATGCTATACTATGATTCTCTGTGTTCACCCAACTTACCAACGTTTTTGCACTACTATTTTGAAAATATTGAGAGTACTGGGATGCATTAAACAGCATAACCAGCCAGAGAAAAGATGTGATTATGCCTCTGTATTTAGCACTGCTGCAGCCTCACCTTAAGTATCGTGTGCAGCTTTATGCCCCATGATTTCAAAAGGATGTTGAGGTACTTGAATGTGTCCAGAGAAGGGCAATAAAACGTGAAAGGGCTGGAAGGAATGTCCTGTGAGAAGCAGCTAAGGACTTTGAGTTTGTCTAGTTTGGAGAAAAGGAGCCTGAGGGGTGACCTCCTTGCTCTCTACAGCTTCCTGAGGAGGGAAGTGGAGACAGACGTGCTGATCTCTTCTCCCTGGTACCCAGTGATAGGACACCTGGGAATGGTTCAAAGCTGCGTCAGGGGAGGTTCAGACTTGACACTAGGAAGCACTAATAACATGCTTTAGCTTTTGGTCAGCCTTGAAGTGGTCAGGCTAGACGATCCTTTTAGGTCTCTCCCAACTGAAGTATTCTGTTCTATTCTAAATATTCTACCATAAAGGAAATTTGCTTTCTGCAACTTAATGCTGCAATTTCTTTAATTTTTGACAGGAGGAAGAAACAAAGTTTTCTTCAGCATAAAAAGTCCAGGGTAAAAACAAAAAATAATAAATGTTTAGAGGGATGTTTAAATTGTGTATGCAGGAGAAAGTGGAGGTGCAATTATTCATGGAAGCTCTCAATTAATACCAAAAGATAAAGCTATTACAATAATCTTAAAGTTTTTGATACCTCTCTCCGTCGAGAAGCCCAACAGGTTTGTTTGATTTTCCAAACGACAGCGGCCACCAGCAGTAAGGATAAGAAACAACTGCAATTATAAAAGAAAAAAAAAATCATTGTAACATAATGGTCTGAAAAAGCTTATGTTTTTAGGGTATTGAAGGTAACAATAATACATGTAAGTGTGGGGAAAAAATTCCACAAAAATAGAGCAAAACTAAACTTTACCAGTATGACAAACAACAGTCAACCATCCAAGTTCAGAGTCAAAAGACAATGCACACCTCTGATGCTGTGGTGGTCTCCATAAAATGCTATTACTGTCTCCATTACCATAGGATAAGCACCGTTACAACCATCCAAATACCCGCAACAGTCTCAGCAAATATGCACTGCATGTTCCACATTTAGCAGACGGAAAAAAAGGGTGAACTATAGCAAAAAATGATACCAATTTACACTTCTCTCAGTTTGTGAATTCTGAATAATTTCTTGGGATGCAGGAATGATAAGTATGCAGGGAGTATAATTAGTTTGAGGAACCATGTTTCACATTACAATAGGTCTGTTTTATCAAATTGAGCATTTCTAAGGTGAATTGCCCAGGGAAAACATCCCAAAGGCACAACAGAAGAACTAAAAATATCAAAATTATTAAACTTCTGCAGTCCACAATCAGCATATGCCTTCTCACTTGCTTCAATATTCTTTTACCTGTAACATTTAGTCTTTAAAGGATTTTTGTAGATCTTGAACTCTCAACCTCTTTTAGTGGATTTCTGGATACTTGACAAAAGACTTCTAAAGTTAACACCTAATGTAAGCAGTCAGAAGATCTTTTCATTTGTTAGACAGTTTTTTGTAAAAGTATCTGGAATTTCTAGCTGTGTGAAGACCTTTCAGACATGTTAGCGCATCTGCTGTACATGATGTTCTCAATGAATACTCCTGTAACTCCTGAATTATACCAGCTATCCATTATTTTTTTTTTTATACTAACAAGCTTCAAAATGTATTCTTTAACTAATATGGGAAATGCAAAGAATTCACTGAAGTAGTATAGTTCAGAGAAGTACTGCGCATAAATACAAAATATAATCATTATCCATGCAGTAACACCAATGTTTCCCTATACCATGCTGTAAACAGAACTGAAAATATGACCTAGAAGATACATCTCCAGAAGTAACAGCTCATGGGATTCATTATTTAACCATAATATAGAGACATTAGAAACTGTTTATGGCAACTATAGTTTAATATCGCTATCAAGGTAATAGAATTAAAGCACCAAATTCGTTCCTTGGTCTGCAAGCAACAGAAGCAGTCGTACCACTGAATATTTGATAACAAAAAGTACCATTGCCCTGAGCATGTTTAAAAGTCAGTCTCCATAACACAATTTTCTTTCATGGTTAAAGTAATACAAATCAATATGGCTTTTTATCAGCATTTTATTCACTTAAAACACTTTTCACTGTGAGCTTTCAAAATCCTTTTTTATCAATTTCTTCTTTCAACACCCTCGAGAAAGCCTGCCAGAGTGAGGCCAAGTTTGAAAGGGAAACAGATAAAGTGGATTGGGCATAGAATGCTCAATTAAAATTATCCGCTTAGGCTTTTTTTACTTAAGAGACTTAATTCTGTCTGTTCAGCTCCAAGAAGGCTAATTGTTCTGAAAAGGAAAAAATGGTTAAAGGATCTGTTTCTAGATACAAAGTTTGACTTTCCTCTTAACAGCCACTGTCAATTACCAGCATTTTTTTAGCAGTCTTTTAATGCTCTTTGGGGCTTAGGGATTTTTATGCAAAGGAAGATAATATTCTCCCTCTCCGCTTTTAAATATTGTGTTGAGCTTTTATTGGTTCTTGGCATATTTTAAATATTGTGTTGAGCTTTTATTGGTTCCTGGCACAGAGCATTTAAAAAACAAAGGGACTTGGAATTTTGATTGGTTCGGATCGATGGATCAGAACAGTTCAGCATATCTAAGAACCATTCTGCCAATAGAAAATTGTTGAAAGAGTCAATGATCTGCAATAAAAGGATGTGAGAGAGCAAATGCTGGTTCGAGAACCTTGGGGAATTCAGAAGAGGAATCTCAACCTTATGCTTTCATGAATCTCAGCATAAATCATCTTTCTACATGTGTAGGAAAGGAACTAATGAGCAAGAACATTTTAATTGATACACCATTTTATTAACAGTATTTCTTACCAGAAGAGTTTCTCTTAAGAGTTTTTTTACAACAAAATATCTAAGTGGCACAAAGAATGTTATGACAGAAACTGATCATCAGAGAAAGTTCACCATTTTGTTTAATGCATTGCTTCAGTTGATGCACCGATTTAACTTTTTAAAATTCATCTTTAGCTGTCTCCCTCTCTTCAGTTGCCTTTGAAAGCAAGTAGAAGTTGACTGTGAATTTATATTTGGTGTCTAGGGAAAAGCAGAACAAAAAAATCCCACTGACCACCAGAATAAATCGAGTTTTTACAGCAGCATCTTTTAAGACTTTTAAACCAACAGTTGCTTACAAATACTATTTCCCAGAAGTGTTTTCCCTACTGTATACTGCACTGCCTAGCTGCAACTGCAACAGATGCTGAGGGGTAACATCAGGGTACTGACACATTGCTATAAATTAGCACGCTGTGCATGAAGTAAGGGTAAGCCATCTCATTTACTCTTCTTCTCCTGTACAGTCCTTTCAAAAAAACTAAATTAGGGACACATCAGCAGCTCTGCTTAAAGTTATGAACTCAAAGCTCCTGGAATTTGAAAAAGATTCATATTTTCAAGGGAGCTGGTCACAAGGAACTGAGAAAGTCTTGCACTCTAAGGCTGCTTCCTTATGACCAGAAACTGAATCTCTTTCCTTAGAAAATTCTGTCTTTCATATTTATTAACTTGTTGAACAATCCTCTTTAGCTAGTGAAAGAAAAAAACCTTGAGATTTCTGGCTGAAAAACTTCAGACAAATTGCTTCTGTGCTCTGTACATTAATGGAACTAGGTCACACATTGAACTTTCCTGTCATCAGTCAGAACATCACTTAGTTTATGTGCAAAGTCAAAATCAGAAATGAGCGTTTCAAAGACACACTTATAAAATCATATAAATCATTGGAAATTACAGCATTGATAATGTGAAATGTTTACTTAACACTTTTGTATCATCTTTTCTTGGCAAGTAAACATGAAAAATTTTACTTTCTTTGCTGTTTTGTTTAATATAAATAATCAGAAGGAAAAAAAGATATCAAAATTCATGTTAACGAAGAGAAGACACACAGAGAAAATAGATTTTGTCAAACTAACCTGGTTCCAGGCTGTGGTAAGATAATAGTCTTGGTTTATTTAGGGCAATAAAAATTAAAGCTGACTGCAAAGGATCTCACAATATTGAGTGACTTGGCAGTAAAACAAGAAAATGAAATTGCCAATGAACTGAAAGCAATGTGCACAAGGAAAAAAACAAACCACCAACCTCTCTAGCTACAAATACACGATGATAGCTTCTAAATTAGCAATTACCACTCAAGAAAACAGTCTTGAAGTCATTGCAAATAGTTCTTTGAACATACCAACTGAATGTTTAGTGGCAGTCAAAACAGCAAAGAGGATGTTAGGAGAGATTAGAAAAGGAATAAAGAACAAAACAGAAGCATTGGGATGCCAGTGCATAAATCTATAGTATGTCAGTATCTCGAAGCACTCATCACCTATCTCAAAAACACTAAGTTGAAGTTAAAGGTTATAAAGGAGTAGAGTCATCTTGGCTAGGGGAATGGAATCGAAGTAGAAATAAGCTCTTCTCAGTTTTGAAATAATAAGGAATTTGAGACATGATAAAGGTATTAACATCATCGGCAAATGGTATAACAGCAGGACAAGTACAGATGGTTGCTTTCCAGTCTCTCAGTATACTTCTTAGCTCCTTCTTGTGACAGATGTAAGAAATGAAAGCATAACCACAAATAGCGTAGCAAAACAGAGATCAGTGCAGGGCAAAAGTAGTGAATTAGAAATCGGCCAAATGACAGCTAAAATCCAACTTTTCAGAACGGGACCAACACCAGAAAACAAAATGTCTAGATGGGTTTGCAAGGTTCCTAGAGTATCAGATGTAGTCGGTTTTAACAAGATTCATATATAATTGCTGAAAGGTCCATGCATGATATAAAGACCGACAAAAAAAGATGGTTAATGGTAACAAGAATTCATACAGCTTGCCAATTGGTCAATTGTACCTATTCCATCAATATTTATGTATTTATTTATAAGTGCAATCACGACTAAGTTGTATTTATGAGGACAAGTAAACCAGGCCTCATTGACAGAGCAAAGAATATATATTCCTCTTGGAATGAAGCAATTTCAAAAATAATCTAGAGAACAGTGTGAATGACCAGCTCAGTAAGAATTGTTGCTGGGATGCTGAAACAAAAAGGGTTAAAACAATCTTAAATACTGAGGTGCACAGTGGTAAGCAGCACTTGGTAAGTTAATTTATTAATTTACTACAAATTATTTGCCAAAACAGATACTATCAGTCTTGTTCCTGAAATTCTGATAATTGCATGTTTTTAAAGGAGCTGGAAACTTGGAAAGAACAGAGAGAAGAATCACAAACAATATCCAAAGGTTGGAGAAATTTTTTTATTGACAGTGATTTAACAAGCTCAATCATTTCATTTTTCAAAAAGATCAAGTGGAGACTTCCCTACAGTGTGTACAAGCTTCCATGGGGAAAAAATACCAAGGCTCAGTCATCTAGAACAGAAATGCATGGTAGGAAACAATGGCTGGAAGCAGACACATTTGAACTAAACTCAGACATTATGATTTATTTTACTGTATCATAAAATAATGTTACATAGACTAAAAAAAGGAGATTTGACTATGCTGAAAAGGACCAGATAATCTAAGATACAAAAATGGAAGGAGCATAAACAGGGAGTACCAAAAATAAGTGTGCTTACACAGACTCATCAACATGGTCATAGATTTAGGTCCACCATTTCTGACTCTGTAGCTGAGGCTCTGAATGACATCCAAATAAACAGACAGATGCCTTTGCAATGCAGATGGCTTATGAAATGCTGACCCAGCGTGAATGACCTTCTGTACTTATGAATGTAAACCTTCCCAACAAGACAATTATCATGCTAAGACACATTTGAAACCACGGCACCCAAGTGTTTTCAGGATTTTGTAGCCTCCAGAACAAAGAAATGATCTGCCAGAAGATAACGGCATAGTTTTGCACAGTTGTTCTTCAAACCCTGTGGAAGAGACTAGGAGGAAACACTTAAAAAGTATGCTTGAAAAAAAGCAATTCATCACCAGTGGTGTGTATTACAGGCTAATTGAAGGTTATCGTCTTAGTATTAAGTAGGAGACAACTAACAATTAGTGAATGAATGAATTGAAGAGGAAGCCTTGAACATAAGTAGTTTATGTCCAACGCAGCAGAGGAAACTGGCCAAGGAAGGGCTGCAAGAGAACAGGGTGTAGCAGTAAGGTCTACGCTAGACAGACGATCTACCCAGAAGGGCTTTGGATAGTATCAAAGAGAAGTAGAGAAAAGGAAAACTGCAAGGAATAATTATAACCTGTGTAACTTTTTGCAATTTACAGATAAATTTTTAACTTTCAGAGGTCGTATTTAGACATATTTAGTGCAATTCACAGCCCTGGCTGAGGAGTGAGAGGTAGCCACTGTTAGAAAACCACAACAGCTACTCTTAATGGAGACCCCAAAAGCTCAGTCTATGACATCGGAAGTGTTATGGAGAAACTGGTCAGATTAATGTCTACTGATGGGTGCTTAAGCATAAAAATATCGAATATACCTCTGACAAGATAATTTTACTCTTTTTAAAAGGACTTGTGATAAAGAATTTCATCTTTCTAAATGAAGAACAGTCTGTTATCTTAAACACGCACAATATTAAGCAAAACTTTTGTTTTACTTTATAAAGTGAGAAACTGAGAAACTATTTTCTTCGTGTGTGTTTAGGAGGCAGACTGAAAAGCAGCCGTAAAGGGAATTGGTGGATGTGCAGCTGCTTGGTACGTGCAAATTAAAATGAAAGCTGTAGATTAGCTTTAAAGAAACTCAAATTACAGGGATAAACGCAGGGGGAAATTTGTGAAATGTAACAGTCAGTATGGTTGGACAATATGAATCAATTACACATTTGTGCCTTAAGCTCTATGACTGCATTACAAACACACTATAGAATTCCTTTTTATTAAATACGTATTAATGCCTGTAAGTTATATATTATAACAAAAGAGTACCTGTGTTAAAATGAAACAATTTACTTATTTTTACAGTGATGGAAAAAGAACTGTTTCATGAATTGCATATAAATATTTTAAGGATCAATATTGTAAATGGAAGGTAAACAGAACAAAACAAAATGTTCCATCCTTTGCTGTTTCTTTTCTCATTATTTTATTATTTAACATGCAAAGAGAAATCAAAATGTCTGAAAATGTATGTAAATATTCAGGCATGAATAATTGCTGTTTCTATTATTTTACTTGAGCCACTAATTTGCATAATAATTCAGTAAAGATTCCCATATTGGTTGAAAGTAAACACTTTACCTTAAATCTAGTATGCTTTTAATTCTATTAAAATTAATAATTGTGTGGGATTCTATTTCAAGGACCCATCGCATTTACTCGTCTTACAAAAGGGGACAAAGTACAGCAGCACCACACAGCCGAACATGGGGCAGACCCCTCAGGCTACCCCGGTTAAGCCCACCTTGGGAGCAGCACACCTGTTTGTCAAGACCATTCCACCAACTCACAAGAACGCCAGCCGTCTGCTAGCCGGACTGCAGCACCACACGGACACAGTTATACTGTCACCATGCCCAACAGCACGTGGCAGACATCCTTAAACCCCTAGGGGAATGCCTGCACTGCTGGTTTAGCGTGGATCTGGAACAGGCTTCTGAACGAATCCCCTGATTTTCACCACTGTTGTGCTTTAGATCATACCGTGGAGAAATTTTGGAGCTCATGATGCAGAAGCTGACCTGGAAGACGTGCAGTGCACACTCCAGATGCAAAGGGGCTGTCAGTCTGCAGAACTAAACTAAAGCTGGTCCAAAGTGAAAAGCTGACAAGGTGCCTGTAGTGTGGATGTCAGGTCCTCAGCACCATTTTGCTCAACAGACGATCTGTTTGTCCACACTGCTTACTAATAGAGACAGAAACACCCAAAGATTACTTTCGTAAAGTTATTTAGATGCGTAGCAGTCTCACTGACTGCCCACACGTGTATACTTACAGATATTCTAAAAGCTTTTCCCGAGTAATTTTTTGAAAATAAGAGCGGGCCCATCAAGGCAACTACTGCTTAATTACTTGAACCTTGCTGTGCTGAGTAAGGCAATAGTTAAATATCCTTCCAGATCCACAAACCTCTTGCCTGTTGATATCACTTTCTTTGCCAAGAGCATAAAAATGTACACTTCACTAAACAGCAACCTTAACAGCAACCCTACACTGTATTAACAATGTTTCTCCTTCATAACACCAATGGAATTTTTAAACACCAACAAAAAATACTAGTATTCAGTAAAAAAAACAACCTGATGACAATCTTTTAGATGTAGACACATGCAAAGAAAACACCTCACGTCTACGTTAGTGTTTTTTAATTAATGTTGCAAAAGTTTCCTAAGAGATCGCGTATACTGTTTTTCTAACAAATGTTTTCTGACATATTATTTACTATCTTTCTATTGGCAAATAGAGCACATTTTAATTGATATGTTATAAAGCAAGCACACTTCTAAAATAAAAATTGAACAATTATTTTCCTAAAACCATGACTTTGAATAGCAATTACTGTCACAGCAATTGATTTCTCTCATTGTACTTGATAAGAGCATTGTGTTTATGATTATGATGTGCTAGGTTCAGCCATCCTTACTTGTGTTAACTAATATACACATGACAAGCAGCTCCAAAGATTGCAGCAAGATTAGCTGAAGTACAAAGCACTGTAAACATAATATTAGGAGTCTGATATGTATGAGAGCAGTATAAATTTTTTTTCATGTTTTAATGATTAATTAAATTGCTCTGAATCACACAGCTTTACAAACACTGTTATAAGCAGGAATATTTCAATAATTAGCAATTCTGAATGATCCTGGGAAATGTTACAGTTCCAAATTAATTGGGAAAAGACTTAGAGGAAAGTCATCTTGGCTAGTCATGGACTGGGACATGCAGCTTCCAGTCGGTAGCAATGCGGTGTGTGGGGTCAGGGGAATAAATCTTGGTTGACCGTGTGGAGCTAAGACGTACCAGCCAGTAGTGCTTGTCTCCTGGTCTAAGAGGGCACTGGCTGCTGCATCCAGTGAAAGACTGCCTGCTAAGCCAGCCCTACCATCTAGGTGATTCGGGAATGTCCTTCCCTTACTCTTGCTAGCTGAAAGAAATGCCACCAGCACCTCCATGCACTGGCTGCACCCCACACTCCATCTTCTGGAGCCGTGCAGCTAATGGCTGGAACATTTCCCTCTTCAGCTACATATATTTTATTGCTGCACATACCTAAATACGGCAGGGTTTTTTCCCCATCAGCCTAGTTCCCATTCTGAGTCAGATTTTTCCTGCCCCTGTTGTTTTAACAAAGCAATAGCTCCTGAGCTCCAGCTTTCCCCCCATAGTTTCTCCACAAAAAAAAATAAATAATTCTCCAAGGGAAATTTAATTGAATTGTGAAAATTTTAATTCAAAAGCCATACAAAAGCTTCAAGCCCTCGGTTCTTGCTTTCCAGACTGTAAAGCAAAAGAACTGCCTGAGTATGAAGTAAATTATCTACAATGGTATTTAAAAGTTCACATATTACCAAAAATCATTTAAATGCAAATTTTAATTTATTTACATGTGTCTCAAATGGAATTCACACAAGTTAAGCAACACCTTTCAAGTTCATTTGAAACTAATTACATGGATAATTCTTCTTATCCAGATGACAGTGATTAAAAATGTTATTTCTGGATGCAGTCCCGAAAATACATACATTACCATAAATAAATCTTGCATGAAGTATCTCCTGAAAGTCACATAACTGCCCCTAAAATTTGATAACTGCCCCTAAAATTTGCTTCTCATGTCTACAACTATCAACCTTATAAAAAAACCACAAAAGAATAGCAGTAAATATATATATACATATATATATACACACATGTATATATATATATATATATATATGTGGCCTTGTACTAATCTGCTTCTCCCAGGCAGAACCCTGTGTTTGGTAAAAATGCATTGTAAAGGATATCCACAATTAGATTTGTTTTACCATGTCAAGGTTCATTAACAGCAGCAGCATCTGCTCAGAGATGCAGTTCATAAAATTACTGACCAAGGTTTTCAATGAAGATTTACAAACATTACAAGGGCATAATGGCAATACCTTAGCTCATGAATTAAAAAATACATTCATATACAGAGAGTCAATTGAAAGGATTTTTCTTTAATATATGCAAAACTTCTTAAAGATGGCAATAGAAAACCTGTATACCCTTTTCTGCGGTTCACACAGCACAGCAATTGCCATGAACAGCTCTGCAGGTATAGAAAACACTAACACAATTATTCTAAGGTGAGAAAAGGCTGGCACTGTACATAATAGGGATCAGAATTTAAAATAAACTGTTAAATGGTATGTGCTTTTCTATTTATTTCAGTATTTAACATATATTAAGAAAAAGAAAAGAAAAAAAAAAAAAAAGGAAAACCAAAGGAAAAGGTTTCAATGATTTCAGATTTCTACATTTCAACAAAGTGTTCTTTGATGCCAGCCTAACACCTACCAGGCACCGTCAATGCAGACCCAAGTTATACAACAGGAAACATCAAACCTTTGTGAAGATTTCTACCTAATATCAGAGCAGTTCTTTTAACTGAGGAGAACAGGAGGCCACATCTAAAGAATTTACTGTTCCTGCTGTAGGAAAATGCTACCGTTCTTATTTTCATGACATCTGCCTCTTAGAATCACACACAAACGGAATACTTCTGCTTGGAAGCAGATGTAACTGCTACTGATTCTCACTTAGAATAAAATAAAAGGAAGGAGGAAGGCTGGGACGGAGCAATGGATAGAGTGCTCAGGCTCTTAAACAAAATTCAGTTCAGAAAGTACATCAACACATTCTTTTTCCCTGGTAGATGAGATGTTGATCAGTGATAATCCCAAGCTTTATAAATGAAATCTTTTCAGAGACAACAGGCTAGGGGGGACCCTACTCCCACATAATAAATTCCTAGTTTTCTGTACATTAGAATCAGAGAGTTTGGATGTTTTTATGAAGGAAAGAGAAGTTTGGCAGATCAGCGTAGCAGATCTTTCTACAGAATTTCATCTTCCACAGAAGAGATGGATATGAAGATGAAAATTTTCTTCTGTCTTGAGGGACTGTTATTGACTATGGCAGAAAGATGGTAAAGGGATTCCTCAGAAAGGATCTTATTCCCTGGTGTTATGAAGAAATATACCTGGAAAACAGGGATATTGTAACATTTTAAAGAAAAGAGCCCTACTAAAATCTCAGAGGCAGTCTAGCTTTAAAGATATAATTTAACTGCACCACTACACCAGCCACTGCAGGAGGCACATTCACACATGAGCAAATAATCTCAAAAGATATTTCTTTTTAATGGCAGATAATGCTTAAATCTCAGAACCTGATATAATATTTTTGAATCAGTAGTACTCAGGTGGGTGTGGGGTCATTTATTTTAGCATCTGACCTGTGTTCCAGCTATATCTTAGAAAGTATTCAAAGTAAAGCCCCTTCAAGAAACCACAGAACAGTCAAGGTGTGAAGGGACCTCTGGAGCTCATCTAGCCCAACCCCTGGCTAGAGCAGGCTCACCTTGAGCAGGTTGCACAGGATCATGTCCAGGCAGGTTTTGAATGTCTCCAGAGATGGAGACTCCCCAGCCTCCCTGGGCAGGCTGTGCCAGCGCTCCATCAGCCTCCAGGTAAAGAAGTTCTTCCTCATATTCAGCTAGAACTTCTTGTGTTTCAGTTTGTGCTCGTTGCCCCTTGTCCTGTCGCTGGGCACCACCGGAAAGTGCCTGGACTCATTCTGTCACCTCCTATATGGCTACACACTCAATCCTCTGAAATCTCAAATCAAACTATTTACTCCAACTCCACAAGGGTAGCAGTAGCTTGTAGGTGGCTCCTGAACAGCTCTAACCTGACTATGATCATGCGATGATACTGTCGATCTGCTGCAACTGGATCCTGTTGCACAGTTTGTACCCGTTTTCTTTTTTGAGGAATTCTCATTAACTGGCCTTCTCTAGCTGCCCAGCCAAACAACAGTCGAAAAGTAAGGAACGACACGTGTGATCCAAGCTCACTATTACTTCCACAAGGCAGTCTGAATTTTCCCATGACACTGTTTTCTAAAATACCCGAGAAGTTTGCACCACAGCTACCTGGACTGCTTAATATGTACACTACGACTAATTAAAAAAAAAAGTAAGTATACCTGTGTGAAATATAATGTAATATATATTTTATATATATAAAATGAGAATAAAATTATGTAGATATTATGGAAGAATGGAATTATAGAGCAGGATTGTTTTACTGCTTAGATAATCAGTAATATAAATAACAACAACAAAAAACAGGAGTAGGTATTCATGGACTGATCCACCCAAGCACCAACACTTAGTAGCCCAGTGCATGACTGTGTATACAACACACTACAACCCAAGGATGAGATGCACAGGCTGAAGTGCTCCAGCTCTTTCGCATCTTTCCAAACTGTTTTTGGAAGTAATGAAAATTTATTATAGTAAAAGATGCTTATTGCCTTCAGGTGGCCCATTGGCTGTAGGAAGTATTTTTAATGGTAGCAGCCTTTCTGTTTCAAGATTGGTTTTGGCAGTGGAAGTCTGCAGCGTTGCAGAGAAACCAAAATCAACATTGTGGGCAACTTAACATAGCACCCCTGTGCCCTGGAGCTTTCTGACTGCTTTCCACAGGACCACCGAATATTGGTGTGGCACAGAACATTTGGACTGCTCCACAGAAGCTGAAAGAAATACATGAAAGGGAAGTGAGCCTAAATAATAATTAAAAAAAACAGTATACTGCCAAAACCATGCTGTAAGTCCCCAGAGGAACACATTTAAAATTATTATTAGAAATGTAACCAAAATAATTTTGTTGAGCAGAAAGAACAAAATTAAATAAAATAATAAATAAAACCTCAATAATGGCATTAATAAATCTTCACAATTTAAGCTCTGAATGCATAACTGAAAACAAGGGAGACTGAAGTATCGATGGTATCAACTGCATTTCATACAAATTGTATTTTAAAGTTAGCAGCATCAATAAAATATCAGTATAATACATATTAGTTTATTAGTAAGAACAGCTACCACATCCGTGTAAAATCATTTATTAATGTATATTGAATGTACAAAACCAACATAATCCTTCCTCTCCTGAGGCATAAACTCCAATAACAGTTTAAAATCATCTCTGACAACTGCCTCTACAAAGCCTGAGTTTATTGGTCTTTGCTGTGCAATGAAACATCAAAATATTTCTTGAAGGTAAGGAAGAAAGAAATGTGTTTGAACCGGGAATTTGTTATTTGTAGGAAAATGAATATAAGAAAAATTATTGATTTTTTTCATTATGTACATGAACTGAAATGTTACAGTAAATGTAAGGGGAGTTTAAATAACTTTATGAAATAAAATAATTATTAAAAATAACTACATAATGTAAAAAGGCACACATATCCATTTTTATATTTATATTTTCCTACCTACATAATTCATGTATATATACATAAAGCTGTCTTTTCATATTAAATATACCACAAGCCATATCAAAAGCTGCTCTAGTGAGTATGAATGAATGATCAATTATGCACACAGCCTTTATATACAACTAAAAAGCGAAAATGCATCTAGTGTACATCAGGACGCTATCCAGAAGACCAACATTCACATTTCATTCTGCCAATACAATATCAAACTAAAGTGAACCATTTAAAAGGACTCTGAAATATATTACGCAATAAAGCTCTAGATGTGATCTTTAACTCTCAGCAGTTCTTCCTTTCACCTCTTTGAAGCAGCAAATAAACAAGATTTACAATCAAAGGGGTTTAATCTAACGTAAACTGAAATTAATCTCCATAGAATAAATAGAACACAGCACCCATAAAGTGTGATTATGTTTCTTTTACTCATAGAAAAGCCTTTCATATTTCACATAAATTTATGGGTTTGCCCTTCATGGGTGAAATACTCTATATTTCTCTCAACAAGTGATGTTGTATATAAAACTCCCAGATCTAAAAATAAAGAAATTAAACTATGTCCAGTAAATTTGCAGGCAAATGATGAAATACAGAATTTATTATTTTCTGCAGTAACTCTCAAGAAGAATTCAAAATTGAATACCTTTTTTCTCTTTTAAAATAGATGTGTTTTTACTTCAGCTGGTTTTCAATTATTTTGTTGATTTATGCTAATACAAGATGTAAAATTAAGGGCAAAAAAAAAGCCTTATTTATTCTAATCATGGTCAATTAGTATATCTGGGGGAAAAGGACTGAAGACCACTGCCACATTCCAGCAGCCTTCTAAACTAAAAGATTCAAATTATTTCAAGAATTTTTATTTTGCTTTCTCCTCATTCTTTTCTTCCACTGCATTGCTCCTCTAGTGCAGAAGTTATCCTCTGATAACAAATCACAGAAATATAAACTACACTTAGAAAGCTACCAAGCCACGTCAACATTGTTTAGCATATTAGCCTCAAATACAATCAAGAAATTTAATACATTGCATAATGAAGTTTTCCCTTCATTATGTAACATTTTCAATACCTTTTCCAAAAAGGAGAATATATTTGAAGTGAGAGCTGTAAAAAAAAAAAAAATCATAACTCTCCTTGTTAAAAGCCCTATTAACATGAAAATTTCCTGAAGACAGATATGGATTTTTAGATTTCCAAGCCAAAGAAGCATCATAAATGTTCTGTAATTCTACTGTATAAGGAATACAACCCCCCAATTCCTCTTCACCTAATATTTTAGAATTTCAACTGAAAAGACTCAAGGCATGTAAGGAAATAAATATAATTTTGAAACTACAGAGTGTTTTCCCAAAATATCACAAAAAGTTATTGAAAACATAGAAAAGCAATTATGATCTAGAATGTAATTTAGCCACAGATGCAGATTAAATTAAGATTTAAAATTTTAAATAGATGATGTAACTACTTTCTAATGTGTAATTTTTAGTGTGGCTTTTGGAGTCCACAGCAGAGTTTCCATAATTTTGTATCTTATTGACAAAATGCATACACACACACCTCCCACACCACACCATCCTTCCCCCTTGAATCCCAATAAATAAATTAAAAATACAAAACCTTCCACACAAAATGTTTCATTTGGTACCAGGAATTTTTACTAGAACATTTTTTATTACTATTCCATTTAAAAAGCTCATTGAATGAATACCTTTGAATTCAGGTGTCTCTTCTTTAAATTGATAATTAGATTTCATATTTTAGGATCTATGAAATCCACACAGTCTAGCAGTCGCTTTTCACCCTTCCTGTGATTTACTACAACTCAACACAAGGACCCTGAATATTTCTCTACCACCATAAACAGATTGTTCATTTCTTCAATGTCACTCATTCCACAGCACGCCATGCCAACTGTGGCTGCAGAGACAGGCTGGCAGAGCACTTCAGAAAGCTGCTTGTCACTTGCTATAATGGACAATGACACTATTGCCTAAAGGAAACCCTAATATTTTTCAATTCCTTTATTTTTCTTGGTATTATTTTGCCTTCGTCAGCTTTTGCCCTAGTTCACTATGTACTTACATCTGGAAACAAACTTCGGAAGTTAACTTTGCAACTGTTATATACACCTTGTCAGAAGAAGGCATTTCTTCTGAATTGTTTCTCTTTTGAATTAAAATGACAAAAGCAAAATTTCAAGTTCATTTATCACAGATGAAAACCTGTTCTAGTTCTTTTGTTTGAAGTATGGTGAACTAGAGTTTCATAAAAAAATGACCAGGAATAAGCATGCTAGAAGACAAATAGCTGTGAGTGCCAACATTGTTTTAATCTAAGAAAAGAATTGGCTAATTGGATTTTAAAAAATACAATATAAAATATTGGGAATCAAAACAAAAACACAATATGAATTATCTTTGACGCTTAGAAAATAAAGCACAATGCAGCTGTAAAAAGATGCATCCCTGAAAGGAGAACATTACAGAACCATCTCAAAGTACGGGAGTCTGCAAAGCACCAAGTCTTAAAAAAAGAGCCATACTTTTGTCAGGAGTCTCGGGAAATACATTTCAGGTGCCACCTTCTGGGACCTCTGCAGTGAACACTACTACATAAGTGGCAGTTTTGATTCCAGTGAGATTTTATAAAAGCAGCAGTGACAATATGTTTTTTGGAGTGCCAGGCTACAGTACCATACAGAACGAAGAGTGCAATTTAAGATTTTCTTTTCTCTAAAAAAAAACCGTCTAGGAAAACAAGAAATCTTTCAAATCCCGTTACTGTCACCCAGGCCTTCACCCTAAAACTCCTCTCTGCACTTAAACAACTCCAGAACCTATTTCTAGTTAATATGAACTGAGCAAAAATTAGGATTAGCCTTTCAGCAGGCACAATGGACAGCTCTCGCTGTATTTGATGCATATCAGAAATTAGAAGTTCAAAATTTTAAATGCACCTACTTGGAAGAAGGAGAAGCCTGTACCTGCTGTACACCCAGCAAGTACGTAGGCCACCTTCAGATATCAAGTTGAGCAACTATTTTGTACTTTGAGGAACAGTGTATGTTGCAATCAAAATATGGCAAGTGCTAGTGCACTCGCATGCGCTTCCAAGTGACTCAAAGGATGAACACAGAAAGAAGAAAACCAAGAAAGAAGTAATGGGAAACAGTTCTGTTCACCAAGGGATTATATATAAAAACAGATGAGGATACAGTGGGTACATACCACAGTCCACCCTGTGGTTTTACTTGCATAACCACAGAAAGGACACAAGGAAGCGGGATGGAAAATCTATCTTGACCCTAGAGGCATGGATACATGAGTTGCAAGGAAAAACAATCACAAAAGGGGATTCTTCCAGGAAAATTGCTGCTCCAGTCTCCAGCAGGAAGTTCCCCAGATAGACTAGAAGGGTTGATCTTACTCGTGGTCTTAATGAAGGGAGTTTATTAAAAGGTTAGATTTATACTGGGCATAAGGAAGAAATTCTTTACTGTGGGGGTGGTGAGGTGCTGGCACAGGCTGTCCAGACCAGCTGTGAATGCCCCATTCCTGGCAGTGTTCAAAGCCAGGTTGGATGGGTCTGGGAGCAACATGGTCTAGTGGAAGGTGTCCCTGTCCATGGCAGGGGAGTTGGAATGAGATGACCTTTAAGGTCTTTTCCAACCCAAACCATTCTGTGATTCTATGAAATGACTCATCCATTGTTTTGAAGACCAGCCAGACAGTGGGACTGGGGAATCTCCTTTGCCTGCATGTGAGTCAGAAGTGGTTGCCTTCTCAGGAAATATGAATATATCAAATAACTCTACAGTGATGACAAAGTTTCTGGGTGATTCAGAGAGTGGAAGACATGAAGCTACATTCTACAATTCAAAACAAATATTAAAAAAAAAAACAAACAACAAACTCAGATTGGCCCCTGCAGTACAGACATGCTTGTCCCAGTGGAAGTCATACAACTATTTGCTTCTAAGTGAGGTGAAAACTGTTTAATGCATCACTGAGTAAAAATCAATTTTATTCTAGCCCCAAATGTAAAATCCATTTTGCTAAGATAACTTGATTTTCATGTTACCAGAAAATTTTCTAATTTAGATTTGTAAGACTTCTGCGTTTTCTGAGAATCCAGATGTAGCGGACATGATCTGAACTTGACACACTGCATTTTGTCTTTCTTAGAGAAAGCAATATTTGATCTCACAAAGATAAGCATGTCAAAATCAAGCTTTAATTTATCATCCTTTATTTTAACAAAACCAAAACATGAAGCCAGGCCAACACACCAAAGGATGCTGGTAAAGAGAAGGAAATCACCCACTGCAAAAAAAAACCAACAACCCACACCCAGAATGATCGATTCGGGTCCTGAGCTCTGACACAACCCGCTGAAATCCAGCCATCCACTCCCACTGCATGAAACGCAACCGGACTGACTGTGCGGAGCTTGGGCACAGAGTCACACATATGGTGGTGATAAACCTGGTCCTTCAGTATCTGCTGCAATTCCTAAGGTAGCTCGTGCTATTAGTCCTCATCCTAACCTAAATGCCCACCCATTCCTCCTGCAATACAGACTGGGTATATTTTGAATGTTGTTTTCTCTCACTTGTAATACTCACAGGAAGATTTATCAGAAAGAATGTACCCCAATCTTAAATGACCAGAGTTTGTCATGGAATTTCTTAAAGCACACACAAAAGAAGGATTTTCAAACCTTCAAAGTATCCATATTACTTAATACTGCTCTACTTATGACAAATTGGAAATTCTATAATTCACAATATTAAAGAGACCTGTTATGGAAGCAAGTAAAGGGTACCATTCCAGCCAGACATAAAATCCACCACCACCCCAAGGACCAGAGACGACAGAAGGAATCATTCTGAGAGCATAAAGATGTGCTTGATTAGTAAGCGGTTGATACTAAGTATTTGAAACAGGCTTTAAAAAAATAGGTATGACAGTAGAAGATGCATAAAATTACCTATTGCAAAAATACTAATAGCTGACCTTTATCACCTGTACAATTTCACATTTACCTGGGGTTTTTTTGATTATGAGACAAAACAACATTTCTTACCAGGACTCCTGTTTCAGGTTATTGATAGAAATAATTTCCCAATTTCCCAAAAAATCTGTGAGTACTGTTATAAATTCTTAACTATAATTTTATTTAAAAGCCGGTATAGAAATCAAGAGTTTCCTGGCTCTCAATTCTGGATTCATTCAGATTGTATATAACAAAAACTATCAAATACTGAACATTGTCATATTTTATGCATGATAATTTTTATCATGTATTTTTATTATTTTTAGCCATGATAATTTTTATGCATGACAATTTTTATGCATTTTTTAAGAAAAAGTAAATAATGTTATCAGAAAATAAAGACACTTCATACACTGTTATCAAATGCCTAAAATGTCCTGGCTACATACTCAGTTAACACAACATATTCATGTAAGACTTGAAAACACTGAAAACTTCTTTATCACTTGTAATTTAGAAAAAAAAAAAAAAAAAAAAAAGCGCCAGGCTTTAGCATATTGAAGTGTTTTACTGATCAGGGTAATACAGGAATAGACTTTAATGTGGGGACTGCATTTCTTCAGTATGAGAAGAAAGATCACTCACATTTGCTGCCTGTAAAATTTTGTGATGAGATCTGTATTGCTTCAAAGCAGGTGGAAAAAAAGAATCACACACTTCTCAATTTGTGTGACAGCAAAAAGTCTTCAGGCACTCACTAAAGCAACGCAGATGCCACAGCTTCTATAAGACTGTTAGGAATCTGTTACTACTCTTACATATATTTCTGCTCTTAGAGAAAAGGTCACTGAATAAGTGGATACTATGAAACCTTCCAGTATAAAAACAATAAAATTAAATAAGGGGGGGGGGGGGGGGGGAGTTCACCATGAGTATTATAGTCTGGAGCAGTACAGTTTCTGTACTGTTTTTAAAAAATAACTTTTATTTCTATAACTTCTCATTCTAGGACATACAATAACAGTACCTTGGTAGATCAAGTATTAATTACAGCTCTAATAATAACTTTTGCATATATATATATAAAATAATAGTTTCAAATAATTTCCTTACAGAACAAGATTTTTAAAACAGTTGAAACATTAGAAAAATTCTAAAAAATGTTTGCTATTTTGATGTTTCTGATTCAAGAAGTAAAATGTGCATTTCATCTTTTACTTGGGAACACACAACCTATAAAGGAGCTGTTTTAAATTATACTTTTGAATGGTCATTAAAAAAACCCTGTTATTGTCAAATAAACCTGTTTATTGGTTTGGCTAGGCAGCCAGGGTTAACAGGGTTATGCCACATGCTCAGAAATACAATAAATATAATTATAGATGGAAGAAATGCAAATGCACACTTATCAAAGCAGGTTGAAACATGTTTTGTTATCAAGCACATTCAAATAGTCTTTAAATACAATTATTTTCTAGGTCAATAATCTAGTATATGTGACCTGGGCTATTGCTGTTACCAACATAATCTGCCACTGCTTTAATACACTGCATTCTCATCCAGTAAAACAAACAAACAAATCCATATTAAAATAACTTTGTTAGCTACAGATAAAGGCTTGAATACTATCAACCACTTTGGAGAGGATGTATTGGTGCTGTGTTTGGGTATGATTAACTCTGTCCACTAGTGTGGAAAAAAAAAAGCCCAATAAATTAGTTATTGCTAAATTTTCATATCAGAAATATTCTTCTGCTTGTTTCGACTAGTGATCCTGTAGAGACAACATCTAATTTAAGAACTACTGAAAGTTTTAATGGTGTCTATACTGGAAACTTTTCATTCTAACTTTCTTAGTCCAGTTTTCTGTAAAGGACACAAGTATTTTTCCTACATTTATTTACCACACATTGCAACTACCAGTCCAGTGACAAACCACCTGCCAGTTTCTTCTTTGGGTCGTTTATGCGGACCGACCATTTGCTAGCTCTGATGTCAGCGAGGACACAATGCTCACAGCAGTCACGAGTTGGGAGTGTCACTGTGATATTATGCATGATTGTTTGGTCCTGTGATATGAAAATAAATGGACTTCTAATACCTATAAATACCCTGTGCCTCTGGGCATAACACGGGGGGGGGGGGAGGGGGGGAAACAACAAACCCACACAAAGAATGTCATGGTCAGTGTCTTGGAAAGAGCCAGTTACCCAAGCAATAGACCTGGGCCAGTCTTCCCAGCATAGTTATTCAACATGGGAACACAGTGCAATTAAGTAACTTTTTACATGAATTCATGTAATTCTGGGGCTTCTCTCCCTTCTGCTTTTCCTTTCAGGTTCTGCTTTGCAAATGTGAATATATGCATGTTATTGTTTCTGTTTCTGTTTTTTTCTTATAAACGCAATCTGAGAGCTCCGGCTCCAAGACATCTTACCTATGTCTACAGACACATTAATACCAATTCAGTTGTCGAAGAGTACCATACAAATTTACATCAAGATTTTTAAATATATGTTGCTAAACACTATTTCTCATCATAACCATCAAACCTCAGCCTGAACCACATGTGCCTCTGGAGGGTGCCCTGTCGTTAAGTTTTGTACCTTGCTTGGATTACTGCAATGCACTACTCACAACATTTCCTGATGGCTTTACATATTTCTGCAACTCGGTTCCTGAGGTTGATTATTAACGTTCTGCTGCAGATAGCTGCAAGCCCCTAGTGCCAGCTGAAAGCCTTGGTTATACAGCTATTTTGGGACTGAGTCAAAGGCAGCGGTAGCATAGCTGGCAGCTACTCTACAGCCTTTCTCTCTGTCCGGGGGGTTCCGTGGGCCTTGGCTTGCGGTATAGATTACTGCTCAGGCAGAGGGATCACTTCTTTTCGCAGGATCACAGTGAGTTTGCATTTACCCAGAACAAACTATATCAGATAGACCATCACACCAGAAGGGCTAATGCAATATATCTGTAGATACGGCTTCACCATCAAAAAGACTATGGGTCACCTTTTCTAAGCCTGCACAGAGCAGGAACAAATTGCTTGTAGGTTATCTCTGCTATTTGTCACAGGGTCCCTCTGTTTTGGACAGACTTTGCTTTCTTCTGTAGGAGTTTGTCATCTTAAGGTTGGCATAAGCATCATCATTTTTTAAATCTTGCTACCTTCCCAGGGAAAACCAAAGAAAAACAACAAGAACACACCACAAAAAATACCACAGAAACAAACAAACAAAAAAGCCCCAAACACTACTAACTGACTTTTAAGCAACCAGCATTCTATTGCTCGGTTTATGGTGAATGAGGAGAAATGGGATGCTTTGTATCAGCTACTAAACCAACTCTTCATTAGCCAATGTATTGGGTACAAAGGACTTCAGGGTCTGCTCATTTCTGCCCCCTGTTTTGGTGACAGCAGTTAACAAAAGCTGCTCTGTTCATGGCACTTAAGAGTCTGATTCTTCAGGTACAGTCCCTCAGAGCACAGTGATTAAAGTGAACAGAAAAGCTGTACTGTGAACTTGTGAAATAAATGCATGGCAGTTCTGGAAATACAGAAAGTCTCATGAACACCCTTGACTGTCACTGTTCGCATTTTGCATACCATTCATGGTTATTGGGGAATATCTTCACAGCGAGATTTCAAAGCACCGTAACTAATCCCCGTATATTCAAGTTTGTGACATTTTATAAGACAGCTGAACTTTTAAGAAGTCCTACAGTGGAGTTTTCTTCAGCTCCTGGAACAGCTGTCCACTTGCAGCTGAAGCCACTTCCTGCATTTGTGCCACAACCAAATTCCATGCATCACTGACCGACTTTCCCAATTAATCCCTAATGCATGGCAGCATTAGTAGTGATTTGGGGTGCCTGATTAAAAATCAAAAGCTGTTGAACAGAACCATCATTTTTAATAATTCTTTCAAAGAGTTTACACAAATTCACATACATACATTACTAGTTGAAGTCGGTATAGCTGGCTTCTCGTCATCACTGTACTATATAGTACATAACTAGCTAATCTTTACGAAGTATGTGTGAAGCTTGTACCACTGAATATGAAATATATGAAAGATGCCAGCAGCAGCCTGTAGTTACAGGGCAACGGCCTGGATCCCCCACTGGTGTAAATTAGAAGCCACAGTTTAAAAGCTTCCTTGCAGGCATTTCTTAAGATTAAGAAGCTAGTTAAGATATTGGTTTGATGGAAAAGAATCAGCATGATTTCAGTCAGAAGACAGAAGAAGCAATTTACCTGAAGAAGGTGACAAAGAACTGCACCAGATCCATGATAGTATTGTGCTGTGAGAAGGCAATCTGCAAATAAAATAGAAGTAAATTACAACAATTTCAGAATCAACAGCTCTTTTTAGCCTAGGGCTTTATGGCTCCATGGATGATTAGTTCCAAGTGTAATTTCAGTCTAGTATGCACACACCTGCATTTACCATAAAGTAAGATGAGCAACTAACTCCTATGTCTTTGCCTGTGTGAAAATACAAACAATGGAATATAGTCTTTCCATTGAAGTAAAGTTAATAGAAATAGCCATGTAAAACTCGTTTGATAAAAACAATTAAAACAACATGCAAAAATATTAACAAATCATATTGATGTAAGTTGCTGGCTTTGTAGTCAACTGTTTTAACTATCACCGTTTTCCATTTTTATAAAACACTGAAGTTTTAGAAATGACAAAAGATGTCTTGTGCTTCAAATACATTTAAAATATTTTAATTGCATAATATTAAAATTCACACATATGCTAATTTAAAAACCAGATAAATCTTGTGCATAATAAAACAAACTGTTTCAAAACAAATTATTTTAAAGACAAAGTAACAAATATTTTAGGCTGCATTTTTACAGCCTTTCCAGAGTATGCATTAATTCAACTCCTTTACTGTAATTGTCCACAAAGATTTAATAGTTATCTCTAAGACAGCATATACACACAGACACACATTCATGCTTGCATGCAATAGAGACTATAATTATTAGTATAATTACTTTTTGCTAATGTTAAGAACAGTACTTAATATTTAAGTTATATCTACAAATATCCTTAAGTCTCTGTGTCTTGTTCAGTTATTCATAGGGTATAATTACCAAACTGAAGAAATACAGAATTTTCTACTATGAATTGCACAAAGTGTTTATCTAACCGTATTCCCATCCTGTTCAAATAATTGTTGTTTTTAGAGATCTTTGTGCATTTAAGGTCTGATCTTGACTAGCAATTACACCTAATGACTCTGATTCTCTTTCACAGCTCACTTGTGACCTTTTGAAATGATAATGCATGATAATCAAGGAATTTTTTAAAAATTATTTTATTTTATTTTATTTTAGGGCAAAGCTGTAGTGTAAACTTCAGTATTATAATGGTGTTACTGTGCCTTGTGCCAGCTAAACAGAGCTAACCATAGGTCAGATTACTTAAAAGTCTAAGGAACAGCATGTTAAGTACATTATTCCAGGAATAAGCACAGGGGGCACCATCATGCAAACACATCTCTAAAATGTAATTTCTCCTTTCTCTTCACTAATAATATAGAATTGCAAGCAATGCAATGGTATTCAGGAGCTCTGAAATTCAGTACAGAAAGCTTGGTAAATGAATCACAATATAATTTAGTGTACTAAACTCCTTGAGTGCTATCATCTGCCTCCTCTCTAGAGAGGAAATATAAATGTGCCTAGCTTAAGTAGATTGTTGTGTTTGCATCAGGGCAAAACCTATCTGGCCTGGGAGCCTGTGGAAAAACAAGAAGCTGAAGGTCATGTGGGAATGAAGCAGGAGAGAGAAGGAACTCTCTGACTCACTAGTTAAGTTTAATCTACAATTGTTTTCTGATTTGTGCAACATAAACAGAATTTTTAATTTCTCAGAAACTTTGACTATGGTCATGATGGATACTGTATCAAATGAAGGGAGATTAGGGACTAAAAATATTAAAAAGTTGGAGAGAAATTGCAGAGTGACAAAATTTTCAAAATATCTGTTAATGAGAATGTAACCTTTATTTTACATAGAAAAGATAAAATCTGACAAAAGATCTGCAGATTTCTTTGGCCCAATATAAAGTGCATCCCAAGCATAATGAATTTATGTTTAGGAATACCTTGTATGAATAAAAAAACTTTGTATGGTCCATTCTAATTTTAAATACAGGTTGGATTGCCTTCAAATAATACTTAGCATTCAAATTAATTTCTGGCTTTTCCAGAATGTTTTTTTATTAACTGCTGGCTTTTCCAGAACGATTTTACAAATATCGTACTTCAGGAGTAAAATAACTCAAAGAGAACAAAAAATTCCAGCTTCAACAGCATTCACCTCTTGTGACCTGTTAAAAAGCTATTTATTTATATTATAAAATATATAAAATAATAAAATATTTATATTTTGCATTACTTAAATTATTTTCATTCAAGGTGCCAGCATTCATTAACAGCATCTGTTAGTCTAGAAACAGCTACAGTCAAGGGAAAGTCCTGCAATTAAAAACTGCAATCTGATCGCAATCGTATCAGGAAAATTTTACCTCAAATTTCTCTAGTAAGCTGTAGTGCCTTTATTTCTCTTCTTCAACATAAAACAAATAGGAAGTAAGCAGATTTACAACAATTTAATGATTTTATATGTCTATTCATAATTAAATGTTTTGCGTATACCTAACCTTAAGATGGGTCAGATCGTTTTTGCACAAAACCAGACACAAGAGTAATGATTCTACATTTTCCACCTTCTATTAATCAAATCATCTACTTCAGACAATTGTGATGTTCTTTTGCTGGTGTTCATGTTTGCAAACCTGTGGAAGAACTTTTGTCTGCAAAACTTTCTAGTTTGGTTGTATGGGATTCTTTAAAATACTTGTACTTCAGAGCAAAACCACAATAAAATATAAAGTTCCATTCCAGAAATAATTTCAGACTTTAATCAAACATTGTCTTCTAATCATTACATTAGAGTTCATGTTTAAAAGATGAACTACAGTATTTTCTGAAGAACAGCACCATGCATCTTAGACTAATTTCAAGACAAAATATTAACAAAAAGAATACATATTTTTATTACAAGTAGATCATGAAAGAAGCAAATACATGTGAATCTAAGCCTGACACAAAGAACCATAATACAATTAAAAATATTTATTTCCATGGTATTTTCATCTAGATATGAATGTTATTGTCCTTTTACTTGTGCTTACATAGAGAGGGAAAAATCTTTCAGTTCCAGGTTTTCACATTAGACTTAAAGATACTGGAGATTAATATCTATTGTTAATTTTTATTATCCCTAATTAGCCCTCAGTTTCACCAAAATATCTAATAAGCCGATGGATCCCAGAAGTATTATCTCTCTCTTCTCTCATAAATGAAGATCAAGATCATCTCTATCATTTGGTATGGAATAGAATCACTGAGTGCCATGTGGAAAAATAATTTTCTATGGAAAAGGATAGCTTCTATGAGTGAACATAGAATTTCCAGCATAAAACATTTCCCTTGAAGAAAGACGAACAATAACACCTCTGCTTTACAAAGCTTAACACTGAAAACTGGAAGTAAGGTTACTTATAGTACTATAAAACATTGCTTCAAACACAATTTCTTGTGCAGATGCTAATTCACCAGCATTAGATTTCTAAAAGAGAAATTAGGATTCTCAATGTGGCGGCTAGAGATATGGTTATGGATGCACATATATTTCAGTACCTGTCCTCAATCTATGTTACTCTTCAGAGGCAAGCTTATAGACAGCTGTCTGTCATAAATGTTATCAAACAGTTTTCTTACCTTCACAGAAACAACTAGAAAACTTCTCATCAGCTACAACAGTTGAAGTTCTTTTCCCTGTTTGGTTAGGGTTAAAGGTTTTCCGTGACTTTATGATCCAATACTGTTACAAACATAATCACAGGTCTTCCAGAAATCTATAAAATTAATGTTTATTTTTCTCTACATATTCTGCTATTGACAGCAAAGAAAAATGGATTAAATTTAAAAATTAAGGTAAATCAGAAGTTATCATTTTCACAATGAAGACATCCGAAACTCTACCCCAAACAAAAAAGAACCATGTTCTGAGGGCTTCAAGATATACCACAAAAATCTTTAGTCTGGTTTCATAACAGTACTCAATTTTATATTCTTTAGAAATTGGTTGCAGTATTGGAATATCCCTTGAATACAAACAATGCCATTTGATTTGTAGGTGACTTAAAGTTTTGACATTTGTTGCTAAAACATTACTAGCAGGTGATTATTAAATTATCAAGTTATAATGTATTTTCTGAAACAAAAACATTACAGGACTTAGAAATTCCTAGCTTTGTACTCCAGTAGGACAAAGTCTAATCTCAGCAACTGGTTCACAGGAAAACCTAGAAGCTGCTTGAGTTTCCCCTTAGCTTTGTGCATTTAAAAAAAAAATGTAAAAAAAAAAAGTTGTTGTGAAACACCTCCATCAAGAATGAAAGCTGTCCTATGATTAGAGGATTTCTACCTTGAGCAATGTGACAAAGGACAAATTTTTGTGGGGTAGTTTGGATTGCTCTTATGGTGGTGAAAGTCCAGCTATGAGGATCTACGGTAACAAGTAACAAGAAAGAGCTGTGTGCAGTAATATTTTTTTCCACAAGATAGAAATAGGTTAAGCTCTTTTTGATGCTCAGAACAGAGGACCCCAAACCAAAATAGAATTTGGGAAGATTGGTCATTTGTTGGATATTAGATCATATATACCTTTCTTGTGTGGAGTAGAAATGCTAGGCAAGGGAGGAAGAAGAGTTGATAAGGTAGGCAGGTTGTAACAAAAAAAGGGATGGATAGTTTATAACCTATGAAACAAAGAGATAAGTATGTGCAAGGAAACTATAATGTGACATAAAACTCATGCTTCGGCTAAAGCCAAAGCTTTGTGCATCCTGAAGCCAAGGTTCATCTTGTGAAGGAGTTGTGAGGAGCAGCAATGAATCCAAACTACTCTCTAAATTAGAGAAACATTAAACACTTTCACACAGAGGCTAAAAATGCCACATATTTATTCTATATATTGGCTTTCCTAAAACTTGGAAATGAAATTTTAAAGTAAATGTATCTGAATTTTGCCACGTGAAACATGGCAAATCTAAAATAGATGTGGGACTCTCATAACACGGAATGAATTACCCTATGGAGCTGCCGTTTCTCTCTGCTAACAACATAGGGAGTGTATGATTAGTTTAGACTATAGACCTAATGTCAAACTTAGAATATAAATAATGTTAGGTGAGATAAATTTCTCCCATAGTTTCTAAGAACTGATTGGGTATTTCTGCAAAATAATGTAATGCTAACCCAGGAAAAAGAAATATTTCTTCTTGCTAGGACGAAATGATCAGAGAAGCAATACATAACTAAGTGCCTGCTCACAGAAACCCATTGCTTTTTACTGTGTTGATGCCAGTAAATAATTTAATCTAATGTTGACAAACAGTCCTCCCAGATGATGAGAATGAGTGACAGCAAAACTTTCATACAGGTAACAACAAAAAAATGAAAGATAAAGAAAATCAAACTCAGAATCATTGCCTTCACCATCAAGATTTGATAAACAGCTTTCATAAATTATCTCCGCATGCTGAAGTCCTGTCTCTTATGATGGCATACACTAGATTATCCAAATCCCCACCCCTTTCTTTCTCAAACAATGTAAAAATTACAGGATATTATTTCCACTACTCAGTCATGAAAGGCTGAAAGACAATCTAGGTTTGTATTCCAGTGAGATGAATGACATTCCTAAAGAAGGTTTTTACAGCTTAATTTTTTCCTGCCTTGCACTTTGCCTATTGAATTAAATAGGCATACACTGCTATTTCACTGCCTTATTTAATTTTGTGTTCATGTACACATGCAGACAAATGCATGCCACACAGAAACCCTCAGTTCAGAACTTCCAGGAAGTGAAGCAGAAAATCTGGGGGAGGGGAACAGTTATCTAAGTTACAGTTTAATTCAGTATGCAAAATATCTTCGTTATGATAAATTCAGACATTGTTAAGAAATTGAAATAATGAGTGTTAAAGTCAATGAGAGAATGAAAGAAAATGAAAAGGCATAGACAAGGGAGAAACAACGCATTTCAAAATCAAATAAAAAGATGAAAAGTAATCGATGCAAAGACATATAATACTGGAAAATTATTTTAGCCATAAATCTTTGCAGGATTGAGTTCTTCTACAGACTGTGTGTGAAACACCAGATTTCTAGATAAAACCTTCTGAAATTCTGGTTTTTAAAAGCTCAGCTAGATTAAATGGACAGGCAGGAAAATTAAGTATAGAAGTGAAGGGAATGGATTGAGGGAATTTGTCAGGCATAGCTTAATGACTAAATTCTACTACAAAGAGAAACATTGCAGAATGATAGGGTTTTGCTCATCAAACTACATTAAGGAAAAGCCATTTCTATCACTTGCTAGAATCAGATTTCTCTGTCTCTCCATCTTTCTTGTTATGACTTCTTATGACATCTTATTACGACTTGACAAATTAGAGTCTCCCACCAGGAGAGCTGCACCTGTTATGGAGTGTGCTTTCATATGTTATGTTAGCATCACAGAGTCATAGAAATGTGGACTGGAAGAAACACTGCAAGCTCATATGGTTCAACTTCCCACTCTAAGCCAGGCTACTGTCAACCCCAGATAAGGTCAAGTGTCTTTTTCCAGATAAGTTTTGAAAACCTCTAAGAATACATATTCCACAGCCACTCCAGGAAACTTGTTTCAATGCAGCACTGTAAACATAATGCATTTTTTTCTCATGTTCAATGTGAATCTCCCAATGTGCATCTTGTGACCACTTCCCCTTGTTTTATCATCTGCTACTACAGAGAAGGATTTAGTTTCATCATCTCTGTGACTCCTCCACAAATAATTGTATCCTGCTATTGGAGGCTCTTTACCAGACCCAACAAGTGCAAGCTCCACAGCTTCAGCCTACTTTGTGTGCTTCAGGCCCCTAAAAATCTTTGTGGCACTTCTGGACCCCCTCAGCTTCTCAATACCCTTTCTGAAATGGGACACCAAAAATTGGAGTCTCATTCCACATGCAGCCTCACCAGAGCTGACTAAAAGGAGATAATTTTCTCTTAATGAGGCCCTACAGTTGGATATTGCCTGAACTGGAATGAGAATATACTCTTGGCTAATATTCAAAATTTTCTCTTAATGAGGCCCTACAGTTGGATATTGCCTGAACTGGAATGAGAATATACTCTTGGCTAATATTCAAGGTGATATTAGATAATTCCACCCTGGTTAGGGCTTTGCACTTCTTACAAGGCTGCATGAGGTTTCTGTTAACTCAGTCCTCAAATTCCCAAAAGTCACCCTCAATGAAAGAATGAAAGCTCTACTGTTTGACATGTCAAACCCTCTCCCTCTCAACATCAAGCCATTTTTGGTCTTCTGATGAAAAAAACAACCCGCTCATTTAATGTTTACATTTTTCAAAATAAAATGCATTCTTCGTCCTTTTCAGATGTCTTGAAATGTGTTTTGTTTTTTATTTATTTGTAGAAGCTGGTACCAATAACAGTCACACTATGGATAAAACAATGACAACTGCATGCTCATCTTCAAGGCTCTTAAAAAAATTCCACGTTCCTCTGGACCTACAGTGCTATCCTTACAATCCATGTTCAAGTAAGCATGTGTTCAAATCGCTTTCTGATTTACTTCTATTCATAAAGCAATCTCCATTCTGACAAGGTAATTTAGATTTTTTTCCTGTCAAACCAAAATTAGCTCAAGCACTGCCTGCTGATATTACATCTAAAGAGTGTGAGAAACTACCTGGGTGCTGTGCAGTAATACCTTCATTCTCATCTAATGTGGCATGATTGATGGGCTTGCAAAACATCAGGAATCCTTGCCCATAATAGAAAATCCTATTCAAACAACTGGCAGACTAATACAACTCTAGGATACCATACTAAGTCAAAACGGCAAATTCTATTTATTAGAAAAATAAACGTAGAATATCTCCAACTTTATACATTGTTTATGATTCTATGCAAACCAGCTGCCATCACAGATTAATTTTACTCCTCAAAGTGCTGTATATTTCTGACGAAAAATGGTTCTATAAAAAATATTGCATTAAAAAAGATAGTAACATGACTCTCTTTTAACTCATCAAAACCCAAGTGCTATCTCTTCTTGAAAGAGAGTCTAAAAGATACCTCCTAAAATGCAAAAGACCCATACGATGTTTTCATCAATGTCAAAATGGAATTAGCATTGCAAGTTTAAATCTGCTGGTGCTGGCACATTATTGTCATACTGCTCTGTCAAACTGTGGCTAAGTTGATGAAACAATTTGGCTTTTTTCCAGGGTTCTTATATCTAGGAAAATGTCCAGCCTCTACCACTAAACATCTAAATTTTAAGTCACATTACTGTAATTATTGAGGTCACAAGATGGCTATTTGGAATATATATTTTCTAGAATACACATAGATTATTAAAAGAAAAAATTCCTGGACAATGAAGTCAGAATCACAGAGTCAATGCTACTGTGTCAGGGTATGTTTAACTTTAGAAAGTTGTCTGATGGATCTGAGAACATCTCACTGAGATGAAAGGATCACTTCACAGTGGTTAACATAAAGTGCAGAGTGTGGATCAGAACTGTTTCCCACACGAAGAGTTTAAAAAATAAAAAATCCCCCAAATTCATGAAATACAAAGTTCCAGTACACACCAGTCAGCACTGCAAGATCTCAGCTCTCTCTAGCGAACCTCAGGCAGAGCACTGCAGGCACAGCTAGAAAAGCTGTACCTTCTTCAGCTGGGCTAAACTTGCTGGTCGGGCAGCTAAAGCAAATACCTGTCATGCCCAGCTTGCACTAAGCCAGTTCACCTACACTTGGCATCCCAATGGGACACCACCTCTTCACCGACCCTTGACTCAGGGTACCTTTTTGCAGCATCACGTGCACTTACCACTGTCCTGCCATACAGCACATGCAACCCCAAATTCTACAAAAATAGGCTGTTGTGTTTCTTAGTTTGCACAGTCCACTAAATTTAGCATTGAAGCAAATAGTCTATATTTTTTGAATGCTGACAGACTGGGCAAAAACAACCTGTGCATGCAAATGAAAGGGGAAACATAATTCTGTAGAACACAACACGCCTGCTAAAGCGACACACTTAGGTAGTCATTCCCATGCCTACTGCCACGCACCTCTGCTGGAAATATGATGACATTAAAGCCCCAATTAGGTTCTTATAGCCTACAGGAGAAAATTAACAGTCTGGGAATAAGGCTGCAGGTATCTTAACTCTGTTAAGTCTTTACATCCAGCTTTTCTGATCTAAGCAGGATATTGGATATTGTGGAAGGATAGACAAGTGTGAAAATGTTACACTTATTTAAAGTTGTAGGCAGTTAATAAACCTGGTTTAGGTCTATTAAAAAGCTTACTGTGCAAATGACTGTAATTTACAAAGGTATCCAGACCACTTAGCATAATTGACCTTTTATTATCTATCAATATGTAATTTGTTTACTGTTCTGGACTATTAAACAAAAATAAAATTCAAAAGTAATCAGATCAAATTAGAAAACAAGAAGAGCTTGTCAGGGGCAGGGAGCTCCCTTAAGACTGGTCACAGAGCAATTGATTCTGGCTTTTCATCTTTAATGACTAGATTTTGGTTTTACTGTGAAGTAAGTAGGCTGGAGTTAAAAGTAATGTGACACTGCACAGAAGTATAAACAGTGGCACTGTACCACACCAAATGTATTTGAAGAGTTTATGAAGTTCAAGTTAAAACATCTGAAGGAATTCAAAGTAAATGTGTTGAACTATTTTCTGTTTTTAAGGAGGCTTATAGCAGTCTTGCTTCTAAAAAATGTCACATTTAAATCTAAAACCAAAATATGAACTTATTTTCTGAAAATTCAATTAGTTGTTTGTGCCAGTGCCAGCTCACCAAAAAATGAACCCTGCTTTTTTATATTTTAAAAAAAGAAATCAGGTACTTATGCAAGGAGATACATCTACATCATTACAGTTAAACCTGGCAAGCACAAGCCTAACACCCTGGAAAACACGATATTGCTCAAATTACCAGTGTTTAGATTCGAATCCTTCAGGCACCTAATACAAACTTGTAATTGCTGATTACAGAAACTAGAGAATATACATTTTTGGCAGGCATTTCATATGAACTAAGGAATAAATTATTTCAGAACTGACTAATTATTTTTTCCTCCATTTTTAAAGTAACTGTTTTCTCTAAACATAATTAGAAATGGGATTACTCAAAACATACCAAGTAAATATTAGACTTGCAGTATCTGGGAATTGAAATATTGACTAAAGAAAACTTGTTTATTTCTTTAAAAGACTGATTTTTTAAAAACACAACTGTTTTTATATACAGCATTCAATGAGGATTTCTTAGTACACAGAAAATGCATCCCCAAAGAAAGGCAGAATTCTTGTATTCTGAAGTTTATAAACATGAAAAATGTCCTATTTTCTTTCCTGGATGGGAGATATTTTTCACCATTCCTAAAAAAAATTAAAAATCTACAATGAACTGTTTGAATGACTGCAGAACGTAATATGACAGCTATGGCATTTGAAGTTCATGCCTATGTGTACATGTGGAAATACATAAAACAGACATGGAAAATGTGCTGCTAAAAAGGAAAAGGTTTTTTTTCCAAAATCTGCTAGGTCTTTATCTTCTTAAATATACAGTAGAGCTGGTTTTGCCAGACATTCTACTAGTTAACCCACTGGTTGGTCTACAGTGTAATAAAAATGATAATAAATTTTTTATAGGGCTACAAAATCTGAATTTTTAAAATTTATGCAATGTTTTCTTCATTTTAGAAATCAAATACTTGGTTAGAAAAGGGAAAACATGCACTGAATTTTGCATAAAGATCATGCCATTCAAAATAATGTATGTAAAATTCATTGGTGAGATGCCAAGAAAAGGGCAAAGCATTTTCTTAAACATGAAGAGAGTAATTTCCCAAAGTTTATTGTTATAAATGTAGAGCATGCTATAAAGCTGTTGGAACTGTGGAATAAAAATTTCATATTTGCAATAGCACTTTTCTTGATTACAGTGGATTAGCATATTTATGAGGTTACTCAGCCTCAGGTTTAAACCCACAAATCAAAGGTTTATATCAGCATGGGTAATGGATTACACAGAAGTCTATGGCCTATGATATCCCAAAGGTATCTGTCTTTCAGAAGATTTATGTATATAATACCACTTTGTAGAAACTGCATTCTCTGATCTTTTGCGTGGTGCTTGGTGATTCCCCTCTCTAATGTGTAAAACAACCAAAAAGCAGCGTTCCCATTCAGCAGAGAAATTAATTGATGTATCTTGTTCTCCTCCTCACCTGTTATTGATAAGGCCATGAAAGAGACTTTAACTCCTTGATGTAAATAGCACTACTACAGTGGAAGTAAAGACATTGTGAGCACATTTAATGCAATTAAACTTCTGAAAAGAGGAAAATCTGTATTCCAGCAGCTGTTCACAGAACAAATACTTGAATTTTGTTCATCCTATAAACAGCATTATCATAGAATAAACCTCAAATTTAAAAAAATTAGTCTTACTTTCTTCCTCAGAGGTGAACACTGATTATATTACTATTAATGTTAAATACCTATTGACTTCCTTTTGGCTTCAGAAAGCCCAGGATTTCAGAGCAGAATGCTAAGACAAGGAACTGAAATGCTCAGTCCTGCCTCTCATGAAAGACTAACTAGCCAGAAGTCAGGAAGGTAGCTCATGCAGAATGGCTTTTTCAAGACTACGCGTACCCAAGTGAAACTTCTTTATCATCACTGTGAAATGATGACAAATGAAGACACATAAACGTCTTTAAACCGTACAGAGAAAATCTTCATCAGCTTTATTATTATTTAATTTTTTTACTGAAGATCTACACCTAATAGTAAGAGAAACTGAAGCATGCAAAGAAGAGTATGGGAATCAGTTACCTATGTAATAATACCTTGACTCTCATGCACACAAATGTAAGAACCTATATAATATAGAATATCAAACATAAAAAAGGTATGAGGAAAAAAATGAAATGGATTAATCTTTCTGTATTGTATGTATGTTCCACTGAAGGAAAAGTGTGGGTTTTTGCATGTAAGGGATGATGTCCACTTGTCTCTACAAGGGATAAGACTATTCTCATAGATCTGCTGCTGAAAAAAACAGACCACACTAATGTGAAAATATAAATTGCACACTAAGAAGGAAAATATATAATGTAAGGAAGCAAATTGGTTTAATGTTCTTCCTTGAAGAGGTGATCAAAATCCAGAAAGTGACAACTGAGACTTTTACAAGATAAAATGAAAAATAAATTATGAGGATTAACAGAACACATTGTGTTCCAATTTTGTTATGTTAATTTTACTCTCTTTCATTTAATTTTTATCCCTCATTTGAAACTCCTATTATATTGTAAGCTGTTATACATTTGAAAAAAAAAAAAAAAAAAAAAAAAGGGGGGACAACTGTCAGTTCTAGATTTCACTCAACCTCGAAATACATTCTGCAGAGATATAAGATTGGTATAGCATATATAATATATCATAGCATTGAATGATACATTGTCTGGTCCAGGAAAGTATTTGTAAAAGATGCAGAGAAATGTGTAATGCTAGTAAGCGGGAACCTTTAATGCCATATCGTTTAATAACTTGCAGTAATTACATGGGGGAAATCGGATGGGTAACTGGGTTTCAGCCAGATATGGAATGGTGTAAACCAAAGAGTAGAGCAGGACCTGCTCAAATTACACTGTTTTCCAAGAAACTAGGCTAGCCATTTTGGCAACGGTCACTTCTATGAAACAACCTTTGTAACAAAAGCTTTGTAACTGAAATATAGAAATGACAGTATAATATATAAGATGTATAACTACAACTGTGATCTTGAAGTCTACCTGCAACGTTCAGGATGGGTTGTTCCCACTTCATGGACAAACAGCAAGGCACTTCATTCACATTCACTTTAATTCATAAAGGCCTTAGTTGTTGAGAAGAAAAAAAAATATTCAAAGCTTTCAGCACTGAGAGTACTTTTTATACTCACCTTTTAAAAGCCGTATTTCCAAGTACATTTTCCAGAAGTTCTAATTGTTTAGTTAGGCATGTGCAAACAAACAGTAACCATGCAGATTTTCAGCAGTTTTAACAAAATCAAAATTGAAAGAAAATACAACACACTGCTTCTGGTAGAGCACTTTACATTTTCAGAGAGCAAAGTAAAATAGTTTTCAGGAACCCTAAATAATTATAATGCTGGCCTGAACTCTGTCGATATATAGGTAGTGCCTTTTCCTTTCTCATGTTGAATACTTCACACCAACTTAAGGCAGGAATATTAAGATCTGCTTTTGGGGGTACTTTTTCCACTATCTAGATTTTTTCATGTGAGTAAGAGCAGAGAGGGTGTCTGCAGAGCAGAATTTGATCCCAAATTAATAAATAACATCTCCCAACAAAACAAGTATATGAGTCAGGGCAAAAATCCTGCATTAAAAAAAACCAACACAAAAAACATTGAGAGAATGAATTCTTTTTCTGTTACACAGATGTGTACTTTTGAATTCTGAAACATGTCATTTGCTGTACCAAATCAATACAGCAGGGGAACTAGGCAATGAGTAAGAAACCTATCTGGAAGAGTAAGCCAAGTGATGATGGGTGTCTTCCAACCTTCCTCTATGCCTCAGTAAAAAAAATTATTCTTTAACGAGGAACATATTTCCAAAGTGTAATAAGGTAATTTCTAGGAAATCCTTTAACCAAACTTTGTTTCCTATGAATCAAAGCTACAGAATGTAGCTCTGCCTGTCCTGCATGAACAGCTTTGGACTCAAAGACTGATTTTAAACACAGTGCATAGAAGATTAAGGGTTTTAAAAATTCAGTGCCTACAAGATTCATAACAACAGTGCATGAGAGATAGCCTGAAATATACCAGCTGAAGGAAAAACACCTACACAAGTGCACATGTTATCAGACATCACAGAAACAAATGGAAGAAAATATTTATAAAGGCAACAATTATTCACGTTACTTGTAAACAAAATGTCAGGACAAAGTATCAGGCTTTCTGCAGAATCCTAGGAAATTTGAGGTTACTGTTTTCTCCCATAGCTAGAAGTTTTGTAAAGGTTGTTATTGGCTGAGTTTGCCCTAAAAAACATAAACCACTTTTGAACAGCCTTTATAAGGAAAAAATACTTTTTGAAAATGTGAAAATGGAAGAAGTTTTTGCTTTAAAAAAAAAAAAAAAAAAAGTGAAAATTTGGTTTACCCCAAAATGTTTTCCTGGAAAGTTTTAAAAAGAAAAAGAAAAATCCCATATTTTCCCCACGAAATCATCATATTTGAAAAAGTCCAATTATTGCACTCTATCAGCCTAAGCAGGCTTTTGTGAAAGTGGTACTGAGCAGAGCATAGAGGAACAAATATTAATAATGCTACCCCCAAACAGATAAATACCTTAAAAAACAATCTAGACTATCTGGTTTCAAGGGCAGGAAGGTGTTGAAAAATAAAGTTAAGAAATTAAAATCATACTGTTTACTCCCCAAAGGGTGAATGTTCTCTTGTACAGATTTTAATGGTATCTTTCTTGCCAACAGCCATATGTAACAGATATCCTCAGAGTATACTAGGAAAGAATTTCAGTATGCTTTCTGGGACAAGAACACTGCAGAAAGATATCTTCAACTAAATGCATTGACAAGATTCAAAAAGAAGGGTTGGTTTTCTCCTGCAAAATTCCCAAGATCATTCCATTGTACCCTGCATCCTTTTGCCTAAATCAGAATGGTTTTCATTGAGATAAGAACATACTTATAAAAAAGAGAAGATTTTGTATATTGATTATTTCTGAGAACTAATGCTTAATTGTTTTGTAGCTGCATATGATTTTGTTTTGTAATTATTTTATGCATATGTAGAGGGCTTAATGTTGATTTATGTTGTTTACTGAAATCTTGACTTAGCCCGTTGGGAAACAGTTCAATGAAAATAAACCATGTGACCATGTTCAAAGGTTACAGGGGAATTTCACAAATGAGATGTTCTATATAGCATCATTCTTTCTGTACAAGTAAATTCTCAGTAAGCATTTTTTTTTAAATTGTATGTTAAAGTGTATTATATACCAATTGCCTTTTTAAACCTGAACCTAAATCAAATCAAATTGAAATACAGGAAATTCCATTTAAAGATAAGAAAATTTTTTACTGCAAGGATGATTGAAGACTGGATCAGGCTGCTCAGATAGGTTGGGTATCGATTCTCCATCCTTGGAGATAATCAAAACCTGACTCAACAAAGCCCTGGACAACTTGTTTTACCTGACCCTGCTTTGAGGGGTCAGACACCATCCAAATGGTCCTTTCCAACTACAGTCACTCTGCAAGTCTATGATTAGGCATGATTAGGCATGTGATTCTCACAGGTTGTTAGTGTGGGTTATTAGGCCCCTGCGCCACTAACAGGACACCAGACAGAAAACGGATTTCTGAGAGATTTAATTCTCTTTCCATTCTTCCAAAGTTGACAAGTGCAGACCCATCCACATTAAAAGTGTTAATTTAAAACAACAAATATTATCTAATCCAGCCAAACTTAATCTTCTCCATGTATTTTACCAAAGACACCTATGATTTTTATTAATTTCAAAGCAATTTCAAAAAATAAGGGACATCTTGTGAATGTCTACTGATATCTCACACATAAAAAAGTACCAACTGATATTTTGATAGAAACAGAGTGATTACTTGAAGTTTGTTATATCAAAAGCTCCTGAAAAAAAATGCCCTTATTCTCCTAATGACAGCAAATGTTTAACACTGTGATGTAACCTAATAAATATTTACTGCAACATGCTATTGCAGAAGCACCAAAATAATGCTTATAGTTTCTAAAGAACATTTCAATACTTTTTCATTATTGGTCTGAAGAATCGCATTGTGAAGTGATATCTGTTCAATGATTCAATCTTTGTACAATACCATTTATGTAATTTAAACTGCATTTCCTAACAGACAAGCTGGAAAGCCAATCACATTTTATGACAATTAATTGAGCTTACAAACCTGATGGCACCCTTTGGCCCCTTTTGCTGTTCCTTGATTAGGGATTTATTAAACTGCTTATTATTAAAATGTAATTTAGAATGTTTATAACAACTGTATGCAATAATTGAATGTTAAGCGTGTCCTTTATGTGAATTAGGTCAATGTGATGGCAGGTCGAATTTTACATAAAGAAAAGTTAGAATGGTCAAATTTATGTGATATAGGAAAATAGGAATGCACAGAAGAGAAGAGGGTGATCACATCTAATCTCCCACAGTGAAAGGCATTCCATCATGATGGTTAGTTTGCCAAGGTCTACAGAACACTTGAGACTCATGCTGTAACTCAGATACAAGCTGATTTTCTCTTTTTTTGCCGGTATTCAAAATAAAAACTTACATGGGAATAAAAAGCCCCAACAATTAAGGAGGGAGACAGGGAAGACACCTGATAATCTTGGAGATAAAAATCCATCTGGACATGGTTCTGGGCAATCTGTACTAGCTGACCCTGATTAAGCAGGGGGGTGGACAAGATGACCTCCCGAGGTCCTTTCCAACCTCAACCACTGTGTGATTCTGAGATACCGATGAAATTAAGTGACAAGAGCTGTAGTAAGTCTATCTTCCTGATTCCTGATTTTTGGTATGCATAAAATCTTAACTACAGTATTAAAATTCTTTGCACTTAAATTTGAAACTCAATAGCTGCAAAATTCAATACAGAATGGTAATGAAAAATAATATAGATTGATATATGCTACACACGTATACACGTGAATTGCTTGAAACGCCTCAGTTATCGATACCTCTACAAATGGATCTACCAGAAAATCTATTAATAAGGCTGTGGCCAGCATAAACTTGTAAAGCTACTACATTAGAATCAAAAAAAGTAGTTGAAGATAAAATGCAACAGCAGTCACCAGCATGTTCTTCATGTGAATCACAACCATGAAACTTTAAACCATCTGATTTGCACAACTAACCCCTGCTGATTTATAGTTCCTACATTCAATCAAATTTAGAAGTTTAATAAAGCACAGGAAAAAAAAAATATCCCTTCTTAGGTCTGCATTTGTACTCTACCAGATATAACTAAAATTTCTATTTACTAAAAACATATTAGTCTTAATTTCATCATCATCATAAGTATTTGAAAATGTCTTGTGCCAGTTCAAAGATTGGATAAAAAGAATTGGATAGAGAATGTACCAATTAAAATAAAGAATTACTACAGGAAAAAAAAAGCAGAAGAAATAACACACTAGGTCTGCATTCTATTGAAAGTCTTCAAAAGCACACAGACATGCACATGTTCTCCTTTCAAAGAATGAATATTTATTAATTACAGTCCAATGAAAATTGAGGGGAAGTCTGTATACATTGTATCAGCATATCAGAAACATAATTCTTTTCAGACCAGACCCAGAATTTTATTTTTACACAGTCTCACATAGCTTAAATACTAAAATGTTTAAAAAGCAAAGCATCTAGAAATGTGTCTTATTTATCAGAATGAGCACTAAAAATGACAAATTCTAAAAATAAATAAATAAATGTAATTTGCTTGTGTTCTTTTTTCCTTTTTTTTTTTTTTTTAAATATATATATTTTCTAAATTATCTGAACCAGGATTGCCTTATCTTTCCCATGGCAGTTCAGGATCTTGTCTTTTGGTACTCTGGTACTTTAAGCATGTATTGACTTTTAATTTCTAGCAATGCTAGCATACAATAATAATCCATGAGCATTAAAGATCCAAAACTCTTCAAAATGATCTGAAAGAAGCTTATTCACTGTCAATTGATACATTTTGAATCTTAGTCTTAAAAAATAAAAATACAATTAATCAATTCTGCTTAATAACCTTCCAAAATTAACTCAAATGGGAGTTTTTAAGTGTTCTGAAATTAAAGATTAATGGATGTATTATCAATTAATCTTTGCATATCTTTTCAGTAAAAACTATATAAAATAGAAGCTTCTGCTATGTTGTAATCTTTATGTTTTTTCCTTGTTTATTTTTGAATAATTTATTAACTTTTTCTTTATTGTGAAAAAAACATTAATGCCAAGGATGAACACATCTCCACCATAGAAATTTCTGATGCAACCTCCCTATTAAAATAGTTTCTCCTTATTTTCCTTTGCATCTTATCTACTAAAATTCTACCTATAAATTTTAGTGCCTCTTCAAGGTCCCCAAATATTCATTGTGCTATATCTAAAAGCCTGATATGAATCAAAGATACCAGAACTGAAGTGCAATTTTAGGTCAACTTCTTTATTGAGCATTGATGAGTTTTGATCTGTATCCTAGGTGAAGTCATCATAACAAGATTCTGTCTCACACATCTGGTAAAGATGATGTTTTCGGTATACAAAAATTCTGACTGAAGTGATAGGCAAGTTACTGATATAAAACCAAATCAAACTCTTAGTCATTTTCCATAATTCTTTCAACATAATTTATCACAACTGTGTTTTTTACTTTAAACTCCAAACTGCCCAGCTAATTTCAAGATCAAATATTTAAGCAAAAATTCATCTATTCTTTAGGATTGGTGACTTTGAATAGATAAGATGATGATCTTAAATTTTATTCCATGGAGTTTTAAGAAAATCACACCATACATTCCTTAAAAACCCAACACCCAACGTGTTATGAAATAAGTGATATTCCAGATTTCATATTTTTTCCCTATTAACCTAAGCTTTTTTGCTGCATTTTATGTTATATCTTGGATTTGTAAAACTCAACTGGATTGTGACCAATTACTATTAATTGGTGTGTGTCTTTATATGAACTTCCACATTCCAGTTAGTTTCTGAGTACTGTAGAAAGAGTAAACTAGTAGACTTACACTGCACCTTCAAGAGGAGAGAATAAGCTCTGAATCATCAGACAGAGACCAGAAAAAAAAAACAAACCCACGGAGCGGTGGTGAGTTGAAGTGAATGAGAGCGAAACGCTATGGAATGGACATTTGCTGGTGGCTTTTAGAAGATGAGAACCAGAAGACATGACTGTACTAGCAAAAGACAAGCCACAATGTTAAAAGGACTTATAATAAATTTTCTAGTGTTGAGGAAGATGGGGTTTTAGAGCCTGTGGATTGAGTGTTTGTCCACAGACCTCAGAGTACTTGTAGTTTACCCATAGTCAAGGTTGATCTACTGAAGAACAGAAAATCTCTGAGAAACATTTACTGCTGTGGGTGGGACTGTTATAAAAATGCTGATTGCCTGAGGGAGTAGATCTTCCACAACATTTTAACTGCAATTGGAGGTGTGCCTTCAGAAGAAAAGCCTGAGTTCAAGGACGAGGCTGCAGTCTTAAGCAGATCAACGTTTTGAAACTGAGGTTAGAGTTAAAATTTTGAGTTCCAGAACAGTCAGAAATTGACTTTTTGAACCTACAGTTTGCATAAGCACCAGCAGATCTATCACACTGGAAGACTCAGAAACTGCATCAGAGTGGCCAAGAGCAGACCACTCATCCATCTGTTTGGGAGTAAAAGTCACACTTGATGGGTCAAGAAACACCTTATACCTCAGCAGTTATTTCAGATGGAAAATTGCTGGGTTTATATATATTTTTCAATTAAACATCCAAAGGAAAAGATCACTGCTCACTGTATTATAAAGAATAAATATAATAGCTACATAAATGTTACAATATTTAACTTGTTGAAAGAGAAATTACACTTTTATTTTTGAAGTCTGTTTCAATGCTGCACTTATATGTCATATAACAACACTTGGTTTAAAATATAAGTACCCATAAAAAGGTGATATGATAATATCTTGTGCTAATGGTGCCATTATCAGGCTATAAAATGATGCCATTATTTTGGTCAACTGTGTGGCTTCATGCCCAAGGCCGTTGTTCCAGCTGGGAAGAACAACTCACATTAATATGGCATATTATGAAATTTCCCTAAATATGTAAGAGGTTTAATAAATGGAGTGCATTTATGCAAGCCACGCTATTATGTAATAAAAGTCTCCTGATTTATATCTGAGTAGGAAATCATGTCAAACCATCCCTTCTTAAGTTTCCAAAAAATGAAATATATTATTTTGAAGGCTCACTAAAATGGAACAAAAAGTTTATCTAGACTTCATCCTCAAATACCTGTTATAAAAATAATTTCCCATACACTTTGCAAGTAAGCCAGCTGTCAGAATTTAGGGTGATTAACAATAAACAGGTCAGTGGTTGAAAGCTAAAAATTCCTTTAAGCTCACAAGACAGAGTTTAAAGCATATAGGAACAGCGATTATAAATACAGCTAAATATGACATCTGCAACACTTCTCCTACATCTTGATTCTTGTCTGTTTTACATACAGACCATAACAGACCTCTCTGCGCATTTCTGAGAGTCACTGAGTCCCAACTTTGTCTCTCAAGTTCAAGAAAAGATAATGCTGAAAGACCTCGTAATGGCATTTTAACACATTCACTATTACCAACAGGTCAGTTACTAGTTTTGTACTTCAGACATGATCATTAGTAAAAGTACCTTCCTCTTCATGTTCACAAATTGAAACTGCAAAGGGAAAAATAATTCTTGGCATCATTTGCTCGTAAGAAGCAAATCTAAATTATGACATCAGTTGCAGATTGACTCAATAGTAAATTACCAAATCCAATTTAGTCAGGACCTTGTAATATAGCTTCAGTCTAATTTAATTCAATTTTAGTTGTGATGTATAGATGTTGATTAGTAGACTATTGCATAAGAATATAAAGTACTTACATTTCTGAAATTATTACTGTTTAGGCGACCATAGTTTGCTTGCTTTCCCCCCCGCCCTCCTTTTTTTTTTTTTCTTCAAAACCAGAACTGAAGAGTATTAGGAACCATAAAACCAAATGTTAATAAAATTTAATCTGGGATCCACGGCAATTAACTGTACAGCATAATTTTCTGGCATGCAGAAAATATATCTTCCTTTGCAAACAAACTGACCTACAAATGCGCTCCATATTTTATACAACAGGCCACACTGATATGGGCTTATCCTTGTGAAGGACACAGCTACAACCACTGCTCTTCAAAAATGCAATATACCGATTTATGGAATTTGGATTTTTTTATCATGTGGCCACAAAACATACTTTCCAGCTTAATGCAAACAAACTATTTAACGCATTTTTTTAATTTTTTTTTTAATGAAAAGTGAATCCAGAAAGAATAAAAAAACCCTTTCAAATTGACAGAAAATAGAGGAAATCAATTAGGATTTATCACATTAAAAAATCAATAGGACCTTCTGGATCACCATCCTTTGCTCAATCTCATCACAAACATTGAATACACAGGTTGGAAATATAGGTAAACACCCTCAATGTCTACTCTTTAGTTTACTCCACACCAAACCGTTGAACACAAACAAAATACTAAGTACTGTTCCAGCCCTAAGCAGTTCTGTTCAACAGTCTCTGAAAAAAATGTGTTGCACTCTTTATCCTGCAATAGTACCATTAGGTACTAAGGTATAATAATTACACTTCTGTGTAGACTTTAGAAGTGACCCAATGACTTCTCACCAACACAATTTTTATCAATCGACAAGTATTAAAATGTACCCTCCAACTTATACCCAGAGCTTTCACACCTAATCTTGAAAACATCAATACCACACAACGTGCATCCTGGATGCCAGGCATGGCAATCATAGTGTCACTGAATAATAAGGTCATATACATAGGTTTAACATCATGGTATATAACCATTTTGTTAATTTGTACCCATGACAACTATTTATTGGTATATGCACAAGATGCAGCTTCTAGTTTATTCAGAATAGATATTTTTATTTGCGACTGACTTTTGTTGCTAAGCTGTTATTTCCTCAAAATGGTTTGAAGGAAAAGCTGTGCCTATTCAGAAACAGATAAGAAGAGTTTTTTAAGAGAGACCTTCTCAAGGGGTTGCCACTGAAACAAGCCCCTCTGGAACTCTCCGCCAACTGGCTGCTTGCCAGAAGGACTTCTCCTTATCCAGAGACAACCAAAGAGCCTCTTGCTCCTCACAGATCCACAACATCAGCCCTCCCTCTGGATGATAAGACTATGCTTGAACTTTGAGATCTTCAGGGAGTTACTCACAGTTATCTTACAGAGTTCTGTAATCTTTTCCATTTGAGGTCTTCTAATACCACCACGTGAAAGCACAATGAAAGGAAACTTTAAAGAACAATATGGACATACACCAAATTGCAATATTTTGTGGGAAAAAAAAGCTCTTACCAGTCTTCAGTGAACATCAGTAAAAACTAAGCTATGACAAGCAGTATCTAACACATTTTCTTAAATAAATGTATGTTAAAAATCAGAATTAACCCATTGGTAACTGTCATTTGCTATTTACATAGCTGTATTTATGCTAAAGCTATAAAGGACAATTAAAATTTGTAATCAGGCAATTTAGAACTGTATTTTACTATACTATCTAAAAATTAAAAACTGCCATGATAACACTCAAGATACTTGATAAAAAACTCTGCCTCTGGGATAAAAAATAATCACAAAATGTATCTACAGAAATACATATTGTACAATTTGAAGGTTTTTTTCAGTTTCTACACTAAGGTTATTAAACATTTGATGCTTAGGGATAATTCTTTTCATTGTTTTGCTAACTGTTTGACAGCATATTTTGCCCTCAAGCAATGATCCATTTGTCTGGAGTATGTATGTAACACATTGAAAACAGGCATTTTACTTGTTGAAATATATTTTTTTTAAAAAAAAGTGAAGGACCTTATTAGTAAGCATCAGAGGTGTAAGGGTCAGTTAAATAGGCTATAATGGAGTGACTTTTTTTTTTTTTTTCCCCTCATACCACTTCACTGTTATTGGATAATACAATAAGACAGCTGGGTGTGTTAGTGGCAACATGGCAGGACAAAAGCTGTGCATCTCCCATTAACATTTTTTTATTGTATTTGAATTTTAACCTGCTCAAACCTTTCTCTATATATCAGGGTTTCACAGCGTGGTTGTAGTTGAAAGGAAGCTCTGGAATTGTCTGAGCCCCCTGCTCAAGCAGGCCCACCTTGAGCATGTTGCCCAGGACCACATCCAGATGAGTTTTTAATATCTCCAAGATGGGAGACTCTTCAAACTCCCTGGGCAAGCTGTGCCAGTGCTCAGCCCTCACAGTTTATGCCCAGTACCTCTGGTCCTGTCACTGGTCACCACCAAAAGGAATTTGGCTCCATCTTTGCACCCTCCCTTCAGGTATGACTCTGAATTTTCTTCTTTTTTACAGGCTGAACAGCACCAGCTCTCTCAGCCTTCTCTCACAGAAGAGATGCTCCAGTCCCTTCATCATCTTAGAGACCCATTGCTGGACTCTTTTGTAGCTTTTGTTCTGGGGAACCCTGAACTGAACACAGTCCTCCAGATGTGGCCTCACCACTGACAAGTAGAGGGGAAGAATCACCTCCCTTGACCTGCTGGTAACACTCCATCTAACTCAGCCCAGGACACAATTTGCCATCTTTGTCACAAAAGCACATTGCTAGCTTGTGGTCAGCTGGTGTCCAACAGAATCCCCAGGGCCTTTTCTGCAAAGCAGCTTTCCAGCTGGGCAGCCCCCAGCACGTACTGGTGCATGGGGCTGCTCCTCCCCAGGTGCAGAACTTTGAACTTCCCTTTGCTGAACTTCATGAGGTTCCTGTCAACCCATTTTTCCAGTCTCTCCAGGTTCTACTGGATGGCAGCACAACCCCCTGGCATATCAGCCACTTCTCCCAGTTGTATGTCAACAGCAGACTTGCTGAGGGTTCACTCTGCCCCATCGTACAGATGAATACATTAAAACCCAAAACACTGTTCCATGAATGATGATTTCACTAACAGAGTGTACTATAATGAACAGCCTAAATGGACAGAATTTTAATTTAAACTCAGGATAATAGGATTGTAACAATATACACTTCTGACACTGAAGTAATTCTGACTTGTAAATGGAAATTAATAAAGAAATCTATGGAAAAGAATTATACCAAGGAACATACACATATAGATATACACACATATATATTTAATATACATATAAAAATGAAAAATAAATGGTATCAGGAAAATACCCACAAGGCCACACTCAGCTTTAGCTATCTGTTTCTCCCATCCAGTTTCTCTCTTCTCAATTTAGTATCTTTTTATGCCTTATCAGGGAAATATCAGTTCCCTGACATACTTCATTTCTAGTACAACAGAATAAGGTATTAAATAGAATTAAGTTAATATTGTTGAACAAGTTTATTTCAATATTGATGCAGTACTTGTGAAAAATTAGGTTCAGGCTTATAGTTAAAATCGGTTTTTTAACTAAAAGAAATCTGTTCCTGGTGAAAGAATGATTAGTAAATTCCTACTGCAGAAAACTGATGCTGCTTTGCAGCGAAGTGTTATGGTTATGTGATAAGGAAAAATAGCCTTAAACCTGAAACTAAGTTTTAATGTCATATGAACCTGATTTTTCTGGCAGTCACGTCTCATACAAGGTCAGAAAAAATGCATCTTCCAAAAATGCCTCAGAATGTCCTATAAGCTTCATAATCCATACAGTTCAGCTTTTCCTAACTGAACAAACACTTTCTATCTTTTTTCCTGAGAGAATAAAAGAACCAGTAATTCTTTATACTGTTTTTTCTATTAACTACGCTCATTCCTTTATAAAAGATAATATATCTTGTTTAGCAGATCACAAAGCAAAAATAAGGAGTCCATATATAAAGCAATTTGTGAGCAATCAACATGCAATAATCAGGCTATTCATCACAGCCCCTGAGCACAGAAAGAATTTGTTTTCATTGAGACATGAATACTGAGTTAATGACAGGGGTTTGAAAAGAAGGTACTGAGGAGACATGAAAAAATTACCCTAAACTAACAAAACAAGACCTCTGACAAATTCTAAAGCTAATTTTTTTACAAAAAATAAGCCTAGTACATACAGTAATGTTTTTTAAAGCTGGTCTAGAAGGTTTGCAATACACATTTCTTAAATGAAATTGTTTCTACACAGATTTAAAGAGGATGATTAAAATACCTCTTTTTGTTAAGTGGGAGAAATGGAAAATCTAAGGATCCAATGACATTTCAACAGGAGCCAAAACAGAAAATGCCATCACACAGCTACTGGCAACGATGTACCTGCTGCCACCATGAAGTGACGCTGCTGATGTGACAACCACCACCCAGGACAGTAGCTGGTGAAAGACATTTTGGATTACTGACATAGAAGATATCTGAGAATGAGGAAATAGTTTCCTTTTGTTGTCTTTTACACAGCCCACCACGATGATCTGATTCAGGACTGGCACTACAATAAAATTTTGCTTATTAACAGAATAATACTAATCAATGCCATGTCTGACCCTCATTGCTTGTGTGAAAGGGGAACTTTTTAAAGGAAATAGATAGAAAGAAGATGAGACTACTGATAGAACGGGAATAGAAAAAGGCTTATTTGACAGCATATAAAATGATATTATGTGATAAAATAGGTTGAGACCACAGACATTGAGAAACAGGAAAAAAAACTACCCTTCCAGCAAGCACATAAACACTACTTGATTTCTTCAGAAGAGTTTAGTATATGATAACTATCAGATTAGAAAAAGTAGACATGCAACTACAAGCAGTATAATAAAGCTTAAACTGGAGCAATTACCAATATTGTGCAATAGAGACAAGGTATGATTCAAAGGAAAACAAAATAATCAAAAAGGATATTTTACATTAAACTGCTACCAACTTCTACCCAGAAGATTAAAGAGACCTTTGTTTCGGAAGACAAAACCACTGATGAAGACAGAACATTCTTTTGTTCTTCTGCTTCTGAGTAACTGAATGCTTCACTAAGGGAAATCGTGTGTACAGAAATATGGGACTGTATTGTTACAGAAACCTGGATTTAGAACACAGGATTCAACTTCACTTTGAAAATTTCTTTGATGACTCCAAGGTACCAATAGATCTTTCTGACTACTTTGCAAGGTGTAACATAATGGTATAAATGTCTTTACACTTGGAATTTCTGAAACAAAAGCACAGGCCTAATTAGACTTTAAATCCTAAATTGATTTTTTAAATGTACCACCCTCAATTATATATATATAAAATAATCATATTATCTATGTGCTTGATCTCAAAGAATTTTGGTCCAGTTGAAGGCTCTTCACAAAGTATTTTATATGCATTTCATATCAGCTGTCCTGGGAGAAAGCACGATGAAACAGAGCAAGAGTTTACATTGTCAGGCAGCAGAATTGTCAACTTACATGAAAAACAAAGTAGACAAGGACATAAGAAGAATGTTTTGTTTGAAAGTCATATTTGGTAGCTCCTTAGTTTATCAAGCACTTTCTTTGAAGCTACAGTTTTACTAATCTCAAAAACTTAATTCCCCAGTACATCGTTTAATACTTAAAAGGAAATTGATTTTTAATATATGTCAACAAAAAAAAAAATGCAATCAAATCATACTTCCTATCAATCATCATAATACTTTTTTATATTTCTGTGTCTTTCTTTCACTTCCATTGGTTTCTTCAGTACAAAAGTAATCTCAGTGTATGACCTGGAGGAGTCTCCGCTCCAGCTCTCCTCTTGAAACCTCTTAGCTGTAACCTCAGTATGAGTTCTTGTTTCTCTTGAGTTCTAGCATGCAGTTCTGAATCTCCTTCAACAAGGTTCTTAACTTCTCAGAGTGCAGTAACAGCCCAATTCAGCAAAGCTTTTCAGGCTACAATGTCCTCCTGCACTAGCAGACTACCAGATGCTGAAAACAGAGAGAGCTGCTACAGACCTTTGATGACATTTCTACCTAAAAATGTCCAAGCTATGTTTTAACAGAGAGCAATCTTTCCTGTATGCTACTTGTTACTATTTGGGGTACAAGCACAAGAAGTCCCAAGGACTGTCTCAACAGCATCAAACATTAAGCAACATCCACGCCACTGGTTTCAGGCATATAATTCAGTATAGTAATAGGACAAAATAAAAAAGCTTTGTGATTAAACGCTACCAAACCAGGGAGATAATTAAATTATATCACACATTGTTTGACTAAATAACATTCAATAGATTGATTTAATCTTCTCCTTTACTCACACGATAAATGAAACAAAGGCCGACCTCTTTTAATAAAAGATGGATGGTTACATTCATAAGAAAGACAGGAAATACTTCCAGCACATCTCCTGGAACAGGGTAATTCAGCATACACACTAGCATAGTGAATAATTAAGGAATGTTTTGGCTCACAGAAAATAATTCATTTAGTAGTAGCTCCACAATCACAGCTAGACAAGCTGTCTGTTATTATTTACTATAATACGGTATCCTTCAGAACCTTTTATACTCAGTTTAGACCAAAGTGTGCCCTTAACTAATAAAATACAAAGAACTGAAGTAAAACCATATGGAACACTTATCTGATTTTGCCATGATGGCCAAAAGCTGAGCTTCAGTATTACTTGAAGAAAAAGGAGAAAAAACTCTGAGGAACGAATATAACATAAAAATAAATGGCAAACTCCCATCTTGCATGAGTAATTCAACCTACATTAAGTTAATGGAGTCATGCCTTAAAAACCTAGTACCAATTTTTATTAACTTTTGGGCTATGATTTATTTTATTTCACTGATAGAAGGGCAAAAAAAAAAGTTTTGCTTATCTGATTAATAAGCACTTTCTGAGCATCTTCTCAGACTCCTGGAACCTTTACTGAAATGAAATAGTTTAACTAAGCTTCTGTATATCCTGATGGACACAGTTATCTTTGGTCAGGGGTTAATCAAATATTATTTTTTGCAGCAGTGGGATATTTGGCAGTTAACTCCCAAAATATCTGGGGCCTTATAAAACCACAAGGACAGTACAACCTTTTTAAAAAAATAAAATGGACACTGTTCTAGGAAATATATAGTACATTGCATCTGCTAAAGGTCACGCAAGCGCTTTCCACAGTTTCAAATGGAAGATATAAAAATGAATTTTTAGTGCATTTCCAAAATGAATTATAATTATGAATAACATCAAACATGAATCGAATGAAAAAGTGTGCCGAACGCCGCCCACAAACTTCCCAATGATAGCACTTTTCTATCTATATTAGTCTGTAGTTATTTCTATATTAGTTTGTATATTAAAACCGTAGCCTTTCTAGGGTAAAACAAGGTAAGTTTAAGCTTTTTCTCAGATCAAATATCTATTTTAACATTTGTTAAATACAAGTTTATTTCATACAAGGACAGGGTAAAATGTACATACACAGACATCATAATCAGGGGGGAAAAAACACACCATCAAAAAAAACATATCATGACAAAATGAGAAAAGGAATAAAAGCTATTTCTTAATTTTCAGCAGCATAACATAGCTTCTTCCTCTCTGAGAAACAGATGTTTTCATGTTTTCTTGGACATGGTTTTGACTAACTGATAAGTTATTGATATATTGGGATTAAAGTAGATTAAAAAATCATGAAGATAGGTTTGTATGTGAATTCTGTAGTGAGATATTAAATCTCCCAATATACCCAGCCATGGATACAGTTGCAAAGGATGCACAAACCCCCAGAGCTCTCCAGAACTCATTTGGTGATTCTATGAACCAAATGATGGTTTCATTGTCTGAGTGTGTAGATGGGTAACCTCTCCGCAAAACAGAACTGAATGGCGTAAGGAAAGGGCATGAATCTGATAAAAATGAAGTGTCTGCAACAATTCCTCTCAAGTAGATCCTACATACATCTTACTCCTTTCCCCCGACCCCACCCTCTTTGATGTGCTTCAAGAATAAAAAGCTATCACTTAAAAATGACCTGCCTCTGCTTATGCTTGATTGGTACGTGCCTCCACCCTTATTTCCCCAATTTATGTCTTCAGGCAAAGCAACCCCTTTAATTTCACCCATTCCTTCATAATAACTGGAAAGACTTTATTCATAACAGGATATGAAAAAAGATCAAAGATAAATAATGGCTGGTATTTCTAAAGTCATTGATAGCATGCCCCAACCTCTCTGGAAAACGAGCATCCAAACATCTACATGACTTTAGAAAAATGTTACTTAACTATGATCTGTGACTTACAGAATCTGAGAAGTAGGGAATGTATTTGTGAAGAAGAGGACAGAACACTAGCAATTATCAATAAAAGTATTGATTTGGCTAAAAAAAAAAACCCACCACAAAGCTTTCCTGTCATATTTTCTTGATTAAATAATAACTTTGGAAATTCAGTTAACCTGCTTAATAATAAAATGTTATTAAAATTGTGTCTGCAGGTCAACTCTCTTTTATGAAGACAGCATTAATGTTCACCTTGAGGTTAAGAAAAACAGTCTGCTTAACCATGTTTTCAGGTCAAAAAATTTAAGTTTCTTTTTAAAGTTTGCTTTTGAAATAAGTTTGCTATTGAAATTTCAAAACACTCGGTTATATTCTACCAGTAGTGGCATATTAAATATGAAATTTTATTTTACCTACATGATTAAAACAGAAACAGAAATGACAGTAAACACTGATTAATTCCTAAAGTATTTCAAAGAACTAAGACTGCACTGATATCATTAGTAAAAAAAAAATTTAAAAATGCCAGCAATGTCTTTAACCAACTCTGAATGTTATTTTTTCATACTTTTTTTCTATTCCCAAAACCAAAGAGAAAAGCCCCACCAACTTTCAGAACAGAAGGTTGTAGCAATTTATCAATTCCCTGAGCAGCAGGGCAAAATAGTCAATTCAATTAAAGAGTATGTACTAGACCAACTGTATTATAATTCCTTGTGGAGCAAAGGGCTCTAAGTGTCAACAAACCGGCAGTAAAAGAAGAGTCAATTGGTGAAAGACCAATTTCATTTGTTCTTAAATGTTCACACAAAACTTACAGAGCTGAAAGATGGACCATTTTAATCCTCCTTTTCTGAAGCCCATTAACTGCTTTCTAGTACTCACTGCTTAGTGAGTGTTTAATTTTTTTTTTAATTGTAAAATACTGGTCCTTCTTAACAACTTCAGAGATAATTGTAAACACTCTTCATTCCCACTACTGTTTTCCCTCCATAATTCCTAAGAATGACTAGTAGGACACTTGCCTGTTGTATCATGAGGATGATTTCTTTCCTTTATTAAGATGAAACCAGTGGAGTCACTTCACTTTTGTTGTTACAAATTATTCACATTAAAAAGGAAAAAACATGGAATATTGAAAAAAAGGAAATTATATCACAGAAAACATAATGAAAGCACAGCAAGTACAGCAGATGGGACATACCTGCTTCTCCAAAGGAGAATCAAACCTATCCAGAGAGATGGCTATATAATTTCTTTTTAAAACCTCTGATTTTAGAGATTTCAGAAACTACCTGTGCCATTTTCCCTTCAGCACATCTAAATTAAATATCTCTTACTGATATTTAGACCTATTTCTTCTTCTAGCCCTTGTTCTCCATTTCCTTCCTCCATCATCAGTCAAACATCTTTAGCTTCTGGACTGCAGTATCACCTTTTAAGTCTTCCCTTCATGAGATTAACAAGTGAAATCATTTCAGTATTTCCTCAAGTCATTTTTTCTAGGCCTCTTTGCAATTTTTACTAGCCTCTGAACTCTCAAGTTGAAACCAGAAAAAGCTGAGTAGAGCAAAAGGACTTCTTTACAAATTTCACTTAAAACACTGTTCTTCAAGGTAACTAATCCTGTTTTATTGTCTTTGTATTCATTTTCATTTTGTTTTCTTTGTATCCTGAGTTACTGTGTGAACAATATTAACACACAGTAACAATTAAGTGTCAGTTTAGCAATAGAATTTTTTAAAAATAATATTACTTATTATGATAATTTAAATAATATCTTGCTTTCACTACATTGTAGGCCTAAAAAGCCTTTTAAAACCCTATTAATATTATATATCATTAATAAGAATTTAATTTATTTCCCTCTACAAACTCTAGAAATGTTATTGCAATGATGGACCATTTATCATTAAGTTCCTTCTGACAGAAAACGCAATTAACCTTAGCACACCTGCTATTGTTAGTAAATTATCGCTATTTTATCTTGTGTATTTATCAATTTAAATTGAAAATACAAAAATAAAAAAAAATTATTCTTACATGGTGTGCTTGATTTCACCATACTGACTGAGATTAAACCAAGGTAATGTTTCAATAACATGAAAATCTGTTTTAAAAATATGAGCAAAATTTAAGCAGTATGGTTATTTCATAAAAATAAAAATTTGCACACAAAGCAATTCATCCACAGTGAGTGCAACCCCAGTAATTCTGTATTCATGCTAACAAGAACATGTGAGTGGACCTGAACAGAAACCGATGGTTTATTATCATAGTATCATGCCATTTATCACTGTGAATGATAAATTATATGAAAGCATTCCACAGATGAAACTTCCTTTAATGTTCTGGTGGAATATTTGTAAATTCATGACTATGAATTCACATTGATACTAGTATGATAAGGAGTCTATGCATTGCAATTACACATATGAATTTTCACTGATTGAGTGATTGTTTTAAAAGATGAAATTCTATCATACCATAACGTCATTTGAACTTGTCACCACAAATGTGATCAGTTTAGTATTTCATGGGAAATTATTATGCTTTTATATAAATATATATATATATAAATCAGAAATCCTGACTCTCACATCTGGCTACTACAACAGGTGTAGAATAAGCACCACTGAGGCAACTTCCTCAAACTAAACCATCCAGACATCAGGAACAACATGAACAGAATGTGAGGCATCTTAATGGAGTAACTGAAATTGTAATTATAACAATGGTATGGTGCAATTTGATCTTCTAACTGCAACACAATATTTTGACAGGAAAATAACTGTACATTGCACTGCCACTTTATTCAAAGATGGATGCAAACTGAAGGTGAAAAACCATAAGGGTGGCCAGGAGAGGAATGGAAAATGAATCTTATCGAAGGCAAAGAATAGAGCTTGCATAGCCAGGTAAATCGAGGGCTGATAGGGAGTATGATTGCTGTATATAAATACAGGAAAAATGAAGAAAATAGCTGCACAATAACTACTAAGTATAAACTGTATTTACATTTTTGGAAATAAAAGAGCTTTGTGAAAATATATTATGTTCAAATAGTGAAGAAATCTACCTTTTAAAGCATATGGATGAGTTTATGAAAACATGTGCTTGTAACACCAGGTAACATCATCTTGATGATGGAAAGGGCTCCTGCTGATCCTAAGCCTATATTACTAATATACCAGAAGACCACTGTAACGCTCCATGTCTATTCACAAGACTTGGAGCCCAGCACATAAATTTTAAATTACTATATACATCAGCAGTTAGTAAAAAATGAGTAAAATGTATTTTAATGACAAGATTTATAATGGAATCAAATCTTGGACAGAGTAATACTTAGTATGCATGAAAGCCAAAGACTGAGAAGTTACTGTATGCTTCCCTTCCAGACTTCCTTTAAACACCTAATTTGAGACATTGTTCAGGTCAAAATAATTAAGACAGAAGATCAACACATCATTTAAAATATACCTAGTTCATAAGAAGAACCAAAATAAGACCAAATACAACAAGGGACTGTCACAAGAACAGGGTGATTATATTCAAGTTGAAGATGTCTTCAAGTAGCCCTTATTTATATGAACTCTAAATAAAATTCAAAAGAAGTGGACGTAAAGAGATGAGTATCAGTCTCTACAATGAAACAAAGACAAGAGCCAAGCATATCAGATTAGTGTAATTTTTCTAGCTCTTCAGGATGCCTCTTTTAGTTAGAATGGAGAAGTGAATTGATTACTTTGCAAATAATACAGCCGCAATTGATTTTTTACCACCGCTAGCTTTGTCACAGATGAATACAGCTTTAAAAAGGATTTTCAAAACAAATGAAGTTCTGTGGTTAATGCCCATAGAATATAAATGAAGTGTTATTAGTTTAGGGGAAAAAAAAAAAAACCAACAACAACAAAAAAAAAACCCTACCCACTCAAACCAAAACAAAGAAAACCCCAAAAAACCAGTGTAATCATTCTAAAAAAAACCCAAAAAAACCCAAAAAAACCCCAAAAAACCAAAAAACACCAAAACAGAAACACAAAGCAAAAAGCATTATGAGCTTACAGTACTTGATACAGGTATGATGTGAATTAAACAGCTTTTCGCCTTTTCCAATGCCTAAAGAGAAGGCAACAGCTAAGGAAAAATCTATTCTTACTGATGCTCATGGGACTTAACCACAAGAGTGCCAATATACCTGTTATTTAGGGCAGAACACACATTTTTTTGTTACATCCTCACCGAAGAGCTGACATCAGCACTTCAAAGAATGCCACCAAACGCCTTCACTTTGGCATGAAGGCAGCGATACAGTTACACTGTACTCATGTTAATTAGTGTTGCAAGAATACATCCCCAGTGAGAAAGCAGAGCCAAAAAGGTTCCTTTTAAACCTTCTGAATATACATTATGAAAACTTTCTCCGCTGACACCACAAACTCCGCAAAGTGCAATGGTAACAATAAAAACTTGTAAAGCTTCCACCCTTATATTTCAGTTTAATTGCTGCTTTACACTATTTCCCCATTTTTATCCTTACTGTTCTTTCCAATCTCTGGTGTGTACACACAAGCATTGTCAAATTTTTAATATAGAAATGTATACTTAAACAATCACGACAGAAAGTGGGAAAAAAACCCAAATTTTAATAAGGATGATGATTATACTATACAGGAAAGATAACAGGTGAAAAGAAAGTTTAAACTGAAAAGGCTCATCACATGTTTTGCTCTGTACAATGGCTGTGGCTTGCAACTACAAGTAGTACAAAGTCCCCTCCATGGTAAGATTTGTAATTTTCCTGGGTGTTTTTTGGAGGAGAAACCTCTGAGCATATCGCTTCCTAGCATTACATGTGAATTTACCTATGCAGGAATAATAACGGGCTGACAGTCTCCAAAGAAACCACCTGCTGGGACAGCAACTTTAAGAGGGAAAAAGTAAGATCCGACAGAATAAAATTTAAAACTATATTTATGCCAGAAAATACCATTCACACATTTTGGTTTTATGATTATTAGGATTAGTGTCTACAAAAGCCACATCTCATTCTGTCTTAGACTATCCAGATGCAATTTAAGTAACATTTTTTTCTTCAAGAAGACAGATATAAATATTGAGCTCAAAAGGCCTAACAGCTCAAAAAATACCAAAACAAACTAACTTGTATTTATGTTATACAACTTATTATTTTAAATAATGACCTCAAGATTTAGAACCATTTTCATTATTTTTAAATCCTTGGGGCTGGAGGGACTTTCAAGGAGAATGCACTGAATTCCTGGGACCAGTCTTAATGTCTTCTGTAAATTCATTGAACTCACATTTTATCACATAGTAATGAGTCATTAATTTTGAATGTCTTAACGAAAGGGCAAAGAAGGGATCTTATCGCTGTCTCCAACTACCTAATGGGTGGGTTGCAGAGAAAATAATAGAGTCTTCTGAAGTTCTCAGATCCTTGTCTGGTTGTGTGCACAGAAAAGAGGTACAATGGACATAAAATGCAACATGAGATACACTGAAAATAATTGACTGGGAAAGAATCTGAACAATCAGATCAACTTTCAAGTTGGCCCTGCTCTAAGCAGGGGATTGGACTGGAGACCTTCAGGTGTTCTTCCAACAAACTCTTGTGTGTTTCCCAGACTCAGAACTTCTGTATCCACAGCAAGTGAATTTTGTGTTACATCTATATTAATTTGATGAAGAAGTCCAGCATGAAACACTTCCATTAGAGATAATTTATAAAACAACTTTGTTACCAGTGAAAATTAGTCATTTCCGTAAAACTCTCATATGTATGCAGCAGAGAATTTCTCAGACACTACCACTGGGAATAAAACAAAAATAAAATTACCTTAAATGAAAACAATTCAAAGCCTGCACAAAGATGGTATTAAGAGACAAAAGCATAATAACGATTCTTTATACATACAAACAGCTTTTATTTCACTCATTTGAGAATATCTGACAGCTTGAATGGTTTTTCACTACCTGGACTGCTAGTTAATATAGCAATTTTAACAAGACTGCAATCTGTAACAATGTCAGTCTTGTGTATTTTTCTTGTCATGGTAAAGTATAACAATAAATGGAAAAAACAGGAAAGTAAAATGAGGACATCATGAAACAAGAAGAAAAAGGACGGAAAGAAAGGCAGAAGATTCACCATCCCCCAGTTCTCTGTAAGGTATGTACATCCAGGGGTAACGGAATGAAAGATCAGAACTATGAATAAAGTTCAAAATAAATAATAATGTAGGAATAGAGCATATTGGTCTACAAATTCATTTTATCAACTTCAAGAATATATGTGTTCAAAACAAGTATTCTATAACCAGCAGTTCCTACATGTTTTCACAGGAGATCACTTCTGTCTAATTCATGCCTACACAGATCCCCTCCTAACCCATCCCCAACAACATACACAGCAACACAAGTAACAGAACTTCTACTCTTTCTGGGTATTTTCCTACTTATGCATACAAAGAGACTGCATTAATCCTTCTGGTAAAAGCACCACTTTGAGAAACCAGAATAATATGAATTCAACATGGCATGTATTAAACTTTAACTAATGTGAAATGTAATTGCAAATACAGATTCACATTTGTGCAAACGTATTTCTAATGCAAGGCACAGTGAGATTCTTGAATCTGTTTTCTAATGCTATTTAAAGCTTTTGTCAATAACTGGCAAGAAAACCATATCATTATTAATATATTTTTTTTTGCATGCTGAGGGAAGAAAAGGAAAATAAGTCACTTTTACCAAGCCATTTGTACAGGAGGATAAGGGGAAGGTTAAAGTAATAAAACCTGTCTTTAATATTTTAAAACTCAAATCAAAGAATGAAGATCATTCTCAAGGATGGTATTCTGGACTCAGTGACAATGAAAAACATTTGTGGTTATGGTAGATAATAACTACATTCCCACTGCTGTGATGAAAGGGCTATGGTAACTCTGGATGTATAGAGGAAAATGATGGCTGTAGCGAAAAGGATTGGAGTTGCAAGAAGAGTGGGAAAGGTGGTGCTGAGGTTGCTCGACTTCCTTCAGCAGCACAGTGTGGTCCAAGGGGGAGCTGCTGAAAAGCACCCTTCTTCTGCCCCATCAAGCATATAATTAACTCTGTATCTGAAACAGATGTAATCATGCCTGGAAAAGCATATCCAGTTCTGGTATCCATCATTCCCAAGGGAGACTGAAATACTGGAGGGTTCAGGAAAAAGCCACAAGAACAACAGCAAGACTAGAGAAAAGCTGAAGAAAAAGTGATGGAGCACATGGTATTTACAGCAACAGCGCATCCTTTCTAGGGGGAAGCTTTTCTTTCTAGCATAAATTTATATTTCAGGGCTACCCATGAAAGCTACACTTACCATGAATCACATGTTTTTAAACAGTGGCAATAATTAACAGTCAGAACTATATATTAGGAGTCTAGTGCGTATCCAATTTCTGGAAATATTTAAGCCAAGACCGGATCTTTTTTTTTTTAATATATGGTCTAGTTCAAACAGCAATTAATTTGTGAAAGCCTGTGCTTTAGTTTATGTCTCATTTCAGATTATATGGTCACAGCAGCCCCTTCTGGATTTATCATCTATGAGATATAACACCAAGGTAGTAATGAAATCAAGTGCTTACATGAAAAAGTAATGACAAGTAACTAATGTACTTAAAGACAGATTTTTTTAAAAAAAGCAGATGACCTGCAAGCTTTCCACCCTCTTATTTAATACACTTATCTAGTTATCTACATCTAACAGGTGTTTGCACTGCCTCCCTGAAGGCACAGAATATATTTGTCTAATACAGACCAAGCGGTTTGTGGTTTGGTTTTTTTTTTTCCTGTTTCTTCAAAATAAATGCAATTAGCTTCCTGATAATAAAGAATTAAAGTCAAGTTTGCAGGTCTGAGCTGGTCTTGCTAAATAAACAAAGAGCTTGGGATTCTGCCCAACTGTGCTATTTCTGTGTTTCTCAGGAATGGCATTTGGGGACTTTGACTTCCTCACATCTACATATTGGTTAGCTCAGCACAAACCATTTACGTATTAGTTGATATATGAGGGACTACAGAATGGCTCTGGATTTCAAAATCCTGGGGTCTTGCAGACTAATATTTTCATTTTGTTATTTCATCGTAGAAATTAACACATTGACCACATGGTTAAAAGATTAATAACTAGCTTTGCCAAAAATAGAGGTCTACATGAAATATCTTGTCACAACAAAAATAACTTAGAAGAGGTCTCAAAGATCAATAAGGCAACTATTCCATTCTCAAGAATTGTCTTCTAGTAGCGTATGTACAGTTTAACTCCTTGAATATGTGACTGCAATAACTCCTACATATTTGAGCACTGTCAAAAATACTGATACACTAAAATAAACATTCTTAAGCATGAATGCCTGGTTAATCTAAGGTAGGACTCCTCATGCTGAGGATGCTGATGGCATCTTAGCTCACTTCTGAGAATGTTCCTGCAGATAAATAGCCGCAACTTTTGAAGCTTCAGTGCTTTTGGAAAGCTGGGAGTCAGAGAGCTCTGCAAACTCAGCTGTAAGCAGCCTCATAGTTTCTAGCTGGTTTGCCGTGGTCTAAGGAATTAAGCTCTGAATTCCTAAACAAAAACCCAGAGCTGTATTTTCAGTCACTGCTGCCAAGTTTACCTAGAGCTGGAAACTACTGTTTCCAGGACTGCTGTCTCAGAGACAGGTCACCATGACATACCTTATTGGTTCAGTGCTTGTAGGTCAGATTTGGAGTCTTCAACTCCTGGGACAAGTGACCATGAGCTGCTGCTGGAGGACAGTGCTATGATGTAAATGAGCTCTTGTTTGTGCCTTTAGACAAGGGATCCAGTCAGTGCAGGTACCTTGTAGCTCTGAGTGACAGTTCAGAGAAGCCTGACCAGCAAAACCACCTGTAACCACAAGACCTTAGGAAACCCAAAAGCTACTCTAACTTGAGAACCTGAAAATCTTGTCAGTGTCAAGACCATGGTCACATTGGTAACGCTGACAAGGTTGTCATTGCTACTCAGCAGATGTGGGGTTCTTGAGATGCCTACTTCACAAACACCTTACACTGGAATTTTGAAGTTTATTTTGGGCTACTGACATTTTGTTTACTAAGAAACATTGAAAAAACATGGATTTGGCACAAACCCAAATATAAACAAAAATATGAGAAACAGAAATCCAGTACATTGTTCACATTTATCTATACAATTCTGATTAAAGAGGGTAACTAAGGTTTCTAGAACTGACAGTCATGATAAATAGGATGAAAATATCTGTTCCCTACCACCATCATCTTATTTCCACTCCGATTCCCTATAAGCAAAATATTTACTTTCAAATTATTCTGTGTGGGAGCCACTGTGTATCCCCTTTATAGGCTTCCACAGTTCAACAAGGTATAGATGTTTTCTTCATGAAGAATCTTAATCTTTGAAAGGTTTTTTCTTGTTATCAAAAGAACAGGTTCTCATACCCTGTCATATGTTCCCTTCCAAAATTCCAAGATGAATAATTGATTTATTTTCCTATAGCTAATCTAAATTCTTGGACAATGAAAAGTTATCTTTGAGCAATATTTCATTCTAGGTGTTCTAATTACTATTTACTTAATCAAGTAGGTAAGGGAAATGGAAATTACAGAATAAAATCTCAGTATCTACTTGCTAGATACATCACAGGGAGATAACTTTTATTAGCAAATATCTGTACATCTTTATTGTATATTATACGAGTACCAGTAGATGGTGCCTTGGTCTGTCTGGAATAGAAAACCCTATACAACTGGCACATCAGTTACAGGAGTTAGCTCATCCTAGACATTCAAATTATACACCAATTAAAATGATGCATCATTGAGGACTAATTATCTCTTAATTAGGTGTTTTGGTTCCCTTAAATCATCAGCTATTAACAGTGCTTCTGTGTTCTGAGAAATGTATCAACACTGTTAAATATTTACAGATATTCTGGTGGCTCATATTAAACCTTTTCTATGGTGATTGGAAAAAAAAATGTACCAGGGAGAGTAATGAAATTAACATTCACATTTATCAGTGTAGAAGTTGGCACAATATGGTTGGCAACCTTGTTCTGGTATATTTTACAACAAATGTCCACGGCTCTATCATTTGTCAAAGAAAAAAGATATAATCTAAGCATCAGAAAACACCTCCACATTTTAGCAATACTCCAGGATTCATGGGAAGCATTTTGGAAAATGCTATATTGGATATGGGTACATTAAACTCTTTGGGAATATTATACACTCTTGTGATTTTTCTCAACACAATTGGCCTTGCAACTGCAAGGAGATAAGTTACAGATATTCTAACTGGTCGATTTTCCAAGGCAAGAACAAGTAGGTTTCTGGTATTATATTTGATTACCTCAGAAACAAAAAAAAAGTAATCATAATTACTGTAACAGTCCACATTTGAGTAGCAATTTTCAACTACTTTATATAATGCAATAATTTTACATGTAGCAGATATACCTGTAACAAAGTAACTATGCCACAGAAATTTTAATAATGGTATTTAATGTGTTTAAAAAGAATGGAGCTTAGTTTTCGAATCTAGCACTGAAATAAATGAATCTTTACTTCTATGCTGCTGTCCCACTGGCTTAAATTTTAAACTAATTTTTAATGCCTTTTTAGTGGAGTTTTTTTTCTAAAAATAACTCTAGAGCAAAACCTCTACATTGGAATCAATAAACAATGAAAACATCTTTTCACATATCTTAATCAGATTTAACAAAAAATTCTATGCAAGATGTAAATCTGAATCTCCAGACGTTTTTTCTGTCAAACAAACTAAATATATCCACTCTGCTATGCCCAGAAAGGTAACTAAATGACCCATCTTGGCAGAGCATCGAAGTGCAAATGTACCATGTGCAGCCATGTGATCTGTTACTGAAATCTCTGTTTCTTTAGATCTACATTCTTCCATTTTACAATCACCAGCTAATTCCTTTACTGTCTAACTTAATGCCTACAGTCAATGCATAAAAACTTACAAAATACTAAATACTATAACTTTCCTTCAAAATCTTTTCCAAAGCACTGTATAATATTAAATCTACTGTTACCTGAATCACTTCATTCCTACATCCAGACATGAACTTGTATTTGCTTTTCTCCAGCCTTGCAGTCTTACCCTCCTGCCTCTGAGTCTGCGATTTCACATATCACTTCCTTTGGATTCCAGGATGGATATTACCCAGTGCCTAATCTGAGCACATTAAGCTCAACTTTTGCATCCAAGTCTGTTAAGGATAATTTTCATTAATATAAGTCAATTATTACCATTATTATCAATCCTAACTTTGCACTATGATCAATATCATCATGCCTATTGAAACCTGAAGCTAAGTATATATTTACATTTTAGGTTATACCCCAGTCATCTGCAAACCAATCCACCCTGTATTGCTAGATGCCTTCTATTTCTTGGTTTTTTCTGTTCCAAAAGGATTTCATGCTCCTTGCAGAATTGTAACCAAATAGTAGTTCAATGGTTTTATCAGGTTTTTGTTCTTGGTACGCTACTTTCAAATCTCTTTTTAAAGGGGATTTTTATATTTACTGTAAGGAAATATCAAAGTCATTTTGGAAGCTAATGTATCCACTTCATTATCAATACCTGTTCAGTGTTTCAAGAATTATACTGTCTTCGTACATAGCTACACGCAGCTACTCTGCAGTCTCTATGAAAACCATTAAGGCACTTAGAAATTGAATCATTCACCATAAATCATAGGGATTAGATTTAGGTATGCAATTACTGATGGGAGGAGATTCTGTACCAAGACAGCTACATGTGGATAAGTATACATCTTCCAAGCTAAGATTCCAGAATCATGACCTTTACAAGATTCAGAAAGGTCTTAAAATCCAAAAAAGCTCTGATCTTTATTTTTTAGTTTAGTAATTAGGTTTGTGCTACAGTTGTAACTTCTAATGGCAGTGACTGACAAGTTTTACTTCATGGAGCTTTTACAACATATAAGTCATTCATGAATGTTAACAATTCAAAATGAACTCTAAAACAAAAAAATGCTGAAATAAATTATGCTTTGCAGTAAATTTTATTACAAAGGTAGATATGCTTCTTGATTTACATTACGGACTTTCTTCAGTTGCTACAGACAGGCTATTAACAGGGGAAAGAAAATAAATTCTGAAACAGGAGCCAGTAAACTGAAAGAAAACTACTTTGTCCTTAAAAAAAAAAAACAAACAAACAAACAAACTTGAAAATTTATATATGACGTAGTTTTGATTATTTGTTGTGCTACATACAAATAAAATGTAAATCTTCGCCATAATTCATTGTTCTGTTTTGGCATACAAACTAATTCAGGACGCCAAAGATAGTTTTTCTCAGAAACAGTGCAGAAAAAAAAAAAAAAAGAACTCAACAATATGCTACTGAAGCTTGCAGTACGCTAATTTAAGAATAATTAAATTCCTTCTTTTCAACACATTTGGGCATTCTACATGTACACTAACATGACTTCTAACTTTGCCGCAACAATAATTGTTCTGTGCTGTGGAAACGTTAGATGAACTATTCTATGATGAAAAATGAATTTATTTTTTTTTTCATTAAATAAAAACCTAATTTTTCCAGGCAATGTTTTGCTGCTGAGGTTGAACTTTATAATTTAAACTGACCCTCCCAATTAAAACTCAGACACTTGTGAGTCTTTCATTTACACTTTAGGGAAAGGAAATAACTAGTAAAACGGTTGTTATTATCTCCAGATGCAGCTTTAAAACTGGTAGAAAATTTTGCTGCTCAGGCACAAGCTGAGATCAGGCTTACAAGTTTGACCGTTAGAGAGAGATATAGGTGCATGAAAGCAGCTGATCCACAAGCAGGAATGCTATTGCTGCCCTTAGGGACAGAGTATATCAGCCAGATAGCCAGGACAATGTTTTAAGGGTATTTGCTTGTTTCATGTGCACTTGTTACTTTTCAGAATACGGGAGCAACTGATGGGGAAAAAAAAAAAAAAAAAAAAGACAGACCTCTGTTACCAGCTTTAATGACAAAAAATCCCTGGCCATAAAATTCGTTTCCTGAGACTGAAGAACACGTTATTAGTGCTGTTACTAATATTTGCATAGCTGTCAGAAGCCCAAGCTTTATGACTGCTTACTACTTCAGGGACCACTGACCATTATTTGAGGTGCTGGCTACAGTCTGAGTTACTGCTTTTCAATAAACGTTACAGCCTTCAAATTCCATTACCAATGGAGTCTGAATTACATCTACCCTCAAAATAAAATAAAAATGAGCAGAAACAAGTCTTGGGGCTTCGCCACATATTTTGTTAAAAAATCTAGCCTATTTAAGGAAACAGCATTTTCTCATGGAGTCCTGTTTAACAGATATATAAGACACGATACACCTAAAGGGTTGGGACTGTCAGAGACAACCATAGGGATGGTAAGTCTGGATGATAAATCACACCATCTTAGGTGGGCAATTGAACCCTCTAATAACAAAGATACTTTACACAGATTTCCTCTGAAAAGATGCACAAACTACGGTTGTCTATGAAAGTTTGAAACAGCTAAGCTTAAGGGTCTGTGTTCACCCTTACTTTACAGTCAGCTCTGCATTACAAGAAAGGGAGGAAAAGTGTGGCATCAACTCCTCCAATAATTCAAGAGAAAAAAATCCAACATTTGTGTGCCAGCATATAACTGCTAAATGCTTCTGAGAAAAACTGGTAGCTGTCCACGTTACAGCTGATAACAGGTCTATTTGTGGAAAAAGCTCTAAGCTGAAGTTGTCCTATATCACCATCTTTCTAATGACCCCTTATGCAACTATGTCACATTTCTGGTTCTCCTTTGATGTCAAGGAAGAATAGATCTTATAGCTAAAGAAAATGCTTTTAGCATCAGGAAATTTAAAGGCAGCGTTTTCCCTGGAGGGCTGCAGAACTCTGACTGACTGAGCACCCAGCTGTGTGCCCATAGCCATCGTGGACAGAAGGGTGCTGACTAATGGGAACCTAGAGTACATTTTTATAAAGAGAGCAGAACTTCATCTGAAACTGAACATTTTCTGCATAGTTTCTATGGTTGGCAAGTCATTCGCTGCTATCCAGTGCTGAAGAACTTGCATTCCAAGGTCATTAGGCTCACCAGTGACAAAAATAAAATCGGTCCCTGGGTAGCTGCAAATGAAGAGTTATCGTAGACCAGCACACCTTCAAGAAATTTTTGTATGGACACAGCCATCACATATCTCTTTGCAAAGTCAGGAAACCATACTTCAAAAGAGGATATTTCGTGTTAGAATCACCAGGGATTTATTCAGAATTAAGAAAAAAAAACCCCAACCCTCCAAGCTTGCTGAATAGGTAACATGCATAATAAAAGTAATAGAGGAAGCAACTGCGAGCCATTGATGGAAATAAACAATCACATGCTAGGATGTACAGTTTTTCCTTGTAATGATGAAAATCTTGAATAGAACTGAATGCAAAATAGAGATAATATAGGTGACTGACAGCAAATTATACTAAATGTCTTGTATAATGAGGAGAGCTGTTCCTTCTCCTACAGAAAATGAAATGGTAAAAGCATTAATTGCAGCACCCAAACCTTCCCAACAAAAGACACAAGTCTTGGCTCCAGTGCCAGCATAGCAGGCAGCATAGGAGGAGTTAGTGATGAAATGCATATCAACAACACGACTTGAAATATCAGTTGCAAGGGAAGTAAGGTCACTCTTTTGGCTTACTTCAGCCTCTGAATAGGGAAGAACCATGACTTCCCTCTGAACCCTAAGTCATAGGAAGCCTCGGATATATATATAATATTTCTATTGTGTACAGAATCATAAAGTTAACATATAAAACTAAACTTGCTTTCTCTGAAAAGCACCCTAACTCCATCTATCATTTAAAGATCTTATCTACTGCTAGAGCACCAGGCATAAGAAATCTATATGGGTGATGTGAACCTCAGATATTTCCTTGGAAAAGAACAAATCACAGCATAAAAAAGTTGAACCTAAATAATAATCTTGTTGATTTAGGAAGGCAGATACAGAGGACAATATTAATATCCTAAAACAGTTTCCATAATTGGACTTAGCATTACTTTTCCACTGTATAAAATAGAAGTGACTTAATTTCTAGACAGAAGAAGTATTTTATGAAAAATTAGCAATTTTAATGAAAAATTAGCATTTTTATGAAAAATTAGCATCATCATTGCATTGACTTTTTTGAACCTGCAACTGCACAATATCTCACTACTCCAGAAAATACTCAGTGAAAGTGATTCAAAAGAAGTCAAATTCTAATATCTATATCCTATAATATAGATATTCCAACCGTATATAAATATAATAGTCTAACCAAATATACTTAGTGTTAAGTGAAGTTTGTAATATTGCAATATGATACAGTCATTCAACCTTTAAGAAAATCAGAGGCTAAGAAAGCTAATGATTCAAGAAGGTTAAACTCAAATATCTAGGTACTAAATACATATTTGTATGCCCTCTTTTATGTATACATCTAAATGCACAAGACATATTGCAAATAAACATTTATGCTCAATAATTTTAACTTTGGATTTTAAAATCTACTGTCTGAAGTCTCATTCACTACTCAAAGCAAAAGTATCATAATATAATTCTTATACACAGAAAATATCTCATGCAAATAATACTAATTGCATACTTCCTGTATGAGTGAAAACACAAAATTCAATGTAAAGCTAAGATGTCAACAATTCTATAAGCACAAAATGGTCATACTAACCTGTATTTTGATTGGCCATGAGAAATTGCTGACATAGACATAGAAAGTGATATTTGGGTTGCTCCGGAAGTTAAATTTTTCACAGGAAAAGCTATCTCTGTATTCCTTAATATTAGCCTTAGAAACTACAGGAATCTCTTCTCCAGATATTGTTCCAGCTAAAAAAACATATGTCAATATATGTATTTATGAGAAATATTAATCATCATTAAAGCTGTCAAAGTAAATTTGTACAAGAAACTTAAATTCTTCAATTACTTTTAGTGTCTTCATTCTACAACTTTAACAACCCTATATTACAGTTTAGATGGCACATTAGGTACATTTCATACACATACAGAGAATTCACAAAATCTCTTACTCTGGTTTCAAAAGATTATGAATGAATCATAATATTGATAGAAGTTACGTGAATTTTAGAAGAAAGTTTTTATGGTCAACTAAACAGACAACATACTTATCTCTAGTAATTTATATACATTTTCAGTAAAATCTCAAGGTTAATAAAGCTTGAAAGTGAACTTGTCTAGGTCTTGCATTATTGCTGAAGAGTTTTTGACGTTCATGAAAACTTTAACAACATACTTCCTATTAAACATGTATAACTTTTTGTAAATATATGGGTGACTGCTCTAAGTTAAAATGCAGGAATAAATATAATTTCTAACTATGGTATGTTAAAATACTTCAGAATTACATTGATGAAAAAATTATTGAGTTTATGTAAGACAAATTCTGAACCTTCTTTAAAAAGATATTTTTTTTCTTTTAGTACAATTTTAGTTTAAGCATCATGCTTCTCCTTGGATATGTTTTCAGAAAGTCAATAGAACTAATTCAGTATCTAAATAAAGCTTTTCTTCCTTCTTAAAACAAAGAACAGTAATGGGGTTCAAAGTTGGAGAAAAATAGATAAGCAGTTCTTTTTATCAGCATACACAGAAGAACTTCATTGTTTGATATCAATGTTAAGGTTATATAATTAAATTTTTAGCTTGAACACTGAAACAAAGAAATAAAATCTCAGTCTCTGCAGTAGTTAAGGAAGCTTTTTATCTTAATTAAAATCACAGCATTTCATAACACTGTCATTTTAAAAATTTAAATAGTCTACAAGCTTTTCCTACCAAATTAATTTTAATTGAATAGGAGAGAAAGTTAACATATTAATGAAGCTTTGTTCAGATTGCAAATTATCATCTGAGGTTTAAGTAATATAATTAATAATGGCATAACGATAATGGTGAAAACACATTTGGTAAAGTTTTATTATCAAAATTAGTAACAAAGAGACAATCGGGTTAAAATAGCTTAAAGGATCATGAAATCATATGGGAAAAAGTCATCGCAGCAAAATTCACACTCACCTGTAGAACCAATAGACCATGTAATATTGAGGTTGAAGTTGTTTGATGCATTAATTGATATATCCAAATTTTTATTTGACTAGATAAAAAAATACATTTCAATTAATAAAGTATGTCAGAATGTATTGAATATAACTCTATTGCGCATAAATGGATATAAGGCTTTTTAATAATCTTTCATTTTTCATTTTAAATATAAATAGAAATGATAATAATTCAGAGCCAAAGGCAATCCTCTCTTTTGCTTCAGTAAGAACAGGGTACAAGTAACCATATAACTACACCAGTTATATTTTCAGATTGTGCTAAAAATAATGAAATCATTTTGTTTATAAAACTAAATAAAAAATACACAGCAAATGGCTACATTTTAATTACAATCCAGAAATTACTGTTCTCATCTGCTACTAAAGATTTCTTAAGTGAAGGGTATACTCCTTTAATTCCTCTCAGGAAGATAATTTTTTTATTCATGGGAACAACAATAAATTAAAATATCTGATAAGTTTTTGGAGTATTGGTTGATCTGAAGTACATCCACCATTTAGAAAGTTTTCTCAATGAATGCACTGGAACATTTTCAGTGCTCAAAAAGATTTGGAATATCTCTAATACCTTATAGGCACTTGGGAAACTTTTAATCATGGTGAACTACAATGGAAATCTTAAACATCACTCTCCATATCTTGTCTAAAGTTAATAATATTTTCTTACCTGTTCTGGATTTGCTATAAAGTTTATGGCAGTGTGATGGCGATCATCCTCTTGTAATAAGCTGAAAGTAAACTGGTAATCAATCAAAAGGCTGTCTGTGGGCAAAACAGAAAGTAAAAATGATAAAATAGATTAAAGTGTATACATATTAATAATATGTTATGCAAGTACCTAAAAATTTAACATTCATTTTTATTTTGAAAAGCATGGAGTGATCTTCAAGTCAGAATTAGTCAAATGCATTTTACCATTTAAGTATTTGCACTGTAACATCTTGAAGCAATAAAAAAAATAAATAAAATTAATAAAATTAAGAAATTAAGAAACAGATTCTAACATTGAGTCAGTGCAGCTATTACACATTACTTGAAATAGTCATTCTTCGTAATTATTCCAAAACACAGTATCAAGAATTGTTAGTGTTATCAATTCCTATCTTTACTCTGAAATCATTATTCAGAAATTCTGTTCAAAATGCATTTAAATATTTTAGGTTTACAATCATACGCTTTACTGTGTTATATAAATGGTTTACATAGCTACATTACCATAACACATTTTAGAATTTCTAGGTTCAAAAATTGTGGAAAAAAGTTCCATCTACAGTAAAATTATGTAGTATGAAGGCATGATACTATAGTAAATAGGATTGCTAATAATAAAATGGCATAGTGGAATTTTGAATAGAAATTATGTAACCACCAAGCACATCCTTTGTAAGTTGCCAGAATTCTAAGAGATTTTAAGTGGCAGGCGATACAAACTTTTCGTACAGAAGTGAGTGGCTGTTTAGTATTAACTCAAAAGGATTACATTTCACTTCCAAATGGCATTTGTTCTGCCCATATTTCTTTCCACCTATAAAAGGAACGGAGTCTGCCAGGCAGTTCCTATTCATGCCGTTTCTGTCACTGCACGCTAACAGCACTCCCTGATGGCCAGCTAAAGTTGGCATAAGTGCAGAAAGGAGAAAGGGCCATCCTCAGATGTCCCAAATCATGTTTAACCCTTCCTGGAAGGAGCATTAACTGATTGGGGCAAGTCAGAAGGCAAGTTCTGAGCTATCCCGTTGTGCTCCTGAAGTTGGAGGAATGAGATTAACCCCTAGTTAAGTCAGATCCATGTCTTGATGGGATCAACACCACACCAGCAGTGTGTTACAAATAAAAAAATATGTGATCATAAAACCAAAATCAGTAAATACAGAGAGTGAAAGATTAAGCCAAAGCTGGAAAAAGCTGTGTCAGCCTTTTGTTGGACTCAATAGTTTGCTTACTGCTGACAATCACTTTTTCTGCAGCAACACATCTGAAAAAATAAATTCTATTGTATCCCATGGGAAGCCTGACATAGGAGAGAAAAAAAGCTTAATGGTTCAACGAAGCATGAATACAGCCCACTGTACTGTCTTAATAGTGAAAAAAAAAAATGGCTTGGATTTGTTATTTTGTTTTGGTTGGGTTGGTGGGGGGGTTTGGTGGTTGGGGGTTTTTTTTTGGGGGGGTGGGGTTTTTAATTATTATTTTATTTTATGGTTTTTTACAGTGTGGAAAGAAAACTAAAAAAAAATAAAGGAGTTACAATAGAGGAATTACCATGACCTTTGAAGGCAAAATTTTGACTTTATTATGACATGAAACAGAACAAGGTCTTAAAATAAAAAGATCAGTCAGGATGAGTTTGGTACAATACTCTGGGCGATGCTCTGCTTGTGTTGAGAAAGGAATATACTCTAAATAATTATAAAAGAGAAGGTGGGCACCTGAAGGAGATAAGGAGACCATCAAGTCAGGAAATCGTTGAACAAAGAAAATTGAAAGGTCTACTCCTCCTAGATCCCACCTATTGTGAATGGAATGATTAGGTGTCAAAATCAAATGAGTATGTATGTAAAGATGTTGTGTAACCTCTCAGGAAAGCTGTATAAAACACCTAACTTTTCACTGAAAACTTGGGAGCTAGTCTGTCCAGTGCGAATCGGCTAGCTCCCCAACATTGCATGAAATAAATACCTTTTCTGCTTAAAGACAAAATTTGTCTCTGAGCAGTTACTTTGTGCTGTTTTGGCATCAGAGCCACCACAGTTCCATTATTCAAATAAGAATAAGCTTACCTAGATGTCTTAGATAACAAGTTCTGATCAGGTTTTTGCAAGCTTACGAAGGCAAAAGATGAATAAATACTAAATTGAAACACCCCATTTATCTATTAATACTACTCTACACTTCTATAACTATGCAAATCTAATTAATAAAGTCTCATTGACTCCGGTCAGTGTGCCATATCTACATATTTAACAGTAAGATTATCACTGCAGCAGAACATATTAAAGGTAGCAGGACAGCAAAAGTTGGCAAGTGGAGATTGACCCCAATTAAAGGGATTAATAAAAGCTTTAATAATCATGCAAGACCAAAAGGCTAGCAATAATGTATAGATATGCTAAATCTACTGATCTGGTCAAATAGGGGTCCAATGAAATAGGAATGACTGCTTTAGCATGAATTTTTGTAAACGTATGGTGGGCAAACACCACAGCTTCCACATCTACAGAAATTCTGGCTAATGGAAAGGCTACAAGATGCAAGAAGCAGTGTAGACAGGCCTTCTAGCCAAGAGTGTGTTGATTTGCTCACAATGTCTGGAAAATTACCATTTTAAAATGCCGTAGTCGTCTTCTAAGCCCTGATTGTGCCAGTAATGTATAGCTCAGATCTCATCATAATGCAAAACTGTGAACAGACACAGGGTGCCTGTCTCCTAGTCATATGAATGGACAGCTTTTCTGCACACAAGTTTAATAAAAATTCAAAGTCATTTACTTCTAAAACAATATGACTACTTTGTTTCCAGGGGGTTGCTGTTCTTGTTGTTGTTTCTTCTTTTTTTTTTTTTTAAATATATATATATTTATGTTTTACTGGCTAAAACCCAAGAAAAAAATAATTTGTTTTTCAAGGAATGCAAGAAAAGTTCTTACATTAATAAAATATGTTAATCTATACCAGGGGTCCTCAAACTTTTTAACCAGGGGGCCAGCACGTGGATGAAGTGGCAGGCAGTCATCTGCGGCTGCTTGGTTCCCCCCCCAACCCATGGCTGGGGGGGGGGGGGGGGGGGGGGGGAAGCAAGTGGGGTCTGTAAATACCAGGGGCCGGATTGAGGACCCTGGGGGGTTGTATCCAGCCCGCGGGCCATAGTTTGAGGACCCCTGATCTATACAGCTCCACATAACTGTAACAAATCATAAAAATACTTTCATTTCATTTTTTGTACGATATTTTTACCCACAATGCAGTTTAGACAGTAAATGATGAAAACAGTAAAAGTTCATTACGCATAGCACCTTTTATACTAAAGATATCCCAAAATATTTCATGGTGTTATTAATTACTCCGTTAATCGATGGTTAATTAATTAATCAGATACTTAATTATTATTAGATATGAGAGCTTGACACATTCCAGTTGCTCCCTCACATAAAGAGCAACTCCACCACCTCTCCCTGCTGGCCTGTCTTTCCTAAAAAGTACAGAGCCAGCCAGGACAGCATCCCAGTCATAGGAGCTCTCCCACGATGTCTCTGCAATTGCAGTGAGCTCACGGCCCTGTGACCCCACACAGATCTCTAATTCTTCCCATTCACTCCCCGTGCTGCATGCACTGGTGTAGGGGTGTTTCAGAGAGCTAACTGAGCATGCAGGTTTCCCAGGAGGGGTGCAAGAGGGTTCACCATAGCCACACACACCCTTGAGGTGGTTGGCCTCCTGGTACTCATCTTGGGAGGCAGCTACCAATCTCTTCATACACAATTATAATTCACAGAAGATACCTAAAGGATGTACAACTTCAGTGAAGCAGAGAGCTCTGCCTAATGCAGTCCTGTGATTCAACAGTGCAAATGAAGTCAGGTGCAAATGAAAGAGCTGGCACTGAGCAAACATTCCTTCCCCTCTTTCCAAAGACTGCAGAAGTATGCTGAAGAAGTTTCACAGCTTCGAGAAAAATTTACTTTCATACTCAGGATACATTTTGGTTGGACAAAACTTTGAGAAAGATTTACCTGGGCCTATTCTTAAATTGCACATCCCAAATCTCTGGAAGGCTCTAAAGCTAGATTTTATTAGAATATAAATTAGTAGAACTAATTTAAGAGGAAATTCAAAGTGAGAGTAGAAATTAAAAGGGATTATAAAGATGACTATCTAATACATCCTGCTGCTGTCTTTCTTACTTGCCTTCCTCCTCACCTTTTCAATCTATACTTCAGGAGACTCTTCCCCCACACATACTGAGCAGCTCTCAGGGAAAATATCACACCCCTCTCCTCCAGAAAGCTTCACTTTTTACAGACTGCAGCAGGCAGAACAGCTGTCCTTCCCACTTCCAAGCCCCGTGCTGAACATAACCCTAAACCATAATCTATGCCAATACATCGTAAGTGCACATAAGCAAGCTCAACAGTTACACAGTACATCACACCGTATTTCTGAATTCATATGCCATTCAGCCTAGATGGTTTAGCCTGGGAATAAATACAACATTTAAAGTAATATTTAGTTGCAAGAGTACGACCTGTTCTGAATAGTTAAATGTATAAAGAATAAAATGTGTAATAGCTAAATGTAGCTATTATTGTAAGCTATTTAAAGTACACTCAGTATATCCTGTTGATACATATTGCTGTGTACATTTACAATCAGGAATTTAGGGAAGACTGAGATTTTACTCCATGTATTTGTTTCTACTGCAAACCTTTAAAAAGCCACCATAAGTATTTTTACCCTTTACATAAATATGAGACTTTTCATAAGTGCTTCTGTTTATAAAGGCACACACAGAACAGATTAATTAGGAAATAAATTTGGATCACATATAAAGAGAACCTAAAAAAATGCTCACTGCATTTATATCGTAGCATAAGACAATGAAGAAAGCACAAAGATAACAAATTCTAAACATAATCCAACTGCCACATGTGTGACACCTGATAAAACAATCTTTCAATTTTCATCCGGTTGACCTATAGAAACAAGACTAAAACTGTTTTCAAAATCTGGTGAACACTGAAAACGTATTTGTTTATTTTCGAACAACAACACTTCCACAAGAGGTAGCAATCAAAATATTATAAATGGCCATTAGCATCCAAAAATTAAGTATACAAACTTACAGAATTGTTTCAGTAAATTATAGAACAAAATGTATAATTCTTTAGAAGTATCACTGATGCACTCTATGGTTCATTAAAGTGACTCTCATTTTTCTTTAATAATTTAAAAAATCTAGAATATGAATCCCACCTTTTTCTCAAAACGTATTTCCTCTATTTAAACTTAACTCTCAACACATTTTAAATTCACAAAGTGTCAATTAGCTATTACAATTTTCGCAAAGAGACTAGGTAGTTAACTATCTTGAACACTGCATAGATTAGTCTCTTAACTATGGAAAACATGTTAATGACCTTACAGAATGAGCACTGCCGCCTTCTCTTTTTCAAAATGTTAACTGAAAAAGAATTTACCTGAAACACACCATTTTTTTTTTTGACAATTTCTTGCTTTTCTACATATCCCTTTGGGAAATATGCAGAAGACAGCTTCACCTTAGTTTTGGATTGTTTCAGGAAAATCCTAACATCCAACATTTCATTTTTTTATGCCATCAATATCTTCCATGTTTACATTTTCCCACTTAACATGTTTGAAATATATATTATTAAAAAAAAAAACCTTGATGTTCAGAGTTTCCCTACACCAATGGGCAAGGGAAGGAGATGAAACCACCATCACACTACAACAGCAATAATCCCTTCCTACTTTGTGCTGGTACAAATGACTATAAAATGCTTAGTGTGTTGTTGGCTCAGCTCTACAGCCCTGAACTTCATCTCAAATCTGATATAAGATACAGGTAACTCAAGTGGCAGACAGACAGAATTTAAACAGCCACACACTAGAGTATAATCTACAACCTCCCTGAACTTTTACGTCTGAAGTTTCACAGGAAGATTTCTTGAGGAAATAGAAATCCCCTACCCAAACTCAGAGCCCACAGCTCAGAGCTTAAATCCACCCTCACCACCACCACCACCACCACCACACCTCCTAATATTTGGGATCCACAGCTGGATATTTTTGAGCCAAAGGTTCTCCAAGAGTCAGCCCAGTGCATCGCAAGCACAACTACTACAAACATCAGCCACCAAGTCACGGCAGCATAGCCTCCTCTTCAGAGCTTTCACCAGGAAAATATGGTGGGGGGTGCCTTCTTTTTGATAGTATTGAACCCAGTTCCTCCTGTTTTTGCCTAGCAGGGTGTGTGCCCCATCATCTTAGTGTAGGCAAGAGAGAAGCAGCAGAAAGATTCACACCAGCAAGGGAAAAAAAGATTAAATTTGCACATGGAAAGAAAGAGAGCAGAGGAAGTGAAATGACACAGGCACTCAGCAGGGGGAGGAGAGTCCTACAGTCTGATTTCTGTTTCCAGGAATGTTGCTTCATTTTGTATTAAAAAATCATTGAATAAAATAGAAAAAGAACGTTGGGAGACCACAATACCATCCTGACATCATCAACGGTCAAATATAACAAGGAGATCTGGTTATTCTTTTCACATCTCTACTTTGATTTTTTCAAAACCCTTGACTGCCTTCACAAGGAGTCATTAAAATCGATTCAAAATGTCAGTAATGAGCACATATGAGAACACAACAATAATTAGGCAAAGAAAGCCATTTAATTAAATGAAGAAAATAAATTTCAAAGCAATCGTTTAATCCTAGTATTGCTGTTAATTTTCAAGAAACTGTTCTCTTTTTTTAATGAAGGCCCATGACTTTTAATATGGTTAATATAGCTTAATATGAGAGTTTTATATTAATATCCAACGAGGAACAGACCTATTCCCATACGCAAGCTTTTGTATTAAAATAAAATTTTGCTATTTCTAAAATGTCAGAATGTTCCCAAAAGAACAAAGGCCAGACAGAAGTCTTGATTTTAAATTCTACTTCAGTATTTCTGAGTGTTACCACAACTCTCTAAGAACATATAATTACATTGGTAATTATTTTTAAAATATGTTTTTTAAAAATTTAGTGTGATTAGTATGAATCAGTGACAGAGTTATATACAAAATGCTGTGTTAAAGAGGAATATTATGACTGTAAAATGAACCACTACAATCAAGGGTGCCTGTGAATTATTTTTGGGTGAGTGCTCACTTAACAGGCAGCTATTCAACACTTTGTTCTATGTTCAGTACTCAGTGTTGGGCCCATGCCTCATTTACTACATACTACAAAAACCCTTTTCTAAAGACAGAATTAATTTCTAATGTGGCTTTCTATAGTATTCATCACTATCATTTTCTAAGTTCTTCAAAAAAGTTAATGAATTTGTTACAACATTACTGTCAGTTGAGCAGGCATTATTAGTCCCATTTTATAGGGCAGGAAATGAAACGAAGAGACCAAGGACAAAAACACCCATTAATCATGACTAGCCAATCTGAAATACCTAGAGTTAGATTTTTTTTATATTTTGAATTATATAACACTACATATGATCGTTCTTATTTTGCAGTTCCTTCCATCATTCATTGTAATTCTTTCCCCTTTTACAACAAAACAGGACAGGAACATATATTAATCTTTCCATTACATTATCACTGATTCGTCCCCTACAAATTCATTCAGTGCACTGTAGAGGGAAAGTTCATGGGGAAATAGTATGTAGCCATGTTATTAAAAGTTGTACAATCATGCCCTAATAAAACTCAAATGAAAAATGCTTGTTCCAGCAACCTTAATTCTTCTACTTGCTTGGCACTCACTGCCTAAATACTATATTTCAATAAAGGGGTTTTATTAAGTAATTTTAAAAATCAGGCTGGAGTAAATTCTAGAGAAGCACTTTTCAGCTGGCTTCTCCCTTTCCCCAAATCTTTCCAGTAGAGCATCCCAGTTTACTACATCTTTCAGCAGAGAAGGAAGAATGAACCTGAGTTCCCAGAAAGGGAGCAAGAGCACAAACAACTGGACACATTCATGGGTTTCCTAACTTTGGCCACTGGCCATTCTCCCACATCCTGTCACATGGCTTCTTAAAACACATTTCTGAAAAAGAACAACATGGCAAAAGATTATCACACACATACAGAATTACTGAGAAATATGCCTAGCATTTTGGTTTCAAAAGTTAAAATTTAGCGAAAGTTCTAAGTCAAAAGTACTGTAATACATGTCAGACAGCCATACAAACAGAGCATGCAACCAAACGCATTCACAACACAGTCTCATTCCCAACTACAACCTAGTTATCACATTTTATAAGTGTTAGGTAAGGGTCACAATCTTTACCTGATCAACGACTAAAGTGTTTTTCACTTTTTTTCCAGATAACAATAATAATTTCTATTTTGTGAATAGAAACCTCATAAAATAGTGCTGTTCTATATTTATTTCTTGAAATCAAGGTTGTAAGAACCTCCCTCGTGGTTGCAATAACAGACCCATCACAATCAGTCTTCCCACATTTTTCTATTTAAGAAACTCTCTATTCATGCTGATTCTAAAATTCCTGCTCTTACCACTTCATTGCACAGGCAGTTTGTCTTTCTGCTGCTCTTTCTAGAGATTGTTCTTTATTTTCAGTAAGAGATAGCTGAGAATCCTATTCATATTCCTCTATACTAGCAAAAATCACGTTGCTTTTGAAACCGAGTTCCATTATCAAATGCTATACATCATATTCATTTGTGACCAAAATAAATTCTCCTTGTATTACATCAAATTTAGGGGCTTACCACCAGACCTATTTTCAGTCAAGATAATTATTTTGAACTTTCAGTGTAGCTGCCTGATTCATTCCTCTGTTGTCTGTATCTAGCAGTCATCCACTGCCTCATTTGCATTGTTATATTGAAATACGTTGGCATCTGACATTACTTGTCCATTGTGACAACACAAAAAGTCATTTACTGTGAAGTCTTTATTATTAACTAGCCAAACTTGCATTTTTGCTTAAATGTAACGAGAGCGGAATGAGCTTCAAAATACTCCAGCATTTACTATTTATATGCTTTTTTCCACGTAAAGAAAGAGCATGTGAGAATCAATTTCACATAAGTTCAAAGTTTTTAGAAAACATATAGCAACAACATTTCATTAGTTTTCTTTCTGTACGAAAAAAAAAAACCAAACCCAACCATATTAGGCTAAAAAGCCCACAAAAAGACATAGTGATTAGTGTCATAATCAGCAAATTGGTTAACCAATTCTTTTTTTAAACCAAAATCTTTTATGGAATTTTCAGCTGCTTTTTTGAAAGGTCTAACAAGTGGTCAATTTTGATGCTAAGGGAGGTCCAGATACAGAAAAATCTGACCTGCGTTGAAGTTTTATTCATCCAAACATGATTAATAATCTAGGCTTGATCTATATTGACTAAACTTTCTGAAGACAGATGTGCTCACACGACGGATAATAACCCTTGATTCTCTCTACTGACTACAGAAAGACCTAGAAGGCTAATTTAAGGCTGGACACATAAGTTTTAAAAAGCTATTTAGGTGAGAGACATCTCATTGTAACTGTCAGAAATAAATATCTAGATCTGCCAATGTTATGGTAAACAAAGAAAGACTTGTTGCTGAGGTCTAAAAAACGAGGAACATACATAATTACCTGGGTTCTTTTTAGCACACAGTCTGAAGATGATGCTACTGAAGCTGTTGAACATGGACCACAATCAGACCTCTTTTTTTTTTTTTTTCTTTTTATAGATATATCACCAAACTCTTAACCTAAAGAACTGCAACCACAGATGGGGGTTCTGCGAACAGCTGCAGACCCTTTTCAAGTTCTGCCCAGGACCACGGTCTATACACAGAATTTGGAAATCAAGAAGAGAATTATGAACCAAATATTAGCACAAGAAGCAAGAATAAAGAAAAGTGAATGCATTGATTGGCAGTTATTTAAACATCAATGTTAGAAAAACAGTTTAGACATCTCTGATGATGGAGCATTTTAAAGCTTATGGCATTACAATAAGCTAAAAATATAAATCTTATTACTTGATAGTAAGGAATGCTCAGTAAATGAACTTTTGTTTTGTCACAATGGACAGTCTTTGTAATATCTTAATTCTTGCAGTGTTGGAAAAGTACAAACAAAACCAATTAAAAAAAAATCTCATTAAAATATTATGGTAGAAATTCGAATTTATCTCTCCATGAAATTTTCTTCATAATGATCTAGATGCTTTACCAGCTTTACAACACTCAATATTACAACTTTAATATGCAGCATCATTTTGCAATATACTAGCACAAATACTCACTAACCTGATTCTAATTTTTTTCTTTAGTTATATAGCCTATACACACTGAAAAGATCTCTGATCTGCTTGTTCTGACAACTGAACTGGCACATCTAAGAAACATTATTGTTTGAGTTCATGTGTTATTGCCAAAGAGGGGTGTTTCTTGCCATATAATGTACGAAAGTAGTCAAGTTTTAATGTTATTTTAAATCTTGCTCTTATACTGTTCAGTTTATTGTACAAACCCTATGAAGTACTTTGTTTCCTTTTAGAAATTAATTTATTTTTATTTCTAAAATGGATTAATGCCCATAATATGGACATGGCAAAAGTATAAATACTAATTTTATTTTTTTTAATGTTTCTATGCATATATATGCTCAAGTTTTCATATAAATTCAGAATACTCAGAAGTTACTCACACAATAACTTCTATGTAGAATATTAACAGAGTTTTTATCCTGGTTCTTGAATAATTCAACACAGATATCAGCAATTAAAGAAACAACCTGTGGTTGATCAGGCCTTAGGAGGAGACAGAACATGTGCTTCATAAATTGGCTACAGATAAGTAGGTACTCGTGTAATATCTCAACATTTTCAAAATTCTTTTCCTTCCTTTTTTCTCATTATTTAGTTGAACTTTGCTTAAGAAACCTTAAATCTACAGCCCAAATGTCAGAACTTACCCCATGTTGCTTGACTCTACATGATTTGTACAAAACACACAATGTAAATTGAAGTTGAGATGTTTCAACTTTGCTGAAATTCTTTGCTGCTTCTCAAACAATTTTAACATGTCAGTTCTGAGAACAAAAATCTCTCATAGCAAATAAATCCAGAACACTTTCAGCAAAATTGTACTTCATACTGGACAGAAACGATGCATATCGTACACCTCACTGTGCAGTCTCCTCTATTTTAAAGTCATGAATTGCAGCAGGTATTTTTATTGTAAAAAAATATAATATGCTAAATCACAGTACTTGCACATTGGAGAGCAGAAAACCTTTTGCATTACATCTTTGAAAGGAAGACATAACACGAGCACCTTTTCATTAGGTATATTTAAAGTAAAATCTGATTATTTAAATAATAACATTCTCACTGCTTTTTGCTCATGCTAAGAATTGAGTGCCCGTTCAGCAGAAAACACTGAGGGAATGTTAAAATTCCAAACATTCACAAATGAGATTACATATCTGTAATATTGCCTAATCCAGCCTACAGTCTTTAAAACAGATAGGAGGAAATACCTCAAACCTTAGTATAGAATAAAGTACAGGCTGACAAACTTGAGAAAGAAAAAAACCCCAGATTGTTTTCCCTGCTTCCTACAAATTTAGCTTGTAGGGCTGGCAGTTAAGTATATAAAATAATAAACCATTTGGTTTAACTAAGCAAATGGAAATAACAGAGGAAGGAAAGTGGAGCTCAAAAGGCTGTTTTTCTCAGCCCCAGCAGAGTCACCCACTCTTCAGAGATTTATTCTTTGCCTGAGAGAGGGAACGTTGGCCACCATGGCAGGGCTCACTGAGGCTTTTCTGAAAGTGACTTGGAAAACTCAATTTCCACCTCAAACAGCTGCCAGACATTAAAAGAAATATTCTATTTTCCTAGCACTATTTTTACTATAAGCCAGGAACTAGATACAGCTGTGCTTTCATTAATTCACGACATTTTTTGGCCATGGAAAGAAAAGTACTGTTAACTGAAATGCACAAATAGAATAAATCTCTTCCTTTGACTGGTGGGTTTATTGGGTTTTTTTTCCCCAGATGATTAGCTTAATACAGAACAATTGATAGATACCTATACTGTTTGATAGATATCAGGCACAAACTATTTGGCAATGCTTTTCTAAGAACTGAATTATCATGTAACAAGGAACACTAAACTGTAGCAAACACTGACAGTCTGTTTGTTCTTGGTGTTTGAAAAACACTGATTGTTCATATCATCTATACCGGACCTTCACAGACCATATATTTTGGTAGGTGATCCTTGCCAATGAACATGAAGCGACATATTTGAATGACGTAGTTGTACATTGTTTTCCCTAGATTAATTTCATTTTTCTCTTTCCAACATCTACTGTTCATTCTTACAATGACCTCTCTTCAGCTTCTCTTTCATTAGTCATTCCTAATGCCACGGAAGGATCTAACAGTTTAAAATCTCTCTAGACATACTTTCACAAAAATGTATTTCTACTCAACACGAGTAGAATTCTAAAATTCTTATTTCATTGACACACACAAAAAAAAAAAAAGTGAGATTTTTGCCCTTTGAAGATTTTTCTTCCTACATTGTGCATTCCTTGTCAATTTTCCAAAATTATTCTGATGGCTGTGGCTTTTCCTTAAGGGTGTACCCCAGTAAAGCATGTTTATTTACCCATAACATAAAAAGACAAATCAAATACATATATACTACTTCTCTACCAGTGTATCTTCATACTCCTTGACAGATAAATTTTTCAACTTTCCCTTAATGTCTTGTTTGTTATTGTATCTATTTTGCTAATGTATACTGCCGCTTTTTGACCTCACCGAGTTTGCTCTTCCATTTCACGTCAGCACTACACTTTATGTCAAGTGACTAGCAAATTACACTTTACTGTCAATGGGTTATATTTCTGGAACATTTTAAAATAATATTCACAATTCAAGCTAGGAAAATATGACAATAAATTAATATCAAGGACTCATAGGCTACTTTACAATATGCTGAAATTGAGCTGGGTTAGCCAGTCAGAAAGTTGAACTTAACAATGTCCATATTTAACCTAATATAAGATTTCTTAAAGTTTATATAATCCAAGGTTTTGTCATCATCTTAGATAGAAATTACTCTCAATTTATTTAAATGATCCTCCAGAGCCTTCACTCAAACCCTCTGCAATGGCTTTGCAACACTAATTCTAAAGCTGGAGACATTACTGACTGCCCTTTTGACTGTTACAGATATGTGTGCTGAGATTAGGTGGTTCAGGACCCAAGACACCGAAATAGTGTACCTTGGAATAACGAGACAGTTGTATCAGGTGTTCAGCCTGTAATAATGGCAGAGGCTAAACTAGCCTTAAGTGCTTCATATTTGTCAGTGGAGAAAAGTAACCCAGCTGACACCGCATAATGTGCTAGTTTGTCCAAGAACTCCCAGTCAAAGGAACGAACACAAGGTCTCCCACAAACCATAAGCCATGTACTTATTGAAGTCAGAGGGATTTTTTTCCTATTTCAATGGGTTCAAGATTTCATTACAGATCTTTCCTTGAAGTTCTACTGATCAAGACTTCTCTCTTTTCCCTGGGTAGTCAGCACGAGAATCAATGCAACTGTAAAACCATCACAAAGGTTTTCCGTCCACTGTCAGAAGGTAAAGGGATGCTGATGGATCCTTTCCTATTCTATTTGACTCTTCCAACTAACTCCAGACTTGGGGACCTCTAAGGCCTCCCAGGTGTCTGAGGAGTGACAGCTGCTGTGTTTGTGGACATGTTAGGGAAACAAACACATACACAGCATGTTGTATATACAGCACAAGGATTCAAAAAGTGTTAATCCCTGTGAACCCCAGCTCAATATACAGACAAAATAAAATATTGCACATATATATTTATATATATATATATATATATTTGCATTGCTTGCTTTCTCATTTAAAAGACTGCTTGGGCTAGAGTCCCCTAAAAAGCAAAGTATTTCTCCAATCCATCGAGTCTGTCTCTTGCCTCATCAAGTTTTTCCAAATTCCTATTTCTATAAATAATCATAATTTAAACTGTTTTAAATTTTCTACTAATAGGTATTTTACTATAATACTACATATTTCTTTATAAAATAAATAATACAAAAAATATTTGGGACCTGTGGAACAGTCTGTCAAGGCGATGAAGGGCCCTATTTCAGACTTTTATTTGCATATGTTATGATGTATGTTTACCTATTATTTTCTTTTCCTTAGCAGTTAGAAAGCTCGTTTGTCCACGGCAGTGGACATCTTTTGACTTAGGATAGTATACCTAAATGAACAGTCACTAAAACGACTTAGTCTACTTTGTAAAAAGTTATTAAATAGTATCTGCAAAGGGATGCCAGCCAGTAATATCACTGATACATCAGCAAAATCTATCAGAGAAAGCAAATAATCCTCATTTCAAAAATGAAGTGTTCTTTTTAAACAAAGAAAATCCATAATATATATATTTAAAAAAAAAAAAGAAGTAACTACATACTTGGAAAGATTCTCCAATTCACAGTAAAGTCTGAAAATGATTGGCAGCACAACTGTTTCTTTAGCCTGCCCAAAAAAGCTGCAAGCCAACCTAGCATTTGGCAAATGAGTATGCAGAGCCTGGGGTGAGATCATAATGCCTTATTAGGAGCTTCAGATTCTTGGTGTGGTAATTGTTTTAATTCTCTGGGAGGCGACAGTTGGTTTGTGTGGGTATTTTAGCTCAGGGCAAAGACTCTGTTTGTCTGTTGCTCTTTATACGTTCTGAGTTAGTAGGTTTGTTGAGCCTAATCTTTTCTCAGACCATGCTAGAATTGTCTAATTTAAACTGTAATCTGTTCCACTAGACTCTCTAAACACTAAGAAGATTTCTTTTTAAATAGAATTTATTTGTATAAGCCCATATATTCAAAAGGCAATATGAGTCATTATTGTTACTGTATTTATAAAAAAAAAAATTTTAGTCTGTATCAAAGTCAATCAGTGTTAGACTTAATCAGTGGAACTCATTATATTAAGTTAAGCATGACAGTTTTACAGTTATAATGTGTATTTAGTTTAAATTAATGCTGTCCAAAAAGGAAACATGAATTTTACAAATCAGTAGTGAAGCATCTAACTGCTGATATACAACTCACAATTCGGCTAAAACAAACACCTTTTCAATAGCTACAATTTATTGTTTATACCCTTTAACTTTCAACATAATTTTTAAATATCTGGAAAATCTCTGCTAACAGTTTTATTAAAAATGCTACTTGCTGTTTATCTTCTAAAAGACTCTCCTTGGAATGTTCTTGAGTGTAATTTTTCTCTAAGTATAGCGAGTCTGCCACCTAGTGCTTTATGGCTTCCTCTAGTACACATTTTATTTGATAATTATTTTTTTATATTTCTAAATAAAAGATGCCATGCTTTTCAGTCCCTGGATGTGTATACATGCATATTTGCCTACACACACTCAGAGTGCTTAAAAATTGTGTTATCTTCTTGCTAACAGGTTATGTTACATGTTTCAACAGCCATTAAACCATATTTGTGTTTCTTGACTAACATGCAACCATCTTATAACTGTGCTCTTCTGCTGCGAGATCTGAAAATCTCACAGTGATTATAAAATTTATGTAATTTTTTTATGAAGTAAAAAAAAAAAAGATACCATGTCAGTACAGTATAAGGAATATTGGGGAAACCAAGGTGTCTTTGGTCCAGTGCAGCTCTATACACAGTCACTTATCTGGTGGGGAATGTGGTCACAGTGTGGTACCCCCAGCATCGAAGACATGCACACCTTGGAATGGACTCTGAGCTAAATGCTGCTGAGGTGACCTGCTTGGAATACAGGGGTGATAACTCTTCAGCAGTGGCACCCTACATGGAGACAAAAGCTGGGGAATGATAAGGAAAAGGAAACATAAACAGATTCCATTCACAAAAAAAAAAAAAAAAAAAAAAAAAACATGCAGCTGAGCTGGAGCAGACCAAGAGATTTATGGTAGATCGCAGCGTGAACTCACAAACTGAGAGCAACCAGAGGTAAGTTTCATTCCAGATCCAGCATCCATCTGCCCTGAGAACAATTCCTTTTACAGAGGTTGCTTATGTCCACTCTTCTGTGAAGATGACAACCTGGGTTTCTGCCCCTTCATTTTGCCGGACTATTGCAAGGCAGCTAAACCACAAGAGAAAATTTGGTGGAGTATTTAGAGAGATTTGCTGTAACAGTTTTATTTCCCCTTGTTATAGAATCATAGAATGGTTTGGGTTGGAAGGGACCTTAAAGGTCATCTAGTTACAACCCCTTGCCACGGGCAAGGACCCCTGCGCCACCAGACCAGGTTGCTCCAAGCCCCGTCCAACCTGGCCTTGAACACTGCCAGGGATGGGGCACCCACACCTGGTCTGGGAAGCCTGTTCCAGTACCTCACCACCCGCACAGTTTATGAAATTATAATCCTTGTAACATAGTAACTATTACTGAAAACCGGTTTGTATCAGAACTTTGACTATGAATAACCCCCCCGGGGTGGGGGAAGTATGTTCAAATAACAAGGAAACACTGGGTAGAATGGACTATCAGACCACGTCAATACATCAGATTAAGCCCAAACTGTATTTCGACAACATTAAATAAGGATGTATTATCTGAGCCTTTTGCTCTGAGACGTTATTGAGCCAATGTTTCTAAAAAGTCATTAGAGCTAACATGTTGTCATAAATTATCTGCTTTTAATAACCTGTCCTCTATCAAACCATCTTTCCAATTACATCTATTAAAAAAAAAAAAAGTCAGAAAAAAAAATATAAAATAACACCTATAAAGGAGTAACAGGCCTTTAGTCCAGAGCCTGGATAACAAAAAGTAATTAAGACTTCTTTTCTTAATTTTTATGAAGTGAGATGAATTTTAAATAAACGGGATATAAGAAACAAGTGTTGGCTTTTGTTTCAGGTACCACATATCATGCATAACAAAATAATTTAAAAGTTCTAGATTAAAATAAAAATTTATTGTAAGAAGCGGTAAGAATTACAGGTAAGTACTAGCACTTTCCTTTCCTTTGCCCTTTTTGTAGTCCTGCTGTACCAGCAGTAATGGGGCTAATGCAACTCCAGGACTGGACTAGAACACTTACGAGGCTCTACAGCCAGAACCAAAATTTCCTTCTTCCTTCACACCTCCCTGCACAGATACCAAACGTTATCTCGAGAGTTTTTACTGGATATACACTTCATGCTTTCTCACCAGTTTTGGGCATGAAAGAATCATTCCTCATCTTCCCGAGTTGCTAACATACTGAGAGAATTGCTTATTGCTATCCTTTCTGCATGTATACCAAGGAAACAAGCAATTGTGTTATGAGCTGTAATTATTTTATGGCTCAGGGTTTAAAATGGCATGGTAAAGCCATAAACCATTTATTCAGGTCAATCCCCAAAAAGTTGTTGCAAAATATTTAATAGCTCACATACAATCACATATTTTTCCTGTGGTGTGTTTTAACTAGAAAAAAAAAAAGGCTAATAAAATTTATCCAATGATAATTTTTTAAAAAAATCTATGAATATTTTTTTCCTACTAGTCATTTATGTTGTGGGGGTTTTAGTGAAAAACATCTAAGCAATGTTTTCTTTGGATTTTTCCTCCCTGCAAGTCCAACAGATTAACTAGGAAAGCTGAGTGGTGCCAGTGCTCTGTAGTATACTTGACCCTTAAGGTTTCTGCAGATGGGTCTACCATCTTCCTTTGTCACATGCTTCAGCCCAGAAGAACATTTGAAATAGTGGCTGCTGAGTCACTGTGTGAAGCCATCCACAAATGACATTCCATAAAACAGTGAGGTAAGAGAAAGATTAGAAAGAGCTGTGAAAGGAAACACAATGAACCTCAGAAAACAGATAACATAAAATTTGTTCGTTCTTTTAGCCTCTTTTATGGATGTGTCTCCTCTTTTTTAAAAGCTGTAAATCCAACAAATATCTTCACCAGAGGCACATATTCTTGTGAATACGTGGAATAAATTATCAGTAAATAGGTTTTAATTCTATAAGAAGCTATAAATCATTCATCCCCTCCCTGTTTTAATTCTCTTGATAAATGACCCATCTCTTCTGACCTCCATTCACTCCTGGATCCTCTAATCCTTCTCAAAGGTCATGTTCTAATCTCTAAAAGTGGGCCTGCTCTACAGCACAGTAAACTCTGTTATGTTACCCTGGATATATAACACACTCCTGAATGCAAAATGCAAGCTTTCCTTGATTTTTCTTTGAGTTCACAGATAGTCATGGACTGTCTGTCCAGACCAATGATAAGCACCAGATTAATCAAAATTGTTAATTTATTGAAATCTTATTGCATTGTGACTACGTTCTTGCTGTGCATTGCTGAAAAAATCTTCTGGAATGCCGAAAGCTTCATACTCTGAAGTGTGCTGCCCTGTAACCCACCAGTGTCTACTTTAAAAGAGCAACCAATCTGCAGCAACCAAGGGAGAAGCTAGTGGTTCTCTCGCTGCATTGTTGATGGTTAGTATCCAGAAATAATAAAATACTCTTATAAACATTTTTTTAAAGGGTAAAAGAAACTAAGGTATGTAAACCCATGTGGATTTTTTCAACTACATTTTCTTAGCTGACTACTCGATTGGTCTTAGCTAGGAATTTTCTTAGTGTAATAGGCAGCTCTTCAGTGCTCAGTACATCTGGAAATTTTAACAACTATGCAGAAAAACAATATGATTTATACTTACAGTACTGATTTGTTTAAAGTTTTTATGTATCTGTATGTAGTAGTATTAGAATCTATCAGTTGTACTTCTTGTTTAAAATGTAGCATTGGAACCATGGCACTCAAAGTAATGTACTTAAAACAGATGTTTTGGAAAGCTTTTGACCTTAGAAAGATGGATAACGAGAAGAGGTTTATGAAGGAAAGTATCATATCCTTTCAGAACAAGTGATTGTTAGCAAGCCTATAATACACCCTCTGTGTAGTACAAAAATCAGGAATTGTAAATTTAAACTCATTTTCTCTAGAACACTGGTTTAACTATTTCTCCATTTATGATGTAAAGCTGTGCGTCTGTATATAACCCTGGTCAATATCACAGAAATGGCATTTGTCCCAGTGATTCTTCCCAATCAGTCTAAAACCATCTGGTTTTGCTGCACGTTTCTTTGCACCCAGGAGCAGTGATTCCAACAGCAATGGATTTCTAATGCTGACGTGTGAAGAACTAATCCAGCGATCTGGATGCACACTTTGCTATCTAGGTGTCACTGCTATACATCATGCTGGCTGGGATACCGAAGAACAACAACAAATACAAATACAAATGCATTGTGATGAAATGTTATATTTATGGTTTGTGTACATGCATAAGTCAGCTGCACAATCATCTCTGGCTTCCATTCAGAATTCATTTGTATGGATAGAATCAGCTTCTGATCACTCACAGAAAGGTTGGCTTCTACAGAAAGGGATAGAGATACAAAGCCTCCCTACCAGAAAACACAGAGACCCAGTCCAGAAGCAGACTTGTACCCAGCCTGCAAGAATATTTATACGGAAAGACAAAACAGTGGCTTTTAATTTCATGAAGCTTTCTTTTGTATACATATTCTTTATATTATGTATAAGAAATCTTCCATAAGATTTCCTTTTATATTCCTAAACAATTGAACACTTTTGGCTCAAGAAATTCTTCCTCTTACAAAGTTCCTGGACTGCAAATTGTTGGATGTAAAGAGAGAGATATCACTGTATGTTTGTCCCCTTGCGATACTGGTCTCCTGGCATTCATATTCATCCACTACTGATGACAGGGTACTAGAACACAGAGAGAATCATACAGCTCCTTGTGCATCCTTACACATTCAACATTTTTCTGCTTCTTGTATGTGAGTTTTGTTCTTATTCTCTCACTCTCGGAGATGTTTGTTCTCTCTGTTGTGCTTTTTCAATACAGTGAAGCCATGAAGAATGAAATTAAAATAATTTTAATAGAAGCAATGGACAACCATTTTCACACAGTCTGCATAATACACTGTTGCATGCCCTGTCTATTATGCATTTCCTACTCTATATTTATTAAGTTTTGGTATTTTAAAGTAGGAAAACTAGTCATGTCCAGTGCTGCCATGTTTGGAGATGCCATATTAGAATTGAATCTGACGTTTAACAAACTGCCTCTGTTATCGCTAGGATTTGATGGATTTGCTGCTATCTGTGTTTATCCTTTTGGCATAGTATCTGCATTTAGAATAAATCCCTGCAAAGTTTCAGCATATTACTTCTTATATAAATCTCATTCTTCCTGACCGTGCTAGACCTATCTGTAGTTATCCTGTGTTTTCATTTGTGCTCAGATCACTTCAATCACAACAAGTTCCATGTACAGTATTAATATTCTGCTTACTTTCCTACATCATGATGAAAGGAAACAGATAAGGAAGAAACAAAAACAATCTGTGCTATCCCACTGGCTAACTATGAATTCTAGCGTTTACTTGCTGTCTTAGCCTATTGATGTTCATACTAGTGCCTACATCACCACCAGTCCGTTTGCCCTTCCTAGGCTTGAGGATGGCAATGACAGGCAAGAGGGAGGAGAGGACTAGGCAAGACTAGGTAAGCTGGGCAGAGAGCTGACAGAGGTGAAAACAGCTGAACTTTCATAGGGCTGTGGGCATTCACAATATCACAAGCTGCAGAAAGTTCTTCTAAGGCAACAAGCATTCTCAGCCCACATTCTGCTGTTAAAGAGAAACTGAGGTCATCCACTATCATACAAAATCCACACAGGATTGAATTCTAAGGTTTTGGCTTAGAAGAGCATCCCAATTTAGGGCAATACTTAAACAAGTGAAAAAAAAAAGATAAAATTTGAACACTTAAACCTAGTCATTTTGAAGATGACTAAGCTCAAGCATGTGACTAAAAGTTTTTCTGAAGAAGATCCCAACCATACAGCAAACTACTAGTTGTATTCCTGTTTTCCTACCATTCACTGGCTTTGGATTCTAAGTAGTAGAAACAAATATGCCTAGATTTTTTTTTCTCATAAACTTATGCTCCTCATAAGTATACAAAATTTGTTTTTCTTCAGTATTTTCCTCCCTCCTGAGCAATAACTACTCCTGTGCTGCAAAAAATAAGAATATTCTTCACTTCAGGGAGAAGTAAAGCAGCAATATAAGCGTCTAAAGAGAAAGTTTCTTACAGAGTAGTGAAATAATTGCTGGAAAATACCATCCAAATGCCTACCTTGTACAAAAGCAAAACATGTTCTTATAACAAATTATAGTCCATGCTGAGGCCATATTTTAGAATACTGATCTATATAAGAAATTAGACTATCTTTTTATGACAAATGTATCTTAATACATTATTTAGCAGGTAATGGATGGTGTTGATAAGCAATTGTCATTGAAATCTTAGGTCAGTCAGTTACCCACAAATAAACAAATTATTTCCCATCATGATGCATCAGCCACTAGATGTAAGAAATACAGAAGTCTATTATTTTCAATTAGCACAGACTCCTTATTACCTTCAGAAAACTCTGAAAACCATTTCTAGATGATATTGTAAGTGACTGAAATTATTAAAAGTAGATTTATCATTCCAGAACAAGATCCTTAAAATATTTTGAAATCTGACAGAAGACAAATTGTAGTGAGTTAAAGGTGAAAGGGCATCTTGAATATAGTACAATTTGTGGCCAACATGATTTATAGACCCAACCTGCAACATGATAGCAAAAAAATAATGTTTTTCATGGCGACGACTAAGGTCTACAGATCTAACTACTGTCATCTCTTTTCTGTCTCTTAAATTGAATAATATTTAAGGACAAAAGAAATGTTAATAAACAAAATATCCATATCCATATAGCCTATATAGCACTCTCTTCATAGTATGAACTTCTCATATACTCATTATCTATAAATCTACAAAAATTATACAATTCATAGATTAAAAAAAATTCTTCTAAATACTGAAATTTGTTTTGAAATAAAGAACATTTCTTATGCAACAAACAACAAATGGAATGGAATTTATTCATCAACAACATCTATATAACACAGTTTTAAGGAGTATTTTCAACTTGTTCTATTTTATGTAAACTGTCAATGTCAACAGTATCTTCAAAATACAATATTTTAAAACCATCTTCCAGATTGAAGTATTACATTTGAATTTAAGTTGTCTGAGAGAAAAAAAAAAAAAAAATCAGAAAAACCCACACAAATTTCTTTAATACCTGGCAAGAGGAATAGATGTTTTAGGCCTAGGGATATGTCAGCATCTGTAATATAGTATGTGTTTATTTTGTTGTGTAAAAAATATCTTGCAGATGCAAACCATTCAAGGTAGAAAATAAACATCAGTAAAGCAGAGAAATATTCATTTATTAGGTAAATGATGCCTTAAGATACTCTAAAACAAAGCTTTTGTGTACGTTCTAAAATGAAATGCTAAAAAAAGTCCAAAGATCAGAATGGATGCTATAAATATATTCAGAGATATGTCTTTATGTAAATTTAAGTTTGAGGTAGGGATGATGTTAGAAACAATAGACAAATGGATCCGATTGTCTGACATTGAGCAGTTATGTGCAAAAGTCACAAAAGGTAAAACAGTGTTCTCCAACATCCCATACATTTTAATGATGATTAAAATTACTACTTAACATTGATATTGTAACAGCAAAATTGGCATAGCTCACTGAGGGATTTCTGCACATGGGTAATAAGCAGTCTCATCCCTTCAGGTCTTTCAGTATGACTATCAAAAATTTAATACTTTAAAGGAAATTTGCCAGAGGCACCTTTTGTACAACAATAAGAACATGGAGACAACACACAGTATCATTTTATGATACTCTGGAGAGCAGCTGTGTATCATGTCCCTGGGAGGCAGACTGGCTAAACCATTCAGAATGTTCCCAGAAAATCACACTGTTTAGCCCATTTGCATTTCCCCACCACAGATTCTTTTAAACAATGGCACAATTACTTATTCCTTTCATTCACATACGTTCAGATACAGAGAACAACCCAATGGCTTGGTCAGTTCCTCTAACCTAGGCGTAAAGAATCAACTTTTAGTAGACTTCAATTTGCATTCTTGCGGACAAAGTAACAGAGAAGCCCAGCAGGGCATTTTATTCTTCACTCAAAATGTCAGCGTGCCCAACTTCATAAAATCTTAAGAAAAATATTTTGGTTTTCCAAGGAAATGAAATTATCACATAATACGTAAACAGCATTTAAGTACTGAACATTAAAAATATAAGTACTCACAGTAGCATGTTCCCCTAAGTGGATTTCCAAGATACCTATTTTCAGAGTCACAGCTGCAGGGCAAAAAAAAAAGACAAAACCAAATATTCCCATTAAACACAATATAGTTTTAATAAAAACGCAGCTAGAATATTTATTCAAAATAGCATGAGTTTCATTACTAGTAGCAGAGATAGATGAAAATTATAAGTATTTGATATAGTTCTTAATTAGGGCATGCTACTTTCTGTAGGTACCTCTTTCCTTATAAAAGGAACCTAGAGTGACTAGGCTCTCGAATAAGGCATTTCAGTCATGTGCTTAATGTCAGTGCCTGTTGTAGGACTTACAGCAGGTAGTATGCCCCCACTGAAGAGCAAAAGAGAGCCAGGCAGGGAAGCCAAGCACCAGGACCGTAATTGCCCACGCCACTTCAGTGACAGCTTACTGCCTCAGCTGGGTTTGACCTGGCCCTTTCCCAGTCAACAGCTGAGCATCCATCGGGGGATCACTGACTGCAGAAAGTGTTCTCAAACATGTCTTCCTCTAACATACAAAGTCCTGAAACATTGCAAGACCAGGTTTTACACCTTCAAAACACCTTCCACTCTTCACACTGTCCCTTCAGCAAGGGAACGTATGCTCTCCATCTCCAGCCTCACAAACACCACTCTGGTAGGCTGCAATACAACCTTTGTATTATTTCCAACTCTTTAAATGAAAAAAAACCCCCACCAACAGAACAACAACAAAAAAAGAAAACCCCAAAATATCCCTAAGCATAAAGTAACAGTTATATTTTCACAGCGCCACAGAGGACCTACAGGTGATCCAAAGCTATGCCGTCTGCTCTGGAGAGCCTAGTCCTAAGTGACGTAGTTACAGCTGGACCACGGCAGCCGGCTCTGAGGCCAGCGATTGCAGCCATGCGTGCAGCACTATAAGCACAGCAGCATCTCAGCTACATCGCTCCTCTGAACTTCAGAGGCAATTGCTCCTCCTTACTGACCACCCAGGGCACTAGGTGAAATTTAGCCTGAATACAAAACACTGATGCTGCTGACAAGATATGTAAATGGTAAAAGCTGGAGAAATATCTTTCTTATTGAGACGATATACAGTTATTTGCAGAGACATGAAATATCCTACAGAATCTCACAGCGATCATATTGAGTTATATAACATTGCTCTAAAAAGGCCAAGTACTGTAACAGAAAATTATAATCCTGCTTTTGGTGTTCTTGGCTATTCCACAGAAGTCTCCAACAAGATTATAATTTTCTATTAAATACACAGAATGATTCATAAACCAAAGAAAAATATTATCACTGCCTATTAAATTCCATAAAAATATTTTCCCAGAGGAAATCTGACTCATTTAATATCTTGGACTACATTTTCACTACTTTGTTCTAAGAAACTTTAATCGCAAGGAGATCTTTTGTGTGTGTGTGTTATTTTATTTGTGAGTAATATTAACTCTAACTTAGATGTCATATCATTTAATAAGTTGCATACTGTAGACTAATATTTGCATTTCTGCTGGTCCCTTCCATTGTTTCCAACCGGTGGCTCTTAACATGCTTATTTTTATTAAAAAACAGGTCTACAAGAAGCTTAGCTTGCTCCTGACACAAAACATGAGGTTTTTTTCTTTTAAACTTGAAAATCTTTATGAAAAAATAAAGCTGTTTCCATTCAGCTTCCCTTCTCCATTCAGCTACCCTTCTAATCAGATGAAACCATCTCCTGAAGATCAATAATAAGCAGAACCCAGGGATTTCCAACATCACATATACCTTTCTGGTATTTATAGTACAGAAAAAACACATGAATACATAAAAATATCTACAAAATCCATCTAAAACATCACAGGTTTCACTACTTAAAAGAATACACAAAAGAATGGTTAATATCAAAATTACTAGGTACAGAATATTTTGCAATATGAAAGTATTCATAAGTATTCATTCAAATCCAAATAATTATTAATTCCCTGACAATTATAGAAGTGACCTTCACGAATCTTGAAGAGAAAATGGCAATGCAATTTTACAGCCAGCCATTTCAATTGTTTCAGCATAATGCATGATGAAATGATAAAATATGCATAATAATAAAAGAACAGTGAATTACACCACAGCAAAGTATTTTGATATATTATCATATATATTATACTTTCTGTATTGGGAGCCTCACAGAAGTCATTGTGCTCAAGGAGCTAGTGATCCTGGGCACGTCTGGTCTAACTGGTCCTTGTTCTCAGGCTCGAGAAGCCTGCCTGTGAGCATTAGTAGCTGCTGGAAGGGAGGGTGCTGGAAAGCTCCATGCCAGCCTGTGCTGAGCACCAGTGGGTGTTATCAAAGAGAACCTTCCAGCTTGTCAGGAGAAGATGCATGGGTTTGTTTTGCAGCAGATAAAAGGCACCACAGTATGGAAAGGAGGAAGCACCCCTCCACGGACAGAATCTGCTCAGCACACGGGGAAAATCCACGCTGGGTCCCCCACAGTGCTGCACGCATACAGGGCTCCCAGCAACTGAAGGGGCATAAGATTAACCTGCTGTCTTCCTCTTTTTATTCCATCTTAAAACAGTTAGTTTACTATGCCATTTGGTGCCAGGCCTTATCGAGATACAAAAAGGACCCTGCACTGCCTCTCTTACACTTTCTCCTCTATCCCCCAGTGCAGAATCATTTCATGTTGTACATTAGGAATAGCACGAGGTGGAGTTCTTACTAGTTAGGTAAGCCTGCTTTAATTCAAATGAAAGATGCTATTTAAACAGTTTTCAGTGGAGTGAAGAAAGGAAACTAATAGGATTAGGAATACATCTAAAATTATTCACGTGAGTATGTATGCTAGGTTTTGAATAAATTTAGTTTTGTCTTTTAATCCTATCTCATTTCATTAAGCATATGTATTGCTCTGCATTAGTCACTAATTACAATTCCAATTACAAAATTTCATATTCACTGAATTGTTTCCTTATGAGCTTTTCTCATTGTAGTAACTTTTGAACCTTTTCCAAAAGCCAGCACACATTTGACCATATGCGAAGCATAATATATGCCCTGTATCTGTGAAACTGAAGCTATACACGTTATTTTATGTGCCATAGGGCTATGATGATTTGCTTTAAGTGGTAATAATGAATGAGCAGTTCCACTCTGGCATTACTCCAAAGACACAGTTCCCATTTACAAGGACAAATGGAGGAAGGCTCTACCAGGTTACGTACAAGTTCTACGGTTTGTTCCAATACAGAAGTATTCAATTCATCAAGCTCACTGACCTTCTGATGGCCTGCTATTAGCAGTTATTCTCCATCCTCTCCCTCAATTATCCTTTCAAAACTGAACCATTTTCTTTCTCTTTTTCTCCCCAGATTTCCTGGGAGTTCAAAATAAAAGCTATGGACAAATGCATTAAAAAGTAACATTCTCATATTTATGACCAAGTTAATGAAAATTTCTGGATTTCTCTTTATAGACCATATATGTCTTCAAGAGTACATGTTTACATTAAGATTCACAGATCTGGGGTTCTTTTAATGAAGGAAAGGCTTTTTTGTAAAACAGAGTTTGCAAATAACCCTCTGTTGAAGCTTAGCAAAGTGTATGATCTTGTGCACTATATCTGCATCTTCCAAACTTAAGAAAGCTAAGGAATTGGCAGTAGAGGAATATAGACAGGTCAAATTTTGTCACACTTACTGGTATCTCCATTAAGGAAGGGTATTCCAGCTTCTCACCTAAAGAAAATTGTCAGAACACCAACCTAGATAGACAGATATTCAGCTTTCTAGACTAGCGATTTGATCATGTGGAAACCTTCTAACAAACAGTTCATCTAACCTTTGATCATGAAGGCAGGATTTTTTACAGTTCTGCTGCCACCTCTAATCAGTAAATCTTTCCTTTCAATTAAGAGTGAAGCAAAAAAAGAGGAACAGGGGAAGAGTAACCTAAGTAGGCCTCGTCTTTCCTCCAGTTGAGTTTCTTCTAGCTCAGGTGCAGGCTTATCAACTATACTGAGTAGATATCCACGACTCTTATATTTTGTCCTTGCAAATTAATACAGACCACTTCCACAGAGTCTGGGGAAGAGCTGTCATCTTTCTGACCTACGGCTGGTCACAAGCAGGCCTGGGATTTTGCCTAGGTTCTCAGCATTACATTTACAAGAGGTTCCTGATAAATACAGACTAATGGACTTAGCAGACTTCCTGGGCTCTGACTCGTGGCTTGCCCCAGCTTTTAGATGAATAACAATATCTTCTAGGACACTGCTCAACTTCAGCTCAGCTCTGTTCTAGCCTTTCATTCTGTCCCCTACATACAAGTGGTCTTGTTCCTGCTGTCCTCCATCACTGATTCCTGCTTCTGATCAACTTGCAGCATTTCCTGATCTGGCACAACCAGGCTCCTGCTTCCATTCCACTTTCCTGGAACCACAGCGGTATGATGGCATGGGGTTTTTTTGAATAGTGGAATACTATTTAACATAACCATGGGACCCATAATATTACTTGGGACACCTCGTAACATTTGTAAACCTAAACTTAAGACTTCTTTAGTCACATGGTTAGGCATGGGCACCATAAGCCGACAATGAAGCATTACTACATACTACTATATATTACTACATCCTCAGCATTAAAAATGTGCCCATGGTGTTGTGACTGCAGATTTGCAGATACTTAAGAGATAGCTGATGAATCTTTTGTAATAAGTAGTAACTAATTAGTAACAACCCTGAGCTCAGCACAGATCCACACACAGGTATTTACCCTGCTTGTTGGTTATCCCTTCTTGAAAGTCATGCAAGACTTCTTATTCTTAAACTCCCTATCCAGCAATGAGGAAATTAGCTGACATATAAGCTTAACTACAGCCAATAACTGTACTTGTCTGTAATTCATAACGTTTTGGAAGTGATGCCATAGAAACTGCAGATTTTCAGCTCATGAGTGGTGATTTGTGGATGAAAGCACCAGCCTCACCTGTTCTTGGGTTATAAACTGATCCAGAACAGTGAGTGACTTGTACTTGGAATCCCAATTCACGTTTGTATCTGGAAGCAAGAGAACAAAAATCCCTAGGTCTTGACTTAGGTCTGCTTGGTTTCAATACCGTTTACACAGAACTGCCAAAGAACTGCCGCATCTTCTAATGATCAACAAGAATTAAAGAGATACGGTCAATAGCAATGAAAGGGAGCGACCTCATGACCAGCAGGGTTATGCCACACCAGCCTGCCTCACCTATTTGGAGTTCAAGCCTGTTTAGAAGATTCAGAGGCAGCATCATTCTCCCACAGAAGTACTAAGATTCAGGTGCAATAATTCAGCTCAGATAAAATATTTAACAAAAAACAGGTATTGTCAGCCAAGTTAGAGTGCTTTGTGACTTTCAGAGAATAGGTTTGTTTAATTGCTAACTATTACTGTATGTTTGCCCTGTTCCTATAATTTTTATTTTGCTGCAGTGAAATACAGAACCTAATAATCTATAAATGCAAATGTATCTCTTTTATAGTTAAGGGTCTGCTTCTTGCCTGTTCTCCAAATTTTTTTTAAGCTACAATAAAGCAGCTTTGGTTTTAATGTAGAAATTGGACACTTTCACTTCTCTCAGTGCCAAGATCCTTCCAGTCACGAGCAACCTTTCTGCTTTAGAGATGAAGAATTATCAGCCTACCACTCAAGATAATGATAACCTAAAAGGGTAAAAGGTACTAGGATTTATATTTCCAGTTAGGACTTTTTAATAATGTGTGGAAATGAATTATTTGTTTCTTCTTGTAAGTGCATGTAATGATGTCTTGAGACAATGTTTTTTCTGCAGATAAATTTGTCTCTTCTTCACATAATTCATTAAAAAGGCCTGGCCTAGGCCAGCAATACTTTTTTCTTTTCTCTCTTTTTTTTTTTTTTTTTTATTCTAGGCTGATCTCAAGAAAAAAAAAATCTAGCTTCATAAGCAAATTTTCCATTTCCAGATTTCCCTCATGCTATTCAAATCCTTCTTCCCTGCAAGATCAAAAATAATTAATATTGTAGGGGGTTTATATACCCTGTGAAGTAATGATATTTCAAATCACTAAATAAATTGTTCTACAGGAGAAAATAAACTTTCAAACAGGTGACAAACTTATCACATAATTACATAATTAAGAGAAATTTGTTGAGAGATAAAATAAGATTTTCTAATAAACTCTAGGTTACATTTTCATCTCCATCTGTACAAGATTGAGTAACCTATAGCCATCATTTGGAACTATCTGGACACAAAAAATCTTTGTTAATCGTCATGAATCACAGACCAAGTGGATTTCACATGCCAATGACTTGGTGCTGCTTACTCTCAACCACAGAAATCTCACGTCCATGGCTTTACCTGTTACCTCTGGCAAGCTCCTTTCTCTGTGAATGGCCATGGTTTTGGCAGTGATGCACATAGACTTTTATACATGTAAAAGAGTGAACTTGGAAAAGCAGAATTGCCTCCTATCAGAAACTGTTCTTTTATAGTGCACATTTCTAATATTCATGTTTCTTCTCTTACATTTTGACCTGTTTCAGACATTTTCTGAGTCCCTAAAAAGCAAATGTTAGAAATATCCAAGACAACCCAAGATAAGATGCTACTGAACTGAACCACATCTCCAAGATCCATTAGCATAGTTCTCTCAACTTTTTCCTTTTAACTAGAACAATTAGATAGAAGCAGTGGTAATCATACACAGTTTATGCATATTTATGCATATTACTGCTTAGACTGAAATGCAGCTCCTCCTAAATTCTCACTGCAAAAATCAGTGAATAGTTGACAAAATTTACACAGCTTTCATTCTTTTAAAAGATAAATATTGATGAAATGTGTTAAATGTTAACTTAAAATCAACAACAGACTATTCATGAACCTGCATCCCTAAGCATAAGCAGCTTGTAAACAGCTTCTTATGGAAGCATTTTTAGTATAAAGTTCTCAGCAGAACACTGATTTTATTTTCACTGAGGTTTCATGGAAAAAATATTCATATAATCATGAAAACAAGTATAGGTCTTCAGTTAAAATGGCTAAATTTCTTAATATTTCAACATCTCGCTGTTCAAATAGCACTGTTCACTGCATTTAAAAATTCATGTTCAGGAGTGTGAACTCTTCTGCCAGTAATTTCAAAATTGAAGATGTATACTAAAAACAAACACAATGAACATTAAAAAAAAAATTCCTTCATATGATCTTCTCTCATACTATTCACTGCTAGTTATGTTCTGGGAGTTTCCAAGAGAGTTTGTATATTTTTGTTATTTGGAAACCAGTTCCAAAAACAGGAGCGGTAGCACTTCAGCAGCATTAAATATCCTGACAGGCCCTGACAATCAGAGTGAATGTATTGTAAATGTCTACAGCAATCAGGTCAGATCAAAAAAAAAAATATATATATATATGTATGTGTGTGTGTTTGATGTGTATATATATGTGTGTGTGTATATATGTGTACCTATTATATAAGTATATGTGTATATATATATACACACATGCATTTAATCCCAAGTGGTTTACTGCATTCTTATTAATCAGCACTGAACTGTAAAAACATATTATTAGTAAGTGCATTTGTAGAAAGTATATTTAACTATTAAACAGCTTTTGTCTGTTTTCTAAAAAATATATATTAATATGACTATTATTGTCAAATTGAATTTGTAGACAGTCACTGAGGGAAATGACTGCAAAAAAATACACAGGCACAATCTTAATGCAGAAAGGTCAATGCCGTAGTATTATAGGGTGCTATAGAGTTCTTATGTGTTTACATTTGGTCTTCCTTGCATTCATTTTACTTTGCCTTCAAGATTTTGGGGTCGCTTTTGTTCTCTTGTTTTTCTTGTTTAAAAAAAAAAAAACACCACTGTTTATATAAGACCTCCAAGGTTTCTTTAAGATTGAGGCAATTTAAGGAAAAGGTAATTTAAAGAAATATGTATTTGAGGATGCCATACATACACTATAATTTCCAGAAAATGGTATGAAGACAGGCAAGTTACTTTTTCTTTTTCTACTTCAAATTATGTAAGGTAACATTGATCATTTTCTTGTCATTTAAGTCTACAGTTTATCACAATATGGCAATTAATACTTTCAAAAAGATGATAAATTCTAAGCCAAAGCAAAAATGATGATTTGGAAGCAAATCACATCACCCATTTGGCAGTAGAGATTGTGGTTTAGCAATGCCCAAATGCTGCTTATATATTTAATGTTCAAGAATATTAAATGCAAAACAAAGACAAAAGTGTGAATAAATCAGAATGTCATCTTTATACTATTAAAGAATTTTAGAAAATAATGACATTATCTAAATTAATCCTCTACCTCTAACAACAGCTTCTACAGTGTTAATGATGTGTTATAATATGAACATGAAGCATATATATTACAGATGTTTAAGTATAATTTAAAGTGACCTATATATTTAATATATAGTAAACATATAATATATAGTTACTTTTAGGAAGCCAAAAATAAATATTACATGATATTTTCAAATCAATTTCAATATTCCTGAATGACTAAGGAGTTTCTGACTAGAAATTCAGAAAGTATATCTACAATATTTACTTATCATATTTGTTTCCTGTGTCGTTGACAGACATTGTCACAGAATTCTACCTCCTCCTTGAACAAGTGAATGCTGAGCCTTCAAAAAAATAAGTGATGCATGGGAGAGCAATCATTAGAAACCAAACACAGAGGCACGGCAATTTCCAGACTCCTAGCTTCTTTCTTGTCCTGCTGGTCTTTAAAACCACATTTTTGCCCATCTGACCATTTCAATATCTCAATCTACCCAATATGCTGTTCTGATAAGTTCTTTTCCTGCCTAAAAGAACCTTTCTTTATCACATCCCTGCATGGCAAAGTCTATCAGATTCGTGCCTTATTGCCCAGCATTGTTCCATCATAACCATATCTGGCCTCTTTCTATGTCCTTTTTAATATCTAGGATATCAACCCCATCTAACCTGCACCATCTTTTATTCAACTTTATTAAAAAAGATACCAAGCCAAGAGATACAGAAATATCTACTAAGAACAGAATACATAAAAGAGTACAGGTCATTGGAAACAATACGAAGATCAATACACACATTCGCTTTTCTCTGGTCCCTTTCCTATGAAGATCTCCAATCTCCAATCTCCATCAGTCCATTATAGCACATAATCTCATGAATTTCTTGGAGGAGAGATGGCACTTCTTTATGAAATGTTAAATAAGTGGAAATACACTTTAGTGTCTGCCACAACAATACTGTATCTGCCGACATTTCCAGTCTTGGCTGACTCACCTCGAATCTGCCATTTAAAAAGAAAACTTAAGAGGAATGGCTGTAAAAAAAAGGAAAGAAAAGTTGACTAAAAGGACATTATAGCCTCACAGCAGCGTGCTGTGAAGTATTTTATAGCAGGCGTCCTGGTCTGTCAGTCTGATCCATTCAGACTGTTTCTGCTGGGTTTCATAGGCAAGCTACAGAGTACTACCGTGAAAAGCAGTGCCTGGTCCTGTGTGAGTACGGTGCAGAACAGAGACTTTAGCTCCATGTGTAATCCCAGTGACTTCCCAAAGGGTAATTCACAGGGTAAAGCATTTCTCAAATGCACAAAAACTCAACTTAAACAATGACAGAATGAGAGGCGGAGGGAAGTTTTTGCTACTACAAGAGTTCTGGTGATATAACTTGCAATGGATAAGAAAATTCTTGCATCCCAGCTGGGATTGACTGGGAAAGATAAAGACTACACTCCTCCAAATGCTACTTTATCATATCCCAGGCTACGTACCTCAACAACTCAATCCGTCTATAAAGAGGCTATAAAACAGCAGCTTTAGTTGGACTTCTGATTAGTAATTGATCTCCTATATTTTGTAAGCATCACTGTAGATGGTTGAACTAGTTATTGCTAGAATTACCAGAGATATATGCATTACACTAGGGATAAGTTATTTTAGGGGAAAGGTGGCGCTTTCTTTGTTTGCTATGCCAAGGGTGACAAACCTCTCTAAATATTTTTTTTTAATTAATATGTTTCAAAGTATTACAAAACTTAGCACCTTTTCTGTAGGTATTCTGAGGAGACTAAGACATGTCTTTTTGATTTTTAAAAGCTTTCAGTGAAAAATTTGGTATGTATTCAGAAAAAAACAAACAAAAAAAAAAAACAAGAAAAGAAAAAAAAAAACCCAACAAAATAACCCTAAACACACAGAAACAAATACTGGCTACTGAAAAATGAAATGGAGTAATAAAAAAAAGGTAAACTGTCACAGTGAAGTCCTAAAAAAAAAAAAAACACAAACCCACAAACCACAAAAACCTGATCACCTGAAATGTGCTACTTCTAATGGACCATGCTAAACAAAATAGCCACTGAAAAACCTGGGATCTGATTATTATTTACTATTTTTAAATAAATACTCAAGTAAAAATAATATTTTCTTGCTAGCAGTGAGCCCCACAGACATGCTTATGATCAAAGACTTTAACTATTTATGTGACCAACCACTTGCCCATGTGATAGCAAATAATAATAAAAAAGAATAATAAAAAAAGAATAAAGTGCTGTAACAGAATGCTTTACTGCATCCCTAGGACTTATAAAACTGGTAGATTAAGAGCAAAAAAATCAGGATTACAGAGTACTGAAATTTACTAAACGAGGACCTTTTTTGACATCAGAGAGAAATAAAGAAAACCCAGGAGGCATACAAAATTCCTGTTTAGTAATCCGAACATACGGTAGAGGTGGGATATTACTGATGCAGAGATTGTGTGGGAACAGTTATGCATAATCCCCTCACAAGTCTCTATTTCACCAGCCTTGAGCATTTCTATTTTCTATCCATCATTTTCTGACTGTCTGTTGGTTTCCTTCTTAACTCAAGCCTGCACAGGATAATAGGCTACAATTACATTAACCGCCTTTCATCTCAGTTTGAATTAAATTTCATGCATGCCAGCATGAAAATCTGTCCCAAGTCATTTTGCTTAAGTCAAAGAATAATAAACTTCCTCAGTCCAATAATTTAGCCAGAGGTTTTAATATTGTGAAATATTCAGATTTTTCTTTTTTAACTGAGAAATAATATGAAAATCGGTACATAAGAAGAAAAAATCAGTTCCAATATTTGTCAGTAATACTGATATATAAAAATTCTGCATTCTAAGAGTGATTTTAAAATTATTTCAAACACAATCCTATCTTCAATTGTTCTCATGTTCCTAAGGTCTTTTTTTCTCATTTGTTTTCAGATCGAGGTTTTAATTTATGAAAAAATAATGCTATAATTTGTAACATTACCCACAAATCAGGTACACAAAATATTTTAATGTCACTTGAAACACAATTCTGGTGACTGAAATGCTCCAAGAGTCAGAAAAACAAAGTATTTTCAGATTTTCCATAAATGAGAGAGAAATTAACTGAGAGCACAGTGGAGAAATGCATTCTGAGGTGAATGCTCTTTTGGGAAGATCAGATCGGAAAAACTCTAAAGAATTCACTTTATGATTATTTTAAGTTTGCAGAGCATCCTAATGCCTTATAGCAAACATTTCACTCCTGGATCAAATCTAAAGGTTTAATTTTAAAATTCTCCAGTGACCATCACGAGACAGGCTTAAAAAAATGGCATCTTCTGTACTACACTTTTCAGTTTTCCATCTTCTTTCTCTCACCTTTTTTTCTGTTGTTGTTCTCTTTTGGACTTTTATTTTTTAAGAAAATATAACTTAAAAGACCCTGTGACTTCAAAGCTCTACTTCCAAAGCGGCTTTGGAGAAGTGTCTTAAGCACCACATCTTTTTTTAAGTGGCAGAATATTTTATAAGCAATCTTGGATTCATTTAATTGTTTACTGTCAAGAAGAATGAGCACACATGCAAAAGACAAAATGTCAAATTCACATAAACTATCCATAAGAAATACACAAGAATTATAGTGAAATACTGTGTTTAAAGAACAAAAAGTGCAGGTGTTCCTGACTTTTATTCCTACACCACCCCCGCCCCCCCAAGAAAGATATCATTTCCATATCATCGGGGAGTGGGGGTGGGATCAAGAGTTCCAAACCCAGGAAAATTCTTAGTTTTCGTCAACTCCAGTTGGTAAGTACAACCTATGAAATGGGGTTGGGGGCAATTACCATATGACCTATCAGCCACAATAGAAGGAAATGTTGTTAATTGGCCTTGGATTCTTGAAGAAAGCATTATAGTTTTCTGCAGGAATATTAAGGAACATTCTTGACTTCTAGCTATGACTGGAATTTGTAGAAGAAAATACAAAAATGTTACATGGTAGTTTTCATTACAGTGTGTTAATAGAATGTATTACAATCTACTATCTTGTGAACAGGCAGAAAATTGGACACAAGATACTATTTAAAAACACATAAAGCTGGATCTATCTGGTGTCTAGCTCAATATATCCAGTATAGAGGAAGAAGATGTATCTGACTAATATTATAGGTTGTAGTATTCAATGTTTCTTTTCTGTTCCTAGGCCTGCATTTAACTGGAATAATTAAATTTTAATTTTGTATTATGTTTATAACAAACCTACGTTAGTCACCATTTCTTTCATTCTTTTTTCCCCAGTTAAAGAACTGCCATTTGCTGAACATTCACTGTAATTTATTTTAAGGTCAGTACTTAAATGACACCTGTGTTGCCGAAAATTTCATATGATGCAAACATAATAAAGACAGAGTCAAGAGATTTCTAGGTTGCGGAAATTAAGTGTCAAAGGTAAAAGCTGAGGACAGGTATAGAGTATACATGTGTTCAAATATTTCAGTTAAAAGAATCAACATCCTGTGGCATAACAACGAAGTCTCAAAACAACTTGCAATGTTACCATAACTAACTGTGCAAATACATTCAAGAACACCGAGTAGATGAAGAAAAACAGACAGATACAATTCTGCAAAATCGAGCACGGGGAAAGCTCTAATCAAAGCTTACAAAGGGTGAATGTCAAAATATTTATTAAATCATGTAGTTAACTATTTTTCCAAAAAAGCAACTTTTTTTCAAAAAAGCAAGAACAAAACTAACAAACTAATCGTATAGGAAAGGTTACATTAAAGTCAATGACAAAAAGGCAGGAGCATTAGGAAAAAAAACATAATGAAGTTTTATCCTTTTTCTACCCTAAAAGAAGAGTTGGAAAATGCATTCGATTACATGTGGTTTAAATACAACAGAAAAAAGGTGAAAAAATCCTCAAGTACCATTCAACAATAAATGCATTTTCTCTGGAAAAAAAAATTTAATATCTCCACCAAAGAATGGATTTACAGAATTCTGACTTCTGAATCTTAGACATATTTTACTTTTATGTATGTGGGTGGCACTGAGCAGCAGTAAAGTTGTTCATCTGTTTAGATGTGCTGTTACCTCTTGTTTTATTCATAAATATAGAGGCGGCAATCTTTCTGTTCAACATGAAGGATTGATTTAGAGAGAAAAAGAGAGAGAGAGATTTCTTACAATCATCATTTGTCACCTTCAATGTTACCTTACCCCAAAAAAAACCTTACCTTTACCAAGTCCATAAACCAACAAATAATAATAAAGGGAAGGGAAATGGATGAATGAAACAAAGGACCACTAGTGGATGGGAAGAACTTTTGAGGACTAGTTTTGTGAAACTCTTGCTGCTATTCTGTACATGACAGTTTACAATTAGATTCCCAAGAACAAGAGAACATAAAAGTAAATCATATGTTCCCCAATTCGCACCAAATCGGGGCAACATCCCCCTCTTAACCTAAAATAACAAGGTGTTACCAGGTATTTAAATATTTATCTGAATCAGGGCCCAAATCTGTGATTGTCAAGACTATACGTAAGAAAGGATAAAATAACCTAAAGGAGAACAGGATTAGTAAGTAATTTTGAAGCATCTGTTAAAAGTAATTGCTGCCCTCATCTCCTTTTGGATCTTGTAAGAACTCATTTCCTGGTGGTGGTGTTGTTTTTTTTTTAAAGTTAAACCTTCTTTATGAAATCTGATTTATTAAATCTCTTTTAGTATATCTGACTGTTCCTCTACCCTTTAATTCTAATCACTTCTTTGTGAGCAGCCCAACAACTTTTCTTCCAGGACAGTGTGCCACTTTGGACACGCTTCTTATGTTACTTTGGCAATCTCCCTGCTCTCCCTTTGGCCTCCTGCTGTAATTTAGTAGTCCTAAATTTATCATCGCTCTGTGTAACAGTGAATGAAAGAAAAGCATTGTAGCAGGTCACATTTTCAGATCTGATTATAAGTGTGCTTTGATTCCAAGTCAGACTGCTGTCACTATTTAAAACAGGATTTCTAGCTAAGTATTTACTTTGACTTCTAGTGCTTTGTTCTTTTTTTAAATTGCTGAAAAATTCCTTTTCTTAAAATATAAAAATAATAGATGGAGATGGAGAACTAAAGCTGTAAATCAATCCTTCTGAAGTGATAATCTAATAAACCACTCAGGCTTCAGTGTTGAAGTTTAGGATATCATCAGGGCTCTTGGATTGATTTATGCCTTTGTAATCAAACTTCCCAGCCCCATTATCTAGTAAGCTAGATAAAGAATACCATTTACTTTCCAATACATCCGCCACCAAAAAAAAAAAAAAAGGAAAAAAAAAATAGAGCTCAAAGCATGCAAAGGTTATGCAGCTTAATTTATATTTTATACTTTCTAAAGGTGATTCTTCAGTACAAAAGAAGAAATGAATAAAGGAACATTTCTAATATTGAGACATTATTATTTTTCAGCTGGTGAGTACAGACAGGAAAGGTCCTATGCTGTTTGGTTTTGCCCTATCAGTTATCATTCCCTGAAAATACCTTGCATATGATGAGCTTGCTTTTGGTGTCAAATGTTGTGAGTCTATATTATAAACAATAAAATATTACAGATATTTTTCAGTAATACTGTTTATTTTAACTTACTGTCTCTTCATATTTTGTTTATTTTATGTCATTCGCATGATAATCCAGGCTAAGAATGAAAGGGCAAACAGAAAGGATGTTTATGTAAGCACAGAGTCAGCCTGCACAACTCAAGTAGTCTAGCTCCAGATTCTTAAACAGGAGTGAAGCAAATATTCCTCTTAAATAGACAAATCTGCTGCAAGGAAGAACAACAATATGGGTAATCACAATTAAATACAGAATAGGTCTTTAACCCCATTTCTGAAACAACATAGTTTTTATAGCCCCCTATTTTTCTTCATGTTAATTGTTAAACTGCAATTCAAACTGTAGACATGGGACACAGTTTAGTGATGGACTTGCCAGTCCTGGGTTAACGGTTGGACTCAATGATCTCAAATGTCTTTTCCAACCTAAATGATTCTATGATTCTATGGAACATCTACTGTTTTCTAAGCAGCTCTTTAAAACATTGCATGCAGTACCCTTATCTTCAGAACAGAATAAAAACAACCTAATTTTAGTGAGTCCATCATTAATACAGGAGTTTGTGATATAGAAAGCTTTTCTGGCACTGCCTGTGCTTGGGACATGGGGAAGCAGAAGAAGATGTGCTCTTCTGGAGCAGTTGCAGAGATAGAGATGGAAAGAAGATACAATATATAACCTGCATAACTTCCAGATGTCTGCACATACAACGCCAGAAGAATGCAAGTTTGTCATAACTGGAAGGCTCCCCAAATTGAGGGCTCTTTAAGCACGATTTAGCACTCTGTAGTTGATGTGCTTAGTCTATATAATTATCAGAAGCGTCATGAAAAAACAAATGAGAAGTAATGCATTTCTCACTCCCATTTCTTAATACCAAAATATATTTCTTAGTTCTATCTATGCATAATTTTAAACCTCTATGGGCAAACTTCTTTTAACACTTTGAGCAACTACTGAAGAAATTTCAAACTAATAACTGGCAACAAAGTGAAACAAAATGTTTTAACTTCAAAAGCAGAAATATAACTATTGCAGCTAAATTTTCATCTATATGTAAAGGTACACAATTGACTGAAACAGAAAACAGAAAATGAAAACATTATTACTTCTACCAGAGACCATAAAAGAAAAGCAATCTTTCCATCACCAGGAGATTTCTAACAAATAGTGTCACCAATACCCATCTGACGTAGCATTTCCTTATTGCTGTATAAAAACTGTTTTTTCTTCCCCTTTCTTGGTGAATAAAATGAGTAAATATCGCAAGCCAAAGGTGGTAGATATATCTATCAACAGGGTTTTCATCACAACGTAGCTTCATTTCTTTTACTTATTTGTAAGATTTCAAAAACAGATTTAAAAATAAAAACAGGACACAGTATTTTGTGCAAGTTGAGCACTGAACAATCAAGCAACATAAAGGGGCACTATTTTAATTTCAAACTTAGCTATGTGGTGATAGCTTATAGAAAGCTATGAGCTACTGTATTTCCTCTTCCCATCGCTACCTATATACTTCTACTACCTTAATGGCAAATTGATTAAACCAGATGTTTATTTCAACTCTAACAACTCTTGTGCCAATTACTAATTACCATACTAACATCCTATCAGATGTAAATTAGAAGCCCAGATCTGCATTGCACAATGGATAATATATTATCAGAGGGTTAAGATGTGAGAATACCAAAACAATTTTCAAGGGCTTTGAAAAGTCACAAACACCTACTTCATTAAATTTGTAATTCATTTCATTAAGACGACTCAAATGTTTGGATTACTATACACATTAGCATTGTACACCGAAAATAAGGAAAATGTGAATGGTCCAGACAGGTCTAACTCAGAAAAGTGTTTTCCCTTGAAATAGAAATTCTCATGCAGAGCCCGTCTCATTTCTGAAGAGAGAACAACAGGCCTGAGCAAACACTTATCAACAATATATTCTTCCTGCTTTAAATATTTCTACATTCAATACAAATTAATCCACACAAATCACAACTGAACAAGGTATAGAAGTATATCCACTGCAGTGTACTGACTTGGATATCATGAGCTAATATTTAAGTTACCTGTCAATTAATAAAATCCTTATCACCTTAAAATCAGTCAATCTCATGTTTCTTTTAAAATGGCAAACAATACAGATTCTATTGAAATATATTATTTTCATTGTAAATTCTCCTTGAACACATTCTCTGCCCAGCTAAAAAAGGAAAACTTGGAGCAAAAGAGGTGTGTGTTACATCAGTTACACTTAGTAAAGAAATACACATTGTGACGGTTAAGTTCCAAGTCGCCTCCTATTAGGTATATATTTTGAATTTTCCACATACTGAAATAGTAATTGAAATAACTATTTTGACAGGCAATATCCTAATGTTTTTATTTTATTTTTAAAAAGGCCTGGGTAGTTCAAGAGACAACTACACTGAAGTAATTCCTATATATACCTCCTACTGGATTAAATTACAGATTTATTTTATAGCTAAAACTGAATTCATTTTAATAAAGTTCAGACTACATTTAACCAAGTATCTCGGATAGAACATGATGAATATTAACAATATACAGACATACTAAGTATAGAACAGGTCCAATAATTGCTTGGTCATTTCTAATTAAAAGGCTTTTTTAGAAAAGTTAAAGGAAAAAAATGCCTATTTTCAGTCATTTAGAAAGAATAAATGGTGTTCAGCATTTACTTAGAATGGATGCTTTGTGCCTCAGTGAATGTTGCCATTTCAGGGAGAAACAGCCTTATGAAAACAAACAAACAAACAAACAAAACACAACACAAAAGGTGTTTTGCGGGACATCAAATAGTATTTAATAAGCTCATCAAAGAATCTTCCCAGTCACAAATCTCCAAAAAAAAGCCAGATTTTACATGAATATGCAAAATTAACTATGTGCAGAAACAGCTGGTGTTCCTTTGAAAACATCTTTCTTTTTTTTTTAAAGATCAGTTTCAAATGAGAAGAAACCACATCATCTATATCAAAACTCAATATACCTGTGGCCCACAACAATTTTTACTTGTTTTGCTCACAACAGGAATTTCTATTACAGAGTATTTAGAGTCTAACAGTACATAATGAAATGCCAGTTCTGCCTATTGAAATCAATGTCTGTGTTTATATCATAATGCTTTTACAATATAACTCTGCTCTCTTTAAACTTCAGCCATCCAGACCTCATTTCTGTTGATAATCATTTAATGAAAATAGATCAATTCTCCTTTCTGTGTAATAACATACCAAAAGAAAATAAAATCTTGCTGGCTCCCCAGTACAGTACCACCCTGAATGACTCGGGGGGGGGGGGGGGGGGGGGGGGAAGAAATTCATAAAGGTTTTTTACTAGATTATTTTTAAGTACTTCTACCAGAAAACGTTATGTATCTGTTTTATCCTTGGTAGAAACCACAGGAGAAAAGTGAAGCTTTACAAAGCTGATCATAAGCAATTAATGTATCTCCAGATGTAGTAATCAAAATAGTTTGTCAGCATCTGCTACTTAACATCTCCTGTTGGTGCCCATTTGTAAGTAACGATCAGTTGTTCTGCACGGGGGCAAGAAGCAGCTGGTTAATCCAAAGTGCTGGCGGGGAGCAGCAAGCCAACAAGACCCAGAACAGCAGGATGTCTTGGGATGGAGCTGCACCCCAGCACAGCATCTCACCTTGCAATGGAGAAGTTGGATTCCTGGGAAGTCAAGGGAGGGTGAGGGTTTCTTGGTTATATTCACAAAGCTTTCACTCCCCATCAAGTGAAGAGCACGTGCTTACGACTCTGCCACATGAATACTTGGGTGCATGGCTCCTAGAATCTGGCAGACATTCTGCCATGTCTCCTGACTGGCTTCTTGTTGTTGCTGTCATCAGTCTCACCATCCAATCATTCTAAGTATTTTTTCCACGCAGTTTTGAAAAGTTTGATTGATTCATCTTATCCTAAATTGAAAACTAATAAAAAGAACCTGCTTATTTATGAAACGCCTGAAAACTGATAGCTTTACACAGCCAAAACTGTATCTGTTTTCTAAAACATACAGTTTTGATTAAGGTGACAACAATACTGCTGTAAGCCTTTCTTTTGCCCTTTTTCCCTTCTTCCCTCTCCCTACAACTGACAAACTGCCTTTGTCTAAGATGCTTATCTGTACTATGAGCAACAGCACAGAGAGGCATGTCAGGAAAATCTTTGGCTCTCCTCCTCAGCTCTTTTCCAGCACAAAGGACCAATAATGATATGTAAATTTTTGATAAGCTATTTTTAAGGCTGATATGTATCTTATATACTAGCCAAGATCTCCTCAGAAAAACAAAAATATTAAAATCACTCGAATAGCACTGATTTCTCAAATGTGTATATATACTGAAGCAGACCAGTGTTTGTGTTTCATGAAGGCAAAAATAATTGTATGTGTAAAATTCTTTGTTCTACATAAAGGGTTCATGAAAAAATCTACTAGCAACACTTGTTTTCTGGAAGATGCTCCCCTTGAAAATATTTTGTCCTCCATAAAGTTTTGTAGGAGTGTTTACTCTTAAATCTTTGAAAAAAATTCTCCTTAAATATTCCCCATCCACAAAGGAAATATCACATTCCACCCTTCCGCTCCATAGTTAACTGTCCAAAGCTGACCCCAGTAGCAGCAGTCAACAATAATAATAGTGATGCAGAGGGTTGTTACTATCACATCGCATACATTGAATTTAATCAGTTACAATACGGCAGTATACACCAAAATTTTTAAAAGAGCTCCCTCAAAAATCTGGTTTTGTCAGTCACAACTGTGCTGAATATTATTTTTTTTTTATGACAGCAGGATAAGTAGCCAGAAAAGCCATCATTTACCTTCTTTTCCTTCTATAAAGACAACCCCTTATCTTTAACCAAAGCAGCAGAAAAGCCCAAACTTCATGCTCCACTGGCAATCTGTATTATTTTTTATCCACTGCCTACAGCAAATACTCTAACTTTTAAAAAAATCAAGTGGGTGGTTGGGTTAGGAAGAGGTGGAGGATTAAGTATTGTTGTCGTTGAGATTTAGAAACTTTTTAACTCTTAAAAAAAATCTTCAGGAGTTAATTTTATGGCATCAAGTCTGTAAAGAAAGATTTAACAGACTTCAAAGAGGGACAACTACCTGGGAAGACTTCAGCTTCACTGTCTCCTTAAGAAGGATGCAATGGAACAAGAAAAGCATCAAAACAGAACAGATCAAAGCCCGTGTTATCTCACCAACAAAATGTTAGATGCCCAGTTGCTCAAGTAGAATTCCCAAATCCAGAATGACTACCACAACTGCCCCTACAGCAATCAGGTGGCAATTAGGTGTCTAGGGACACCACAGTTGGAGACCTTCTTAGTTTCCTGTACACTCGCTTAGATGTGTTTTGTATGACTGGGAGTTACAGATCAAAACCATTTACCAGACTGAGATGTGTATACAATTTCTCTGGACAGAAATGGCTGGATCAGAATACTCACCAGGCAGGTGAGACATACAGAACGTCAGGTGGGCAAGCTCTCGTTATCCAAAAAAGAGCTGGAATCTGACAGCAAGTATAATGAAGAGTGAATATTGAACATATAAAATGGTTGGGTCAGGCACACAATGCCTGGCTATATCGAGGCACAGAAGTTCATTAATAAGGAGTAGCAAAAAGTACTCTGCTAGAATAATTCACAGATGTTATCCTATACGTAACAATTTATGATCTGTGAGATAATTATGGCTCCCATGAACAATGACGGTTTGTAATCCAACCACAGCAACATAAAAAGAACAGAATAATTGTATCAACGGTTAACAGAGTTAGCGACCATTATACTCAAGCTGGATGCATTCATGATTTGTGGGGCCCTCAGCATCTTATCTGGACAGAAAGAACAGATTATGGGGGTATTTGGTTCATGCAGATTAGGAGACACAAGTGGCTGGTAGAATTGCATATTGCAAAAAAGCTAGTCTCTGCTGTTGGCAACGTTCTACAAGTTTTTTTTCTGGAATCTGAACATTTTATGTTGACTGTCTTAAAAGAAATGCTCCGGTTTCCTTTTAAGTCTGCAAAGGAGTGGTGCCAACAGATGCTGTAACTGTGTGCACCTCTCCCACTGGGCTGGTTGCTTTATAAGAGGAGTTATCCATACAGATTATTGGCTTATGTTACTTTTCATAAGCCTCAGCCTCACTAGCTCCTAACGCCAGTTCTAGTCCTGGCCACAGAGGATTCCCAGACACCTTCGCTACACACTCTAAAGGATGCAACACAGTACAGCTCCAATATCATTTCCAACAGCTTGAACTGGCAAAAAAACCCCTCAGTCTGTAAGTCTTTGCAACCTATTGTGACCCTGTCAGAGACTATGGCAAAGCATTGTGCTATGCAGATATATGCAATTCTGCTTTAAAATTAGCCCTAGATGAGGTGTAAAACCAGCCCAAGCCACAAGGCCCTTTACTCCCTTCCTTAGTCACACAGGAAGAGCCTCAAAACCTCCCAAACAGTTTCTAAAAATAAGCACAAAATCTAGGGTTATAACCTGGAAAACAAAAAAAGCAGACTCAATAATACAGCAGTTTTATGGTAGTCATAACCTCCCTTCTCCTCCTGTTCCCAACAACTCTCTCATGTGGCACAGGCTCTCCCTATTTCTCTTTTTCCTGTATAAGAGTAAACATTACAGCACTCCCACTCCTAAATGCATCCCACTTCAGACTCAATACATAATTAAAGGCAGAATAACTGTCTTCATCTTATATTTAGCTTTAAATCTTTATGGGTCTATTTCAGACCTAAGAACTTGCAAAGCCGTCTATTCTTGTAAGCTGTGGTACTCTATTATAATAAAAAAATACATAGGAGCTTTACCTGGCCTTTAAAGAAACTTTACATCCCTAGACAACTGGGACTATAGCAACTTTCAGCACCAAAAATTACTAGTGCTTTTTATAAAAGAGGCTTACTTTATAACAACTGCATCCTGAGCACTGGAATTCAAAATGGGTCTCACTGCCATGTCACCTGTGAAAGACTTCGGCACAGCCTGCCCTGTTCCACTGCTTCACTGGTACATCTTGCACTAAGCAAAACAGATTATTCAAATGCCAGTCACTGGATGGCATGGCACAGGAGGAACAATTTTTGAAAAAGGGTATTTTGATTAACTTATTTTGAAAGAAAACCCATCATCATATATTCTTCAAATAGGAAACAAAAAATTTATTACTGAATTATATCTATATTTAGCACGCATACTAACTCAAACCACTTGGGCACAAGAGACAGGTAACACTGCTTACATTCCCATTTTACAGCCAGAAGTGTCTGGAAAGTTGTAAAAGAAAGTCTGGTTTGCTCTGCATTTTGTATTTTTGGAGGTGGCCTGGAACAGAAATCATGAATATAAAAAACCTTAGAGAACAGCCGAAGCCCAGCGGTGAGCAGATTCTGCTCTGTTGAGCTTGCCAAACCAAAAGGCATATATGTGCATACAGTCTGTTATGGAAATGCCCCATAGAAGCGAAAAGCAAAACTACTTTATTCTCATGAAAGAGAAACCTTCATGCCCAAACTGTCCCCCATTTTCCAGACAGTTAGTACCGAACTCAGAAAGATAAAAGGTATATTTCATCGGAACAGAACACCTAAGAAAATTACTTGTACTATTTTTAATGCAGCTCTTGGCAAAAGATTGCTTGCTGACATAGTTTTACATTGCGATATCAATATTGCAGTGTTCTCCAGATTTAACACATTCACAACTGACCCACGATAAAGTACCAATGTCCAAAGCTCTTGGCTAAGTGCTCACAGCTGCTCCCCCCTTAGCCACCAACTCATTTCTTCAGTGAGAACACTGCCTTCTAGGAACAGGACAGGACATTCAAACTCCACTTCTCTATTGTTACGAAGTCAGGCAATTTCCTGAATAGAATGTAATGTTTGCAAGTAACAATGCTTACAAAAAGTGTTGTTCACATTTATAGAGAGCCCGCAACTCTGAAAGATCCCAGAGAGCCTCATGAACTTTACATATCCGACACTGTGTATACCAAAGAAGAGAAAGCAAGCCTACTGCAGTGTGAAAAAAGTCAACAAAAAGGCTGATAGCGACATACAGTACTGCCAAAACCTATATAAAAAAATACTGTGTGAGGTACATTCCGAATCACAAATGGTAGTTTTTAATTAAAATATGAAGAAAAGTGTCCCAAATGTTTCAAGTGCCTTCTGAGTATTTAAGTCATTAGACTGCATTTTGGTCATGTTCTGAAGCTTTGCTAGTAGCCATATTGTTTAAAGGAAAGCTGCAATTTCAGCAAAATGATTGATGCCAGAAACATGAATTAAAGGTGGGAGGAAGTATCTCAAGTCCTTGGTAGATCTGGCAATAATTATTACATCTAGAACAGTAAATTAGTACATTTAAAACATATTTAATATTGAAACGGGGGGTTCATTTTATTGTTCTTAGAACCTAACAATCTACCTCTTCAAGAGCTAGCTGAGGGCTTGAACAGAAGTCCTTACAGAAGCAAGCTAAAATTTTCAGGCGGTTAAATAAGAACAGAGGTAGTCTCTAAATCCACCTAGCTCTACATGCCAGATTTTGCTGGAATTCTCCTTCAAACTTCATATCTAATGGAGTAACATGCACGGGCATGTCAAAGTTCTCTGTTAAATGGAAAAATCAAGGACTGGACTCAGCCTGAACAAGGAGAAAATACTTCATGTCAAGTACAACCACATATGTAAAACTGACAGTGGAATATGACCAAATGACAGAAAACTGGGGGAAAAAAAATCTTGAAAAAAGAAAAAAAAATTAAAGTTTCCTCTAGTATTTTAAAACATTAAATATTATAGTTTTTAACTTCACCTTAGAAATGCACAGATCACCATAGTAACTAGTATTAAATGGATTCTACCCTTTATCAGGAAAAAGTTATTCAATAGAAGTTTTTTTATTAAACTTCCAGCAACTAGACTCTCCCTGGGCTGTTTGTCTGTGTGTGTGTGTCTGTGTCTGTGTGTTTGTGTCTTTGATAAAGGAAGTTTTAATACAGTGAATTTGTTACATGATTGCTGTCAATGTTTCCCCTACCAGAAAGCAATGCTCCGAGAGGAAACAATGAGGAACAGAGTTATTCTGCTATCAGCGAATAAAGCTGCAGTGATATCAACAGAATGGTGGAATTGACTCATAAACCAGCATATCTTTACCTGCCCTTCCATCTCGTAAGAGGAATTAAACCATTATGTGGAGGGAAATTATGCAGAAGAGGACAGCTGAATATTCTAAAATCTTATTCTTATGTAAATCAGACTGTCAATGAGTGCTTATTATTTACGCACAGATCCTTATAGTATTATATTAAATAGGTTTTTTTAAGTTTGCATACAGTGAAGATTTTATCAAATATATAGGGTATATTTCTAATAAATAAAATAGTATTTTGTTCACCTTTTCAGAAGAAATAACAGTACAACTAAGAAATTAATAGTCTGAATACTTATAAGAATTAAAACGAGCAAATTATTACTTTTTCATTGCAGAATAACCTGGATTTACACATTTTGTACCCTTCTATTTATCCTTCTTACAATCACATAAAAAGTACTATGAAATGCAATTTTAAAAATACGGATTTTTTTGCCCCCCAGTATTTTATTTCCACCTAGCAGTTTTCTCCATTACAGAAGCCCAGTTTTTGCCCAGCTCTTACATGGTTTACTGGTAGTTCTTTTTGTACACACCACAGCAGGTGTTCTCAACATTTCAATGTTTCCCAGCTAGGGAAAATAATTATTCTGCTTTATGCCTGGGAACTTAGGTACATTAACATGGTATCTAACCTGCCCATGGTGCAAAGGTACAGTTTCAATACCAACAGGACAGGTTCAATAGCCTAAGATCTGACCAGTGGAAACTACAGGAGAGAATAATCTTTTTCCCCCAAAACACAGCAATGCCTCTAACTGGGAAGTACAGTGCAATAGATGTTACAGTACATCCAGTAGAACCTAACAATTGGAAAATATCACTACGAAACCTTATTCCCATCATGCATTTGTAACCCTGTAATCTTTCAAAATGCTGATAATATCTCCAGATTTACACAGCTTTGCAAGGGATGACAAAAGCTACAGACACACCTCCAGGTGATGGCTGGCTCTTGGAAGAGGCCAGACATACTGAGACTTCTCAAAGAATGATTTAACTACTCAGTTAATTCTATAATTTGCATATTTTTCTTCCTCGAATCCAATAAAATATCTCTCATTTAATATCAAAATTCAAACTTTGAAACTTCCCCTTAGCAAATTCTTTACATTTCCCTAGGCCTATTCCTGAAAAGTTATCTGTTTATATAATCCTACAGATGGTTACTCTGAAACCTACAGGTATTTTAAAAGCTCTGCAGACAAAATTCCACGACAGAATAAAATGAGCAGCTAGCAAATTAAATATTACAGAAAATTAAATAAAATTAACTTAAAGTAATAGTTTTCACCTAAAAATATGGTTTAAGGCAAAATGATTTTCTTGTTACTATTAATGGTGCATTTCATTATTAACATTAAGGGGGGGGGGAAATCTAAGTATTATTATTTGTAACTATTTTTATTGTTTTACAGACTAGTTACTCTGAATAATCAAACCATTCTACTCACTTGCTCCTGATCAGGAGAGTATTACAGGTTTTTACCAACTGAAACTACCAACTTAAAGGTAATAAAATATTTCTTTTTGGAAAAAAATGTTAACATGTGGCATTAAAAAAACGTTTTAAAATAGAATGCAAATGCATGCTCAAAGCTGCCTTAGAACAGTGATTTTGATTTAAGATGTCACCGTGCTTCGTGATATCTAACAGCACACTTCAGAAATTAATATAATTGATGGCTATACAAAAAAAATATAATAGAAAATAAGAAAAAAATAAATAAGACCATCCATAAAACCACAGATAACTAGCTGTTCTTAAGCTGGGGAGGGAAAAAGAAGAAAAAAAAAAAAGTTGTACAGTTTCCTTGGTTTCCTAAAAACTCGGTGTCCGAAGTATGGGGTGTACCTCACATGACGAACAGATTTAAAAGGATCAGAAGGAAGGAGGAATAGATGGAGGGAGGGGGAGAGAAAGGCAACACAGCACCCTGCAGCTGGGACTTTCTAAACAATAGGATTATTGACAGGAATATAAATCTAACTTTCACACTGAACAGCTAGAGTTTGAAATTTCACAGAAATCCTTATTTTAGAAATCACAGGGTTGTACGTTTGCTGCTGAGATTGCACAACAGCCCAGCGAGTGGCAAAAAAATGAAAATAAAATATCCAGAGCTGTGGAGAACAATATTTCCATTTTGAATCGAGTTCCAGATGATTTATACAGACATAATAAAGTAGTAAATACAAGTAAAGCATTTAGCTGATTTATAGTAATCCTTATCTTCTAGATAATGACTGTATATGTATTTTGACAGTACAACACAATACTTTCAAAACATGTTTTGAGTGTAAGGATCATTTTTACTGAGAAATACTTCTCTGCTTTTGTTAAAAGTAATACAGATTTGATCAAGTGAACATTCTTTGTATGAAGTTTACAAATTAGATTGCAGATCCAGTCATTCAAGTGTGGCCTACTTTTTGTTTTATATATCTCCTGGTGTTCTAAGGGAAATAATTAAAAAACAACATTGAACTAGAACTTCCATACATGAATGGATCACGCTCCCAAGCCCAACACCAGAGTAAAATGACAAATCCTGATGCCATGTCCTAAAACTCTAAATCTGTGGTCACCAGCTTTCCTGAGGATATCCAGTGATCTTAACTATGAGTTTCTAGTGCTGAAATTTTATTCTGGATACTATTTTAATATATTTGAAGTGTCTGTAACTGGAACTGGTCTCTTTCTCCATGTGCTGTCATGAACAGGATAGTTTACATAGGGGTTTTTTTTAATTATTTTTTGAAAGACCAGAGTTGGGAAAGGTCTTAGAGCAGAAATTCATTTTTTTATGCTAATATTTGTGTCTGTGAACATAACAGATGTGATGTTTGTAATGTGAAACGTGATCACAGCCAAAAATAATTTGAAAATGGCTGCTCTGCAGAGTTTATTTCATGTAAAAGAAACCGTTAGAAATGCCAAATGCTTTAACACCACAGCTTGCCCTGGATAAGCATTCGGTCTATGTAAGAATCTAGGAAGGGGAATGTATTACATATGACAAACCTAGGGATTTTCAGCCTGAAACTGCAATTTTAAGTTTATTCTTGAAAAATCAAAATTCAAATCTCTGTTTCCTCCCCTTTGTCCAGTTGTTGTAACTCTTGACCAGGACTGGAAAACCCACCACCAGAGAAACCTTTTCTCTTCTAGTTCAGTAAATGGGATAAAAGAAGCTTTTATGGCAGACACTCAGGACACCAGGCTGAGAGGGCTGAACAGCACAACTGACCGTATGAGACAAAAGTTCTAAATCAGAGCAGAGAAAACAAAGAAACAATGCAAGACAAAGGGAAAGCAATAGTAAAATAGTTGTGTGAAATACAGACAGGGGAAAAGGTCTAGAAGGGTGCCTTAGGCTGACTAGTAGTTGGTAAAGGATTGGAGTTATGGGCGAAGAAACTGTTTCATGTAGTTCAAGTGTTATGATGTACAGGGGAGTAGATTCCTCTCCCCCCCTTCTTTGTAAATAGGCAGAATGGCATCAACATATGTCCATAGCACACTGGTAATCAAACCACTCATTAACATCTAGAACTGATTAAGTGTTTGGACACAAGAAAAGGCAAAAACTTCTCAGTGAAGACTTAATTCAGAGTTAAAGGCATTAGCACTCTTCAGCTTTTGTTGTGATAAAAATCCATCATTTGGTCCTAAATCTTGGTTTCCCATCTCATCCTGACCATCTCCAATTAGCTAGACAAATAGTCCCAGAGGTACCGCTGAACCAGTACACTGACCAGCACAGCCCTTTCTCACCAATATACACATAGCCTCTGCATCAGATATTTCTCTACCTTGATTATTTAACAAGAAAAGCATTAAGGGCAGGATTCAGCCCAGTTCATTAAACACATCAAAGGTGAATCTACAAATCCAGTGAAGGAATATGCCCTATGGCAGTCAGAACATCACCTTCTGGCACCTCTCCCTGCTGGAAAGGAACAAGCTGGTTTTATACCTTTTCCCAGCTCCAACCAACATTGCTAAGACAATTTTGGAGCCAGATACTATTTAACGTAGCTACAATCATGAAAGGAATAAGGTTCCTATTGGGTAATGCAGTGTACAGGATAGAAAGAACTGAAAGAAACATCTTGAAATATAAGACTATAGTTAACTTCAATATGTTATTTCTACTACTTGACAAGTTACACCACTTCATTAGTTCTTTGTTCTTAGTCCTCCTGTTTGTTATCCTCTATCTTAAGTTGCAAGCTCTTCCTCTAAAAGAAAAACACAGTAAGGTATTCCAGTAAAATACTTGCACTTTCCATAACAGGTTTACACATTCTTCTGTTCTATACAGGAAAATGTGTAAGCCACTGCCCATCTTAACATGTTTCCAAAACTCTAAAAATCTAACCACTGTAGATTCTGATCAAGATATGTGACAAATGCACTGAATATAATTACCAATTACAAATTTTGCAATTTTTTTTACTTACAATAATTTAAATAAATCCTAAAAAAAGGAAGACAACTACAGGTAATTCTCCAGTTACTTTAAAAAAAAAAAAATTAAGTCTGTACAGTCTGAAAAATATTACTAGTGTTTGTGAAATAATTATTTTACAAAATACCATGTACTGTTGACATTTCCCAGGAAGTGTAGGGAACATTAGACACATAACTACAACATTATCAGGGTCAATCACAAAAACCAACAACAAAAGCAAAACACAAACAGGAAAAAAGTGAGTATACGCTAGGCATGAATTGCAATAACTTTGGGCTACCTTTGGGCTACATTTTCTTTATACTCACAGTTGACACTGGTCTCCTTTGATTCCTTTAGTTGTGCAGAAACATTTTCCTGTTTGCATATGACAAATATTTGCATGTCCACTGCACGTGCAAGCTGTAAAATCAAATAGGAAAAGTGAGATTTCTTCACCCATATTTTACTTTATAACCACAGGAATTTTCATAGATTTTAATACTTCATCCTAATAACAATTCCTTCAAGGTGTATAAATAAAAAAATGCTATTCAGTTATAAGTTTCTTTGAAGAACATTTCTCCAATGCATCATTTAGTTTATTTTCTGTAGAGTTAAAAACTAGGCATCTGTCTGTTAAGAACTATGGTTGTTCTCTATTAAGAGCTATGCATGTGAGGCAGCTCTCCTCCACACATTAAACAATAGCAGTCTGAGAACAGCCATTAAGGTCTACCATTCCAATACGTGATACAGAAAATTATTAACAATGCAATTATTAACAATACAATGGCAAAATTACACTAGTTTCAAATGTCTACTTAAAGAATATATTATTGCAGATGTTTGGTAAAATGTCTGATATAATTGGAACGCTTGCTTTTAAGAAAAGTGAACAAAAAGAAAGCTTTGAAATCACTTGAACAAAGGCAGAGTTAATACTGTAATTATAGTCAACAAGAATATTTTAGAAGCAAACATAGGCACCTTTAAAGCTCTTGAAATCTGGAGAAGAGTCACAGAGACATCATGACCACTCCACTCCTTTCTAAACTCAGTGGCTGAAGTAAATCTCTTCACAGTGGCCTGCTCACTGCCACACCTGCTCCCTTATTGATTCTCACCTCAAAACAAACATTAATGTTCCCAATTCTTGAACTTTTTGCTTTTTCTTCCCATGCTTATATGAATTACCATCTTGCTTAGGCAGTCCTCCCCTTTTTCCAACCAAGCACACAAAACTTAATAACCTTGGTCTGGTACACATGTCACTAAGTTCCCACATCATTCTGGAATAACTAACTGATAATATTCATGCTACACTTAAAGTCTTTCTTTGATACAAAGTAATTCTGAACCTACCTTGACAATCATTATATTTTCACTGAAGTTTTAATTAGGACTAAAAGATTTAATATGTGGGCTCCTGCTTGGGAACAGATCTGGTACTAAGTGGCAAGCTGTCTATAATAAAAGTTTATTTCCCACTTGATAATCCTAATATTGAATTCTTGTCAGAGGGATTGAGTTTTAATGTTCATATTCTACTGATAAGGGATAACACACAATGAATGCTTCTGTAACCGTGTCCCATACAACACATACCCTGAACTCTCTGGCCTAGCCTAATATAACAGCCAGACTAGAAACACAATTAAACATAAGATATTATTGACAGAATGTTGCAATGTCAGGAACTCAATGGTTTGTTCAGCCTTGAGAACTTGTTAAATAGCCAGCTGAAGCTGAAGGAGGGATTCTTAATAGGGAGGTACTAGAGGTTCAGACTGCCCGCAAGAAACAGAAGTTTCTATGCAGCATCTGACCTTTTTCTCTCTTTCAAAATACAGTTTATAACAACATTTCCGAAAAACAGTTACCAGAGAGTGCTAAATTTTGTTATTTTGTTATTTGATCTTGACACGCTACAATAAATGTTCATTGAAGTGCTGCTACTATATAATCAGTTATGTTTTCCTAAATTCAGTCATTTTTTCCCTTCTACATTTATGGAATTATTATTTAGACACTTCAAGCTGGAAAAGCCCCTTCTCAAATGTTAACTTTGTGTAACTCTGTGAAAAACAAAGGAATATATTTTTTACAGCTTATTCTGCTTCTGTTTAATTGCTCTTAAAAGTCACGTGCCATTACCAGACAGCACAAAAGTTATAAAGGAGCTAAAAGGCTGAATTCTAAATCACCTTCTAAAAGCTGTGAATACATTGACAATACAGAAGTTATTGCCAACCAACCTTAATTAATTACTCCCATAGTTATTGCTCATTTAATAGCAAGTAGATCACAAATGTGAATGTGGAACTTCCTCTACATGAGTAGCTTTTATTTAGTAAAAGTATTTAAACACCAGGTTGTACAAACCTCATATGATACTTTGTGGAAGGACAAAACCATTTCCTTTGGCAGGACAGACATGACTTGTATTCCCAGATCATGGAATTACCGATAAATCAAACTTTTCAGCACCATTTGTCCACAGGAACATCTAAATCAAAGCAGCACCTATATAGCACACTTCAGTGTAGTATGTGCTCCCTCACGCAGCCATCCACAGACGAATTCCTCTACAATCAGCCATGGATCTCCTTACATCGAAACTGCACCATGTTTTAGTCACTGCACTCTGTCTTTGGAGTTTCCTGGATTTATACTGAAGAACCATTAAATAAAGTAAACATAAGATGGAATTTATTTTCCCATGGATTCATCTCCAGATTTTGACATGTGTGTATCCATCACACACACAAATAAAGGATACATTCCTAGTTTGGTCTCTCTCACCAAAACCACCCCCACCATGGCTGCTCTACCTCACCTGCATTTTCAGGACACATATGAAACTTCTATAGATCAGTATGGTTGGAAAAGGAGAAGAAAGGAGGAGTCCAGAGGACTCGGAACCTTGTATTCTGGATTCCTCATGAATGAAAAAGCTAGGTCTGACAAGCCCAGCAGCTAGTTTTTTTCTGTTAAAAAATGAAGATAAATTACTCTCATTGATCAAGTAATTTAACTGTTCCCTGGATAATACCTTGAAATAGGACATCAGGAGCTAATAACTTTTACATTATTTTAAAAATCACATATGGACAAATTTTATTTAATGGCAGTGAAAGCATGTTATAATCTCAGGTTTGCAAATTTCCTACCACTCTGTGGACCTCTACGGGAAGGGAGTAACTCAAAAAGCAAAATACATATAAGCCATCCCTGCTGTTACTGAAGCAAATGTGAATCCATGTTATCAAACAAATGCAACAGGAAAAGCAGGACGATATTATAGTACATTCAGTGGAAAAAGATTTGGATGCCATTATCTTTGTGCCTCGCTGAAGGTTTTTTTCCATTGGCCTACTTCCAAATAATACAAAAACAAGTATGAGCTTTGAGTATGAAGTATATTTACAAATTAATGAACTGAAACCTAAAGTTGCATTTGATTTCAAAGGAACAGAAGATTTACATTCTCCTGTTACCTCAGTATTTCCATACTCCTCTTTGCATATTTTCTTTCACAGTTTCTACTTGTTTTTCTGTGGTTAACCCTTCTCAGTGAATGTTTTCTCTTCTGATACCATTAAAACTGTAGCTACAGTGGCATCTTTTGCAGTCTAATGCTAGGAGCAATATGCCAAATCTCAGGATCAGTTTTAAAAGCATATTTTGTACCAATCATTCTCAGCTGGTAGAAGTAAACATAAGAGATGCCACTTATATATTCCTTTTTTTTTTTTTTTTTTACATCCCACCCCTTTCCACTCCCATGCATTTTTTGTCAAGAAACAAGGCTTAAGTTCCAGCAGAAGCAGCTGCAGCTAAAGCCTGCATTAAATAACTCTTTTTATTTTCCTTCCAAAAAAGGACAGTTATCATCTTTAATGTTGATCTAAAGAAATGCTTAACATGATTTTTCTTTGTAAGAACTCCCTAAAGCTGAATGAAAAGGAAATAAGAGTTAAAATGAAAGCTATACTTAATACCTCACATTTCAAATGCTTTTCCTTTTTTTCTTTATCTTTTTTCTTTCTCCACCCCCCCCCCCCCCCCCTTGTGTATTTAATAAAAGGTTTAAGTTTAAGTAGAACTGCATGGTGGTAAGCAGAGATTTCTAACTGAAAATCCCAAGCTTAGACTACTTAATGCTAGGTGGTGAGAGGATCACGTTATTGCTTTTGATTTTTTGGCACTGTCTACCCCATCTTAATTAACATATCTGAGACACTCTCAAGGAAAATTTCTGAGATCCCATTTTTGTGCCTTACTGTTACGGCACAATATCGTGTTTTCTGTGGCTGTGTACGAAGTTAGCCAAGTCATCCCACTGAGATTCTCAGCCAGTAAGGACAGTTTCAGTTTCTGCCACACTCGAGCATTATACCAAGTTTCAGAATCTTTTAACTGATTCCCTTTCCCCCATTTAGTTCCAATGTCCTTCAGTGTGGCTTTTTGATAGCTACTGCTCTTTCATGTGTACAGTTAGGCACAGTATGAATCTTTTGCAATGTCATGTCTCTCAAGGGATGTTAGGTTAACAGTAAACATTCTCTATTAGGACAATGCTTTAAATGATGTCCAGTTTTTAACATGAATAATTTTATTTGGGACACTGACAGTCGGCTTAAAATTAGAAGATGAAGCAAGCATATACAGATTTGCTGGGTTAAAAGAAATCCAATATAAGCAGAAACAATCTTTATGCTTTTCAATAGGGGTATTGCATCCCTAACAGAAAGATAGAAACAAATAGAAAGATAACACTTACAAGCCCAGTAGGGAAAGGTTCTTTAAACCTGATAGATATATCTATTTATTTTAAACAAAGGACAAAGGATATTTATTTTTTTTTCCCCCAAAGAAATCTAGAGTCAGCTTTTGGCCCTACCCTCAAAAAAACCCACACCACCAACACAGAAAATCAATCTCACCAATGCCATTGTATCTTATGTGAAGTACCACTGTAAGAACAGTAGTACAAGATTGTTACAGAAGAGACATGATTATCTACAGGGTCCATCAGATTCAGATTCTACTGATGTACAACACATTCCAGCACTCATAGCAGCACCACACTCAAACACTTTCAGGTTATGATGACACTAATCCTCTCTCAAATCTTCCTGACAGTCACCAATGCAGAGAGTACCTTGAAATCCTGCTTTAACTTTACAGCAAGTTTTAGATACAATAACATTGCAACAGTCTCAATAAATTCTGTAAATTCAATAAATTCTCTATTTCCTCCTAATTTGAGTACTCATATTCACTATTCAAAACTCAGAATTAAACCTCTGCAAACCAACTGGTTAAAATGAAATATACAGAATTTTCTTCTTAAAAAAAAAAAAAAAGGTAAAAATCTGCATCCCAAAACACTACTGACTTTAAATAACAGTAAGTTAATTTCAGGCAACCTATTTTTAATGAGATAATCACACCTCTGGGATATAACAGGGATTGACAGTATAACATGGCTCCTTTTCAGTCATGGGAAAGAAGTACACCTGTCACTCTCTATTTCATAATTCACACAGTGCTAACTGTTTTTAATTATGACAAGACTCAAAATAAATTCCAGCTTCTGCTGGATTTCAGAACCTTCTATTAGGCAAGAATTACCATTAGCCTTACACCTTCCAAAATAAACTGCTGTACATGAAACACAGAAAAACTTGTACCAATGCTCATATTTCACTTAAAAATACAAGCAAAGATGGGAATTAGAACTGTCACAATTTTGTCTGTCAAACACTCAGGCACAGAATATAGATATATAGAAAAAATATATTAAAAATATAGACATATAGAAATATTTTTTAATCAAAATGTATTGTACAACTCTGATGGAGACTTTATTTCACGTTGCAGATTCCTGCCCAAACATGTATACATTCTTTAAATCAACTTCCAAAAGTTGTGTAAATTATATGGTATGTATATTTTTTTAAAAAATCATATCAGTTACAAAAATTATTCTTGCAAGTAAGACTGGAAACTTTAGCTGCAGCTTTTTGGAACCATTCGTTCACCTCCATCATGACTGAGAAACATGAGTTAAGCACACAAGATCATATAAATGCCTCCAGGTTGAGCTTTAATAATGGATTCTGATCCCTTTTATGTTCTAGGTATAGACACACCTTAGAAATCCAGTCCTCTGTAGATGCTGGAAATGATCCCCCAGACTGTCTGGCAAGACTTAAAATCTCATTAATATCAAGTATCTTAGTGCAAATAATAAGCAAACTTTTGTAACAAATTTCCCTGTCATCCTCCTCCTACCATGCTTTGGTTTGTATCACACTGCATGTCCATGAACGCAATTTCACAGGAATGAAACCAAAACCATCTTCTGATGGACACAGTACCACAAAGGTGATTAAGGAACTGGATCATCTTTCATATTAGTGTATGAACTTATCTCAAACCTGCGTTTATATTCTGCACACACACTTTTGTTAAACAGTTATTTTTAATACTTAACTGCCATGCAAACATTTTATTGATCATTAAATATTTCAAATAAATCAATGATCTATGCCTCACAATAAAAAACATGCTTAAAATGTGGAATTTTAAACATATTTTGTTATGTTATTTTTACATATTAACTGAAATTATGACATTAGAGCTTTAAAAACAACAAAAAAACCATCCTGGCAATATCCACTCTATTTATGGGGAAACAGTGGTTCACAGTACTTTTTTGTACAACATGAAGACTCTAAGTAGAACAGAAAGATTCTATGAAAACAATATAATCCAGCAGAATAAATCCATGCTGCAAAACCGCAACCCTATAGAATTTATTAAATAATAATTTCACAGCATGATTGATTCAGGGTTGCTAGCTCAGCATATAAATGTTCTTGCCGATGCTGACAACAAAAGAATATCCAGCACTATTTCCATGAAGTATGCATTTTACACAATTGAATTTAAAAACATATATTGCTTAGCTCCCACGCCCAACATACAGCTGCAAGACCAATTTTTCTCTCAAACCAAGCTCACTTCAAACGGTACTTTAAGTTAATACGTTTGCTTACGTCAAAGGTTACTAAATCAGTAGCTGCACGAGGATAATTCCTTTAAGACACCTTGCTGATTGTTTTTTAAAAGGAAAGCTACGCAATGTTATTAAATATTGAGGTGTACTACTTTGTTAATTTTGGTAACATGCAAGGCAGAAAAATTGCTTTAAAAAACATACACGTTGCATCAAAAAAGATACAGTCTTTCTCGTGCAACTAGACTAAGTAAGAAACAATGAGTGTAAACATATTTTAGACATTAAAATGTAATGTTCAGTTTCACTGTAAATGTTCACCTGTGTAATCCATTAGTCTACTTGCATGAGAACTGCACTTCTGAGACAATTTTCTACATTAGTAATACTGTAAAACTGTACAGTCACTTATTTTTCTAGAAATGTCTATTTAGCTGGAAGCTCACGATACCTTTTTAGTATTCAATAATTACTTTTATAGGAAATACATCCATTTTGAGATGGGTAATGTAAAAGCCAACAGATGTGCCCAGCAACATTTATTCAGTATCACTAATTGAGTAGCATTAAAATTAAGGTAAAGAACTTCTTTGAAGCAATAAGCAGTAAAAATAAGAGTATATAAAAAAAAGATGGTATTAGAAAGGACCGCTGTACATGCAGGTCAAATGAACTGTCATTTTCTAGTGATGTGATTAACCTTCATAATAAACCAGTCTTACTTAGACTAATTAGCACATATATAACTCATTTCATTTTCATCCTTCTCAGTTTCTCTTGTGATTTATCTTTTTTGGTCTCAAACGTATTTATTTTTCATAGTACAATAACAGCACAAAAAAGACAAAAACGATATCTAAATGTATTGACAAAGTACCAAAGGCTGTGAGACAGAGAGAAAAATAGATGGAATAGATAGAATTTTTAGGATTTATATAATTAAGCTATGGAATCTGCAGGAATTCTCCAACCACCCAAATTATACACGCACACACATATATAAAATAACATATGTGTCATTTAAAACAAGGTCAGTTATTCCCTATATTCATAAAAAATAGATAATCATTTTACCAGATTAATACTGGATATAAATTTATTCAGGAAAAGGCAAGTATGGCCAATCACCCTGGAAGCCATTTTTGTAAAATTAGACACTCCTCACATTGCAATTTCAATTTTCAATGGTTGCCTCAGATTGCAGTGCATTTTAGAGGCTAACCTGGTGGTTACAGAAATGCTCTTGTCCTTAGCCACTTCCCATTGCAAAAGAGCAATTCATACATGACTGGATGTGATTTTAACTCTTTTCTGAAATGTATAGCCACAGCTAACACAGGCAATTTCACTTGACTGTGACTGAGATCATTTAACTACTAGTAAGGCAATTATGGTTTTCCTGAAAAACATTACTGTGCCACACAGTCAAACAATCTGGAAGTCACAAGTGAAGGTTCCTGGGGTTTTTGAACTGATACATACATTCCAGAAGTAGCATATTTCTTCTAAAAATCCCAAAACAAATCTGGGACCAGCAAACAGGCTGATTTTGTGTTACAGAAAAAATCCAATTTGGTTACACCAACACAGTCCTATAGCAACCTTTTCCATTTAACAGCCCGTATTTTTTTTTAAGCCATTTTTATACTGGTAAAATAGCTCTGCAGTGCTTGTATTTCATTATTTCTTCTGTTTACAGCATTCCTGCTGAAAAGTGACTGATTTTTTTGTTTGTTTATAATAAATACCTCTCAAGCAATCATACCAAATCTGTCTTTAATCATCAACAACTAACATTATAAAGACAGCTTGGAAAACCATAATTTTGTTTTATACTAGTAGATAATGAAAATGGAACACAAAAGATTAAGGCTGAAAGACAGGATATTTTTTGTTGTTATGAACTGAACAGAATCTTAAACAATTAACAAGATTCTTGCTGTGCCTGAATCTTTCATGCCAATACTGAGCTGTAGAACAGAATTTTTATAGCTTGCTCTTGGGATCATTCAGGAATAACACATACAGAAGACAGTATTTTCTACCAAAAAAAACTCTGCCAAACCAAAACATTTCCATGACAACTCATGAACTATACCAATTTTATTTCCTCCATGTAAATCTGTGTGAAAACCTGAAATTTTTACACTGAATTTGAACATGTAACACTGAAAAATTCCATGTGAAAGCATTAAAAGCACTTTAATTTCAAGATAAGTTTAACATGTCTTACTTATCAGCTTCCTTTTCATTCTTTCTACTTCTCCTTTTCATTTTTAAACATAAGTTATTAACAAATAAATAGCCTGCAAATTTTACAGTGGGTTAAGTTGCAGGTTTTTTAAGTTCAAGTCAAAAACTAAAACTCCGTAGCTGATTTATAGTACACTTCTTTGAGTATGCAAGCATTTATAGAGACGTTTCCTTCACATATGCCCATGCGACTACAAAATATTATTCCTGAAATTACTTTTAGTTTTCTTGTTTGTAAAGAGGCTTCCTACATGAAAACATAGATAAGATTTGAATTACTTAAAAAAGAAGTAATTTCAGATCTGGCAGACTAAAACTTTTATTAGGTTTAGTAAAATCTAAAACAGTGGGGTTTGTTGGTTTTGGCTTTTCTTTTTAAAGGAAAAACATAAACTGATAGTTTTCTATGCCTTCACCTTTGCATGTCCAATCTGAGAAGTGTATAAGAAGGCATTTTTCATACACCAAAGGCTTAGTACATATATCCTTAAACTGTGAATTTTTAAATTTTCTTGGAAAAGACAGCAGCTTGTCTACTGCCTATTTTGAAAATTTTGGCCAAAAACCTCCCTTCATCAAAAGGCTGATATTTTTTCCCCTCTCACTAAAGAGAGAACGTATAACTTCTTAAATTGTAACAGGAAAAAAATAAATCAAAGATTATTATAAGGCACCATGAAAAGCAGAACATTTTAAAACCACTCAGTAGCTATTCATAGAGGCTTTAAATGTTAAAAAAAAAAATTACAATCTAAGGTGAAAAACAACTGAAATCAACAACTGGTGATTGCAACTATTTGTGTGTATTTGGTCATTCAGAGTAAAAGCCTAAAGAAGAGAAATTACTTATGCAATTTATCAGACAAAAATGCCACAAAATGTAAAGAAGTCAGCAAATCATTTTGTGTTAGCCATTAGGAGGTACAAAATACAACTGATTTTTAATGCATCCAACTGTGAGAGAAGGTTTTTTTCCTTAAATAACTAATGCGGTCTGCCATTGTAAGGTATTGCATTTACTACTCAGAAAATGAAGGCAGAATCAAACGCAATCAAACAGAAATGCTGTTACAAGAGGTTTTTGAGAATCTTCTTTCTACCGGTTGGAAAATGAGTTGCATGATGCCTCAGAAGCTATTTTCTCAACAGTCTGTAGGGGATTTCCAAGACCCCCTGGGGAGAAGAATGACCATTTCAATGCAAAATACACCTAGAAGGTAGATTCAAAAATTGCAAACAAACAAAATGTTTTTTAAAAAAAAAAAAAAAAAAACTATTGTATTTGAGACAACAACGCTTACTGTAGTCAAATGTTTATTTAAAGATCGCGTAACAGTTACTTAAGAAAACGTCACCTTCAGCTTACAACTGCCAACCTTCAACTGAAGACTAGCATCTTCTCAGCCTAGAGACAACAGCTCTGTGAGCCCTTTAACTCTTTCAGCACAAGGTAAAAATACGTTTTCTTATAAGAGGCAGACAAAACCACTATATTTCCAGACAGCTGAACGTTTCTAAATCATTCCCTGCCTATCTCCTCTGGGAACATCTTTTACAAACCAATGACTTTACAAATTTCATTAGGAAGGTGAACATACTGACACACAGCTCAAACAGCACATCAGAAACACATTTTATAAATATTCCTTATTCCATAAAATAAATTTATAGCATGTAAACCTGAAAAACACAAAAATAAGAATGCAGAGCAACTCATTCCATTGCCAAAAACTATGTTACACAACAACATGCAGGACTTGATCACCAGCATCAGTGAAAGCAATAGAATTGTCATTAATCCTTGTGAAAAGATAAAATAGGCACAGAGATAAAGGAATATAATATAAATCAAACTGCTGTATCTCTTCAATATCTATAAAAATAGTAGGTGGTGATCAATTAAAGGATGCCTGAATTCTTAGTTTTCAGGCTAAGATGCTGAATAAACACAAAATAGCTGCTACTTAAACAGACTAAGATAGTACAAGTTGTTGCTATTCTTTTTACTATTTCAAATATTTTTCTTGCAATACAGACCTAAAAAAAAATTAGATTGTTTATTAAATATGCAGTATTGATTGCATATTTATAAATTTTCAGAAATAAGTTTGCCTTCTTTTATTTTTCTTTTTTTAAAAAAGCTACTTTGTTCTCACTCCACTTGCATAAATTAGAATGAACTCCACGGAATGGTGAAGTTACATTAATGCAAAGCAACATACTGTAGCAGTCAGCCTTAACAAAGAAAACTATTATTGATAAAATTGGTTACTAGATATATAGCTACACAATTTGATAAAATTGGTTACTAGATATATAGCTACACAATTGTGTTTGTGCAGGGTGGAAAGAAAATTTTGTTATGCAAGAAAAAAAATATCTTCAAAGGAGTCAAAAAGACACTTTGACTACCTTATTTTAATCACTTTTAAGAATAAATAAAAGTTTTAATGGTCAGGAGCTGTGAGAGTGGGTTGAACTTAACTTATTACCTTCCGAGTATGGTAATAAAATAACACTATATAATTTGGATGGGAGAGTATGCCATCTTGAACAGCTCAATTTGACCAAAATTGGACTCAAATGAACCAAAAAAATATTCCATGCCATAAAATGTCATGCTCAGCAATAAAAATTTGAGCAGGGGTAGGCAGGGTAGTGATGTGGGAGACAGCCATTGCTTGGAGATTAGCCGGGCATCAGGCCACTTGTGTAAAGCTGATGAGTGGCTTGGTTTGGTCCCATCTCCCACCCCCCTTTTTCCTTCCCCATTACACTGTCCTTATCTCAGCCCATGGGTTTTCTTGCTTTTGCTCTTACTGTTCTCTTCCCATCCCGCTGTGGGGGAGCAGGGAGCGAGCAAGTGGCTGAGTGGTGTTTAGCTGCTGGCCGGGGTCAACCCACCACACTGTCAGCAGTTTTGCACAAACACCAGTTTTTTCAATAGCAATCCTAAACTGATGCTGGAACCAGTACTTTCCCATGCTGCTGCTCCTAAAATCAGACCACTCTGCAATGAGCACACATATCCTGATGTAGTAAGTAAGATCAAATTTAGAGAATCAAGTATTAACTGGAAAAAGTTGTGCTTGACAGGAGATTTATAAAAGTTTTCTGCATGCAATCAAGGAAAATCATCAAAAAGATTTAAAGATGTGGAACATAAATCCTGTCAAAACCTTACAAAATCCGACAGCCACCCAAATAATCTCCCTCTGGAGATTAAATGTGAGGAATGTTACATTCAGCAGTTGCTTTTTATTTTTTCTCCCATAAAATTATAGACATCTGAACACAGCTTGACAATGACACTTTCCTTGAAGTATAACTCCAGGTCCTTCACCTAGGATTATTCTAAAATGGGTTATGGAATACAAATGTATCTATAAAAAGGTTCCTAGTTTTAGCTGAGGTTTTGCTTTTAATTTCCAATTAATTATGCTACAAATCATACTTTGTAGTAAAGGTCTAATCCACAACAAAGCAAAAAGAAAATTATATGTATACACAACACTTAATAGCATACTGAAAAGTTTGTTTGGCAGTCAAAAAGTAACTGCAACAGTAATTTGTTGAAGATGTCTTTTTCTGAGTTCGTCAACTAATTTTTCTTATGGCAATCTGCTTTTCTTCTGTTTTAGTAGCACTGGATTTATTTCAAATACATTCTGATTGGAATGAATTAAATTTAAGTTCATAACTAAACACAACTACAGGCATTTTATTCAGTCCGTGTTCAGATTATCTGGAATACTGTTCAATAAACAGCATTCACTAAAGGAGGGAAAATAAATTTTAAAATCACCTTTGGGGAAAGGTCTTAAAAAAAATGCTAACTATTCTAATGATCTCCCTTTAAAAAGCAGTATGAAGCTTCTCTTTAATATCTTATCATGCTATGATCTCTTTTCTTTATATTTTACATGTACTAAGAAGCCCTCTACCTACTTAAAACCAATTTCAGCATTTTAGTTAAAATTAAGTAGTTTTATTCCTAATAAGGTACACTATAAAATGAGAAATTGGTGTCATCATCTCTATTCAACCTTGTAAAGAAAGAAAAGAAAAAAACAAACCACACACACACAAAAACCCACAAAACAACACTAAGTAAAAACAAAATGGGATTTCTTGACAGCCCCCTCATCTGCTGAAACCTTTGGTTATATTGTTTGTATAGGATACACAAAATCGTGTTTTCTATTGGAATTTAGCACCTCATGATTGGAATTTAGCACCTCATGTGAGCTTTTCTTTTTCTGCATAATCCTAAATTAGTTTCTTTTCACAGAGGTTTACTATGAACTTGTGACCCACTGTTTTCTAGAAACCAAGGTACAAGACTAACAGTGTAAGTGAATACTTTTTTTAAATTAGTTCTGTACCTAGTACCTGAGGACACTATAAAGCATACCAAACTCTTCCCCCCCCCCGATCTCCAACATTTATCCATTTTTATTTAAAATGTCTTTTTTCACACAGACTCCAGTATCATAAGGTTCCAATCCACTGAATACCTGTTATTTATGTGAACAACCACAAAGTACCTGGAATAAAAGATTTTTTTTATTTTGAACACAGACTTAGTCACTGTGAAAAGAAGGCTTCTAAAACATAATATTTAACCCAATATAAAACTTCCTTTAAAACCTTAGACTTCTAACGATGGAATGCCCAATCCCATGATCTTAAATGCATTAGTGAATTCCATAAATGCAATTCTCTACATGCTAGATATTAAAACAGCTAAACAGAAAAACTATAAAACACTGTACCCCAAATTGCCATTCTGTAAGACAGCCACAACTCCCATCAATTCATGTTCATTCCTAATTCTATTTTAGGAAGATACAGAAGAAAATGGTTTTGTTGCTGTTTATACTACTAGTCAAGGATACTGTGTTCCTTTACACCTTCTACGTTTCTGTTAGTTTTTCCTGTAGAAGACAGTTAAAAGCTCTCTGTCCTCATTCTTAGTCCTACCTTACATAAAACTTAAGGTCCCCAAATATAAGATTTTGGACCAGAAACCTTTTCAAAACAGAATTCTCCTGTGAAGAGAAAAGACCAAATTTACAGCTGTCTACAACAGTAGTCTAATTCACCCACTTGGCTAATTTCTGATATAAAGTTAAACACTGAGTATCACTCTAATATTTCTAGTAAAAAATAATCAATCTAACTCTACATAGTGATAAAGCTTATTTTTTGCCATTCTCATTAGTTTCACAACAGCACAGGTGCTGACATCTATGGACAACACTGGACAAAAAAGCATCCAAACCCCAGGCATTGCGGTGCAGTCAGAGTCACGATGAAATGTACAGGAATTAATATTTTGAAGAGTAAAGTATCATTGTAAACAGGGTGGGGAATTGCCTTCCAGGTACTTCAGTTGATCCCCACCAGAACTTTCTAGCTCTCAATATCCCGCTCGTGTTAAATGCTGCACCAAGCCTGTATCCACATGACACCAGAGGAGGTTATCAGCTTTGGCTAAGTGTTAAAAATACTAGGTGTAAGAAAGCTACAGGGTCCTGTTTTCCAACTACCAGCAACTAAGTATTCTTGGTTTGTTGGTGTTATCTTGACAACTAATATCTTTTACTACTTCTGTATAATATTTTCCTCTTGGTCCTGTGCTGCGTTCCAGGGATGTATGCGCGCACACCCGTCTGCTACAAAGATTGCTGCTGTTGTCACCACCAGCTGAAAAGCGTGAGACATCAATGATTACAAGACAGCTTAAACATGACCAAAAACTGTAAGATTCCTTACAGTCCTAACTGGACTTTTGTGGCTGGACACATCGCATTTCCCATTTTGAAAATTTAAATACAAGAGAAGAATCATTTTTTAAAATACAAGAAATTGTGGGTTTTTTAAAGTCTCTTAGAAATAATCTATACACTATTTATTACAAAACTAAATGTTGTACCCAGTTTGTTTTTAATTTACCTGACTTCAATAAGCAATTTTATGACTACCAGACTCAATCGGAGGAAAGATTGATGATTGCTTGAGAACCAAAATTTAGATGTTCTATTTTAAATTTCTACCTTCTTCATATAATCATTTTATATAGAAATGCATTATGTGATATAATTTGGACTGTGAACATCTGTCCTTTGTTTCTAAATAATTAACGATATAAGCAAAACATCAGGTCATTGCTCACTGAAGATTAATAGCTAGCAACAGCAGCTTTTGTGCTATTAAAACTATTACTACAGGCTAATACAAACATGCTTCTGGACACGTGTCACCACTTTGTGGTCATAGCAGCGGAAAAAGTTAATTGAAATAAAAACTAATACACTAGTTAAACTATCTCTGTTTTTTAAATGTTGTTCCAACTGCTAGCATATAATTTTCTAGAAGTTATAAAAAATAAAAAATGATCAATTAATTCTCTTTAACATCTAACTTTATTGAGCTCACATATTTTTTGTTTCCTTGGTTATCACAGATTATTATAATTCCTACATATTCTCATCAAAATGACAGTCTGTATGACTGTTCCCCACAGAGAACTGGTATTAACAGATGTTGTAAGTGATACCAGTGATGGATATGAGAGGCTGGGAAAGCTTCAAGGGCAGGTTACCAAAATAAATTTCAGTACTAAGGCATTAGGCTTCCAGGTTTGGAAGTTTAACACTTTGGAAGTTTGGGAGTTTGACACCTAAATCCCTCAAAAAGCAAATGATTCCATCTGCTCCAACTACTAAAGGTTTTGCCTACCCTGACTAAAGATGTGCAGTTTTGAATCAACTGATTCTCAGGATGGAAATGGCCCTGGGTGCACTAACTATAAATTTTTTATGCAAAAGGCAGATGGTCCTTTCAGTACCTTGATTTTAAAACAAATTAACTGTAGTTCGCATGCTCCTAGCTGATCTCAATGCTAGCTATATATATGGATATAGTCTGATCATACTATGCACAGAATTCAGGCAATGTGCACAGAATATCCCATTTCAGAGTACAAAATCAATTTAGGCAATACATGCTTTGACCGTTAGTTCATCAAGAACAGTAGCTAGTTGTGTGCAGGTAAAAACTATTAGACACAGGATCATAGAATCCTTTAGATTGGAAAACACCTTTAACATCATCGAGTCTAAACTGTTAACCCAGGAATACCAAGTCCATCACTAAACCATGTCCCTAAGCACCACACCCATAGATTTTCTTACATACTTCCAGGGATGGTGATTCCACCACCTCCCTGGCCAGCCTGTTCCAATGCTTGACTACCCTTTCAGTGAAGAAATTTTTCCTCATACCCAATCTAAACCTCCCGTGGCACAACCTGAGGCCATTTCCTCTTGCTCTATCACTTGTTATCTTGGGGAAGAGACAGACCCCCACCTGCCTGCAACCTCCTTTCAGGTGGCCATAGAGAGCAATAAGGTCCCCCTGAGTCTCCTTTTCTCCAGGCTGAACACTTCCAGTTCCCTCAGCCGCTCCTCACCAGCCTTGTGCTCCAGCCCCTTCCCCAGCCCCGCTGCCCGGCTCTGGACACGCTGCAGCCCCTCCATGTCCCTCTTGTCGTGCGGGGCCCAGAACTGAGCCCAGGGTTCGAGGGGCGGCCCCACCAGTGCCGAGTACAGGGGGACGGTCACTGTCCTGGTCCTGCTGGCCACACTTTTTCAGATACAAGCCAGGGTGCTGTTGGCCCCCTTGCCCCCCTGGGCACCCTGCTGGCTCCTGCCCAGCCGGCCGTCAGCCAGCCCCCCCAGGCCCTTTCCCCCCAGGCAGCTCCCAGCCCCCTGCCCCAGCCCGCAGCGCTGCCTGGGGCTGGTGTGACCCACGGGCAGGGCCCGGCACTGAGCCTGGTTGAACCTCATGCAAGTGGCCCTGGCACATCGGCCTGGCCTGCCCAGACCCCCCTGCAGAGCCCCCTGCCCCCCGGCAGGTCAGCACTGACCCCCAACGGGGTGTCGTCTGCAGACTGAGGGTGCACTCAGGCCCCCATCCAGATTGTCAATGAAAATATTCAACAGAATTGGCCCAGCACTGAGCCCACTTATGACCTGCTGCCAGCCAGAGGTGACTCCATTTACTACCACTCTGAGCTCAACTGTCCAGCAAACCTTTTACGCAGCATAGAGCACACCCGTCCAAGCCATGAGCAGCCAGTTTCTCCAGGAGATGCTGTGGGAGATGGTGTCAAAGGCTTTACTAAGGTCCAGGTCAACAACATCCACAGCCTTTCCCTCATCCACTAAGCGGGTCACCTTGTTGTAGAGGGAGATCGGGTTTGTCAAGCCGGACCCATCTTTATCTTTCACAAGCCCAGGTGGCTGGGCCTGATCCCCCAGTTGTCCGGCACGTGCCACATGATGGCCCTCATGGTGAGCTGCTCCATAACCTCCCCCAGCACCGAGGTCAGGCTGACAGACTCATAGTGCCCCAGATCCTCCTTCCTGCCCTTCTTGTAGATTGGGGTCACACTGGCTGACTGCCAGTCTTCTGGGACCTCCCTGGTCAGCCAGGACTGTTGATAAACGATGGACAGTGGGCTTGGTGAGCTCCTCCACCAGCTCCCTCAGTGCTCCCAGGTGGATCCCATCTGACTCCATATACCTGTGTATTTCTGAGCGGAGCAGCAGGCCACTGCTTCCTCCTGCACTGTGGGGACTTCATTCCGCTCCTCCTTATCCCTGTCTTCCAGGTCAGGGGATGCCTCAGTTTTCTGGAAAAACCTTATTTGCCTATTTACTCATTGACTTAAAAGTGAGCATTTGGCTCGCTTAGGTCAGGTGTAAAAGCATGTGCAAAAAAAAAAAAAAACCCAGGGGTACAACCATAAAACTTTACAATAAAGGCACAAAATAAAGATTACAGGGCTACAAAAACTAGCACAAGCATTTATGCTAAGAATTGTAATGAGCAATCAGGCAAGGAGTTTTTGTTGGGAGTTGGGGTTTCGGGAGACTTTTTGTTCTTTGGGAGTTTGGTTGGAGTTTTTGGGGGCTTTTCTTGTTCTCTTTGATTTGGCCACATAATATTTGACAGAGCTATACATCAGTCATCAAATGCACTTTCAGATCTCACAGTATGAAGTTAATACTGTAATACTCTAACAGTTATTAGTTGACAGTTCATTGAGCATTTACAACTTTTCAGTCCACTGAATGTGTTTTGGGGATAAAAACTTTACTACATGTCCAGCTGTTTAACAAATCGAGAACCTAGTAAACAAAAACAAACAAAACAAAATAATAAAAAAGAAACACACCAAAAAACAAAGCACCAAAAACCCAAGAAAAGGCCGCTTGAACTCTACACACAAATACACTCATTGCCAGACCTCAAAATAATGGTCTAACTTCCTTTACAAGCATATCACATAAATGAGACAGTGCAGTTGCATTAGATTTGGGTTTTGAAAAGCCTTAGTGCAAAAGTGCTTCATGCTACAACCCAGAGAAAGTATGGATAACTGTATTGTAACAAGAAAGGTATAAGTCAGGGCAAAACTGATGGAGTTGCAAAGCTATTCAACAGATAGCAGCGTGTCTCCTCTCTCCTTGTTCAGCTGTGTTAATTCCACTTTACAAAGAAGATAGAATTAAACAGAAGTAGGTGAAACAATATAAAAAGCATCTTACTGAAGCAGAGAAGTCATTACTGGATAAAGTTAACCAAGCTATTTGTACAACGCGTGCAGGTTTTGCATGCATTTTTAAGGAAACATAGAATCATAAAACATGATAGCAAACAGAGGCACAGAAAAATTAAAGCTGGGAAAAAATAGCATGAATACTTATACCAGCTGAGGTCAATTTGTAATCAACTTTGATTATGGTATTATTAAACAGTATTCAAACTTTGCACACTGAAAATCTTCAACCAGCCAATGAATATGAAGGCTGTGGAGTTCTGTTGTAAATCACTGTTTAAACACTTGACAAGAGCTTAGTGGTAACGTAAATATAAATTTGAAGAATTCTTGCAAGGTTTTCAAAGATGGATATTATGCTCCCTTAGGAATGGTATATGGAACCAAAGTAACAGGACATGAAAAATAGAAGTTTTGAAATGTCTGGCCTTTAATGCCTCAGTATATGGCACTGTTTTCAAATCACAGAACAGCTGAGGTTGGAAGGGACCCCTGGAGATCATCTGGTCCAACCCACCTGCCCAGCTAGGGCCACATAAAGCCAGTTGCCCAGGACCCTATCCAGAGGGGTTTTGAGTATCTCCAAGGAGGAAGTATCCACAGCTTCTCTGGGCAATCTGCTCCAGTGCTCAGTCAACACTCACAGTAATAAAAAAAAAAGAAAATAATAATTTTTTTAAAAAAAAAAGATTTAGCACACTAAAATTGCCTTTTCAAAAGCAGACTATAAATTTAATCTAAAACAAAATCATTATCACTTTCCTACTGCTCAGACTGCTGGCATGAATTACCTACAACAACTAGAAATTACTAGAATATTTAACTGTGTTGTTAAAGAGAAGAAATCCCCCAATTGTACAGCTATTTTACGATAGTCCTGAAAAGTTACCAACATATGCATCAGACACCGGACAGTGGTAGGACCTTCCCGACAGACAGAATCTTCAATTCCTATTTTACCTTAAAATATTTACAAAGGCCAGGATTGCTGCAGAAACTGTTTCTAAAGTTCTGAATCACAACAAAACAAAATGAGTTCAGATACTGAAAAAAATCCCTTGATGAAGTTTTAAACATAAGATTTCATTTCTCCCTCCAAAAACTATTTCCCAGGCCAGTGGCATCTACCTAGTTTTGCCTGTTTAAAGTAGCATCATACAGTTCCTAATGCTAAGATACATTAGTCTCCAGGTGTTCTGAGACTTAAACTCAAGCATAATGTCATTGTGATATGATATTTACTAAATAAAATAAATCTTAGGGAAATAATTTCTTCCACTTTTGAGTTTACTGCTGTAAATACAGTCATAAAGTGTTTATATTCAGAATATTTAGGTTGATGCTTCTCTACACCTGCCCTATGCAATCGCAAACTACAGGTAATTTAAAAGCTATGTAGTGATAGTGTTGAAGTGAAAAATTAAGACTGCTGCTTTCTGTTCCCTCACTGCCTGTATAACTTTTTTGAGATCTAGAAAAATAAGTCTAAAGGGAAATTACCAGGTACCTTTCTATCAACTAAGTAGACAACCGCATATTTTAATTCAAAAAAGAAATTGAACACTAAATTGTTTTCCTTATCATGCGATCAAATTTTTCCTTTATGAAAGACAGGATGCTTTCTGTAATGTGTGAAATTATGTAATTTGCTGCATTACAATTTAATATACAATGCTGTGCACTGTGTATGCATACACACATATATATGTGTATGTATATATATTTTAAGAATATGGCTGTGGAGCAAACAGAAAGACCCCATTTACATTGTCCTGGACACTATGGGATACTTTGTACTCTCCAAATGGGAGAGGAAACTGCTTCTTCCTTGGATGCAAATAAAAATTACAAGTTTTACAAAAACTATTGGGAGCAGCAGGCAGAATTGAGAGAGAAGGTCATGAGAAGCAGAAAACCTGGAGCAGGAATAGAAACTAGGAGATATTTCAGAAAAGAAGAGGCCTACCTATAACAAAAGAGCAGCATCAAAACATACTGGACGATAGGAAAAAAGGGACTTTCCTAAGATCTAGTGTGGATTGTATGGAGTATGATTCAGCTTGAACACAGCAAGAAGTTGTTGGATTGGAAAGAAAACTGGCAGAGAACTTTGTTAGAAAAAGGTAGATCTGTTTCCAGTTGGTTTTCTTTAGTACACCTCCCCTAGCTGTTCACGTTGATGTTTGTGTTCTAATAAATCAGACTACAGACTACTCCAAAGTAATTGGGGAGTTTCTTAGATGTGCTGCCTACCAAAAAAACCCACCCTACTCTAATGCACATGTGCTCCTTGTGAATGAAACTGATCCCACCCATCCCACCACCAATATCTAACACACTGATTGCCCTTTGTACTCCATAGGAACAGGGCTCTGTTCCTGATGGTGCCTATGGTAGCTTCTAACAGCATTACATTTGGAGAGACAGGGAAGGAAGGAAATCTGTACCATTTCTTCCTTGGACTGTCATGACGAAAACATGTTACAAAGGTTCCTACTGCTGAGTAAGTAAAAATGTCATAAACAGTGCCAGAGAAAAACAATGTGTAAATCTACCAAACAGACACCTTTCGAACCTAAATAAATGTAATAGATAGAACCTAAAAAACAAGGAGAACATTTTCAATTAGCTGCCATGATCAGTTTAACATCTTTCTCATACCCCTCTTTCATAGACACTGGAAATAATGACTTCTGCCATCTTCAGCCTCTTCTCATAAAACCTGTCAGTTACTCAGTAGAATAATCACATTCTTTGAGCAGCAAGATTTCGCACCATGCATTTTCCTCCTGTTACTGAAGATGTATCTTAGTCATCAACAAGTCACAAGTTTTTATTTTTAATTCTTGTAACCAATAGAAATAATCACAAATATATATCTACACAACTTTTTTTTGCTAGGCAAATACATTGCTGGGATCAATTTCACCTAAGTCAAGATACCTTAAAGCTAGTCTAATAACTTGATCTTTAATTGGTGCCTATCTGGTTTTTTTTAATCTCTTTGAGGTACTTACTGTAGATATATGTAAGTTAGGTAGCAAATGTACAGCTGCCAAAGTTCATGTGGAACGAAATCAGGGAGTAGCATGTGTAGATGTACACACAAAAGCACATGTATATGAATGTGAGTGCCAAGTACTGAGTTACACATTGTGCATAAGAAGCAGACACTGCAAAAGGCATGCTCTTGCAAAGACATGCTTTAAAAGAGTAGTAGAAAAGCTCAGATTTGTTCTGTCCACACACGGTGTACTAGAAGAACAAAAAAAAAAAAAAGACACCCAGACTTCTCAGGTGGCTGCAATGGATGCTATGGACTTGATGCACACTTGGTGTACACTCTCTAGAAACATGCTTGCTTTTGCTAACGGCTTAAAGATCTGATAAAAAAATGAATGTTTCCAATGAACAATTAACTTCACATTTTCAAACACAATAATTCTAAATCAAATGTAGGGGGGAAGCCGTTGCCTTTAGTAATGAAAACATTCAACTGTGTGATAGCAGAGAAGGGGACAGATCAATAAAAGCTGTAGAAATGCTACAGACTTGCTTAGAAAACTTCACCCATACAGCCTGTCTGGTAGGAGACTTCTACAGAATGGCCATCAGTGTCTTAAACACCACACTTACTAAGGCTGCTTAGAGAGTGAGTGGTTCCAGTTGAAATACAATGTTCCTGCTGTGCTGATACTGACAGTTTTACTCCTACTGCAGAAGCAACAGCAATGGTAAAACAGTTATGGGAATCTAAACGCTGCTTGGGATGTTATTTCTTTATGGGGAAAATGGCAATACAGAAAAGTGCTTATGTTATCTTATTATTAAAGGTATTATACATTCACAGTGTGTGTCATAAGTTACAGTAAAGAGTTTTCTCCTGGCATCTCATGCATTTTAAGAATAATTTTTAAAAATACCATGCGTAAAGAAAATGACAAGATGATAAGCAACGAGAGTAGTTTTTTAACATTGACAACTAAGTAAATGATTAATAAGTTTGAAAATAATGCTAAAAAATGTTGCCAAGATGACACAAAATTGTTCCAAGCAATCTCCTATACTGTTTTCTCCTGTTACTTTTTGCTGGTCTGCAGTACACTTAAAACTCTATCTTTTATAGAATTTCTATTAAAACATTGCATATTTCCCAGACATGCAGTACATGACAGAGCAAGACCTTCAAGAAAATGTAACACTAAGAGAAACCACCAAGACAGCAAGCCAATATCTGTTCCCATCTACAGCCAGAGCTGGTTTATTTCCAAAATCCACCAACATTTAGGGATGAATTTCTTTTACTGAATTCTGATAGTCATGCCTTCAAAATTGTACCTCAAACAGGACTTGAGCAGAATTAGAAAAACATAATAATAATAAAAGTAATTTCTATTTTGAATATCCGTTCTCCAACTCTTCTCCATCTCAGACTACAAGGCTTCCTAGGTTTCCTACATCTGAATAGCTTTACCTGCTCAGAAGCAAACAAGGCTGAGCTGTGCATCTCTCATCCAAGCTTCCGCACAACGCGATGTGTGTGCCATATTCTGTTAGATCACTAGGGGGGTTGATTCCTCAGATATTTCTGGCACAGACTGACAGCAGTGCATTTAGCACTCCAAGGGTTACTCATGCATTTGCACTCAAGATCCGTCAGGTAAAAGGGGTAAACAGAATTGGAGCTTGGTGTGGAACCCCAGATTTGTCCATTGCTCAAGCACTCTGTTCCTTCATGCTCAGAATTCACCCCTGGCTTCCCTCATGTTCTTGAACATGGAGTGAACTCTTAAAAAAGATGCTGTAACTTTACATGGTAACTTTGATGGTACTATCTCTTTACACTTTTCTTTGACATACAGGGGCTTTAGCTTACAAATCTTAAGCATGCACACATTACTAATTTGTGCACTGTGTATGATTATTTCCAACAAAGAATGTAGAATTTTTGTGTTTTTTTAACTAAAAATATATCATAGCGTAAGATAAAAAATTAATTTCATTTTAGATTTTAGCTACCTGTTTCACATCACAGACATAGTAACTCTCTGGAACCATTTTAAATTAGTGTAAGAACAGATTACTATAGTAAGTTACAGTCACAAAACCTTAACTACTAGTTAACTAGTAAACTAGTTGACTACTAGTTTACTACTAGTTCTTGGGGTTTTTTTGTAGAATGCAGCAATAAATCAAATATAAAAATAATTCAAACTACATAATTGTGCAGTGAAATGTCATAAAGGAGGAGTATATACATCTTAACTGCAGGCCACTTTTCAGGAATACTGAATATAAAGATCACATCTACATCAAGAATACAAACTTTAACTTTCATTCTCTGTATAGAAGAAAGACTTCAAGTGACAGAGTTAAAATGAATAATTGCTACTGCATATCTTTTTTAAAAAAAAAAGTACAACAATTATTAAAAATATGATCATCATCAAATTATTGTCCATCAGCAACCAATACACTACACTTCTGACATAAATAGAGTGAGAATTAATCACAGAGTAAACCTGCATTAGACAAAAGCTTTTTAATGCTTTTTAATAACAAAAATGCTACAGGTTCCAAAACAAGTAATATGTAAGACTCAGGAACATGTGTATTAAACACTCATAGCATGTCAAATATCCATAGTCATTTTACTATACATAAACTATTCCAATTTAATAAGAAAATGATCTATCTTTACTCAATACCTCCCAGCATTCTAGATCTGTAGACTCCAAGAATCTTTTGAAAATTAGGACTGGAGAAGAACATGTGGAATCAGCTAATTCACTGCCCTTTTCCAACACTAGTTTGAAAATTTTAAAAATATAGTGTAGGTGATAATGCAGATTTCATGTCTTTAGGCAACCTATTTTACAGTTTAACCAGTAGAAAGTTTTCCTTGTATACCACTTTAACCTTTCTTCCTGCAACCTAATCCCATTACTTTCTTCTCAGCCAAAATGGGGGTGTGGGGGAAGGCACTTTATCATCATTCTCTCTTTTCAGCTTCCTTTTGCATATTTGAAGCCTGTTACTATGCCTCCATATTTGCTTTGTCCTTTTCAGCTTTCTCACATCTAGTAAGCCTGCATCATATCAGGATGCAAAGCGAGTCCTTAGATTTGTTTTAAAGCTATTGAAAAGTCAGCAATTCTAGTGAGCAAAAATCCAGAAAAGTCAATTTCTTTTTACCCATTCTTTAATCACAAATATTCAAAATCTTCTGAAACACAAATTATATCTTTTTCCTGTAACAACTGTTACTCATCCCATAGTAATTTGATAGCATAACACTATGCAATTCCACTGTGAATGTATTACTTCTTTGATGACAGGTTTAAAAGCATCACTATTCCCAAAGTAGAATAAGGAAAATAGCTATATTTGTACAGAGTTTTCCATCCCTGGACAAAGGTCAGAACAGAATTGATGATTCAGGAGTGGACAGTCAGCTTCTTTCAGAGCTTACTGAATGACCTCCCAGAAGTATAAATGGAAAGGATTTAGGAAAGGATTAGCATTGTTAAGGAAAAAAAAAATTCCGAAGACTTGCTACGCATCTACTTCTCCTTCCTTTCAAGATCATCAGGGATCCAAGGAACAGCAAAGGCTAACCCAGCATATAAAAGAAAAGGAAGGTTTTCTTGCAAATCTTTTTTTAACTATATCCCCAATAGTCAAACTAAGTTGGGAGGTGAGATATTACCTATAGTGCATATATCACAACAATAGAATACATAATATATGTACCCAACACAAGTACTTCTGTCAGGACAGTGGGAAAAATTATTTTATACTGTATGTCACTAGTACCTTAAGAGAATAATTCTTAGTTTTTTCTCCCAGTATACACCACTTTGCCTCTCAACTGCAGAGATGGAGTACAATTTCTTTTCCCACCTACAACTGTTCTCCAATTCATAACTGCGCTGATTTTGGCTGAGATAGAGTTATTTTTCTTCACAGTAGCTAGTATGGGGCTATGTTTTGGATTTGTGCTGAAAACAGTGTTTATAACACAGAGATGTTTTTGTTATCGCTGAGCAGGGCTTGCATTGAGCCAAGGGCTTCTCTGCCCCTCACATCACCCCGCCGGTGAGTAGCCTGGGGGGCACAAAAAGCTGAGAGGGCACACAGCCGGGACAGCTGACCCCAACTGACCAAAGGGATATCCCATACCACATGACTTCATGCTCAGCATATAAAGCTGGGGGAAGAGGGAGGGGACATTCGGAGTGATGGCATTTGTCTTCCCAAATAACTGCTCAAGCATGATGGAGCCCTGCCTTCCTGGTGAGGGCTGAGCACCTGCCTGTCCATGGGAAGTGGGGAAGGAATTCCTTGTTTTGCTTTGCTTGCACGCATGGCTTTTGCTTTACCTATTAAACCATCTTTATCTCAACCCTTGAGTTTTACCTTTTTCCAGTTCTCTACCCCATCCCTATGCAGGGGGAGTGAGCGAGCAGCTGTGTGGGGCTTAGTTACCAGCTGGGTTTAAACCACAACAATAACCAAGTTACACCCCTGTAACTATAGCAACTTGTTATATGAAGAATATTATAGTATTACAGATGTACTTCAAGAGTTATAGTCATTATCTTGTCATTCCTTTAAAACATTTTCAATCTGGATCCTCAAAGAAATAACCCAGCAGCTCCAAAGAAAAAATGCACTGCATTCTCAGGCAGTTTCAACGCTCATAGAGAAAAATAATTCATAGCAGAAAAGAAGTATCAGTAGGGTCCAGCCAGAAACTCAGCTGGCAACAGCAAAGTGACACAAGACAGGACTGTGAGGATGACTGTTTTTTTCAGTTGTGTTTTTCTTTTTTTTTTTTCTTTGATTGGCTATTCCATACAATTTCCTGCTTCATTTTTGAATTATTTCAGTCACACTTTGGTTCAGCTTCTGAACAGGTTGCCCTTTCTTCCACTAACATTTTTTTCCTTATGCTTTTACTTTAATTATGGTTTTAATTTTGAGCTATTTTCAAATTTTTTCTCTGTTAGCAAAAGCGATACCATAACGAAGGAAGAAAACAAACAAACAAACATGCTTTACTTTCTTTATATTTGCACACTGCCTGATCTCATCTATGGTTCCACAATCCTCTTAAATCCAAGTAAAATTGATTTGGCTTATCTATAAATCACTTGTATTTTTTCCTGCAGAAATCTCTGGCCCACAGTTTGGGCACCTCTATCACAGAAACAAAAATCATGATACTGAAGAACAACTAACAGTTCATGATGACTAGATTCATCAAAATGTCTTAAAAGACTTAAACAGATTTATGGGCTCTAACCTACAAAATACAATGCAGATAAAGCCTCAAAACAGTTATTTTTTTTAAAGCATTTTTAGTCTAAATAGCTCCTGTTACAATCATGTCTACCAGTAAAAATATGTACCCTTACAGGCTAGGGTTGAAAAAACAAGTAATAAAATTTATAATTTTACTGGTCTTATAAATTGATTTTAGCCTTTATTTCACTACACATAATTCACTAAAGGTGATGGAATACTTATTTGGTTGATAGCTAATGTATCCCTGAAGAATAAAAGCTGTATTAATACATCATTTTGCCATAAATGTGATATAGACAGCAAAAGAACATTTTGTCAACTTCAGGAAATAAGAGAACTATTAAGAATTATTTAAAGCATCATAAAGCACCAGCAATGTGCAATTGTCAATAGGGGTAGACATTAATCTTTCCATCCCCTTGAACACTTTCTACATATTGTGCTTGAGTTTACTAGACATGCAGCTTTATGCATTGAGTACTGCATGTTAAAGTGCCGAAGAGCAAGTGAACCCGTTAAATGAATAAATATGCCTTGAGAAGTAAAGGTCCAGTTAAAGAAACATCAATAACAAAGAAGAAAAAGTCATGTGACAAAATTTTCTAGCACCTTCCTAGATTAAATCTCCACTACCTTAATGACTTTTCATATTGAACATATCCCTCCTTCTCTCATTTAGTTACAAAGGAAAAACTTACTGTCAACTTCAAAATCACCCATGTAAGTAAAAAAGCAGCCCTACAGCAATATATAAAAAATAATAAAAAATGTAGTGTATAGTGTATTTGACTTCATTCTGTCACTTCAAGTAGAATCCTGTAATGCAATGCAGCGATTACAAAACTGGACAGAATAGGTCAGGGTGCCTTGCAGTCCTCAGCATACCAGGCTTTTCTTTTTGAACTATACATGAATAAGACTTGTTGGTCTGTTAAATGCATAATCCCTCCAGTACCATCATGCATTCATACAAATTAGTGCTATCAGACATACTGAACTTCATTTATAAGTACCTTCTTGCTGCTTTTAAGAGGGTTGTTTACATGCAAGGAAAAGATGCCTTTGAAATAACAGGACTTAAACTGTTTACTCCCACAAGACAATTTCTTTCTCCTTCCCCTACCTGGGAGAGCATCTTTAAATTACCATCTTGTTCTTAGAGCACCCAGACCAAACAATAACTGCAAAAAGATGATTATGAATCCCAAGTTTCTCTTAAAAATATTAATTTGATTTTGAATCATTAATTTAGCTGATCAACTCATCTGTATTGTCAAAGAAACATTGAAAGAAAGGTTAATTTCACATCACATAAAATCTCATTTCAATGTTTTTTTTCCTCTCAGCAGCATGACTTACCTGTACACTGTCCTCCATTTGTGGGATCCCCATAATAGCCTGGCATGCATGTTTCACATTGCTTTCCTGTTGTTAAGTTTTTACATTGATCACAGACATTATTGTTGATGCAGGTGCTGTGACCATTACACTGGCAAGCTAGAACATAACATTTAAAAAGCCATTAGTAAATTGCTCTTGGGAACAAAATCATTCCTATGCGATTACAAAATTGCAATACAATGCAATTCTGAGGACTTCAATGCTGACGAATGACCAGCATATATATTTGTACTTTGACAGAGAACCTCTTTAAGACAGCATTTTGACAAGACACGAATTTGCACAAAAGACCACAGAAGTTGACTACGTAGTGACACTGAGTTTAAGGTGTGTGAGGAAGTCTTTTTTTGCCATTGTGATGGGCTGAATCTGGCCCTTATAGCTTTAAAATACTTCCCAGTCACTTAAGAAACCTGTTCAGAGGCAGCAAGTCACAGAGACCAAATGCAAACCCCCATACCTACAGGCAATCTGCTGTGAACCATTCAAAAGGCTGCTGCAACAGCGAACACGAACAGCTCACACCCAAGCTCATATCTACTAGGGAGAGGAAACATAAAAAAAAATAGAAACACTAAAGATACACATCTTTTTAACAGTTGTGGTCCTTGCATTAGCTTTGGCACCCCAAGGGGTTTTAAGGGCGTCAAGACCACAGACAGCTCCAGCCCCTTCTCCCCGCAGCTGACTTCAGTGAGAGCGAAAAAATAACTGGCCTCGATGTAAATTTTTTATGCCTGACCTTCAAACCATAAAGTTGCTTTTTTGTCAAATAACACCACCATAAATCACTGATCTTGCACCACACCTCGACTCCAGTGCTCCACGTTTTGGAGAAATTCAGAAAGTACCCATCACTATTGCAGCAAAATCACACCGTGAATTCTGCCAGAATCGTTAATCCTACTGCCAGGGCTTGGCTGGACAACCAGGAGGATTTGAAGGATGACCTCTCTATAGAGTGGGACCTCAGAGCTCGTAGTGCTCAGCAGATGAGCAATCTGTATATTACAGCAGCTTGTCAAATGTCAGACTATGACAAACATCAGACTATGTCAAAGCTGACCATCCCTTACTGGAGACAGGTGTGTAAGACTCAGCAGAGGACAGTTATCTCAGTAAGACCTTTTTTAAAAAATTTGGATTTTTAACCTAAATGTCACAGTGACTGGTGTCTTGTCCACGGTGTGGGGGGGAAGACAGAGATTCTCACTCATTGATTTAAATTTTTTTAGAGCTGTTTTTTAATTTAGTAACCTAATATATCTACAGCCATTGCCAGGCTTGGCTCATAAACCATTTAAATCTCCCAAGTTTACAATCTCTTCCTTCTTCTACAGTTATGCCTATAGAATCGTGTAAAGAAGTAACAAACATTTTTGTACTGCTGGAGAAGATGTTTTCTCACTTGACTAAATCTCTTTAGAAATGACAAGTTTTACTCTTGCTAAGTATACTTGATTTTCAGAGAGCTTTGTGGTGCCTTCCTCCAGACAGTTTGCCATTCTTCAGTTTGTTGCCTTTCTCAGAAAAAACTATGTGAAAATGCCATGAATTGCAGTTCCATTTTGGAGTTTGCTTGCATGTCTTACACATTAAATGACATAAAGCAAATAATAGGGGAAAAATGCAACCCAATAAACAAAAAGTAAAAACAGGGAATGTATTAAATAGGTGTCTTTTAAAGTAAATTAAGATTGCCTAATGATGGCTGTGTCATTATGTAGGAAAAATGTTTCATCCTGATATTCTCCAATTAGTGGATTATTGATTTGTAAATTTTCTTTTCTTTTTAATGCTTAGTTATGTTTTTCTTAATTTTTGTATTATTTAAAGGAAAATGAAGGCAATCTTCGATAATGTTTTTTTGTTTATTGTGAATTTTAGTTTGCTGTAAATTATAATATCATGTGGTCATACATGGTAGTTCTTAGTTCTTACATTTTGTTAAGGCAATGAAAATGGAAGAGATTTAAACCAAATTTTAAAAATCCATTTATATACAATAAGAACCAATACAATCTACAGTTGACATGACACACCATTTGAAAATAATATATTTGCTGATTTTCCTAAAATTATGTATCTCATTGCGAAAAGAGAAAAATCAGAACTGCACAATTCAATAACTTTCTGGTATAGAGATGAGTGCAATCAAACTGGGGATAACAATATTAAATAATTAAAATAATGAAAATAATGAAACACTTTAATGGCCATTTAAACAAGAACTAGGAGTTTAATTTTGAAAGTAATTTTTTCAGTAAGTGATTTTAATATACATGACTGGCAGCAACAGCGTAATTTTCCTCACACATACAAAGGTGGTTTAGTTGAATCTTCAGTGAGGCTGCCCTGGAGATAAGCAATTTCATGTCTAATTTCCTTTTCAGCTCTGTATTGAAATGTTTGGTGATGGTGGCATTTGTTGATAATTATGGTTTAAAGAAAATACTTAATACTAGGAAAATATAAAAAGAAGCTATGCAATATATATAAAATGTATATATAATAAGATTACAATCTGGATCTAGTCTAAATACACTTCAGCTAGTTTTAAACAAACTACTTTGAATCAATACATACTGCTTTTCAGAGGAGAAATTTAGAGACAACCTTGGCCTTGCGTTCCACCTAAACTGTTCTGAAAGGAAATGCCAGCACTATTTATTTTTCTTTTTTTTTTATAATGATATTTGCCATTTTATTTATAATAATAGTTCAGTTAAAATACAAATCTGTCGAAAAAAGTAAAGATGTATTCATATCAAAAGAAATATTATGACAGCTGACAGCTGCTTTGAGGACTATTGATTTTAAAGTGACCAGTCACAAAAATCAACATTGTGTTATGCTACCTGCTGAGTTTTAGAGATTTGAACAGACAGAAGATAAGAATTAATTGAAAATACTTCTCATCAACACAATTGCCCGGAGGTACTATAAAGAGGATGGATATGAACTACAAGGAAAACTAAGTGCATACATGAATGAACATGAATGGTTTAGCCAACTATTTATCGATGTGGCAGACTAATCTTCAAACTACATGTTATAACTTATTTATTTTTATTTTCATTGAAACTACAAACTGTTCAGTAGGCTTATACTGACTTAGTATCAATTCTATCTTATTTCAAAGACATCAAACAATTGCTGTTCTAAGAATAATAAACTGTATTAGTATAATCCATTACAGATAATATTTTAAGAAAATGAAAATAAAAGCTTAGGAACAAAGCCTACAGCCTATAATAATCAAAATGAAATTTCACATCAATTGAAATTTGAATTCTATGACTTCAGTAGGGTCTGCCTCAAACTCATAAAACTAGTGGGTTTTTAAACTAAACTGGAACTCCAGCGAATTCTTGGTCAGAACATAGAATGAATACAGAACATTTTTCCATGAAGAATAAATACAAAACAAATAAGGTGATAAAATCTTCTAACTCAAACATTTTAGGCAAGATATATATATATTGAGATATATATATATATATAGTTTACAATTTTGCTGGTGGTAGATATTATGTCTTGCAATGAAAGTCTAACAATACATTTATCAACATGCCTCTATTTTAACATACAGACTAAGTACTGAAGTTTCCATACAATGTAACGTCATTCTACTGTTTCCAGAAATTTACTGGAGGCTTCTTTGTTCAGGAAATTATATTAGATATTTGGAGGTTTTTGGTTTTAAGTCGGAACATTTGACAGTGTCCACTTGGTTTTACATTTCACTTCATTATTAAATTATTTTTTAAAAATAATCTGTTCTCTACCTATGTATTTAAAGAAAAATTACCAAAAGAAAACTTTCTAAAACTTTCTTCAGAGATTCTGCTTTCTAAATAACATAGTGAGATACAGACTTACATATAAATATATATAAACATACATATATATACATATATGCACACACAGAGAATACACTGATGAAAAAAGTACCCAGGACAACAAAAAAATGTAGCTGTGCGGATCCATAAAAGCTTTCATGTAGAGAAGCTCCAGCTTCCAAATTTATCAGCAGTATGAACACTTGCTGGAAAAACAGCTTTAGCACAATTACATCATTTATTATTAAAAAAAAAAAAATATTTCAAGTTGTCTTTTAAACTGTATTATTTATTGTAAATTACCGCTGGAGGTGTGTCAAACTCTCCAATGTGCCTTTCATTTGCCTGCACTACTACACTGCTGCTTACTTTTCCAATAAACTTAACAATAAAAAACAGTATAATGAGATTGGTACGGCTTAAATTTAGACTTCTGAGATTCTCTTTAAGATTACAAAAGCATACATTTTATTTACTCCAAATGTCGAAAAGTTAGGCTGGGTGAACAGCTTGGATGTTTGGCGGTCCCCCATTCCCACAGCCAGCTGGGCTCCTGCGCGAGCAGCAGGGATGCAGGAAGGTCCTGCTTCTGGCCATCACCAGTTGCATATAAATAATTTCTCCCCACCTGCATTCTTCTTCAATGGATAGGAAAGCCAGAAGAAAGCAAGAGCTGAAGGAAATTCATATGTTTGCATTTGAAAAAGTAGAAGGACGGGATGGGTGGAAACTCATTTATAAATAAATGGCAATTTTGGTTAAACTATTTGCATTAAATTTCACATGTGAACCGGCATGACAGGAAGCAAATTTAATGTTCAGTAGACAGAGTAATAAACTACATATTTAGGAAATATTTTGGAAAAACAAGTCTCATTTTTTTGTTGTTTGTATTATTCAAAACAATTATGTTAATTTGGCATGCTTAAACAGAGAAACACCTCTTACTTCATATATAAGAAAGAATGGAAGCAGACCTTACCTGGACACTGGATAAAAGACCACTCATAATTTTTCTCTTTTGGACAAAGACTAGCATCAAGCACCATTTCATTAGAGTGCGTGCTAACAGGCTTCATTGGGCCTCTTGACGATCCTTCCAAACATTGCCCTTTTCCAGTGTTACTGGGATCGTTACACCATCCGCACCCAGGCTGTTCCAAACACTGTCCACAGGTCCTCAGTCCAGAGCAGTTTTGAGCTTTATTACATGGAATACAATATTAATTCAAGGTTGGGGTTCTTTTTTGTTTGGGTTTTATTTTGCAGTGTTTGGCGTTTGTTTGTTGTTTTGTTGGTTTTTTTTTTAAATAAGATGCTAGGATCTTAGAACAGATGAAAAAACAATTTTGCTTTTCTATTTCCTCATGTAAATTAAAAAAATTTGGTAACACTAGTAAGAATATCTCTGTTCTCTTCAAAAGCTATACATCCTCAAAGATTACAGAATACACAGCAGCTGTTTGTTACACCACAACACAACAAAAAAAAAATCCAAATAAACAAAGATAATAAAGCAGAACAATAATATTACACATTTTCCTTAAATCCCACAATAAAATATATATTCCGTGCTTATTATTAATATATGTTATGGGATGCATGTATTACTTCTTTTACTGATGTAAACAGTCCTTCCAACAGGAAAACTTTAGAATTCAAGATAAGGTTAATGATCAAAGTAAGAAACATAATCCAAAAATTGTGATAATTAAAATTCAAACCAAAAATTTATACAGGTACAAAGTATCCCAGGATCATATCTGAATATTCATTAACAAATCTCACTCTATTTTCTTATACAGACCTTTCAAAACAAGCTAGCATACTGCACATCTTCCAAAAAGAAAAGGATTCTTAAGCTACAAGTCATAATTCAACCCCATTTAACAATATCTTAAGAGTCGCATCTGTTAAGAGTAAATAAAGTTTTGATTGTTAGTATGCAAATTGAAAATCTAATCTCCCTCTAGATCTTTTATACTCTACATTTTTTAAATAATTTGATTTCTCATGAAATGGTCTTCCTCATATTTTAAATCTGTTTAGAACCAAATAAAATTCATATTCTGAATTCACTGCCACTTCTTATTAACAAGAAGTTAACAATTTAGTATCTTCAGGAACACCATTGGAGTTCACAAGTATATTTGAGCTTCTTTTGCTACATCTTCTTTTCTTCTTAATGCTGTAGCACTGAATCAAATTAACATCAGAATCATTTGAACATTGATCACTATGGATACCTGTCTCTTCTCACATTAACTTTGTAGACACTTAAAAAATAAATTTTAAAAGCATACATGAACTTCAGGAAGATTCTGCCAGGAAGACAGAAATAATCTGTTTGTTTTTAAAATGAAAGCAGTTTAAAGGTTTGTGGGGGTTTTGTTTGGGGGTTTTTGTTTTTTGTTTTGTTTTTGGGGTTTTTTGGAGGACACTCAAATGGCTTCTACATGAGTGTAACCTCACAATTTGTCTCAGGACACTATCCAACTAATGTTCACAGCCACCTGGACCACTCTACTCCACAAAGGCAATACTTGAATCTGTTCTGTGAAGGGTATACTAAGCAGAACAGCTTCATTTCTGATTAAATACTGACAGCAGAATAATGCTAGCTACTCTGACTTCAACAAATATTAAAATTGCTTAAAAGTAATAGAAGCTTTCAGAGAAAAACTACTCCAGTAGACTAAAGATACATGCAGATATCAAGAAACCAGGTAGTTAAGAAGCTGAATGAGATCTCAGGACTTTAACAGTGCAGAAAGCTGCAGCATGAGCTCTTGTATCATTAGAATTGGAAGAATCCAAAGAGGAGGAAATGTTTCAAGTTTCCAAAATATGGGAAAAGGCCGAGGTGGGGGGGGGGGGGGGGGGGGGGGGAAGCAGGGGAGAGCTCAATTGTTCTTGGAAATCAACATCAATCATGATATGATAAATCAGTTTTAAACCAGACCTCATCAGATATGAAGCAATGATACAAATTTTGGTTTTTGACTATAGTAGAAAATAAGCAAGTAAAGACCACCACTCTGTACTGGCCAGCTTGCCCTTTCAGAGGTGCACTGTTAGTGATCCAAACAATTTATATTCTGTTGTTACTAAAGCTAGGAGTAAACAGCTCTTGGAGTAAGAGCTGCACTATCTTCATAGAAGATAAAACAGAACCAAAAGTGAAAATTCTCAGATATTTTCTGTAGTAGTGCTCAGCTGAAAAACTGGAGAGTTAACTGAGGAGTTATTGTTTATGGAAAAGGGGGATATTCAAGCAGAATTTTTTTTTTTCTTTGAAATTCTAAAGGAGATCAAAGATTGTTCAACTGTCACTTATTCAATCAAAAGTCATAATGGATGCAAGATGTGGAGAAGAGTGGAATGCAACTTTTTGGCAAGCAGGCATTAAAATGATAAAATGTCACCAATAAAAGTGTGTTCTTCATTTTAATTTCAAGTTGTAAAAATAAATGTGAAGTTACATTTTTTCTTTTAAATCATACGTGCTTGTGTGAATATTTTTTTTCACTAAGAGTTAAACATCCAAAAACTCAGAAATCAGTCATTCAGAATAAAAATAAAACAGGACACACACACATACACACATCCCTAAAACCAGGATTTTTATTTTTTTTTTCTTAAGGTATAGTTACATTCTGTTCTTCAGCTAAGTAGAAACACTACCCCTTGGTAAGGGAATACACTTAATACTTCATTACCTCAGCAACAATAAAGATATATCTACCTAATCAAATTTTCATGTCATTTAGTTTGAAACAATGTCTGAACCATGTTTCATTTGGACAATCATTTTCTGGTTTAAATGTTAAATATCTAATGCTTCAAAACTCTCAGGAAAAAAAAAAAAAACCAACACACACAACCTGCTTACAGACACTAAATCTTACTTTTCTTTAATTTCTTGAATAGAAAATGCATTTTAATATAAAACTGCTTTTACATAATGATGAACTGGTATATAGTAAACCCTGTTTCCCTTATTTGATATAAACTTTGTAGAGATCTTTGTAGAGTGTCCCCCCAACAAATTGAATCTGCATGATGTGCAAACACTACACAAACACAAAAATAGAGTTAAAAGTTCAGGCTGACATAACATATACTATTTTAAAAAGCTAAACATCATTCATGTGGTAGTCTGTCAATTTTATCTCCAAATTTTCAATCTACTTATCTTCTGATAAAACTCACTATCAGTAAATTGCAAAATTGATTCCTTATAGGAGTGAAAAAAATTTTAGCAAACTGTTATGAGAGAAAAACACTTACAGTGTCATTATTCCAAAAATACAGAACAAGAGATTTAAGTGTTCCTATTATTTCTTTATTCTTGGACCAAAAATGGGCTGATGGCTGGGTTTAGAGGACATGAGGACCCAAGGAATGTGCAAACCCTACTTCTAGTCCACACTGAACTTGGACTCTAGAACCTGGATTAATATCTGAATTTACTAACTGAGCATAAAAGTTTACCAGAACAGGTCAACATTTCCCCGGTTGATTGTATTCTAAGATTACTACAGACGATGAAGGAACCTCAATTAAGAAGAATACAGGCTTGGACAGTTTTACCTCAAAGAAAAATTTTCTTATACTTTATTTTCCTTTAACCCAGATATATGTAGTGGCCTGGTCATTGTAGCCATTCTTCTTGGCTAAAATTAGAATGTATCAGTGATTCCTATTACAGATACGGCAGGACCTTACTTGATATTTTCCTGAGGCTTAGATGAAAACAAGTAACTACCTTTTGTATTTTTTGTATTTGTATCCATAATCTATTAAATGGAATCACAATCTAACTATGACCCTGAAAGCAAGTTGTATTTTGCTGTCACCATGAATTCTGCCACAACATATCCAGAAATAAAATGTTCCAGAGGTGCTGATTTCAAAAGAGTCTTATGGAGAGAAAAAGGTGGTCAAAAGAAATAGCAAAACACTCTCACAAAGAAAAGCAGTAATGAGAGTTCAACCGTACACCTCACAAGTCCTGTATATTGAGTTTGGGTCCCACTGGATTGGAAACCTTTACAGGGAGAAAGTATTTTAACCAAATCTTGAAGGACAGTGAAATACTAAGAACCAGTCTTCTGTAGGATGGTGATGGAGGAATCGTTCTAAAGAAACCACAACTGAGACAAGAATTGAAGGCACAGGCAGCTTGCTCCAGCATCTGCGTGAATTATGGCCCCGATACAGGTTGGAACTGCAGGGTGCTGAGCTGAACCAGGTCCAGCCACTAAAGACTGGGGAAGCAGCTGCTTCAGCTGAATGCTGTACTGAAAGGCACATTGAGTAGGGTCTTTATTCTGCTAGAGACACTGTAGCAATTTCTGCTGAAATGTGCTTCCATAGGGCATATCTGGGGAGTATCTTTACTGCTTGACAAAAGCAGAGATCACTTCCCTTTAATCTCAAACAGATGAAATGAGCAGTCTTGAACATTAACACAGCCAGTATTGACCTCATTTGATCACAGGACAAAAATTTTCTGCACCTCATTTACCTGCCTGATGGCCTAACAGAATTCCCTCTGTTTCAATGGAGAGGATAAACAATCTTTAAGCGTTAATAATCTGTATTTTCAAGTGAGAAGAATCTAAGGAAGACCAAGACCATTGGTTTTGCATCTGCATTACAATATTCTCAACTTACTATCGTTGTTATACCATTGGTTTTATCTTTGCATGCTAGAAAAAGGGACCACTTTGACAAAATAAATCAGAACCTTAAAAACTCTGAATTCAGCTCATATTTTTTTAATAACTTGATGTTCTATAAGTCTGAGTTCTACATATTATTTATCTAATAAAATAGTTATAGTATTCTGTTCCAACTCACGGCCATTGTTTGACGTACTAACACTGGTTGTAAAATACCATGAGTCATGGTGCCTTTACCTGAAAGCAATAAACACTTTTTTTACTGCTTCAAAAGACTAAATATGTTTCAACATAAAAGAATTGTCAGTATTTCATCTGTATCTAGAAAATACACACACAGTATCGACTGCTTACATTAGCAGCTATATAAAGTCATTCATGTGCAATTGTTTTTATCTTCAGTGAATGCGCTGAATTCTACTCATATGATGCTCTTTTGAGTGGAAAAAATTACAACAGGATGAACATTCATTAAGATACTCACGGGAGCATGTGGCAGTTTGCCATTCTAGACACTGTCCATAGGGGAAGGAGATTATATAGGCGTTGGAGTCAACACATCGTTTTGTACTGCTACACCACATACATTCCATACCATTACTCGTGCAGTTAGAACATGTTGTTCGCAGGGAGCATGGCTTTTTGCAAGGTCTGGCATTCTGGTTGGGACTGACTGGAAAAGAACCACAAACATTTATCATTTTTAACACAACTTCAATCCCCTTGTTCTTTAATCATATGTTCCATTAGAAAATTCCTTGTTACATGGAAAGTGGTTGCTTCCTTAATTATCTAGAAATAATTTCATCCAAACTTATGTTGCGGTACATACATAATAATTTTTATAAAATACTATTGTAAGTAGTACTCAGCATGAGTCATACTGTATCTCTGAAAGTACATGTAAAACTTTTCACAGCAATTTTATCTATATACTGAAGTAAGAATTTTAACATTCATTGGCTAGTAATGTCAGCTTGGTTACCTGTACATACACCACGTAAGTCTCAAACTTCTATAACAAGTACAATAGAGTTCAAGGTCTAATGTTCTCATTAATTCAACAGTGTATAAGCAACAAATATTCTACTTATGGCTTAGTTATCCCCTATAATTTTGCCTAAAATATATGAAAGTCACTAGAAACCAAAGAGAAAGTAACTAAAGGAACATTATTCAATGCAAAACAGATTTGGATTGGGTTTTCTTCTTTGCTTGGTTGGGGGTTTGGGGATTTGGTTTTTTTGCTTGTTCTTCTCTACTAAAGACCACATTCTGACTAGTTTAATGGTGTATTATCTTAAAAAGTCATAACACACAAAAAGAACTTGTATATCCCAACTTGTGATTTTTGCTTTGATTTCAAATAAAACTGCAAAGTGTACAAAACCAAGAGTATAGCAATTCTTAGGTAAGAACACAAAACAGCACTACATTTTCCATACAGAAGCACCTTGTGAAATACTGGGATTATGCCCTCCTACATACTGCCTTTTTTCATATATTATTGATTCATATTCAATACCAGCCAAGTTCTCAAGCCATTCTTCAACTGCTAATATAGTACACCAAATCACTTAACCAAGGGTGTTTCTGGATTTGACCTACTATGCACATATTTAAAATGCGGTTTGCAATTAATAAAAAATACAAAATAAAAACTAAAAAAAAAAAAAAAAAAAAAGCTGTACTATAAAAGTATTCTCATACAGCTGAAGTACTTTGACTTCTACAGTCTTTGAAGCACCACAGGATTAAAAAAAAAAAAAAAATCTAAAAGACACTAGTAGCAGATGCATATAATGTTGATCTAATTGTACAATACTGCATCTTAATAATGTTTGTGTTACACCTAATGTATCCTTTATGTTTTGGGATGTCTCTTCCATTGTGACTATATCTTCCACTGTTCTGAGAAAGACCTGGTAAACAATTAACAGTTAACACAAAATTAAGAACACAGCGAAAGATGAAATTTTTGGAAAATACAGATGGCAGTAGCAACAACTTTACAATGTATATCTTGCGTTTACATCATTATTTGGAATTCCTTATAAGAGAATAAAGGATTGGTAAGATCACGCTTTGGTTATGCAAGTTAACTCCTCTGACAATTTCACAGCAAAACCATCAGATAGGTAAGCAGTGTTCTCAATACACAAACAATGCAGCTATTTTCCAGTTTTTCACAGGCAATGCACAAAATAAATCTGAAGGGGAAATTTAAAGAACTTCATGTACTCAACCTCACAGCTGTGAAGGGAAACAGGACAATTGGAGCATGAAAATGTTAATTTGAACTGTTATGTCACCATTTGCCCCAGTAATCTTTATACACAAACCAAAAAAATTTTGGGCTTTGTCAGTCTTTTAGACCATTAAGACGTTCATTGACGTTCACGGAGACTCAGAAAGAACACATCAGCCTTGCTGAACACACTCACACTACAATCATTGTTGTCACTACCACTGATTTAGAAGAAACTTACAAGACTCCTGGTGTAATGCAAATTAAAACATGTAAAGTCATTCACAAGCAAATATTTGATGATTAAGAAATATTGTTTTTTAGATTGAAGCTCCATATTTTTCAAGAAATACAAAAGCTGGGGATTTTTTATTTCATCCAAATTGTCCAAAAAATTTCTCTTAGCCAAATGAAAACCTAAACAGCTTTCTAATCATGAGAGTAACAGTAACTGAGCATAAAAGATTGCTTACCAACAGGTTTTTCACACACAAGACCATCTGCCATTGCAGTGCATGGATTTGCTTTTAGACCTGCCACCTCTGCTCTTTCTAGATACGCACAGAAGCCAGAGTCGTTTGGCTCTCCAGGCAGCCACTGCAGAGTTGTGTTTGTAAAAGGAGACATGTCATCCCATCCCCAGTAGGAGATGTTGATCTTGCGTAAACCTACCCAAGGTGAAATTTTCTATGAATCAGAAGGAAACAAATGAGAGATAATTAGTTGAAATATTTTTTCTTTGTTTTTGGAACATTTCAAAGAATAGCTCAGCAGCAACTTCACATTTTGAGAGAATTCACCATGTTCTTTTGTCACTTTATCATCACTGTCCATACAGTTTTTATCTTAATTGTTCTATCTTGCTGAACCTCCCCTCCAAAACAAACCCCCACAAAAAACCCACCCACTATATGCTTCTGTTCTACTAAAAATCTGTGTTTGTTCTAATCAAAGTCAATTCTGATTACTATTATTCGATAGAGTCAGAAACCAGGCCAAATGGTTGTAATGAAATTGTTGGGTTTTTTTTTTTTTTCCAGTGGCTACTATAATGATCACTAATTGTTACACCAATGTGGATAACAAAATACACATAAGTTAACAGCAATTCATAGAAATCAATATTCAGGATAAACAATAAAAACAGGATAAATATTCCATCCTTTGAAACCTGTGCTGCTGATACTAATCAACATCTTTAGACAATTCAGAAACAAAGTTGAAAGTGGCACATCTGCAACTTCAATGCGATTAAACACACATTGAATACACTTTTATAAGCTCTGAAAATAATCCAGAAAACATTAAAAGCACGAATTCTTAAAAGATATTTAGGACGTATCAGTAAAATTGCATCACAACTTCTACTAATTTTTGTCATTTTGTCTTTATGAAATTAGCAACAGAAAAAGCATATTTTGAGGAATAAAGGCCTTTGCTTGTTCCAGGATAAATCTACCTACGTTTCTTGCTCCCATCAATGCAAAAATCTCAAGATACCCAAACCAAACACTTTTCCTTACATGATCTCTGTGATGGCAGTTTTCATTAACCCCAGTTTGAACATAAGGAACAGAGAAACAGAGAGACTACAGACTACAACGGGTATGTGGTGGTAGGTGAATACCAGAACGCAAAACACGACAACTGTCTGCACCAGACAAAGGACCGATGTTGCCATCTCCAAAGCAGAGATGTTGATCCGATTGTGAATTAGGTTTTCAACTAATTTAATTTACAGGCCAAGGTAAAGAAGCTGCCACAGTTCAGGATCTATGTGCTATTTCACAAGTAAACCAAGAGTCACTGCCATCATCTCTCAGAGAGATCTTTCATCTTTGATCTCACATCCTTCTTTGGCCACTCAGGTTTAATCCATGTCTGAAAAATCTTTCACAGCTCTTAAATCTATACCTGATCAGGTCATTCCTCTTTTTCCCTTGCTTTGTTAGACCAAACTGAAATATGAAGGATCATAAATTTTGTGTATTTTTTTTTTAAATCAGTAGGTAGATAATCAGTATTCTTGACCTCCCTAAAATGTACTCCCTATGTTCTCTTATGTCCTCTCAGTTAGGAGCATGATCAAACAAAAATTGCTACAGCAACTAACAGACTTACAGATGCAAGAACAAGCTTAAATAAACCAGAAAATGAAGAAAAAATGTTCCATTCCATAAGCTGTAATGCACTCTGAGAGACTCTTGAACAGTAACGAGAATATCCAGCAAAAATGCCACTGCCCACTCTTGCTTCTTACTTCTGTGTTTACTCCATAACTTCATTGCTACCCCAGGTGACCAACTTTCCAGGTGTCTGGAAGAGCTCTCATGTTCTGGATACTAGAAAGTCCATGGGGCAAGCAGTAAAAGTGGAACTTTGGCATCTGGAAAGTGGTAGATAATACAGCTGTTATCTTATTTGTTATTTAGTTGGCTAGATTGCTGCATGTGTTCAACATGCATCAGAAAACCACAGATATTTATGCATGTCTCTAGACATCTCTGTAGAACGCTAAGTGTGCACACCAGACATTTAAAAAGTGTCAGAAGCTTAGGTGGGATAAATTGCTGACAAACAAGGACCTAAACCAACCTAAACGCCTACTTACAGGTTGAGGTATTCTAGCCATAAGAACCTTCGACATATTACTGACTATTTTGATTGGACTGCCAAATAATCAGTGTAAATCAGACTGCCTCAGCATCAGTGTAAAGAAAAGAGATCCTATCCCAGCTATGATGAAAAGCATGTCAGGCCAATAATGGAAACTGACAGTGCAGCAACGACGTTTGGAGAGAAATTCTTCTATTTGAGTACGTGAGTGTCTCAGAACTCCTTTAATGATGACAGGGTCCCAGGGAGGATCATGGAAGCCAGAGCAGCCTTAGGATATAATAGCAGCACCCCTGAAATGAAAGGCTTCTAGTAAAAACAACACATATCATAGTCATCATCATTCTTAATAGCTGTAATATCTGGACAACTTGTGCTCGTCGTGTCAGATATCTCAAATTCCATATGTACCATCTTTGGCTCTTTGCTAATGTAACACGTCAAAATACAGACCTGAACATCGATTAGTGTGTGAGCAAATAACACACACTGAAAATACCGCCTTGCAGGCTCACTTATGCTGCTCTGAGCATGTTGTTAGGATGTCAAAAAATGGATTATCCAAAATATTTTTTCTAATGTCTGATTAAAATATGATAAAGAGCTGAGAAGTAGGCCACCAAAATGCTCCAAGGACATGCTTGAAGTACATAGTCAATTGTGTGGCATGAATTCCGTGACACGGTGGAGTACAGTCGAAGACTGCTGGTGACAGCAGAGACGGCGTGTTGATATCACCGAAGATTATCAGGAAAAATGACTGCTGCTACACTGCATGAAAGCCAAAAGGGAAAAACCGAAAGTGAATAGAGAATTCCGGAAGTTCCACCTGTGACACCTGCAGCCACCAGTATGCTGTGACTATCAAACCAATTTCTTCACAAAAAAAAGCATAAATCTAGTCCTTATCTTTCAAACTGATGAAAGAATCTGTCATAACAGTTGGGAGACTCAGAAGTACTTGAAGCAGCTGAGGGACTTCAAAGGTGCCAAATGAGAGTGTCAATCCAGTTTCTTCTTCAGGCTTAAATTCACTCGAACTCTATGGGTGTTTCATTTAATGCAAAATGAATGTAGGAAAGTGACTACTTTGAATATCTTGTCAAAGATGCTTCTGAACAGGATCAGACAGGAACGAAACCAGATCGCCTGCTCTCTGCACCCAGAACTCACTGAAGCAAGATTCTAGTTTCCAGACCTCTTGAAAAACATTGTTATCAAACCAGTGGGGTGAAAAACAGTACAAATAAACTTTTCACTTCAGAAAACACACACTTGCTGACATGAAATCAGCCCCAAATATGTTTAATTTTTTTCTTCTCAAAAATACAGACTTCTTTATTGGAAGGTCAGATGAACTTTGATCAGCATGTAAGTGGGAAGAAAGTTACTCCTCAGGGAGTTCTGAAGAGATATTCTTTCTTTCTTATGAATGTTTGCTTTCAAGTTATCCAAAAACCACAACCAAGAAATCTACCCTGTCTTTGCTGTATTTCACACTTAGTAAATTGTTCAGATTATGAGTTGAAAAGGAACCTGCAACTCTATCAGAATCAGCTCCTTTTCTATTTGAGGATGGAAGAAAAGCTCCAACACACATGTGAACATGTACACACACCAGAACTTCTCAGTAAACAATGATATGACCTAGTTCAAGAAATCATTATTATTCAAGACACCTTTCTGTTGCCCCAGCAGGGCTGTCCTGCTGCTTAGTTTATTACTAAGGAGCCAGATGACAGGTGAGTGGAAACGTACTGAAACTTTTTCTAAGCACTTTGACTGCACCTATCTCAGTTCTGCAAGCTTAATATTATAGTATCTAATGTATGTCATAATTTTTCTGAGTGCTTTAAAGTAGTCCACGCTTGCTGGGGTTGTCAGTCCACTGAGGACAGAAGTGAAAGTCAACTCCAAAACCATGTAGTTCCTACCATTATGAGAAGTTTCCTTTAACACAAAATGCATGATCATCCTGTGTTGCACCAGTAAGGACGCAACAAGGTCATGTGGAGATCTTCATTGTCTAAGCTCAGCAGGACTCATTCCAGCTCTTGCCTTCTAGCAGAATCTGTTTGATTTCTGCAAGACTGATATCTTTTTCTAGAAGCTAAAGATTTTATCAGAGCTACCTCCACTTTGCCTGCTCCAAAATAGAAAAGGAAGGGAGCGTTTGCTACATCTACAGAAGGTAGGATAATTCCTTAATGCAAAGTATGCTCTGCAATGCTCTATCTTTCAAGAAAAGAATGGATAATCTAGTCCAATTTGGGACTATATCTACCTTCCCTCACTTAGAAGCCAAACAAATGGTACAGCTCAATTTTACAGGTGCTAGTATCTAGAAACCTGGTAAAATTGTCATCATTCCACCCTCTAGTTTCTTGATTAAGAAAGCACTAGCGGGCACACAGGGTGGAAGCAGCCACTATTCATACAGATTTCAGCCTCACAGAGAGGTGGTGTAAAAGATATGTCCCTTCAGATGCTGCTTACACAGATGCTCAAACATACAAAGACAGTGAATTTTCAGTGACACGGTGCACACAAAAAGGCTACGAGGAAAATGCATTATCCATGTTCTATTAATATGCAGTTCTACCACTCTTCCATGAATACAGAAATATGACAGGCAGTATCTCCTATTTCATTCATTATATTATAGATTACTATGAGAAATGGCAAAGTTCATAAAATTTTGCCTTAATAATTTTTCCTTCATATAGGAAGAGAAAGGGTAGGATGGAAACAGCGACTCATCTGTTATCTTACTTACTACCAGTCTTACTCAACAGCATTCTAGGTAAGTTATAGGAGGGGGCTGAAGAAAAAAAGACCAAAAAAAAAACCATCAAAAGAGGAAAGTATCCAGAAATCATCAGTCAAATGTTACAGTGAAACAAAGTAATACAACAAAAACTGGAGAATGCAATCAAACGTATGTTGAAAACTATTCCATAGTTTTATCCCACTGCACCACTTAAAAACTAGAACCATTCTCTAGAATATATTTCTCCTCTTTATTTCTTTCTAGGCCAGTTTTCAGAACCCACAGCCCATCTTAGAAGCCATATACTTGGCTTGAAATGCAGCTAGTCACGGTTCAAACAATCTTCTAAAACACTGATAAAGTATCACCAAAAATCCTTTTAAGTGAGAAATCAACCTTTATTTTTAAGTTAAAGAGATCTAGGAATTATTAAAATGAGACAAATTGCTGGACAGGGCTTTATTTTCATCTGACAGCAGAGCCAAATTGCAGTCATACAGTGTATACCAATAGAACATCATTCTGTATTCATTTACCATCCTATTTAATTGAACATAAGGAAAGTTTTTAGCCATTATGGGAAATTTACTAAACCCTGATCACTAATAACTTCAAAAATGTGCTCTTCCCTTATTCTAAACCACTTAATTTTAATTTTCTTTTAAGTAGTAATCATGGAACTACGTTCGAAAGGAAAAATGTGTAACCGTAATGAGAGAGCTGATACTTCATTCTAAATCCAGTGTTTACTCAGAAAATTTAAGTCAGACTAAGTTGCCTTGAGATCTACAGCAAATGTGATCATTTATACTCACGATAATTTTTAGGCATTACTGCTGCCTCAGCACTAATTTAATGAGGGCTGAATAATTTGCAGATGAGTGAAGTGAGCAAGTCCACCTTTACCGAATAGCCAATTACTACTGAGCCTCAAAATTGCCCTGTTTCTTAATTATGCAAGTTGCTAAGGAACTATCTATCTCTTTCAGAAATTTACCCCTGCCTTTACTTCAGCTTCTTTCATTTTGGATCTTAAATTGTCCTGGAAGTGTGCAATACATTTCTGACTCAGTTTCTGATGTTCATAATAATATATTACCAAACTTCAAAATTTTCAAGAATTGTTTGAACTTCTTGATTTCTAGGAAAATAGTTGTCCTAGGAAGAAACATACAATTAAACTTTGAAAATACAGTATCCCCTTAGTGCTTGAATTTCCACAGTATTCAGTTTTGAGAAGGGCTTGCGGTTAGTTTGCCTTTTTTCTGCATCATTACGAACAAAAAAACTGCTTACTGAAGATAAAAGCTATATGATGAGAAACCATCCCATTCTATTTACTACCTCATTGCTTGGTTTCTATTCTTTAACTATGCATTGATTGTAACTATGCTAGATACCTGCACATTTCATATTTTGTAGCTATTTACCCAGTGAATGACACATTATAAGCAGTGGAAGCAAGCTTCACGCTTTTTAAGTGTCTCAGTATCTTATTAGACACAAATGATGAAATCTATATGTAACTAGTACTAGGAGTCATACATTAAGTCATAAAAACACTTAGGTCTCCTACTCTTTTCAAATTTTGCTGTTGTGGCATTGGTTAAAATAACATGTAATATCTGGCAAAATGAAAAGACTACAAAATCCCCAGTTTCCATCTATGAGAATTATAGCTAGTATTCCAGTGGGACCTTTGGTTTAGATACTCTGGAGTTTTCTTCTTTACGGGGGACAATTATTTTGGAAATTGGGTGCTCTTCTCAGGCATCCAAAGTGAGTTGAGCTCCCCACTTCCTAAAAGCAGGAAGACAGTTAAAATAGAGGGGAACTAACGGACAGTGAATGTAAAAACTCCAATATGGAGAAAAAGTGCTAAAATAACTAAAATAAAAGACTTCTAAAATCACAATAGTAAAGTGGGACTGCTAAAAACTGTAGTAAAGAGACTAATTCAGAAAAAAAGTAAATGTCAGCTCCACTACAGCCTCACATATGATAAAAACAAAAAAAAAAAACACAGAGCCCTCTGAGAATACCTTGAGCTACCAAGGAATAATATTGCCATGCAAAGCTCGCTAATTAACTGCAAGCTACACTCAAGTGTAATTTATAAAGGAAGCTTAGCCCCAAGAACAGTGAGTTAAAGAAAAAGTTGCAAACAGTTATATAACGCAAGGCATTTTTTAAAGCTGTTCTCATCTTTGTTTATGCTTACTACACCAAAACTAAATCTTCTCAGAATTTATTGCATGCTAACAAGAAAATTACAATTTTTAGTTAAACCCCACAGTTGGGAGCAAACTCCCAAGAGAACTAATTGCTCTTTTAAATGAGTATACATTTGAATATTAGCAAGAACAATGAGTTAACCTCATATTGCTGTTTAAATCTACTTTGCTGAAAAACTCAAATATTCCCCTTTCAGAATTTTTTGCTTACTAGGTCACTAAAACAGCACATAAGAAAAAACACTGTGTCATTTTGCTTTAGTACAGGAATCCACAGTCTATTCACTGTGTTTACTTTGGCATTCTCTTAAAGAATTTAATTTATTTTCAATGAAAAATACAAATTAGTCTAAATTACTGGTGATAGTTTTAGAATACGCCTGCAAATTCAACTGTGTTCTGACTTCATACTGCAAAGGCCTTTGTTACGTCTCTTTCTTTAGCACCAAATGAACCTTCTCCTTACCCTTTAAAAGGAGGCACTGTATTGATTTCCAATTTAGTATTGGAATTAAGAGAAATTATTTATATACAATAAGGTCTGGGCAAGGTGTGGAGACAATGGCATGCTCCTCCCTCTCAATCTTTCCGAAACAGTGTTTTGTAGGATTCTAAACATGATGGGGAATTCGTCCTAAATTTGTCCCAGAACAAAGACTTTGTGTATTAGAAAATAACCTACAAAGTCCCATGTTTTCCTATGAACAATAAAGAATTCTTAAGTTCTTCCAGGCTGTAGTATTTACTGACACTATTTTAAGTTCGTAAAATACACAAAGTTACCAAATTTGTTTTTCTTTTCTCAGTATAAAAATATCAAATAAAGCAGATAAAAACAGGTCCATATTCTTATTTCCAAATGTAGCTCTGACAACATTCAGTAATCCCCACAGCTTTTGTTTCACACAGGTGAAAGATTTTAAAGCCTTGGAAATTAACCACACAGGTCAAACTCCACCATAGATAACGCAGACTAAAGGCATAGCATTCACTTTACAGCTGCTCTGACTACATTTGCGAACTCCATACCACCACCTGTTACAAAAATGAGCCATCTGAAATGAAATCTCACTCCTTAAATCGTTATGATTGCAGTTTGAGAGGAAAAGGCAGACAGAAGAAAATCAAAAAGTTTCAGAGAGCCTCTGTCACACCTGATAAGACGCTTAGGCTGTCTCACACAGAACAAATGTAACTGGACAGACAGATACAAATGAATAAAATAATTTATTTTTTTCTAAATGCCACTGAAAACACCAGGATAAGTCATGGTAGCATTTCATTACAGATTCCGATAACTAAATGATTGTTTAACCCATGATATACTTTTAAAGTGCATACATTTGTCTACAATTGCATAAACTGTATGTGAGGTATCTCAAATTTACATCACTACATTGGCTCAGGACATATTTCATTTAAATAAAGATAGGCTCAGCAGGATGTCACCTTGTAGAAGTTCTAAGCTCCGTAGGAAAAATCTTGCTTCCAAAAACTAAAAAAAACCCCTATTTTTCATCTACACCTCAAGCAAGTCAGGTAATATCTGTCATATCAATAATCTATCACACACTATGAGATTTGAAGGCCCCCTGTGCAGTATTTTAACAGGAATAAGGGGTGGGGGTGGGGTAGAAAGAAGGTGGCAAAATAAATACCTAATCACTGCCATTTGTGATTTTGTTATTTTGGTTTCAATTACATTTTCAATGTTACCTTATATCAGAGTGGACAGACAGAATGTGTTTCAAGACTGCAATAAGTACAATATCAAGGGAGATCTTCTGACATAAAAGAATTACTTTTCTCTCTCCTTTATTGGCAAATAAAATAGATGTCTTTCTAGTAAAAAAATTTTGCTCTGTCCAGCATTTATTGGCAAAAAACTGAAAAAACTTAAGTACATAACCTATGTTTGCATCTCTTTTTTTGAAAGGGAATGCTGAAAAGAATAACATAGAATATTTAGATTCACAGTATCTGTCCCTACACTCTTGCATTCAGGTTTAGTATAACAGAAAGGCAATCCTTAACTGCCGTTTCCTTTGTATACATCTCATTTCATCTACAACACACCTTTGCAAATCACATACTAGCTTGATATAAGCTTTAATTATAGTTCATACTTACCTTTCATTTTCCTGAACTGTAAAATCCTAAGCCACTGAAAAATTAGGGGTTTTATACAAAAAATTGATGCGTGTTCTACAAAGCAAAATGCACACTTTTAAACATGTCCTTTGCCAAGATGAACCAATTTGCTTGTAACAGAATCTTCTGCTAAGACGTTCCATGTGAACATACTCTGTTGCACATACATGTTCCAATGATGCAGGTAAGCTTTCCAACAGGTTAAACAGAGCAATAAGTATTAAAATATTTAACTGCAAAAAACCTGAACCTGACCACACATGGACAGGTAATTAATTAATCTTCAATTTCTGTTCTTTTTTCCCACAGTTAAATTAATATGGATCACTTTCCTGAGGAATACTCCGATGGCAGCTTCCTGTATTTGCCAGAGGCATGTGAGAGTTTTCAGCTCTCTCCTTCCCCCACCATGATCACAGAAAGCTAATTAGCTCCTGGTTCATCCCGGCACTGCTTTGCAGGGAGTTTCCACACACTTCACATACCTGTACAGCTTCTCTGTGGCTTTCACATACCATTTATATAAGGAGCAAGGGTTTTCTGAAGAAAAGTATACATCCTCAATAGTTCACTGTCCTCAACTGCTTGAAGCCTGGCTATTCACCACCAAAAACCAATCCTGAGAGCACTTTTATAGATACTGATATGAAATTTGGGATTTTTTTTCTTTATTACAACAAAAAATATTTTGTCTTGTTTTGATTGATGCTGTCACAGTGTATTTAAAAGGGCTGGGATCTCCCGGATCAGTGCTCCAGCCGTTCTCTTGAGCCACATCTTGAAAGCAAAAAATAACCTTTAACAGTTAGATCTGTTGGGGAGAAACACTTGGGAACTGCTGTGTCATTAGCTTTAAAAATGAGATTTTCTTAATATCCTATAAACCGTGTATCAGCCTTTAGCACCACGCTACATTTCTTTGAAGGTATAAACTTCCCTTTCTTTGGACAAATCCTTAAAATAGATTTCCCGAAGCAAATCTAATTCACATAAGCATCAGTTACTCAATTTACCTGAAGTGTATACTTCTGTATCTCATCCAGAACAAATTCCACTTCTTTTGAGGTTGTTAACGAGGCAAGATTCCCACTTAAATTGTAGCAATACAGTTTGGCATTGTCATAGCTTTCACGACTCGAATTTATGCGAAGGCAGGCATCTCCAATATGACTCCATCCTTCCCCACACAGATGAGCTGGTGTAAAAAGCATATGATAAAAGCAGACTTGAAAAAAAACTTTTAAAAAAACCTAAGGGAGTCTGAATTTTATCTTCCTGAGATCATAATTCAAAATATATCCCACACTCAATTTCCCTTTTCACGTCACATAAATTCTAAAATACCCAGTAGTATCATATCAAATACTGTATTTTTATGAAAAGAAACTTTTAACAAATTGTGAAATATCTTTAAGATACATGTTAGGTTTCAGTGTAACAATATTGTTACGATACACTGTATTCAGATTTGAGCACAACTAAATATTAAAGATTAAAGTATGTACGTAATTAATAGCACTTTAACCAATCAATTTAGCTGAATGTCATGGAAATTTCAAAATCTGAAAACAACTGTCCTAGAATTCAGAGATCACAACTTTACCCTATCTTGCCTTTCTAGTCCTACCTTTGCATTTATATTTGCCTAAATACAAATGCAATCAGAATAATAGGAAATTCAGGTAACATCTTAGAAAAATATTTCCTCTTCGACATTTTTCTGCTTTACACAGATTCAGATATCTATTAAAAAATGAGTCAGTAATTCAAAGCGACTGTTATAGTTCATCTTTAAAAAGATTGCACAAATGTGCACAGAATAAATTGATTAAAGTTATTTAATGAATGATCTCTGTGAAAAAAACCTGTGTTAACTTCATCCAGACATAAAGATCAAATGGAAAAGGTTCCTATATCTAACTGCATATGCTTAGTTATGAATATTAATTACAGAATAAATATTATTTCAGAACATTAACCATCACCTTCTCAGAATATTTTATATTAGCCTTTTAATATTCACTGCTTTCACAGTATTACCAAAATTATGTTAGGACCTATCTGCACAGGAAAATTGAAGTATAACTGAAGTATAAGATAAAACCCCAGTGAGCAAAAGTAACTGTCGGTGAATATGTACACGTAAGGACTCAGTATAGCAATGCCGCTCTGTCGTCGGTGATCCCCACAGGCTGGACCTCATCACTGGCTTGTGCAGAGGTAGACACCATTATGCCTTCATTAATATTACGTCTCCTAACAAAATTAACAGTAGCATGAAGATACCAACCAGTGATGTAGCTACATCTACGTTCCCCTGTACAGGCACAGCATAGCAGGGAGAGTTAGCACCAGTATGACAAATCCAGGTCTACTCATTGAACGCATATTTTTCGGCAAGAATGGAAGAGATTTACTCTGTTTTGAATTCAGGTCTAAAAAGCAGCATTGCCACCCCACAGCCCTTACCAGGTAGCGCCTGGCACTCCTGCTGTCGCTGGTCCCACTGGCAGTTCAGGTGTAGCGAGCAGCTTTTGCAGCTGGTCAGTTTATTGCAGATTTGTTCATTCCTCACATGACATTTGGTGTAGTTTTTAACTGACTAAAAATAAAACAGACAAAAAGGCAGCTTAAACTTGTACCAAACCATCAACAAAGCAGAAGTCAAAACTGAAAGACACACAGGTGAACCTCTCCCAGAAAACCACAGCCACCTAAATGCTAGGCTGAATTTAAGCTTTTGCCTAGATTCCCTTATCACTTGCAGAGAGTATAAAACACATCTCTAGAGCACAAATCACCCCACCTGTCCCACATAGCTAACTTTGAGGGAGTCAAACAAGACTTTGAAGATGTCTCTTCCCAGCACAGAGCCCAGGAAGACCTTAAATAACTAAACTAAATTGCTATTTTTTAGATAGTTAAGGTGTATGCTCTCACTAAATTATTTCATCCCATGCAGAGTAAAGCAAGAAAAAATAATCAAAGGGAATATAAAAAATGGCACAAGATGCAGATATAAAATTACACATCGTTGACCAAAGGTGCAAGAATATAACTTGCTTTGTTTTATCTGGATTAAACGGAAAAAAAATAGGATCTACAGACCAATAGTCACAAACCACAAGGAGCTGTCAAAAATTGCAGTCACACTTTTTTTACAGATTTAACTGCAAACCTGTATGCAACATAGCTAGCATAAAATTTACAGAATCTACAGGAAACCATTTTGTCATACAGTGACATAAACCCAGGAATAATATTTTTCCTTTGGTACCTTAGTGTACAAGAACAGGAATAAACACTGAAGGAATTTTTACTTGGGTTTTTTGTTGGGTTTGTTGGGGTGGGGTTTTTTTCCTGAAAATAGGTCTTCCTTTCCAAGTGAGGCATTCTGAACACAAATCTTTTTTCCCTTTGCATAATACTTTCAATTATGACATAGTATTGATATCTTATTTAATAAAATGCCCCAAATCCTCAGTCAGTTCATCAGGTTATCCATAAGGCTGTCTCTATTAACTTCATTTCAAGAGAATAATTACAAATAAGTCATAATTCAAGGCAGCTTTATACTCACAGAACCACAGAATGGTTGAGGTTGGAAGGGACCTTCTGGAGGTCATCTTGTCCAACCCTAACAACTCTTGTCTCCCTCTAACAACAACAGATTCATTCATGCATAGCAGCAAAAAAGAATTGTACTTATATAGCAAATGTATGATTTACATGACAATTTTGGTTGCTTTCCTTTCTAATAGTCTTTTGGAGAATGACAAAACACATCTAAAGGGGCAACACGATAGTAAGTTACACAGTTGTTAGTACTGGAATGATGATGATGACAGGGCATCAACCTACTGCAGTCAGGAGGGAAGACAACCAGCCTCCATTTTTTTTTTCCCCCTGAAGTCCTGAAATAATGTAATTGTTAAAATAAATTTTCAGTCTCACACAGGACCAGCTTCATTCCTGCTGAAGAGCATTGCTGTTTAAGGCTTTGTTGCCTTTATTGGATCAGTCGCCCAGCAGTGAGCTTATTATAAAAGGTACTCGCTATTTTTCTGGTGTGTAAGAAAGGCTACTGTGAAGCAAAAAGAACCAGAGAAGCAGTTCTAGGAGAAGGCATCTACACCATGGTATGAAGCAGAGCCAAAGACAATGCCATAAAGTAATAGAACGCCTGTCTAGGCCAATAAATGCATAGGAACAGTAAAGCACAAAAAGCCTTTGGTACAAATCCACGTTTAGTTTCACTCTGTCATGATGCATATTCACAAAGCTGCCTGAGAGACACTTTAAAGTGAATTTTGGAGCACGAGTACCCACCGTCTGCTCATTTACAATACCTCAACTAATACTTACTTTCAACACTTCATGATGGCATAGCTCAAAATCCTTAAGCTTTCAGATTCTTTTTGAAAATTATATACTCTTTAGTGATATTACATACAGATCACAATTTTCAACTAAACCAAGATATTTGTTCTAATACTTTCTAATCATGAAGCTTGTTGTGCATTAGTTATTTAACGTGTAAAATAAAATTCAAAGTACTAGTGACTATTCTATAATAATGTTCTCTGTTGTATTCCCTTATTCCCAGCACTTATTTCCCTTAAATCCAATTTAAACATTGCTTGCCTGAAAATCTCATTAGTTCAATGTAGATGTGAATCCAATAGGTAATTCATATTAACACAATATTAAGGTTATAACTTAAGCTACCAAACCAAATGAAATTCAGAAATATGACAGCCCATCTGTTACTGAAGTTCTATATTGCTGTAGGTTATTTATAATGTTTACACACCAAAGTATGAGTAAATCATGTTATGTATAAAGTTTCCCATTTATGTCTGATTTACTTAGGTTTTTTTCAGTACTGATCTTGATATGGTGGTGTATAGAAAGACTTATGAGCTGTAGTGATTTTCTGAATATCCACTGTAGAATAAAAATATTACAGTAGTTTCTCTTAGAATTTCAGAAATTGCTATTAAATAACATCACCCTCTCCTCCTCCTGGATTTTTCAGGTTAACAGTATAATCTTATCTAGTTTTCCTAGTCTAACTATAAATTATTAATCTAATAGATTTCCTATTTTTCTGAAGCTATTCCCAAATCTTACTGTTGGGTACTCCTTAGTCTTAAGTTTTCCTTTTTTCCTCCAAAATGAATTTGATTCTATTCATAATTCCCTTTACTACTTTATACATTTCCCCATGACCATTCTTTGCATTCCTCAAATTAGGCAGGTTGCTATGATTATATTTATTATTATTGGTATTAGTGTAGCATCCAAGGAATCCCCATCATGAAAGAGGATGTTAACTTTGTGCAAGCTGTGCAAGCATTACAAAAAGGCCATGATTCTTGTCTTTAAGGCACTGTGTAAAAATATCTAACAATATAGGACTATAGCTCTTTTTGAAATACCCTTTGGTATCCTATATCCTCAGCAAAACACTTTCTCATAGCCTTCATGGGTTCTACAACACTTAGTTTATGAAGCCCTACTCATATAAAATACTTTTAAGTCACGTACCAGTTTGGGCTGTATTTGTGTATATATATATAAAAATATATTATATATATAATATATTTTATATATAATATATATAATATATTTTATATCTATATATAAAACCAACTGGGGCTTTATGGTGTTGCATGTGTGGAGATGGACAGACAAGAAACCCAGAGACTCGCACTGGAGGTAAGGGTGTGGGTGGTCATGGTTATGGCAGGAACACATCCCACTCGTGGCTTTTGAAAGCGATGAGGCTTTCAAAAATGCAATCCAGACTGGATGCACGAATGCTTCAGCTGTGCCTTTTCCCACTGCACTCTCTCCAAACAAGAAAACACACGCACTCCACTTGAAGACACATCAGAGACAATACTCTGACCAAAAAAGTGTTACATTCATGTGCCTGGTGCTCTTGATCCCAACTGATGAAGTATTCCCAATTTATTCTGCCTTCCCATACGTCTGCTTTTTGTTACAGTGAAAGAGTAGGTATTTTAACAACCTTAATGTGGAGATTCATAATAAAAGCTGAAATTTTATAAGGAAAGTGGGGGGGTTCCAGTTTTTTTCCAAGTACTTGTAGGATTTTGAAGAGAAAACATTTTCTCTCAATCAAAATTTTTCAAGTCAAGTTTAGTATCATATTACTGCTGCATTCCAAGCCTTCAAAATACATTGCTTAAGTAATATGGGAATAATAAGTTACTTTATTTGCAGACTTGTAGGGTGGGCAGTAAACAGTTCTATAAACTGAAGGATTATAGGACAACATTTTAGACAGCCGGTGAAGCATGTTATTATGGCTACCATAGCTGCAGTGGCTACTTCCATTTTTACTGCAGAGTAGTAAGACAATGGAAGGGGAGAAGGCAGCCATTTCTTGTTAATTCCGAAGTGTGCCTTTCAGGGCTGCTGGTTGGATCTGGAGTTTGGGGTGGAGACAAAGGAGGAAACGGGAAGAGTTATTCTGAAGATATAAAAAAATCAAAAACAATTTGTTTTGATATCCAGTGCAAGAATTTCCCGTTGTTTCCCAAAGAACAGGGTGAGGGAGGAGACAAAGAAGCGGGTTGAAAGAAAAAATACTTTAAAAAGACAGAAAGAAAAAAAAAAAAACCCTTCAAAGGTCTTTCACATTATAAATATCAAAAAGCCGCCAACATATTATCCACTATCAACCTACACGTGCACGTAAATATTTTTACATTTTTCACCTATAAGTCTATCACCACTTGATCCATTAACATATATAGTGGCATGGTACGTGTCCAAAGACAGCCCCCCCTCTTTCCCAAGCACACTGCTTAAAGGCGGCTGGCAGGCAGGAGACGTTCCAGCACTTTCAGAGCTTCGATGCAATCACACTTTTTTTGAATGTGCCTACATGTGTCTGCAAAAATAAAACAGCTTTATGGCCATAATGTGGACTTGATGTATTTTTATCTTTAAAAATTATTACTCTCACAATATCTTAAGGCTCTCCATCACTGTATCAACCAATATTTTGCTCCATTTTTGAAAAACAAAAAACACAATTGATAAAGTAAATGTTCTTACTCTAAAATGCAGGCTCTTTCTGGTCGTCTTCAGTAAAGGAAATTTTGCTTTTTGTTGCAACTGGTCGGTCATTTTTTTTTCAGTCATTTACCATTTTATTTGTCACAAGGTACAAAAAGATTTTGCTTTCATGGGATGGCTCCTCCCTGAGGAGCAAACCAATTGTATGCTTACTCTTCCATGCTACAATCTCAAGAAAAATTGTATCTTTTAAAGGTGCAGCAATTTAAAATTAAATTCATCTCTCCCTCAAAGCCTTTTTTTTTTTTTTTTAATAAAAGCTGGAAGGTAAAATGGTAAAATTAATAGCTTTTCCTGAGACTATTTCCATTACAAAATATAAATATAGGTAATATTCTGAACAACACAATCAGCAAGGGAGTATCATTCTCACGAGATGCAAGATAAAGCTTTTTATGTGCAGGTGTACAAAGTAAATACAGTTTCATAAACATATTAAGTGGACCCACATCTAGTGGTTTTCCTCTATCAAGAAATAGGCAAAATGCAGCAGAATCAGTGAGGACCAGGATGATGCTTAGGATATTATAGAGTACAAATTAAAGTGTCAAAGTGAAAGATCAATGTAATAGACTTAAGGGCAGTAAACTGCTAGTAAAAGTCAATACAATCAACTCCACAAAGCCCAGAAATATACCACAGACAAGACATAAAACTTTTTTTTGAAAAAGCAAAAGGAAGGAAGATGTGAGACAGGGAAGTTAAGTAAAACAGCAGATATAAGCATGACAGAAAGCTGTTTCTCCCAGTTTTAGAAAAAGAAAGAGTAATATTTAGCGCTTAGAGGGACACACATGCAACACTATTAGATTTTACAAGTCAATCAAAATATTCTTGTCTAAATTTCCATCTTTGATGCAGACATCCAACGAATGGGAGAAAAAGAAGTACGTCAATGATGATGTTTCCTTCTTTGTTTGTGACAATGTCTTAAAAAATAGTCTGTGTCTCAAAGTTGAAAACAGCCCTGCCTAGATGCAAGAGGCTCCATGAAACAGTTTGAAAGAGGAACTTATATAGATATTAGTATGACATATTTCATCAAGTCTGTACATGTCATAAGGCAGTATTAATGACAGTATTATAGTTGCTTTTGTCCCTATGGCATACTAGTATCTGTATTTACCCATTTTTGAAAAAAGGTCAAGTAGGTCATCTTACAATTTTAGCATTTATCAATCTCCAAGATAAAAATTAATTTTTTTTTCTTATTTTATATAAAATCACTTCATTGTATTATGGAATAATTTCAGTGTATTATGTAATACCACTGTAAGCAGTCTAGGGAATTTCAGTAGTGTAATTTCTCAAGGCAACATTTGAAATGCTTACTATTAACAGACAAAATCTCTAAAAGATATATTTAATGCTAGAAAACAAACAAGGCACTACTGCTAGCATGTTGTTCACTCTACTCATGAGCCAAATTTCAGTACCATCTTGAATCACTCCACATGTTTTAAGTAAACTCTTTCCCAGTTGGGCAAGACAGAATAAGCATCCACCCCTCAACATTTGCATTAGACATGATAGGGTCAACTAAAACTATAGTGTGCAGAAGTGCCCCACTTACGTGAGTTTTTCTGGGAGAAAAACAAACCAGCTCACTAGTGCTGAAATGAGCCAGACCTCCAGAATGACATGCCCTTGCAAGCCTCTGCTTGCAATTACATCAGATATTGATATATACCTTGATGATCCATCAGTCTGCACAGCAGTGGAATATAGTGTCCTGTTAAACATCAGATGGTGAGCACAGGCAGGTATATGTGTATCATCAATGCATTAGTACTACTTATGCAGTCCATCTGTCCAAACAGAGTTATTTCAGGGAAATTTCCATATTTTACATCCCTTCCAATCAGCAAAACAGTCACTGCTTTACCAATATCCATGACCATGAAGCCAATGCCAAACTGATTGCCAACATATCTTTAGTATGCTGGCCAGTCTCGATGAAGCGAAAGCAACAGATTCTAAAACATTATTGTCTGTCTCATCTGGGTGTTCCGTGATCTCATTCATAAATGAACGCCTTTGTACAGCTGCAAAAATAGGACTTTCTCCTTGTGATATTTCTGAGTCTACAGTTTATTATCCCACATTACCATCACAGTACTGTCACAACATTTTCATTCTGTGGGCCTAGTCCAGAAGTAGCAGTCTATGAAAATGGTTTATTGTCCTAATCCATTCCATTTCTCCACATGTTGCCATTCTGTTGATGCTATTTTGATGGGTTTATATCAATAGCTGCAAAATTCTGTCTCCATTGCCTCCCAGCCAATACACTAATTTTACAGTAGCCACCTTCAACTTAGGATAGTAACTCTTCTCAGAAATAATTTTGATGAATTTTCACAACCTCATTCTTTATTCCACTAACAGCCTTTGCTATCCACTTCAAACCCTGCATAAAAGACAGGAAATGAAACAGAGAAGACTGGTGCATGAGCTGCTAATTAAGCTGACAATCTTGGTCATGAAAGGTTGTCAAAGAAGGATACTGAACTGAGAAGCTTGTGCTAAAATACCCAGTGCTCTACATTTATTAGTGATGAAGATGGTCTGCTCCTTAGCAACTGTTCCGTGCTTAAAGGTTGAAAACCACAGTTAGAAAATTGGCACCTAATATAGCACAATGTGTTAGGAAAATAAGAGCCCTTAGAGATCACAAAGGAAACTAACCATTAGTGCCTGGAATACGAAATCCCTCTGACAGACTCATAACATGGCTGCTGATGAATTTGTGCCTGCATTGCCTTTGTTAGCAGTGACTAGCTACGAACGCCAGCGATTAGAGCCGGCTGTGCTCGCTCCGAATGGGCAAGATCTGAGGCAGAGTCAATCCCACTCACACCTGAATATGTCTGTCTAGAGAGCAAGATTGATTTGCATCGGGTTCAAATCAGACAGCAAACTACCTTTACTAATGGAAGCGCGTAAAGAAAGGACTTGGAACTCAAGTACAGCCAAGTGTTGGGAGCTAGCTGAAAAATACAAGGAGGTAAAAATTATAAAGCTAAAATAGTATTATAAGCTTGCAAAAATCAAATGAACAAACAAGAGATGCAGCAGCTGGTGGACAATAACATAAAGTCTAAAACATGGAACTAATCCATATTAAAAACAGATAAATATAAACCTGTATATGTGGTGGTGTGCTCCCCCACCATCCCGACCCAACGCAGACAGCTCTATGGGGCTCCGAATGGATTTGGGTGTTTGACTTGAGCAGCATGCACAGCTCACAAAGCTGAGAACGGGTGCAGTCTAACAAGCAAACTAGCTGGATGGTGCCCGGGGTGAGGCAGGGGCCTCACACCCCAGCACTACTTCAGCGCATAGCAGGAAGACCCCCGCACATCTGTAACCATCAACCCATACCGTGTACTTGTCTACACCAAACCCTTCCTGCTCCACATGGAACCATCAGGCTCAGCTGAGCTTCCAGAAGGGATACCTTGATAAGGGCCAAACAGCACGCAATAGCTGACTCCATCCCACCTTGCCACGAGCAGAAAGTCTGGTATTTTAGTATGAGTGGTGTTTGGGGTTTTGGTGTAGGTTTTTTGGGGGTTGTTTTGGTTTGGGTTGGGTTTTTTTGAAGACAAGAACTCTTAACTAACAGATGTGTTGACAGGCTTGCACCTCTCTCCTCCCCAGTCAGGGATGCCTCACCTCTGGTAGGATTTGCACTTCCAACTATGTTGGATGTTACCCAGAACAATATTGTTAAGAAAAGCATTGAACTCTTCACTCGAGCTCGATTTTTGCAGTAAGTGCATTTACCAACAGCAATTCAGAATTGTTATATGTGTCACCTTAACAAATGATCTATTTTTTTTCAGCTTTGCAAAACTGTGTTAGTGAAAGTCCTTAAACTGGGCTCTAACTGGCAACGATGGCACTGATGAGCAGCTGTATATATAATCCTTTACACCTAAAGCTGCTGACTGAGTCTGAGACTAGGATTGGATTTAGCGGCACCTGGGCTCTTCTCTGAGAAAGAGTTTAGAAAGCAAGGAGATCCTTTCCGAATCTCATGATTCAGTGGAAGGGCTTTCCCCCACCCTCTCCCAGCCACTCCTCAGACTTTTAATGCAACAGTATGAATCTGTATGTTCTGACTGCTTGTATTTACAAAGATCAGAACAACCTTACCAAATAATCGCAAACCAGTTAATCTCATGGTGACAGAGGCTCATATTCCCCTAATGAGATGGCAAGTAACTCCATGGGTTAAGAACATTTCTATGATGATTACTGATTAGAATACCAATGAAATGAGACTGACCTGGTCCTGCTTAAAAGGGAACAAAACAGAATAGCCACCCTTCATGGGATTCCACGGTTTCTACCTGCATACTGTACACAGCATATGCACAAAATCCAACTTAATAATGACTCTAGGACATTCCAAAATATCATTAATTAGGAGAAAATAGTATTTGTCCTCAGAGATATACAGCGGGCTAATACAATCCTAAAGAAGACATTTTTTTTTTCCCTAGAATAGATCCCTTTGCTGCAGTCCAGCTCTGCCTCTGCCACGTTTTTACTGCAAAAGCTAGGCAAGCACGCTTCTGTTTGTGGTCAAAACAACCTTTTATTAGTCTACTATAACCCTTTAATTTACTACATCAGGCCTCTGCATTAGCTAGAAAAGAAACAGTATTAATAACATTAACACAGATTTGCAAAGACTCACCATGCTACAGTTACTGTTTGCTGAAATGCACTTCTTGTCATCGCACCACTGGCACCCGTTTGTGTTGGCAGTACAGCTCGCACAGTCTGCGTATCGGTAACATCTGTCATCTGCGGCAGCTGTAATACAAATGAAAGTTAAGAAGAAACATTGCACAGAAGGAGAACGCCACCACATTTTAAACACTTGTTTAGAGCATTTTCTGTTACACCCTTCATATGAACTCTAGCCGTTCATAAAGGTTTAAGTAACTGTAGGAAATTAATTCTACTCATTTAATGAGATTTGCTCCTTTAAAAATTCCTTTAGTAACAGCTATATTTGAAGTTTCATAAGTGCCATATCAACCAAAGGAATAGTCACTGATTTGCAGCATACAAACTCTCTTAGCACAGTGCATAAATTAAGAGTATCAGAAAGTCTCTTAAACTATTGATTCCTCACTCCTTTAACAAAAAATATTTTCTTCAGATGCAGGTTTCTGATAAAAATATTAGATTGCTATGCAAGAAGGCAAAAGTAGTAAATATAAAAAAAACTAAGACAGATATTAGCAACATACAGACATTTTTGAAGTCTATAAATTAATTTCTAAACCTAATAATGATTGGCAAGTTATAGTTCTACACTTTCTCTACAATAAATATTTGAGGAAGAGTTCACATTAAATCCTTAATACAAGCCTTCAGGACCTGGACTAACATTTATGTTTGGGACACAAATGATTGCTTCTGTTTAAAGGAGGCAAAAATTGGAAAAATGACCATGACCCAAAATAGGAGAATTACTACCATTTCCTACACTGATCACTATGTTTAACTCCTGTGTGGTTCAGCTTCTTTAATCTCAGGATCATACATGTCCAAGAGATTCTCTTGCCAGAGAACCTTGCTATCCAAGAACTGATCTTTCGAAAACCTGCTAAAATTTTGCTTGTCCTTTAATATTGACTATCAGCAGTTTCTCAGATGATATTCTCAACCAGATAACAACTGAGCAAAGTGGTGTAAAAGAATATATGAAAAATTAGCTTATGACAGAATATGACTACCTGAGACAGGATTTAACAGCAGTGGAGCAGTGCTGTCCACACAACTTTGGAGCTGGGATTCTAAACACCTCATCTCTTGCAAGTTTAGCTGTAGTTTATTCTCACTGCAGCCGCTTTACTTTAGAAACTGCTCTAACTTTTTTATTTTCCTTTAGCCTGTCTGTGCTTTGGTTTGTTTGACTTTTTTTTAAAATTCCTGTTAACATGACCAGCTTCTCATAAGATCCCCTTCTGTCTGTATTACTTTTACATTTAGTGTCTCAACATTTATCTTTTTATAAAGAGCTGAAACATTCTAGGCTGTAGATGTCTAAACATTATGAAACTGTACAAAAGCATTTCTTCAGAAAGCTTTACCTGGATAACCTTTTTGTTATATAATGCACGGGTTTTTTTCTGAGCTTGCAACTTTATATCCAGGTCAGAAACAAATAAAAGCTAACAGAAAAATAAACTGCCTTGAAGCATTGATTAACAGCAGAGCTAATAATTTTTTAACAAACATTAAAAGCAGACTGGCAGTTTAATTGTGTGGTAGTTTGGACATGTAGCACACAGCCAAAGCTCGGTTACCAATTGTAGACTTTGCTGAAGGAAAGATGCACAGAAAAAATAGCAGGTGTATGTAGCAGGGATGCATATTCTGTTCATGTGAAGTACAAGAACACTTCCACAAGCAATTTATTTGTGACAAGCCAAAATACCTAAGAATAGGGTGCTCAGTTTATGAATAACACTAAACTGCTGTTTCAAACAATATAGCTACCATGATGCTGCATAGAAATTCACACGACAAACTTGAACCCATTTTGACATACTGCAGCAAAGGGCTTGTTTTCCTCAAGTTTGTTTCCAGCTGTGACCGTACGACATTCTTCCATACACATGCTCCTGCTTGACAGGTAATCTAATTGAAGCAGTGGTGCTTTCCCTCTCCCTTACTGGTACAGACAGACATGAGAGTGCCACACGCCTATAGTGCCAGATACCACTTGCAGCGCCCATCTGTGCTCTGACTCCTGTTACGCGTTCTTGGAATCAGAAAAATACAAAGGCTTTTATATATGTGTGTGTATATATATACCAAAGCAGGAGAAAGGGGGGAAAGAGGAAAATTAAGTCAGTTACAGTGTTTCAAAGTTCACTCTTTTATAAATGTTTCAAACACACTGAACTAAATCCCACCTAAAGTCATTTTGTTTTAGCTCCCCAATAAACTAAATCCTTCCCTTTGAACTCTATTATGTTTTGTATCCCTTAGCACCTTATACTTCTGCTCTTTTGCATCTACTTCCCTGTAATACTTTTATTTAAAATCCAGAATTGAATTATTTTCAAAAATAATCCATAAATCTCTTGCACTGGGTATTCTCAGAGAGGAACAGCTTTAACAGTCCAATCGCTAGTTCCACTTGGTTGGTTTCTGGGGGGCATTTGGGTTTTTTTTCCGCTACCCCCCACACACACACCTCCCAGTCTCTTACATCACATTGAATTCTAGTCTTAGTGTCATATTTGCATTTACCTGTTTTCTTAGGACATTTTGCTCTTAGGATGTTATTAGCATGTCCAGATTCCCAGGATTCACAATGTTTCTTGTTCCACAGACACCTTATCCCTGGACGAGCATTTTTACACAGCTCTTCATCTCTGAACGCTTCACAGTTTGGAGGCTTGTACACAAGTATGTCATTCAAAAGAACACTTGAAAAACCCCCAAATATATACATGGACCTATTAGGTAAAAGCAAGTAAATATAATTGTTATTGTAGCTATAGATACATTTTCTTGATTTATCTCTCTTGTTATATAATAAAAAATGTTATAATAAACTTCTTCTCTTTCTAATAAAGACTCTGTCAGCATTTCCATTATTGATTATTTTTTCAAGATGTTTATCCATGGAAGGTTAGACTAACTACAAAAAAAAACTGCTCAAAGTGCACTGTGCTATACGTATTAGTGAGTGACATCTACCAAATGCCTGGAAAGAAGAGCAGCTATGGAAGAAACTACTCATTTTTTGAATTAGATAATGAGAACAGAGTGTGAAATAATGGCCTGCAGGAAATGAGAACATTTTTCTTCAAGGTTTCAAAGACAGCCAGCAATAATTGGCAGATGGATATTTCTTCTTGGTAACATTTCCTGTGCAGCAGCTGCTGACATCAGAACCAGGACACTGGAGTTGAGACCCTGCCGTTTCTCATTTGAAATTAAGAACAGCCTCAGGTAAAAGATCACAATAATGAACCTGGATATCCGTTGTATTATATACTCTTCAAACAGAATTAATCATACAGTTACAAATAGCAGAAATCTTTGGAAAGTATCTCATACTACACTATTTTGTACATAAAACCCTACTAAAAGTACCATTAAGTTTGGGGGTGGGGAGGTGAGGGGGTGTAAAAAACCATTTTCACCTTGAATCTAATTCATGGAAAGTGACAGTTCTCAAAGTATCAGACATAGCTTAGATGTCTTAAAAAAACACAAATCATCAGGAAAAACTACCAGTTGCTGAATTCATGAATTCCAAGCAATTTTCTCTTAATGAAGCAATCTTTTCATTGATTAATTTCAAGTGCTCTGTGTACAGAGTTACAACATACTGCTATTTTTACTAAAATCAAACCCTTATGTGTAGTATTACTTACCTACTCCATTATTTCTGACCTTTTCGATATCCATATGTAGAGGATCTGCAAGTTGCCCACATATGCTTAAATACTGAGTTCATTAGCGTGATGAATAATGTAGAAGAGGAATGGTCAGTAGTACAATGATCTATAATACCACAACTGTCAGATACTAGACCAGCTGTAAACCAGCAACAGTAAAACTGACACAAGCAAACAGTAGAAATTTCATTAAACCTGACTACAGTTTTCTACTTTTTCACTAAAAAAAAATAATAATTAAAAAAATAAAAAGACATTTGTCCTACAATTTTATTTTTGGGGTGGGGGTAGAGGGAGCAGAGAGTTCAGCCACCAAATCTAGAAAACTCCAGGTTCATTCCATCTCCTGTTTCTAGATGATTAAGCTTTACTGAGCTCCTCTACTCAACAAATGACATGAAAGTATGTTGAGAATAAGCAATATACTTAATATAGTCTAAATGCTGGCAGGTATTTTTCCTGCAAATAGTTAATGATGATAACTGTATCAGTATCATCAAAATCTTGCTTTTTCCAAGCAAATTTTAGTTATGTGGTTTTGATTTTATGATTGTAGAAGAATTATAGCATGCTGCAAAGAGAAAAAAAATTTTGCCTGTCACATCTGAGTGAGGATTATAGTTGGTACAGAATTTCAAATTCCTTGTAGTTCACAATACTGAGGAAGTACCTCAGTACGCTAGAAGGTTCATATAAAACGTCATTGAACAGATTCCACAGCATGTCAGATTGTTGATTAGCCATACTGATTACCTAAAACAAGTAAAGCCCCTGATGAGCACTACTTTTCATGTTAATAAATTCCATCGGTTGTATGCCATTGAACCATAACTTCATGTAGGTATAATTTCTGCCACAGTTTTTTCATCCAGAAAAATGGCAAAGAAAATTTAAAAGATGTTTCATTTACCCATTACTGACAACAGCAGTGTGACCAAATCTGTTGACATCTCGATGCAGATTAGGTTTTGGTAAAATCTTCCATTCATCACAAGCTGAAAGACACACACACGAAAAAAGTATATGAAAACATATATAAAATAATTCAAAAAGTTTTCAGCAAAATACATGCAAAATGGATTTTGTCAGACACTTTTTTGTATTTTAAGTATCAACTAACTTTATTGCCTGTTTACCCTCCTTTCCCAGAGGGACCGGTGCAGTTAACCCCTGCTCTCTCCACTATACCTCATGACCTTCAAATGTTCTTAACATGCTTGCATCATCTATTGGTCTCATGAACTCTGAAACAAGATTTGACTGACATTTAAAACCATTCTTAATAGTAGTTTCTAGGAGTTTTTTAATTGTTCTGCAAAAATCATAGGATTTGACAGACTTTTTTTCATTTTTCACTAGATGAAAGCTAAGCTGGATTTTCCTACTCCTGATAATCTGCTTTATTCTGCTGTTTAAATATGTTATTTTTTCAGACTTCATACCGTTCTTCTAGAGTCTTCATTTGCAATGATATGCATCTATCAACATCTATTACAGATCAGTGATATACACATTATTAGTCTTTAGTTCTTAAGCACACTCCATTAATGCCAGTTTGTAAAATTTTGTCCTTCTTTTTGTTTTATGTAGGCTTTGGATAGGAAGATCTCCTTTTTAAATGCATCACTGATGTATTTTCTGGAGAAAGGATTACTAGAAATTGCAGGATTTGAGCACATTGCCATCACTAGTTCTGAGACGCTGTATTTGCATTGCTCAAGAATAAATCAACAGGTACTCCTTTTAGATGCATTTTTTGAGTAGGTGCTCCAAGAACCTGTCAGCAACACATGTCTATCATGACATTTATTAAGGACAGAGGACACTCGTAGAAGTGTCCCTTTATTATACAGTTTTCCGCCTTCACAGCCCATTTCAACACCCACGATGACAAGTAACATCATCATTGCCATCAAGTTAGCGGTAATATCACCCTAATATTACATGTTTTCAAATTATTCAAAGGATTTTTATTCATGTGTAATCCATGGAACATCTACGACCATGAACTTATTTCTTCTCACAAGTGCTTTAAGACAAACTACCACTCCTCCAACTGTACAACACATCCCATTATTATTTTACTTTTGGTATCTTGACTTAAGTATGGTACTAATTACTTTCATCTAGTATTTGAGATGAATGTTGTACCATCTTCACATCAAATTAACCGTTCAAGCATATTTCTTTTTGTACAGCTGTAGGAGCATTTACGAATGTGGCTTTGGTGTGGTTTCACTTTTCTGTCTTGACCAGGATTTTAGTTCTTCAGAAGAGTTAGTCCTTTCTTCATTATTTCCTGCTTGAACTTTACTGACTTCAAATAATCAAACCCCACAGTTACAGAAATAGGGAGCACCTAGAAGATGAAACTTGAAGGAAACCCCTTTAAAATGGAACAAAGAAAGTATTTTTCTACAGAGCAGACAAAGCATTTCTAGAATTTGTCATCATAACAGGTTTTGGAGATGGGTAGGGTAGATTTCAGGAAAACTTTCATATCAGACAAAGGGTTACAGTTTTCTCATCTAAAAAATCTGATATAAAGATAAGGATTAAATCCAAAGTTGAGAAGGAGTTAAAGGGACAGAGACCCCTCTGATTTAATCCAAATAAAAGGGTGGCTTTATTTTTTATATATATCTGTATACACCCACACACAAATATATTTAGGTATTTGATAACTATCATCCTTCTAATTTCTCAGTGAAAACTTACTTGCATTTCGCCTCAACAAGGCTTGAAACTAGAATAAAATATAACATGACACTTCTTTTAAACCAGTGGCAAAGCTATCAATTTGGACACTTAAGAAAAATAAAAAAAAATAAATAAAAAAAAAAAAAAGAAATAAAAAAAAGAGACCCATTTGCTCAGTATACTCCCCATAATATACAGAAGTGGACAGAGTACATGCCTGCAGAAGCTGCAGAGTCAGAGTTAGTACCACAAAAAAGCAGAAGCATCCTATAGAGATCAACAGTCAGAAAAGGTTGTTGGCATCCAGCAGGACTGTGGGGAACACACCTTAAGCCTGTTTAAACTGTCTTAATGCAATTATTAGGCAGGTTGACTTTTAGCTAATATTGCTGAATTTATTTACCAGAAAGATTCCAATGACAGTCACATCTAAATAAGGCAGACTTAATTTTAAAATTAGGACTAATTTACGCAAGTTAGAAATATGATTAAAAAGTAAAGGAATATCACCATCAGACTACATATTTCAAGGGTGTCTGCTTAAGGTTAAAAAGTAAGATAAGAAAAAAAAGAAACGCCCCTCCTCCCTCCCTCTCCAGCTTAAAGCAACAAAACCAGATATTAGGAAATCCAAGAGGAACAAATTGTCCTCCAGGGTGGTGTCATACAGAGCCTAAGACACTACCTGCTGGCCACACTCATGCTGCTCTTGCTCCCACTGTCAGAACAGTTCACCTCTGCTAGCGCTGCTTTCCTCACACCCCTAATGCAGAAAATTATTCACAGCAGCACTTTGTACAGTTACGTCCCGTTCACATCCCGTGCGAAACCAGCTCAGCGCAAGGGCACACAAGGGTGGGCTTGGCACACGAGCGGGGGCAGGACAGCACGGCTGCGTGCTGTAACATGCTGCGAGGGGGGCTCGGGCTTCCACAGAATCCCAGCCCAAGCCTGCGGAGTCAGGGTGAGACTGTGGCTGTGATAAATCAATTATGTCCTTTTATAAATTGGAAACAGAAATGAAAAACGCATTATTGCCAGAGTAACATTGATGACCCAAGCAGCAATAATTTCAGCATCAGACAGTGGACTCAGAATGGATTTAGTAGTTTGAAGGAAGAAAAACTATAGTAAGTTTAATTCACTGTCTCATAGGACCAACGTATCCCCAAAATCTTGCCTCTTTCTCAATTTCTACCTTCATTACCTGTTAATACACTTCATCTTTCACAATTGTTCTTGTTCTTCCTTTATTTTCTCTACTTAAATAGAACGGTGCAAGCACATACTTGCCAGAGAGGTGTTGTTCCTGAAACAGTTTCAACAGAAGACATCGCAGTACTAGGGCACTAATTAATTATTTATGATCACAAGTTTCAGATGAAGGTAGGAGCAGTAATAAATATAGAAGTTCTGTATTCCCCATATCCCAGCATAACACTGACATTTGATTACTCCATAGGTTTTGAAATACGTAAGAAATTCAGAGCTAAGAGCAATATTATTTGTCAGAAATCAGTCATTAATTTCTATTTCAAGAATATATTTCTATTTTAAAAGCTATACAAAACAAGCATTTTAATGCTACAACTGACCATCAAAAACTTGCTGTTATACTTTAAAATCAAGTTCTTGCTGCTGTAAGTCATTGCACACTAGCAGAAACAGCATGTTTGAGGTCATATGCCTTTGGTGGTAAAGGAAATTATTTTTTAAAACCAACACTAAATTTTCATCTGATCTTGGAAACTGTTGCATGTTATTTTTTGGATTTTTTACAAATATATGTATGAAATAAATTTCTAAGTATGGGAAACACTATGTATTTAAGAAAAAGTGGGATTTAATACCAAAGGGAAACCATAATAAAGGCTGTTTCGGAGATAAGAAACCCTTGAGGTATGATATAATAATTCCTTTCTTGCTGATGGTATTTGTCAAACTGGCAGTTGTTTTCAATAGAGTACATGAAAAAAGAGGGTGGGAAGCACATTACAAATAGCCTTTCCTCTTATCTCCTCGCCTTCTCTATGACTACTGAACACTGGACGGAACATTGTGCAAGAATAATACTTTTGCTCAGCTTTAAATTCCTGATATGAGTTTCTCAGTACAGGTTGGTTAAATCAAAATAGAGATAGTTAACCAACTGATTTTTGGTTGGTTTTGGTAAAGAATCAAATAAAATTCATCCCTGCCTGCCATCTTCAAACTTCTTTCAAACATTTCAAAGTATCCATGTTTCCAGGCTTACTGTACAGTTCCAAGAAGAAAGTGGTGAACAGCAAACACAGTATGATTTTCAACATTGTTTATCAATATTACAGCTTTCTGTGTATTGTATTTATTATATGAAGTCTAATAAGGATGGTAAGTTTTATGGAGCAAAGAATAAAACACTTTGTAAAATGTCATGGACTCTTGAAGTATTATACAGATAGTAAGTGGGAGATATAGTATTGGTCGTATTTAGCATTGTCTCTGTATGTATGGGGTATAATATATACCACATGAAAGCATATACTGCTTTTAATAGAAACAGTTACTAAGCGGATGAAGGAGCGATACTGCTCATCCCAAACTGATCAGCAGAATTTTTAGTCACTGAAAAGTATAAGGAGGAATACAGGGACTTTTCGTCCTGAAGTAAGGCTTCTTTTTCACGAACATGTTGTACCACATTATATGATTATAAGAAAAAGTTCCGTCGTACTCCTTGGTGTAGATTAAATGGTTCCCAGGTGATACAGAAGTGGCTCTGAGAGTGAATTCACCAGCCACACAAAATACATGATGAAATACACTACAGAAATGCACCAGATCTGAGGTGATCCAGCTGATGCTGGCAGAGAAAACCCCAGCTGAACTTCACACAGGGTAGTGCACTGCGGGGTCCATAGTCTGGCAGGACACACCTCGCCACCCTGTCCTTTGTCCTGTCACCTGTAGCCTTCTCACCTGCGTCCTACTGGCAATACTAAATTACTGGTACCAGGGACAATAACCAAGACATTTTATAGAAAAGTTCTCAATGTTGCAACAGTAAGATAAATTTGACAGAGCTAGAACTCAGGTGGGAATCTAGGCTGGCTACCAGGGACATAGAGACTGAGAATTCCCTAGGGACCATTACGGCTCCATTGCTCAGATCACTAAAAATACAACCAGTGACATCAATACAAAGATACTATAATAGCATATACAGTAGGGCAAGAGGAATATGCTATAGTAGAAATTATACCAGTAAATATATACTACCAGAATATATTCATAGATTACTAGAATGTTTCCCAGTACAATTTTATAGGAAAGTAACAACTGCATTTCTAAGCAACGTTGTCACATCAGTAAAATACTCTGAATAGATTTGCTTTAAAATATTTAACTAAAATCAGATTTATCAAAGTGTGACTGAGGGAAAAATAGGGGAAATACAGCATCCAATCCCATCCAGTTAGTCCTCCACGTCTTTTTATGATTGACTTTTGCTCTTCAGACTACAGTTGTACATACCATTAAAAACCTGTTTGGGAGTGGAGGGCGCTATGAAGTTTGCACTTACTATTCACATCTGATTTTGAACAACGAATTACTCAAACATTTGGGCAGAACTAGAGCAGAAGCAAGTTAACCCAGGTTCATTAAGTTAATGTCTGAATTAAGTTAACAAAGCAGTTTTGAAAATCATAACAGTTGAGCATCCAATTATATCCAGTTCAGATTTTGATTTATTAAAATCTAAGAGAACCACATATCTACAAGCCATTTAAAAGTTGATTACTCTTCCCCCTTTCTTCACCTGATTTATTAAACATATTATGGACATCTCTATTTTCAACACTAAAAAAGACTATGAGAATGAGCCTAAAATCTTGACTACTCACTCCCAAATCTACAAAATTCTGTGAAGAATATAAAAGAACATCAAGGAACTGAAATATTCCCTTTCAAAAAAAAAAAAAATAGAAATTCAGATGAAAAACTGTAAGCATTAATAGAAAAGAAGCTTCTTAACAACTCATCTCCATTTTCCTCCCTGACCCTGCAACGGCCAATACCGCACTCAAAGCTGAACAGAAGCAACACACTCACTCAGAACTCGCAGGTGGATCTCTCTCAAAGTGATACTCTCCCTGTTCCCTTTAAAGAATAGAAATATGATCAAAGGAAAAAGACTTATATGGTTTAGTAGTAGTTAATGATCATTTCCTGCCTGGCGGGACTTAAATCTACAGCTTTCATCCCTGAGGAAAGTGCCCTAACTGTTCAAGCTAGGTAACTTCACTGCTCCAAGTTAATGCCATCCCACTGAATAGGTAAAAAAAAAATTATATATATTTATCAGGAAGAGAAGTTTTTAGGACAGTCTCTGAGAAAAGTGGCAATCAGTGTTCCATACTTTACTTCCAGGATCACATTTGTATTTCAGCACTGGCAGGCCAGTTTACTGACAATTTGTCACTACATTTGGAGCTATGCTTTCACAAAGGTATGTGAAACTACCTACTTTATATTTACATTCTCCAATCATTTCTCAGTTTTTAAATATTTAAATAAGTTTGTACTGATTCTGCTCAATACCCTCTGTATTGTAACACCTGCAGTGCAGCCTTATGTGCTACGTAGGATACCATGTCAGATTATGCTTGTACGCTCTCTTTACGTATTTCCAGTAGCTACTCAGTTTTACTCTGGTAAAGAAAAATTGTTCGTTCACAAAGTACAGCCACACATTATACTGCTGTCTGGTTCCCCCTTTTTTTTTGTGACCCTGGACAACTAAACACCATGAAAGTTAGGTGCAAATGAAAAACTTACTTTCCAATTCATTCCACACTGCAAAAATATTTTTCCTTATTCAGATAATAAAAACCTCCTTACTCTCAGAAAGACATTAAGGCAAATATGTTTGCAACAGCATGAAATTAATTTAAACTGTAGATCTAACATCTTCAGCAGAGTCTATATACATAACAGTGACTCCCTAAGCAATAGTAAAAAAAAACAAACAAACAAACAAACAAAAACCTAGAGCTTTCCTAATATAGAGAGCAATTAGCGCATTATATTATGGTTTTGCTTTTCTAATAGTGCAGTGATAGAGAGGTAATTGCTACTACAAACTGCACCAGAACTACGTTATGACTTAAGTGCTCAGGAACACATAAAACAACCTATCACAGCCACCGCTTTACATTTTCTTTGTGATATCACATTGATAATCCATTTGTAACTCCCAAAGGAGGCAGAAATGTAAAATCAGATGGTTTTACAGTGGGGCTGGGGGGTGATTTTTACACACATTTAAACTAATTCATTTTGTTCATGACAAAGACTAGACATGAAACAACTTATTTTACAAGCACACAATTTATGACTAAAAAAATTCATTTTATTACAAAATATAAGCAATATCTTTGATTACAAGTGAAAGTAATCTCATGAGATAATCTCAAAAAAAATTTTCCAAACAGCAAAATTTTCTTAAACTTTGTTTGAATACCCCAGAAGAAACTTAATATATCCATACAGTACTGTCTTTCACAAACAGTTGAATTTTCTTATTATTTAATCCATAATAATAAACTGAAATCCAGATAATAACAAGACTTACAAAAGGAACATTGCAGAATATATTATCTTAAATGTATGGGTTATTGAACTTCTCCCATAGATACAGACAGTGCTGAAATATAACTACCACTGGGAGACAGCATGGCAGCAGCTGCCATGTTCCAATTATTTCCATTTCTAGCTTTTATAGAGGTTCCCTGTCAGCCATTCTCTGTACATTTCTGGGGTATGCAGATACCTTAGCAGTTGGCATATGTGAAACAAAAGGACAGAGACTGAATACTTTGTAAACTGAAAGCGCAGGCACTGCCATAGGCATACAGAAACATATTTACTGACATTATAATTTGGCCAGGAGCTAAAACAAATATCTTTACTCTTAGAAAAAGCGCCTTTTTTTTTTCCTTCTTCTTTATACTAGTCTCAGTAGTTAAAATATCCATTTTAAATTCTGATTCTGTATGAGCAATTAATTTATTTTCATATGCAAATTTTGCATCCAAATACTTGTAAAATATAATCTACATTACTTTCCTAAGCTCTGATTGGAATAGAAACACAAGAATTTTAAGCATGGGGTGTTTTCTGTATCACAGTTTTACAATTAAAAAAAGAAAAAAAGCAGTCTTACTAATCCCAAACTAATACTTCAAAAATCTATCCTAAAGTTTTAGAGTACAGCTTTGAAATTTTTTATCTTCCGTTGGGCTGAAAACAAGTTCTTCAACAGGCACATGCGGATGTTTTTGTATATTTATACACACATATAAATATGTATTTAATACATACATGTATAAAAATACATAATGTGATATTGGGGGGTTGGGTTTGGGTTTGGTTTTTTTTTAAGTAGTAGTTCAACAGGTTCCCTAGGGTGAAAAATGAGCTGTCCTTCAGAAAATTAAAACCCACATGGACACAGTCTTCTAACTACCCACCTATACATTTAGAGAGACAGAAGCTTTCCACCTAAAGTCATAGAAATTATAAATCAGATTTATACAATACATTGATCAGTACTGTAACATTAATTATAGGGCAGCATAAGGAAGAAATACACATGATATTTTTCTTTAAACCTTCATACTGGGTACAAAGATTGAGGAGAAAAGTGAAGAAACAAAGCAGTAATGGTGCATGCACTTGTCTTTTCTTCCCAAGCCTACAGGAGAGAACAGAGCAAGGTAACATCTTTGCTCCAAGTCTGGTTACCAGACATAATGTTGTTCAAAATAGCTCTTTATTGGTACAGCCTAGAAGATTGATTGTGGCTAAATATTCACAGTGTAACTTCTGGTATTTGGGGGAACAATACCGCAGAGCTCTGCTTTCTATGGGAGGGCTTTCCATGATTGCTGAAATACAAGAAGGCAAATAGCAGCAAGAAGAATCCTATAACAGTTTTTAGCTCATATTGATTACACTGGAGCCTATTTGATAGCTAATTTAAGTATGTTATTTTTGCTCAAATTCACGTACATGTGCATATAAAACATGTCTGCAAGTTTTCTTAACTTGCACTAAATAATCCTTAGTCATGGCCAAAGAATGAGAGATCTTCATGAAATGTTGGGGGGTTTTTTTATGTTTAAAAAATTAAGAAATTCTTTGCATAGGATGTTATTTATTTCACTACTCTTATCCTTTCATAGAATTCAGCCCAGTTTTTGAGACGTGTACCCATCAGACTAACTTCTGCAAAACAACAATACTTTGTTTGGAGCAGGAGTTGGACTAGAACTTTGTATGGTAGACAGATCACCATGGTTTCTCTCTGAATTGTATTCCATTCCTTACACAATGTATATAATTCATTTGGTCAAGTATTCAGAAGAAACACCTCAGCACACTAGCCTGGTTGAAACGCTCTACCACTAAGGAGGCAGAAAACACAGTGGTGAACTTGGGGCCAACAGTAACTGCCTCGTGTGATTTTGCTCCTGAAGAAAAAAAAAGTAGACTGAACCGATGTCAAACTTTGTACCAAGAAGAAAATATAAGCAAAACATCAATACTGACATGTCACATTTCCTCTCTGATTCTATTCCATGTTTATTTAAATGAATCTCTGCAGGACCTAAGCCCTTTGTAGAATTTAAAGTCAGTGGTGATTATCTAATTTCTTTCTGCCATATCTTGGTTTCCCAAAAGTATGCAATTTTTATATATTACAACATAGTGCTAAGGAATTGGGAGAACTCAGGGTAGAGGTCCTAATATATAGTTTCTCAATTACATGGCAAAGACTGAAGAACAAGATAATATCCTTTTTTGAAAGACAAATCACTATTAATTAAATACAAGTATGCAGCCAGATTTTGAGACAGGCACATGCCAGTTTGTATTGACTATTATTATTATGTATGATGACTATACATATGCAAAGGATACTTTGTGTAACTCCCCAGTTTCAAAAGAATTGTCATGAAGCACAGATTTTCACAAGCAGTACATATACAATTTTACTATATACACCTATTCAAATTCCTCGTCTGAATGAGAAAAGCTACAAGTATCTTTCAAAATGTTGTAATGGAAGAATTGAATAAACATCCTAGGTTCAACACTAATATTACACCCATCCTATGCAGAATCTCACCAGCTGAGGCCCTTCGGCTTCTTTGTACATACTGAACAAGTAACTACGGCACTCCAATGAACAGCAGACCAAGAAAACCCATAACTAACATCAGTTAGAAAAACCACAGGTCAACCACAGCATCCAAGACTGAGCCTGATGCCAGCCTTGTCCTCATCGACAAGGTTCCTCCTTCAGTATAACATTAGCAATAACAGCACAGTCAGAAAATACCTCACCTCTACGAGGATCAACATTTGTTGATCTTTAAGGAGCTGCCAGAGCATCTTGGGGGAAAGTTTGGTGGTAAAATATCAGAGGAGGACAAAAACATACCAAAGGCCAGGTTTCTCAAGCTCACTGTATGCAGCAGACTTCTCATCACACAAGTATGTTTACTACTGTGTAAGTAAATATACCAAACAATATTAAAACTATGAAAATTATTCATCATAATAGTTTTTACATCTTCTCCAGTTCTCTTGAATCTTCAGCTTTAAGAAATTATTCAGATGCAGTAAGTATTTAAAATGACTGAATTGAGCTCTTGGCACATGACAGTGACATTTAATTGTCTAAAACTTACGCATGTAGACTAACTTCAGTAGCTGGAGAACAATAACTGATTCCAGAAAAGAAGAAGGGAAAAAAAAAAAAAAAAAAAGAGCAACTCTGTCCTAAGCTTGGCTAAATTAATTGCTCTCTGGAGATACTTATCTCCCTCCATTGGCTAGAGGAGCAGTCTGGACTACCAGATTGTATTAGAAACCAACCTTTTAGACAGCTAAACTTAACTGAGATGAATGCCCGCAAATAGTTATTTCACATTAATATGAAAAACAGTAAGAATTTTCATGGATAATAAAAAGCTGAAGCAATTTATCCATAAGACTATGTCACATATAATAAGAGATATAATCAAAAGTACTCTGTAGCCCAACTTGAACATAAATAGTATAGGCTCTATCTCCAGGGTCCAGCTGGTTTCCAGACAGCACCCATTTTTTACAAGACAGAACATAACACTCCATCACTTGCAGGGTATCTAGGAAACATGATACTGATAGCATCATATATTTTTGCTTCCAAGCATTGTTCAAAAGCTCATGAAACAAAGTAAAATTCTGAAATATACCCATTCCATAATTATTTAATTCTTAGTAAAATAAGTATTTACTGTTTCCTGGAAAACTGTCTTTATATAATGTGTGCTGTGAGAATGTGTTTTTAATTTGGTGAAATGAATAATACAGAAGATTAAATCTGAATCAAATCAATCTTCATAATTTTTTTTAAGACTAATTACTACATCCGTTTCTTCTGTTCTTCAGCAGTTTCATGATATGAAGAATGTGACTTGCAAGAAAATACAAATGCCACATTAAATATTGTGGAAAGCCAAAATATTTTTCCACTTTAAAAGACAAAAAAAAGAAAAAGTCAACACATCAGCATACATTTTCATGAAGCTAGATTAAAAAAAAAAAAAAAGAACCACTCTGGTGTGTGGAAGTCAAAGTTTTATGCAGATCCTCGGACTCATACTATTGATTCTCTTGATTCTCAAGTGCACGTTCTACAAATATTAGGAAGAAAATTAATTAAATTAGGAAAATCTAAAATTAGGAAGAAGCTCTGTTTCATTAAAAATTAAAACCAGATGTGAACTGAAGTGAGAACAAAATCAATAGTTCACACCATCAGGTGCCTGCCTATAAGAAGCCACAGAATATGTGATACAGGGATACAGTCAAAAACATTCAGCTCTTCTGAAAAGGCATTATTTGCACACTGTGTGAACTGGCAGGAAACAACACATATATATGTTCCATGTACTAAATTTACTGATTATTTTTGTATGAAAGCAAGCACGTTGCATTAATGTCTATACAGAAAGCCATAAAGAGCCATCAACTAGTCCTATAAAAAGGATCACATCTCACCCTCTTCTACCACTGTATTTGGCTGATAAACACTTGCCAAAAATAGGTCCAGGCACTATCCACAGGCTATCCTCAACAGGATCATGCAGTCTATTTCCCAGACTACTCTGACATATTTCCCAATTTTTAGCTCCAAGGACAAGAGGTCGTGCTTTTTCACCTGAATATGACCTGTGTATTTATACTTGCAGCCTACACTTAAAATACAGGCATGAACATTAGGGAAGGGGAAAAACTGTTTATGGCAAGAACAACAATGGCAATAAACAAGACAGGAAACATATTAGTGACTCATTAAATTCTGTTAGATTTACAACCTCCACAATCCTATAGAGAGGCTTTTCCATAACTGCACAGCTCTAATGGTTGGAAACATTCTACACACTGAAAGCTTACACCCATCTAGTCTTGTCTCAAGAATTTTACCTTAAACAGTTTTCTTCCAAAGTGTATTCTTATCATATATTTATAAAACAATCTTTTCTGCTCTCAGCCACTCTTGCAAAATTAGATATACCACCTCCTTTTGTTATCTCCTAAAGGCTCTTCATGCTCAGTCAGCCTTAACACCGCTTGCCACGTAGAGCCTTGTTTGAGTTTGTCTTTCATATATGTGTTCTGCCAAATTTCTACAAAAATATCCAGGGCCTTGAGAATGGCATCAGTGCTTCTTTCTTCTTTTCATTAGGACTGCACAGGCCACTTCCACAGTCACATGCCACTCCTGACTTGGACACACAAGCCACTTGTCATTTCCTTCAGTTTGTAGGAGAAAATTCCTGTCATCTCCTAAGAGCATGACTTGCACCTTGTTACATTAAATATTATCTCATGTCAACTGTCTTTTCCAGTCATCTCATCCCTCCTGAATGACAGTCCAGCCTCTTCCCAAACAGCTGTCAGCAAAGTTTCACGGGGTTCTTTTGTTACTACTCACTTCTACTTTAGAACTCAGGTAACTGGGAATGGATTCTGTATTTTGACATTTGTGCTGCACACTAGCAAGCTTTGGTGCTTCAAAAGTAAACTTTTTTTTTAGCTCCATTCTCCTAAGTCTATCATCTGTCCCATGAAACTAAGCATGAATAGTTTACCCATTTTCATGCGCTGTGGAAACACAGTTTATCCTTAACATAGTGATGCCAATGTATTCCATAGTCTGTTATTGCCCCAATTCATTTAATGTAGTTATCCCATTAGCCTATACAAGGGAGTATCCCCCAGAGATTTCCTCCCGCTTAGCAAGACTGCTCATGCTAGACCATTGATGGGGTATTGCTCCATGTGAAAACAGACATATACCGAAGCAGTTAAGCTGATCCAGTAATGTATTTCAGTCTCAAAGGCAGGAATATTTTAATTAATACTCCAATCTGAAATGCATAGGAAGAGGTAGGAAGGGGGAGGGCAACTTGTCAGAGGAAGATATCCAGCAAAATCCATGCATCTTAGCTATCAGCTCCAAGCTGTGTCTATTCAGCTACAACCAGCCATCTACCACAAACAGCCTCCCAAAAGGCTGGTTCTCTACACTCTGCTTCTTCTAGTGCAGGCATCCTGGTTCCAAACTGCTCTTCATCTTGGGGGAGCTCCATCTTCCCCAGTTTCCTGAGCACCACCACCTGACTACCCCTACCTCACCTTTCAGATTGATGCCTACACCTTGGCTTCTCCACTCCCCAGTTTTCAATTCAGGCCCGTTGCAATGATAAGCACTGAGCAATGCATCTTCCAAACTGCCACCAGTTCCACACGTTTTAAGGAATCTCTCAAGCATTACTTGGGAAATGTTCTGGTTTGGGGCAGGGGGGGTTGTGAGGTTTTGTCTGGGTTTTGGTGTTTTTGGTTTTTTGGTTTTTTGTTGGTTTGTTGTGGTTTTTTTTTAAGTCCATCAATATATTTTATTAGTACTATGTAGATAGTCAGGATGTAAAAAAATAAATCAACACTTGGTGGTAATAACCACTAGGCTCTGTTCAACACACTCCCATAACACCAAAATGCACCAACCCTTGCAATTAATTTAGCAACATATCCACTATTCATACTATAAGACAGTATTAGGCATATTTTTTAAAATTGATCATTCTAGCTACTATGCTTTGTCCCACAAACCAAAAATTGGGGACTATTATGGAACAAGAGTCTGGTTTTAATTTTACAATGTAATTTCTAAATAACTTCAAGATGTTTGGGATCAAGACTTTAAAGAATCACAGCAGCTGGACTTGAGAAAGAAACACTGGGGTATTTCAAACTCAAATGAGAAAAATAGAATGAAATACATACCTATATCATATGCAAGAAAGTCAGCAGAAAAACACTTTGCACCATTACTCAGGGAAGTATCATTATGAGTGTTTCCACCAAAAATGAGCATAGCTCCATTGATTAAGACAGCTGAATGAAGATATCTTGCAAAACCACTCTCTTTCAAAATAGTCCTACGAAATACAAGAACAAATGAATACATACTAACATGTTAAAAACTGTTTACATACATCAAGAAAATGTATAGATGAAAACAATATAAAATACAAGGAAAACAGTAAACTAAAGCTATTACCCAGTAAATATGATTAAATGTGTTTAAATTGTTTTAAGATTATGGATTTTTTCTTGTTACAACAAATATATTTAGCATTCATTTAAAAAGTTGTGGTTTTTAAATTAAAAAACTGTTAAATAATGTATCTGAAATAAATGGTATCATGTTTGCATTCTTCAGAAGTGATTAATATATGATAAGTTTTACTCAAAAGTGAATTAAAACCCATTCATATTATTACTTCCTATTCTTATGTATCCATAACCATGCCGGGTTTTTGCTCAAGAAATGCAGTAATGAACTCTTCAGAAAGAAAACCAAATCTTTAGACCATTCTAACTAATTGAAAAGGAGAGGGTTTTCTTTAATTAATCAAACACTCAAACCTGGAAAAGAAATAGTAGAAGTCATTCTCAGTACTGCTTCATAAATATATTCAGGCTGGCAAACAAACATACAGAGTTTCAGTACAAAAAAAAAAAAAAAAAAAAAAAAATTAGTCCATGCACTTTGAGTCTTTGGCCCCTTTTCGCGTCTGTGCAGTCTGCTTTGTGCCAGAGCAATAATATGGGCCCAACAGTAGCCAAGAGCTATCAATACTATGGGTTTAAAGTAGCAGGTGTGGGGTTAGCAGAAAGAACACCACGCAAACTTGATTCAGTCATACCTTCATTCAGTCTTTCATACCAAGGGAGAAAGTAACAATTTGTGGGGTTTGCCAGCTTGAATTAGTTAAGTAGATGAGCTGTAGACATGTTCCCTTAATAACCTTTTACTTGTCTCAGTAATCTAACATTTCAAGTTTAGATTCCCAGTTTCACTTGTGCTACTGCACACTGCTCACATCTACAATTAAACTGTTTTGTCATTCGTTTCCTTTAACAAACATACTGACTTGACAATCTTTTCTTCTAGTAGAATAATACTGTCTCTTTCTTGAATCTCACTGTTAACATTTGTTCAATATTTTTACACCATCATAGGGTTTCGGGGAGAAGGTTTAAAGTATGTCTCATAACTTTGACATAACGATGTAGATCAATCAATAAACTTGAGATATTTTTGAAGTGGTAAGAGATGGTATGTTTCAACAAGCTGAGAGGAAGGCGCTACACATAAGTTCTCATATTGTCATTTAAATAGATTCCCCCCTACACCTAGAAGGTAACATCAAAGGAAATACCAAAGACTAAATGCAAGTGAACGAGGCAAGTTTTTTATTGCTCAAAACTGCGGTAATTCCTTCAAGCCACCAGCATACCCACCAATGTCCTTCTGTTTTCAATCCTTTTTCTTTTGTTGTTACGTGACTTGCATTTTTGTTGTGTATTTCTGGTTAACATACTTTGAAAATAAAGCACTACATGGGTGTGTTTTTCTAACCAGGAATTAGCTTGCTACAGATTACTCATGGTACTTACCAAGAAAACCATGGTATTTGGTTTCAAACCATTTTCTACACTTCCTACCCCCTAATTTGCGTTAGTTGCTATACGCTAGGCTCTGTCCTGATTATTCTGCCTTCCAACTGTCTACAAATTGTTGTCTTGATCACTAAAGGCCTAAAGAGCCATACACTGTTCCAGGGAAAACTAAGGACTCTCCTCTTCACAGTGGATATAACAGATATCCCAGAAATTTTTCTTTGGGCTGCACTCTTTTCTACTTGTCACCCAACTGCATTGCCTCAGTCCTACATTGCACAGGGTGGGGGCTTTTTTGCCCCCAATTTTGGCATATTCTTTGCTGAGTTTCATCCCTTCTGGTAACAGTTACTTTCCCCCATGATTCAGCAAAAGTGGAAGTGTAACACAGACCAAGTTTATTAATTTGGCCATGATTTTCACTATTCATTAGCATCACTGATGAGAGCAACCTTCAGAACTCTCCAACACATATCAACCCCATGCAAATTGTGTAAGTCTCAACACACTTAATACCAAATTCATTCTTTATGCACGTATATGTGTATCTGCAAACACAAGTCCATGTTGACTATACCGATGCCAAAGTAGCAGCATGGTTACAGTGGCAATAGAAATACCCAGGAGCCCGCATGTGCTTCCACTTCTCCAGGCTGTTATCTAAGCCCAGCACCACGTTGTCCCCCAGCTGCCAACCACAGCAGTATGCAAGTAACGCAAAGCAATGCAGGTATTACAAACGCTGTACTTCTCCGTCATGTATTAGAAATAATGTTCACACTGGGAATTAAAATATCACCCCCTCATATTCCAAGAAACATAAAGCTTATATGCCTTATTGATATGAAGATATGAAAACCCACACGCCACTGAATAAAACAAGTAATCAGCTTTGTGTACCAAGACTTAGTGAAGTGTATGAACCCCAGCCAGATCAGAGAGCAAGTACCAGAGAAAAACAGAGACAGTGAGGACAAGCAAATGTGAGCGTGCAAAAAAGCCATGTACATGGGCATGAGAAAGCAGTCATGGTTCCACCTCCTCTTCATACCCTACCTAGGCAGTGGCGTACTCAGTTGCCTCAGAGTGCATTGAATATAGTTATAAAATGTCACAAAGATTTTATTACTGTGTGTCAATACCCCATCCTCTCAGCCAGTTTTCAGTCCCATAGTACAATTGACTTCCAGTATAGTACTCATGAAATAAGAGTTAAGTGCTCTACAAGCTGCAGAGAATGCCACATTAGTATACACAGAAGCATTCATTATTAGTTTTTACATGAATACTGAATAAAAATATTCCAATGATTATTATTGTATTGTTGAACAGACCAAAGGATACAGTATCACTTGTTCCAAGAATAGACTATAATAAGAGAGCATTAAAATTCCAGCAATTTAAAATACATTAAAAGGGACAAAAAGGTCTTTTAATAATGTTTCCAAATGCCACAAGTTAGTGGCATTCAAAATCAAGAGCCCCAGCAAAATCAAACCCACGTTTCCAACATCTGAGAGCAAGTCTTGTGTGCTTAAAGTTAAGCCATCAGTGCTCAACACAAATGTTAAATTGCAAGAATAAAATGTTCCGAGAAACAGTTCTTGATCTCAAATCATCTCTAGGGTAAGAAAAAAATATTACTTTCTATACAAGTAGCATTCACAAGTTATAATAAACTTGAAGGACAAGGAACTGACAAAAAAACAGAAACACCAAGAACTTTAATAACTAAGGTTCCCTATACAATACCAGGAATTTTCTCTCTTATTTCTGATAGTTTTGTGAAAAGTAACCTTCCACAGTTTTTAAATGCATCTACTTTTCTATATAACAGGTACTTCAATGTGCATCAGCAGTATATTCACAGCATGTGGAAACAGTACACATGTACTCTTTCGGCATAGTGGTTATGTCCGTACAGGAGAACCTTTTCTGAATTTGTAGAACATGTGCAAAGCTTCCTTCCTGCCATTCCTTTGATGTGTAGCTCCATTAATCCACTGGCTAAAGTCTAATCCCTCACCACAAGTCTTCCATTTTGTTGCAGAGAGTGCACTGTTCTGCAACATGTAAAGGATATGTAGGAGCCTACATGACTTTACTAGAACCTTACTCTATACTTACGTTTTCTTCTTCAGTAACAAATAACTTAATTTCCTACATTATAAATCCCACTTACCATGTCCGAGTATTAACTTCATATCTGTAAAGATCATCTACCAATCCATATTTATTGCCAGGCAATGCTTTGTAACCACCATGGACATAAACAGATTTTGTCAGTTCATCATAGACACTAGTATGGCCGTATCCACCTTGGACAATTGCTCCTTTTGTTTCTGGTACAAGCCAAGAATTGGACCCTGGAACAGATGTACAAAAGACATAGTTTTAAGGCTGACTATTGCTAACACACAATATTAGGAGTTTTAAGCAGATTAAATCATTTTTATTATGATTCTACATGCAGCAATAACTGGGGAGTTTTTTAAGAAGTAATTTTATACTAGTGTATCAAAACACCTACAATTGGTTAATGTTTTTAGACTATCATCTGCTAGTCTTGATTAATCACAAACACATCATTGTCACAGGTTCCAGGCAGTATCTCATACTCTTACATACGTGAGATCAGCACATGCTAAAACAATTTTAAAAAAATCCCCAAACCTTTCAGAAAATATGAAAATGAGAGTTACGATTAATTCTCTCTCAGCCTTAACTTTGTCCTGCCAGAGATGGCTGATGAGAATTCAGTGCTCCAGCTACTCCAGCTGCATTAGCACCACCTGTACTCAATCAGAAGGAAACTGTCTGGAGAAGCCTAGCAGAAACTGAAGTGCTGAGATTTTCAAGAAGCATGTAACGTAAGGTAGCTCAAGGTACACAGGGATACAGACAAATGCTTTGCTACTGAACTGTAAAATTATTGAGCTAAAATCAGTTTCCAACTACTGTTTCTTACTTATTTAACTGCAAATATACCTACTCAGTTGCTGAAAACTCACAGAAGGATCATTTGATAGCAGCTCATTAAACTAGCATTTAAATCCACATTTTACATCACATCAATAATTGCAGAGAGACACCAAATAAAACCATTCACAATAGCTGAAGAATAAAACGCAACTGGAAAATACTTTACCATAGCAATAAAAAAAGGCAGAGAGGTTAAAGGACTTCTTGTTCCCTGTGGCCCTGAACATCTATTTTTTTTCCCCCCCTCCATCTTCCCAGCTGATGACATAAGTCACAAAAAGAACCATCCAGAGGTATTTCCTGTAGAAACCAGCCTATTCAAAAGAGCCTGGGATGATTATGCAGCCAGTTCTGCGGGTGTGAAATGGAAGAAATAATTCACTTACAGCCTCTTGAAGATTATGTCAGATGAATAGAAAGGGTGGACATGGACTTCCAAAGTGCAGCAGTCTCCTGATTCTCAACCTAAAGAGGCTGCCATTATTGAGTTACTTATCCAAGGCCAGCACACAACACCATATACCTTGCTTCATCTGAAAGTTAGTTTAAATTCTATTTCAATTTTTAGCTGACATTATGTAGGTAGTTTGAGATTACCTCTTTTTCCTCCAGATTCTTCTGTTCATTGAAGAGACTCTTGACTTTCAGTTATTACTGCTGCTATTCGACTTTCATTAAATGCTTTCCAGGCACTACCTCTATAAGCAACTTACATTTTTTTCAGTAACAAGTGCTTATAAGTTATAAAGTATAGATTAAACTGGAAGACCTGTGCTGATTGTATATGTGTACAAATGCTGATGTTTGTGTAATACACTATTTATATCTGACACAGTATATTTACGTTATTTATATGAAGTGTAATGTAACTAATATTTTATTCCAATCTCTCTGTTGGATATTATCAAGCTATTAAGAACTACAAATCTGTACATAAAGATCAGATTTCTACCAATAATACTGTATTTTACATACATATTACCTTGCCAACAAATAGATTTACCTGATACAATTTATGTAATAGGGTTGGTGAGGAGTCAACCTGCAGATACACCTTTCTATCATCGACACCATCTTCATTTTTTCATTTAAATATTGATCAGTCCTAAAGACTGGCATATATGCTTTTCAGGGAAAAAATATTATTTCTGCACATAAATTTACACAATGGTGTTGTTCATATGCATAATAAAATGTTTTGCATTTATATCTGGTTTATGCAGCATTTAGAACACTGTCATGGTAAAATGGCATACTGCATAGCTTTACATGACTTGCACAGAACTATGAATAGCTGATCCTTCCTGCATAATAAAAACCATGTGCTACGAATAATGACCTAAATTTGAGCAATGATGTCCAGCAACATCTTTACGAAATAAAAGTCAAAAGCAGTATTACAGTTTCTCTACTTCCCATCCTAAAATTCAGTTGAGCTGCCTGAATTTTGAATACCGAAACGTGTATATGCAGTTTTAATGTTTCACACTTTTTCAGCATCTTGAATATTGCATCAATCACACAAAAATAAAAAATACACTTGTCTGAATTTAAAGACATTACTATGCATATGATTTGCCTTTTTTTTTTTTTTTTTTTTTTTAACAACTCACTGATACGGATCTTCATTTATCTTTTTAAACAGAAATCTAATTTTTATTGAAGGCATTTACATAACTCTTCTCATACTCCAAGATCCCACTCTTTCCATCATTAGATCAGATGAAGGACTCGATTGACCAAACCAGTCACGTGAAACTCTGCATCCTGAACAGCTTAAAAAGCCAAATACAGGAAAAGCTCTATGAATAAACAAACAGACATAAGAAAATAGTTGGGTTTTTTTTTTTGTTTCCAGATTTCAACTTGAAAGTTTAATAGTGTTAAAAAAAAAAAAAAGCTCAAATGGATTTTGAGAAAAAAAATCACCAAAAAAAAGAAAATCATGCCAGTAATAGGGGCTTCTTTTCATTTGTAGTTTGACATTTTTCATCAATGTCTAGGCAATTTCCCAGAGAATCTACCATGAAGTTTCTCTTGAAATGCTTAGGCAAGTCAGTAAGATAACTTCAGATAATTAAATCTGCCAGCTACTAAACCAATGGACACAGTTACAGGTTACAATATTCTGGTCACTTTGTCAAACAGAATCACCCACTTCATGTCCAGCCTTACCACAACCATTTCCAGGAGACTGATCAAGGAAGAGAGAAAACAAAAAACAAAACAAAAAAAAAAAAAAAACCAAAAAAAAAAAAACAAAGAAAAAAAAAAGAGCATCTACAAAAACATGTAAACAGAAAAAGAAATTACAGCTGAGATAGAAGCTAAAGACATTAATTGAATGTACTGAAGGTGGAGGTATGAATCCATTCCAAAATTCTGACAGACACAGCAAGTGAAACTGCAGGTCCAGCAGCAAGCATTTTAAACAAAGCTGGTTAGATTACCAAGAACAGCAGCCATAACGCTGACATTAAAGACCAGAGGGAGGACAGACAAGATCCTCAGTAATATGCAAAGGTATAGAACAAAGGGGCTTTTAAAAAAAAAAAAAAAAAAGCACAAATAAAAAATGTTGAAGTAATGGGAAACTGTTTCACTGGGCATTATAAATGTACCAAACCATTTACATCACATTTACCTAAAAAATGGATCAAAATTCAACAAAAACTTAAACAGATTGTGCAATGGGATGAGCAACATGAACTTCTATCAAAATGGAAGCTCATCAGTTCATGATGACTGAGGAGAACGGGTAGGAGCACTGCTTCATCAGAGAAAGTCTGTGAGCTATCAATGACATTCTCATGGATGTAGTACAAGTGTCATTTTACTACATATCAAGTGAGGTATTCCAGGTAAAGTAGGATTAAGGTTATTCAGCCAGGCACTAGTGAAATCTCACCTAGAATATGTCAAGGCTTTTCTAATCATCCATGTTCAAGAGATATGAACTCTGGGTGGAAAAGGTATAGAGATGAACTATTAGAATGAAAGCAGAATAGGTGAGGTTGCCCTAATTAGTCTTGCAAAAGAGAGGATTGGTATCTATGAATATAATTCAAAGAGAATTCCAGGAAAGGAGACAAGCTGCTTTCATTACACAATGTATCACCCAGAAAACAAGCAAACAGAAACAGGTCATTGCTAAAGGTAGGCTACGAATTAGAGGATACCTAGCCACTAAAATTATAACCAATTTTCCAATCCAATGACACTGAAGAAAACTCAAACTGTTTAAGATTAATCCTCATATATTTTTGAAAGGAATTACAAAATATGGTATTTACATTTTAAAAGCACTTAATTTGTCGACCAGGGTGATAAATTCCAGCCTTTTGCTCACAGAAGCAAAAGATGTAACAGCATTCCAGTATCAAAGAATGCAAAGCAAATGAAATAAGAAAGAAAACCTTTTCTTTTTTTTTTCCAATTTTTTTCTTTGCAAAAAACTGATTAGGATGGTCAAATCAAGAAAAATTGCAAATTTCAGCAATAATCACTTTATGATTCAAAGTAGAATATTTAAAATAGGATTTTGAGACAAAGTTGTTTCTAAGATGACGTTTAAAAAAAATTATAATATGCAATAATAAAGCCACTAAAAAAAAATCCAAGGAAAGATAGATGCATTGGCCTAATCTACTCTTACCATAACACAACCTTTAAAAGATTAGGCAAAAAGAACAAAATGTCGAAGCAGCACCTCAGTGTGCCACCTTCTTTTCATTGCAGTGACAAACCTGAAAATTTTTTAAGCAACCATGAAGCTTACAGTAATATGGCGGGGGGGGGGGAACACCATGAAATGCATGTTATATCACAGGGCCATTTCTTTTAATTTAAAGAAATTTAATTTAAATTTAATTTAAAGAAATTTAATTTTAAAAAAATAAATAAATAAATCGAAAGCAACCTATAACCTATTTCTGAAGTCACAAAAATATCAGTCTAAAAACCAAAGTGATATGATGCTAATCCAAACAAATCTTTATCATCTAAAAAAACAAAATAAAATCACAGAAGACTTATTCAGAAGTTTATAAAAGCTCCTTATATATTAAGAAACTCCAGTTAAACCACCATTATTATATTCACCTTGAGACTCACACTGAGATTCTTAGAAGGTTTATGAGGTATTGCTAACCTAAAGGGATATAAATTTCTCTGGGGAGTAACCCAGAAAACTTTATGGTTCAAGTTAGTAAAATAATTCACATTATTCCCATACCAGAATTTATTGGTTCCTCAAAAGTCGTAAGTCCAGGTATAGCAAGAAAGGACAACAGGAATCTCTTTTGTTCCTGCAACAACCACCATCCTTTTGGACTAGAAATGAGTTCCTATGCTTCTCCATGGCGAAAACCTGTCTGCAAATCATGTCAACTTTTTCCATAATTTATTGGACTTTCATAGAAATTTTTCTTTTCAATAATCAGACAACGTCTTAGACATTTTCAGACCATGCATACATTTGATTCACATTGTATTAATAAGAACTACCTATCTATGTGAAAAGCTAGGGGATGCACAAATAATTAAAACTTCTTCAGATGTTTCTTGACCCAGATCCCATGGAAATCAGGGTCAGAGTAACTAAAGAAGGCTTTAGCACCAGAATTGCATGTAACAGGTTCAAAGTTCACTAACAGGACTGAATCACTAGGGGCTTCAGTTCACTTAACCAAAGGGTAAGTTGCCTTTTTCTATGCTTCTTTCTTTCAGTAGGCATCTGGTAAATGCTTGAAAAATAGCCTTCATTAGGACTACAAGCCACGGCCAATAACATTTAGAAATACTAAAGCAGTACAATTTGAAATGTTAAGGTAATGTATATTTTGAAATCAAGCAGAGAGAGAGAAAATTGGACACTAATTTTTCTTTCCATAATGTCAGAAGCCCTTTTTTATAACAATTTTTCTTTCCGATTCAAGCAGGTTCACAGCAATACTTCTATCACTTCCTATGTCTTTTAAGTATGGATTCCGAGCTGCTAAAGTTCCCCAAAAACTAGTCATTCTTATTTTAAACCACCACCTGGAATTTTCTGGTTAAAAATGATCCTACAACTGCAAAACTGCAGATAAATGCCACAGCTGAAACAGAATTCAGGAAAATTTGCCACAAAATTCACTTAACTTAGAGGGAAGGGGAAGGAAGGAGATGCAACGAGGTAAAATGAAAGATGAGAATTATCCGTGGTAGAAATGGTTCCGTTACAGCATATAGACCATGCTCTGCAAAGTATTGCATGTGCCAATAAACCTGCATCGCAGCAGCAGACCGACTAAAATCAACGGGTTTCCACAGTAATACCCTATACTGTTCCAAGTCTATGTTTGATGCAAATGAAGGATAATTTCTCTAACAAACTAAATTTCTCATTAGTATGTGATAAAATTCTTGTCTTAGAAAAGACTCAACAATAAAAACTCAACAATAATTCATATCCATAATAACTGCCAGAGAAATAAGTGCTTTCTCCTACTCAAAGCTTATCACCATGGTATGAAAGGTTTGGGGTTTTCTCTTGGTTTGCTTGTTTTGTATAAGCTTAGTCTGTTTTATTAATCCTCCACAAACCTAGCTTTAAAATTAAAAAAATAAAATAGAAGTTATACATTTCAACCATAAGGCCAGCAATAAAATCTGCCAGACAGATAATTTTACACCACAAAGTGAATCATGTACCCCTCTTCATAATTACACTACCCACAATAACAGGTGAGAATAATATTGGTACTCCAGACTAAGTAAGCAGCCTGAACAGAAGCAAATAATTCAAAGTTCCAACAGACATTACAGTGAACCAGAATGCAGAAAACTAGAACAACACTTTTTCGTCTTCAAGAAAAAAATATTTCTCTGGTAGATTAAAAAAACCCAACTTTTTTTCAAAAAACTGGCCTTTAATTCTCAACAATTTTTAAAATATTATTTAGAAATATCATTCCAAGACCAGAGTTTATAGTAGTTTTATGCAGTTCAATCAAATTTTTCAGTGTGGATAATGCACATCATGATGCTACTCTTCCTGTTCCCATTCTCTTTTATCCTTTTTCAACACTGTTATAAAATTTCAACACTACCATCACAGATAATGTCAGGAAGCATAAGAACCCTCTGAGTTTTGAAGGGATTTCCCTAGCCCATAAATCTGCTTAAACAGTGCTTATATACAAACACAGACATGCAAAAAAGTTAAATGGAACAATTAAAAAAAAATGTATTACACCTTAATGTATAAATATTACTTTGAAATTTTGGATTATACACTCTTTGATTGCTTAAATAACTGAGGAACTAAGATCAAAATTATAGAAAACAAGAAATCAGGAAAAGATTATAATTTGAATTAATGGGCATATAAAAATTCCTAAAAATATACTAGAAGGTGTAGATTTTCATGTTTATTCTATTAAATTAATATCTTAGATGTACCATGTATAAGATCAAAAAGTTCCTCTTGGTTTACTTAATTTTAGTTTTTAAATTTAAATTTTAGAAAAAATCTAGCGTTTAAAATCAAATCACCCTTAGGAAAAGCTTGCAGTTCACAAAGGGAATCTCAGGCAGACATGGCAGGCTGTTTACAAAAATTAGCATTCATTTTCTCCTATTTCTTCTAGTAATACATATACATTTTAGAAAGAATCTTACATATAATGATGAACTAAGTTATTACATTTTGAAAATCAGAATGAAAGTATTACAGCAACATTAAAGAGCCTTCAAAATAACTAAATTATTGTAGTAAGCACTGTTCATTGTGTTCTGTTTTGCCCTTTCTATTTTTGCTTTGCTTATTCTTTTTTACTTTTGTCTCTTCTGTGATAAAAACAGTAAGTCTGTGATAAAAAAGCAAGTTTATTGACAATAACTGCTGCATGGACTTTCTGGTTTCAACTTTCATCCCCCTTAGAGTATCGCAGTCATGTACAAAATAGCACATGGCCAAAGCCATTATACTCCAAACGTGTATGAAGTGCTACTGCTTAACAAGAAATCTGATCTATTTGAATAATTTGAAGTAAAAAAAGATGAGGTTTTATTTGTTTTGAAAAATACATCTTTTCTTTCTGAAAACAGGAGTGATTTTCACTTTTTAAAAAAGGAATTTTTTATCACTACATGATAAAAATTACTTGAAAGCAACTTACTGATGTAGTATTCTTGCACAATGCTCGTGTAACCGTATATGGCAGAATATCCAAAAATTATAATCATAACCACATCTCTGCTGTCCAGCTCTACTATGTGTGCTGAATGACCTTCCACAGCGTACTGCTGGCCATGTACAAGTACTGCTGGAGTTCTGGTGCTCCACGTTTGGCTGTGAATGTTGAAAATCCACAGCTCATCAGTAACGTTGCCATTATTGGTTTCAATTTTGCCTCCATACATGTAAATGTCTTCCTGTAAAAATTGGAAGGGAGAGAAGAGAAAGCAAATAATGGATTACAGCAGGATAACATCTGAACTGCGTAATTCTATGCTGTGTAATATTTCATAACTGAAAATCTGATTTAAATCTTCACATTTAATCTTACATTACCAGCTCAGTATCAGACACTAATCCCAGACAATGACATTTAAACTAAACCAACAATGATAAGGAGACTGTTTCTCTGAAAAATAAACCCAGCTATGAAAATGACACCAAAATGAATCTCAACCAGATTACTTCAAGCAGAAAAACTTTAATTATATAGCTCTTCTAATTCATATTGCAGCATTCTATTAAAAAAAAAAAACCTACAACCACAAAAAAGCCCTGCACTAAACAGAAAGGATATTATATTGTTTTCTTAAGGAAAAAAATCACAGACCTAAAACGTGATTTTCCACACACTCTGTCGACAGGGATTTCATTCAGCATGTCACAAAAGCGCATATTCTAGCAAAGTAACTTAAGCCCCGAGAAAATTCACAGTCATCAGAGCCCAAAGTAAAGGGACAATGAGTGTATAGCATCCTCTTGGGCCCATCTGCCAAAGCCCAGTGCCATAGGGAGTACTTTGAATTGTTTTAAAGGGATGCAAAACAGATTTTCCAGTCTTCACGAACCACATACCTCAAACAGAAACATCATCTGTTTTGATAAGTAATGAATTATTTACTTCAATATTGAGTGAAAGTAAATCCTACTGAATTTCCGACTTCATCTGGAGTTGCAAACCAAGGCATACAAAGTCACAGAACAAATTGCAGTTTGTGGGCTTCACAGAGCGGCTCAAGGACAGTTTATCCTGGGTAGAACAAACTGCCTCTGGTTCCGAGGATGATACTCAGTCTTTGATAAGGACATACCAGAAACACATAACATCTGCATCCCATCTGCACCTTGTTTGTACAGCTGGCAGTTGTCTTCTGAATGTTGCAATATAACGTTCTAGGGTTTACCTTAAATATAATCTTACCTTGTTCAAAAAAACAAAACAAAACAAAAACCACCATGGGGAGAAGATGCAGGCTTAGCACATTTGGCAATTTTGCTTGGCATGGAATACAAAGCCTCAGAAAGAGAGACTAGAAGATAAGGAAACTACGTAATGTAGGAAGTTTAGATCACCAAGCAGAAATTTCAGACTTTTTGTACAAGAAGCTGATGGGATCTAAATAGAAATGTAAAATACATGCTACTATCATCATACATGTCAAGAAAGATTAACTCAAACTGGCCGGCATGTAAAATGCAGATGATTAGTAGAATGACAGTCTATTTAGCTCAGCGAAACAAAGGCTTGAGAGCGTTGGAATGCTGTCTATATACCTACAGTTGATGGTAAACAACAGAGTCCAGGGATACTTAAATATTTTCTTATTATTCAGAGAGATCAGTCAGTAAATGACTGACCAAACTCTCTGACCTGTGTTTAAGAGTACACCTGAAATTTTTAGAAGACTTTCAACTATTTTTTCATTTGAGGCAGGTAAACATTTCTTGATTTGAAATTTAAATCATTCCTATGCAGGGATACTTTGTGTTATCAGTTAGATCGGACTGCTGATGTTTGAACAAAAGAAAAACATTCATTGGTAGGATTTTGTAGCGGTATTAGATATATACATCTGAAGCCATTCATTTCCTATGAGATGAAGTAACATTTCAAAGAGCTTGGTGAAGACCCACAAAAGCTGTAAGGAGGCTGTGCACTGATCCAAGGGAATGGCTTGAACAAATACTCTTCTTAAAAATATCCTATATGACTCATACATTACACTGCCACAAAGATCTTAAAAGGCAAATCAGCATTGCTATAACATAGTAGACTAATTATTTCTTTATTTGTTCTTAAATGCTGATAAGAAACTACAGCAGAAAAAGAGCTAATTAGGGAGTTGCAGGCGATGTATAACTGTTTGAAAAAAAGATTTCTGACACTGAGGAAAGACACTACACAAAAAAAGGTCACCTAAAGAGCTGCGTGAACTTTGAAACGATTCCTCAGACAGCTGACAGTAAGAAAGTCCTCCTCACAGTTCTGCTTAAATGATTCAAAGTTCAGATAAAAGAACACTTCTGCAATCTTTATAAACGACACAGCAGATCCTGTACACAAGACTAGTCACAGAGAAAAAGACAAGAAGGTCATGACAACTGCTTTATCAATGCCAAAAGCAGATCTAACTAAGCTTCACCCAGGGCTATTTCTGAGATTAAGAAGCTCGTAGCGCTGCTGGAAAACACTTTAAAACTAACTATAGTTACTACACTGTATATTGAACTTGTAATTCAGAGTTCCTGCTCAGTAGGAAATTCCAGCAAAAATGAGAAACATCTTGCTGTAAACCAAGCAGGTAGGCAGCTCGCTCATTTGTGACATTCCCACCTACGGATCACATCATTTCTTCGCATGTGTTCAGGAGCAAGGCAACAAAACAGCCAGTATGGCTCCTGTTAGTTTCAATGGAACCAAAGCTTCCCAAGAGATGTTTCAATTTTCTCAAATCAGCTTTTTTCCTTGAGAAAACTATTTCAGTAGAAATTCTTGATGAACCATAACGAGAAGGAAAAATGACAAAAGTTATATGGGTCTCTGAATAGTTGGCTGTGCATATTGAGCAGAGAGGTTGACAGAAGGTGGCAGTAATCACAAGACCAAAGCCAGGATTTGAACAAAACAATTAAATCACTTTTCTCAAGAGAAAAAGAAAGCATTAGTTTGATCTGTTTCTCTTACAGAGTAATGATACACGCACCTGTTGCAACTAGGCAAAATAGTAACAAGAGAATAACTCAAATACAGGAGAAAAAGTAAATTCCACAATTTGGAAAGCCTGTTGGAGAAATTAAGACAATTTAAGGCAAAAAAATTCCCCTTAATTTCTTCACCTTATTGATATCATCATCAACTTTGGAGTACGTGTATCTTAAATAACTGAATAATTCAAATAAAACTAAATGCCTGGTGGGACAGCGTAAAAAGGAGGGAGCCAGACTTTACAGTGTTATCCAGGGAACAGAACCAGAGGGGATGGGCAAAAGTTGGATTACAAGAAATCCAACCCCAATGTAAGAAGAAAACTTTTATTTTTACAGTGAGGATGGTCAAAGACTGGAACAGATTGCTCAGAGACATGGAATTGAATATCCTTGGAGATATGCAAAACCCAACCGGATGACGTCTGGAGGAGCCTGCTGTAGTTGACCCTGCTTTGAGCAGAGAGGCTGGTCAAGATGACCTCCAGAGGTCCTTTCCAAACTCAACTATTCTTTGTGAGTCTGTGAAAACAGATTTTTAATACAGGCATACCTCTGGAGAGCCTATTCCTTATTTAATTTTCGATTACAAACAATAACAAAAAAAATCCATTGGATGATCATGAACAATATCCAGATTGTAAAATTAAAAATGCTTTTCTTTAAAAAAATAAAACTTTTTTTTTAAGAAAAAAAGAAAAAAACCAACCAACCAAAAAAAAAAAAACCCCAAAACCAGAAACTTTGGAAAGTTACTTACTTTGCATGACTGAATAGATGACAGAAGAAAATAAGAAAACTTGAGAGTTCTGGTGAACAAATGTCAATCAGCTTAGCAGTCTGAACTTTATAATTTGAGCACAAAATTCTTTTAGAAGCCCGAAAGAGAATAAAATCATTCAATGTGCATTTATCCTTAGTTACAATAACAAAGAAAGTCAGGATCTACATGAAAGCACTAATTCCTGTAATTTAATAAAGGCTCCAAATCCAAAAATAAATCCTCCTTCAAGTGAGTAATCATAACTTTGTGATTTGTGCTTTCAAAGTTTCATAAAAACAGACAAACCAACCCACAGAATTTCCACAAAATAGTAAGTGAATACTTATTTTAATACAGGTAAAAGATAATAAATTGTGAAACTGACTGGTAATCCAGTACACTTTACTTCAGCTGTCTCATGTTCCTGACTTCCAAGGCTGTGTACTTGGTAATTCCTGAAAAATCATGCCCCAACAGTATCACCTAGCTTTTGCATAATTTTAACAAGACTTCAAATCCCTTCACAGAAGAGCATTTTACAGTGAGAAAAAAAAACCTGAAACAGACCCAGGAAGTTGCTCAAGAAGATCACCAAAAGAGCAGGTAAGAGCCCCCACTCATCTGAAAAGTCCCAATCAAAAGACTACACAGCAGACCAGAGTAACTTCTTCACCCTGAATCCTGAACAGAGGGCCAAAATCATTAGTTCCCTTGACAGGCTCTCTTCCCTACACCATATCTCAGTGTTAATATTGATTCTGTATTTCATACGAATGCAGTAAGACAAGATTTTTCCAAAACAAATGTTTTTATTCTTTAGATTTTGCAATTTTTCCTTTTTTCTAAAAGAACAATACTCATCAACTGCTCTGACTGTACTTGGGAATGCTACATTTATGCAAATCCTGCCTGCGTTCCAAAAGACTTTCCTGGTAGTTACACACACACACAAAAAAAAAAAAAAAAAGTGTAAAGAAAATGCAATAAGGGGGTGATTTATAATCCATTTCTAATTAATTTGAAGTAAATTAATCATGTTAAAATAATGTCCTGGTTTCAACTGGGATGGACTTAATTATCTTCTTAGGAGCTAGTGCAGTGCTGTGGTTGCGCTTTGATGTGAGACTTTTCAGTTCCTCGGGCCTTACTAGCAAGACGGCTGGAGGGGCACCAGGAACAGGGAGGGGGCGCAGCCAGGCCAGCCGACCTGGCCTAGCCAGAGGCAATCCATACCATGGGGATCATGCCTGGCATATACACCCGGGGGCTGGCCAGGGCAGGCGGATCATTGCTCAGGGGCTGGCTGGGCATCAGTCGGCAGGCGGTGAGCAGCTGCACCGTGCACCGCGTGCTCCTTTCTTCCTTTTCCTCTGGATTTTATTCTTCCCCTTCCCTTTGTCATTGTAACTGTTATTGTTATCATTGTTCTTATTGTTCTTTCATTTTTATTCTATTTCATTATTAAATAATAATGAATAATAACGTAATGAATAAATAACAATTATCAAATTGTTCTTCTCTCAACCCTCAAGTTTTACACTCCTTTGCAGCTCTCCTCCCCGTCCCACTGGGTGAGAGGGACTGAGCAAGCGGCTGCGTGGTGCTTAAAGACCAGCTGGGGTTAAACGACAACAAATAACCACATAACTTTCATTTTCTATTTCTTAACTGTATCATGGCTACACAGAGACGTTTATCACTCAGAAAGGAGGATTTTGCCTTAGTTCTTATATAAATCTAGACTGTTACCGAAAATTTGGCCAAAGAAATGCCATTCACAAACCACATTAAGAACAGTCATTCTCCATTTTCTTGACACAAGACTATCAATCTGTTTTCCTCCCATAAACTGTACCCATTCATTAGTATAAAAATTAACTTGATATAAACTAACAGGACTCAAACTTTGAACAGAATTTTGTTCTCTATAGTTACTTGAAATTTCTAAAAGTTTAGCCAAATCTGTACATCATTAAGAAATTTCTGGATTATTTTTTTTCAAGCAAAATGTAAGACTCAAAGTAATCTGGCAATACCTTACCCATCACAAGCTTGTTTTCTGCATTCAATACATCCACCTGGTTTAGAATGGTCAAATCCCTCATCTGCATTTCCCCCCAGCTCATTACCTTCTTTAATACGGTAACAACATCAAAAATGTTCTTGTATGTGTTATACCAAAAGGACAAAAAGAAAAAAAAAAAAAGAATAATCAACATCTTTACTTGATCCAATAATCCTCCCATTAGATCAGGACTGACAGACTGGAAAGCAGTCTTCACCTAACTCTTCCTCCTGCAGCCTGCTTTATTATCCTTATTGAGGAGCTATATTATCATTGAATAAGTACCTGAATGAGAACCTGCTAAGTTATATGAGGAGTATATTACAACCTAAGCCTCCCAGCAGGACCAAATTTTGAGTTTAAAACAGTACATACTGCAGCAATTTGTATGTCAGGATTTTAACCTAATCAAGAGTGCTGTCACTTTATTTCTTCATCCAGTTTTCCACACTGTTGCTGGCTATGAAAGTATTAATCCATGGAAGGTTTCAATTAAGTCAGTTATTATATATCTTAAAAGCCATTTTTTTTTCCCCTGGACTACAGAGGCATTCAAAACATAGGACAGGAAAATAAGATAGTGAGCGTGGTTTTAGCCAAAAAAAAAAAAAAAAAAAAAAAAAAAAAAAAAAAAAAAAAAGGAAATTACTTGTTTGCATGAACGTTCTTAGATTTAACAGAAAACTAGGCTGAAGAAAACCATGCAAATAAAACTGCATGGACAGAGCTTTAAAAGTGCTGAAGGTGTAAGCTGGAGTTTTAGCAGAGATGTCACTCTGATCTTGTGTAACTTTAATATTTGGACTCAACATATTGAAAGGAAGGAATAAGTAACGGAGACTAGACGGAAAAGTATTAACATCTGCTTTGATATCTGCTAGACATAAAAGCTGATCATGCTTAGACTTCAACTTTCAAACCAGTTGGAATATAATGTTATAACAATGAATGAAAAATATCACACTTTTTACATAAAGGAACCAATCTCTTCATCAGTAAGGTCCACTCAATTGCAAAGGAACTCTAAAGATACTTTAATCTAAACTATGTGCATAAAGTGTATGACAGCTCATCTTACCTACTTCTCTTATACTTCTGAGGTCTGCAAGTCATATTTATAAGGCAAGTTGTGCATAATACATAATTGAAAGTCACAAATAAAAAAACTATGCAAATTGGTGGTACAACCTGCTAATTATTAATAGAACAGTTAGAAAATACTTTTGCATTCCTAGTGCTGTTCCAAATTACACTAAAATAGCCAACAAAAATAGGCATTAGAAGCACAACAATAAACCAATTGCTGAAAGATTGTCTCACTTGTACTAAAGCAGAAAAAGTTTTTTACTCTTTTGCTTTGTTCACGCTAGGTTTTGATTAGACTAATAAAAAATACCAGAAGAGATACACAGACTCAACATCAATACCAATTAAATTGGAAAAGGAATCAAAACAATTGCCCTTTTCTAATAAAGCTTTAAATTTAAAGTAACTTTCATGAAACTCAAATGAGTCAAATTAAATTTGACTACATATAAAATGGTCCATATACTGGAACACATCTTTATGATTACTCCTACATCAGACTGCCTGTTTGCCTTGTTCCTATTGCCACTCTCAAAGGAAACAAATCTCAGTGCCCAGTCATTCTTCCATTGTCTGGGGACCACTAGCAGCAGTTTAATAACAAGGTCAAACTCTGCGATACAAGCACAAGCTCAGCACCGAGTAAACTCCCAGCAGTGACCATATGCACACCTTGTATGCAGCTCCCTTTCTACTTTATTCCAGGGATCAGTATTTTTCAAGTTACCATCTAACTCCCTGTCTAGTCACTGTTTAGCAAAGCTGTATGTACTTACTTTAAAAACCTCACAAGCCATTTCCTCCAGTCTCTTTATAATCCTATTTCTTAGAGGAATTATTTCAAAATATGTTGACATTTTGCAGTATCACGATGCCAGGCACCATACACAGTCTCTGAGATACAGAAGGACCAATTGCTAGCAGAGATAGGTAGCACCTTTCCAATAACCAGTCTGAAGAGGCACTGGAGGTAGTACTATCTAATGGTTTAGTTGGTCTAAAAGGAAGAACAATTTTATACACTCTCCCCTATAAATGCATAAAAAGTCTTAGTCACTTGTTATAACTATACATCAGTGGGAGTCTTCTGATCTTTTTTCCTTCAGAATAAAGTAAAGTACAGTACTTCAATTTTAACTAAAGAAGCTTTCAGAGGGAAATGGGCACAGTAACTTACTGCATTCTCCACAGAGTCAACTATATAGCTTCAATTTACCTTGCACCACAATCAGGCAATCCTAGCTCTGTGCTCTCACTCCAGTCTAGCACTAGGCTTTGAAATCTCAGGAGCTCAAGCCAAAAACTTAATCTAATTTCTTCTCTGTGGATATTTTTTTCTCTCAACTATAAAGGAAACTACACAATGACTAGTACGCTGCTCAAAACACAGCTCAAAGCTGCCATCTCTAGGTATTATGTTCTACTACATTTCTCACTAAATTATTTTTCTGTTTTTTCAAGAGACTGAACATCTGAAAGGCAAAAATATCAAAAGTTTACCCAAACAAGTTAATTTAAGAACATATTGCAAAAGGACATACTTTTTCCTCTTGAAAATTCTTCAACTTACATCATCAGCTTCTTTGGGCCTATGTAAATATTGATATTTGACATAATAAGAAAAAATATGACAAGTAACATATTAGTTAATTATTTGATGAGTGGTGCTTTACTCATTATTAGTGAATTCTATTTACTAATCAACTTGTGCCTCTGACAGCAGCAACAGCTTCCTCACTACACACTCTCTTGTAGTTTTCATTAATATTAACAACAGTTGCATTTCCTCTCTGAGATCCAAAAAGATCTCTGAATTAACATAGGTCTATTATATTTAATACTTCCTGGTAAAACTATCTCTGAAGGGGTTATCCTTCAGTCTGAAAAATCTCAGGAAAATATTAGCACTGTCAAATAAAAAGGTTAAATGATATTTTAAGCCTTTATGCTGAACTGCTAAATGATACATTACTTGAGTGTTTCCTAACTAAAGGGTCCACACACTCTACAAGAACTGTAATAACCAAAGATACCAGTCAGAAAGATTTGACCTTTCAAAGAACAGATAATGCATTAGTAATGACTCAGGGAACTGAGAAGAAGAAAAGCAATTTTTGAGTTGATGTTGGAGTATGCACAGAATCTAGTTCATATTGCTACTGAAAAACACCTCTACAATATTAACCGTGCCATGCACAGATTCAACATCTCTGGAAGAGCAACAGAAGCTAGGAAAAAAAAATAAAAGAAAACAAACATCATAAAAAATCCACCCACACCTACAATTCTGGTTAACTTCAAAAGGAGCACCATATAATAGGAAGCCTGATCATAAAGAAACTAAAAGGTACAACTAAAAGGATAAAATCTTTAATGACAGTATGAATACATTTTAAGGACATCTGCTCAGATCACATGAATGCTTCCTATTTAAAAAAAAAAAATCTCCATTACAAATAACAAAATAAATAAAGCTTAACTTAACAGGAGGATAATAGAGACTGTTAGAAGAAAAAGTAGACTTCAAAATAAAGGTTCAAAAACCCCAGCAGATTAACCCACAGCACATACAAAAGGCAAGCCATGAAACAATTTAATGAACTGTCTGCAAAATTTCATATATAAAGTACTAATACATCATTTTTCAAATGTGCCAGAAATACATCCAACTAGATACTTTGTGGTGCAAGCAGACAGTCTGAAGGAGTGTTCTGAGTAAAGCCATAGCGATAAAATGAAGTTAACTTTCTCATGCGAGTTCTTTGTGGCAGACTTTACTGGTATTTCCATAGCAGAAATTAATAACAGATGGTTATAATAAATAAATATTTTTTTTAAAAAAACACCAACCAAAAACTGACAAAACAGTCAGCAACAAGTCACCAGGATCAGTTCTGAAGGAATGTAAGAACAAAACGGCTGACCCCTGTCTGTAGTGTGCAAATCCCTCCTTCAAAATTTGTGTAGTACAAAAAGTCTGAGAAGCAACAGGCAGAAAAGACAGAAATAAGTGAACACATGGTTAAGACAGACAAAAAGTGTAACAACTTTTGAAAAGGGAAGTTATATCTTGCAAATCATCGAATTTTACTGAATGAATCAAAGGTTGACTCAGTTACCTGGAATTTCCAAAAGATCCTTGATAACTTTCCTCATGCCTTAAATAAATTAAGATGCTTTGGGACAAGCAAGACAGATAACACAAGAGTAGATAATTAAATAAAGAAATGTTTTTTGGGGAAAAAAAAGGTCAGTTCTTAAATTAATAGAGGTCATCAGTGGTGTTCCACAGAGACCTACTGTTGGGATTTGTTCAACATACTGAAAAAACTGTCTGGCACAGGGATGAATGGAAAAATGACAGTGTTTTTTGACAACACCGTGCTACTCAAAATAGCTGAGATAACGGTCAAAAGCAAAGAATTGTAGAAGATTCTCATAGTACTGAATGTGCAATACAAGGATGAATAAAAGGGTAAATAACTGTTCCATACATAATCATGAAGTGATACATACACATAAAAATCAATTTTAGGTCTGTACATACAGTGGTGGGTTTTGAATTGACTAGAATGAGATCTTGAGGTTATAACTGATAGTTCTGTGAAAATACCAGGTCAAAGCCAACAGCAGTTTTTCAAAAAGCCAAAATGCCATTAGGAATTAGTAGGAAAAAATTAGACTGTTAATTCTATGACATCGATCTCTGAGGCACCAATACCCTAAAGACTGTGGTTCCCCCTGTCTCAGAAGGGCCATAACAGAACTAGAAGAAGTAGAGGCAATGGCACAATGTTATCAAAGATATGAAATAGCTTCCTTCTAGAGAATTATTAAAAATGCAAGGAATGTTCAGCATGAAAAAGAAAAGATAGAAAGAGGATTTGACGGACTTAAAGAAAATCATCAGTGGTACAGAGAAAATAAATGGAAAAGAAGAAGTAGGAATCATCAAAATTAAAACAACTAGTACCAGTTTCCCAACAGCTATATTTCTTAAAAAAATACACTTTAATTCTCTAGGCACAGGATGGTATCAGTGTTAACATAAACATATGGTCAAAAAATTTGGAAAAAATAAAAAACATGGATTCATAATCTTTCCACAAAAACACTATTCTGTATTAGGAAATCTCAGCTGCAGACTAGGACAGTATTCTGAGGAAGTTTCTGTATGTTCTTGTCATTTTTTGTTATATTCTTCCCTAAGCATTCACTGTTACCGTTATTCAAGACACGTTACCAGGCTAGACGAACACTCTGGTCTGACTTGATACAATCTCTTTTGTTCTTCACCACTGGAGAAGTCTTGTGCAAACAACTGAAAACTTGTGATACAAATTTCATATTTCTTTGTCACGGGTAACAAGTTTGCCAGTGTCTGTACAAGGCTAAATTATGCACTGCAATCACTTTTGGTCCTTTATATTTTGGAGACGAGGCTTACACTAACCCAAAAGTAACAAAAGTCTGCTTTTTTATGAAGATTATTTCTTTTTTTTTCTTTCTTTTGTGTGTGTGTGTGAAATAAGCTTTTGAAAGTGCTTTCAATAAAGCAGCATGCAGACTATGTAATACCAGTAGAAGCAAAACTGCCAGTAGTTCATATTTACTTGAACTTACAGTAAACCTACAGATATTATAGAAAAATAGTTTTTATTTTAATACTACTCTGGTTCCATAGTAAGTAATAACACGTAAATAAAAATTTATTTCTTACTGTCATAAACTTTAGGGCATTAACAGTCCTTAATAACCCTGACTAGCCTGTGCCAGAGCTCAGGCATGGACCCTTTAGTTCCCGACTGCCTGTGATCTGCCTCCTGGATGGACCTGGACCTGTGCTGTAAGTACCTTGTCTTCTGGATGGACCCTTCAGGCATACATTGTAGCCTTCTCTCCAGCCCTGTCTCTGGCCCTGTTTTCTTGTGCTCCGAATTAGATTCCCTGAACAGTCCCTGGACCTGGGTCATCACTTTGCACGCCTGGGGCTGTCAAAAGACCCTGCTACCCAGCACCTGTGGTCCTGTGGATGGTGCCTGGTCAGCGAGGGCACTGCCCAAGCTGAAGTCACCCTTGGCTCCCAGCTCCCCTGCCCTCAGCACAATTCCAATTATATTAGCCCCCTTTTATTGGTGGGGTTTGCTCTGAGGGTTTCTGGTCAGCTAGTAAGTGACTCCTGCACAATCTTTTTTCCAAAAATTGTGCAATACATCTAAGTACTGAAAGACAATACTAATACAAAATGTTTAGGAACTAGAAATTAAATTCTCTTCAAAAACTATGTTCATGATGAATCATTTTAGGATCACTAACAGCACGCACAAATAAATTAATTAAATAGGATGCTTAAGAGTCCAAACCTGATATAAAGCGAGAGTGTGTCCGTATCTCTGGAGTGGCCCTTTGGATACAGGTACTACATTCCATATACTGCTTTCCAAATTGTAGCTAGAAGAGAAATAGAAAAGTAAACATTTCCTACCTGCAGCGAAATAGAGGGTTTTGTATGTTCAAACTAACTACGGTGGCAGACTCTATCAGTCACTGTTTATCTGATGTGGTAATTTGTTAGCAGCAGTAACAAGATCACTTTTAACTGCTACGGCAGTGTACTAACTTGTGAAAGTGTGCTGAATGTTCATCAAGCAAACCAGGAACAGCTCTTCCACGGACGGATCAACAATCTCAGAAAACGGGACTGTAGTAAACATCAGCAGACTTTTAAATTATGAAACTAGGTTTCTAAGCTCACTATTATTAGACACATTAAAAACCCCACTCCACTAAACTGCTCACTTCACAATCTTTTGCACTACTCTGAAGACATTGTTGAGCACCCTGCTCAGACATATGGTTGATTTCCATCAAATTTTCATTAACAATAAGTCCATTAATGCATTAACACACAACAAGATGGAAGAGAGGTAAAAAAATAAACAACAAATCCCCCAAAGATGACAGGATTTCTTTTGCATGTGGAAGAAAACAAGTAGACCAAAATAGGAGAAATAAACATACTAACAAACATAACCTAACACCTTCATTTGCCACATTTAGGGCCTCTATGAATATACAAGTGACCATCCAAATCAGCTAGGTAATATTTTCAGCTGCTTCCTTTTTATTTTCAATAGGTGGTCAAATACATACATGTACACACTGTCATAAATACAAAGAAGTGAAATACGGATGACCTGCCTAACCCTACTGGCATGGCACCAACAGGCTAACTGCGTGCATTAATAGAAGTCTCCTATAACTATAAATTAACCTAATCACGCAGATAGCATTCTAGATGCACTGTCTGAAAATACGAGCACGTGGATTTCTTCCACTGTTTTGTTTTATCACCACAATTATTTTTATGTTTTGCAGCAAAGTATAGCAAGAAAACTCGCTATATGAAGAAATTACATATTAGTTGCACACAGTTTGACGTTACCCATATTTTCACTTTTTTTTAATCGTGAGAAAATTACAAGCAGAAAATAAGACCACTAATAAAGAATCTAAAAACATATAAACCTTTCCCTTAAATTGCAAGGTAGAGGCTACCTCCCTGGTAAGATCCGTTTCCCTAAGCCACATCAGAAAGGATATGAAAAAGGAGAAAATCACTTACTTCAACACCATTTGGAACGAACTGTAGTTAAAAGTGTATCCGCCGATCACCCACATAAATTTCCCATGGAGGACTGCCTTGTGGGAAGCCCGGCCCACAGAAGGGCTAAAGGGCTTTACGTTTGGTAGAATCCAGTAAGACTCGGTAGAAGGGACGTTCAGAGAACAATCTGGACCTGTTTTGTAAACAAATGTGCAATTGTTAAAGCCAATAAAGAAGAAAGAGGGGAGGCTTAATTACAGATGTCAGGATTGCTCATTCTGATAAAATACAGTATAGTACTTTTATGTTTAACAGATGCCCAGTGAAAAAAAATTGACAACAAAGGATGTCATTCAAATTGCGGAGTTAGATGAGCTCAAATAATAATGATCCATTTCAGCATTCTTCTCAGAAAACATACTATATGAGTCATAAATTGAAAGAAAGGTGTAATGCATCATATTTGTAGACACTGTATAGGTCTAAAATGTGTAGCACAATATACACTTCATGTTACCT